>NC_054387.1:13320791-14660791 GCF_017654675.1 Xenopus laevis | reverse complement strand
AATGGGCGCTCGGCTTTTGTTGCTGTCAAGGGGGGCCTGACTCTTTCGAAAGTGCAGGCCCAGGCCCGGGACACCTGTACCCCCTTTCCCCCCCCGATGGCGGCCCTGTTTGTGTCTATGGCCAGCTTAAGGACAGATCAGGAAGGTTAATAAGGTCGTTTGAACATGTAAGGTCCAGTACCAGCCCCTATATCTCTGTATTTAAGCAATATTAATAATCTTAAAATCAATTAAACATAATAAAAATAGAGTTTTTTCCCACGGGTGTTTCTCAACAACTATTATTCAGAATCCAGAACTATCATCCTGTTTTTTTATGTTTAAATGTTTTAATTTTTGTAGTTAAAAAGTGGTTAATTGTTAAGGATTGTTGCTCAAATTATCCAAAAAAACTCATGTCCAACCAGATCATGCTCCAACCACTCACTGGTTATCTAACAATGCATTTGTTGGTGCCAGCCACTAGGACCAGGCCCCTGGCAGTAGTCCTGTCTGCTTTGTCCCTGGTTTTGACACTGACATCAATTCACTCTTGTGTAATGTTGCTGCACTATGAACATTGGCTTGTAACATTCTCACACCCAGCGACGTATGAATTATAAGTGCAATGCACAACAGCACAAAGCCTGGCAATAATCTGTCAACGGAGTGCATAATGGTGCTGTGCAGAATCGGCACAGGAAAGCAGTGGGTGCTGAAACAATCAGACTGGGGGTCACCTCCTCCACTTCGTGGGAATCCAGAGCATTTCTCACTAAATCAAGTCCTGAATTTTCTAACCCAATTTCTCTCTGTATCAGCCTACCTATCATGTCAGTCTAGAGCAGAGACAACTCAGGTTTCTAATGATTATAGCATTTCTTTCCTTTGCTGTATACAATTACTGTCCTGAATAAAGAACTATGACTGACTGACTGATTCACTTAGGGGCAGAGCTATTAAGGGTCAAATTCAAAATTTTGAATTTTTTTGGTCCAAACTCTCAAATTCGAATTATGAATTTTCCAAACTCGATTCGAGTTTTAATTCGATTTACCATTTCGAGATTTATCATACTCTGACCCTTTAAGAACTCAAATTCGACTATTCCCCACCTAATACTGTAGAGGTTAATGGGAGAGGTCCAGGGATCAATTTGGTGATGTTTGTAGCCTTCCTACCTTCCTGGTTCTTTCTGTGGATTTGGAGAAAAAAACATGAATCCGGTTTTTTAAATTCGAACCAAGTTTTAATAATTCAAATCGAAAATTGATTTGAGTTTTCAGGACGTTTAAAGCACATTTAAATTTGTTCGAAATTTTATTTTATTAATACATTTGGCTAGTCGAATTTCGAATTTATAGAAGTTTAGGGGAGTTTAAAAAAAAACTCACATGAATTTGAAATTTGACCTTTGATAAATGTGCCTCCCCTATATTCCTGTATCTGAGAGTAGCCTGACCAAAGGCTGGGCCAAAAACCGGGGCCTGAGCAAAGGCTGGACCATCAAGCAAGACCATATTTCTATTTAGGCATCTGTGGGCCTATGACTAGGACAGCAACCCTCATGTGCCTGTATAGGAAAAAATGCCACAGTCCGGCTAAATCTGGCAGAAGAGCTGAGTGGGAGTTGGTGTATCCCTCTTTTTTACAATCGGAGCATGCATAGACTGTCTTGTGACATGTGCAGATTGGCAGGTCTGGGACGGTTGAAATTTCTGTGCCTATAGCAGCAACACAATAAAATACTGCCCTGACATCAAGGAGGTTTTGAAATGAAAAAAAAATGCCAACAAATGACACTGTGGGGCAGATTTATCAAGGGTCGAATTGAAAATTCGAAGTAAAAAAATTTAGAATTTCAAGCTATTTTTGTGTACTTCGACTAGGAAATAGGCCAAATTCGATTTGAATTTGAAAAAAAAAAATCAAAAATTTGAATATCGAAATTTATCATGTAACGTCTCTTTAAAACCATTTAAAACCTGCCGAATTGCTGTTTTAGCCTACGAGGGACCTTCTAGAACCTATTTGGAGTCAATTGTTGGCAGTGTCGGACTGGGACACCAGGGGCCCACCCAAAAACCTTAGACCAGGGGCCCACTCTCAATACTATTATTCTTCCTCTCCTCACTCAACCTCTGTTCTCTTTTCTTTACATACTATAATATATTATTCCATCTATTTAGCCTTTTTGTTCTCATAGAAATAGGGAAATGCCATAAAATAGGCCAAATGTTTAGCAGCAGAAGGGCCCACTGACACCTGGGCCCACCGGGAGTTTTCCTGGTATCCCGGTAGGCCAGTCCGACACTGATTGGTGGACTTTAAAAAATTGAAGTTTTTTTTTTTTTCAATACTTTGAATCTAATTCAAAAATTAGAATATCGAAATGTATTATTTACTGTCTCTTTAAAACTTTGACTTCTAACATTCGCCATCTAAAACCTGCCGAATTGATATTTTAGCCTAGGGGGGACCTTCTAGAACCTATTTGGAGTCAATTGGTGGACTTGGAAAAATCTAATTTTTTTTTTTTTTAAATACTTCAAATCGAATTCGATTTTACTTTGATTCAAACGATCGAATACAGCCTATTCACCTTCCATTTTTTTAAATTAATTTCGATTGGTCTTTTTTTATTCAAATTTCTTAGTTATAGGAGTTAACTCCCATTTACTTCGAAAATCGACCCTTGATAAATCTGCCCGTGTGTGTTTAGCTGATTTTTAACTTCACCTCTCAAATTTTTATAATAGACCTTATTTATTAATGAATTTAAAGAGGGGTTGTTCAGTTTGCAATAGCTAGAGGGCCCTTTAGGATGACACCCAGTCTCTTTACTGGGTGCAGAACTATATGGAGAACCCTTTCGATTTGTTGTTGGTGACATTAAAGTTACTGAAAACCATACAGGGACCTGTCAGACTCTTGCTGTTTTTATTCTGGCGTATAGATGCAGAAAAGACTTGAGGATAACTGTGCTCACACTGATGATAAACTTGTGGAGATAATGTGTTGAAACAATCTGGGCGTAACTCAGGTTGGAGGCACTTAACCCAGCAGACTAATGGATCAAGTGTTGGTACAGGAAGGGCTGCAACAGCCAAAATCAGTCATTCCCACAGACAGGGCAAAGGCTCGTGCATGCTGGGAAAATACACAAATCATTACACTGGCTAATTGCACGGATAAGTGAAAGAAAACTGACAAACAATTAATAATGGCTTTGCAATTATAAAGTCAATTGGACAATTATTTCATACACGGAGTCCTCTGAGAAAGGTTTACATTTGTCACTGCCACACTTGATGAAAAAAACCTCAAAATAAGAATCTGATTGGGTCAAACCCTAAAAACATTCTAATTTTTTCAATGGCTACAGATTGATGTCTATATTTTAGTTGATTCCTTACAGACATACAATATAAAAAAAATTACAATATATCCTTATAATACACAAAAGCTATGAATATCTTGTAAATTATATCCTTATAAATGGTGAGTTCTGATGTCATCAGTTATAAACGGTGAGTTCTAATGTCATTTCTGTCACATGACTCACTGAAATTTGTGTATTATAATAAATAAAGTACCCCCTGTTGCAAAATATGAGGATATTAGAAGTTACCTCGGAGTTCCATGACCTGTATAAAAACACTCGGCCTTCGGCCTTTATATGGTCATAAAACTCCTCGGTAACTTATAATATCCTTATATTTTACAAGAGGGGGTACTTTATGCACTATATAATATACTTTATAGAGAGAGAGAGAGAGAGATGGATGTTTTCCATAGGAAATACTTTTTTGTTTTTCTTTTAAGCAGGCCTTTTACTGAAGTGACTCTTTTGGATTCAATTATGTTTAATATTTTGATTACCTTAATAACATTACAGTACTTCCACCTAGATTGCATGAGTCTAACCGCTGTAGCCAGTAACTTAAAGGGATACTGGCACAGGAAAACGTGTTTCTTTCAAAACGCATCAGTTAATAGTGCTGCTCCAGCAGAATTCTGCACTGAAATCCAATTCTCAAAAGAGCAAACAGATTTTTTTATATTCAATTTTGAAATCTGACATGGGGCTAGACATATTGTCAGTTTCCCAGCTGCCCTCAGTCATGTGACTTGTGCCTGCACTTTAGGATGGAACGACTTTCTGGCAGGCTGTTATTTCTCCTGCTTAATGTAACTGAATGTGTCTCAGTGGGACTTGGATTTTACTATTGAGTGCTGTTCTTAGATCTACCAGGGAGCTGTTATCTTGTGTTAGGGAGCCGTTATCTGGTTACCTTCCCATTGTTCTTTTGTTAGGCTGCTGGAGGGGAGAAGGGAGGGGGATATCACTCCAACTTGCAGTACAGCAGTAAAGAGTAACTAAAGTTTATCAGAGCACAAGTCACATGACTGGGGGCAGCTGGGAAACTGACAATGGGGCTCATTTATCAACACTGGGCGAATTTGCCCATAGGCAGTTACCTATAACAACCAACCAGTGATTAGCTTTTTGAAACCAGCTGCAAGTGGAACAATGAATGCAGCAATCTGATTGGTTGCCATGGGTTACTGCCCATGGGCAAATTTGCCCAGTGTTGATAAATGAGCCCCAATATGTCTAGCCCCATGCAAGATTTCAAAATTGAATACAAAAAAATCTGTTTGCTTTTTTGAAAAATGGATTTCAGTGCATAATTCTTCTATTAACTGATGTGTTTTGAAAAAAACATGTTTTCCCATGACAGTATCCCTTTAGGAAACGAACACCTAGCTACGCTTATACCCTACTGTGCAATAGGGAAGGCAGATCCAGCTGATATTACAGGGCCCAAAATGTTTTGTCACATGGCCCAGTAGTTCATTGTTATGCCACTGGCATGAACATACATAGTTACCTGGTTAATTTGGGTCGTATAAAAACCCGCTAGTTCATCCAGCTCAATCCTTCAGTGAACCATCTAGTGTTACTGAAGGCAAAGAAACCTCTACAGATCTTTGCAACCAGTCTTCTAGAAGACCTGTCATTTGTATTGTATTAATGGCACAAGTGGACTCAGTGCTTTACAAGGAATAAAGACAAACGGATACAGTATATATAAGTTAGACAGTGAGAATGAATAAGTTAAAGTGGTGTCGTTTCAGGGCGGTTCACTTTTAGTATGATGTAGACTGAAAGTGATATTCTGAGACAATTTGCAAATGGTTTTAACTTTTTATTACTTGTGGGTTTTGAGTTATTATTTAGATTTTTATTTGAAAAGTTACTTAGGCTGTTCTATAACATAGTAAAAGTTAACTTCAAGGTGAACCACCCCTTTAAGTATGTTATAGAATGGCTGATTCTAAGCAACTTTTCAATTGGTATTCTTTTTTTATATATATAATTTATTTAAATTATTTGCCATCATTTTCTGACTCCTTCCAGCTTTCAAATGGGGGTCACTGATCCCATCTAAAACAAATGCTCTGGAAAGCTACAAATGTATTATTATATTGCTTCTTTTTATTACTCCTCTTTCTACGCCGGTCCTCTCCGATTAATATTCCAGTATCTTATTCAAATCAATGCATAGTTGCTAGGGCAATTCGGACCCTAGAAACCAGATTGCTGAATTTGAAAACTGGAGATGACTCTCTACAGGGCTGTGATTGGCTATTTATGTGCAGCGGCGATTCCGGTGAAGAAGCCACCTGAGACGGCTCCTCAAAATGCCGCCCCCCTCGCCGGCTTACCCATCTGCAGAGGAGGCATCCGAGGCAGGAACACTAGTGCGCAACTGCGCTCTCCCGCACTAGTAAATCCGAATTTCCGGTTTCAAAACCGGACAATCGGCTCTTAAAAGTACAGGAGCGTTTTTTTCCGCCCCATGAAATGTATCTGGCGCTGCCACCTGAGGCGAGCACCTCAGGCTGCCTCATTGGCCGAGCACCCCTGCCTATGTGGACTGTCAGCCTATGGGAGGTTCCTTTTGGTAGTACACCTGGTTTTTATACAACCAAAACTTGCATCCAAGCCAGGAATTTCAAAATAAGTACCTCATTTGAGGCCACTAAGAGCAACATCCAAGGAGTTGGGCAGCAACATGTTGCTCGCGAGCTACTGGTTGGGGATCACTGCTCTACATCATACTAAAAGTTAACTCAAAGGTGAAACCCTCTTTAACTGGGCAAATGAGACGAACACTTCCTGAACTGATTCTTTTTAAATAAGTTACATATTTTTATACATTGTCTTAACTGTCTTACAGCAATAGAAAGAAAACCAAGCACCGCAAGTCAATTTGGATTCTTTTGAGCATTTTGGTGATGTGTTTTGTGCTACTTAAAAACACATGCTCAATTCAAACTGTTGTCTTTACATGTAAAGTTCCATGACTGACAGCCTGTTATTTTGCTGCAATAAAGCTCGGTTGACAAGCATTCATTTATGTTAAAGGGCAACCTACAGTGCTCATTTTTGGTACCTAAGTAGGACAGCAAGTGTTGGCAACCTCAGCCAGTCTTTGCCTGTATATTTTTATTTTAGTGTGGCTCTCAAAACGTCTTAGGCAAATTGGTTAACTCTGATATAAAACACAATTTAAGCTGACGTAAGGGCCTTCAGCTGTAGTGTGCTGGGACTTGTGCTTGAACAGCAGGTGCACGGTCAAAGGTTGGGTAACACCAATATAAAAATGTTGATGTCACCATCTGCTTTGACTGTACTTTGCTATCACGATCATTCATTTATATACCACCAGCAAGTTATTCAGCACTTTCCATTTATAACAAAGTTCAATTTATAACAAAGGATTTAAAATCACTTAAAGGGAAAGTAAAGTCTAAAATAGAATAAGGCTAGAAATGCTGTATTTTGTATACTAAACATAAACATCAACTTACTGCACCACAAGCCTAATCAAACAAATGATTCATGCTTTCAAAGTTGGCTACAGGACGTCACCATATTGTAACTTTGTTAAACATCTTTGCAAGACCAAGACTGTGCACATGCTCAGTGTGTTCTGGTCTGCTTAGGGATCATCATAAATTTTCAAAACAGCACAAGTCGACTAAAATATGCCGGAAGCCGATACAGAAAGACTGATTAATAATCAGAATAGGCAGGCAGACTGCACTGGTTCATGTGTTGTCATGTAATCTAATGTGGATTTTATAGTTTTTGTATTGTTTAATACAAACTTTCTCCAACTCTGCAGAACCAGTTTATCTGTTTAAATCTGGCTCCATGATCCTTGTCCCTGCAGCTGGAGTTGGAAACAGTAAAGGGGATGTAAAGGCAAAAATAAAATCCAATACAAATCTCTACACAGTCTCCAACTGCTCTACAGAGAAACAAACAAAGCTGCTTGAGTTCTGCATGGCTGGGAAGTAAGGCGGGGGCTCCCTTGCTGTTCATAAGTATGATTGTTTCCCTGCAGAGCAGTTAGGGACCGTCTGACAATTCCTATCCACAGCAGTAAATGAAGGGAGAATTTCACTGCATACAGTCAGGTTTCTTATAAAAACTGTACACATTTTTTAAATTAAAGTATATTAGAGATAGGTTTCTTTTTCATTAAAGATGGGGATTTTACTTTTTTCCTTTACATGTCCTTTAAGAAACAAAGTATGAAGTATTAAAAATGAGATGAGAGGGCCCTACTCACAAGAACTCAATCCCCAGCACTACCTGTCCCAGTCCAGCACTAGCTTTTACTCGTCTCTATGTGTCTCTGGGGACATAAAACCTCAGTAATTTCCTGTTACTGAAAAAAAAAAATACAAGAGTTTTATTAATGAATTTTTACCATGTTGGTTTTGCACTTTGGTTTATTGGTGGCTATTTTTATTCTGCTTGCAAAACCTTTGATCCGTGCTGTATACCATATCAGGGTAATAATTCAGGTGCTTGAAGGTAACGTTATAAAAGAAGAAGAGAAAAATCTGTCACTTGGTCTTCCTGTTAACCCTTACAGCTACCCACTATCATTACACCCACCATGCTAGGAAGGCAGTTCACTCCTGCTATTCTGTTGTTCATAAGTAAAAGGGAATTTTTGATAAAACCCAACTTTTGGTTGATATAACAGCAGTATTGTATATTTTGAGTTCAGTTTTTCCTTGCTGCTTTTGTTTTAATTTAGCATTTACTTCCCTATACATTTTACAGTCCCCGACACCAGCAACCATGGCAGACATAGTTAAAAATCAGAATATCACTAACCCAAACTAAATGAATAAGGGTCAACTACCTATATATGTTTAAAAGAAATAAAAGGTTGGCTTTGCTGAGAATTCTGTGAATTCAAAAGGAGACTGGGGAATCAGACTTGTACCTGTAGGTGTATATGCCTTTAATCATGCTGTGTGTTTTGTTGCCTCGCTCTCGTAGTCTCGTATGCTCAGTGCAGAGTTCTGGTATTGTTGCTCTGATAGTAATCTTACTTATTAGTAGAATTTCTAATATGTTTTTTTTTTTGATGGGCGTCCTTGAGCAAGGTAACTTAGCTATTTTCTAACAGCAATGAACCTGGCCCAGATAAGGCATAAAGAAAAGTTCCCCCGAGATTTTGCACAGCATTAGGATTCTATAGGATTAAACCGAGACCCTTTTCCCAGGGACTGAGGTGTCCATCAATCAATCATAAGACATCCTGTATGAGTCTCTAAATCCGATCTCACTGTCTCCATCCTGGCTTCCTGCAGTCACAGTGGAAGTAAGATGGTGTCTCTTGCACTGTCTGGCCACGGTGAGATGGACACAATGTGCCTGATGAGATGTTTCCTTCAAATAACAGGAAGGTGGAATCCATGAAAACCACTTTGTGGCCCTAAGGTTCCATTCCAAAATACATCCCATTATCAAGCACCATAAACCCTCTCACACAGAAAGGACTAGAGATTCAGCACAGCCCTTAAGGGTACAGTACCCATATGAAGGGGATATTAGAAGGCATAGATTTTTCAACGGTCCCTATTAGTTGCAACTGGAAAAGTTCCCATTTGCAGGGATTTGGAGTTAACTGGAACTGTCCCAGTGATTATTGGGAGGTCACGTACCTATATAAAGGGCATATTGGAGAAAATTCACCTGATGTGAAGCTGTAGAAATGTCAGAACCAACCTGTATAGTATATCTCCTATAAATACTTAAGCTGGCCAAAGATATGCAGATTTTACTCTCTGTACTGTACATGAATGTTCGGCTATCAATCGTTCATTTCAATGTAATGATCTACAATTTACCATTCAGATTAAATGAAGTATGAAAAATAACAAATCAGACGACGTTCTGGCCATTGATATTGCCAGATAGGCAATACATGCCTATTATCGTTAGCGGAAAGAAAATGAATAACCTGCCTGATCGACTAAACGACTGGTCACCATGGTACAAAAAATCTCTGGAGTCTACACGGTCTGAAAATCTTATGAAACTTCATTTCGAACGACTCTATCTTTGTGTCTATGGCCAGCTTTACAGAGAGGGGAATATTGGAAGAAATGCATCTTATGGGGGACGGCAGAGATTTCAGACCCACTCTACATACCAAATTGTGTTAAGGAGAATATTAGAAGAAATAAATGAAGTAGCAGAGATTTTATCGGCCAGGTTTACAAAGTCAACATTTGATCGAGGACCAAATAATTTCTTTGACTCGGTCCAACCGCCTGTATTCTCGGTGTTGGGATCCAATCGTTGGCTCTAGGGCCCACAATCGGATAAGCCCCATATTGCCCACCTCAAGGTGGGCATGCCGGGGAGAGAGCCAAACAATTGGATCTCTGCATGTTTGGCCACCTTTCGGCAAACCACCCATCTGAGGAGTAGCAAAATAACACTGGCTTGGAGGATCACATTTCTATGACAACTGCAACAATGTTGGCATTAGCTGCCTGGCAATCTCCTTTTGTATCTTGTAAAGAATACCAAACCAGGGGCATTCTAATTGTGGTAGAAGAGTTTAACTCTTTGCTAATAAGGAACCAAGTGGCCACTGGATGCTGAGGTTCTAATTGGTGAAGTGAAGACAAGGTGCATTGGGTCAGTGATGACATGCTCCTATACCAGCTGACATGCAGGTTATCACTGAATGAGGAAAAATAGTGAACATGAACAAGAAACAACTGGACTGTATTGCATGTGCTTCTGACACAGGCCTGGTGGAACTGATGAATGGGAGATCTTCATTGACGTCATACTACAGCAAAGGAGAGGCTTGTAATACAGCAACAAGGAGAGACAATGAAGGCAAACTTCTGGGGTGTAGTAAAATGGGCCCAGCATGAATAGACTTTTACAATATGACCTGCCTGATTTGAATGTTTCCTTGTCTTATAAGACTCCTCAGAGTCTATTTAGAACAAAACCTTTGGGTTTTACTGATACTGGTGTAACTATGCATGGGATGAAGAACTTGTTGGAAAATGCAATCTTAAAACATGGAACTGAAATGAATGGGCATCCATACATGGAAAAGAACTGCCTGAAGTGCAAACAGGTTTGAGGGAAGGGTGAGGAACAAGAGATATCATTGCAGATATGGGATCCTTGAAAAGGCAAACACATTCCAAAAGAATATTTACGTGTGTGTGTGTTTGACTGCAGCAAAGCCCTTGAGTATGTTAATCATGACAAACTCTGGGCCAGGTTAAAAAGCATGAGTATACCAGAACACCTGATAATTCTCATGCACAACCTTTACATCGATCAAGAAGAACAAACATTGCCAAAGGTGCATGACAAGGCTGAATACTTTCCCAAATGCCTGTTTAATTTGTATGCAGAACAATCCATCAGAGAAGCACGACTGTAGGAAGAAAATAGAGGTGTGATCATTGGCAGAAGTCAAATCAACAACCTCTATGCTATGCTAATGATACCACCTTCATGGCTATCTGAAGTATGCACTTATCAAGCTCAAAGAAAAATGCCTCAAAACTACATGTCGAGAGAACAATGGCCCTGACTGTTCGTGTAAAATCATTAATTCATTCCTTGATGGAGAACTAATATAAATATCTGAAAACGTCTGCCCTCTTGGATCAGCAGTAAAATTTCAGAGATTAAAAAAATTTGACTTGTTTCTGGCATTTTCAATAGCCTCACATGAATACTACATTTGGAAATAGTAGTAGTATAAAGGTGATACCTTTATTGGCTAACTAATATAATCATAGCAATAAGTTAGCCAATAAAGGTATCACCTTTATACCACTTTTGTTATTTTTTTATTTCAAAAGGGTTGCCCTGTAACATGTTTACTGGCTGACACGGTATCTCATACTTTACCTGCAATTGAAATAGAAGAAGGAAAGACCGGCAAAAAAAATGAATGCTTTTGAATTATGGCGCTCATGAATAATACTGTGTGTTCTATGGACTGTCCAAAAACAAATAGAGATCAGAACTAAGCTTTCCTTGCAAATTCAGATGACAACATAACGACTATTATACTTTGAACATATGCTCAGAGAGAGAGAGGCTGCATCCTTGGAAAGAGTGAAGGTCAGCACATAAGAGAAAGACCGGCAATGCCATGGAGTGCGACAATTCAACAATAAGCTCTGTGACTGAACTGTGAGTCAACCTAATGGGACGGATCTTAACAGAAACGGCTAATATGGAGCTGCAGAGATCTCATTACAATCCTGAACAGTATATTTTCAACAAGAATAACTGTATAAAGAGGGACAGCCCTGCACAGTACATATCCCATTAGTGTACCTATATAAAGGCCAGCGTTTGGCCAAATACATCTAATGTGGAGCTGCAAATTTCAGAAGCTTTCAAACATAAGTTAGGAGGATAAATTACTTTTTATTTACTTCAAATTTGATAAATTTGTCCCTAGATATTTGCACGGGGCATCCCATTCATGCACGTACAAGTTGTATTAAAACTTCTCTGTCCTTCGCCTGGATGACGGGAATATTTCTACCACTAGTTTACAGGATGACCATCTGAGAGTTAGCAAAGGACCTCATCAGGCCTGGACTGGGAGTCAAAATAGGCCCTGTCATTCCAAGTACACAGAGGCCCAAACAGTCCCCTACCAGCCCAAGCAGTCCCCTACCAGCCCACTATATGGTAACTTTCTATGGAGCCATACAGCAGCCCCTCTGGCATTTTCCAGAACCCACAGATTGCCTATTCTGGGCCTGGACCTCATCTTCCTTCTCTGGTACAGCTCTACGTAAACTGTGAGTGCTGCAGTTGTTCCCTGCCTCTGGCTCTGTTTGTTTGGCCAGTATCAGGGGAGCAATTGGGATGATTACTGGGACATGATGTACTTGTTTGCAATGAGCAGAGGGAGTGAGAGCGGCTGCTTTGTTTACAAAGGCGAGAGCTACTGAGAACAATTCCTTTGGGGGTTTTATTTCCCCATCACTGCTAATTTCAGCCATAAGAATGCCGTCCTGACTGATTTGCTGTGGAGTCATCTGGAGGAGGCATGCATCACAGTGCCATAGAACTTTCATTATCCTCCTTGAAAATGTTCTTTTCATTTGTTTAAATGGGAATATTCCCATAAAGGAGAAGGAATAGCATACACTTGGGGTGCCAAAAGTTAGGCACCCCCAAGTGCTCCTATCAGCAGAAAATTGTACTGGCCTGGGGTTCTTCCAACGAGCACCACAGAGAGATCCTCTTCCTGCTTCTTCAAGGTCTTTTCGCGGCTGCGCATGTGCAGTACAGCAAAAAGCCGAAGTTTAACGAAAAAAAGCCGGCTATTTCACTCTACTGCCCATGCGTGTGCCACAGGAAATTTTGCAAACTGAAGAAGCCGGAAGATGATCGCTCTGTGATGCTCGCTAGAAGAACCCTGGGCCGGTGCGGTTTTCTGCTGATAGGAATACCGGCCTGGGGTGTCAGGTAAGTAAAAGTAGTCACTTAAGGGTGTAAAATGCTATTCCTTCTCCTTTAAAAAGGGATTTCCTTTCTATTACTTTTTGTTAATATATAGTATAAGGGCTTAGTTTATCGTGTGCCTAGAGCATTCCTTCTTTGTATATGTATACATATGGAAACGAGCAGTAATGAACCTATCGCTGGCGGGGCCCGGGTGCAGGATGTGCAGCTGGGCCCCATTCCCCCCCAGGGTCGAACTGGGCCTACAGACAACACAATGGCGTTTCAATGCGGGCAAAAACAGAAATTTTTGCGTGTGCAAAGCAGATTGGGTGTGCTTCCCACCGGGCTTTTCTAGTGTGAGCGCAGTTGCACTCTCCGCACTAGCAACGTGGACCCCCCTAACCCCCGGCCGTGCAGAAAAGGTAAGCACTGGGGGAAATGGGGGGGTGGCATTGCAGCAGCTGCCTCAGATATTACAATTACATATTCAATTTTAGGGTTTAGTTCTCTTTTAAAGGAAAGGGACAGTAGAAAGTTGGTTGTGCTGTTTTCTGCCCATTGCACTGAGAATGTGGTTCCTTACCCAATGATAAAATCAAGCCCCGGTGGTACAAATGCATGACAGAAATCAGTGATCTATACTTATGTGAAGGACAGCAAGCAGAACTGAGTTCAAAACCGTTACTAAACAGGGACCATTGTGACGTCACCTACATACTAGGAAGCTTGTATTTGCCAATGTCATGCTATTGTTTGCTCTGTCATGTTCTGGAGCTTTTCTACATATAAATCAGGGCATTTCACAAGACTTCCTTCATATAGCAGCCAGATTGTGTATCCTGTACAAATAAAATCCCTGAAATGAGTTCTGTTCCCGAGATCTGCGTCCCAGTTCCTATTTATAATCCTATTTATAATTTCCCTGTTTACCAATCTGTAGCTGACACTGACAGCTTCCTGTTTGCGTGATAATTATAGGTACCATTGTACCCAGCTCTGGTCTGATTGGGACCTGCATAATGGGTCTCTCCAATTCTGTCCTTTGGATCAATCTGATATGAAATTTGTAAAGGAGAACGAAAGACATAGGGGCAAGCTTTCTAAAGGGCAAAGTGGCCATAGCTAGTGAACATTCGCCAAAAATCTCATCCAGCAGGGACATCGTAAATTTACTAACAAATGTAGAGGACAATTCGCTAGAGAAAGAGACCGTCGCTATGCAGTTTCGTGCTCTACCGCCAGGCGAATTTTACCGAATGTTACCTCTTTCACCAGAGTTTCCTTAGCCTTAGACCAGGGGAACTGATAAGATGAAGCGACATCCTCCTCAATCTTATATCAGTGATATCATATCTAGTATGCCTTGAAAAGTCCTAACCATTAAAGATTTTTGTGTTAACATTTTTCCCAACCATTTAAGGGGCATGCCACATTTGTTTTAGGGTGGGCTCATGTCTAGGGCATTAGAGGATTTCTTTTGTCTTTCTTTTGCTTGCTTGGACGTTTGTAATAAAATGTGGCCACTTCAAACATTTGCATCAACCTCTCTCAACCTATATGTACAGTACCTGCCCTATTCAAATTGACCCAGGCATAAGAGTGCTAACGAAGTTTTGCTAGGCAGAAATGAATGATAGCGAAAGATTGCTATGAAATGCTCACTCTGACAAATTAACTCTAGAGAAACTTTGCCAGTGTTCGGCTTCCCAGGCGCAACTTTGTATTTTAGTGAATTAGCGTAGTGGTAGTGAATTTTCGTCTGACGAATTGTGGCCTAGCGTTCGCTAGCGAAATCTCACCCTTTAGTGAATTTGCCCCATAGTGTAAGCATGGGGGCCTCTCCCCAGCTGTAGCAACCACACTCCCCACAACAGCCCCTTTTCCCTTGCACTTCACCATTAAAAGTAGAGCTGTCCATTAGGGTTTGTGGTGCCATGTCTGACCTTATAAATTCCAACTCCTAGCTCTGTGGCCTTGATCACCTACCTGAAGCCATGCACCAACCATGTGTACACACAGTCAGGAACATATAGACTTTGAGAGTTCACGCAGGCCTTTCTCAAATCATCCATTGGGCCTTTCTCAAATCATCCATTGGGCCTTTCTCAAATCATTCATTAGGCCTTTCTGAAACCATCTATTGGGCCTTTCTCAAATCATCATTTGGGCCTTTCTCAAAGCATACATTGGGCCTTTCTCAAATCATCCTTTGGGCCTTTTGTCAAATCATACTTTGGGCCTTTCTCATATCATCCATTGGGCCTTTCTGAAATCATCCATTAGGCCTTTCTCAAATCATCCATAGGCCTTTCTCAAATCATCCATTGGGCCTTTCTCAAATCATCCTTGGGACCTTTCTCAAATTATCCATTGGGCCCTACTCAGAGCTACTGCATGAGGACTGTATCCATGTGCCTCTGCACTCCTTGTCCCATGGGGGCAAATTAACTAAGCGCTGAAAATTTGCCAGCGATGGCTTCGCAGGCAGCGCAACACTTCGCCAGGCAAAAATTCGCCAGACAATGCTAATTTACTAACATGCGAAGTTGCATCCAGGGCGCCGAACGCTGACGAAGTTGAGCTAGCGTTAAATCGGCAAGCAGATCGAAGGTGCACTAGCGTTGGCTAATTTGCATACGGCAGGAAGTTAAAGTACAATGGACATATATGTTGCAGCAAATACATATCACTACACAAGCCCGGGAAACCTTAATAAAATAAAAATAAAGTTGTTATATTGCCCTACACATGAGCCCAGTGTATAGTTTATGTGTCATATGTTAGGAAATGTAGGGGGGAAGCCGGGTACCCTATAAAATTTTACACTCTCCTATCTACTCTATTGCACTTTGCCTGGTCTAAGGTGGTGAAGGCAAGTCTGGCCGAAGAGGTAACATTTAGTAAAATCCGCATCTTAGTGAATTTGCGTAGTTACGTCCCTTCGCCAGAGCGCAACTTTGCCTGGTGATTGAGTGTGAATGAGCGCCAGCATCAGTCTCTTTCGCTAGCGAAGTTACGCCTGCACCCGTTTGTAAATGACTTCACGCTGGCGAATTTTCGATTGATAGCTGGCTGATTTTCGGACAGATACAGGAAAATAAGTGGATGGTTAACTGATTATGCTCTTACAATGATATGATCCACAACAACAGCACACATGGAAGATGAAGTGTATACAACAGGGGAACTTACCCCCAAGAGAGGAGAATAATTAATGGTGTTTATTTTAAATAGCGCTTTATTGTTCTGTCAATTGCTTGTAAGGTTCTGACCTGGGAAAAGCCCCTCTCCCAAGCCACTGCACACTCAGGAAATGCTCGGAACTAGGCATTTAGCATCGCTTACACTATTCTCCCAGAATGATATTAAATCTTTCAGCGGTCAGTCCTGGAGGAAGGAGAGAGCGTGGCTATTCTTTAGAGCTCACAAACTGTTTCAAGGGAAATTCTCATCTGTCACAAGTGACAAGTGCTGGCTAATTAAAGCTGCTTTTTAATTAATGCCTTGTTTGTTTCCCAGCTCTCATTCATTACATTTACTGTAGTTCCATGGTCTATACTTATTTTAGCTGAGCCATAAATCCACCCTTGTTTGCTAAGCCCCAAAAGTGTTCCAGTCACTGTCACAAATGTGGCGACTATCACTTTAATGAATTGCCCCTGAGCAGGCATCTTCCATGGTGCATCACCCGCTAGTGATGGGATATTTCCATACAGGCAGAAAAAAATCTTCAGGCCTCTCTCTAAAGAGAAAAGCCCCCTTTACTAATACCACCCTGGCCAAAAGGCCAAGTGCAGCAAGGTTTGCAGTCCCTTCTTTTTGCAAGGTTTGGGAGGACCTCTTTGTTTTTTGAACCCCTGGCCCAATAGACCACCCACCCTGATCATGAGAGTTGAACCCTTATGGACCTTCCACACCTTTCCGATCCAAATTGAAAGTATAGTTGATTAAGTAGATAAAAATCAATATAATGCTGTGAATTACAGTTAGTTTTTTCTTGTCCTGGCAGATTTCTGAGGGAAAAGTATTTAAAAGTGGCTAAAAGAGTGTGCATTTTGACTTGCCTTACTAAACATAAGCGGGGCTTATTTATCAGCACTGGGCAAATTTGCCCGTGGGCATTAACCCATAGCAACCAATCAGTCCTTGGCGCTTCTTTTAGGCAGCTGCAGGTAGAACAATGAATGCAACAATTTGCATTTGCCATGGTCAACTGGTCACAGGCCTTTTTTCCCAATGATGATAAATGAATCCAGGTCACTACTTTAGAACCTCACATGATAACACCAACTACGTCACTTAATTTTAGGCCAAGAGCAAGTGTTATAGGTTGCATTAGGTTTGTGGTTTGGAAGCCTAGACCATTAGCACTGCCTCACTGGAACATGCTGCCACTGGGACAGAATGCTCTGTTATACAGATAGCTAGAATCTCAGCCATAAAGCAGGACAGGACTGCTGCTTACAATGGGGATCAGATAGGATCTGTGCAGCCACTGGGACAGAATGTTCTGTTCTACAGATAACTAGAATCTCAGCCATAAAGCAGGGCAGGACTGCTGCTTACAATGGGGATCAGATAGGATCTGTGCAGCCACTGGGACAGAATGCTCTGTTATACAGATAACTAGAATCTCAGCCATAAAGCAGGGCAGGACTGCCGTTAACAATGGGGATCAGAGAGGATCTGTGCAGCCACTGGGACAGAATGCCCAAACAGGGTTGCCATCTCTTCTGAAAAAAAAAATACAGACCTTCTTATATTCTTGCCGTTTTTTCCTATTAATAACATTGGCATCAAGCATAATTTTTACCGGCCAGGTGGCAACCCTAGCCATAAAGCAGGGCTGGACTGCTGCTTACAATGGGGATCAGATTCTGTGACAGAATGCTCTGTTATAAATGTAGCTAGAATCATAGCCGTAAAGTAAGGCATTTTAATGGAAAAAAAAAGATGAAAAAGCACACACACATATTACCTCATTAATATGTGCCAAATTATAATCATACAGTGTCCTAAATATATTAGTCATTAATCATGCATTCCATTACCTTTCTTTATTACTATATGTTTTGATGATAATGTTCCTTTCTTACTGAATGAAACATGAGTTATCAAATATATTTTCAGTCAATTTTAAAGGGGTTGTTCAGCTTCCAACATTTTTTTTCAGCTCAGTTGGTTTCAGATCGTTCACCAGAAATAAAGACTTTTTCCAATTACTATTTCCTATGTTTTTCTAATATTAAATTGTAAAGTGTCATTTTTAACATTCTAAAGTACCGTATATACTCGAGTATAAGCCGAGGTACCTAATTTTACCTCCAAAAACTGGGAAAGCTTATTGACTCGAGTATAAGCTGAGGGTGAGAAATGCAGCAGCTTCTGGTAAGTTTCAATCTCGTTTTTGGATGACTATTCTTAGGCGCCGGCTACTATTCTAAGGCGCCGGCGAATATTCTTAGGCGCCGGCGACCGTTTTTGCGCTTGACCCGAGTATAAGCCGAGGTAGAGTTTTTCAGCATATTTTGGGGGCTGAAAAACTCGGCTTATACTCGAGTATATACGGTAGCTCTGGGATGGGGGGTCGCGACCCTGTAAACTGTTCTAAATTGATACATTTAGTTGATACATTTCTTTTCTTTGTCCCTGCTGAGCAGAATCCCTGGGTTTCATTACAGGCAGCTGTTAGAATTGATACAATAGTTGCTGATATTCCAGAGATGCTGCTGAAAACTGTATCAACTAAATGTTCCAAAATTGTAACAGTTTAGAATCTGCACCTGAATTACTGAGCTACCGGACTCAAACACCAGAGACAGGGATATTAAACTTTGAACTTAAATTTTGAAAAAACATAGTAAAAAATAAATGGATAGTATTTGAAAAAAAGTCTTTATTTCTGTGGAACAATCTGAAAACGAAAAGACGAAAGATGAATTTTAATGGTTAGTGCTATTGGTTTAGGCTCGGCACTTGCCTTGGTTGGTGGCTTTTAAGCTCTGCTCAGACTTAGGTTCTATTTTATGATAAACACAGTAAAGTGCTGATCTGGACTTTCCCTTGTGTAGGCAGTGGTGGGTTTGTGGCAGCCACACTCGCGGTACAGTGACAAGATGAATAGGTGGAAGCGGAGTCTATTCATATAACAGAACTGAATGGCTCCTCTGACAGCTGCAAAAAATAGCCCTGAAGACAAATGGGAAGGGGAAACTGTCACCCCAACCTAATAAAAGCTGCTAAATAAATAGCATTAATAAGTAAATTCTACCAACAGCAGCATTAACCCCATCTCTAAGGGCAGAGACACACGCTCAGATTTGGGGAGATAAGTCACCCAGTGACACATCTCCTCTTCTTCAGGGCGACTAATCTCCCCGAACTGCCTGCCGCCGGCTAGAATGTAAATCGACGGTGGCAATCGGTGCGCTTCGTTTTCCGAAGTTGCCTCACGAGAAAACTTTGGGCGACTTCGGAAAACAAAGCGCTCTGAGTGCCATTCCGCCGGCAATTTAGATTCTTACCGGTGGGAGGCAGTTTGGGGAGATTAGTTGCCCTGTAGAAGAGGCAGTTTATCGTCGGGCGACTAAGTCTCCTCAAATCTGAGCGTGTGTCTCTGCCCTAAGGAGCCTGCCTGAACTGTTGGCAGAGAATCTGCCCCATGCCTCCTCTTACTGGAATGGAAGCTGCTTGATAGAATGTTTTTGGCCCCAAAACACATTTGTAGTAAGAAAGTAACTCGCAGGCTCCTTAGGGCAGAGACATACGCTCAGATTTGGGGAGACTTAGTCGCCCGGCGATAAACTGCCTCTTCTACGGGGCGACTAATCTCCCCAAACTGCCTCCCGCCGGCTAGAATGTAAATCGACGGTGGGATGGCAATCGGTGTGCTTCATTTTCCGAAGTTGCCTCACGAGAAAACTTCGGGCGACTTCGGAAAATGAAGCGATCGAAGTGCCATCCCGCCGGCAATTTAGACTGTCTCCCCAAATCTGAGCGTGTGTCTCTGCCCTAAGGAGCCTGCGAGTTACTTTCTTACTACAAATGTGTTTTGGGGCCAAAAACTGTCTTATCAAGCAGCTTCCATTCCAGTAAGAGGAGGCATGGGGCAGATTCTCAGCCAACAGTTCAGGCAGTGTATGTCTACATTTAGACCTAAAGCTACCATATTGCTTCTCATGTACATCATCTTGCAGTGTGCTTAGATCAGGAAACAATTAAAACATTTTGGTGAAAACCCTGCTGTGGCTTATGGGAATACCAGGTATTTTGACCACAGCTATTTTTTTTTCATTGCTTTTATGGGTTTTATAAGTATGGGTTTTATTAGGTATGGGATTCGTTATCTGGAAACCCGTTATCCAGAAAGCTCTGAATTACGGAATGGCCATCTCCCGTAGACTCTATTCTAATGAAATAATCCAAATTTTTTAAAAATGATTTGATTGAGGTGGGGATTGTGAATGATTAAACATGTTCCATAAAGCCTGCAGTATTGTAATACAGGTATGGGACCCATTATCCAGAAACCCGTTATCCAGAAAACTCCAAACTACGAAAAGGCCTTCTCCCATAGACTCCATTTTTTAAAAAGTGATATCCTTTTTCTGTGTAGAAATAAAACAGTAGCTTGTCCTTGATCCCAACTATGATATAAGGAATCCTTATTGGGAGCAAAACCAGCCTATTGGGTTTATTTAATGTTTATATAGTGAATAAAGTACCCCCTCTTGTAAAATATAAGTATATTATAAGTTACCGAGGAGTTTCATGACCATATAAAAACACGAGGCCGAAGGCCGAGTGTTTTTATACAGGTCATGGAACTCCGAGGTAACTTCTAATATCCTCATATTTTGCAACTGGGGGTACTTTATTTATTATAATACACAAATTTCAATGAGTCATGTGACAGAAATGACATCAGAACTCACCGTTTATAACTGATGACATCAGAACTCACCGTTTATAAGGATATAATTTACAGGATATTCATGGCTTTTGTGTATTATATGATTTTCTAGTAGACTTAAAGGACCAGTAACATCAATATTTTTTATTAAAAAATTCGTTAGTGTAGGATGAAAAAAACCCACAAAGAGATATTAAACTTTTAAATTGCTACATCTTTATTAAAAAATTACCGAAACTCAGAAAAGGTGATCCATTGTGCGGCGCTTGATTTCTCCTCCCTGCTTTTCATATAGGAGATAGCCAGGAAGGAGAAATTGAGCGATGCGTGATGGATCATCGCCGTGTAGCCTTTTCTAAAGAGGAGCAGAAGCGGAGTTTCGGTAAGTTATTTCGTAATAAAATAAAAGTTTAATATGTCTGTGTTTTTTTCGTTCTACACTAACAAATTTTTAAACAAAACTGATCCTTTAAGGCAGGGATCCCCAACCTTTTGAACCTGTGAGCAACATTCAGAAGTAAAAGGAGTTGGGGAGCAACACAAGCATGAAAAATGTTCTTGGGATGCCAAATAAGTGCTGTGATTGGCCATTTGGAAGCCCTATATGGATTGTCAACCTAAATTGAGTCTCTGTGTGGCAAAACACTTGGCTTTTATACAACCAAAACTTGCCCCCAAGCCTGGAATTCAAAAATAAGCACCTGCTTTGAAGCCACTGGGAGCAACATCCAAGGGGTTGGAGAGCAACATGTTGCTCACGAGCTACTGGTTGGGGATCACTGCTTTAAGGTATGAAGATCCAAATTACAGAAAGATCCATTATCCAGAAAACCCGCAGGTCCCCAGCATTCTGGATAATAGGTCCCATACCTGTACAACTCCTGTGCCTAGCAGTTTTGCATAGTCATAAGTGGTCACGTCTCTTGTTTGCATTAACAAATCATTTTCCAAGACAAGCTTTTTACCCAGTCCGTTCCATTTTTCTGACGGTCGTCCGGCAGTAAATTCAGATTTCCCTTGGTGTTGCTAATAATTTGCCTTCACGTGATGCCATTACTTTTGACGTGAGGCTCAGGGCTCTGTAGCTGCCATATTCTCCCCGCTGCCTTTTTTGGGGGGAAGAGGCACTACATTTGTCATCCTGCCATCATCTGGAACCTTTGCTTTCAACAGTGACTGGTTGAAAAGTTCAGTTAATGGAGCCGAGTACATTTCTGAGTTCTTTTCAATCAGGTGAAAAGTTCAGTTAATGGACTTGGCTTTTGATGGTGTGAGTGCTAGCAGAAGGTCCTGTGTGCTAAATGTATCTCACTCGGGAGCCCAGAACAGAAGACTTTCCCTATAGCACAGAGGTAAATATGATGCGCCTTCAGCTGCACAGATAAACACTGAGTTATTTGGAGCAAGAAGCTGCCATGCTGCTGTATGAGAAGTCTTGCAAAAGAAGGGATACGTGCCTCTCTTAAGGGGCAAATTCACTAACCTCCGAAAATTCGCCAGCGATGGCTTCGCTCACAGCGCAACACTTCACCAGTCGTAGATTCGCCAGGACCATGCTAATTCACTAAAATCCGAAGTTGTGTCCAGGACACTGCTAGCGTTACTGTGGCATGCGAAACAAAGTTGCGCTAGCGTTGGCTAATTTGCATACGACACGAAGTTAAAGTTGAATGGACGTAAAAGTTGCAGCAAATACATTATATTACACAAGCCTGGGAAACCTTAATAAAATAAAATAGAGTTGTTATAATGCCCTACACATGAGCCGCGTATAGTTTATGTGTAGTGATGGGCGAATCTCTTCTGTTTCGCTTTGCCAAAATATTTGCGAATTTCCCGCAAAATTTGCGAAATGGCGAAAAATCATGAAATCGGAAAGTTTACAAAAAATTTGTGAAATTCGAACGCTTTCATGAAAAATTTGTGAAATTTGAAGGTTTTCACGGAATAAACTAGCAACTCTTAACTTTTCCACGATAAAATCGAGCAATTCAAACCGTTTCACGAAAAAATCGAGAATTTTGAAAGTTTACCCAAAAAAAATAGAATATTGAGGCCGGCGAATTTTCGTGGATTTATTCGCCGGCAGCGAAACACGGGATTTCGCCGCAAATTCGTGCCAGGAGAATTTATTTGCCCATTACTATTTATGTGCCATATGTTAGCAAATGTAGGGGGGAAGCCAATTACCCTAAAAAAAATTTACTATCTTTTGCAGCCTATCAGCGTTTTTTTGGGACTATTTTTTTAGGAACTCCTATCAATTCTATTGCATTTCGTCTGATCTGAGGTGGTGAAGGCAAGTCTGGCGCAAGAGGTAATGTTCAGTAAAAGCCACATCTTAGTGAATTTGCGTAGTTACTTCCATTTGCCAGAGAGCAAATTCGCCAGGCGTAAGGGAGTGAAGTACCGCTAGAGTCTATCTCCTTCGCTAGCGAAGTTACGCCAGTGACTGTTAGTAAATCGGCGAAGAAATGAAATGACGCCACGCTGGTTAATTTTCACCCCCGTTAGTCACTTCACCCTTTAGTAAATTTGCCCCTATTAGAGAGATTGGCTGCAGCATTTTCAGGTCGGACAGACTAGTAAAATGTTAGATCTGATCTTTCAGATATTGGGTTGAATAAAAGATTCTGTGCATTATACAGGTATGGGATCTGTTATCTGGAAACCCATTATCCAGACAGCTCCGAATTACAGAAAGGCCATTTTTCCCAAATTATCGAAAATTTTGAAAAATAATTTCCCTTTTCTGTGTAATAATAAAACAGTAGCTTGTACTTGATCCCAACTAAGATATAATTAATCCTTATTGGAAGCAAAACCAGCCTATTGGCTTTATTTCATGTTTACATGATTTTCTAGTAGACGTAACGTATGAAGATCCAAATTACAGAAAGATCCATTATACGGAAAACTCCAAGTACCGAGCATTCTGGATAACAGATCCCATACCTGCACCTTCCCCTTTAATCATCCACCTTTGTTCACCATATTGCCATGTAACAAATAAAGTCTTAATTGTTGTACATTTTATTAAACCTGATAAGCTTGATCTTTGGTTTTTGCCTCTGTTCCCTACTGTGTCTATACTGGGAAGTCAGCATTTGATATCGTATCGGAACACATGTAATCATTTTATTTGCTCTTAATTAGAGACAGGAGGAATATCTGTAATGCATATAAATTCCATGCACAATTTTCTTATAAGTACCAGTCACTTGCAAGTAGTTCCCTGGGTGGTTTCTATACAGGTGGGCACATTGGGCAATGAATGGGAGGGCATATTCAACAGACAGCAGTGATGGGCGAAATGTGAATTTTGAAGCCAGCGTCAATTTGCGCGTGTCATAATTGACGCCGGCGACAATTCCGACGCCAGCGACATTTGACGTGCTGTGCAGTCAATGGGCGCCGATTCGAATTTGAAAAAAATTCGAATCAAAATTTATTCTGTACCGTCTCTTTAAAAATTCAACTTCGACCATTCACCATCTAAAATCTGCCGAATTGCTGTTTTAGCTTATGGGGGACCCCCTAGAACCTATTTGGAGTCAATTGGTGGACTTTGAAAAATCAAAGGTTTTTTTGGGAAAAGCTTTGAATCTAATTCCTTCAAATGCGATATTTCTTTGATTCCTTTGATTTGAATTCAGCGTATATGGACCTATTAGATCAAAAATGGACATATGCGACCAAAAAAAACTTTGACTTAATTTCGGTTGGTCTTTTTGAATTTGAATTTCGACGTTTTTTCAATTCAAAATTTGACCCTTGATAAATATGCCCCTTGGTGTTACTGACCCCCCCCCAGCAAATCCAGTCTAGGGCCCCAAAACATTGGTAAGTTGACCTATTCTACCAAGATATATTAAAATTGATCCTTAATTAGGGCTTTACTGGGCCCCCCTGCATCTGCAGGGTCTGGGTCCTCTGTAATTACACCCCTGTACTGCAGGGGGAGCTGTGCCCTTGACCCAATACACAGAGATCTCTGCAAATGAGTTAAAAGAAAAAGAAAGCTACCAAAGCAGTTTATTGCCAATAGATTAGCCACAATAGTGCAAGCTATAACACTGTATTTATTCTGCAGAATGATTTACCATACCTTAGTAAAAAGCTCTAGAAGCTCTGTTTGTTTAGGATAGCAGCTGCCATATTAGCTTGGTGTGACATCACTTCCTGCCTGAGTTTCTCCCTGCTCACTTATAGCTCTGGGCTCAGATTACAGCAGGGAGGGGGAGAGGAGCAAACTGAGCATGCTCAAGCCCAAGCCCTTGTGGTTAAAGCTGAAAACAGGAAGTCTGATACAGAAGCCCATGTGTACACAATAGAAGGAAAGAAATGCAGTGTTTCTTTTGACAGAGGACTCAGAGCAGCATTACTTTGAGGGTTTAATAGTGTATTTATATAGACCTTTCTGATAAAGCTTACTTAGTTTTAACCTTTCCTTCTCCTTTAAACAAGGAATGTTCTGGCACTTGGTCTGCAATGCAGAAAAGTCATTTCTATAATAAAATACACACCCCTTGCAAAAATCTTAACGTAATGGTCCCCCGAGATCTTCAGGCTTTCACTTCTTATTATACAGGTCGTAATTTTCCGTCCTTTCAAACTCGTACAGGTTTGTGACTTGGCACCCCAGCGTCAGCCGCTATTTCATAAAAGTAACTCTTATAAAATGACAATTTAGTATAATGTGGGCAGTGGCTAATGTGTGTAATGGCTCTTGATTAAAGCTCGGCCACAGCGGGTAGGAAATTGTGCTGACTGAGGATAACGTTGGCTTGTTTCTATGGGCCGCAGCGCCGTAAACTTGCACACAAATAATAATTTCTTACATTATTAGAGGGGGTGAGCTCCCGTGCTCACAATGAAATGAAATAACATATTCCCATGAAATAAAAGGAAAAGGCAGTAAATCTGCTGTGAGAGGCGACCTTTGTGCGTGTGCAACTGATTCCATAAAACAACATCTATAAACAAGAAGAGATAAAACGGCCACAAGCCCAGCGCACACAGTAGCACAAACACTCCAGGAGGCCATAACTGTAAAAACAGCCCGAGATTCCGGGCCCTCGCCTTGAATCCAGGATTATATCCGAAATTTACCTCCGCTGATGTTCCTTCTGTCACTGCTGTATGTCTGGGACATCGTTTATTGCAATTAAATACCTCTCCGCTGTGCCTTTTTTTGTAGAGACTCCGTTTGGGATTCAGCATTCTTAAAGGACCAGTAACATCAAAAATGTAAAAAAAAAAATTGGTAGTATACATCAAAAAATAAACACCAACACAAAATTAAACTTTTAAATGGCAAAGCCTTTATTAAAAAAATAACTTACTGAAACTCCACTTCCGCTCCTCTTCAGAAAAGGCGACAGGGCGACCATCCATCCTGCAGCAGTTGATTTCTTCTCCCTGACTATCTCTCCTGGCCGCCCTATGTCTGACGCGCTCTGCCGGCAAGATTGTGGCAGCGAAACCCGTCGCCTCTCCAGCCTGAAACCTCCTCCTGCTATAGGCTCAGCACAGACAGCCAGCTTCCCTGAAATACTGACTATGCACCGTGTATGGCAAAGTATCTGGCTCCGGAAAAGAGGCTGCGAGGACAGAGAAAATGGGGGAACAATAAAAGACACAGGATTCCGTTCAGCTGGGCAGAAGGATTCAGCCAAATCCGAATCCTGCTTAAAAATGCAGAATACTAAATTGTAATTTTATTTGGTTCGGTATTCTACCGAATCTTTCGCAAAGAATTTGAGGGTTCGGCCGAATCCAAAATAGTGGATTCAGTGCATCCCTACTTTTTTGTGGGACAGTCCTGATTTTGACAGCTCAGCCCGCAGTCCTGGTTTTCTTACCGAAATGTCCAGAGTTTCTCTTTGATCTGCTGCACTGATGCCAGAAAAAGATACAAAGTTTCTGAAATGTAATTAAATAAGAGGCTCTTGGCAGCGAGCCTAGAATAGAGTCCTGCTCAGGTCCACTTTTTGGAACCCGTAACCCGCAACCCGCATTCTTAGCCGCTTGGACACCCGACCCGCAAGTATCTTATCCGCAACCGGGACCCGCGACCCGCTGACCATCAAGAATCAGGAAGTGCTGTCATTGTAAACCATCATCGGAAGTAGGCGTGATCCGAAAAAAAGGAGGGAAACTGGAAGTACTGTCATTGTAAACCGGAAGTGCCATCATTGGAAGGAGACGTGATCAGAAAAAAATAGTACAAATTGCAATTGAGAAGACCTGCGGCCCGACCCGCGTCCCACAAACCCGCAGAACCGCCTCTATACCCGCACCCGGAACTTCTACTGCAGGTTTTTGCAGGTAACCCGACCCGCTGCAGGACTCTAGCCCAGAAGAATCAGCACCTGCTTTTAGATACATTTTGAACCATTTAAGATAAGCAAAGCAACAATTGTAACCGATAAGCAAGTCTCTTGGGAGGGCAATTCACCATCATTAGCAAATCTTTAATAACACATAAAGCCTGACCCTAAAACCACCAGAAATCAAATGTTGCAAAACCTGCCAAATTTTGTAAAATGTATGCGATATTTAGGGGGTGTGGCCATACAATGGGCGTGGTCAACAACATTTCCCAGAATATAGATCTTTTTGTCCCTTTTTCAAATGTTGGGAGGCGTGCATTTAAATAGGTTTAGCGCTTGCTGTGCAGAGAAGGACAATATGAAACTAGAGAATAAGTGAGAGATCATTATGCAGCCAGTCTTTCCCCGACCCTCTTAAAGTACAAATAATATGAGATCCAACACAGTTTCATGAGTGTCACTTGTTTGAAATTTTTAGTATGATGTAGAGAGGGATATTCTGAGACAATTTCCAATTGTTTTTTATTATTTGTAATTTCTGAGTTATTTAGCTTTTTATTCATCAGCTCTGCACTTTGCAATTTCAGTAATCTGGTTGCCAGGGTCCAAATTACCCTAGCAACCATGCATTGATTGGACAATTAGAAATAATCCAAAAAAAGCAATAATAATATTGCTGTAGCTTTATAGAGTTTTTTTTTTTTTTCAGATGGGATCAGTGACCCTCATTTGAAAGCTGGAACGAGAGGCAAATAATTAAAAATAATTATAAAAAAGAAAAATGTAGACTAACTGAAAAGTTGCTTAGAATTTCCCATTCTATAACATACTAAAAGTTAAGGGGGTGGTTCATCTTTGAATTAACTTTTAGTATGTTGTAGAATGGCGAATTAAATTGCCTTTAGTTTTTTCTTTTTTATAGTTTTTGAATTATTTGACTTTTTCTTCTGACTCTTCTGACTCTTTTCTTTTATAAACAAATGCTCTGTAAGGCTACACATGTATTGTTATTTTTTACTTTTTATTAATCATCTTTCTATTCAGGCCTCTCCTATTCATATTCCAGTCTCTTATTCAAATCAATGCATGGTTGTTAGGGTAATTTGAACCCTAGCAACCAGATAGCTGAAATTGCAAACTGGAGAGCTGCTGAAATAAAATCTAAATAACTCAAAAACCGCAAATAATTAAAATGAAAACCAATGGCAAATTGTCTCAGAATATCACTAAACGTTAATTCAAAGGTGAACAACCAATTTAGTGTGGTGACACGCTAAGATTCCTGGCTTCTTCTTCGGGCGACTAATCTCCCCGAAAAGCCTTCCCACCAGCTAGAATTTCCTCGTGAGGCAACTTTGGACCACTTTGGAAAATGAAGAGCTCCGAGTGCCATCCTAGCTGGCGGAAAGGCTTTTCTGGGAGCTTAGTCGCCCGAAGAAGAGGAGATTTGTATTAATTAGTTTTAATAGAGATTTATCATAAATCCACCTAAAACCTGCCGAGTTCACGTAGAAGTGAATGCCAGTTGTCCAGTGACCCATTTGAACATCTTAATAGCCTTTTCGACCTTAGAGTTTTAACGGAGAAAAAAAACTCGATTCAAGCCGGGTTTTGAGTTTTAGACTTTCGAGGTTTTTCTTAAATAACCTCCCATTTGAGTTGTGTGTATATTCGAATTTATTATAGTAAAAAAAAAATCTCAACACAAAATTCACATAAATTCGAAATTCGACCTCTAAGTGTATTACATTGTGTTGTGTTGGAAGTTTGTAATAACGAAGTTGAGTATCACTAGTCTGCTGAAAATGTGAGCACATTTGAGTAAGGGTTTAAGTATACGGGCAGATTTGGGGAGATTTAGTTGCTTGTTGACTAATCGCTTCTTCTGCAGGGCGACAATCTCCTGCTTTCCCCCTGCCTCACGAAGAAACTTTGGGCGACTTCGGAAATCAAAGTGCCGCGAATGCAGTGTTTTGTCATTATAGCAGGCAGGCAGTTCGGGGAGATTGTCGACCCGCAGAAGAGTCGATTAGTTGCCAGGCGACTAAATCTCCCCAAATCTGCCCGTGAGCTTGAAGCTTAAGGGGCAAATTTACAAAAATTTGCCAGCGTGACGTCATTTCGGAACTTAAGCTATTTACTAACAGGCGCAGGCATAACTTCTTTCACTGGCGAATGGACGTAACTACACAAATTCACTAAGATGTGGATTTTACTGAACGTTGCCTCTTGCGCCAGACTTGCCTTCACCACCTCAGACCAGACGAAGTCGATAGGAGTTCCTCAAAAAATAGTTGAAAAGTTGAAAAAACACTGGCGACTTTTTCAGGGTGATCGGCTGCAAAAGAGCGTAAATTTTTTCTGGGATAACCGGCTTCCCCCCTACATTTCCTAACATATGGCACATAAACTATACACTGGGCTCATGTGTAGGGCAATATAACAACTTTATTTTATTTTATTAAGGTTTCACGGACTTGTGTAATGTAATGTATTTGCTGCAACATATACGACCATTCAACTTTAACTGCACGCCATATGCAAATTAGCCAACACTAGCATTTTAACTGCTTATCGTATTATCGTTAGCGCAACTTCGCAAGCCTTCGGAAACCCTGGACACAACTTCGGATTTTCGTGAATTAGCGTTGTCCTGGCAAATCTACACCTGGCAAAGTGTTGCGATGTCAGCGAAGCCTTCGCTGGCGCAATTTCGGAGGTTAGTCAATTTGCCCCTAAGAGTAGAAAGAGCATTTCCCCACATTCCACAAGGGGCTCTTAAAACATTATCAGTAAAATGACGAATATGTTTACTTTTATGTAACGGTTGAATCCATCGGATTGAAATGAAGGATGTACAGAATGAAGGCCTCCATCTGCAACTCCCAGCACCCTCTGATCACCTTCACCGACGTCTTGCTTTGCACTGGGCCTAATTCTGGGCTTCATAAGAGCCTACCCAACCCATGTTATTGGCTGCAGATTAACACTGACCTTCAGAAAGGCTTTTATAGCTCCAGCTCTAGTAGCCACCAGAGAAAAGAGAAACCCATTCATTTGTGCAGACTCATAACCTTAATTCAATTTGATTTATCTGCCTGAGTGAGAGCGGCCGTATAAATTCTCCCCTATATCCTTTCGCTTGGCTCTCGCTACCTTTCTCTGAGCATTATGTGTTCCACCCTGAGAGCAGAAGCAGCCATGTCTCTAGAGCAGAGGTCAATGGGAGGCTGAGAAAGCCGGCCGCTTGTTTTCTTTCCTGCACAGTTAATAAAAAAGGACAAGAAACTGCAGCCGCCTCGTTTGAAGATCTCAGTGAAAGTGTGGAGCCGGCTTTTATCTGCTCCTACCTGAGAATGGTGAGAGTAAGGACTTGCATGTGTATTCAGCCACAGGGGAGCATTATATATATATTATATACACACACATACAGTACACTGGTAAAAAAGGCATTACCCAATATTCCTGCAATAATCAACTCAGTATTGTGACTGTTCAGAAAATGTTACCCCCCCGTTTAGAGGCCGAGCGCTGGAGTATCTGGTGGAAACTTTTTTTTTTTTTTCTTTGACTAATTTCCTTGAAAGGTTCTTGTGGTGATGTCATTTAGTTCTCATATTGTACTTTGTGTGTATGATAGTAAAAGCAGCTTTTCTATCTCTCAATATTATGGGCCCAGAACATTCCTTCTCTGTATATTTGTATTTATATTGTTGTATTTATATTGTTTCCCTTAGACAGTACAGTATGAGGGTATAGCTTATTGTGTGCCCAGAACATTCCTTCTCTGTATATTTGTATTTATACATATGGGAAGGAGGTGCCATATTGTTTCCCTTAGACAGTACAGTATGAGGCTATAGCTTATTGTGTGCCCAGAACATTCCTTCTCTGTATATTTGTATTTATACATATGGGAAGGAGGTGCCATATTGTTTCCCTTAGACAGTACAGTATGAGGGTATAGTTTATTGTGTGCCCAGAACATTCCTTCTCTGTATATTTGTATTTATACATATGGGAAGGAGGTGCCATATTGTTTCCCTTAGACAGTACAGTATGAGGGTATAGGTAATTGTGTGCCCAGAACATTCCTTCTCTGTATATTTGTATTTATACATATGGGAAGGAGGTGCCATATTGTTTCCCTTAGACAGTACAGTATGAGGGTATAGGTAATTGTGTGCCCAGAACATTCCTTCTCTGTATATTTGTATTTATACATATGGGAAGGAGGTGCCATATTGTTTCCCTTAGACAGTACAGTCTGAGGGTATAGGTAATTGTGTGCCCAGAACATTCCTTCTCTGTATATTTGTATTTATACATATGGGAAGGAGGTGCCATATTGTTTCCCTTAGACAGTACAGTATGAGGGTATAGCTTATTGTGTGCCCAGAACATTCCTTCTCTGTATATTTGTATTTATACATATGGGAAGGAGGTGCCATATTGTTTCCCTTAGACAGTACAGTATGAGGGTATAGCTTATTGTGTGCCCAGAACATTCCTTCTCTGTATATTTGTATTTATACATATGGGAAGGAGGTGCCATATTGTTTCCCTTAGACAGTACAATATGAGGGTATAGCTTATTGTGTGCCCAGAACATTCCTTCTCTGTATATTTGTATTTATACATATGGGAAGGAGGTGCCATATTGTTTCCCTTAGACAGTACAGTATGGGGGTATAGTTTATTGTGTGCCCAGAACATTCCTTCTCTGTATATTTGTATTTATACATATGGGAAGGAGGTGCCATATTGTTTCCCTTAGACAGTACAGTATGGGGGTATAGCTTATTGTGTGCCCAGAACATTCCATCTCTGTATATGTATGGGATCCATTATCAAGAGGCCTGCTATCCAGAAAACTCCAAATTAAGGGAAGGCCGTCTGCCATAGACTCCATTTTAAACAAATAATTCAGATTTTTAAACCTGATTTCCTTTTTCTCTGTAATAATAAAACAGTAACTTGTACTTGATCCCAACTAAGATATCATTAATCTTTATTAGGGCAGAGACACACGTGGAGATTCAGAGAGATTAGTCGCCCGAACTAATATCCCTGAACTGCTTTCCCGCCGGCTAGAATCTGAGACGGTTTGTCGATGGGCGACTAATCTCCCCGAATCTCCTTGTGTGTCTCTGCCCTTCGAGGTAAAACAAGCCTATTGGGTTTATTTCATGTTAAATGTAATGTAGTAATATTAAATGTATGGAAATCCAAAATTTACAGAAAGATCCCTTATCAGGAAACCCACAGGTCGCAAGCTTTCTGGATAACAAGACCCAAACCTGTATTTCTCCATATGGGATGGGGATGCCAAATTGGGCCTGACCCTGTTAGAAGGACCCAAAGCATTAGCTGATGGCCAAAGCCTGAAGGCCAAAATGTGTAGTGATTGTGTATTAACTCTCCTAATAGGATTGAAGACATAAATTGGCGTCAGTCCCCAATTCATCGATATTATGCTGGTGAGTTTGGGCAAATGCCTCTGAATACTCTGATGAGCGTTTCTGTTTCATCTGGACTTTCTCTGCAACTCTTTGATCCCCTAGACACTCCAGGACACCCAGCATTCAGCTCAGTCGGAGAAACATTAGGGAGAGGATTTTGTTTGCTGTCCTAAATATTCCTATGGCTGATACAGTAACGTTTAGTATTAAAGGGATACTGTCATGGGAAAACGTTTTTTTTCAAAACACATCACTTAATAGTGCTGCTCCAGCAGAATTCTGCACTGAAATCCATTTCTCAAAAGAGCAAACAGATTTTTGTATATTCAATTTTGGAATCTGACATGGGGCTAGATATATTGTCAGTTTCCCAGCTGCATGAGTCATGTGACTTGTGCCCGCACTTTAGGATTGAACTACTTTCTGGCAGGCTGTTATTTCTCCTACTTTGTAACTGAATCAGTCTCAGTGGGACGTGGCTTTTACTATTGTTTTTAGATCTACCAGGCAGCTGTTATCTTGTGTTAGGGAGCTGTTATCTGGTGACCTTCCCATTGTTCTGTTGTTTGGCTGCTGGGGGGGAGGGGTGATATCACTCCAACTTGCAGTACAGCAGTAAAGAATGACTGAAGTTTATCAGAGCACAAGTCACATGACTTGGGGCAGTTGGGAAACTGACAATATGTCTAGCCCCATGTCAGATTTCAAAATTGAATATAAAAAAATCTGTTCTTTTGAAAAATGGATTTCAGTGCAGAATTCTGCTGGAGCAGCACTATTAACTGATGCATTTTGGGAAAAAAACATGTTTTCCCATGACAGTATCCCTTTAATAATACACAAGAGAAATTAAATATTCTGTAAACTATATCCTTATAAGCAAACGGTGCTCAGTGATGTCATCAGTTCTGTCACATGACTCATTGAACTGTGTATATTATGAAGAATAATATGATATCATGTAAAATATGAGGATATTAAAAGTCACCTCCATAAAGGCACTTCAGTCTTCTAATATTATATGGGTCAGGGAACTCCTTGGTGACTTATTATAAACATATATTTTCTATTCTCTCTCTCTCTCTATTGGTAATAATACGTCTTCTTTAAACATAACTCTCTTCATCCAGCACTACACCCAAATATATGTCATCCGCATGTTGTGGCGCTGGATATTTTATAGCTCTATTTTTGCTGCGCTTCCCATCTATTCCTTCCAAGAACTTGATTCTGTCCAACTCTGCAGTAGCCGGTGCTGAAGCCCAGGTTTCTCGTATCTATTTGTGCGATTGTTCTGTGCCGGTGGGAGTTGATAGAGACACATGGGAATGGGATAGAGTCAGGCAGTCCCTGGAGCTGGGCCAGGCAATCGTATAACTATGTGAGCCATCTATTAACTGCTGGATACCAGAGCCAGAAATCCTAGGTATTGGGAAAGGCTGGTGGAATTCCAGAAAAGCTATTTACTTAGAGAAAAAAAACCATCAGCATGAGGAATGCCCCTTGGCCTGTCATGTCCCCGTATATAAAAAACAAATGGGGTACAATGAATCCCCAAAACTCTGGATCCCTGTTCCCCTGACACACAAAGATATCTGACACCCATTCCTTATCGTGTCATTTGTAATGGGTTATTTAAAAAAAAAAGGAATCTAACTTTTACTATCTGGCTAATTAGCTCCTGATGGTTCTGCCTCTAGTGTGTGTGACTGTGATAGGACCTTAGATTGTAAGCTCCACTGGTGCAGTGATTCGTGGGAATGATGTATTATCTCTGGAAAGAGCTGTGAAATATAGCAGCCCGATAAATAAAGGATGATCATAAAAAATGTGGGTCCAGTGATGATGAGATTTGGGGTGAGTGCTTATTTGTGCCCTGGGTACACCTGGAACTATAGCAGGGTGACTGTTACCCCAATGTTTCTATATATCTGTAACCTTGTTATGAGCTAAAGGGGGCCCAGCCTGAAGGCCGTTAGGGGGAGATTTGGGGTGAGTGCTTATTTGTGTCCTGGGTATCCCTGGAACTATAGCAGGGTGACTGTTACCCCAATGTTTCTATATATCTGTAACCTTGTTATGAGCTAAGGGGCCAGTCTGAAGGTCAGTTAGGGGGAGATTTGGGGTGAGTGCTTATTTGTACCCTGGGTACCCCTGGAACTATAGCAGGGTGACTGTTACCCCAATGTTTCTATATATCTGTAACCTTGTTATGAGCTAAGGGGGCCCAGCCTGAAGGTCAGTTAGGGGGAGATTTGGGGTGAGTGTTTATTTGTGCCCTGGGTACCCCTGGAACTACAGCAGGGTGACTGTTACCCCAATATTTCTCTTTAAATATAACCTTGTTATGAGCTAAGGGGACACTACAGAAATGGATTATAGTGAAATATTCTTCAACCCTCATGTAAGTATAAAAAAAACATTTTGAATAGTAATAACAATTTAATAAAATATAGTTGGTGACAAATGATCACTCTTTATTAGATGTGAAACAAATTGCACTAAAAAGGTAGTCAGACGGGGAACATGTTACAGACAAGTTGTCACGAGGAACGGTTATATGTCTCTCTCAAATGCACAGACCAACGAAGCAATTTCGGGTGACAAAAAAAGAAACAAAAAGAAAGTGTGTCCTGTATTGAAACTGGTATGTGACCAGCTTGAGTCTTTATCAGCTTGTCCAGCTCCACTGAAAAGACAAAGCGAGTTCCATGATTGTCGTTTGGTGATGGAGCCGATTGGTTTTTGTTGAAAAGAAAGAGTTTGTTGTAATCACTGTCCCTGGTTTGATTGTCAGCTTGGGGCCTTCAGTGGAAGATAGAAGGACGTTTCTATAGAATGTGCTCCCTTCTGTTCCCCAGTGAGGTGAAGGATTGTCAGAAACCCAAGAGATCCCACTTATTTAATAAGAGAGAGAGAAAGTCATTGTCTTTCAGCGGCTTCTCAGCTCACAATTACAGCAACGGATCCATTTCCTCTGCTGATTTTACCTTGTGTCCATGTGACGGCATTGAGCAGTCTTCTCTCCCAGTCTTCTCTCCCAGTCTTCTCTCCCAGTCTTCTCTCCCCAGTCTTCTCTCCCCAGTCTTCTCTCACCAGTCTTCTCTCCCAGGAGCAGCTAAAACACCGCCGTGCGCTCTGGTCGAGTTGAGATTTAGGCAAGTGCCAGAGCGCACCATGATTCCTGGCGTAGGGGGACTGATTGCTGGCTGAGAGCGCTGGGACTGTAAGTGTATTCCTCGGGGATGTATTTTAGCTCGTGGGACCCGTTGACCAGATCATCTGTTTGACTCTGGCCCTGCAAATAAAAATATAGGAGACCATCAGCAATGGGGTAAATGAAAACAAACGTGTTTGGACCTTGTACAGTATAAGCAGAACCATCGTGTTTTCTGGTGCAACTAGTTTTGGTTGTGTAATGAGTGGGCTCTTAGTAGGGTTGCCACCCAGCCAGTATTGTATCGGCCTAGCCAGTAAAACACCTGCCGGGGCCGGAATTACAAATATACTTGCAATGTAAATTTGTAATACCCTTAAAAAGACCCCTTGGCCCGCCCCCCAATCCCCTGGAAACTTGACTTTTGTTCTCCTTCTTGCAATCTCCGCCCCTTCAGCTCGGTATTTGGAATTTTTCAGCAGGATTCGGATTCAGCCGAATCCGTGTGCCCAGGCCAAACCAAATACGAATCCTAATTTGCATATGCAAATTAGGGACAGGGAGGGAAATCGCATGACTTTTTGTCACAAAACAAGGAAGTAAAAAATGGTTTCCCCTTCCCACCCCTAATTTGCATATACAAATTAGGATTCGGTATTCGGACAAATCTTTTGCGAAGGATTTGGTGGTTCGGCTGAATCCAAAATAGTGTTTTCGGTTCGGTTCATCCCTATTATAAAGTATAAGTATTAAGCAGCAACACTGAATTTGTTCCGAGAGACAAACACAACACCCCGAATGGCCACACACAATCCTCGTCACTTATTGCCCAGACACACAGGGAGGTTATTTACTAAAATACGAATTTATCAAATTTTTTTATTAAACAGAGCGCGACCATCTACGATTTTGCCTTATTTATCATTCAAATTACTCACTAACTTACAAATAAATCAGATCGCAGAAAGACTCGATAAAATCGAGCGATAACAAGAATCATTTGATTTTTTTTCAGGCTTTTCACCCGGTTTATTGCCCGAGAACCCTGATTTTTTTGTTTTATTATTGGGCTAAACCCAGTGCAGACTAAAATATCTTCAAACTGAGACTTATACACAACCGCAATGGGGTTGAGAGATGCTGGATTTTTTTGAGCTTTGGGCTTTTGGCAGCATCAGGGTATAATTTTGGCAAAAAAGCCCGACCAGAAAAATTTGAGTTTTAGTAAATAACCCCCATAATGTATAAAGTTCTGATCCAGTGACTTACCTGGGAGACTGGTACGATAGCCTGCCCTGGATAGTGGGATGTGATGTTGGGTTCGGTTTTTAACACAGGCGTGGGGTCGGTATTTGTAACTGAAGACGGGGAGTTGTTGGCCGATGTTGAGGAGCCTTGGAAATAAAATCAGAGCCAAATCAATATTTAATCATTGATAAAAATGTCTGTTAGAAGAAGTATCTGACAGTCAGGATAGAAGCAGAGGAGAAGAGAGATCTGTGCTGGTGAAAGAGCAACGTTTTGGTGTTGCCATATACCTATATGACAGTTTGTGTTTGGTCTGTGAATACCTGTGGAAGTCTTTCCTTTGCCGATATTTTTGGGCTTTCTTTTTCGGGTCTGAATACTTTCTTTCTTCATGGCCAGAGGACGAGGAACCTAAAGGGCAACACTTTCCATTACGATCATGAAACATACACAGTGTGACCTTATATATATAGTGTTGGGCTTTAGGCAGCCAATCAGGTTCTTAGTAACAGTGGGTGGGCAGCAATAAGCCTGGCTTATATACATATATTATAATAATATATATACAGACACCAGGTCCGGACTGAGAATTAAAATAGGTCCTGGCATTTCAGGTACACAGAGGCCCAAACAGCCCCCACCAGCCCACTAAATACTGACTTTCTATGGGACCTTATAGCAGCCCCTCTGGCATTTGCCAGAACCCACAGATTGCCAGTCCGGGCCTGACAGACACTTACCCCGTGTAGTTTCATGTACAATCCACACGCGTTACACACCGGCTCTCCTTCTGAGTTGCGCCTCCAGAGGGTTGTGGTGCTGGTGTGACAGTTTGTACAGCAAAGGCCAGCTCTCCGGGAGGAAGACTGTGGGACAGACAGACACAAGGCTTAACAACTGAACGCCAGAAGTAAAAGAGCTGACAGTTTTCTCTCTACGCCAATTACTGTGCAGCATCTCACAGATTCTTCAGACTTTTACTGCTACTATTACACTAAGGGGGATATTTATTAAACTCCCAATGCCAAAAAGCCAAAAGTTCGTTGTTTTCCAAAAATCCAAATTTTTTGTGAAAAAATTTTTCCGAGGATATCGAGGTATAGAATCCGAAAATCCTGCATCTCAGACCTGCCGAGGTTGTATATAAGTCAATGGGAGAAGTCCCAAAGATATCTTGATCTGCGCTGGGTTTCGCGCAATAATAGGAAAATTTTGTTGTTTTAGGGCAAAAATCAGAAAAATTCAATTTTCAAACCTGAAAAATTCGATTTTTTTCAGGTTTTTTCCCTGCACAAGAAATGTACGAGAAAATGTATTGATCAACAAGGGGAAAAAAACCTGTGTAGATTTGGTCAGGGTATTTTTCAGAAAACAATAAGATAAATTCGGACTTTAGGGGGGTTATTTACTAAACTCCAAATGCAAAAAAAATCTGAATTTTTCAGAATTTATTAAACGCCGAGAATGAAAAACTCAGAATCAGAAAATCCGGTATCTCAGACCTGTCGAGGTTGCATACAAGTCAATGGGAGAAGTCCCAATGGTGTTTTTCTGTGCGCTGGGTTTCGTGCAATACATTGAAGTTTTCAGAGTTCTCGGGTGAAAATTACGAAAAAATCATGAAAATTGGATGAAAAAATCAGAAAAATTTGTGAAAATCAGATTTTTTTCCTGCAAAGCAAATTTTCTGGAAAATGTAATAATAAATAAGCGTAAAAAACCCGAGCAGATTTGATCGGAGTTTGTAGCAGAAAATATTGAGACAAATTCGGACTTTGATAAATAACCCCCTAGGTGTGAAACACTGACCCCCTAAATTCACATTAAATTCACAATCTTTCCCCTTTGTAACATTGCTCCGCTGCTGTGGCCTAACTGGGAAGAGAGCACTAAACACTGGTGAAAGGTGATTGGACAAACTTTTGGATTTACTGCGTCGGATAAACCTGCACAGCAAGAGATTCACATTAGTGCAACACTGTTTCAGTGGTACTTGTGGTGAGAACCAACAGTGCAGAGAATAGCAAAGCGATACTGATTTCAGCAGGTAATATTATACTTTACTCACAATTACACTGAAACAAATAAAATCACTCTAATCTTCTTATTCTGCATACTATTTGTTATCATATTGATTTTTATGGTTTCTTGTGAAAACCAAATAAAATATTTCAAATACAAAAAATATAAAATCACTCAAAATGTGCAGTTGATATTGATTGGAAAGTTGCTTAGAATGACATTTTCTTATTCCAATTTGTATTGACTCTTTAATAAAACCATAAAACCATTTGATTTTATAAACTGCAGTATTTACTTCTATCCTGTACATGATAAAATAGTTTCTTGTGACCTCTAGACCATAATATATGAACTGCCCTCAAAAGCAGAAAAACTAATTTAAAAAAAAATATTATAATATATTTATATAGACAGGTATGGGACCTGTTATCCAGAATACTGGGGGTTTTCTTAATAAGATAAGGATCTTTCCATAATTTTAGTCTTTGTATCTTAAGTCTACTAGAAAATCATATAAACATTAAATAAACCCAATTTTTTGGGTTTATTTAATTTGTTTATTTGCTTCCAATAAGGATTAATTATATCTTAGTTGGGATCAAGTACAAACTACTGTTTTATTATTACACAGAAAAGGGGAATCATTTTTTAAAAAATTGGATTATTTGGCTAAAATTGTGTGTATGAGAGATTGCCTTTTGCGTAATTTGGAGCTTTCTGGATAACGGGTTTCCAGATAACAGATCCCATACCTGTGTATATAATCACACTTTCCTGCTGAATTTACAGGGCTTCTAGAGTGTTATTAGACATTATGTATGAAACTAAACACTATGGGGCAGATTTATATATAAGGTCGAGGTGAATTTTCGAATGAAAAAAATTAGAATTTCAAGCAATTTTTTGTGTATTTCGACTAGGGAATAGCACAAATTCGATTCAAATTAAAAAAAATTTGAATATCGAAATTCGACTTTGACCGTTCGCTATCTAAAACCTGCCGAATTGCTGTTTTAGCCTATGGGGGGACCTCCTAGAACCTATTCGGAGTCAATCGAATTGAATGCGATATTCCTTTGATTCGTACAATTTGAATTCACCTGAAATACGGACCTATTTGATTGAAAACGGACCTATTCGACAAAAAAAATATTTCAGTTGGTCTTTCTGAATACAAATTTTGAAGTTTTTTTCAATTCGAAATTCGACCCTTGATAAATCTGCCCCTATATTTGTTATCATTATAACGATGTAGAAGTGCAGGTGAATATTAATAATCAGCCTCACTCGTCGGGGTCGCCCACTGCAGCCGAAACTCCAAAAAACCTCAAATTGCATTCGATTGTCCCGTATTCCACTAATGTGCAGCGTTACAGGGGATAAATGTTTATTTAAGTCAAATGCTGAAAGCGTTTCATGAGTAAAAGCCACTGACAGGGCAGACAATGTGTGTTAACATGCGGAGCAGTGAAACAATTTAGATGCAAGAGCTGAGTAAGTGTGAAGCTACGTGCGAGTGCTCCCCCCTAATGCGACGAGGCCCCTCCAGCTGACAGGCCGCAGCAAAGCGCAATAATATAACCAGCAAGAACAATTCCCCCTTCCCTGTGTTTATTGCGCTGCACTGGCAGGTGATGAATGGGGGTGAGCATTTAATTAGGGTCAAGTAATCAGAGATAAAATTCCCTCAAATGTCTCCTTTTCAAATGAATTGTGTGCCAGGCCCAGGCTACACACTTGTACAAACCATTCATCCTACAAACTACACACAACTGATCCAGAAACTATTAACTGAGCTTTGTTTTTCTTCTTTTGGGGTGAATGTGTGATGAAAAATGTGCTCTTTTTATATGCTAGCAAACTGAAATACAGGTATGGGACCCGTTATCCAGAAAGCTCCGAATTACGGAAAGGCCGTCTCCCATAGACTCCATTTTATCCAAATAATCCAAATTTTTTAAAATGATTTCCCTTTTCTGTGTAATAATTAAACAGTACCTTGTACTTGATCCCAACTAAGATATAATTAATCCTTATTGGAAGCAAAACCAGCCTATTGGGTTTATTTAATGTTTATATGATTTTCTAGTAGACTTAAAGTATGAAGATCCAAATTATGGAAAGATCCCTTATCTGGAAGACCCCAGGTCCAGAATTTTTAAAAATAATTTCCCTTTTCTCTGTAATAATAAAACAGTAACTTGTACTTGATCCCAACTAAGATATAATTAATCCTTATTGGAAGCAGAACCAGCCGATTGGGTTTAATTAATGTTTACATGGTTTTCTAGTAGATTTAAGGGATGATAATCCAAACTACAAGCATTCTGGATAACAGGTCCTATACCTGAACAGATGTTTTGTGATTATTTAGAACAGAATCATACAGGATACCTTAAGGGGCATATTTATCAAGGGTCGAATTTGAAAAACTTCGAAATTCAAATTCAAAAAGACCAACCGAAATTAAGTCGAAGGTTTTTTTTGGCCAAAAAGGTCAGTTTTCGAACTAATAGGTCTGTATTCGGCCGAAAAAAACCTTAGATTTTTCAAAGTCCACCAATTGACTCCAAATAGGTTCTAGGAGGTCCCCCATAGGCTAAAACAGCGATTCAGCAAGTTTTAGATGGCAAATGGTCAAAGTCGAATTTTTAAAGAGACAGTACATGATAAATTTCGATATTCAAATTTTCTGTTCGAATCGAATTTGAACTATTCCCTAATCGAAGTACACAAAAAATAGCACGAAATTCGACCTTTGATAAATCTGCCCCTAGGTGTATAATATATATATATATATATATATATAGATATATATATATATATATATATATATATATATGTTTGTTTTTAACAAAGAAATCATATATAGATTTCCTGTGTTAAATTATAATATATATATATATATATATATATATATATATATATATATATATATATATATATATATTATAATTTAACACAGGAAATCTTTTTTAACTTGACAAGTATTTATTTACATAGATAATTATTATAAATGTAATCACTTTAGCCGTTTTATCTCTATAATCCTCCCAAGTGTGACCTTCTCAGATCCCCATAAATATTCACTGCATGTTGGCACTGCACCAATTTTTATTCACAACAAAAAGAAAACAACAATGGGACACCGACGTGCAGTTTTGAAATATATATCTATTTTTTTTTTAATTAGATATTTAAGAATAAATCAGATTTTTTTACATTTTGTGAAAAATATATATTTATATGTATTTAAGATTTAAAAAATAAAAAAGAATGAGCTTTGTTTTAAATATCTATAAATTGAAAAAAAAATATTGGATTTTCAAAATATAGATATTTGAATTATTATTGAATATTTTAACACGGTTAAGAAAATTAAAATGTGATTCTTTAGATCTTTAATATCAACAATATATTTTTATGAATTGAAAAAATGGATTTTCTAAATATTTTTATATATTTTAGATTTCGAAAATATTTTTGGGAACTTTTTTTTTATAGTTTTCAAGATTTAACAATAAATCCCACCATTTTTTTTCAATCAACAAATGTATATGGGGCTGTTAAAATGATCACGACTTGTGTTGTAATATAGAAACTGTTTAATGTGGTCTAATTATAAAGAATCATTTAAATTACTGCCAAAAGTTTATCTTGTTTTGTTTTTTTTTTTAAATAAAACATTTTGCAATATTCTAATATCTCATGTGAAATTGCAATTAATCCAGTAAGATATTGATCTGGGTCAAGGGATAAATGATTTGATTGCATTTAATCTGAAATTAATCAGCCAGTGCATTGTCTATAAGGTTCTATATACAGGCGTATTTATACTGCTTATATTGTTTTTAGGATTAAATTGTTATTGATATACAATAGTGTACAGTGGAAGTAAAGGTGAAATTCATAAATTCCTAATTATATCAATATCCTAATTACATCTAGGGGCAGATTTACTAAGGGTCAAATTTCTATGTTAAAAAAAACATCGAAATTCGACCCTCGAATTGAAATCCTTCGACTTCGAATATCTAGGTCAAAGGTTTTTTACTGTATTTGATCGAATAGAAATCGTTTCGCTCGAACAATTAAATCGTTTGAATCGAACGATTTTAATGGATCGGTCGAAGGATTTCTATTCGACTAAAAAGAAAAGTGCTGTGGAAGGTCCCCATAGACTAACATTGCACTTCAGTAGCTTTAACTTGGTGATGTGGTAAAAGTTTTTTTTAAAGAGACAGTACTTCAATTATCGAATGGTCGAATTGTCTAGCGACTTTTACTTCGAAACGTTCAAATCGAAGTCGAATATAGTCTATTCGATCGTCGAAGTACCCAAAAACTGACTTACTTTTTGACATTCGAACCATTCACTCGAGCTTAGTAAATCTGCCCCCTAATGTTCTTTGGGTGAGATTTAGAATGAATTTTGCCATTGGCTTCTAAAACTATGTGGCGTTTTTTTTTTGTTTTGTTTTGTTTTTATTAGAATTTCATTTGTTAGGTAGACTTAGAAAGATGCCATGCTGTCATGGCCAGAGACTTCAGCCCACCCAGTAATAGTTACTATATACTAGTTATAGAAGAGGAATTAATTAGTATGGTATATATAAAATATACACAAAAACACAATAAATAAAGAGTATGTATATATATATATATACACTCACATACATGTTATGTTATCTTGTTATTAGCTAAAGGGATCAGAGCATATGTTTGACAATAAAAGTATGTATAAATACAAATATACAGAGTAGGAATGTTCTGGGCACACAATAAGCTATACCCTCATACTGTACTGTCTAAGGGAAACAATATGGCACCTCCTTCCCATATGTATAAATACAAATATACAGAGAAGGAATGTTCTGGGCACACAATAAGCTATACCCTCATACTGTACTGTCTAAGGGAAACAATATGACACCTCCTTCCCATATGTATAAATACAAATATACAGAGAAGGAATGTTCTGGGCACACAATAAGCTATACCCTCATACTGTACTGTCTAAGGGAAACAATATGGCACCTCCTTCCCATATGTATAAATACAAATATACAGAGAAGGAATGTTCTGGGCACACAATAAGCTATACTCTCATACTGTACTGTCTAAGGGAAACAATATGACACCTCCTTCCCATATGTATAAATACAAATATACAGAGAAGGAATGTTCTGGGCACACAATAAGCTATACCCTCATACTGTATTGTCTAAGGGAAACAATATGGCACCTCCTTCCCATATGTATAAATACAAATATACAGAGAAGGAATCTTCTGGGCACACAATAAGCTATACCCTCATATTGTACTGTCTAAGGGAAACAATATGGCACCTCCTTCCCATATGTATAAATACAAATATACAGAGAAGGAATGTTCTGGGCACACAATAAGCTATACCCTCATACTGTACTGTCTAAGGGAAACAATATGGCACCTCCTTCCCATATGTATAAAGAGAAGGAATGTTCTGGGCACACAATAAAGCTCCCCATATAGACGCAAAGATTTTTCTTGCCGAATTACCGATTTTAGCAAACATTCAAATTATCGTGCGTTTAGTGGGATTCGAACGATTGTACATCTGTTGGCCAGGTTAAAAAAATCTTTGTCGGTCCCAGTGCAATCTATCTATGTTTGCAGGGCCAAGCAGGCAGCTCCCCTTTGTTTTCCTGGCAAATGGTCTTTTTAGTTGATGGACAATTCGTACAATCGTTTCGAGATAATCGTGATGACGATCGGATCTTTTAAAAATCTATGGCAAGCTTTATCTATACCCTTGTAACACAATGTATGACCCTTGTACTGCATTTACCCCACAAAGGAGCCCATCGATGTTGACTGGCCAATCCCATTCCTGCCTGTGATGTTCCTAAGTAGGGTCTGTGGGAGTTACTGGGCACATTGAAGCAGAAGGGTTAATAAATACTGTGTAAGTGGCCGAGGGATCAGAGACAGGCAGCCTCTCCATTAGCCGCTTCCAAAAATATTGTCTCTGAAAATGTTCCTCCCTTACTCCTAAATTTGCCTGTGAGTCAGTGATGGACGATGGCAGGGCCCCGGGGCTTGTCAAGGACAGAAGAAGAAGAACGATATTTTACTCCTAATTTCCTCTCAGTTTACTTTAAATGAAAGGGGCCGGTCAGATCTCCCTGGCAACATTGTGACCTTGTCTGGAAAAAGCCGCTCTCTCTAACTTTGAACTGCGCTGTTTATTTACATTAAAAAAAAAAAAAGAAGGAAAAAAATTCTAAAGAACATTCACCCAAATATGAAGGCCTCGTTACTTTCTCTGCCTCGTTAGTGTTTGGTAAATAGAAAAGACAGGGCCACAATGCACTATCCACAGTGTGAATATGGGGCAGCTGCAGCAATTCATTCAACTTTTATTTGTAAATACAATTACTACTGAAATCACTTCTCCTTCATTTCTATTCCCTGGTCTGACTTGTAAAATAATGTAGCAGAAGGCCGCAGTATAGGAAGCACAGGAGGCTGCAGATGTTTCAGTAGCAATTACATTCACAAACAACGTTACAACCAGCGAGAGAATTTACATTGGGACGTTAACAATGACATTATTTTTTATTCATTGTGTTTTTTCCAACATACATTGTATCTTCATATACTTCTCTAAGGAGTAAGATCTAGCATTAACTATAAATGTAACAAAAATAAATAAATAAAAATAAATTGTATATCTATGTAGGCTTTATGTTTTGATCTTATTATTATTATTATTATGTTTTGATCCTGTATTATTCTTTTCTCTCTCAGACTTCTTCATATTCTAAGTTATTAGTTATGAGGTTTCCTTTTATTCAGTCGTGCGACTGCTCCCCTGTGGGTTGAAAATAACATTTTTGCCTAATGAAAGAAAACCTAATCCTCAGCAACCCAATATACGTCTGATGAGCTGACACCCTTCTGACTGCCAGCGAACATTTAGTAAATGTGATCAAACTGGGAACCCTCTTAAAGGAATCCCCTGTTGGAATCTTAAAGGGATTCGGTCATGGTTTTTATAATGTAGTTTTTATTTCTAAATTACACAAATAAATAATTCACTCTACAATATAAAATTTAATTCCTGAACCAGCAAGTGTATTTATTTAGTTGTAATATTGGTGTGTAGGTGCATCTCAGGTCATTTTGCCTGGTCATGTGCTTTCAGAAAGAGCCAGCACTTTAGGATGGAACTGCTTTCTGGCAGGCTGTTGTTTCTCCTACTCAATGTAACTGAATGTGTCTCAGTGGGACCTGGATTTTACTATTGAGTGCTGTTCTTACATCTACCAGGCAGCTGTTATCTTGTGTTAGGGAGCTGCTATCTGGTTACCTTCCCATTGCTCTGTTGTTAGGCTGCTGGGGGATGATATCACTCCAACTTGCAGTACAGCAGTAAAGAGTGATTGAAGTTTATCAGAGCACAAGTCACATGACTGGGGCAGTTCGGAAACTGACAATATGTCTAACCCCATATTAGATTTAAAAAAGAAATATAAAAAAATCTGCTCTTTTGAGAAATGGATTTCAGTGCAGAATTCTGCTGGAGCAGCACTATTAACTGATGTGTTTTTTCCCATGACCGTATCCCTTTGATATAGATCTTGCCTGTAGATTTGGTCAGGAATAAGGTCGACAGTCGCCATGAACTGATCTTTCATGGAAATGACCACCTTGAAATAATTTGTATTGGGCTAATCCAATCGTCTGGCCCTCGGGAAAACAATCAGGTCATAATTAGAGATATGCAGATCAATATCCCGCGGGGCCCTTGTGAGAGACGAACCAATATTAGCTGCTGACTTGGCAGCTTGTTGGTCAGTATAAAAGTGTCCAGTTCACAAACGGGTTAATTCAGTAAAATTACAAATAGGAATGTCTCAGTATTTGGGATCCTAGAGCCCAGGACATTGGGGGCAGATTTATCAACGGTCGAGGTGAATTATCGAATTTATTAAATTGGAATTAGAGCTATTTTTTGTGTACTTCGACTAGCGAATAGTCCAAATTTGATTCGAATTTGCAAAAAAATAGAAAATTCGAATATCGAAATTTATCATGTACTTCTACCATTCGCCATCTTAAACCTGCTAAATTGCTGTTTTAGCCTATGAAGGACCTCCTAAAAACTATTTGCAGTCAATCAATGTTTGTTTTTTTGGGAAAAACTTCTCATCGAATTCGATCGAATACGATGTTCCTTAGATTCGAGCAATTTGAATTTGGTCGAATACGGACCCAAAAAAACCTTAGATTCAATTTCGGTTGGTCTTTTTGAATTCGAATTTTGAAGTTTTTTCAATTCGACCCTTGATAAATATGCCCCTGGGTGTGATTGGGCACATATCTGTGGTACTACTCTCTGGGCAGCAGCTATTTCTCAATTTTCCTTTATCTTCCCGGGAGATCTGATAGCAGCGCCGTCACGTGAATGATATTAACCCTTTTTGTTCCGGGTGGTATGAAACTAGTTCTGCATTATTATATATATATATGTTATATATATATATATATATATATATATATATATATATATATAACAAAAAGTAGGCTGCTGGCTGAAGATACTGGGGGTTACAGTTCACAGCAGATGCAAATGTCCCAAGTTCAACGTTGCTTTGTCCCTTTCGGGGGCCCTTGTCTTTTGGGAAGGGTTAATTACGAGCGCCTCACAGCATGATCCAGTTTCCACCTGGGTTATCTAAGTTCTTTCTATTGTCCCCGTGTGACTGTTTGCTGATCACTGTAACAACGACAATAGGGAGTGTGTGTATATAGTGAGCCAATGAGCCGGCACTCAGTGCCACTTATTATACACAACACATTTGTATTCCCATTAGAACTGTATTACACTATCTGTGCTTTGTATTCGGGAATGGTCCTGCAAGCGGCATATTTACTCATTAACCCTTACAGTAAGGCAAATGTTTGGACTGTACAACTGCAGCAGAAATAACTGCCTGGGTCCATACATAATAACTAGACTTTTAGGGCTAGTCCACACGGGGAGATAGCGACGCGTTTGCGGTCGCGGCGACAAAGCGCCGCGACAGTCGCCGCAGGCGACAGTTTTGTATGGGCGCCTATGTAAAAACGCCTGTGCTAACCACACGAGGCGATGCGCTTTTCAACAGTCGCCTGAAAAAAGCCTGGCGAGGCATTTTCAGGCGACTGTTGAAAAGCGCATCGCCTCGTGTGGTTAGTACAGGCGTTTTTACATAGGCGCCCATACAAAACTGTCGCCTGCGCCGGTCGCCGCGACCGCAAACGCGTCGCTATCTCCCCGTGTGGAATAGCCCTTAGACTAATTACCCAGGCTGCTGAATGCATTCAAAAGTATAGCAGTACCAGCAGCAACACTGTGACACTACTCATATGTATCCCACAATCTCGCCTTCAGATCTTCTAATCCACCCAATCAGCCCAGATATTTGGGAATAGATCATTTTGAGCTTGTGACGCTGCACACGTTTAGAAATCAGTTGGACACAGACTTAAAGGGGTGCTTTACCTAAACTTTTAGGGGGATATTTACTAAACTCTGAATGCAAAAATCACGAAAATATGTGTGATTTCTTTTTTTTATAAAATTGGACTTTAAAAAATCACCAATTTCTCGGAATTTATTAAACCCCAAGGATGGAAAAGTCCGAATCAGAAAATCCTGCATCACAGACCTGTCGAGGTTGCATACAAGTCAATGGGAGTCGGAGTCCCAATGATTTTTTTGATGTGCGCTGGGTTTCATTTAATACCCCAAAGTGTTTTGGCAAAAATCTGAGTTTTCGGGTGCAACAAAAATTCGAAAATCAGAGGAAAAATCTGAAAAAAATTTGAAAATCTGATTTGGAGTTTGTGGCAGAAAATATTGAGATAAATTTGGACTTTGATAAATAACCACCTTAGTATGTTATAGAATGGCCAATTCTAAGCAATTTTTAAGTTGGCTTTCATCTTTTCTTTGTTATGGTTTTTGGATTATTTGCCTTCTTCATCCGACTTTTTTCCAGCTTTTAAATGGGGGTCACTGAACCCATATAGTAAGTAAGACATAGTAAGTAAGTTAAGTTGAAAAAAAGACACACATTCATCAAGTTCAACCTTTGATCTCTATTTTAACCTGCCTAACATGCTCTGTGAGGCTACACATTAATTCTTATTGCTACTTTTTATTACTCATCTTTCTATTCAGGTCTCTCCTTTACATATTCCAGTCTCTTATTCAGATCAATGCAGGGTTGCTAGGGCCATTTGGACCCTAGCAACCAGACTGTTGAAATTGCAACCTGGAGAGCTGCTGAATAAAAAGCTAAATAACTCAGAAACCACAAATAATAAAAAATGAAAAACCAATTGGAAATTCTCAGAATACCACTCTCTATATCATACTAAACGTTAATTAAAGGTGAACAAGCCATGTAATGGACATTACAGTTGCAGGCTGGAGAGCCTACTTACCATATGTATTTACAGCAACAACCAAGACCCACAATTAAACGGAATGTTATACAGAGCAGGGAATGGAAATGTCTGTGAAAGTATATTGTAACTGCCCATAGAAAAGAACAGAGAGATCCGGGAGCCAAATTACTTTCAAATTACTGTCAGTGCTCAGTTGCCTGTTGTAACTCCCTAAAGATTCTGGGCAGCCGCAGGTTTGGTTAGACATACCCCTGTACACAACATACAAAACCTCAGGAATCCGGCTATTTCTACAGAACCCCTCCCTGATAAGCAGCAGTAAATTTATCTCCCACTTGTTATCTGGGAACATTGTTCCATATGAGCAGATGGAGACTGTGTATTGGGATTATGTTACTTTGCAGTGGCAACATCTTTACAGAGACACAGGCAAGCTTGGAAGATTAGTCGCCCAGCGAAAAAAAATTCTCTATGCGCGCGACTAATCTCCCCAAAATGCTTTCCCGTCATCAAGAATAGAAACCGTTGGCGGGAAGACATTATGAATGTCTTCAGATTTCCAATGTCGCCAGATGAGGAAACTTCAGGTGACTTTGGAAATCTGAAGCGATTCTTATGCCATCCTGCTGGCGATTTGTATTCTGATAATTGATAAAGGGCCCTGTGAGGCCCAAAACATTGCCATTTTTTGTCTATATGAGCTAATGAGCCAATAAGATTATAACATGAAATAATCATCATAATGATTAGAGCGCTGCAGTTACTGGATAAGGCAATTTGTATTCTTGCAATTTGTATCTCTTCTGGGAGATTTGTCGCCGCAGTAGAGAAGATTTGTCGCTGGACGACTAATCTCCCCGTCTGCCCCTAACCTAAAGGTATACGGGGGCTTGTTAAACATGAATAAATTGTGGCCTCACTGTTTGATGGAATTTACTACATAACATGCAGTAAATACAGAATATTATTGAGTTGACCCTATAGCAGTGATCCCCAACCAGTAGCTCTTGAGCAACATGTTGCTCCCCAATTCCTTGGATGTTGCTCCCAGTGGCCTGAAAGCAGGAGCTTATTTTTGAATTCCAGGATTGGAGGCAAGTTTTAGTTGTATAAAAACCAGGTTTGCTGCCAAACAGAGTCTCAATGTAGGTTGACAATCCACATCAGTGGTGTAACTACCGGGGGAGCAGGGGGTTCGATTGGGCCAGGGCCCGCACCCCCTCAGGGCCCCCCTGGCAGCTCACGCGCCACGATTCCCGGCGGTTCCGGGTGTACGGAGGGCCCGGCAGCGCGTCCCCCGCCAGGGCCCGCCCCCCTCTAGTTACGTCACTGATCCACATAGGGGCTACCAAATGGCCAATCACAGCACTTATTTGGCCCCCCAAGAACATTTTTCATGCTTGTGTTGCTCCCCAACTCCTTTAACTTCTGAATGTTGCTCACGGGTTCAAAAGGTTGGGGATCCCTGCCCTATAGCATTCATATGTAGCTTCTATTGTATAAGAGAGGATACTTACTCTTGCTCTACGTTACTGAGAATCAGCATGAGAGAGAGAGAGAAAGAGAAAAACATGAGAGATAAATGACAAAACTGCTACAAATACTCGTCTACAACTTCAACTTCCCCTTAAAATGCGCCTTCCCTGCTCTGTTCCTAATGAGTTTAGCAGAAGTGGATATTTAGGGGGGTCAAGCTGCAGAGCAATTGCACCTCACAAGCCTTTCAGAGCGAGACAGTCGGCACTTACAGGCCCTTAGCGTCGCATTTCACAGGGATAAGTAGGAAAGGGCACTCTCGCACCTCTCCGGAAAGCTTCATAGTTTGTGTTAATCTAAAGCAACTGTCTCTCAGACTGTGTTCCCAGACTGTGCCTGAATGGGGCGGCCAATTTAGCAGCCCAGGCACCGAACACAAAGCAACGAGCAGTCCCCACAGGAGATCTCTTGCCATCAATCTGTCCTGCCACAAAGGCCAACGCAACAGACATATATAAAACATATTTTAATATCCATTAGTAATGGATCTAAGAGACGGCAAAATCAGTGACAGACCTTCCCGAGAATGAGGCTGCGCTCCCTCCAGTAGGGAAGTTCTGGCCTGTGCTCCTTTATTTTTACATTATGTCTCTGAATTTGTGTTAAAACTATATGCCCAAATGTAGTTTCACAGTAGAGGAGGTTGAAAAAAAGACAGGGTCAGGCTTCTGCCTCCCTAAATTGTATTTGATCCTCAGAAGGTGGTAAAAATAAAGCATCTCTATCTGCACAGTCACCAGAGGGAATCTTACCAGTCTTTTCTGTGGCTTGATTAGTGGTCTGTTGATGCCGTTCATTTTATGGTACAGCCCGCAGGCATTGCACAGGTAATGGCCTGTTCCATCTCTTCTCCACAGAGGGGTCGACATAGCCCCGCAGTTCACACATTCTCTTCCCTCTCCATGAAACTCTTCTAGGAACTCTGGAAAACAAAAGACTTTATGTTAGACACATAGACAGCGAGATGCCGAGTTGCTGGGTTACAGCTAAATGAAATAAAATCCAAGCTGCAGTCATATTTCCCCTACATATGTAATAAAATAGCAAGAATATAAGAGCGTTGCACTGCGTGATTTAACTCTGTAACTTCAGTTGGCTCTTAGGGAGATCAATCAGAGCCCAAATGGACAAGGAGTAATCGTTCTGATAGATTTTTTTCTTTGAGAGTGGTCTGGTCACATTGGAGTTTGACCCATGTCTATTTCATAAGGTGTCCTACTACTGCTGTGCTTCCTACACTGGGATACACAACAATGGAGATACCAAAACCGCTCCAAAGCCAGGCAGACCTCATTATACAGCTTTCAGTCTGACTGCTAGCTTCTCAACAGATCAACTGACTAATGGCCATAGACATAGCAATTACAATCTTCCAGGAAAGATCGTTCATTTCAATACACACGTGTAGAGCTGACTCGTCAGATATACAGATAGAAACAATAGAATTCTACCGAATTCAGCAGTAACAATGCACCGACTGATATCCAAGTCTTCTGCTGATATCAATTGGCTTGTCTCCCACCAACTGGCCATAGACGTGTAGATTTACCTTCATATTGGACCGGTGTTAGACTAGGCCGGCCCAGATCCGCTACTCAGTGGCGCGACCCCTCTTTGTCGGGGTAAAATCAAATTTTGCGCGTGCGCACTAACGGTGCACCACGCACATGCGCACTAATGTTGCACTGCACACTGACACGCATACACACATACAGGGGAACCGGAGCGCTGGAGCAGCAGGGGGGGGCCCAGGGCCAGTAGCCCTGGTGGGCCCCAAGCCCCCCAGTCCGACCCTGTATTGGACATACGATCGTTCGGTGCCATCTCCCGACCTGCCACTAACCATTCAGATCAAATAAAGTAGTAAAAGAACAGATCAGCCGCTGTTCTGCCCCTGACAGCAATCGTACGAAGGTTTATGTCCGACAAAAGCTGGTGACAGTCTCCCACTGATAGCGTCAGATTGGCAATACACGCAGAGATATTATTGACAGCTGACAGAAATTTTCTAACCTGGCCGATCGTCTGAATGTCCGATCACCATGGCACGAAAAATGACGGGACTCTCCATACACGGCCCAAGAAACGGAGATCCATACGATCAAATATTTGCGTCTATGGCCAACTCACTCACTGAATATCGTACGAAAATGACTTTTGTACAATATTATCGGCGCGTCTACGGCCAATATGAAATAGAAGTAAAATCTATGATACCCCATACAAGGTTACTGGCACTGTCAGTTGATGTGCTGAAGGCAAGCTGCAATGATGTGAATGTGCCCGGCTGAACCATAGCTACATGAGGAATAAAGGTGGCCATAGACACACAGATCCGATCATACGAATCGAGGATTGTGTGTGGCGTGTGCCGACATCTTTCGTCCGGTGGAGATCGGTCGTTTGGTCGATCGGTCAGGTTTGATTTTGACCCGACCGATCCCGCCGGAGCTCATGGCACATCGTAATCTGATCTTTCGGCCATACGTCCGAACAATCAGATTACCCCCCATGCCTGTTAATGGGAAAGATCCGCTCGTTTGGCAACATCGCCAAACGAGCGGATCTTTGCATCTATGGCCACCTTAAATACACACTGACCCTAAGATGTGCCTCATCATTAATTTAATTACATGTCAACATTTATGTGCTAAAATAAAAATTATACACTAAACACCTTAGGACTTGATATAGCAGCATGTATTATAGTCCGGTTAATGGCGCGACTACTGAACTCACAGAGCATGCTCAGACCTCTCCCCCGCCCCCTTATATTTTACCTGTGCCCCAGATGAGGTGTTTCAGTCACTATTCTTGGGGATATGCTAATATATGGGACTAATGGTTAACTCATTGCTTGCACAGAATGGGAGAGGTACTCCTAGGCCCTGACATTCATTCAGGCTTGTTCCAACCTTGAGTTAACCCTGTGTTTGCCACCTCACTCCCAATGGCTATTTGCAGACTGGGGGTTGGAATTGGGGCTGTAACCTCTGTAACTTCTTTATCACAGGCTGCATAGTGGCTTTAACCTTGTGAGTGCCAGAAAACTCCCACTACCTGATGGGTCAATTAACAGGTTAGCTAATTGGGATTAACCAGTTCATCTCCTCCAGGTGCCAACGAAACTCAGAGCTCAGCATGGAGCCAGAAGGGTTTCCCTGGGGGGCTCGGCAGAGCCAGGACTATAAATGATTAGTCCAATGTTATTGTAAGATGATAAAGAAAGGAGAGAGGGGGGAGATTGGACTCAAACACAGAGCTGTACATGCTGACTGCTGGCGACAGGCAGGCTGGGAGCTGATGGAATTCTTATGGCTCGGACACAGGGTGAGCTCCTAAAATAAGAATCTATCACCCCTAACTCCAGAGCTGACAAATGACAGACCCCAGCAGGGGGAGGGAGAGGGCAGCCCACCAGTCAATCTTAAAAGCTTCCCCAGCATCGAGGAAGAGCCTGAGCTGCGAGATTAATGGCTTTTGTGTGATCTGCACAAATATACACACACTTACATATACAAATACACAAACACACACACATTTATATGCACATACACAGATCATTCCTTATATTTATATACACAACACACATTCTTTTATATACACAGTGCAAGAACACAGGCTTGGATAGATACAGGACCAAATAGAGGGTCATGGGACAAATGTGTTTGTTGCTAAGGGACCTTGCCGGGTCAACGAAGAACTAGCACCACCATCGCAGCTGAAGTGAATTACAGGAGTGCAGTAAATACAACACATTACATTGTCCCATAAGAGCTCCAGAGACCTCTGTGTACAATTGTATAATATTATTATTATAATGTGGGCCGTAACCATATGGTATAGTGTACAACAGCATGGAAAAAGATGCACAGCTCTATAGCAAATTCTAAAACATGTATTCTCAAACCAACAGGAGATACTTCTAGTGCATAGACCCATTTACACAAACAAGACTGGATATGGGGGTCTTGCCACTAAACCTGAAACCTCATACTGGGGACTGTGCCCACACACACTCAATAGTGCTACAAATCCCTGCACACGATTATGTTCACACATTTAACTGCCTTGTGTATATATATATATATATATATATATATATATATATATATATATATATATATATATATATATATATATATATATATATATATACACACAAACATTCATACTACTTACTCCTTTGTACATATACACAAACATATATTTTTTTTAATTTCCTGGTATTTATATAGAGCTTTCCACAGAGGCTTTACAGAGATTATCATTCACATCAGTCCCTGCCCTAGTGAAATTTACAATCTAAGATCCCTGCCTGTATGTTTTTTGGATGTTAGGAGGACAGACATAGGGAGAACATACAAACTGCTTGTAGATGGTGCCCTGCCTGGAACCAAACTCAGGACCCCAGTGATGCAAGGCAGCTGTCCTACCCACTGAGCCACCATGCATTATAAAGCAAATAAAGTTAGGGCCGAATTGACATAGCGGGCGCCCCTAGGCCTGCAGGTCATTGCGCAAAGTTTCAGCATCAAGTCCAGAATACTGGAGATTGGTGCACAGAAAAATGCAAAAGCTATTGAATCTCCTGATAATCCCCAGTGCGTCTGATCCAATAAAGGTGTGGTTGTGTGGCATGCCGCCCTACTAAAATTTTGCTACCCAAGGCCCGGGCCTTTCCACAAATCCGGGCCTGAATAAAGTTCCCCCTCTTGGAAAATATAAGGATATTATAAGTTACAAAGGAGTTCCATGTCCATGACCTTATACAAGCTCGAGGGCAAAGGCAGAGTGGTTATATACAGGAACACAGAGGTGACTTCTAATATCCTCATATTTTGCAACACGAGGTACTTTATTTATTATAATACACAAGTTTTAGTGAGTCATGTGACAGAAATGACATCAGAACTCACCGTTTATAAGGATATAGGTTACAGGATATTCATGGCTCATGTGTATTATATATTAATACGTGTACATTAGCAGACAATGCTTGAGCCCACACAAACACTCATTTATGCAACTTACATATACACAATTGTGCCTACGCCAATACATGCATTCATAATACATTATTTTGCATAAGCACACCATTGTGCTACACAATACACACACACATAAACACTGCCCTGTACATATACACACAGGTTGTGCCTAACAAGCACACACATTTATATATGCTGCAATAGATCTAAAAATGTCAATCTCTCCCACACGGATGAGTCCTGAGAAAGAACATTTGACAGGCGGCGTAACATTAATTAAGTAAAGAACAGAATGTAGCAGTTGTGAAGGTAAATTATATTGTTATAATACACAAAAGCCATGAATATCTTATAAATTATATCCTTATAAACGGTGAGTTCTGATGTCATTTCTGTCACATGACTCACTGAAACTTGTGTATTATAATAAATAAAGTACCCCCAGTTGTAAAATATGAGGATATTAGAAGTTACCTCGGAGTTCCATGACCTGTATAAAAACACTCGGCCTTTGGCCTCGTGTTTTTATATGGTCATGAAACTCCTCGGTGACTTATAATATCCTTATATTTTACAAGAGGGGGTACTTTATTTATTATATAATTAGGGATGCACCAAATCCAGGATTCAGTTCGGGATTCGGCCTTTTTCAGCAGGATTCGGATTCGGCCGAATCCTTCTGCCAGGCCAAACCGAATCCGAATTTGCATATGCAAATTAGGGATGGGGGGGAATGTTTCCCCTTCCCACCCTAATTTGCAAAATCGCAAAGGATTCGGGGGTTCAGCCGAATAATAGATTCGGTGCATCCCTAGTTATAATCAGATTATATATAATCATAATTATATATAATTGACTACTTCGACCAAGACTACGACTTCGAATCAAACTTAAATTGTTCGACTATTCGACCATTCGATAGTCGAAGTACTGTCTCTTTAAAAAAAACTTCGACCCCCTACTTCGCTGCCTAAAACCTACCGAAGTGCAATGTTAGCCTATGGGGAAGGTCCCCATAGGCTTCCTAACAATTTTCTGAGGAAAATCGTTCGATCAATGGATTAAAATCCTTTGAATCGTTCGATTCGAAGGATTTAATCGTTCGATCATAGGAAATGCGGTAAATCCTTCGACTTTGATGTTTGAATGGATTTTACTTTGACGGTCAAATATCGAGGGTTAATTAACCCTCAATATTGGACCATTAGTAAATGTGCCCCCAAGTGTATAAACAGTTTAACACATATATACTAATACAAACACGCATAATCAGAAGTATACACATCACACATGGATCATATACATACAAGAATACTTTGTCAATACAAACTATAAACTTGTATTGACATTTATGTTTAACCAAAACTCATCATTTGCAATAAATACATAATATTATTATTATTATTATTAATAATAATAATAATAAAAGTTACCAAAAAAATCCAAATTTTTGTTTCCCCTTCAATTGCACTCATAGTGCAGGCAATTATAAAACATTACACAGACACACAAACATACTGGGTAACACCTATATAATCACACACGGGTACAAGCAGAATTAAAGAAACACTGAAGCTCGTATTTATAAAAATTCATGCTAAAAAAGAAACTGATTAAAGGAGTGTAATATTTCCCAACAAGCTGTAATGGTAAAGATTCATGTCAGCTCTTAGGTCCTTCATATAACAGAACAGCAGCACCCACTGTCTGTCTGTGCTAATATTGAAGTGATATAGACTGAATATGAATTCTGAAAAAAACAACACATATGTGCAAGATTTAAAGGAAAAGTAAACCTCTGATGTTTTCCTTTGCCGCTCTTTTTATCACAGTTCCTCCACTGGATCGTCAAATAAGATCAGCAAAAGAAAAAACAGAACCTAGTGCAAAAATTCAGTGCAATCAACAAAGTGTTACAACACTAATCTGTGTGTGTCTTGAACCATAGAAAGTCTATGCACCGATTTTTCGTGTTTGTTTTTAAGTGCTACAGTGATTTCTACAAGGGGCTATCTTCAAAATAAAATGATAATTAAAAAAAGAGCTTTTAGTGCCTGTTTCAAAAGGTAAAATGAATTAAAATGAGGTGCAATGAATTCATTTTACCTTTTGAAGCAAGCACTAAAAGCTCTTTGTTTGACTTAATTATCATTTTATTTTGGAGATAGCACCTTGTAGAAATCACTGTAGCACTTTAAAACACACACACGAAAAATCTGAGCATAGACTTTCTATGGTTCAAGACACACACAGATTAGTGTTGGAATATTAACAATATTGCACTAGGTTCTGTTATTTGTTTTTTTTTTCCATAGCCTGCGGCGCTGATCTTTAATTGTATCTTGTAAACAAAACCCTGCGCTGCGGACTGTGGCTACTTGCCCTAGAGCAGCCTTGAGCCACGGGCTGATTGCTTTGACATCAGTAATATTTAGGGTCAATTACTCCCTAGGAGAGATCACTTTCTGATAAGCTGACTTGTAGCTTTCCCCCTTATCTCTACCTGTCAAACCCAGCAGGGTATGGAACAGCAAAGCTAGAGGCAGCCGGCACTGAGAAAACTGTCAGTTATAGATCTGCCCAGCTCTCTAATGTCTCCACTTTATAAAGTGTGATCAGCGGTGCAAAGACACCCATTATACTGCATATATTTTACACTCAAACTAAACAGACACAGAAACTATTAGAAATGTGTGTTTATTTCCCCCTCTCCCATTCTCTTCACCACAAGTGACCTGGCCCATAAAACCACTTTATACATCAAAAAAGAAAGGAAGACTTGGTATTTCTATTGTTTACACCAGAGAGGCCGACCTGCGGTTCTACCCAGTGTCCTCAGCAATAAACTCTGCCATTGGGAATCTCTCAGGCAATATGTGGCAGTTTGTGCAATATTTCCAGGAAGCCGGTGATTCAAGGTTTCAGGAACTCGGAGGAGCTTTTTGTAGCAAAGGTTATTGTATAGAATGATAGAGCAGCAGATCAGCGCTATTAACCCCTATGTGACTTCCATAGCATTCTTGTTATTATGGCGTTTGATCCGTGTTTGTTCACCTTCCAAACACTTTTTCCAATTCAGTTGTTTTTAGATTGTTTCTCAGAAATAAAGACTTTCTTCAATTACTTTGCATTATTTATTTTTTAAATTTAGATTTTGGAAAAACAGTAAAAAATAAATAGTGTTTCAATCTGGCAGCTCATTAATTTGGGGTAAGGTCGCACCTGGAGATTCGGGGAGATTTAGTCGCCCGGCGACTAATCACCTCTACTTTGGGGCGACTAATCTCCCAGAACTGCTCCCCCGTGTCTTCTGCCTGCTTCAATGTAAAAAACGCCAATGCACTTGCGGCGCTTCGATTTCCGAAGAGACTTCGGGCGACTTCGGAAATCAAAATGCCACGAATCTCCAGGTATGCCCTTACCCTAAGGGCTAGTCCACACGAGGAGATTCAGGGAGATTTTGTCGCCTGGCTACTAATCGCCTCGTCTTTTGAGCAACTATCTCCCTGAACTGCCTCAGCGTTTTTCCCCATAGGCTACAATGAAAAGTCGCCTGCGCTAATGCACACGCAGTGATGCGTTTTCAATAGTTGCCCAAAGTTGCCTCAGTGAGGCACTGGAAGATTCGGGGAGATTTAGTCGCCTGGCGACTAATCGCCTCTTCATTTCTCGTGAGGCGACTTCAGAAAATGAATGGCTGCGTGTGCTTTAGCACAGGCGACTTTTCATGATAGCGGATGGGAAGACAGTTCGGGGAGATTGTCGCCCAGACGAAGAGGCGATTAGTCGTCAGGCGAATAAATCTTCCTGAATCTGCCTGTGTGTCACAACCTGTTACAATTCTGCAACAATTAGTTGATCCATTTCTAAGCAGCATCTCTGGACTATTAGCAACTATTGTATCAATTATAACATCTGCCTAATCCAGAGATTCTGCTCATCTGGAATAAAGATAAGAAATGTATCCATTAAATGTATCAATTTAGAACAGTTTTGAGGATCGGCGACCCCTCCTCCCAGAGCTGCTTTAGAAGGTGAAAAATTACAATATTAGAAAAATGGTCACAAATAGAAAGTGATTGGAAAAAGTCCTTATTTCTGGTGATCTATCTGAAAACAAGTAGTTGTTTGAAGGTGAACAACCCGTTTAAATACAAAACATAGGTTTCTAGGCAGAGGAATTCTATCATTGGAGAGAAATAGCAACATTGTTCCATTATTAGGCTGCAGCTTCCTCTCTAGAATGAAACTGTTTCTTGTGTTCCCACTAAATGTAAATGCGAGTTTTTTATTATACAGATCCTGTACTGCAACTGAAAAACCTTTTATATTCATAGAATATTGACAAATATTTCTCCGTGTAAAGGCTGAATAAGGGTCACTACAATGTAACAAGCGCTTGTGCAAAACGAATTCCTTCTCACGTTCCCTGCGCGTGCGACTTTGTGCGCGGATTTAATAAAACGCTGCTCTAAAACCAATTCACGCGCCGCTAAAAACGGTGTCCGAGGCTGAAATGGGCTCAGAGTTTAATGTGGAACATAAGCCTCTGATTATTACAACAATCACTGTGGACGGGCTTTTTATTTTAAGACAAAAAGATGGGAGTTTTTCCCGAGTTCAGGGTAAACGTTTTAAAGAGTTAAAAAAAAAAAAAAACACGATCCATGTCTGAAACGGTATCACAACGCGTGCCGCACATTAGCCATTTCAATGTGACCCTTCTATATAAATAATAGTCCTTATACGACGCCTTTCTAACGATAATGTCGCTCGCCATAAAGCTGCCCAGGCCTGTTACTAGTTGCCATAACTTTACACATTATTTCTGTTTAGTCTCTCTCAGTATCAACGACCTCACGGGTACGTACCGCATAATAATCGTTCCGACTAAATTGCAGCCTCTCTGCGAACAATGGAGTTTTAAATATGAGCTTCACAAAAAGGGAGGATTCCAGCTCTGCTGTAGAACATTACAATACAGTGTGTACATCAGATCATAATCTCTGGATTATATTCACCAGATCAGTGTCATAATTTAGTCTATTGTCTAATATTAATATAGTTCATGTTTTTACATTAAATTAGTTTCATGTATAATTGTGTACATGACATCAATTCCTTATAGAACATGAATACAGTGTGTATATTAGCTACATTTTCCTGTATAATGTTAATAATAATAATAATGGTATGTGTACTGTAATGATTCAAAACAAGTTATCCCAAAACTCTCTTATATTAAATAATAGGCTTTTTTTTTTTCTTTCAAAAATCATGTTAAAAAGATAGGTATACAGACCACCATCTTTTTAACATGATTTTTGAATAAAGGCTATTTTTTTAATATAAGATAAGAGTTTTGGGATAACTTGTTTTGGTTTTGAATGATTATACCCTTGTGAACTGGGGGGCTTTATCCCAAAAATCATGGGCCCTTTTTGACAGTCCCTGTAGAGATTAGTATCCCATTATATACATGTTTTCTATGTGTGCTGTAATATCTACATAACACATACTATAACTAGTATAATAATATAGCATATACATTATATCAGTGTCTGTACATTATTGTGTACAGTCAGTTTCCTATATAACAGTGTTCATTAGTCCAACACTCTGTATAATAAGAATATATAGTGTACACTGAATCAGTTTCCTGTATAGCATTAATATATAAATAAAAAAAATATATATATATATATATATATATATATATATATATATATATATATATATATATATATATATATATATATATATATATATATATATATAATATAAAGTTTCGTGTATAGCATAAATAGTGGGTAAAATTAATATTGTGTGTAATATATATATACAATATACAGTTTTGTGTATAGCATTAATAGTGGGGGTACAATATTGTGTGTTATATATATAATATATACAGTTTTGTGTATAGCATTAATAGTGTGTAAAATGAATATTGTGTGTAATATATATATAATATACAGTTTTGTGTATAGCATTAATAGTGGGTAAAATGAATATTGTGTGTAATATATATATATAATATACAGTTTCTTGCATAGCATTAATAGTGGGTAAAATGAATATTGTGTGTAATATACTGTATATTTATATAACATACAGTTTCTTGTATAGCATTAATAGTGGGTAAAATGAATATTGTCTGTAATATATATATAATATACCGTTTTGTATATAGCATTAATAGTGGGTAAAATTAATATTGTGTGTAATATATATATATATATATATATATATATATATATATATATAATATACAGTTTTGTGTATAGCATTAATAGTGGGTAAAATTAATATTGTGTGTAATATATACAATATACAGTGTGTGCATTAGGTCAGTCTCCTGTATAACATTAATAGTGTGTGTACATAAGGTCAGTTTGTGTAGATATAGTGTGTACATTTGATCAGTGACTGTTTACATGTCTATTAGATTTCCTATATAATATGAAGTGTGTACATTAGAGCAGAATGCTGTATAATTTTAATAACAGAGAATGTACAGAAGGTGGGGGTTCTTTGGTGTGTGCATTAGTGTATATAGGAGTTGGGTTATGTGGGGTAGTTTATACATAGTCATAAGTACCAGTAAACTCTGATCACATGGAAAAAGAAGTGGGAATATGGGGGGTTTCATTTATTCACAGAACACGAGAGAGACCCTTGGGGTCCTGTAATAAACGGTAACCTTGTCAATTAGTGAATTGTATTATTTTAGATCCCATGAGTGTATTGTATAGAGGTACAGTGCTGGGTATAGAGTGGTAGAGCTACAGAATAAAGGTATAGGACTATATGGATTTTTGTGCAGCATTAGAAACTCTAACTGACAGGCTGAGATGGGACAGTCAGGTTGGCAAAACAGCCAGGTCTAGGAACTTCAACTAACAATTGCTTACAAAAGCAGATTTATCAGTGAAAAAATGTGACCTTATAGGTAACTTGTAATGTCGATTAATATTTTTCAGTGTCAGTTTCACTTTAAATTAATGTTTATAGTATGCTATAGAATGGCCAATTCCAAGAAACTTATCGATTGGTCTTCATTATTTGTTTTCTATGTATATATATATATATATATATATATATATATATATATATATATATATTTTTTTTTTTTTAATTATTTGCCTTCTTCTTCTGACTCTTTCCAGCTTTCCAATGGGGGTTGCTGACTACAAACTTATAGTTATTGCTACTTTTTTTATTACTCATCTTGCTAATCAGACCTCACTGCTATTCATATTCCAGTCTCTTATTCAAATCAGTGCATGGTTGCTAGGGTAATTTGGACCCTAGCAACCAAGTTGTAGACATTGCAAACTGGAGAGCTGCAGAACAGAAAATGAAATAACTCAGAAACCACAAAAAATAAAAAATGAAAACCAATTGCAAATTGCCTCAGAATGTCACTCTCTACATCATAATAAAATTTCATTTAAAGGTGAACAACCCATTTAAAGAATAATTATGATCCCCCCCTCTCAAGCTGTTCACAGTGTGGCCCCATGTACTCACCCAAGCTGGATATCCTCCCCGGTAAGGGCTGTCTCCCCTGCAGACTGTGCAACATGCTCCCCTCAAAGTGTCCAGTTGCCCAAGAAGGGGGCATATCCGCGCCCACATAGGAGTAAGGGCTGGGGTAAGAGCCAGTTCTCACCAGTGTATTTCCATACTGGTCCCTGGCACTGCCACCCATGATCAGGGGACTCTGGTAGCCACCGTCCCTGGCACTGCTGTTGCCCACTGGGGGGCTGTGCGAGTAAGAGAATCCGCTGGGTGTGTGGGGGCTACTGGCATTGAACGCGTGGCTCTCGTTGGCAGTCTGTGCCCATCCTGGGTGGTTGGCCAGATGGTGTCCCTGGTGGGCAGTGTCGCAGGTCTGAAGGTAGGGCAGAGACTGGAGCATGGCTGGCATCCTGCTGGTGGGCACATAGACCGGGGGGCTGCCCGTGGAGTGCAGGAAGTTTGGGGTGTCATGGGAGTAGGCCGGCTGGGCATGGTTGGCAGTGAGGGCCAGGCTGGGGTACATGATCCTCCGCTACAAACCTCACAGCTCCTGCTGAGCCTTCCTACCAGCGACTCCGACGAGAGATTGGCTGAGCTGTGGGAACAGAACAAGGGTTAATGTGAGAGGGACACAGCCCTGGGGGAGGGGCAACACTGCAGGGGCCAAACTCTTTAGCCTGGGACTCAGGCACCTGAGAAACACATCAAGAAATCCTGGGAATTCTCACTCGCTCTCCACTCATAGCAGTATATTCCACATAGTGTCCATAAATCCTGGGAATTCTCATTATTTCATAGAGTTATGATAAACAAAGGGAATCCTCATTAACACATACAGATCTATTCAGTACTGGATATTACTGTCCTATACAATAACAGTCACTACTGGGAATTACTAGCCCATTGAGTTACATGCAGTACTGGCAATTACTATCCCATCCATTACTAGAAATTACTACCTCTTATATTTATACTCGGTACAAGGTATTAGTAGCCTATAGAACTATATTCAGTATAATACAAACTCAGAATTATATTCAGTACTGGGAATTACTATCTCAGATTTATATTCAGTACTGGGTATTACTAGCCAATAGATTTATATTCAGTACTGGGAATTACTAGGCAATATAATAATTTTCAGTACTGGATATTACTAGCCCATTGAGTTACATGCAGTACTGGCAATTTATATAAAACCCATACATTAATATAAATTACTACCTTATATATTTATACTCAGTACAAGGTTTTAGTAGCCTATAGAACTATATTCAGTATAATACAAACTCAGATTTGTATTCAGCATTGGGAATTACTAGCCAATAGAATTATATTCAGTGCTAATCATTACTATCTCAGAATTATATTCAGTACTGGGTATTACTAGCCAATAGATTTGTTTTTAGTACTCGGAATTACTAGCCAATAGAATTATATTAAGTACTGTGTATTACTAGCCAATACAGTTATTTTCAATACTGGAAATTACTATCTCATAGAATTATATTTAGTACTGGGTATTACTAGCCAACAGAATTATATTCAGTACTGGGTATTACTAGCCAATATAATTATATTCAGTACTGGGTATTACTAGCCAATATAATTATATTCAGTTCTGGATATTACTAGCCAATAGAATTATATTTGGTACTGGGTATTACAAGCCAATAGAATTGCATCCAGTACTGGGAATTATCTCCATCCCATAAAATAATATAAATGATATGAATCCTCCAATACCATAAAACTAAAAAAAACTCTCACAGTTCCACTCAACGTCAATAATATCCCACAGAATTAAAGTTCGGTACTGGAACTGCACAAAAGAAAAATACTCCCATAGCATCCAGGGATGTTTCAATATCCCATAAATCTTAGAAATGTTTTCGTTCTATTTTATTAAATAAGAATTGAGTCCATGCATGGACTCTCCCCTTACCTATAACCACTGACATGGTGACCCTCTACTGATGCAAGAACACAATAATTCCAAATCAATTAATCCTCTGCTGAAATTATACTCCGATATTTCTCTATTACACCTGGAAATTTCAGGTCTATACACTGGTGATGTGTTGGCCCATTCAATTATACTCCTGCAATTCCAATTAAGTTTGGGAACCAGACCATTTGATATTCTCACAATGAATAAAAATCTGGGAATAGTGGTTATTCCATATACACCAATAGTAAGATTCGCTAGCGGCTGTCATTATTCTGATTATAAACCCCCCACTAAATACCGTGAATCCTGGCAATTCCAGATTCTGACTAGTCCTGGTTTACTCTATTCTACAAATATTTTCTAAAAAAAAGTCGGCCAAAGAGCCAAATAGAATAAAATTATGATATTATTGCGGGGATTCTCAGTTTCCTATGGGAATAATCTCAGCCAGTTATGGAGAGATTCCGCACAGACTGTTCTCTGGAACTTCTGGAAGTGGTTCTATACTCATGTGGTGGAAGAATAAACTGTTATTGCCTCAGTAAACTGCCCCTTCACATGTAGGTCAGTAATAATCCCCGGTACCCGCCTCATACTAAAATTCTCAGCTCTTTGCTGTTTGCATTTGGAGCCAAGAGAAATGCGCAAAGGCGCACGGAAGAGCTGCTTCCCAGGGAAGGGGAGGGGGTCCCGTTATCTCTCTGGATGCGATTGTGATACCGTTTAATAAGGGCTCAGGGTCCCATGATAAGGCTGGGTATAAAATCGTGTGGATGAAAGGCAAACATGAGTGTGGAGATAAGGAGTGAGCCCATCCCGGGTCAGCCTGGCCCATCTCGGCGTCTCTATCTTGCAGATAAGGAAGAGGCACTCGGGAAAGTCACATTTAGTCGCTCACTCACCGTGGGTTCTGCTGGGAATCCTTTGGAGGGGCTTGATCCAACACTGTCGGAGTAAGATCCTGCGACTGAGCACTCTCTTTTGGAAATAACTGCAAGGGCCCGCTGCTGGCAATTGTATGGGCAGGGTCACGTGACGCCTGTGAGAGCGGATTGGCGACTGTGCAGCAAGGAGCGGCGACTTGGCGACTGCACCACAGCAATGGGCGCACAGCAGACCGCAGCGACTCAGTCCAACAGGCGTCTGGCACCTACAGGGTGGGGGTGGGGTTGGTAGCCAAGTGGCTAGTATCGCCTGTTAAATCGTGCGAGTCGTTTATGTAAAGAAGAGCAGATCGACTGCAGCAGAACAGAAATGGATTGTACTGCAACTAAAGGCGCAGGGGAATCTACAACTTACAACTGTCCCTCCCTGCTGGGATCCAAGTTCAACTGTGTGTCTGAGATTGTATATCCACTGCTAAAGGTGTGGTGTAATAAGTGTATAATGTAGGCAAAGACATATACACTAACTGCACATAGCAGATAAGCACTGGCCATACAATATGTACACAGCAAGCAGGTTTTATATCGGACACATAATGCACTGCATATAAACCCAACACTTGTTACATATACACATGGGATACTGGCGAAAATAAATAGAGCTGCCTGAAGTTATGCGAATATCGTGTTTATTATGTGAATAGAAGCAAACTACATGTTTATATATATTTCATAGGGTAAATATATTACATAGGCTGTATATGTATATATTTATGTGATTAGAAGTAAACTACATGTTTATATATATATATATATATATATATATATATATATATATATATATATATATATATATATATATATATATATATATATATATATAATACACAAAAGCCATGAATATCTTGTAAATTATATCCTTATAAACGGTGAGTTCTGATGTCATCAGTTATAAACGGTGAGTTCTGATGTAATTTCAGTCACATGACATACTGAAACTTGTGTATTATAATAAATAAAGTACCCCCAGTTGTAAAATATGAGGATATTAAAAGTAACCTCGGAGTTCCATGACCTGTATAAAAACACTCGGCCTTCGGCCTCATGTTTTTATATGGTCATTAAACTCCTCAGTAACTTATAATATCCTTATATTTTACAAGAGGGGGTACTTTATTCACTATATTATGTGATTAGAAGCAAACTACATGTTTATATATATAACATAGGGTAAATATATTACATAGGGTGTATATGTATATATTATGTGATTAGAAGCAAACTACATGTGTATATATATATATATATATATATATATATATATATATATATATATATATTACATAGGGTGTATATGTATATATTTATGTGATTAGAAGCAAACTACATGTATATATATATATATATATATATATATAGGGTCTATATATTATATAGGGTGTATATACTCAGCAGGGTTAAAGGGGTTCTTCACATTTACATTAACTTTTGGTATGATATGGAGAGTGATATTCTGAGACCATTTGCAATTGGTTTTCATTTTTTATTATTGGTGGTTTTTGTTATTTCGCTTTTTATTCAGCAGCTCCCCAGTTTGGAATTTCAGCAATCTGATTGCTAGGGTCTAAATTACCCTAGCATTTGTTTTGTTTTTTAGATGGGGTCAGTGACCCCCCATTTAAAAGCTGAGTCGGAAGAAGGCAGCAGATAATTCAAAAACGATTCAAGTAATAATACTAAAACTAAAAGGTGAACCACCCTTTTAATGAAGGATGCAATAAATTAGATAGACTTGTAAGAAGAAGGCAGCAACTAATTCAAAAACTATAAAAAATAAAGAACAACTGAAAAGTTTCTTATAATTGGTCACTGTATAAAATACTAAAAGGTAACTTAAAGGTGAACCACCCCTTTTAGACAGACTTGTATAGTTAAAAAACACAGGAGTATGTGCCTGATATCATGTCTGTACATAATACTAATGAGCACATTAAATGGGTGTTGCAGAAACCTCTCCCTGACACACAGTTTGTGCAATGTTTGTATTTCGAAAATTGGATCCAAAAAAACTGTATTTGGCTCGGTTATTATACCAACAGGAGATTTCTATCCGATACAGATCAAGTGGTTTGTTCAAAGTAATTTGAGGGATTTTTCAGTAGTTAAAAGCGACAAGATTTCAGCGTCGGTCTGTTTTCTTCACCTTACCTGGCAGACATGGGGTTAAGTGTGAGACGTCCCCGAGTGATTGGATTTGATACATTGTCCTTAATTACTTTAGACTCATTTCAATGTCTATCGAGGTCACACGACTTCATTACTGGTTTAAATAATCAATTAACTTGGTAAATACAATTAATACGCGCCCCAATCCTTTAACCTTGGCTAATTGAATTAATGGTACATCGAAAGGGATTATTATTCTGTATTTAATCTTGTGTAGGAACCCATCGAACATGTTTAATGATTGGCCCGATAACTCTGTGATCCAATTAGGGAATTCTAAAGAAGGTATCACTGAACCCAGAGCAATGGAATAACTCCGAGTAACACACATTGTATTCAGTACTAGGGTGTCATTAGCACTATATCCCTGTAAACTAAATGACTGCAATGTGATCGAAACGTTGTACTGAAAATATGGCTTTGCAATAGATAATAGATCAATGTGATTTATAAGCAAATCAGTCTAATCAGCGCCTAAACCCATCCCAGACTCTCTCCCGTTGTTATTGTACAGATTGTAATATATTAACTATAGAATCGTAATAGATTTTATATATATATATATATATATATTATATATCTATAAAGATATAGATAGATAATATATAATCTTCATTATTTATTTTTTTAATCGTTTGCCTTCATCTTCTCACTCTGTCCAGCTTTCCAATGGGGGTCGCCGACCCCATCTAAAATCAAATTCTCTGTAAGGCAACAAATGTATTATTGTGATTGCTGCTTTTGATGATTCCCTTTCTATTCAGGCCCTCCCCTATACATATTACAGTCTCTTATTTAAATCAGTGCATTGTTGCTAGGGTAATTTGAACCCTAGCAGCCAGGTTGTTGAAATTGCAAACTGGAGAGCTGCTGAATAAAAAATGAAATAACTCAGAAACCACAAAAAATAGAAAATGAAACCCAATTGCAAATTGTCTCGGTATTTCACTCTCAAAGGTGTGATACAAAGGTGAACAACCCCTTTCTCCTGCGCTGAAGGCTCATTCAGGCCACTGTATAGTCACTTTTGTGCTTTAATAGGTACTGTATGTGTAACAGAATAGATCCTGTCTCATACCCACTGTAAGCAACAGTCCTGTCCTGCTTTATGGCTGAGATTCTAGCTATCTTTATAAGGGGCTCTTTTGTCACCCATGTATCTCAGTAGTAAGGAGCACCCTGTGGGTTCCAGTATCTGGTTTTATGAAAGCACAATGAAAGGGCCATTGGTTCCCCCTACTCTCTTAAACATACACATGTCAATACCTGGGACCCAAGCGCTGGCATCTCATTGGAGCGATCCATGTATCACACTATGGGAAGGTCTATTGTATCAAACTGGGGGTGTACTGATCGCAAACTTGAATAATTGATTGCTACCAATTAAGTATAATGATACCTACATTTTATATATATATATATATATATCAGTGACAGCAGATCCAGAACCCAACACGCGCATAGTCTGACCTGATAAGTGATAGAATAACTCCACAAAGGCAAATGTGTAATGTCTACAATCTTGTATTACACACTCTCCTCATGCCAGAGATACACAGACTGGGGGGAAGGTTATAAGGCAAGATATAGGGGTTCCCATCTACTCCACAATATAACGTTTATATTCATTTGTGTATCTGCTGTAGTAGAATTGGGATTTAGCATCTGAAATAAAGTTATTCCTACTTATAAATCCATCTGCTACCACCGGGTCTGGATATTTACTTCTGGTTTGAAGACTAAGCACTAATCTCGCCCCCCTTGGATATTTTGCTAATGTCAAGGGAGATCATAATATTTAAACCCCATAGAAATTGCCCCTCTGCACTGTAAGTAGAGCAGGAGGAGACAGTCAGGACAATACTTCATACAACCAATTTATAATGTTACTCATTATTCTACTCATAATAATAATAATAATATCATGATGGCAATAGGGAGTGTGTATTGTAAAGTAGAGGCTTGGGGATATAATGCAATTCATTAAGGATACATTTTATGAAACGCAGAAAAACTATTTTTTGATTTACCGGATAGATAAGTGAATATATATTCTATAATCTAGAACTTCCCTTCATCTCACTGGATACCTGTTTAATAAGAAGCTTATATTTAAATCGAAACGTCTGGTTAAAGGGAAGTTCAGTTTCCAAAACAATTTGTATTGTCTGCATTTTCTTTGGCGAGAGATGCAATTACGCATCGAATTGTCGGCCTCAAACACACTCGCATTACATTGGCCGCACTCACATGTTGCACCGACTGTATCAGCTGCGACTCATATGTGATATTCATTCAGGACATTGTATTAGGTGATATACATTAAATGACTTTGTATCCGTCTGCGGGAGGCGAATAGTCACACGGACCCGGCGACAAATGAGAACGAATTCATGTTACATTGTTCCTTATACAAATACGAGATGTGTGTATATCATGTATGTATATCATGTATGTATATAATGTATGTCTATCATTTGTGCATAAGCACTCATCTAGCTTTGTAAAAATGTGATTATTTCAGCGTTCCAGTCTTTCATTTTAAAACTTGCCAATACGCTACAGAAACGCAAGAATAGTTCGCAGGTTTTTGCTTCTTTGCGCCAATTCTGTTCTGTCGCTTTCTGTCCCTGTACCAGACAGTTGCACCAACATATAGGCGATCTGATGGCCAGAGTAGGTGCTGCTGTCCCACTCCCCCCCCCCCAAAAAAAAACTAGAGAACTAGGAGGCGGCTTCTGTTTTTGTACTACAATAGTCCTCAACTCCCAAGGCCTGTCCCAAACTTCTCCCATTGATTGTTCTACTACCCCTAAGTAGGATACTATGGGCTCTAAATTGGCAGTTGGAATATTCCTCAACTCCCAAGGCCTGTCCCAAACTTCTCCCATTGATTGTTCTACTACCCCTAAGTAGGATACTATGGGCTCTAAATTGGCAGTTGGGATAGTCCTCAACTCCCAAGGCCTGTCCCAAACTTCTCCCATTGATTGTTCTACTACCCCTAAGTAGGATACTATGGGCTCTAAATTGGCAGTTGGAATAGTCCTCAACTCCCAAGGCCTGTCCCAAACTTCTCCCATTGATTGTTCTACTACCCCTAAGTAGGATACTATGGGCTCTAAATTGGCAGTTGGGATAGTCCTCAACTCCCAAGGCCTGTCCCAAACTTCTCCCACTGATTATTCTACTACCCCTAAGTAGGATACTAGGGGCTCTAAATTGGCATTTGGAATAGTCCTCAACTCCCAAGGCCTGCTCCAAACTTCTCCCACTGATTGTTCTACTACCCCTTAAGTAGGATACTATGGGCTCTGAGTTGGCAGTTGGCCGCTGGACACAATTCTCACCAAATTATATCTTAACATCTTGGACAGGTCAGTCCTTGGAAGATCCTCACTACAGACAGAAATGTTGATAGTAGCCTATGAGTAAGTGCCCCAATAGGCCATCTCCTGTATTGTTTTAATGAATGGATTTGAACTTTTAAACCACTTTTTGGTTTATTGTTTTAAAAAAAACAATAGTCGCATATTTTTTATTTTGGTTATGTTTACATGCACCCATAGACTGGGGTGAACTGTGAGTATTTTTTCACGCTTTACTATACCTATTAATTAATATTGTTTCACTTGGTAGTGCCAATATTTGGCTGTTTGAACCATTTTTTTCCATTTGAGTCCTTGGAAGATCCTCACTACAACAGAAATGTTGATAGTTCGTTATATATTTCGTTTTAATCCGAAAGTGCACTTATTGCTTATTCTTGTTCATGATTCCAGGTTCCATTCATTATTTTTGGGATCTGCAGACATTTAGGCAAGCATTTCCCGGGAGGGGGGTGTAATGTACAGAAAGATATGGAGCAGACAGTTTGGCTCCCACAGAAGACTGCGCTAATCTCCTCCATTGTGATTTGTGGCTGATCCCAGCCTATGTCTCTGTATTATTCTTTCCTAGGGGAGAGGGTCAGTAGTACAGTAGCCCTACAAAACGGTACCGGTGCGTAAAAACAATTCTACAGCAGCGCCTTTTCTACTAATGGGAATTTTTAGTTACACAGCAGTCAATTTATGTTTCTGCGATTTTTTTTCGTTTAGTTCTTCGGCAAACAATTAGAAATGATCAATGTCGCATCAGTGTCACTCTATAATAATAAATCATTACAAATACAAAATATTGACTGGCACAATTTCTTTCAATTACTGGACATGATGCAAACAGCCCAGGCAGCGTTGCATCTCCGCTTATGCTAAATTCGATTGAATTTATTTAGTTTAAAGCTAGAAAATACCTGCAATGAATGTCCCAGAACGAATACAAACAAAATATGAAACGAAAATATTATTATTATAGTATTTCTATTGTTTCCAGTGCAATTTGCGCACTACTTAGATTATCAGAGATTAGATATTTTTTATTTACTTGATATAATGTTTATATTATGGTTAAAGATACATTTCGTTAATTTACAATTTTAAGTGGGACCAGAGGGGCTCTGCAAGGTCCATACCACCATAAAAAATATTATTTTTTGAATTGTGTTGTTCAGAATTTCCGTGTTGGACAGGCTGCAACTAGAAATGCTATATTATATAAAGCAGCAATTCTGCAAGGCGATTTATTACTGAGGTCGCTATTCGTCAGCCACTGCAGGGGTTAATATAATAAATACATATTTGTCACAGGAGAAGGGAATGATAAGGGTATAGGCAGCCCAGTGTCATTCTCTGCTCAACAAATAAAGTTTGTATATATGCCTGATAGCAAAGAACAGTAGCTTGGCTTACAATTAAGCTGTAGCTATAGGTACTTTTATGCTTGCATAGGGAGTTAACCAGTGTTCATGCTGTCTAAAAATTGGGAACAGTGTCCCTTGTACAGGGGATCAACACCTTAAAAGTTTTTGCATAATGAAAGAAAACAAAATTCTAAGCAAATGAGTCATTTTACATGAATTGCAAATTGCTAATTTTTAGTTCTGGTCTGATAATCAGCTTCTAGATAAAGATACAATGTACTGGGACCAAAAGCTGCTTTGTTCACAAGAGCTTCCACTATAGCATATGATTCCCCTTGCATGTTTACATGGAACAGGTTTAACATACACTGATATGTGCTAGTATATTCCTGCATTACAGACTCCAGGCCAATATCTTGTATGTAACCAGTGCTGTATGTTAGTGTAGTACACAGGTCCCTTAGTGTTATTGTCATTTGGATATACAGGGATCATTGACTGGTACTTTGAAGATTCATTGATTCTTATGGGAATATAATAGGCTTCTTGCCCTATTTCTAGGCAGCCAAACATAGCACTTACTAAATTTCCTCCTGTGCTATAAAGCTAAACTGGCCTCTGTTTCTCTGCTGCTATACACTGAACCATGCACCCATACTGTAATACTGCAAAACCCCAGCTTCATTTGAATGCATTTATAGTGAGTGCCTAGTGAACAAAAATGTAATGCTGATTAACTTTGATTACACATTCTCACTGATTTTAACATTGCTTGTAACAATAACTACTATTGAAACCTGTATCTATCTTGCTTTTTACTTTCTCTGCAGCACTGCTGGTTCTGGCTCCTGAAACAACATAGCAGAAGCCAGGTGATTAATAGACCGAGAGATTAATCGACTTTTGCTACATTGTTTTGAGTCAAAATCAAGATAAAGGAATAAACTGATACTGCTTACAATGGGGATCAGATATGATCTGTGCAGCCACTGGGACAGAATGCTCTGTTATACAGATAGCTAGAATCTCAGCCATAAAGCAGGACATGACTGCTGCTTACAATGAGGATCAGATATGATCTGTGCAGCCACTGGGACAGAATGCTCTGTTATACAGATAGCTAGAATCTCAGCCATAAAGCAGGACAGGACTGCTGCTTACAATGGGGATCAGATAGGATCTGTACAGCCACTGGGACAGAATGCTCTGTTATACAGATAGCTAGAATCTCAGCCATAAAGCAGGACAGGACTGCTGCTTACAATGAGGATCAGATATGATCTGTGCAGCCACTGGGACAGAATGCTCTGTTATACAGATAGCTAGAATCTCAGCCATAAAGCAGGACAGGACTGCTGCTTACAATGGGGATCAGATAGGATCTGTGCAGCCACTGGGACAGAATGCTCTGTTATACAGATAGCTAGAATCTCAGCCAAAAAGCAGGACAGGACTGCTGCTTACAACGGGGACCATTGTTGCTATAGCAGCCAGGGTATATTTCAGTCCTAAACTGTCACCACCTCCACCTCCTATTTACTTGTATGGGAAACACATGACCCCACTAGTATTAGCACTTTTCAGCCCAGAAAGCTCACTGAAATACTGTATAGGCAGCAATAGAATGGTAGTGTTTCCTATTTAATAGAATGGGAGGAGCAATTGGTGGTCTCTGGCATTGTCACACCAGCTAAAATACAGCAATAGTGAATATGCTCCATGTGCCTTTAACCTAATGCTCCGAGTGTTTGTGGTGGGGTCTGGGGCAGTAATGCAATAAACATAATGTATGTCCTTTGCACGGTGGGTTTCTCAGCAGGTGAAACAAAACAACCTCCCCCCATTTAGTGCATTATACAAGTGCAATCTCAGGAGTTACATATGTATCAGCAAGTGTCACTGACTTGCCCTTTATTCTGCAGCAGCTTGTGCTGTTGTCTCTCCCCACCCAGACCCTCTAAATACAATGGGGGGGGGTTGAAGTGGAGGTCACAGCAGGTGAGAAGCAGATCAAACAGGTGAGTTGACAGGTCGGACACACAGAGATGTGCCAATGATTTATTCCCCAGGTGTGTTACTGAGTTCTGCGCTTGCCTCCCACCCCAGCAAGGGTTAAACTCCAGCAATTTTCCTTGGACTTTAGAGGGGCCAAATATTTGGAACTTGTTTGGTTTTAAAGCCATGTTGGCTCAGAAAGTTTAAGGAAGGTCACAAGGTACAACAAAAAGAGCTGACAGCAGAACTATGACTTGGAGATGTCAGGGGGCTCTTAGTATTCCCACATTAATCATTTCAGTTTATTACATTTACAGGACAATAATAAATATATATATATATATATATATATATATATATATATATATATATATATATATATATATATATATATATATAAAATATATTATTATTATGATAAAGGTTTGTGATGTAGACTGAAACACTGATCACTTTTTGTACAAATACTGTGAGTGCTGGATAATAAATATATATATATATATATCTATATATATATCTATATATACTTATTTTCAGTAGAAAAATCCACATACCTTATTGTTAGATAAATATTATTTTATTCGCAGTCACTGCATACCAACTTTTTGGTCCTGTGCCCTTGTGGGTGCTGGATCAATATGCAATTCCATTGTGGATGCACAAGTATGATCATTAAATAAATGTGAGTCACTTAATGTGGATTGTGGGTCCTTCTAAAAACAGTGTTTAAACAGGACATTGGATGGATTTTTAACAAGGGAGAGAAAAGAGAGTTATGGAAAATAGCTCATAGTACAAGTTGATTCAGGGACTGGTCTAATTGACATCTCGGAATTTTTCCCTCTCAAATTGGGGGTTTCCTCTGGATCAACTAGTAGTTAAGCTGGCCATAGACGCAAAGATCTCATCATACAAATTGAGGATTCTTACAATTTTAGGAACATGTGTGGAGAGTCCCATAATTTTTCGTCCAGTGAAGATCGGTTGTTTGGTCGATCGACTGGTTAGAAAATTTCTGTCGGCTGCCGATAATATATTTGCGTGTATTGCCGATCGTACTATTTTTAGTGGAAGACTGTCACTAGCTTTCAGGGGTGCTTCGCCAATGAGGAAAGTTGAGGCTGTCGCCTCAGGCGGCAGCGCCCCACTAGGTACCAGGGGCAGCAAAAATGCTGCTCCTGGTACTTTAAGAGCAAATTTCTGGGGGAGGGGGGGGGCAGCAGCAACTGCTGCTGCCTCAGGCGGCAGAGGGGCCAGGATCGACCCTGCTAGCTTTGTGTATCTGCGATTGCCGTCAGGGGGAAAAAAATCGGCTGAACTGTCGGAATGGTAAGACTTTGATCTGAATGGTTAGTGGCATGTCAGGAGATGGGAAAGTTCGATCGTACATTGATTCGTACGATCAGATCTTTGCGTCTGTGGCCAGCTTTAGGCAGGTTATATGCAAACTTATTAGGTTGAACTTGATGGATGTGTGTCTTTTTGATATAGCTGATATAGCTCCCTCATATCACCTCTTTATAAGCACTAGGGCACACAATAAGCATAAGGGAACCAATATGGCACCTCCTTCCCATATGTATAAATACAAATATACAGAGAAGGAATGTTCTGGGCACACAATAAGCTATACCCTCATACTGTACTGTCTAAGGGAAACAATATGGCACCTCCTTCCCATATATATAAATACAAATATACAAAGAAGGAATGTTCTGGGCACACAATAAGCTATACCCTCATACTGTACTGTCTAAGGGAATCAATATGGCACCTCCTTCCCATATGTATAAATACAAATATACAGAGAAGGAATGTTCTGGGCACACAATAAGCTATACATTCATACTGTACTGTCTAAGGCAGGGATCCCCAACCTTTTGAACCCGTGAGCAACATTCAGAAGTAGAATGAGTTGGGGAGCAACACTAGTGTGAAAAATGTTCTTGGGGTGCCAAATAAGTGCTGGGATTGGCCATTTGATAGCCCCTATGTGGATTGTCAACCTACATTGAGGCTCTGTTTGGCAGTGCACCTGGTTTTTACACAACCAAAACTTGCCAGAAAGCCAGGAATACAAAAATAAGCTCCTGCTTTAAGACCACTGGGAGCAACATACAAGGGGTTGGAGAGCAACATGTTGCTCACGAGCTACTGGTTGGGGACCACTGGTCTAAGGGAATCAATATGGCACCTCCTTCCCATATGTATAAATACAAATATACAGAGAAGGAATGTTCTGGGCACACAATAAGCTATACCCTCATACTGTACTGTCTAAGGGAATCAATATGGCACCTCCTTCCCATATGTATAAATACAAATATACAGAGAAGGAATGTTCTGGGCACACAATAAGCTATACATTCATACTGTACACTGTACTGTAGACAAGTAAAGAATATACTGTTTATAGAAGATTAATGTATCAAGTCAATGTTTTTGGAGGCACATCTAACTCGTCCCATAAGGAGGTTGAGTAAATGACATTTCAAGAGCTTACTTAATTAATTACAGTGACGTAACTACCAGGGCTGCAGGGCCCACACCTCCTTGGGGCCCACCCGAGCCTGACAATGGTTATCACAGGAGGCTGGGCAGGGGGAGATTTTACAACTCACACGATTCCTGGGGGGAGGGCCCCACAGGGGGGCTAGGGTACCCATCCTACACCAGGGTCTCCCGGCAAGTAGTTACGTATGTAGTTAGTATGATGTAGAGAACAGTGAGACCATTTGTAATTGCTTTTTAATTTTTTGTTATTTGTGGTTTTTGAGTTATTTAGCTTTTTATTAAGCAACTCTCCAGTCTGAATCTGATTGCTAGGGCCAAAATTACCCTAGCATTTGTTTTTAAAATGGGGTCAGTGACTCCCATTTGAACGCTGGAAAGAGTCAGTAGAAGGCAAATAATTCAAATCTATAAAAAAAAATTAATAATGAAGCCCAATTGAAAATTTTCTTTATTATTACCCTAGCAACCATGCATTGATTTTATTGAGATTGGAATATTAATAGAAGAGGGCCTGAATAGAAAGATGAGTAATAAAAAGTAGCAATAACAATAAATGTGTAGCATTACATGTTTTTTAGATGGGGTCAGTGACCCCCATTTGAAAGTTGAAAAGAGTCAGAAGGAGGAGGCAAATAAATGGAAATTGGCAGCAGACAAGAGACATCCACGAGTAGGTCATCCTACCCAAGGCCACTGGCCCTGTGCTCTACTTAGAAACAGTAACCACACAACTTACTTTGTTTTAAACATTTATATGCTTAAATATGTCCATAGTTTAGGAGTTTCAGGCTGGGGTGCTTTATTTACATAATTCTGTGTATTCATATGAGCTTGTTGACATACTGCAAACCAGTTTACTAGGTGTACCCCCATATCATATATGCACATAATGTAACTGTATAATATATAGGCACAGATATACCCCCATCTTTCCTCCAACCACTGTCACAGTGTAACCCCCATATCATATATGCACATAATGTAACTGTATAATATATAGACACAGATATACCCCCATCTTTCCTCCAACCACTGTCACAGTGTAACCCCCATATCATATATGCACATAATGTAACTGTATAATATATAGGCACAGATATACCCCCATCTTTCCCCCAACCACTGTCACAGTGTAACCCCCATATCATATATGCACATAATGTAACTGTATAATATATAGGCACAGATATACCCCCATCTTTCCTCCAACCACTGTCACAGTGTAACCCCCATATCATATATGCACATAATGTAACTGTATAATATATAGGCACAGATATACCCCCATCTTTCCCCAACCACTTTCACAGTGTAACCCGCATATCATATATGCACATAATGTAACTGTATAATATATAGGCACAGATATACCCCCATCTTTCCTCCAACCACTGTCACAGTGTAACCCCCATATCATATATGCACATAATGTAACTGTATAATATATAGGCACAGATATACCCCCATCTTTCCTCCAACCACTGTCACAGTGTAACCCCCATATCATATATGCACATAATGTAACTGTATAATATATAGGCACAGATATACCCCCATCTTTCCCCCAACCACTGTCACAGTGTAACCCCCATATCATATATGCACATAATGTAACTGTATAATATATAGGCACAGATATACCCCCATCTTTCCCCAACCACTGTCACAGTGTAACCCCCATATTATATAAGCACAGTGTACATTCATGTTCTTCACTTTATATTTTTGTTGTTGTTGCTGTAACAATATTTTCTGTACTCACTTGAACTGTGGAGATGGATATTATGGCTACAGAGAGCTTACAGTCTATTTGTGAACGTTGCACAGAATCTGGATAGAAATGATTGTACTTTACAGTATAGGGCCTCAAAGCTGCCGTTCACTGTTTGCATTTTGAGAGTTGTAGTTTAGCAGTGGCTGGAATGTAACTTTTTCTCTGAGGCAAGTGAAATGACTTTCTGTAGCCGCCCAGCCCCCTGGGAAGCCTTCAGGCTCTCACCCCCCAGCAGTGCCCCCGCAGGCCAGTAAATCACTGCACATAAGTGACATCACACTTGACTCTAAGCAAAACAGCTTTCAGTGTTAAGTTAGTGGCTCATAAAACAGCTTGACACTAATGATGGGCTCCATGTGATAAATGACTGGCAGGGATCAGATAATGGATCCTGGGCCTGACCTTGAACTGAAACCTTGTTGTGTTTCTCAGGCCGGTCCCTTCCATCTTGTAGCTGAAACAGTCAGCACACTGCAGGCAAAGCCACTTACATCTGCCCCAATAAATCTGCTGTCATTGTGTTTCTGTCCTGCTACAAGAAGCCCGGCACTGAGGAGTTAACTGCACTGAAGGAATTCCAGGCAGGATTTGGTGGAACTGTATCCAGACCTTCTGGGAACATCTTGGCTGCATTTAGTCAATGTGGCCCTCGTCTAGTAGTGAGGTACAAGAAACTTCACATTATAACTTTATTTCTAATTATGGGCAGAAAGGCTTTCTTATGTTATGTCCGACAAAGCTGGTATTTTAATCGGCAGATATTATGATATCGACCAAACGACCGATCTCCTACGATCGGATCTTTGCGTCTATGGCCAGCTTTATACTGCCCAGAGAGCCTCAAGTAGTGACTGTCTTATTCAATGTCTTTGTCGATTGTGTATTATTAAATTGCTCTATATGCAGTCCAATATATGGGCTACTGGACATGAAAGTAAGCAAAATCTACATTTACTTGTAACTAGACTTTCCTATGCCGATTATTAAGCTTTATAAGAAAGACTTTATAAGAAATATTATCATGCTATGTTTTTTTATTTTATTTCCAATTATAAGTTACAAAAACAAAGAAATTTTCACTTTAGAATAGTTTACAGGTTTGGTGACCTCCCTCCCAAAGCTGCTTCAGAAAGGCACAAAAATAATATTGGAGAAAACGGTCATGAATATATAATGTTGCCACCCGTCCGGTATATGACTGGCACGGCTGGTAAATCAGCATCTAGCTTCTAAATATACTGGCAATGTACTAGTTGGTAAATTTGTAATTAAACCTCAAATCCCTCCCTTCCCTGACCCTCTCGTTACTAGATTACTTCTTATAAGGAAAGTCCTGCATATGATGCGCCCCTTTATCCAACGCACTCCACCTATTTCCCCCACCCACCTACCTGCCTGAACCATTTCCCACCCAGTGCCGTGCCAAGGGCACTGGGTGGGGAAAGGCCAGGGCAGAAACGTTACTGGAAGGGCAGTTTGTATAGATAGATACAAGACACACCAGCACAACATGGATAATTCCAGCAGGATTTGACCTTGCTCGTTTATTTGCGGATGCAACGTTTCGGGGCATGACCCCTTTCTCAAGCATGCTTGAGAAAGGGGTCACGCCCCGAAACGTTGCATCCGCAAATAAACGAGCAAGGTCAAATCCTGCTGGAATTATCCATGTTGTGCTGGTGTGTCTTGTATCTATACTGCTTCCGAGGTTGTCCAATTCCTCTAAACATCTAGCACCTGGAGTTCGTATGACTTCGGACGGCCAGGGTGTGCGAGTGTAAGTTTTTCTTTTTTGCAGTTTGTATAGATATACAGAAGCAGGTCTGGACTGAGGATCAAAATAGGCCCTGGTATTTCAGGTACACAGAGGACCAAACAGCCCCCACCAGCCCACTAAATACTGACTTTCTATGGCACCTTATAGCAGCCCCTCTGGCATTTGCCAGAACCCACAGATTGCCAGTCTGGGCCTGTACAGAATGGAGTCATGGCTTCATGTGCTCTGATTCAGTGTAAATGAATCCATCACCAATTCAGGTCAGACCTAGCTCTGGCCAAATGCAAATCCAGATGTTGCTGGGGGCCCTAAACCTGCTGAGCCAATGTATTTATCCCACAGCACAAGCCCACCACTCTCTGTGCCAGAATAGGCCTAGTACCAGGGAAATAAATGGGCACCAGTAGGGGAATTATTCCTCATCTGAGATGACCCACAAGCATTTATATGTATTAACAACACACACAGCAGCCTCTAGATATAAATCATGGGGAGATATCCCTAAATACAGCAGTATTTTCTAACAATGACAATTATATGGAATAGTGCACCCCTACTGTAAATTATATAGGGAATAAAAAATCCCCTGTACCCCTACTGTAAATGATAAGGATATTAGAAGTCACTGAGGGGTTGTTCTGTGACCCTATATAGGCACAAGGCTGCAGGCTGAGTTATACAGGGAACTCTGAGTATCACTCATGTATTATAAGGGATAATGTACCCCCTACTGTAAATGATAAGGATAATAGAAGTCACTGAGGGGTTGTTCTGTGACCATATAAAGGCACAAGGCTGCAGGCTGAGTTATACAGAGAACTCTGAGTATCACTCATGTATTATAAGGGATAATGTACCCCCTACTACTATGGAAATATACAAATTCTTTATATCTTAGAGAGGTATTCTTGTTTCTCTGCCCCAAAACCAAACAAGTTCCCCATTAGGAGCCACTAAGGCTGCAGTGTTAGACACAATAGAAACCCATCGTCTGGCAGAAAGACTAAGCAAAAAAGCCAAAAAAAGGTTGTGTGAAAATAAATGACATTTGCCTTAATGCTATTAAATGACATGTTTGAAGGCTTTCATAAAAACTTATATTCATGTGTCATTGTCAAATGCTCAGGGGCCACATTTTGCAGATGACTGACCTGCAGTTGTAGTGTAACCCCCAAGTGCAGTATAACGGCCAGACATTGGATTGATTGTAGGCTTCCTACAATAAAGACATGAGATCACTTAAAAAAAATCAGGGAAATGTGTAGAAAATCCAGCCGTTAAATGCAATCATTGGTGCCCTGTAACATGCATTTATTAGATGTGTCCCTAAATTTTCACTATAAGAACTGTCCAATCTTAATGACGTTTATCCCCTCATACTTGGCCAGAGTTGGAACATGGAAACACGAGTGTCATACCCTAATTCAAGCATTTTTCTCCCCAACCCTGCACAGGCCTGGATTTTGGGCTTGGGTGCCCCTAGGCCGCTGGATCCTAGTTCCCCCCCCCACTCTAGGCCTCGCCACAAATTAGGCCTGATCCTGCGAGTAAAGGTCAGTGCCTTGGGCTGATATCAGTGACTGCCATTCTGCTAATTGTCTTTGGAACGGAGTCTGTCAGTTCAAGGCCGCTTACAAATAACAATGATAGCGTTCCTGTAAGGAGGTGAAGGGTGTCCTTGTACCACAGCAAATAATAACTGCAACTTCAACTGAAACTGCATGGAGCATGTGTGCTCTTCCCTCCTCATATGTAAGGGTTAGTTTCCCTTAAACAAACAGGGCTCAAGCCAGTTCCCTACAGATCTAATAGTGCTCCCATCCCAGGCGTATGCTCTTAATGAATAATGAATAGTAATGAAGGAGATCGGATCAGTCTATAGGCCACTTGGTCCTAGAAGATGGCAGATTACCCTGTCTCAAGAAGAAACTTCAAGTGATTCTGGGAGACTGAAGTGACACATGGGTTTAAACAGCAGAGATTCACATTATTGCCTATGGGAAAGCTTTTACATGAGATAAGTCACGCAGAAGCAGAGATTTATCACTGGTGATTAATGTGCTGGTGTGCCATTGATTAACACTGACAAATCGGCAGCGAATCCTGCACTGAAATCGGTTTTTCAAAAGAGCAAACTAATTTTTTTATATTTAATTTTAATATCTGACAAAGGCTAGACATATTGTCAGTTTCCTAGGTTCTACAGTCATGTGGCTCTGATAAACTTCAGTCACTCTTTACTGCTGTACTGCAAGTTAGAGTGATATCACCCCCTCCCATTCCCTCCCAGCAGTCTAACAACAGAACAATGGGAAGGTAACCAGATAGCAGCTCCCTAACACAAGATAACAGCTCCATGGTAGATCTAAGAACAGCACTCAATAGTAAAAATCCAGGTCCCACTGTGACACATTCAGTTACATTGAGTAGGAGAAACAACATCCTTAAGCGCTGGCTCTTTCTGAAAGCACATGACCAGGCAAAATGACCTGAGATGCACCTGCACACCAATATTACAACTATAAATAAATCCACTTGCTGGTTCAGGAATGCAATTTTATATTGCAGAGTGAATTATTTGCAGTTTAATTTAGAAATAAAAACTACACCATAAAAATCATGACAGAATCTGTAAAGTTACCAGGAGCATTTTGTTTGCTGCCCATAACCTGTGGGGTACTGGCTCTTTGGGCCAAACAAGCAGATGTTACAGTGTGTGCCCAGCTTTATAGCAAAGAGCCATTGTGTTTCATTAGAAGCACATGTGAGTCCAGTGATATTCTAGGGTTCCCAAGGGATTGTACACACATCTATCTACTAACATGCTCTGTTAGGTACCCGGGTATCCTCTGTATGTTATTGTAGTGAAGTGTTGGAGAGAGATATGCCCAGCACGCAGACTGGCACCTCCACCAGCACACGTATGTGCATGTAGCAAGAGATGAGTGTGCGGGAAACAAGGTGCATTCCACCAGCAAACAGGAGAGATGTATGACTTCCGGACTTCACTCTCGTGTGCCTTTATATGGAGGCCAAAAGCACTTAGTAAGATAACGCTCAGAGATCAGAGGCTCTACGACTGGCCCCTGGCACGCGTGAGATGAGTCGGATCGGGTGCTCTTTGCTCCTCTGGCCCTTGCGTGATTCCCACTTCCCTGATGGCAGAACCTGTGCCGAATCCATCCAGGAACAGCTCATTTCCCCTCATAAGTCTCATAACATACCTCCCATTGCGCAAGCACCGACCTGCAGGCACTTTATTCTGCCTCCATTAATCTGCCCCTTGAATCTTGTTCTGTCACAAGGAGAGACATTAACCTGTGACCTGATACTGACCCAAGTGCTGTCATTGGCTGCTACCTTCCCTGCCTGCCCCCTCCAACTGTCACCCACCGGCCAGGGACAGCCCAGATAAGCAGAACAAAGGCAGCCACTTTCTCTTCCCTCCTGGAGAAGTGACCTTGTGCTGACCCAGTCCTGGGGGGTCAGTAACTGGGCACCCAAATCCTCCCCATACAAAGGGCTTTGTGCACAGACCACCTCCCAGGTCTTATCCTGAGGCTTCCCTCTAAATTCTCTGATAAAAACTGATTCTTTCTGAACCACAATACGATCACAGAATATTCTAAAGATAGAAAGGAATTAAGGAATGATAAGCATCCATATTCCCAAACATTTATACTCAGACCCAACACGGAAAGGTATTATTATCTTTTGTATAGCACCAACATCCTCTGCAGCGCTGTACAGAGATTATTCATCGTTCGAAGCAGACCCTGCACCAGTGGAGCTTACAATCTAAGCCCCTATTACATTCACTCATACTAGGTGTGGTTTACCAGGAGCCAATTAACCTGTATGTATTTGGATTTTAGGGGCAAACAGGAGAACCCAAAGGGAACCTAAACCCTAAAAAGAAGTCAATATGGAATAAACATGGGAAGTGGTCTCGTTACATCTGGGTTGTGGCCAGTTACATCAGTAATGAACGACTACAGACATCAGAAGCAGAACAGCCCCTTAAGTTTGCTCATACCCTGTACATAGAGATCCCATAAAACTGTAGCAGCATAAGTATTCCCTTGTACTAAGCACAATTCAGCAGGAACAGTCCCCTAAGTTTGTTCATAGTCTGTACAGAGAGATCCCATAAAACTATAGCAGCATAGATATTCCCTGTACTAAGCACAATTCAGCAGGAACAGCCCCCTAAGTTTGCTCATAGTCTGTACAGAGAGATCCCAAAAAACTATGGCAGCATAGGTATTCCCCTGTACTAAGCACAATTCAGCTGGAACAGCCCCTAAATTTGCTCATAGTCTGTACAGAGAGATAATATAAAACTATGGCAGCATAGGTATTCCTCTGTACTAAGCACAATTCAGCAGGAACAACCCCTAAGTTTGCTCATAGCCTGTACATAGTGCAACTTTATGCAGTGAGCCAGACATTTCACATTACAGGTACTTAGGCAGGCATATTCAAATGCAGGGGCTGAGAACAGCGAGTGGAATTTGGTGTACGTTATTTTTACATGTAATATAGCAGATATATATTCATTGGTTCCCCAGGGAACCCTAGTACAGCTCTGCTCTGAAACATGCGACATGGTTGTAATGTAACAACTACATCGACATTTAATACAGAACAAATGAGCTTTTCTGTGCATATGAAACATTTTCCTCTAGCAGAGCGGATATGCACGGAGAATCTTGTATGATATCTGCGGAGGCTCGCAGCCAGTGAGATAAAGCCATAACAACATGAGAGGCCGTTGACAATAACATGAGAGGCCGTTGACTCAAGGAGTTTCTTTACATATTAATCAAGATAAGGGAGAGAGACTGTAGGTAACACTTGCAGCAAGAGCCAGGGAATGTGCAAGCGGAAGGGGAGCCATTGTGTGGCCTCCAATCTGCCCCATTACAAACATATGTATTTACCCACAGTCATGTGTCTCCTCTTTCCTCTACTGGCAACTGCAGACTCTCCCAGGCCCTGCTGCTGATACACGTGGATTCTGCAGAGCAAAGAGGAGACACAGCCTTTATAGAATAATAATGTGTATATTCAGGAGCGCAGATCTGTATGGGAAGGGGCTGCAGCTGTGTGTCAGGGTGTAGAGTCTGACAAGCTGCTGTCAGTAATGCTCTCTATCAGGTCCAACATGTGGCTCCCAGCTTGGGCTGTACTGGAGAGCTGAGCGTTCAATTACTGCTGGAGGGCATTATATAGATATAATACACAAGCCATGAATATCTTGTAAATTATATCCTTATAAACAGTGACTAGTGATGTCATCAGTTATTAACGGTGAGTAGTGATGTCATTTTTGCCACATGACTAACTAAAACTTGTGTATTATAATAAATAAAGTACCCCTTGTTGGAAAATATAAGCATATTAGAAGTCACCTTGGAGTTTCATGACCTGAATAAAAGGTCATGTTATATATGGTCATGTAACTAACTCCTCTGTGACTTATAATATCCTTATATTTTACAATAGGGGGTACTTAGTTCAATATATATATTTTGATATTTTAGGACCACTGCATTTCACTTTGGATGCACAACCCATAAAGCAAGTTTAGGATACAAGACAGGGCTGCTATTCAGAAGAAATGATAAAGCAGCAAGACATTTAAACACTAATGAATGGATCATTTTTGGGTAGGGATGCACCTGAATCCCACTATTTTGGATTCGGCCGAACCCCTGAAACCTTCACAAAAGATTTGGCCGAATACTAAAGCGAATCCGAATTTGCATATGCAAATTAGGGGTGGGAAGGGGAAAACATTTTTCACTGCCTTATTTTGTGACAAAAAGTCAATCGATTTTCCTCCCCGTCCCTAATTTGCATATGCAAATTAGGATTCGGTTCGGCTGGGCACAAGGATTCGGCCGAATCCTGAACTGAATCCTGGAATCGGGGCATCCCTATTTTTGGGACCTTTAGGTTTGCCTGTAATTGGACAAATTAAATTTCAAAACAGGGGTTTGGGATCTAAACAAGAGTATAAACAGGCTCGGATTTGTGGTGAGGCCACAAAGTCCCGGGCCTAGGGCGGCAACATTTTAGAGACAGCATGCCACCCAGGAGCACTGGGGACTCAAAACTCCCCAGTGCTCTGGCTCAAGCGAGCTTGCTTGCGTGCTTCCCACTAGGCCGGTGCTAGGACCATGCGGGGGAAGGGGCGTGTCCGTGCAGAAGCGGCAGGCACTAAGACAATGCGGCGACACTTCGCTATATCCAGCCCTCAGAATAAACTTTATATTTTCCGAGACCTACATGGTGGGGTCAAGTCATTCTGGCCCCATTATTTGGCCCCTGGGCTAGTGACAGGACCTAAATGGGGGCCTATACACAACAAATAGAGAGGACTGCAAAAAAATAGCTGATGCACCCCTCACTCAAAAGGATTTTCAACACACACAGCTAATAATCTACTTTTTCAGTAGCTATAGAAGACTCCCCGAATATTCAGAAAAGGGAAGAACACAGGGCATCTGGGCAAGTATAGATCACCTCTGTATAGTCACTCACCGACTCCCCCAGATTGGCTTCAGTTTGCCCTTACACATGCTGAGTGTTGTTTTCTAACCTTTACAACTGGCATAGTGTTGGAATCTAAATGCATTTTCCAAAATGTGTCCCTCGTTCAATAAATCGGAAAGGCATGCTCAGTTACATTTAATATGCCAACCATATTATCTATTTATGCAAATCAGGAAAATCCATTCTGCGACCCCCGTGGGTGTTAGTGGTTGCTGGGAGTTGTAGGCTAACGAACTGGGAAGGCCAGAGGCTGAAGATCTGGGTTATGTGTTAAGGTGGCCATAGACTCCAAGATCCGCTCATTTGGCGACATCGGCAAACGAGCGGATCTTTCCCCGGTATGCCACTAAACTGCGTGGCTATATCGGGGGTAATTCGAACGTTCGGCCGTATGGCCGAACGATAGAATTACGATGCGCCAAGCGGCTCCGACGGGTCGGTCTGGTAAAAATCCAACCTTCCCGATCGATATCGTGGCCAGATATCGATCGGGAAGACCCGTCGGAAGCCCCCATACACGGGCAGATAAGCTGTCAAATCGGTCCAAACGACCGATATCGGCAGCTTTATCTGCCCGTGTATGGCCACCTTTATTGGAAAGAATGGGTGTTACAGGGATTAGAGTTTAGAATTAAATGGGCATCAGATAGCGAAATCAGACGGACTTTCCATTACTAGTAGTGTGTTTGCTAAAGGTTGGACCTGTCACACCCCTATTAATTAATGTGCCATTTACTCACTGCACCCCACATTTATCCTGTATGGGGGAACCTTGATATTATACAGTTACATTATGTGCATATATGATATGGGGGTTACACTGTGACAGTGGTTGGGGGAAAGATGGGGGTATATCTGTGCCTATATATTATACAGTTACATTATGTGCATATATGATATGGGGGTTACACTGTGACAGTGGTTGGAGGAAAGATGGGGGTATATCTGTGCCTATATATTATACAGTTACATTATGTGCATATATGATATGGGGGTTACACTGTGACAGTGGTTGGAGGAAAGATGGGGGTATATCTGTGTCTATATATTATACAGTTACATTATGTGCATATATGATATGGGGGTTACACTGTGACAGTGGTTGGAGGAAAGATGGGGGTATATCTGTGTCTATATATTATACAGTTACATTATGTGCATATATGATATGGGGGTTACACTGTGACAGTGGTTGGAGGAAAGATGGGGGTATATCTGTGCCTATATATTATACAGTTACATTATGTGCATATATGATATGGGGGTTACACTGTGACAAAGGGGAAATGGACCCCCAGTGGAATGAGGAGGACATTGCCCTATTGATATGACAGACAAACTTTTCCATTGTACAGCTTCCTATGAATAAAACAAGTTATCACAATGAAGGGGAAGAATGCCCTTATCGGTCCGAGCAGCAAAGAAAAGAAATGTGGAACAGAGAGAGGTGAATAAACAGTGTTATCCAATGCTGACTGCCAGACTGTCTCGGTTTAACAAATAGTGAGAGTGTAGGATAAGTTGGGGCATTGTGCTGGTTATGACCGAGGGTAGGCGTGTGTGTGCTCAGTGCCCTGGCAGTGTACCATGCAGCAGAACCATACACTCTACATGATGGGTGACCTTGGGAAAGGCAGTGTGTGACTCAGTACACCATCCAACTGAGCACATTTTTCCCCTTTAGTTAAATGTATGACCTTTACTACGGGGTTTGGGCCATAATTGGAGGAATCTAAAACTACAGTACAGCTTACCCTGTGTATTGGGTCTCTGCGAGCTGAACATCTACACCATCTCCATGGGAATCTCTGTATGAAATGTAGCTGCTAACTAATGCTGCCCATACACCACTGAAACCTACTGTGCCATCAAGTCTACAGTCACTTCCCCTTATCTTCCTCCAAACATAAGGCATAAAAACGATTTAAAGGGATATCGACACCTTATGAAAACATGCCTATGTCATCCTACAATTTCCTGGCAGTCAGTCTCTGTTCAAAACAATGATTTTCAGAACAAGTGTTTTTTAGATGGGGTCAGCGACCCCTACTTGAAAGCTGGAAAGAGTCAGAAGAAGAAGGCAAATAGCTCAAAAACCATAAAAAGAAGGAAAAATGAAGGCCAGATGAAAAGTTGCTTATAATTGGCCATTCTATAACATACAGGTATGGGGCCTGTTATCCAGAATGCTCTCCATCTTGTCCAAATGTCTCCATCTTGTCCTTCATTCTCCATATTGCCCTACTGTCTCCATATCTTCCTTCATTCTCCATCTTGCCCCACTGTCTCCATCTTGTCCTTCATTCTCCATCTTGCCCTACTGTACCCATCTTGCCTTACTGTATCCATTTTGCCTTTGCTATGCTCATTTTGTCTTTCATACTCCATCTTGCCCTTGATGTGTTCCACTAGATGGAGACAGTAGGGCAAGATGAAGACAATAGGACAAGATGGAGACAGTAAGGCAAGATGAAGACAATAGGACAAGATGGAGACAGTAGGGCAAGATGGAGACAGTAAAGCAAGATTAAGACAGTAGGGCAAGATGGAGACAGTAGGGCAAGATGGAGACAGTAGGGCAAGATGGAGACAGTAGGACAAGATGGAGACAGTAGGACAAGATGAAGACAGTAGGGCAAGATGGAGACAGTAGGGCAAGATAGAGTATGAAGGACAAAATGAACACAGCAGGGCAACCATGGTTAGGAATTTTTTTTGTAACACAGTTTTCCAGAAACAGGTTTGTGCCAGTTGTACATTATAGCATTCTACCCATTATTTTAAAGAGTGCAGTTAAAAATGACCACAGCAAGGGCAAGATTGAAAGATTAACATTTTAGATTTGTTTTACCCAAGCTATTCAGCTCACTAGGGTTACCACCTTTTCTGGAAAAAAAATACCGGCCTTCCTTTTTTCCCTATTAATAAAATTGAGATCAGCCATCATTTTTACCAGCCAGGCTGGTAAAATAACGGCCAGGTGGCAACCCTACTCGCAGCTGAAGGGTCCCACACCCACTAATGATGGACCGAGCACCCAGTTCAGGGCGAGTACATAAGCAGGCATGTATCAGCGCAAGGAGGAATGTTGGATTAATTGCCCCGAGAGAGTCTGAGAGAAGCAGCGTGTGATTAGTAGCAGGCGCTGTATGAATGGCAAGGAGCAATAAAGGTGCCGGGGCAGGAGCTGCCTTCAGACTTTGAACGTGGGCCCTGGGGGAATCACAGGGTTGTTTTTGTCAAGTTCCAACGCACAGGGTTATTGTGCAGCACAGCAGGGACGTGGCAAGAGGCAAACAGTTTACCTTTGCAATTACACTCAGTGAAACGCGAGAGAGATTGCTGTGTGGGGAGGGAGCAGCCAGCCGAGTGGTACTGCCTGTTACAGACATGTTTACTCTCTCCACCCTGGGCCATAAACTGCCGCGTGACCAGCTTCTGTTAACTGCGGGCCACTGACACTCCGGCTTCCAGGAAACTAAGCCATCATCTTTAAGGGTGCGAGTGAGGAATTGAATTGCCACAGATATTTACTTCTCATGGGGGCTGTAACTGCAGGATAGTGTGTATAGTAAGCAGGGCAGCCATCAGGGGGGGACAGGGGGGAGACTTGTAGGGGGCCCCGAGCGTAAGGGGGCCCTGGCCATGCCACACTTACTTGATTAGCCAGGCCCCCCATCTTTCTGAGAGCTGCTGACTTCGGAAAGGCATGGATGTTTAAGGGGCCCTGGCCACCAATTTTCTTATGTTTTTTTTTCTCATGTGGGGTCCTAGCCACCAATATTTTTTAATGGGGGGGCCCTGGCCACAAATGTTTTTTTATGGGGGCCCTGACCACCAATATCTTTTTATTTTTTATTAACATGTGGGAACCCTAGCCACCAATATTTGTTTTTTTACTGTGTGGTGGGGAGGGCGGACCTGTAGGTGGGGCTTGCGGTGGGCGTAGCCCAGGGGACCCAGGAAATTTTGTCGTACGGGGCCCTGCGATTTCTGATAGCGGTCCTGATAGTAAGGCAAGATGCTGATAGACTGTGTTAAAAGGGTGGTTCACCTCCATTTTTCTAATTTTGAAGTATAAAGTGTCATTTTTCACCTTCTGAAGCAGCTCTGGGAGGGGGGGTCGCCGACCCTGTAAACTGTTCTAAATGCATACATTTAGTTGATACATTTAGTTGATACATTACTTATCTTTGTCCCTGCTGAGCAGAATCCTTGGGTTTCATTACAGGCAGCTGTTAGAATTGATACAATAGTTGCTGATACTCCAGAGATGCTGCTGAGAAATGGATCAACTTAATGTTGCAAAATTGTAACAGTTTAGAGTCTGCACCTGAATTACTGAGCTGCCAGATTTTGGAAAAACAGTAAAAAAATAAATAATGGAAAGTAATTGAAACAAGTCTTTGTTTCTGGGGAAAAATCTAAAAACAACTAGCGTTTGGAAGGTGAACAACCCCTTTAAAGGGATTATGTCATGATTTTTATGATGCTGTTTTTATTTCTAAATTACACTGCAAATAATTTACTCTACAATATAAAATTACATTCCTGAACCAGCAAGTGTATTTAGTTGTAATATTGGTGTGTAGGTGCATCTCAGGTCATTTTGCCTGGTCATATGCTTTCAGAAAGAGCCAGCACTTTAGGATGGAACTGCTTTCTGGCAGGCTGTTGTTTCTCCTACACAATGTAACTGAATGGGTCACAGTGGGACCTGGATTTTACTATTGAGTGTTGTTTTTAGATCTACCAGGCAGCTGTTATCTTGTGTTAGGGAGCTGCTATCTGGTTACCTTCCCATTGTTCTGTTGCTGCTGGGGGTGAATGGAGGGCGTGATATCACTCCAACATGCAGTACAGCAGTAAAGAGTGACTGAAGTTTATCAGAGCACAAGTCACATGACTGGGGGCAGCTGGAAAACTGACAATATGTCTAGCCCCATGTCAGATTTTAAAATTAAATATAAAAAAAATCTGTTTGTTTTTTGGAAAAACGGATTTCAGTGCAGAATTCTGCTGGAGCAGAACTATTAAGTGATGCGTTTTGAAAAAAACATGTTTTCCCATGCAGTATCCCATGCAATAAACCCACATATTACAAAACTGGATCAAGGCTGCCTAACATGCAGCTGAACTACATCTCCCAGTAACCTCCTACAGCGGATAGGTGATGGTCACATGGCAATTTGGAGCTTACAGACTCCAGGGGCAGCTCTTTGGGGGTTGTTGTGAAACTCGCAAAAGAGAGGGGTTTGATCAATTCACATTCCCCTATTTCACTAGTAATTTAGTATCTATGCAAGTGCGGGTACTTTCTTCTACAAGGGATTTTAGTTACAAAGTTATGATCATAAAATTGACGAGTCTCCATACCACATCAAGATAAACCCCATAAGGTGGTACCAACTATTTACCTGGCACCTCCCTGCAGGGTTGGTGTGAAACTCACAGTGAGAGATAAGGGACAATAACTGGGGTGCTAAGCAACAATGACTTGTCTGTAAGCACTGGCCGGTCAGTATAGGCCAACCCCAGAGAGCGCAACCGAGACTGCTGGAAGATAAGCAGATCACTAGTGAGAGGTACTGTGGCCATTTACACTATAAGGTTCCAGCCTAATAGAGTATCACATTCCCTTCACCTCATTAAACCAATCAGCACATTAACCTCTGTGGGGTCATCCATGTGTCTCTCATAATGAACAGCCTTGTGTCTGTTAAACTACAACACCCAGCATTCCATTGTAGACTTCCTGATGCCAAACTATAACTGTGCCCCCAACAGAGGAAGGCAGAAAGCTGCTAGTATTATTATTATCTTTCTGTTCTTCCAGTAATAGTGGGTCAATGGTTTCTTTACACAATATCTCATAGAAGCTTTTAAGTGGTGCATATAAATATTGCCAAGCTGGGCGGGCTCCATTTCTGTCAGTGTATGACATCACTGTTCAGTTCAATGATCTAATTCTTTGTGGCTTCTCATTGGCTGGTGGTCAGCGGACCAGGCACCTGATGGACTGTGGTGCAAGAAAAGCATAAATAACTATGGACAATTCATTGATGTAAGTGAGCCTGCACAGCTTGCTGGATGAGGTTGTAGCATCTATGAACTGTAGTACTTTTTCTATTAAAGGAACAAATTGAATCTTCTCTTTCTTCTGTCCAGCATTTCTGTAACACAATACCAGAAGTCCTGTTTCTGTTATCTTTCCTCCCTATTAATAACAATACTATCAATATCAGTTTTACCATATGAGCTGGCCATATGGCAACCCTACTTTTCTGTTTTATTCTTCCTTCTCCATCCCACTGGCTCACTGCCCCTATATAGACAGTACAGATCCTGGGCACAAACTAAGCCCCACAAGTCAATCACAGGTCTTTTATATCATGTTCATATTGGGAAGAAAGAAGAGGTTCAATATCACAGGTGGGTTAGAATGCAGTGCCCTCTAGTGGTCCAAATATCAATGACCAATTCCCATTGCAGGCTTGCCTGAGCCCATGCAGCTCCCTATTTAATAATGCTACACTGCCACCCCCAGTTCTTCCTCATTACACCCCAAGAACTTAGCTGACTCATGACACATAGGCATAAATACTGGTACACTATGCACACACCAACGAGACACGTCCAGGGGCATTTGCATGTTATTGCCTCCATCCTTCCCAAGGACTCCAATGACATATTGTAAATTGCAATCATTCTGCCAGCAGCAGTGTGTGACATCACATGCATTCCAGAGTACTGCCCCTTTAAATGGTATTACATACAGAGAGTGATGATGGGAGTGGCCAGTGATTATTTATGGGGCTGCTCTTAATTCATGAAAACACATGGTGGACTAGTCCATAAGCCCTAGGGGCAGCAGGACCCTCCTTCCTCTTGTCTCTTAACACAGAGCACTGTCTTTGTACCTGGGCACATTTATAGTTATTTATTACTGGTTTTTTGTCCCTGTCTGTACTGTTAATGTGCTGTCAAACACAATTATATATGAATAGAACTATACATACATAACAGCACTGATGCATGTGAGTGGTCAAGCACTCTGGACAGATACTTTACTCCCATCTGCAGGCAGTTTACTGGTACTGCATCTTTAGCAATGAACCTTTATGCAGAGATTTCATCATCTACAGAAGACGCTCTTGCCTGACAGCCACCTCCCTCAACCCAAAACCACCTCCCTCACCCCAAAACCAACTCCCTCGCCCCTACAACCAACTCCCTTATCCCAAAACCACCTCACTCAACCCAAAACCACCTCCCTTGCCCCAAAAACCACCTCACTCAACCCAAAACCACCTCCATCACCCCAAAAACCACCTTACTCAACCCAAAACCACCTCCCTCGCCAAAAACCATCTCCGATGACCCACAGCAGTTTAAATATATTTTATTCATGAATAAGCAGTTAAAGGTCAAGTAATTTATTTACTGGGGGTGCCAGTTTTTTTTTAGATACCACCCCAGTGAATATAATCACTAACCTTAGCCCCCCCAGCCAACACGTGTGCAGTAGGACATTTTATATGAAGCAAATGGAGGAGACACAGCCCTGGTGCCCCCTTTCGCACAGCATATTACCCAGTCCAAACCATGTCGTGGGGAATGTGAGTGGAAATCCAAGCTCAGAGTTGGCATCCAGAGCACGAAACGGGGCTTCAAAGCCCTGCGCACCCCCAGAGGTTTCTTCCTGGATGTTCAAAGGCCAGCTCCATTAGATTTACAGCTGTTTGAAAGTCACAGGATTGAGGAGAAGCTCCCAGTGATGTCAGGGAAAAGCCTGGGAGCCAGAAGCATCTCTCCCAATGAAGTTCCCTGCATATCTTCCTGCACATCAAAGCCCCTCGCAGACATGAGGTGGGACTGACGGCTATCAGAGAATAATTGCATTACAGACACTGGCTTTGTATAAACTGCTCCTGGCTTGCATTAGGCTTTTAAAGGCCATTAAATTAAAAAAGACCTTTGGTGTCATGAAGGGGAAAGAATTCATGTGTGTGTGACTGGCACCGAAGCCCTGGGAACAGGGAGTTGTGTAATGTCCAGTTACAGAGTCTGCGGGTCCTTTATAATCTGATCATTACTCATCTTGCAGTCTCACTCATTCCCATGCTGTATAGCCAGAAACTTCCTCATCTCCTCCTGTACCTGTACTATAATATCCCATCACTAAAAGCCAGTAGGGGGTGCTGTGCAATAACATGCAATGGTTAGTCAAATTTCAACCTTAACCCACCCAAGCAGTGATCAACACATGGGTCATCCTGCACATCACTACCACTGATATTACTATTGTGCAGTTTGACCTGAAGTCAGTGCCGCCATTAGAAATCACGGCCCCCCGTACAACAAAATCCAAGCCCCACCCCAGATCCCGCCCACTCTACATCACAGTTAAAAGACCAAGTAGACATCAAAAAAGGTAACTCCCCCACACACATAAGTTATAAAAAGCTATTGGTGACCAGGGCGCCCCTATAAATTAAAATAAAATTGGGGCCCCAAAGAATATTTTTTTAAAAAAACATTGGCGCCAGGGCTCCCCTTACAAGTTAGAAAAACATTGGTGGCAGGGGCCTATAGAGTATTAAAATAATACATTGGTGGCCAGGGGATTAAAATAACACACTGGTGTTCAGTATTAATTGAGCTCATGGCTTCAGAACTTCAACTTCGCCTCCTTTCGTGTCTTTGGGTCTTGTCGCCGCTTCAGGACTTCACTTTCGGCTGTTTTCGTGACTTTGGGTCTTGCCGCCGCTTCAGGACTTCAATTTCGGCTGTTTTCGTGACTTCGGTCTTTTCGCCACTTCAGGACTTCAATTTCAGCTGTTTTTGTTTCTTCTTTCGCCACATTCGAGACTTCGGATTTTCGGCACTTCCGCATTGAGGACTTTGGAAGGCGTCGCGGCTTCCACACCGTCAAGGGGGTCCTGGCTCTTTCAAAAGTTCAGCACTGCCAGTCCCCCCTTCAGGCCTGGGCCCGGTACACTCGTACCCCCTGTGCCCTCCTGATGGCGGCCCTGCCTGAAGCCCACGGTAACCCGGTGGTTGACCACTGCTTGGTTGGGTTCAGGTTGAAATTTCGCCAATCGTTGCAGGGTAGGGTTGATTGGGGGTCAGACTAGGGAAGGATTCTCCTCCACTGCCCCCAAATATTCTCTGTCTTAGAATCAGAGGTGCGCCCAAAACTGGTGGACAAGAAGTTGAGCAGGATAAGGTTTTGTGGGTTATGGTCGGGTGCAGGTCGAGTTTTCCCTGACCAGCACATCACTAATCAGTGGGATGTGAACATTAAATAGGCCAGAAGTACCAGATACATATCAGTTCAAGTGTTGGTTGCTGACATGGCCACATCCACTGATGCCTTCCCACAATGATATCTAATTGGGACCTCAGCACATATTGACGGGAACAGGTGAAAAAGCAGCTGGAGGCCCATCATGGCATGGAGGGATTGGTGTCCTCAATTATAGAAATTATTCACCTATAAATTAACTATGTATGTATGATGTAGGGAGTGATATTCTAAGATAAACAGCTATTGATTTTCATTTTTTATTATTTGTATTTTAGTTATAAGTTAACGTTATTAAGCTTTTTATTCAGTAGCTGTCCAGTTTGTAATTTAGGGCACAAATTACCTTAGCAACCAGTGAATGTTTGAATAGAAAGAGGAGAAATAGAAAAAAAGTAGCAATAAGGAATGTTCTGGGCACACAATAAGCTATACCCTCATACTGTACTGTCTAAGGGAAACAATATGGCACCTCCTTCCCATATGTATAAATACAAATATACAGAGAAGGAATGTTCTGGGCACACAATAAGCTATACTCTCATACTGTACTGTCTAAGGGAAACAATATGGCACCTCCTTCCCATATGTATAAATACAAATATACAGAGAAGGAATGTTCTGGGCACACAATAAGCTATACCCAAATACTGTACTGTCTAAGGGAAACAATATGGCACCTCCTTCTCATATGTATAAATACAAATATACAGAGAAGGAATGTTCTGGGCACACAATAAGCTATACCCTCATACTGTACTGTCTAAGGGAAACAATATGACACCTCCTTCCTATATGTATAAATACAAATATACAGAGAAGGAATGTTCTGGGCACACAATAAGCTATACCCTCATACTGTACTGTCTAAGGGAAACAATATGGCACCTCCTTCCCATATGTATAAATACAAATATACAGAGAAGGAATGTTCTGGGCACACAATAAGCTATACCCTCATATTATATGGACAATATATAGGAAATCAGTACTGCTTATTAATGTGGGAATATGTAATCTGTACAGTTTTTGGTTTCTATTTCCTTATTAATGATAAAGGTTATTGTGATTATAATTAGGCTAGTAACCAGGTTGGTACATCTATAACGAGGATCCTATTAGTCACAGTTTTCTGTTGGGATATGTTGCCTGTCACTATATGGGGCTGCAGCAGCAGATAATGGTCCAAGAGACCCCTCTCCTGACTTATGTAACAGTCTGACATGCCTGGTGCTCCCTACAGTACCCACCCCCCACTCTCCAAGGATCGGCCCTGTCTCTTTATCAGGGCACAGGCAGTCTGGAGCCAGAGCAGGGGCTGGTGATGACAGATGGGCTGTGAGAATCTTTTTTTTCCAGGTACTGTGACCACTCTCTTCCCTTCTGTGCCTGCTGCACTGGTGTTGCTGATGGGAAAGGATTCAGAGTAAAGGAGGGGCAGTCTGAGACCCCCATGCCCATCACAGCACTCACACTCATTCATCTGTAGCCACGTCCACTGTCCCATGTAAACAGAAACCCATTGTATCATCACTGATCCCCCTGAATCCAGTTTTGTTTGTAGCAATGGTGCTGCTGTTCATTTGCTATCTATGGAATGGATCTGGTGCCAGAAACTGTTCAGCAGGAACAGCCCCTAAGTTTGCTCATAGCCTGTACAGAGAGATACCATAAAACTATGGCAGCATAGGTATTCCCCTGTACTAAGCACAATTCAGCAGGAACAGTCCCTTAGTTTGTTCATAGCCTGTACATAGAGATACCATAAACTATGGCAGCATAGGTATTCCCTGTACTAAGCACAATTCAGCAGGAACAACATCTACGTTTGCTCATAGTCTGTACAGAGAGATCCCATAAAACTATGGCAGCATAGGTTTTCCATTGTACTAAGCACAATTTAGCAGGAACAGCCCCTAAGTTTGCTCATAGTCTGTACAGAGAGATCCCATAAAACTATAGCAGCATAGGTATTCCCCTGTACTAAGCACAATTCAGCAGGAACAGTCCCTTAGTTTGCTCATAGTCTGTACAGAGAGATCCCATAAAACTATGGCAGCATAGGTTTCCCATTATACTAAGCACAATTTAGCAGGAACAGCCCCTAAATTTGCTCATAGTCTGTACAGAAAGATACCATAAAATTATGGCAGCATAGTTATTCCGGCCACAATTCGGTCAGCACAAACATGTTGCACATCGTACCAGAGACACACCACAGAGCTTGCAATCTAATTTAGAAACCAGTAAAGTGTTGCCGCTGGAAATACAGCGGAGTTGAGATGCTGTTCAGGCAGTTTCCTGTGGGAGGAGCACAGCAATCAATCCATGGATGCATTGTAAAATCAATTCAGTGTATAATCAGGGCGCTCCAAGGGTAAAGGTATGAGAAGAGCCGGGGGGGGGGGGTACTTTCCCTTGCACTGAAGCTGGAAACCAGAGCAGGTTCCGGGCTGGATGCAGACGCAGCAGGATTTGGTATCTCAGTGGCCAATGTCTATAGCAGCAAGGGCTTGCAATTAACCCTTTAATGCCCTAGCTGAAGCAATGCACTTAGTAGACAAAAAACCTCAATCAAATGTCAGACTGCAGTGAAGTTAAATGTAGCTGCATTCTGCCTGCCTGTATGAGGAGTTAAGGTAGAAGTACAGGATCCCTCCCTGGTCACTGCTTTACCTACTGATTATTATTTCCCACTTTCTGCTGGTATGGAGTGTAATTTGGGGATTTAATGAAGTAGAAAGGAAGAAGATTCAGCAGCTTCCCAGTTCCTTAATTACCGGCAATTGTGTTTATTTCAACCCCCAGTGAGCAATGAGCACATTTAGCAGCAAAAATGTTGAATATGATATTTTTTTATATTGACGGCAAGCTGTTAGGTTCATGCTGCAGGGGCACCCAGACTGCAAGCTGATCCATGGGAATGTCTGGATGTGGCCAGCAGAGGGCAGCACGAAAGAACATTGTCTGGCAGCTCAGGCCCTCAGAGAGTTGGAACAGAGTCGGCTGGAGAGTCATTGAGTCTAGTGGAGCGGTGATGTGTCATTAAAGCTCACAGAGGACCTGGCATCAGCACTTCCCAGCTCTATGCATTGATGGCTAATGAATAAACTGGGAGCGGGACGGTCCTTGCATCTCAATTCCTGCCTCTACGCACAATCCACCCTACTGCATTCATTCACTTCTTTCAAGGGGAAGTAAAGCTTTCCCCTTGAAGGTAGTTTCTCTATGGAAAAAGGAAACCAGGGAGGTATTCAACATATGACCCTTGAGACTCTGACCCCTAAACTTAAACCCTGTTTGGCTCGCAGGTCAGTGATCAGATCCTAATGGGGGGCTACGGAGACAGGACAGAACAGGGTTGATGTGCCAATTGGGTCTTTACCTATTTTTAAACCTACTTATATCTTGAGTATATTATGAAAGCATTGTTCATTGGCCAGTGCCATCTAAACATGCAATGTAGGGCTTGCGCATGGGATTTAATAACCAATCACAACTGTGGGAATAAGTGCAGACCAAAAAAACAGAAAACTCCTTAAAATACGTAAAAGGCAGCTTTGTTGGTGCTTGATGTGTATTTGTTGGGCACTAGGATTCCCTTTTGGGGGACATGTAGGGTTGCCACCTGGCCGATATTTTACCGGCCTGGCCGGTAAAAATGATGGTTGATCCCACTGTTATTAATAGGGAAAAAAGGTAAATAGTTAGGAAGGCCGGTATTTTTTTCTGGAAAAGGTGGCAACCCTAGGGACAAGTGGGCTGCATTGTACAACTATGGGGTAGGGCTGCACACAGAGGATTATGATTTAAATTCCATGGGGCATATTGATGAAAGAGTGAAGTTAGAGATCGCCACAATCCACTAGAATTCCGCTACCCTCCATTCATTTCTATGGGATTTTTAGAGGAGTATTTATCAATAGGTGAAAGTTCACCCTTGGACAAATACGCCTTTCAAAATGGCATGGAAATTAATGGAGAGTGGTCGAATTTCACTCTTTGGCGATCTCTAACTTTATTCTTTGATAAATATACCCCCAAGTGTTTTGTTGTCCACCTATTAAGCAGTTAGTCATGTGACCACAATGCTTTTTTTTTTTTTTTTTTATATAAAGCACAATTTTCCTAAATTGAATGCAAAAATTATTGTTTCTGGTGCCTTCATAAAGTGATTTTTTTTTCACAGGACTGGCTACAGTCCCAGAATAGCTGCCAGGTTTGGTTTCCAGAGAAAATTTTTATGGAAGCGTATGTGCCCTTTAAAGAGAGAGGCAAATGTGTGTATATTGTACCTTTAAACCAACGAAGAGTTTGTGTGAAAGATGAGGCAGCAGAAGTATAGGGAGTGAGACATTGATGAATGGCTTGGAGAATATCAGTGTTAGTTGCTGCTGCATCAGAAACAGGACAGGGACTCAAATTAAAGAGAAACCAAGGACAGTTACAGTCAGCCCCTATAGGAAACATTCTCTGCTCCTCTAGCCTGGCACTGCACCATTCAGCTGTCAGCAAGAGGAAAGATTGACGGGTGCTTAACGGACTGGGGATCCATCATACAGCACTTGTGACAATAATTGGTCATTATTAGATTTGCAGTGAGTGAGGTCGGTACATCTAGGTGGTGCCTGGAACTGATGTTTGGGCTTGAGAAGGAGATTGAGGGTCCTGGCTCTCTCATCTCAGTATTTCTGTATATTAAAGTAATCTCGTGTTTAACTATTTTAAAATAGAATAGCTTGCCTCACTTAAATAAAGATGTCCCTGCCAATGACATCACAAGTACAGAAGCAGAGAGACAACATTTTCTAAACCTTCCACTTTAATTTTATAAAGCCAACTCTGGAACAAGAGACTGAGCAAACATCTTTATAAGAGGGATCTAGTGTCATTATGGGAGCTGGACAACAACATGGCAGTTTCCCTAGAGAGACAACTGGTATATAATGTGTCCTGTGTGAATATTATAAGATTTCCAGAAACAACACAAAGGAACAGTATTAAAACCAATGTGTTTTCCTGCCTGTAGGACTCGCTGTGGGCAGACGGATGAGATGAGCCATGATCGGTGGCACCCGTGAGCTTACATTTTCCCTCTAGTGTTACATATCTTAGAAGGATAAATGAAAAGCCTTAGGTGTGTATATCCCCTCAAGTTCATGGGCACTCGGGCAGGAGAACAGTACGACTACACGCCGCTTTATTCTCATTTTACTGCAGCGCTGAGAGAAGCAAATCTGTAAGGAGAAGCCAAGCGATAAAGAGCTGACAATGAGAGACAATGACAATTAGTTGGGCACCTCACAGCTCTTGTGGGACTTCTGCAATAGGTGAGAGCATCAGTTTATTTGCTCCAGGCCTAGGCAGCCCATCTCAACCTGATGCCAATTCAGGGCAAACTGCAAGGGGTGGAAAAATAGGCAGCAACTACAAGCAAGAAACCCAAATTATAACTATTTTGCTTTTCTTATATATACAAAAACTTTAATAAATAGACACCACAAACAATTCAGTGCTTTATAGATACATGTTCCTACAGAAGTGCCCAAGGCAAACCAAAATGCATACTCTCCTGCACCACTAAACCCCCACCCATCCTAGGTAGTGCAGCCCATTAAACATTAGACATGAGCTGGGAATTGCAGAAAGTGGCTGCTAAACAGGAATAATTCACCGGATAAAGGCAGTGAGCCTGGGAGAGAGGGTGCTGGGAGAAGGCTTAGATTGGGGGGAGGGACAGCACTAAATTGATGTGTTAGGGGATTTTTAGGGACACAATGGGGCTTTTTGTGCCCTCACAGAGCCCATGGTTTCAGCACTTTTGTTGCCGTTTCGCCACGTCGGCACAGGGTAATACAATTTCCTCAAAAGCTGTGAAATCCACCGTTCATCTGACTACAGAATGGGGTCTTAGGACTCACTGCTTGGGAAAGCTGGAGAACAACAAATCTTCCCTCTGTCTTTCTCTACAGTCACCACTGCCCTCTCGCCCCAGTCTCTCACCCCTCTGACTATCTCACAGGTACAAACTGGGAGTCTTCTACTCACCTGCACTGCTTGTCTGACAATGGGACACAGTCTCCCCTTACTAAGGAATGATATAACCAACCCTGTGTATAATACAGATCTGACATGTATTGCTCTGTAAACAGTACAGCATGAGGGTAGAGCTTATTGTGTGCCCAGAACATATGGGAAGGAGGTGCCATATTGTTTCCCTTAGACAGTACAGTATGAGGGTATAGCTTATTGTGTGCCCAGAACATTCCTTCTCTGTATATTTGTATTTATACATATGGGAAGGAGGTGCCATATTGTTTCCCTTAGACAGTACAGTATGAGGGTATAGCTTATTGTGTGCCCAGAACATTCCTTCTCTGTATATTTGTATCAATACATATGGGAAGGAGGTGCCATATTGTTTCCCTTAGACAGTACAGTATGAGGGTATAGCTTATTGTGTGCCCAGAACATTGCTTCTCTGTATATTTGTATTTATACATATGGGAAGGAGGTGCCAAATTGTTTCCCTTAGACAGTACAGTATGAGGGTATAGCTTATTGTGTGCCCAGAACATTCCTTCTCTGTATATTTGTATTTATACATATGGGAAGGAGGTGCCATATTGTTTCCCTTAGACATTGTATATTTCTATTTATACATATGGGGTAGCAAATCCAACTACATGTATTTTACCCATGGTCATTTGGACTCTGAAAAATTTGGCCCCTGTGCCTAGCCATAGCAGGATCTCTGGCCCACCCTGCTTTTGTGCACATTTAAAGAAGGGCAGGAACACACATTTCACACTTGGTGCAGAGCTGAGGTTAATGTGAATAAAGTGGGGGAAGTGATTTGGCACCCAGAATCCTGCCCCCTGCATGCCCTTGACTTGATCTTTACCACTGTGTGGCCAAATCATGCTCTGGGCACTCGTCTGTATAAGATATTAGAAGGAAAGAGAATTCTGATACAAATTTTGGCATTTCTTGCCAGAGAATGATAATTTCACACCCAAGTGACGTACAGTCAGACCTCTGTGTGGCTAAGGATTTTGAAAAGCTCATGGGTTAAGACAAATCCTCTCTGTGCTGTTTTGTCCGAGGCCAGGACTCATATATTTGGGCTGTATCAGTACTTGTCATCTGGAATGGGCACATTTTATGGTACCATGCAGCACAGCATCGCTGCCCAGCTCCTCTCATTGAGTCAGAGTATGGTGCTGGTGCCAAATGATGTAACAGTCTTCTCTTATTTTTCAAGGACTTTGGCACAACTTAGAGAAAACTCCCAGGACTTTGTGTTTTGAATGAAGGAACCCAAATGCCCTCAGGCAGAGAGAAATGTCTGTCCATCTATCCTATCCGTACTGTATAGGAAAGCTCTGCATGCAGGAGGGGCTCAGCGCTGTGGTGCTGGCTTAGATTGTAAGCTCAATGGGGTGGGAATAATAGAAGTACAGAGCTCTCACTAGTAAGATTCTATGCATTAAAGGGTGAATAAACCAATGACTGGATTTATAGAATTGGTGGCCGCAGGCAACATGCTGCAAAGTGGTCTTTACCCTGTGCAATACTTTGGTATATCTTAACAATATTTAATTACATTTAGAGTTGTAAATATTATATTGTTCTATGTAGTTTCAATTTATATATCTAACATAGGGTTTCCTTCAAGGGTCCCTTTATATGCTGGGGGTCACCTCTTTGCTTTACCCTAAAATCGTAAAAACAGCTTGTGTACTGAGCTCTGGGGCTGATGTATTGCTTCCCAGAGAATGGAAGATTAGAGCCCCATATCTCTCACCATGCACTTCTTTTTAGGTACCTTTGCACCCCATTTGTTGTGGGGCAGGTGACTAACTTTTGACTTCCCCAAGGAAACCAAAAGCTAAATTTAGTAAGAGGGGTGTGTGTGTGTGGACAGAAGCTTCTTAGTATTCTCTGCTGAACTGTGCTTAGTACAGGGGAATACCTATACTGCCATAGTTTTATGGGATCTCTTTGTACAGGTCGGGGGAAAGATGGGGGTATATCTGTGCCTATATATTATACAGTTACATTATGTACATATATGATATGGGGGTTACACTGTGACAGTGGTTGGAGGAAAGATGGGGGTATATCTGTGTCTATATATTATACAGTTACATTATGTGCATATATGATATGGGGGTTACACTGTGACAGTGGTTGGAGGAAAGATGGGGGTATATCTGTGCCTATATATTATACAGTTACATTATGTGCATATATGATATGGGGGTTACACTGTGACAGTGGTTGGAGGAAAGATGGGGGTATATCTGTGCCTATATTTTATACAGTTACATTATATGCATATATGATATGGGGGTTACACTGTGACAGTGGTTGGAGGAAAGATGGGGGTATATCTGTGCCTATATATTATACAGTTACATTATGTGCATATATGATATGGGGGTTACACTGTGACAGTGGTTGGGGGAAAGATGGGGGTATATCTGTGTCTATATATTATACAGTTACATTATGTGCATATATGATATGGGGGTTACACTGTGACAGTGGTTGAGGGAAAGATGGGGGTATATCTGTGCCTATATATTATACAGTTACATTATGTGCATATATGATATGGGGGTTACACTGTGACAGTGGTTGGGGGAAAGATGGGGGGTATATCTGTGTCTATATATTATACAGTTACATTATGTGCATATATAATATGGGGGTTACACTGTGACAGTGGTTGGGGGAAAGATGGGGGTATATCTGTGCCTATATATTATACAGTTACATTATGTACATATATGATATGGGGGTTACACTGTGACAGTGGTTGGAGGAAAGATGGGGGTATATCTGTGCCTATATATTATACAGTTACATTATGTGCATATATGATATGGGGGTTACACTGTGACAGTGGTTGGGGGAAAGATGGGGGTATATCTGTGCCTATATATTATACAGTTACATTATGTGCATATATGATATGGGGGTTACACTGTGACAGTGGTTGGGGGAAAGATGGGGGAGTATATCTGTGTCTATATATTATACAGTTACATTATGTGCATATATGATATGGGGGTTACACTGTGACAGTGGTTGGGGGAAAGATGGGGGTATATCTGTGCCTATATATTATACAGTTACATTATGTGCATATATGATATGGGGGTTACACTGTGACAGTGGTTGGGTGAAAGATGGGGGTATATCTGTGCCTATATATTATACAGTTACATTATGTGCATATATGATATGGGGGTTACACTGTGACAGTGGTTGGAGGAAAGATGGGGGTATATCTGTGCCTATATATTATACAGGAAAGATGGGGGAGGGAGTTATATCTGTGCTTGTATAATATAGGCAGGATTTAGATCCTTCACATTCAAAGGTGCATTTGTTGCTATTGCAGGGATTAAGGGGTTAAACACATTGCACATTGTACCTTAGGATAAGGGAAGGTTCTGCCTCTGATCTGGGTTTCCCTGTCACTGGGATCCCAAGAGAGTGGGTTGGAAGGTGCCCTGAACACATGATTTATCTCACTGCAGAAATCCCAGCAGGCATCTCCATGTATTCCTTCTCCACAGAAGGGACTTCAGGACAGCGTGAGGAGGCTGGATTAGTGGGGGTGCCATACTCCCCCCTCCAAACCCACTCCAAAGCTGCACTGCAGGTCTGAGGATTGGTGTAAAATGCGTAAGTGGTAACTACTGTGTGAACTGCAGAGGAATGGCCAGTGTGTAAGCCATACATTTGTGCTGCCTGCGCTGGGCTCTGTGCTGTACATCATACAGTGTCAGCAGTCTGTACCTAAAAGGGACATGGGGGGAGGAAGACCCCCCTCCAGAAAGGAGAGAATCTGTTGGCCCATCATTGCTGCCGTCTCTTCTCGTAAGGAGCATACTGTCAGTAAGGCTCAGCGGCTACATGTTCCTGGAAGCAGCAGATATGTTACAGTTACACGGCATATATAGCACTGGGGGGCTATTCTCAGAAAGGGCATGTTCTACTGTTGCCAAATACAGACTAAATATTATGTACAGAATTGCACATGTTGATTGTAGCAGGGGGAAACAATTACCCTTGCACTCCTCATTTTCTGGTAATATTGGTAATACATGGGTAAATAAATGGGCCCCTTCAGTTGGCAACGTATTGGCCAGGGCATGGGGCCCTCCCAATAGCCTGTCTGACTGGTATCTGTCTGAACTGAATATAAGAGGGAGCACAAAGAATTCCCACATCCTCTCGCTCCTTCCCCCAGTTTATTCAAGGTGTTAATAAAAGACCGGGCAGACTTTATTCCAAGTCAGGCTTGTTGATGAACACGTGGGTGATGGCAGTTAGGGTGTAGGTGACAGTTCAGGGGTGCAAGCAATAGGCAACGGTGATGTATCAGCCTTGAATTTGAAGTCTCCTTGTGCTTATGGCATGGATGAGAGAACAGGGAGTTATAGAAAAAGAATGTTAGGGTGCAGGGGATAGGGTGCAACATATCTCCACTGCAGGAATCCATAACAAATGATGGAAAAGTAAGTGCAGGGGAGCCAGGGAACTGCCAGTCTCTGGAAGCCGATATCAGCGCAGAGTCATGGCTTGTGACTGAGTCACCCTTCTGTGACAGCTGCGAGGAACGGGCCATCATTTACACGGCTTTGGTTACACATCACCCTGTCCCAGCCAGGCCTTGCTGTCCTATGTAACCTTTATATCTCCATGAGACACGGGAAGAAATGAGAATAAACACAGAAGAAAAGGTCAATACTGTGGCAACTCCCACCAATATGTATAAATATACAGAGAAGGCACCTCCATAATCTATAACCCATTCTCTCTCTCATATATATATATATATATATATATATATATATATATATATATATATATATATATATATATATATTATTATTATTTTTTAATTAACTGGAGCCATGAGGCTCCATATCAGGATTCTGTTCACTTTAAACCTGGCACAAGAGCTGCAAAGTAGGGGACATGTCTATTTGTCACTGGGAATGAACACTGGATTTAATCCTGAATCAGAAGGAACAGCAGGGAATATCCCAGGGCTTGAAATGAAGGATATTTCCTATAAAAAGAACACGCTCTTACAAGTGGTGTCTGGGTGTCTCTATATTAAGTGCTTAGCAGAGCAAACATTAAATCATACCTCCCAACTGTCCCATTTTCAGCTGGACAGTCCCGGGTTTGTTACAGAAATGTCCCAACTTTCTCTTTGATCTCCTGCACTGAACAACCAGAAAAAGATACAATGTTTCAACTTAATTGGTTTTTGGCAGAGAGCCCAGAATATCTACCAGGTGCACTTCGAGACTTGTGTAACAATTTAAGATAAGTAATTGTAACAATTTAAGATAAGTAGGTATTTTGGGGAAACTGTGACTTGCAGCTTAAAGGAGAAGGAAACCCCCAGGGCGCTAAACCCCTCCCCCCCTCCCCTGTGCTGCCCCCCCTCCCTCCTCCCCCTGGCCTACCTGTCCCCCTGGGCAAATGCCCCTAACTTTTTACTCACCCTCTGCGCAGGTCCTGTCCACGGAGTACGCAGTCGCCATCTTCTCCCACGCGCGTCTTCTTCCTGCTCTGATCGGCGTTTTCTGGCGCGAATGCGCAGTAGGGACAGGTACGGTACGGCTCTACTGCGCATGCCGCCGAATGTCACAAAGTTTTCCGATTTCACTTCGTGACATTCGGCGCATGCGCAGTAGAGCCGTACCGGTACCTGTTCCTACTGCGCATGCGCCAGAAAACGCCGATCAGAGCGGCAAATCTTTTTGTCCCTCTTTCAATTTCCAAGATGTTGAGAGGTATGTATTATCAGTCTCTGTCTCAGCCCCAGCAGCTGAACAACCAATACAACTAAATGATGCATCTGGGCTGGGAATGTCTCTCCGTGTTGCACTTCCTAAATGTAACTAAGCCTCTACTGAAATACATATGCCAAACTCATAATATACTGCGAGTGCAGGTTTTTGTTACCAGTATGTGCCCATTTTACTATAGACATGTATTAATTACAATTTCACTGGGTAAATTCACCTTATACTTACCCCTGCTTTTTATAAACTGCTGTTCTGCATTAGTGTGACCTGCTTTCTAAAATGCGGAGCTTCCTTATGCTGCTTTCAGTCTCACCCTCTTATTCCTTTAGGGTTTAAGCACACGGGCAGATCTGGGGAGATTTAGTCGCCTGGTGACTAATCGTCTCTTCTGCAGGGCGACAATCTCCCCGAACTGCCTTCCCCACAAGGAAACTTCGGGAGACCTCGGAAATCGAAGCGCTGCGAGTGCATTGGCGCTGGCGTTTTGTCATTATAGCAGGCGGCAGGCAGGGGGAAGGCAGTTCAGGGAGGTTGTTGCCCTGCAGAAGAGGCGATTAGTCACCAGGTGACTAAATCTGCCCATTTGCTAGCTCCCTGCCGGGAGGCTGTCCCCTCAGTGGCGGAACTACCGGGGGAGAAGGGGGTGTGAGCGGGCCAGAGCCCGCACCCCCTCAGGGCCCCCCGGCAGTCTGTGCGCCACTAACAAATGCGGCCAAATGCGGCCGTACGGAGGGGGCGGGCCCGGCTGTGCGTCACGCACCAGGGCCTGCCCCCCTCTAGGATTGCTTCTGTGTTCCCTATATGTTCCTCTCTTTCTGTAAAGCAGAACTTCCATAGGGTGATGGCAGATTGGTGTCACATGATAAAGCTAAATCAGTAAAGGCAAAATATACGAGGCACAATTTGAATAAACTCATTTTTTTTTTTAGTTGTAATATTGGTGTGTAGGCCTTCATCTCAGGTCATTTTGCCTGGTCATGTGCTTTCAGAAAAGAGCCAGCACTTTAGGATGGAACTGCTTTCTGGCAGGCTGTTGTTTCTCCTACTTAATGTCGCAGTGGGACCTGGATTTTACTATTGAGTGCTGTTCTTAGATCTACCAGGCAGCAGTTATCTTGTGTTAGGGAGCTGCTATCTGGTTACCTTCCCGTTGTTCTGTTGTTAGGCTGCTGGGGGGGGGGGATGAGGGTGATCTCACTCTTGCAGTACAGCAGTAAAGTGTGACTGAAGTTTATCAGAGCACAAGCCACATGACTGGGGGCAGCTGGGAAACTTACAATATGTCTATTGTAATAAAATTAAATCTAAAAAAAATCTGTTGGATGGATTTCAGAATTCTGCTGGAGCAACCCTATAAACTGATGTGTTTTGAAAAAAACATTTTTTCCCATGACAGTATCCCTTTAAAGATACAGGGGGTCCCCTAATGGGATATAATTAAAGAGTAAGAACAGAACGGGGTGTGTAACAGAAGTAGATGCAGTGGTGCCCGGGCTCGTTTACAGGTGAGAGGAAGAGACAGAGCAGAGAATGGGCTGGTAGAACTGAGGCTGCACCTCTCTGCAGTATTACTGCTGCATTTGCAGAGAGAGAGAGGAACAAATTCCATGCCAACCCGGGCAACTCTGCCAAGTGTTATTGCACATCCCGGCTGCTGAAATAAACCAATCACAATGACTTATACAATTAAGAGCTGCAGTGATAAAAGAGAATGATAATACGGCCTCAATTCTTCATTAATACCGGATATTCTTATGTATATATTACACTTCTCTTGACTCTAAGCCAGAGTATGATAAAAATTCTAATCCGATTTTCGAGATTTATTTAAAAAACTCGAATTTCAATAACTTCCCTAGTCGAATTTCATAGTTGTGACCATAAAAAAAAATAAAAAAATAGAACATTCAAATTTCAAATTGAATTTTCAATTCGACCCTTGATAAATCTGCCCTTTAATTGCAGGGGAAAGCTCTGCCCATCTGATTGCCTAAGAACCCAGGTATTTCATGTACTTGTACTTAGTTACATGAACTAATAATCAGCCTGGAAGTAAGACAGATTTGATTTTTCTGCATTGCTGCAAATAACACCCATCTCTCTCCGCACCTTTATTCCCAGTGATACAATGGGCCTGACAATCAGTGTTCGTTCAGGGAGGGGGGGGGGGTATTTTGGGAAACAGATGAACTGCTCTGCCATAAACATCGCATACATTGCAGTTTTGTTTTAGCCGAGCAAGCAGGAGCCCAGGATCTCCCCTATATTGTGCTATGTACTAACACTGCTCCTCAGCTGCACCCTGATCTGAGCTGCAGTCATAAGCAGAGAATTAGGGGAGCTGTAGAAAAGAGATCTTTAATTTAGGGTTGCACCGAATCCTTCACAAAAGATTCGGCCAAATACCGAACCGAATCCTAATTTGCATATGAAAATTAGGGATGGGAAAGGGAAAACATTTTTTTACTTCCTTGTTTTATGACAAAAAGTCACGTGATTTTCCTCCCCGCCCCTAATTTGCATATGTAAATTAGGATTCAGTTCGGCCTGGCAGAAGGATTCGGGCAAATCCAAATCCTGCTGAAAAAGGCCGAATTCTGGCTGAATCCCAAACCAAATCCTGGATTCGGTGCATCCCTGCTTTAATTATGAAACCCACTTTTTCATCTGGGGCCAAGCGTTTTTAAACCCTCCTAAGACACTGAACAATGAGAAATTTTTATTTACAATCAGATGTAGCCCCATAATGATTGCACAGAAACCTTGCAATCTAAGTATTTGCTGCCAGTTATGAGGGTTTAACTCAGGAACTGACATTCTTTTGGGACTGTTTTACTCACTATACAACAGAACCATCATAAAATGCAACTTTGCTAATCCCTATACAATAAAAATATGATGTGCCCCACCCCCTCCTTTAATTAAAGTCCCATCAATCCTGGGCGAGTTGCGTGCAGAGGAATGGAAGAAAGTGGCATCCACTGTACAGCTGGCATGTGAATTTCTAATCCAATCATTTTTGGAAGACAATATTACTGCCTTTGTGACCTCTCATAAAAGTTACCCATCCATTCATTCCAATTAATGGCGCTACAGTGTTTCCGTTAACACCGGCTGTAACTCTTGGCTAATGGATGGCGCTCTGCAATGTTGGAATTAATGTGAATTAGGGTGGCACTACCGCTGGTCTAACCCTTCCTGCGCTGGTCTGAAAGTGGGAAAGGTATATATATATATATATATATATATATATTATATATATATATATATATATATATATATATATATATATATAGACAGATATACCCCCATCTTTCCCCCAATCTCTGTCACAGTGTAACCCCCATATCATATATGCACATAATGTAACTGTATAATATATAGGCACAGATATACCCCCATCTTTCCTCCAACCACTGGTCACAGTGTAACCCCCATATCATATATTCACATAATGTAACTGTATAATATATAGGCACAGATATACCCCCATCTTTCCTCCAACCACTGTCACAGTGTAACCCCCATATCATATATGCACATAATGTAACTGTATAATATATAGGCACAGATATACCCCCATCTTTCCTCCAACTACTGTCACAGTGTAACCCCCATATCATATATGCACATAATGTAACTGTATAATATATAGGCACAGATATACCCCCATCTTTCCTCCAACCACTGTCACAGTGTAACCCCCATATCATATATTCACATAATGTAACTGTATAATATATAGGCACAGATATACCCCCATCTTTCCTCCAACCACTGTCACAGTGTAACCCCCATATCATATATGCACATAATGTAACTGTATAATATATAGACACAGATATACCCCCATCTTTCCTCCAACCACTGTCACAGTGTAACCCCCATATCATATATGCACATAATGTAACTGTATAATATATAGACACAGATATACCCCCATCTTTCCCCCAACCACTGTCACAGTGTAACCCCCATATCATATATGCACATAATGTAATGTATAATATATAGGCACAGATATACCCCCCATCTTTCCCCCAACCACTGTCACAGTGTAACCCCCATATCATATATGCACATAATGTAACTGTATAATATATAGGCAGGTGATTAAAGAAAGGGGAGTGAAGAGGTTTTTGTCACCCACTCGTGGGACTATTATTTGCTGAGGCAGCAAAATACTCACTACATGTGCCAGTGTCCTCAACTCTTGTTTCCCTAACTCCCAGAAGTGACTAGTTATTTATAATTCTGCCCTGACAATAAAAATCCAAAGTAGGTACATCCCAAAGCTGAAGGACAGAGGCAGCCCCCATAGAATTAAGCAAATTAACATACTGCCATTTTCCTTTAAGGATCCATCAAGAACTGTCTCCCACAATCCCCAGCTGCCCTTATTAATAATTGTGTTGTGCCTATTCCAATACAATTATAGTCTTCTTGCCTCGCTTACATTTCCTTATCTCTCTTGCGCTGCTAATTAATCTAACTAATGAATCCACATTATAAAGAACAAAACTCGTCCTGGTCTGACTGAGCGTTGCAGCTTTTGCAAACATTCACCAACACCTAGCAACCAATCAACAGCCAGCATCTACCTGTATAATGGAGTTAGGATAATGATAGCGTGCATCTGATTGGTTGCCATGGGGTTCAAGGCTAGGGTGATATGCAGTCAGTGTAGGTGGAATGCACACATTTAGCTCACATTTTGTTAATGAAAGTACATTTTTTTTAAAGTTTTAACTTCTTGATTTGTTCTTTTTCTCTTGCAGAATGGATGGGCCCAGCTGCTAATATAATGTTTACAGACAACAGAGGGTTCTGGGAACTGGAGTGCAGAGAATCTCCTGTGCATTGACTTACACCTATGAAAAACACTAGAAAGCCCCCAAACATTGATGCTTGTTTCCATTTAATAACATGACTGTGGATCTGCAGCAATAACTCAGCCTTTTCTTATTTGTGTGTTTTACTCACGCAGTAGAATTCTTCCTTCTAAGCAAATGCTCTTTCAAGCAAACAAAAGACAAGGTTCCTCAAATCTAATTTGATCTAGAAATTCACTTTAAAGCAAGTCTTCTTCTATTTGTTATTGGCACATCTCAATGCAAAGTTGCAAACCCAATTAAAATTTTTATTTTGCAGTGTCTTTCTTGCGGACATTCAAAGAGAATCCTCCAATCAGAAGCCTCAGTGGCTTTACAATATATACAGCATTTCCATGTGCCACTTCCCTGCCCAGCGCTATATGGGGCTGGCCACTAGGAGGGCAAAGGCATTTTGTGAAAAATAGTGACAGAAATAGGAAGGAGTATTGTCAGCGGTGTGCCTTTACTTTCCTGGGTCCTCCTGCAAAAAAATAAAAAGCTTTTTGGGGTCTCTCATCAGGTTGGATACAGCAACCACTTCTCTCCTGTGCCCACCAGTGAATGTATTTGTGAATGAGGGGTGCAAATCCTTTCTTGGTCTCCCTGCAGATCTAGCCATATGTAGTGATGCCACTTAGTAGTGTGTATTTGGAGAACACATTACACACCATCATTTCTACCCCTGTGTTTCAATGTTAAACAGAGACAATTCTTTAACACATAGCTCTCATTACAGAATACATTTAAACCATACACATCTAATCTTTAATCAGTTAAACTACATTTCCCAGCAGGCTGGAACTATCCATGACATGAGTCCTTTCCAACAGCAGAAGGCTGGACCTATACAGCTCTTTCATTTACCATAAACATCTAATCTTTCATCTGAATTAAACTATATTTCCCAGCAACCCCTGGGTAGTGAAGGCTGCAATGTATATGTGTAGCACGCACGCTGGATGTATCCATGACAAGTCCTTTCCAACAGCAAAAGGCTGAACCTATAGATCTCTCCCATTTACCCAAATCGTGGCATCATCGCTCCGGTCATTCAAACAGCAGCAAGTTCTCCTGCGTGTACAGATAATTAGGAACAAAGGTTTCTATGATGGCATCAATAGCAAATATATTATATATATATCTACACGGAGAGTTATTACGCTGGGTAGGCTTCTAGACTAGGATGGAATGTTCTCATCTCTCCGTGCAATCAGATTTTTGGCAGCCACATGCCTTCTCTCCATAGAAGTGCACTACAAATTATGCTGGCGCAACAGAAAGCAAGGAGACACAGTCTATGCTCATAATAAACCTTTGCTCATATTTCTCAAAGCAGATTTCAGCATGGGGGAGCCAAATCACTGGCTGCATGGAGCAATTATATTTCCTTATTGATGGATATTTTATTGGGAGGGGGGTATAAAAACTGCATCTTTTTAAGCTGGCTCCATGTATCTTCTCATTATGTTATATTTACCACCCCCATCGCCTCAGTCTATACATTCTCAATCATACATTGTTCTCCCTCTGGATAGATCCACATTTCCCAAAGCATCCCCCATACGCTGACATTGAAGGATGACCCTCTCTGTGCAGAGGGAGCCCCCGTTAGTTAGGGAAACCACGTAATTAAGGAAAAATTTGAGGCTTACGTAAAAGGAGCCCGCTGTCTGTATTCAAAGCAATAACTGCGCTAAAGGCAGTGATCTCTCCGCTCCAGTAATTCATCCCTAACCAAATAAATGTAGTGATATTGTTTCAGGAGTGACAGTCAGCAGCTGCTGTGGGGAGATATATGAAGACAAGCAGCCAGGACACTTACATGACTTTCATTGTGTTACACAGGGCAGTGTATAGTATGGGTATAATATAGTTTCTCGCAGCCTCTCGTTGTGTAACGGTTTGTGCAATAGAGAGGTGCAATGCAGTGTGACGCACATGTTCCACGCAGAGGTTAACCAAGCACTCACGCAGCTCTCTTCCCAAAAGAACTTACACAGAATATTCAAAATCATAAGGTACGGAACAGAAAGGAAGCCATACCATGAACAGACACTTAGCATTGGACTGGGGGTCCCAGGGCTGCTGACTCAGGGACGTCTGCCACAACTGCAAAGCCCCCTCCAGCCCCCATGCCTGAATTGTAACCCCCCCTCTGGATCCCCTGTGTGTAACTTTTTCTTATTGCATCCACGTCGGAGGCCAGGTAAGGAGTTCGGAGGCAGCAAAGAAGACGTCATGCAAGGTTTTTACCGGTATCCTGGTGGCCCAGTCCGACCCTTGTACGTTATCCATTCATTACGGCTTTTCACGTTTCCTAATTTCCTAATTCCTAACATCACTAATAACTGGGACAGAATGCTCTGTTATACAGATAGCTAGAATCTCAGCCATAAAGCAGGGCAGGACTGCTGCTTACAATGGAGATTAGATAGGATCTGTGCAGTCACTGGGGCCAAATACTCTGTTATACAGATATCTAGAATCTCAGCCATAAAGCAGGGCAGGACTGCTGCTTACAATGGGGATCAGATAAGATCTGTGCAGCCACTGGGACAGAATGTTCTGTTATACAGATAGCTAGAATCTCAGCCATAAAGCAAGGCAGGACTGTTGCTTACAATGGTGGATCAGATAGGATCTGTGCAGCCACTGGGACAGAATGCTCTGTTATACAGATAGCTAGAATCTCAGCCATAAAGAAGGACAGAACTGCAGTTTACAATGGGGATCAGAAGGTGAATGTTTTATGCAGCAGTAGTAAAGAATAAGGATGGGATTATGATCTGTCAGGGCAGTGCTGTCCAACTTCTGTAGTACCGAGGACCGGAATTTTTCTGGCCTAAATGGTGGAGAGACAATAATTGGAAGCCAGTGTTGACCACTCCCTGTTTTTAGACCTTAAACGCTTTAAATCACACCCATGTTACCACAAGACCATGTCCACATTAATAGTGGTAGCACACTAAAAAAACAAAATGGTTGGTGCTCATTGCAGGAATATCATAGTCATATCAAGACATACCCTTAAATCCATATGTCTCCTCCACCCATGTGGATAACACAGCACCCCCACACAGCACATGATTTAACACCTTTAGGCCCCAAAACAATAATTTTCAAATGTTAACCCCCACAACAAATACCAGGATTATGTTCCACATGTCACACACAGGGAGCATAAGGAAGGCAGAGTAAAGCACACACAGGGTGCATAGGGCAGAAAGAGTAAGACACACACAGGAAGCATAGAGAAGGAAGAGTATGGCACAAACAGGGTGCATAGTGCAGGCAGAGTATGGGACACACAGGGAGCATAGGGAAGGCACAGTATGGCACACGCAGGGAGTATAGGGAAGACAGAGTAAGGCACATACAGGGAGCATAGGGGACGCAGAGTAAGGTACACACAGGGAGCATAAGGCAGGAAGCATAGGGCAGGCAAAAAAAAAACACACACGGAACAAAAGGCAGGCAGAGTATGTCACACAGGGGGCATAGGGCAGGCGGAGTAAGGCACACATAGGGAGCAAAGGGCAGGTAGATTATGGCACACACAGGGAGGGAGCATAGGACAGGCAGAGTATAGCACACACACACACGCAGCATAGGGCAAACAGAGTATGGCACACAGGGGGCATAGGGCAGGCAGAGCATGGCACAAACCAGGAGCATAGGGCAGGAGAGTATGGCAAACACAGGGAGCATAGGGAAGGCAGAGAATGGCACACAGGGAGCATAGGGCAGGCAGAGTATGGCACACAGGGAGCATAGGGCAGGCAGAGTTATGGCACACACAGGAAGCATAGGGCATTCAGAGTAAGGCACATAAAGGGTGCATAGGGAAGGCAGAATATGGCACACACAAAGCATAAGGCAGGCAGAGTAAGGCACATACAGGGAGCATAGGGCAGGAAGACTATGGCACACACAAAAAACATAGGGCGGACAGAGTAAGGCACACACATTGAGCATAGGGCAGGAAGAGTATGGCACACACAGGAAGGGAGCATAGGACAAGCAGAGTATGGCACACACACAGAGCATAGGGCAAGCAGAGTATGGCACACACAGGGATCATAGGGCAGGCAGAGTACGGCACATAAAGGGAGCATAGGGCAAGCAGAGTATGGAACACCCAGAGAGCATAGGGCAGGCAGAGTATGGAACACCCAGGGAGCATAGGGCAGGCAGAGTATGGCACACATGGAGCATAGGGAAGGCAGAGTAAGCACACACAGTGTGCATAGGGAAGGCAAAGTAAGTCACACCCAGGGACCATAGGGCAGGCACAGTATGTAACACAGGGAGCACAGGGAATGCCAGAGTAAGCACACACAGGGTGCATAGGGAAGGCAGAGTATGTGACACACAGAACATAGGACAGGCAAAGAAAGGCACACACAGGGAGCATGGGACAGGCAAAGTAAGTCACACACAAGGAGCATAGGGCAAGCAGAGTATGGCAGACGCAGGGAGCATTCGGCAGGCAGAGTATAAACACACACAGGGAGCATAGGGAAGGCATTGTAATGCACACACAGGGAGCATAAGGGACACAGAGTAAGGTACACACAGGGAATATAAGGCAGGAAGCAGAGTAGGCAAAAAAAGGCACACACGCACAAAGGGCAGGCAGAGTAAGGCACACATAGGGAGCAAAGGACAGGTAGATTATGGCACACACACAGAGCATAGGGCAAGCAGAGTATGGCACACAGGGAGCATAGGGCTGGCAGAGTATGGAACACGACAGGGAGCATAGGGCAGGCAGAGTATGGCACACACCGGGAGCATAGGGAAGGCAGAGAATGGCACACAAGGAGCATAGGGCAGGCAGAGTAAGGCACAAACAGGGATCATAGGGCATTCAGAGTAAGGCACATAAAGGGTCCATAGGGAAGGCAGAGTATGGCACACACAAAGCATAGGGAAGGCAGAGTAAGGCACATACAGGGAGCACAGGGCAGGAAGAATATGGCACACACAAAGAGCATAGGGCAGACAGAGTAAGGCACACACATTAAGCATAGGGCAGGCAGAGTATGGCACACACGGAGCATAGGGCAAGCAGAGTATGGCACACAGGGAGCATAGGGCTGGCAGAGTATGGAACACACAGGGAGCATAGGGCAGGCAGAGTATGGCACACACCGGGAGCATAGGGAAGGCAGAGAATGGCACACAAGGAGCATAGGGCAGGCAGAGTAAGGCACAAACAGGGATCATAGGGCATTCAGAGTAAGGCCACATAAAGGGTCCATAGGGAAGGCAGAGTATGGCACACACAAAGCATAGGGAAGGCAGAGTAAGGCACATACAGGGAGCACAGGGCAGGAAGAATATGGCACACACAAAGAGCATAGGGCAGACAGAGTAAGGCACACACATTAAGCATAGGGCAGGCAGAGTATGGCACACACGGAGCATAGGGCAAGCAGAGTATGGCACACACAGGGATCATAGGGCAGACAGAGTAAGAACACAGTGTGCATAGGGAAGGCAAAGTAAGGCACACCCAGGGACCATACGGCAGGCAGAGTATGTAACACAGGGAGCATAGGGAAGGCAGAGTAAGCACACACAGTGTGCATAGGGAAGGCAAAGTAAAGCAAAGTAAGGCACACACAAGGAGCATGGGGCAGGCAAAGTAAGGCACACACAAGGAGCATAGGGCAGGCAGAGTAAAGCAGACACAGGGATCATTGGACAGGCAGAGTATGGGAGTATGGCACACAGAGGGAGCATAGGGAAGGCAGAGTAAGGCACACACAGGGTGCATAGGGCAAGCAGAGTATTGCACACATGGATCATAGGGAAGGCAGAGTAAGCACACACACAGTGTGCATAGGAAGGCAAAGTAAAGCACACCCAGGTACCATAGGGCAGGCAGAGTATGTGACACAGGGAACATAGGGAAGGCAAAGTAAGCACACACAGGGTGCATAGGGAAGGCAGAGTATGTGCCACACAGAACATAGGACAGGCAAAGTAAGGCACTCACAAGGAGCATGGGGCAGCCAAAGTAAGGCACAAACAAGGAGCATAGGGCAGGCAGAGTAAAGCAGACACAGGGATCATTGGACAGGCAGAGTATGGGAGTATGGCACACAGGGAGCATAGGGAAGGCAGAGTAAAGCACACACAGGGTGCATAGGGAAGGCAGAGTATGGCACAAAGGGAGGATAGGGCAAGATGAGAATGGCACAAACAGGGAGTATAGGGCAGGCAGAGTAAGGCACAAAGGGAACATAAGGCAAGCAGAATATGTCAAACACAGGGAGCATAGGGCAGGAAAGAGTAAGTCACATATATGGAGCATAGGGAAGGCAGAGTATGGCAGACACAGGGTGCATAGGGCAGGCAAAGTATGGCACAACCAGGGAGCATAGGGAAGGCTAAGTATGCGCACACACAAAGCATAGGGAAGGCAGAGTAAGGCACATACAGGGAGCACAGGGCAGGAAGAATATGGCACACACAAAGAGCATAGGGCAGACAGAGTAAGGCACACACATTAAGCATAGGGCAGGCAGAGTATGGCACACACGGAGCATAGGGCAAGCAGAGTATGGCACACACAGGGATCATAGGGCAGACAGAGTAAGAACACAGTGTGCATAGGGAAGGCAAAGTAAGGCACACCCAGGGACCATACGGCAGGCAGAGTATGTAACACAGGGAGCATAGGGAAGGCAGAGTAAGCACACACAGTGTGCATAGGGAAGGCAAAGTAAAGCAAAGTAAGGCACACACAAGGAGCATGGGGCAGGCAAAGTAAGGCACACACAAGGAGCATAGGGCAGGCAGAGTAAAGCAGACACAGGGATCATTGGACAGGCAGAGTATGGGAGTATGGCACACAGAGGGAGCATAGGGAAGGCAGAGTAAGGCACACACAGGGTGCATAGGGCAAGCAGAGTATGGCACACATGGATCATAGGGAAGGCAGAGTAAGCACACACACAGTGTGCATAGGGAAGGCAAAGTAAAGCACACCCAGGTACCATAGGGCAGGCAGAGTATGTGACACAGGGAACATAGGGAAGGCAAAGTAAGCACACACAGGGTGCATAGGGAAGGCAGAGTATGTGCCACACAGAACATAGGACAGGCAAAGTAAGGCACTCACAAGGAGCATGGGGCAGCCAAAGTAAGGCACAAACAAGGAGCATAGGGCAGGCAGAGTAAAGCAGACACAGGGATCATTGGACAGGCAGAGTATGGGAGTATGGCACACAGGGAGCATAGGGAAGGCAGAGTAAAGCACACACAGGGTGCATAGGGAAGGCAGAGTAGGCACAAAGGGAGGATAGGGCAAGATGAGAATGGCACAAACAGGGAGTATAGGGCAGGCAGAGTAAGGCACAAAGGGAACATAAGGCAAGCAGAATATGTCAAACACAGGGAGCATAGGGCAGGAAGAGTAAGTCACATATATGGAGCATAGGGAAGGCGAGAGGTATGGCACACACAGGGAGCATAGGGAAGGCAGAGTATGGCACACACAGGGAGCATAGGGAAGGCAGGGTAAGGCACACACAGGGTGCATAGGACAAGCAGAGTATGGCACACACAGGGAGCATAGCACAGGCAGAGAAAGGCACACACAGGAAGCATAGGGCAAGCAGAGTATGACACACACAGGAAACATAGGGTAGGCAGATTAAGGCACATACATGGAGAGTAGGGCAGGCAGAGTAAGACAGACACAGGGAAGCATAGAGCAGACAAGAGTATGGCACAAACAGGGACTCTAGGGCAGGCAGAGTATGGCACATACAGGGAGCATAGGGCAGGCAGAGTATGGCAAACACAAGGGGCATAGAGCAAGAAGAGTATAGCACACACAGGGAGCATATGGAAGGCCAGAGTATGACACACACACAGGGATCATAGGGTAGGCCGAGTATGGTACACACAAGGATCATAGGGCAGGCAGACTATGGAACACACAAACAGGGAGCATAGGGCAGGCAGAGTATGGCACACATGGATCATAGGGAAGGCAAAGTAAAGCAAAGTAAGGCACACACAAGGAGCATGGGGCAGGCAAAGTAAGGCACACACAAGGTGCATAGGGTAGGCAGAGTAAAGCAGACACAGGGATCATTGGACAGGCAGAGTATGGGAGTATGGCACACAGAGGGATCATAGGGAAGGCAGAGTAAGCACACACAGTGTGCATAGGGAAGGCAAAGTAAAGCACACCCAGGGACCATAGGGCAGGCAGAGTATGTGACACAGGGAACATAGGGAAGGCAAAGTAAGCACACACAGGGAGCATAGGGAAGGCAGAGTAAGGCACACACAGGGTGCATACGGAAGGCAGAGTATGGCACAAAGGGAGGATAGGGCAAGATGAGAATGGCACAAACAGGGAGTATAGGGCAGGCAGAGTAAGGCATATATATGTAGCATATGGCAGGCAGAGTATGGCACAAAGGGAACATAAGGCAAGCAGAATATGTCAAACACAGGGAGCATAGGGCAGGCAGAGTAAGTCACATATATGGAGCATAGGGAAGGCAGAGTATGGCAGACACAGGGTGCATAGGGCAGGCAAATTATGGCACAAACAGGGAGCATAGGGAAGGCTGAGTATGGCACACACAAGGAGCATAGGGAAGTCAGGGTAAGGCACACACAGGGTGCATAGGACAAGCAGAATATGGCACACACAGGGAGCATAGCACAGGCAGAGTAAGGCACACACAGGGAGCATAGGGCAAGCAGAGTATGACAAACACAAGGGGCATGGGCATGCAGAGGATGGCACACATAGGGAGCATAGGGCAGGCAGATAACACACATGGTGCATATAGCAAACAGAGTATGGCACGCACAGGGAGTATAGGGCAAGATGAGAATGGCACAAACAGGGAGCATAGGGCAGGCAGAGTATGTGACACAGGGAACATAGGGAAGGCAAAGTAAGCACACACAGGGTGCATAGGGAAGGCAGAGTATGTGCCACACAGAACATACGACAGGCAAAGTAAGGCACACACAAGGAGCATGGGGCAGGCAAAGTAAGGCACACACAAGGAGCATAGGGCAGGCAGAGTAAAGCAGACACAGGGATCATTGGACAGGCAGAGTATGGGAGTATGGCACACACAGGGAGCATAGGGAAGGCAGAGTAAGGCACACACAGGGTGCATAGGGAAGGCAGAGTATGGCACAAAGGGAGGATAGGGCAAGTTGAGAATGGCACAAACAGGGAGTATAGGGCTGGCAGAGTAAGGCATGTATATGTAGCATATGGCAGGCAGAGTATGGCATAAAGGGAACATAAGGCAAGCAGAATATGTCAAACACAGGGAGCATAGGGCAGGCAGAGTAAGTCACATATATGGAGCATAGGGAAGGCAGAGTATGGCAGACACAGGGTGCATAGGGCAGGCAAAGTATGGCACAAACAGGGAGCATAGGGAAGGCGGAGTATGGCACACACAAGGAGCATAGGGAAGTCAGGGTAAGGCACACACAGGGAGCATAGGGCAAGCAGAGTATGACAAACACAAGGGGCATGGGCATGCAGAGGATGGCACACATAGGGAGCATAGGGCAGGCAGATAACACACATGGCGCATATAGCAAACAGAGTATGGCACGCACAGGGAGTATAGGGCAAGATGAGAATGGCACAAACAGGGAGCATAGGGCAGGCAGAGTAAGGAACATATATGGTCCATAGGGCAGGCAGAGTATGGCACAAAAGGAGCATAGGGCAAGCAGAATATGAAGAACACAGGTAGCATAGGGCAGGCAGAGTATGGCACAAAGGGAGCATAGGGCAAGCAGAGTATGACACACAGGGAGCATAGGGCATGCAGAGCATGGTACACATGAAGCATAGGGCAAGCAGAGTATGACACACACAGGAAACATAGGGTAGGCAGAGTAAGGCACATACATGGAGAGTAGGGCAGGCAGAGTAAGGCTGACACAGGGAGCATACAGCAGGCAGAGTATGGCACACACAGGAAGCATAGGGAAGGCAGAGTATGACACACACAGGGATCATAGGGCAGCAGAGTAAGGCACATACAGGGTGCATAGGGCAAGCCGAGTATGGCACACACAAGGAGCATAGGGCAGACTAAGTACGGCACACACAGGGAGCATAGGGCAGACAGAGTAAGGCACACACAGGGATCATAAGGCAGGCAGAGTAAGGCACATAAAGGGAGCATAGGGCAAGCAGAGTATGGAACACCCAGAGAGCAAAGGGCAGGCAGAGTATGGCACACACAGGAAGCATAGGGAAGGCAGAGTATGACACACACAGGGATTATAGGGCAGGCAGAGTAAGGCACATACAGGGTGCATAGGGCAAGCCGAGTATGGCACACACAAGGAGCATAGGGCAGACTAAGTACGGCACACACAGGGAGCATAGGGCAGACAGAGTAAGGCACACACAGGGATCATAAGGCAGGCAGAGTAAGGCACATAAAGGGAGCATAGGGCAAGCAGAGTATGGAACACCCAGAGAGCAAAGGGCAGGCAGAGTATGCAACAACCAGGAAGCATAGGGCAGGCAGAGTATGGCACAAAGTGTGCATAGGGAAGGCAGAGTTTGTAACACAGGGAGCATAGGGAAGGCAAAGTAAGGCACACACAGGGATCATAAGGCAGGCAGAGTAAGGCACATAAAGGGAACATAGGGCAAGCAGAGTATGGAACACCCAGAGAGCATAGGCCAGGCAGAGTATGGTACAACCAGGGAGCATAGGCAGGCAGAGTATAGGGAGCATAGGGAAGGCAGAGTAAGTACACAAAATGTGCATAGGGAAGGCAAAGTAAGTACACAAAATGTGCATAGGGAAGGCAAAGAAAAGCACACCCAGGGACTATAGGGCAGGCAGAGTATGTAACACAGGGAGCATAGGGAAGGAAGAGTAAGCACACACAGTGTGACACACGGAACATAGGTCAGGCAAAGTAAGGCACAGAATAATGCACATATGGGGAGCATAGGGCAGGCAGAGTATGGCACACACAGGGAGCATAGGGCAGGCATAGTATGGCACACAGGGAGCATAAGGCAAGTAGAGTATGGCAAACACAGGGAGCATAGGGCAGGCAGAGTAAGGCACACACGGGGATCATAAGGCAGGCAGAGTAAGGCACACACAGGGAGCATATGGCAGGCAGAGTAAGGCACACACAGGGAGTATAGGGGGGAGTATAGGGCAGGCAGAGTATGTAACACAGGGAGCATAGGTAAGGCAAAGTAAGGCAGACCCAGGGACCATACGGTAGGCAGAGTATGTAACACAGGGAGCATAAGGAAGGCAGAGTAAGCACATACAGGGTGCATAGGGAAGGCAGCGTATGTGACACATGGAACATAGGGCAGGCAAAGTAAGGCACACACAGGGAGCAAAGGGCAGGCAAAGTAAGGCAGACACAAGGAGCATAGGGCAGGCAAAGTATGGCAGACACAAGGAGCATTGGACAGGAAGAGTATGGCACACACAGGGAGCATAGGGAAAGCAGAGTATGGCACACACACAGAGCATAGGGAAAGCAGAGTAAGGCACACACAGGGTGCATAGGAAAGGCAGAGTATGTGACACATGGAACATAGGGCAGGCAAAGTAAGGCACACACAGGGAGTAAAGGGCAGGCAAAGTAAGGCAGACACAAGGAGCATAGGGCAGGCAAAGTATGGCAGACACAAGGAGCATTGGACAGGAAGAGTTTGGCACACACAGGGAGCATAGGGAAAGCAGAGTATGGCACACACACAGAGCATAGGGAAAGCAGAGTAAGGCACACACAGGGTGCATAGGAAAGGCAGAGTATGTGACACATGGAACATAGGGCAGGCTGAGTAAGGCACACACAGGGAGCATGGGACAGGCAAAGTATGGCACATACAGGGAGCATAAGGCAGGCAGAGTATGGCACACCAGGAGCATAGGGCAGGCCGAGCATTGCCCACAGGGAGCAAAGGGCAAGCACAGTATGGAAAACACAGGGAGCATAGCGCAGGCAGAGTATGGAACATACAGGGAGCCTATATAGGGAAGGCAGAGTAAGGCACACACAGGGAGCATAGGGAAGGCAGAGAAAGGTACACACAGGGAGCATAGGGCAGGCAAAGAAAGGGACACACACACATGTCTCATAAGGCAGGCAGAGAATAGCACACACGGGAAGCTTAGCGCATGCAGAGTAAGGCACAGACAGGGAGCATAGTGCAGGTAGCTTATGGCACACACAGGGAGCATAGGGCAGGTAAAGTATGGCACACACAAGGAGCATGAGGCAGGCAGAGTAAGGCACACACAGGAAGCATAGGGCAAGCAGAGTATGGAACACACAGGAAGCATAGGGAAGGCTAAGTATGGCACACACAAAGATCATAGGGACAGCAGAATAAGGCACACACACAGGGTGCATAGGGCAGACAGAGTATGGCACACAGGGAGCATAGGGAAGGCAGAGCATGGCATACACAGGGAGCATAGGGCAGGCAGGGTATGGCACACACACATGGAGCATATTGTAGGCAGCGTATAACACACACAGGGAGCATAGGGCAGGCAGGGTATGGCAAACACACATGGAGCATATGGTAGGCAGAGTATGACACACACAGGGAGCATAGGGCAGGCAGAGTATGGAACATACAGGAAGAATAGGGAACGCCGAGTATGGCACATACAGGAAGTACAGGGATGGCAGAGTAAGGCACACACTGGCTGCATAGGGCAAGCAGAGTATGGCACACACAGGGAGGATAGCGCAGGTCGAGTAGGGCACACACAGGGAGCATAGGGTAGGCAGATTAAGTTACACACACACAGAGTGCATGGCAAGTAGAGAATGGCACACACAGGGAGGAAAGGGCAAGCAGAGTATGGCAAACACAGGGAGCATAGTGCTGGCAGAGTATGGCACACAGGGTGCATAGGGCAGGCAGAAAAAGGTACACACAGGCAGCATATGGCAGGCAGTGAAAGGGACATGCACACATGGCACATAGGGCAGAGTATGGCACACAGGGAGCATAGGACAGGCAGAGTAAGGCACACACAGAGAGCATAGGGCAGGCAGCATACTGCAGGCAGAGTAAGGCACAGACAGGGAACATAGGGCAGGTAGCGTGTGGCACATACAGGGAGCATAGGGCAGGTAGAGTATGGCACACACAGGGAGCATAGGACAGGCAGAGTAAAGCACACACCCAGCATCGGGGAGGCAGTATTAGGCTGGCAGAGTAAGGCACATACAGGGAGCATAAGGCAGGCAGAGTATGGCGAACAGGGAGCAAAGGGCTAGCACAGTATGGCACAGGGAGCATAGCACAGGCAAAGTAAGGCACACACAGGGAGCATAGGGAAGGCAGAGTAAGGCACACACAGGGAGCATAGGGCAGGCAGAGAAAGGGACATGCACACATGGCGCATAGGGCAGGCAGAGTATGGCACACAGGGAGCATAGGGCGGGCAGAGTATGGCACACACAGGGAGTATAGGGCATGTAGAGTAAGGCACAGACAGGGAGCATAGTTCAGGTAGCTTATGGCACACACAGGGAGCATAGGGAAGGTAGAGTATGGCACACACAGGGAGCATAGGGCAAGCAGAGTATGGAACACACAGGAAGCATAGGGAAGGCTGAGTATGGCACACACACGGAGCATATGGTAGGCAGAGGATGACACACACAGGGAGCATAGGGCAGGCAGAGTATGGAACATACAGGAAGAATAGGGAACGCCGAGTATGGCACACACAGGAAGCATAGGGATGGCAAAGCAAGGCACACACCGGCTGCATGGGGCAAGCAGAGTATGGAACACACGGGGAGCATAGCAGGTCGAGTAGGGCACACACACAGCGAGCATAGCAGATTAAAGTACACAGACAGAGCATATGGCAGGTAGAGAATGGCACACACAGGGAGCATAGGGCAGGCAGAGTATGACACACACGCACAGAGCATGGGGTAGGCAGAGTATGGAACACACAGGAAGCATTGGGAAGGCAGAGTAAGGCACACACAGGGTACATAAGGCAAGCAGAGTATGGCACACACAGGGAGCATAGCACAGACTGAGTAAGGCACACACAGGGAGCATAGGAAAGGCAGAGTAAGGCACACAGGGTGCATAAGGCAGGAAGAGTAAAGTACACAGAGGGAGCATAGGGAAGGCAGAGTATGGCAGACAAAGGGTGGATATTGCAGGAAGAGTATGGCAGACACAGGGAGCATAGTGCAGGCAGAGTAAGGCACACGGCGCATACGGCATGTAAAGTATGGCACCCAGGGAGCATAGGGCAATGGCACACAGGGAACATAGGGCAGGCAGAGTATGGCACACAGGGAGCCTAGGACAGGCAGAGTATGGCACACAAAGAGAGCATAGGACAGGCAGAGTAAGGCACACGGCGCATAGGGCAGGCAGTGTATGGCACACACAGGGAGCATAAGAAAGGCAGAGCATGGTACGCGCAGGGTGCATAGGGCAGGCAGAGTATGGCAAATACAGGTAGCATAGGGCAGGCTGAACTATTCTCCCTTTGTGGGTCATAATCTGCCTGCCCTATGCTACCTGTGTGTGCCATACTCTGCCTGCCCTATGCTCCCTGTGTGTGCCATACTCTGCCTGCCCTATGCTCCATGTGTGCCATACACTGCCTGCCCTATGCGCCTTGTGCCTTACTCTGCCTGCCCTATGCTCTCTTTGTGTGCCATACTCTGCCTGTCCTAGGCTCCCTGTGTGCAATACTCTGCCTGCCCTATGTTCCCTGGGTACCATACTCTGCCTGCCCCATGCTCCCTGGGTGCCATACTTTACATGCCCTATGTGCCGTGTGCCTTACTCTGCCTGCACTATGCTCACTTTGTGTGCAATATAATGTCTGTCCTATGCTCCCTGTGTGCCATACACTGCCTGCCCTATGCTCCCTGGGTTTGCCATACGTTGCATGCCCTATGCTCCCTGTGTGTCATACTCTGCTTGCCCTATGCTCCTTGTTGTGCCTTACTCCGCCTTTCCTATCCTTCCTGTGTGTGCCTTACTCTGCCTGCCCCATGCTCCCTGTGTGTGTCATACTCTGCTTGCCCTATGTTCCCTGTGTGTTATGATTTGCATGCCCCATGCTCCCAGTGTGTGCAATACTCTGCCTGCCCTATGCTCCTTTTGTGCCATAATCTGCCTGCCCTATGATCCCTGTGTGTTACAAGCTGAGTATGACACACACAGGGACCATAGGGAAGGCAAAACAGAGCAGGAGACAGTGAATCCTAAGGAGACATGGAAACCGATCAGGACCACTCTAAGATGTTCTACATACAGTGACACAGTGCTGGTGCCCCTTCAGCAGTTACATGCGTGTGAACAGGTGAACAATGTGTGGGCAGTTTTAGTCTGGGTCTCAGGTGTGAACAGTACAGGGCTTTTAGGGGTGTAAACAATCGAGGTGTCACAGGTGTGAACAATGCAGGGGGGATTACATGTGTGAACAGTACAGGTTATTACAGTCTGAATTCAACTCTTAAACAATGCAGGGGTCAGTTAAACTCTGTAGTGATACCTTTTAAGGTCTACATATAGTAAGCAGAGACAGCTATAACCAACATGCTCAAAATGGATGGGATAAAGTGCTAAGATATTCTAAATCACTTTGCACCCCCTTAATAAAATTGGTGTTTTTGTGAGGAATTGCAGAGAGCTGTGAATATCTTCAGGGGGATGTTTAAATACATAAATGGAATAAACAGCAGGCTGGCCAGATGCATTTGTGTGTAGGAATACAGATTTTTTTGTGTGCTCCACAATTTGTTGCACAAGCTAGTGTCAGCGGGTATACAGTATTTTAATGGATTGTTGCCTGTTCAGCCTTGGGTATTTATGCCCTAAAATGTGGTATTTAAGGTTAGAAAAATATATCCCGGTAGTTTAGTGGTTATGCACAAAAACCTAATAGCAGCATCTCTGGGGATTTTTACTCATCCCTGTAATAAGTGGGATTTACTGTATTATTCATTCACGTCCTTTGCTGCAAATCTCCAGGGATAAGCAGGACATCTAGGGAAATATAATATCTCAACAGATAACAGTATAAAGGGCCAGAAATATCTATGCTGCTATTGTTTTATGGCATCTCTCTGTACAGGCTATGAGCAAACTTAGGGGGCTGTTCCTGCTGAATTGTACTTAGTACAGGGGAATAACTATGCTGCCATAGTTTTATGGCATCTCTCTGTACAGACTATGAGCAAACTTAGGGGCTGTTCCTGCTGAATTGTGCTTAGTACAGGGGAATAATTATGCTGCCATAGTTTTATGGGATCTCTCTGTACTGGCTATGAGCAAACTTAGGGGACTGTTCCTGCTGAATTGTGCTTAGTACAGGGGAATAATTATGCTGCCATAGTTTTATGGGTATCTCTCTGTACTGGCTATGAGCAAGTATAAGACTCAACTGAACAACCAAATTAGTAGGTCCCCGTGCTCCACCGTCCTTATGTGTTTTGCACCTCTGGGCTCTTCATCAGAAGAGATCATCAGAAGAGGCTGTTCCTGCTTATTGGAGGGGAATACTTATGCTGGTTTATTTTTTTCTATTTACAATCAGTACATTACACAAGGTGCACTGGTCCCTCCTCTTTATAAATAACTGAACCCCCTGTGAACATGCTGATGTTTTCATTTATAAAAAAAAAAAACTTTAAATGAATCTATTTTCTGTCAAAGTCGTTCCAAGGGGGTTGCGCAGGTTGGGGCTCTAGACATGTTGCTGGAACATATGCAAATGAGGTGCTGAGAGATCTGGATGGAGATCTCCAGGTATGGAAGATCCAGGATTGTTTAATTAGCATTTCCAAGGGCAAATCGGTAGAAATGAAATTAATTACAGCTGATGTATGTTACCTTGTTATGAGCTAAGGGGGCCCAGTCTGAAGGCCAGTTAGGGTGAGATTTGGGGTGAGTGCTTATTTGTGCCCTGGGTACTCCTGGAACTATAGCAGGATGACTGTTACCCCAATGTTTCTATATATCTGTAACCTTGTTATGAGCTAAGGGGGCCCAGCCTGAAGGACCAGTTAGGGTGAGTGCTTATTTGTACCCTGGAGCTATAGCAGGATGACTGTTCCCCCCAAGTATGACTGACTGTAGTACACAGTAAAATAGTAAGTTAGGTTAAAAAAAAAAAACACATGTCCATCAAGCTCAACCTTTTATGTCTATATATAACCAGCCTAACTACTAGTTGATCCAGAGGAAGGCAAACCCCCCCCCTCCATTTGAAGCCTCTCCAATTTGCCTCAGAGGGGGAAAAGTCCTTCCTGATTCCAAGATGGCAACCAGACCAGTCCCTGGATCAACTTGTACTACGAGCTATCTTCCATAACCTGGCATTCCCTCATATGCATGATTTTACATTTATCAACACAATCTCATCTGCCACTTAGCTGCCCAGATTGCCAGTTTGTCAAGAACCTGTTGCAAGTGCCACATCCTGGATGGAATGAATTGGACTGGATAGTTTTGTGTCCTCTGAAACACTGATACATTACTTACAATACCCTCCCCTAAGTCATTAATAAACAAGTTAAAAAAGAGGACCCAGTACAGGGAGGGCCTAACTAAGAACTTTACTCCAAGCAGAGAATGCTTTGGCAAAAACCAAAAAGATCACATCAACTGCAACAAGACTGTCCAGCATGTTATTTATCTCATCATAAAAAGCAATACAGTTTGTCTGACATGACTATCCTTCATAAAACCATGCTGATTACTGCTCATAATTCCATTCTCCAGAACATAATTTTGAATGTGATGCCTTAACAAGCTTTCAAATAACTGGCCTATCACAGATGTCAAACTTACAGGACTGTAATTGCCAGGCAGAGATCATAATCCCTTTTTTAATATAGTAATTATATGAGTTTTCCTCGAATCCAATGATGGGTGAAGGAGGAGCAAAACACCAAGTACATAACTGCTCTAAAACATTATGCATTGTGGGCCCTCAACCCAAACATTTATGACAGATAACACTTGCTTGTCCTATAGGAAACATTTGGGGGTTCTGTCTCCTTGTGTAACACATTATTTGCTCAGGCGGAAAATACAGACATCAGGTTTAACCCTTGGCCAAAAACTTTCCTTCGTAGTTGTCAGAGGCAGGAAAGTGATAATTTTAGAAATAAAGTTCAGAAATAATTACAAATCCCCAAAGTAGATTGTTTCCCAAAATGTTAACACCAGTTGTGAATTATGTGGCCAAAGCATTTCTGCTGATCATGGTGTGGCTATTCTCCATCTGATTCAATAGGGGCCAAAGGACACCCTGGATTTAATGGGTAGGTTCCTTGCACAGTTGATGTAGTGCAAGTGTCTACGTGATTTGCTCATTGGGTGGCACAATATCAATGCTATACAACTAAATGGCACAAATGGAGAAAGTATAATTGTGCTGTTTATGCGTCCTCACATTGGCTATATTGCAATCGGCCTTCCCACCCCCTGGCTGCATTTTGTGCAAATCAGCTTTTTTTTTTTTTTGATGTAACTAATCTTTTATACCTAAGACATTTGAGAGACTTGTGGGCTCCTCAGCTTTCCACAGGGGCTAAGCACAAGCACCAGGAGACCCACAGCCAGAGAGATCTAAATATCAGAGCCGATATAAATTCTGCCTTGTACTGACTCCAGAAGGAACGCTCAGGAGCACTATAAGAGACTGAATGCTTCTCTGGGACACCATGCCCTCCACTGGGTTATCCTACTTCATCTCCTGCAAGAGAAATGGGGCATGGGAGATAAGCAAAACTGCAACTAGGGAATAATTGTAGGTAAATATCAATCCATGGACGGGTTGCTGTGCCCAGCAAAGGAACAATGGCAGAAATAGTGTTCACTATAATGCAAGAATCTCAAATAATTCTCATCCATAAACAAACCTTTAGATCAGTTAAAGTATCAGGGGTGTCTTGGGCATAGCCCGCAGTGCTGCCAGCAAAAAGAAGAAAATGTTAGGAAATTCTGACCCAAGTCTACATTAAATGAAAAGTGCATTATTTCGGTTTACATTAGCCAGATTCCACACTCCAACTGCAGATAAACAACAAATTAAAAAAATTGGATCAAGACATGGGGATTGTCCCACAATGCAGCTCATTGGGACATTCCCTGGTATCCTGGCACCACCCTGAAAAGGAGATTTTTCCCAACACTGTTATCCATCAGGGCACTGTAACCAAACAAAGCAACCAATAAGGTTAAGGTGAGTTTGCTTAAAACAGCTGCAGCCCTATTGAAAAGTATTAGTTCAACAACAGCTGAAGTGTCAGACTTTGGACCTCCTACTTTAAATACATGATGAGACCTTACAAAGTCCAGTTTGCTATTGGTTTCACTGCAGTCCAGAAAGTATTGAGTATATGAAAAGAGGTTGCAGTTCCAGAAGAGTTAAAAGGGCTTTAGATTTCACAGGAGTTGCTCAGAGGAACATCAGGTGTTATCAGTGGCCTTTCACACTGCAAGGCTGACCATACATAGCACATAGTGTAGGCAAGCGGAGACATCTCTTTATTTGGCCTGCCTAAAAATAACCCAACAACAAGGAGACAGGCCAAGTCTGGAGCAGGCAGTACTAGAAGTGAATGGGCAGAGAGAAGGAAGGATCCACTGGCCCTCCCAACGTTGCCCCGTGGCAGCTGGCAGGTTATTTTTGCCATGGATTTACTAAATATGGTCAGGGAGGGAAATGGCATTAGAAGAGGCCACTTGCCAGTGTCTCACATTCTCAGCTGGATATATAAGGACTTGAAATGTGGAAAACCCTTCCCGATGGGTTTTTTTTAATTCTCTTTTTGCTAATGGACATTTCAGCCCCACCCCCTACAATTCCCATCATGCTTAGCTGAGACCTTCACCTTTTCTCCTGGGTCATATATTGCCTTTATATCATTTGGGATTTCCTATTCATAAGAATGAAGACTGATCATGGCTAAAGCTGTAGCGGAGGTGCTATGATGGAACTAGAAAAGGTTACTTTCAAGTAAGTTTTTTGGATGTGACCCATGATTTAGAAGACTACTTAGCTCATAACAAGGTTACATACATATATATATATATATATATATATATATATATATATATATATATATATATATATATATATATAAACATTTGGGTAACAGTCACCTGCTATAGTCCCAGGGGTACCCAGGGCACAAATAAGCACTCACCCCAAATCTCACCCTCACTGGCCTTCAGACTGGGCCCCCTTAGCTCATAACAAGGTTACAGATATATAGAAACATTGGGGTAACAGTCACCTTGATATAGTTCCAGGGGTACCCAGGGTACAAATAAGCACTCACCCCAAATCTCCCCCTAACTGACCTTCAGACTGGGCCCCTTAGCTCATAACAAGGTAACAGATATATAGAAACATTTCGGTAACAGTCACCTGCTATAGTTCCAGGGGTACCCAGGGTACAAATAAGCACTCACCCCAAATCTCACCCTCACTGGCCTTCAGACTGGGCCCCCTTAGCTCATAATAAGGTTACATATATAGAAACACTGGGGTAACAGTCATCCTGCTATAGTTCCAGGGGTACCCAGGACACAAATTAGCATTTGCCCCAAAACTCACTTGAACTGGTCTTCAGGCTGGGCCCCCTTAGCTCATAAGGTTACATTTCTATAGAAATATTGGGATAAGTCACCCTGCTATAGTTCCAGGGGTACCCGGGGCACAAATAAGCACTAGTTACCAAGCAGTGTATCTGTCCGTCACCCTCACCAGTTGTTCCTATAGCAGTAGCTTTAGGGTTCTTACCCAAAGGGCAGTCAGGGTGAGGTTTGGGGAGAAGGACAAATTATTCTAACAGCCTGACAGTCAGTTAGGGTAAGTTAGGGTTATTTGCTGTAACATATGTTATTAGATCTAAGACTGAATGGCTATTTAGCTGTGCTTTCTTTTATATTTATCTATCTATCTATATATATATATATATATATATATATATATATATATATATCTATCTATCTATATAAAACCTTGCTACTAGGGGGGTCCTCTAAAAGAGGGGCTTAAACTGAAGAAGTCAGAAAACCACTACAACTAGACATGCCATGGACCTTTGTCTGCACATTGGATGCAGTTAGGCAAGTCTAATACACATATCATGGCTGGCTAGTCACATTACAATCTATAGGTTGTGTGACTGCAACATCCTCCACACAGGGCAGCACAAGCAGACCCTAAAATTCTTTCCTGTAAATGCTTTAATAAAAAGGCTAAAACATCAATGATCTAAATGCAAATGGGACACACTGGGGCTGAACTGCATTTTCCAACACCAGAAAGAGCACAGCGCATAAATATGCCTAAACCCCCAGCACGGCACATGGCCCCTGGACATTTAACTAGGCTTTGAATGCTGCTTTTATTTCATGCCCCCCTGAACGTGCCACTCCCAGGTCAGCCTGGGGGCTCTCTATCCCTAGGCCCTCTGTCCCATCCCTGTACAGGTCCATCCTCAGGGAAGATGCACAAACAACTGGGCTCTGTTGAGGTGTTCACTCTCAGAGTGTTGCTTGTGCGAGTGTGTGTGTATATAGGAGTGTGAGTGTATGGGGAGGTGGAGAAGCAAATGAGGAGGAGGTGGCAGTCTTGTATTTTTTTCATCTCAAAGTGTGCACTAATACCATTCCAAGGCCTGTTCTCCCTTCCCTTCCTGCATTAGAGATTGGCTCTGGGAGAGGGGAAGGCGTTTGCAGCATAATATTACCTTGTGATTCTATGACCCTCCTCTATGCATCCCTAACTCTCAAAAGCTGATTCAGCTTTCAGCTTGTGCTCTGGTGACTCCAATGCTGCAACAGACTCTTCTGGCTGGGTATGTTCACTCTCTCTCACCCATCTTATGCTTGCACCGGCTCAGCTTGCTCGCTCTCATGCAAATGCAGCGACCTTACCTGCTCCATTCAAACTTAGCTGGTGACTTTAAATGAGAGCATCCGTAGCCCTATGTGGGTGCATGCGTTGTTTTGGGGGGGGGGTGTAAAAATGCATCTTTTTGTAGGGTCTGTACAGGAAAAATTGCTTAGTGTAGAATTGTGCAGAGCCAGCAATTAAACTGGATGCATCAGGGCTGAGAGCGTACAACTTTGACATGTAATCGTTCAGCTGGCGTAACCGCTTCGCTGCCAGCGGAGGCCTTGCATTCCAATACATAGCTGCTTCTTTACTGTGTCCGGCTGGGAATGGGTTAAGGAGACTTTGGTAGAGAATCATCAGGGCAGGCAATATTGCATGGGGGCTGCACAGAACAGTGCACTCATTTAATCAGCAGCCAACACTACTGTATGGAAATAGATGTGACCCTGTGCCGACGACTATTTTCTTTGCTTGCAGTATAGTGCTGCTCTGTTCCACCTGCACCGCTTCCCTGCCCGCCCCTTGCCTTTGCCATATTTTTGGCAAAATATTCATATTTAGACAATCTGGAAGTTGAAAATAAAAATGCAGAGAGCCGTGTCAGAATAACATAGCTTCCTATAATCTTGCACGTATAGTATAGAAATCCCAGTAGTGGGGTCTTCACGGGTTCTAGGCGAGGAATAAAATATAAGGTGAGGGATGCCAGGGCCTGGCTGCTCAGCCGATTTTATTTACACCTCATTCCTATTTTAAACTGAGAATTGATGGCCAGGGATCTTTACTCTATGCGCCTTGCCATTCTGCATTTAAATTGCATTAAAGTCACGCACGCAGGGGAAACACAAGATATTAATTGACATCAGTCAGTCCTGGTGCAATGGATCAGGCAGCTCAATGCTGAATTGTGAATTGGTGTGTCCCCAGTTCAAAGACTGAGGTTCAGAGTAGGTTAAGTATTTAATAGCAGGTCATTATCCGAAGTAGCGCCCCAGAAATATATTCTTTATGGGGTATAAGAGAGAGACAAGCCAGCATAGGGCTGTGATTTCTGTGGGAGGAGGAGACCAATCTCAGAGCATGGTGTGAGCAGAACAGCAAACTTGGTGAAAGTTTGGAGCCTCAGGGCATGGGTATCACTAGAATATTTCATGTCCCCACCCTGACTTTTTATGTTATAGTAAGTAAATCATTGAAAGGATGTTTAACCTTGAAGATAACTTCTTTTTTTCACAGTATGCAAATTTGTTTCCCAAAATGATTGGATTTCCTCTGTCCCCATTCACATGCTATTGGCTAGCGGAAATAGTTCTTCCTTCATGGTCAGGTACACATAGAACTCCAGCCACCTTTACTGTGGAAGGGAAACTGGTGTAGCATGTTACAGTCAGAAGGTCTCTGGTTAGGTACGGTGTAGCTATTTAAAGAAATCGATTAAGATTTATTCATAGTCAAATATAGGTGCCCATATAACAGGCATATATAATATGGGCAGGCTTCCTTCATTGCCATGTGCTGCACTGTGTAAATGTATGGAGGCACTGCAACACTTTCAAAGCCAGGCAGACTGCATGAATCTGCCCTAACCAATAACTGCCTGCATTCAGCAGAACAAGTAATTTAACCCTTTAAGTGCCAGCAAGACTGCAAGGGGGGAGGGAGACGGGAATTTCTGTTGGTACACAATATACAGTGTTACGTTAGAAGTTGTGCTGAAGGCAGGCTGCTATCAGTAAGAAATGACTCCTATAACTCAGCTTGGCTTGGGAACTGTTCCGGTGCATCCAGGTGTCATGGGGACACCTATATTATTAACCTGCACTTAGCCGCTAACTTTAGAATTCCTTTTCACTCAAAAAATGGGGGTCAGAAAAGCCTTTTTTAACCACTATTTTGGCACATCACAGACCCGGATCTCACATTTCTAATAATCACGTTTGGTCCCATTCAAAGCTTTACAAAAGACACTTGCATCACTTACACAAGTCCACTACCACTAACAACCCCAAATCAAATACACAACGTGGCAAACCCTCACTCGAAAACGTGAATGTCTTCACATTTGTTTAAAAATCATTTAAAAAAATAATCTAGGATTATATATATAATTTGTAACCACAGATCAATGGAACTGTACTGTACAAAACGCATTTGAACATCTGGTCTGCTGACTGCAGCCACGGAGTCTACTGCTGATGTAAAGGGTTAACCTTTGGCTATGCTACACAGGGTACAGCAAATGGTTAACAGAGAAGCTATAAGTGATGTGTTTCAGTTCAGGCCACTAATGCTTATAGTAACAGAACAGGGTGGTATAGGGGCTTCATTGCTGCAGTGCCCTCCTGCAGGATATATAGGTTGGGTTGAGCGCTGACAGCAGTGCAAGGTCTGAGCATTTATCCCTGGAAAATTCAATCAAAAAAAAGTATTCTAATTAGCACATAGGTTAAATTGCCCTCGCAATTATATATACCCTCTGGTTATACAGAGGTTCCTTATTACAGGACCAGGGCCAGCTATATATACATTAAATAAACCCAATAGGCTGGTTTTGCTTCCAATTGGGATTAATTATATTTTAGTTTGGAACAAGTACAAGGTACTGTTTTATTATTACAGAGAAAAATGAAATACTTTTTTAAAAATTGGATTATTTGGATAAAACGGAGTCTATGGGAGATTCCAAAAAATGAATATTGCTGCAATTCTTTTTAGTTTTTCCTTAGAGTTTTTTTCCCCCCAAGATATTTAAATAGAATATTCCAGTAACCTAATTATTTTCCTTGGCAAGAAAAGCCATGAGGTTTGACCATGACATACACCATGAGCCAGTGGTTGATTGATATTGCTTTGCCATCAAAAAAATTAAAATATTCCCAGAACCCATAAAGTATCCCTTATCATGATCCTACACGCACTTGCCATTAGATCCCCGGCTCAGTTGCTGAAATGGGGCTTTCTCTATGGCAAAAGGCATTGCACCAAGCTCGTCAGGAAGGCTTTGCACGCTTTAGTAATTTTACTTAAATCGCCTTTAAAGGGTTCATTACAAAAATAGCAGCAGTATTCATTAAGAGTGAAGCAGCCATTGCTCGTTTGCCTGTAAATTGCTATTGATCTGAGTGGTGTGTGCGACGTAGGTGGGAGGAGAGGGAGTTGAGGCAGGTAAGTTGACCGTCTGAGAATACCATTATAGCGGTGCTGAGTGAGCAGTACAGTGACCTCTCTTGCTGTGCCACATGTCTAAATCCAGCCCATAATAGCCTCCCATTCAGTGTGATCATCACTTTCCCTGGTGGCACTCATTCTACATTGTTTGTGGAGCTTTAAAGCTCAGGGTGGCTGCAAAGGAAAGAGTGAGCAGGGAGAGAGACAGAGAGAGAGAGGTGAGAGACCTCCAGGCACGGGCCTGTATCCGGCCTCTTCTCTGAGCTGCCCTGATTTATCTCTCATTTCAGATGCCCGGAATGAGCTTGTGCTTCTATGGGAAACATAATGGGCACTGCCAGTAAGTGACTTAGAAAATGGGACATCACCAGGCCACTGTGGAACCACAGAGGTAAGAGGAATTTTCCCCCTTGTTCTTGTTGTACCACTAATGAATTCTGTCTCTTTTGCTTGAACGTGTTTAACCCTTTCTGGACTGACTGCCAGCTAACCCTTTCCGCCCACAAACATTAGCGCGCTGACTGCCCAAAACACTAGTTCAGTGCCGTTCTGCTGCTGCAGAATTAACTGGGGTTTTTTTTTTTAATTTAAGGGGGGTACAATGTGATGCGAAACGTAGTCAACTCATTTTGTGCGGCTTTGAAGTTTTGGGACAACTGTGATATATAACCCATGGCCACTAAGGCAGAACAACTAAGGGCAGTGATTGATAAGGTTTTGCAGACTGTATATAAATGTGGATAAAGTGCATGAAGCTTGAAATGCATAAGGACAAAATTGCTCTTACCTGCCTGGAGTCATATTGTAGGTGCAGTAATGCATGCGAGTGCCATTTATAGAATATATATATCTGTATTTATATAAAGGACAGATGGCTTTAAGTAGAGTGTATATGTACTCTGCCACTACACAATACTCTTCATATAATACATACTCTATTACATGGATGTCAAAACTGAAACTATTAAGCCACCCCTAAAAGCTGATGGCCCACAACAACGGCCAAGATCACCGGCTCAGCGCTTAATGTAGCTTATAATATCCACGGTTTCCTACTCTTCAGCATACGTATCCCCTGCCAAGTGAAAAAATATCCACGGCTGTGAAACTGCTGTGATTTCACTACTACGCAGTCTTGTAAATAAGGATAGTACGCACCAGACACTGCGTGTTAAACGGTATTAATCCCCAGAACGGGCAGGGCACATTCAATTAATGAACTATTACCAATTTCGAATTTGACTTTTCATTTTTTAATTTAAAATGTTAAATTCAAACAAAACCTCACCATACTACCCTTATTCTATAAATTTTATGGACTGGGAAGGTACCAACATAGCATGAAAATTCTCTTGAGCAGAGCTGCATAATGCACCGGTCTAAGCAGGTCTATCGTTGTTCAGTTGCTTATTCCCATACATAATAAAGTCATTCAGATACATGATGAAGCATAATAAAGTCTGTCACATACATGAGACTTCACAGAAAGCCATATATCCATATAACTGCTAAGTTAGCTATTGCACCATTTACTATATCTGCACAATAAGCTACTTAGATACTGCCTTATCCTTCTATGGTACTGTACATGTACTGTAAATAGTCATATCCTTCCGTATCCCTGCACTGTAAACACAAACACCATTCCACACACCTGCTTAGTAAACACATTCATCTTTTCACATACCTGTACATTCATTGTAAACCAGTTTGCATAATATCGGTGGCCCTACATGATAGAGGGATATGCTGCCTCCTGTATAACAACTGTCAAATATACCGATTCTGTCCCTCCGTAGATACCAGATATAGAATACGCCCTACAGTGCATGCCCTTGGGAGGATTTGGGGAGCTTGTTGTCTGTTTGCTAGAATAAGATTGGTGTTGCATCACACAGATCCTGAATTAAACTTGAACTTGGTGCCTCCTATTACCCAGCTTCCCCGGTGCTTCCTGCAGTTCTGGACCCGGACTGTCACCCTGTTTGGGAGACATACTTCTTTATATGTCCATATGAAAGTGCCAATGCTATGGAATGTAAAGAAGTATGTATCTCCGATAGGGTTTGCTGCAAAGTCACTATACGGGGGAGATCTGCTGCCCTACTGTTCTGCACTGGATATCGCTTATTTGCATGATTAGCAAAGCACATTGTGAGACCGCAAAAGTTCTGCTGGGGCTACTAGGAGCCACACTAGGATGGCTTTTCCCACCCAGGCCACTCTGCCATAGATCTGATTCTAATAAAGACCTCCAGATCTAAAAAATAGATTCATACATTTGGACATTGCAATGGGTAAACTTGACTGTTCAATAAAAAAGGGGGGCACATGAGAAAAGCTGGAAGCCCTTATGTGCAATATATGCCAATGATATGATTACAAAAGCTTTGCTGACTAAACAGGGAATTGTCCTGGTGCCAGAAAGTTCAGGCCTGCTCTAACAAATTGTGCTCCAGTCCAGCTCACAAAGGGTTAGCAATGGGGGGGGGGGTTTGGAAAATCCCTGACCTAGCAGAGTAGGAGAAAAGTCAATTGATGATCTTGTACTGGTGTGTGTATTGTTGTAGCACTTTGACTGTGTCAGCAGGTGGACCTACTCATCAGGACATTAAATATTCAAAGAGCTGACTGCGGCAGGGCCAGTGAGAGGCACCACCAGGCAAAACTAGCCGACCACCTTTTGTTTCCTTAAATCCAGGGGTCTCTGGCATTGGCTCTTTCATCCTAATCTCATGCACACAACCCCCACTACACACTCTGTGTTCACAATGGAACAGGGTTTTAAAAAAAAAACAGAAACTCTATATATACCGATGCAGCCGGCTTTAACTAGATATTTGTCTCTCTTCGTTCCAAATTTGAGCACACAGCCATGTTAAAATTGCACAAAGGTTTGGTCACCTGCACATCAATGAGGGTTCACACCCCACATATAGTGCACGTATGCAAATGTGTGTGACGTTTCCTGCACTGCTGTGTTGTAGAATCTCCCTTCTAAATTATTCTCAATGATTCTCCAAGGTGCCATTTGTTTGTTTTACCCTTAGTAGTAAATAAGGTCAGATCTTTGTACCATATGTGCAGGGAACAGTTACATAGTTCATTTGGGTTGAAAAAAATAAAGTCCATCAAGTTTGAAGCCTCCAAATGAATTGCTATACACATATATACACATACAGACCTATCTATACACTGTAGATCTTAAGATCACAATAACCATGAATATTATGTTCAAAAAAATCAACCCTCTTAATGGAGTAGAATCTGCTATCACACCGTCTCACTTTACCAAATAGATTTCTGCACTAGGGCAAGCAGTAATTAAATCACACAAAAACTTGTGTCCATGTTTACTGAGCCTTAACCCATGGCAGACCCAAGTCTAGTAACTTTGGGAGCACAAGCCTAATGTACAGCATGACACGTCCTTACACCAGGAATCAAGGGATGGAGAATTATATGCCATTCAGTCTCTTACTTTGATTTTAAGTACCCTGATTTTAAGTTTTTTATTTGTGGCCCCATAAATTTATAATGCATTTCAATGGGTGCATTTCCATGATTCTAAGTAATGTTTTCCCAGATTTACATCAAAATGTTGTCCTGATATACCCAAAAACTGCTTTTTTTCCTCTATGAATTATTATTTGTGAAATAAAGAGGTTTAAAAAAAACTAACCAAATGTATATTTTGCCATGGTTAAATGGTCAATTCCAATTAGTCTGCCCCTTATACAGTCCTGCACCAATCACTTATTGCTTTAGGTTGTGTATGTGACTGACAGAGAGTCTTGCACATGCCCCCCATAGTGTAACATTAACACTGCAATGCTTAACCCTTGTTATTAACACAGTAAATATTATTTCTCAAAGTAAAACGGACTCCTTTAACACATTTCCATTATTTTACATTTACCTGGATTTTACATAATTAATGTGTGTATATATATATATATATATATATATATATATATATATATATATATATATATATATATATATATATATAATCCACGAGACAGCCAGCACTCTCGTTAAATGGTTTAAGGTGCCTGGGTGCAGTATCAAAATTTCGATATATCCCCAACAAAAAGAGGATCCACACTCACAGGTCTTAGATAAAAATAAAAGGTTTTATTGTAGAAAGCACGACTAACGTTTCAGCCTTGGAGGAGGCTGAAACGTTAGTCGTGCTTTCTACAATAAAACCTTTTATTTTTATCTAAGACCTGTGAGTGTGGATCCTCTTCTTGTTGGGTATATATATATAAATACAGACACACACAATTTGTAAGCTTTGCCTGGCATGCCATGGCTGTATGATGCCTACTTGTGTATTTTCTAATTGTGCCCCTCTTATACAGCTTTGTGGAAACTGTTGCTGCACATTCCAACTATGGTTAAATATTCCTGCTGTGTGTCTACTAATTTAGGTGAATTAGGGCCAATTCTCTCACTTCTAGTGCCACTCTTCACGTGGTCATTAAAGTGGTACTTTGAGCCACACTTGCTCAGTAAGTTCAACCAGTTATATCGCTGTACAGAGTATAAATTCCATTATCTATCCCTATAGATAGACTAAAGTGAATTAGCTGAATGGATGATGCTGAATCCAACAGTAGCTGGATGGCTCTAAGTTGGATATCACTATTCATTTGCCCTTTACTTTAGGGCAGGGGGGCAGCCTCCCCGAAATGGTTTATCCCACTCATTATTTCACACTAGCAAGGGTTATGCACACAGTAATGCAGATTGCAGAAGAGAGGTAAATGCAGAAAGTGTTAGTAATGCTGGCAGCATACCTGGAGATGCAAAATCTGATTCTCAGCACATAAGGAAGAGCCTCAAAAGCCAAGGTTTAAAAGGGAAAATGATTTGTTGCAATGTGGTCACTCCATTAAAGACTGTAATATTTCTTAGTATGGAGTCCTCAAAAAACTGTTTTAATAGAAGCAGGTTGTACATATTTGGAGGAGGGTTTGATGATTAACGGATTGAGTGCAGATTATTCGTAGAAAAGATATAGAGAGAAAAAGCAATACAAGCAATGTCCTGTGATGTTCTTGGTGTTACACATACTGTATATAATGGTGCATTACATGGTGCGGTGCCCTGGCATCTATTCCCTGGGTTTCATAATATTCCCCTCTGTGGGGATTTGACCAACAACCTTTAAATTGAAATTAAAATACAGAATGCTGGCATATCACTATTCAGGGTAGAGCTGTGGTGTGTGGATGTAGTTTCACCCGTCGTCCCATTGGTACAAAAAGATGAACATGTGCAATGAAATGGCCAAAGATCTGCTCATCTGGAAACATGGCCAATCCAGTGGATCCATCTAAGTATGGTCACTGTAAGACCTGAACTACCAAGTTCATACATGGTATTATTGGCAATAAAGTGAGTAGAGTGTAATGACGTCAAATATGGTTGCACTCTGAACCTTTGTCTCATGGTATCCCAAATAAATGGGAAAAAACCCATGTTTTTGGCAACCTCACTGCAGGCTTAATGTGTATCATAGCACTTGGCAAAATGTGTTCAGGTTAGGATTAGACATGGTGAATTTGTGATTTTTGTTTATAGGACAAAATGCATAGGTGAAATAGATACTTACATACATGTAGTTACCTATCAGATCCATGCTTTCATTACCTACCTTGTAGCAGACTGTAGTAGAATGTGCCTGATATTCTGCAATATTTCTGCATTCTGTAATATCTGTGTAGGAGAAGAAAGCATTATAATAGACTTAATTGTGTGAGAGGTACCGGGTAGTTTTAATCATCTTATTTTCATGAACGCACTGATTAAAGAGAAGAGCAAAATTACATTTAAATAATTAAGAGCAATTAAAGTAAATAACTGCTCAGTAGAACAAATGAATCCAAACATAGGGGCAGTTCCCAGACAGCTTACTAATAGAGCATAAGTGGCAAAAAGCAAAGCAACTTTATTCGGGAATTAGTAAATCAAGGAAAAATCTTTTATGCTATCCCTGCCAAGCCCTGTGCTGTAGTAAGGCTAAAAGAGAAGTAGAAACACTAGTTAAATGCTACCTAGGTGTCTCCATACCAATGCACCCAAGTGATGTAGCAAAGGAAGCGACAGAAAAAAGCAGCACATATTTAAGGCCAAAGCAAGAAGGGAGTGTGGGTATTGCAGCTGAAAACCAACCTCACTTATTCCTAGATTTTTTATGCCCCTAAAATTAGATAGAATTACAGTGAGATTTAGAGATTAAGAGCCAAGCCCATTTTAAAAAAAAATCTAGATACAATAAGACAAAAATATAAATAACAGCTCATGCAAATGGCACCATCCTATAAAATATAGGTACTAAAATAATAAGATAATTAAATAAGACAAAAATATAAAATTAAAAATGTAAAATGTCAAGTGTGTACTGAAGCTGCTACTGTCTGATCCCCATTGTAAGCAGCAGTCCTGCCCTGCTTTATGGCAGCTGAGATTCTAGCTATCTGTATAACAGAGCATTCTGTCCCAGTGGCTGCACAGATCCTATCTGATCCCCATTGTAAGCAGCAGTCCTGTCCTGCTTTATGGCTGAGATTCTAGCTATCTGTATAACAGAGCATTCTGTCCCAGTGGATTCACAGATCCTATCTGATTTTAGCTGATCTTTATAACAGAGAATTCTGTTCAGGAATAATTATGCAAATATATATATATATATATATATATATATATATACACACATATATACACACACACACACATACACACATACACACCACTAAAAATAGATGAACAATTAAACAAAATTTAATTACTTATTCATCCCACCAAACCCTTGATTTCTGTTTCTATGCTATGAGCTATAGTTCAATAAAAGCTAGAAATCTATGTCATACAGAGTAACCTTTATTGATGTGACAAAATGCTTAAAAGGCACGCTCTAATCCCCAAGTGTTAAACCAACACTCTTTGGCATCCTAGGGGTCAGTCTTGAAAAACAATAATTTATGTTCTCACATTAACCTGCGGAGGGATGCAGACATTTTAAGACAGAATCAAATAGGATTATATATTTTTCAGTGTGGAATAAACTTAAAATGGTTTCTTTGTTCTTCTATTCATTTTAATTCCCGTTTGGGTTTCAAAAGATCCTAGATTTCCCTTAGTGTCGATCATATAAAACTCACTTGTGGCAAACTGCCCCATGAGAGAACACTGGCAGAGGATTATACCTGGAACATATAATTCTGTGATGCTAATCAAAGAATTCATTCCAGGCTTGTTAAACTAAACTTTCCACAAATTTGCTTATAATCATATTTTTTTCCCATCTCAACTACAACCGTTTAAATCATAGCCCTCTCATTAATTTCCATATCTGGGCCAGCTTGCATTGAATTAAATGCCACTTTCTGTTGTATTTGGATCATGTTAAACGGTTTCCATCTTGCCCTACTACACACTTATTTTGTACAACTACTGATATAAATCTGTAGGAAATAAAATCAAATGAAGCTCATACTAATTTATCCTCTGGATCCACAATGGACACTATCCCCTTGCTTGTATTTTTCTTTAAAAAAAACAAAAAAAAAACTGCATGCATATCTTATGTTTGTGAACACAGTAATAAATTAGTTCTCTAGGGAGAGGAATGAAAAGCAAGACGCACAACAATAAAATCACCATTTTAAAGATGAAATAAATATAAATTTTTATAAAATATCAATTTAAATACTCTGTAGTATCATTGACCATATTTATGTATGTATTTTATATACACACACAGGTATGGGATCAGGAAACCCATTATAAAGAAAGATTTACATTACGGGAAGTCTCCTATAGATTCTAATTTTAATCAACTAGTTCTAAATTATTTAGCCTTTTTTCAGTAATAATTAAGACTTCAACTACGACAGAATTCGTCCTTATTAGAGTCAATACAAATGTACTGGGTTTAATTAATGTTTCAATGATTTTTTCAGCATAAATAAAGTATAGAGATCAAATTTAAGGAAAGACCCTTTATCCGGAAAACCCCAGGTCCTGAGCATACTGAATTAAAGGTCCAATACCTGTATTTACAAAACTTTGTATCACTCGTGTATTATAAGGGATAATGTACCTCCTACTCTAAATGATAAGGATATATAGGGGCAGATTTACTAAGGGTCGAAGTGAATATTCGAATTGAAAAACTTCGAATTTCGAAGTATTTTTTGAGTACTTCGACCATTAAATAGGTCAAATTCGACTTAGATTCAAAGTGAAAATGCTTCGACTATTCCACCATTCGATAATCGAAGTACGGTCTCTTTAAAAAACTTCGACTTCGCCACCTTAAACCTGTCGAATTGCTATGTTAGCCTATGGGGACCTCCTAGAATATATAGCCAACATTTGGCTAAGTTTTTAGAAGTCGAAGTGAAATCGTACGATTAAATCGTTCAAATCGATCCATTCGAAGTACGATGTTAAAAATCCTACGAATTCTACTTCGACTATCGAACTAGCCTATTCGATGGTCGAATTTCGAAGTTTTTTGCACTTCGAAATTTGACCCTTGATAAATCTGCCCCTAAAAGTCACTGAGGAGTTCTGTGACCATATAAAGGCACAAGGCTGCAGGCTGAGTTATACAGAGATATAAGTATATAAGGATATTAGAAGTCATTGAGGGGTTCTGTGATCATATAAAGGCATACAGCTGTCATACAGGTCATAGATGGCACCCACATATAAAATCCACATATATTACAACAGGGCAAGTATATCACATATTTCTATGAGTCATGTGACATCACTAGGTTCTGACAATAGCCGATAACATCAATAAACAATTTATAAAGGATACAGTTTAGTATTATAAGAACACCTGTCTATAAGGGCTGAGTCTTATTACAAGGACCAGCAGCCAAAGCACCCTTGCACAAAAAAACAGCAGAAAGGCATGTTGGCTTCCCTATATCTCATCTGGCTGTAAATAGGGCTATTTTACTGCAGAATACATATCTGCAGCCTAAAGAGTTAATCTGCCAGGTTCAGTAATCCAAAGTGGCTGTGCTCATTTTGTTTATGGGCAAGAGGATGAACCTCCTAAAGCAGAAATGAATGTGTTAATGCAGGGAACCCCAACCTTTTGAACCCGTGAGCAACATTCAGAAGTAAAAGGAGTTGGGGAGCAATACTAGCATGAAAAATGTTCATGGGGTGCCAAATAAGTGTTGTGATTGGCTATTTGGTAACCCCTATGTGGATTGTCAACCTACATTGAGTCTCTGTTTAGCAGTGCACCTGTTTTTTATACAACCGAAATTTGCCTGGAATTCAAAAATAAGCTCCTGTTTTGAGGGAACTGGGAGCAGCATCCTTGGGGTTGAAGAGCAACATGTTGCTCACGAGCTACTGGTTGGGGATCACTGTGTTAATGTATAGTAGGATTATAAACCGGTGTGATTACAAATACTAATTTAGGTGAGGTGCCTTACTGCTACTGAATTAATTTCCCTTCAGTCCCCTCAGCAAAAGGTTAAGAAATGCTGATCTATAGGCACAAGGAGAGTCTTGAAGTTGTCAATTTCCATAACCTTTTAGGATACCCTAAATCTGTCCAACTGGCGCCCACCTTGTGTGGCCCCCCACATGAAAGTGTGCCTGTTGTGACTGCTTACCTTGTGTAAACTTTAAAGTGTATCAGTATTGAGATTAATTGACCCCTGCATTGTTTAGACCTCAAATTCCTGCATTGTTCATACCGGTTATCCCCCCTACATTGTCTATTGTTCACACCCCTAAAACCCTATGTTGTTCAAACCTCAGAGCCAGACTGAAAGTGCCCACACTCTTCACACCTCGTACAAACTGCTGGAACGGCACCAGTATTGTCACTATATGTAGCACAATATGAACTTTTCATCTTAGAGTCCTGATAGGTTTCCCTGTCTCCTGCTGTAGTCTGCCTTCCCTATGCTCCCTGTGTGTGCCATACTCTGCTTGCCCTACTCTACCTGTGGGATGTGAGCTTGGAAGGCTTTGTTAGCATTTGGAAATTGTTGTTAGGGGGCCCCAAAAGGTGTTTAATTATGTGCTTGGGGGGATGCTGTTTTATCCACAGGGGAGAAGGAACCATTTGGATTTAAGGGCATGTTTTATTTATGTTTTAATAAAGTATTATTAAAACATATGAAGGATGAGTGATTTCTCTGCAATGACCACCAACCATTTGTGTTTTTGGCATGCTACCACCACTAATGTGGAATATGGTCTTAAAAGTTCTTGTGGTAACATGGATGTGGTTTAAAGTGGATGTGGTTTAAAACAGGGAGTGGTCAACGCCGATTTCTATTATCGGCCTCCAACCAAGTAAAATCCATGCATGACTTCCAAGAGAAACATTGATAGGAGCATCAAAGATCCTTGTAGGAGGAATGTGTTAGCACTGTAGGGGCAGAGTGCTTTTGGAAGATATGGTGGGTATTTTATCTCTACCAGGCCATGGGAGAATCTTTCATGTGGGACTATTGTATCCTTGCCGTCTCTGGTTCCATGTGCAACTTCGAGAGTCTGCATGCAGACCAGATCTCCCTGTTTCATCCAGCTGTAGTCAGAAAAAACATTTTGTTGGAGAAAAACGCTATATTTTGTCAATATGGAGGCACCAGTAGCTAAGGTTAACAGCACCCACTCTACAGCACCAACATTTTAGACCCCAAACTAAACAGTAGCTATATAGACTACAAGCGATAATGTTAATTCATTGCTGTTTTTTTATTTAATGGAAATATGGCTTTTTAAAATACCTTTTGATTCATCCATTCCCATGATTCCCAGGGTGGCTTGAGTCTGTCAAACACTTGTGACCCTGGGCAAGTCTCACCGTGCCTCAAGTATAGATTGTCAGCTCTTTGAGGCAAAGAGAGACTAAATAACACATAATTATAAGTGTAGACAGATGTACCACTAGGCTTAACCATAATCAAACATTATTTTGCAAATAATTAGTGATCAGAATGTAAAGTAGACACTAAAATGTAGGGGGGCTGGATGAGAAAATAATATCATGTGTGCTTGCATTTTGGGTGGACAAGGTGAAAGGTTAGAAGTGATTGGCTGGAAGCAATATCATTTTTCACTTTTGCAGGCAGGGTGGTGTGCAGATGGGGGGCTGGGGAAGCCTTAATAAACTGCTCTATTCTAGAATAAAATGAAAGTGTGTTATTCACAGATCGACCAATTAAAAGAAAAAAAAAGGGGGGTGCTGACTCAGCCTGGGAAGTGTGCACGTCTGATTGCAGGAGGGAAAGGATCTCAGCACTGCAGTGCAGTCTGTGTGTGTGTGTGAGAGCTGCAGCTGGAGTCCAGTGATTTGCATTGTGCGTCTGGGATGCTGCATTGAGGAGAGAGTGGGTGTCCCGGGATAAGGGGAATTCTGAAAGACTTGAGAGATGAAGCAGCGGCTGAGATCTCACTTACACATAAAATAAATTAAAGGAATTGGGATTCTCATATTAAAAGGAGGTCCCACCAGAGACAGATAATGTTGGCTTTGCACCCCTCACTCAAAGCTGCTGCTGTGTGCTACAGTCCTGCAGACCCTGGGTATCAACGGCAATTGCATATCCTAGGGGGTGCAAATATGGGTAACCTGGCTATAAGTGAGGTAGGTAGCATGGCACTGAGAGATGTAGTTTAACAACAGCTAAATGGCAATAGATCCAAATCCATTTTACCAGGGCCAATGCTACAGCCTAAAATGGTCAGGGACCTGGTACCCAAAGAATTCAATCTTTCCAATTAGAAGGTTAAAGAAAACTGCAATATATAGTGACCAGTTCACAATGCAGCCCATGATTATGTACCTTGGGGGTACGGAACACGTAGAGCTGATGGAGAAGCATGTACACTTTTAACTTATTTTATTGGCCCTGCTTTTCTTGCTGTATGTTAAAATTCACAATGGGGGTTATGGGATATGAGCAGATAGAACCCTGGGATTCAGAATCTATGATATGAAGCATTAGATGTTGGGGGCAACCAGTGACATACATTTCAGGGGTGCACAAATTCCAGCATGTAGAAAGAGACCCAGCAGCAAAATATGCACCAACGACCATAAGTCCCTTGTTACACCTTGTACCAGATACCAGGTTGGATTTACTTGGGCAAAAGGTTGAACTTAATGGACACGTGCCTTTTTCAACCTTATATACTATAGAATTGTAACAATACTGGTGGCAGTAGATACTGGGTGTCAACTGGTCAACGTGTCTTTTCGGAGCCGTTTCTGCGCCTCTGTGCATTTAGCAAATGGAACTCTGCCATAAAAGACATTGTACTGTTAATACAGTCCCTTTTGTTGGGCCGAGACAAGAGAAACATGTGTTCCTATTAAAGATCCTCCCTCTTGGGCACCCAAGTACAATAGTATTCATGCTTATTTGCACTGGCGTACAGTGGCACAAAGCGTGTTTCCCCTCATTGACAAGTCGCTCAGCTCCGGGAAACAAAGGGTATCTCCCCAAGTGACTTGCGGAGGGAGCAACACCAGAGCCATTTGTTTTGGGTTTTTTTTCAGCGACTTCCCAACTGAGAACTTGTGGCTTGTCCTGACTGTGACCTTGAGTCCATCTGTGTCAGCACATTGGCAGCTTCCCGGTCTGTGTGGCACATAATCGCTCATCCCCTGGCTTTAACTTACACTCGGCGGCTGCCGTTTATCCTTCTCGCTGGTTCACACGCACAGGAAAAACCCTGCTTTAAACAGAATTCCAGCGCTGCATAACACGTTGGTGCTATATAAATAAAGGAAAATAATAATAGGTCTTTACAGACTGCAGTGTAAGGAATACCGTATTGTCTGCGAATCCTTTATGGCAGTACAGGGAGTGCGGCGCAGTGTTTGCTCTGAACTTGGCAGGGAAAGTGCAGACTAGTTTGTGCGATTCTGCTCAAAGCAATGTTTGTATTATTCATTCCGGCTTCTGTACCTGCAAACTGGGCTACTGGCATAGCGGGTACAGTTACGCAGACAGCATTCATTTCATGACAGACAGACAGCCCATTGCTGGAACTTTTGCCCCGGGACACAAGTCTCTGCATTGATAATACAGATATGGGATCCATTATCCGGAATGAAGAGGGTTTAAAAATAAATAAATAAATAGGTGCACATTTATTAAGTTTAGTTATAGTGTAAAGGCCAATATAAATCTACAACACAATACAGGTATGGGATCTGTTATCCGGAAACCCATTATCCAGAAGTCCTCTGAATAATGGAAAGGCCGTCTCCAAAATAATCCAAATTTTTAAAAATAATTTCCATTTTTCTCTGTAATAATAAAACAGTAGCTTGTACTTGATCCCCACTAAGATATAATTAATCCTTATTGGAAGCAAAACCAGCCTATTGAGACAAAAAAGGTCCCATACCTGTATATGTAATAACTTCAAAATCCTTGGCAAAAAAGCCATAGCCACTGAAATATTGAAGCAAGTCAGGTTGGTTGCTTCCCACAGTCCCTTATGCAAGAGGATAAAGATCTGTAACTTCCTATGGGAGTAAGACCTGGAAGTTTAAGCAACTGTATTATTGTGGCTTTGTATATACTATCAAGAAGATTAAGGTTTATTACTGCCAAAAATTTAAATCAAGGGAGGGCTGACAGAACCTTATCTTAACCATGGGCCTAGCAGTGGATTAAAGGGCCCCTGGTGCTTTACTATCCCTCCTTGCATTCAATACAGCATTTTCTATGTAGATTTGTATTTAAAATATATGGGTTGGAGCTGCCATACAGTACAGTATGAGGGTATAGCTTATTGTGTGCCCCAAACATTCTTTCTGTGTTTTTATTTTTCCATATAGACGAGACCTACTATATTGGATACCACTGAAATCTCAACATCTTACCTTCCAGGTCCAACTGTTTGGTGCCTCCCCTTGCTAATGTAATGTGCATGACTAGTTCCTAGGGGCTCTCAGCTTAATTGCTTGGGAGGAAATTTTTACAGAGGTGACATGTACATACAGGGGCATATCAGGGAAGTCATAGCTTGAGTTGGAAGCCCTATGGGTTCATACATGCTTAGGATATGTTCTTTTGGGGCATAAAAGGAGCTTTTAAATGTGTAAAAAAAAAATATAGTCATTGATTAATGAATATGTTTCACTTATAGACTAAATTATGTTCTTGAGATATTTAATATTTTATTAGTAATCTCTCTAAATGTTCCTGCTGCAAACAACTGGTGTAACACATTTATGCCAGCTCAAGCAGCCAATAATTATTATTAACGCTTATTTATAAAGTTCCAACATATTCTGCAGCCCTGGATCATTTAGAGCAGGGGTGCCCAAAAGGTAGATCGGGATCTAACAGTAGCTGGTGATCAGTAGATCTCAAGACACTGTCAACAAACAGCTTGTCTAAATCACCCTCCTGTTTCATGCTTTCTATACAGATAATTATTCTGTTAAGGTTACATAAGAAATGGTTGTTTATTAAATATAACAATATACATTTTCTCATAAATCAATATTTAAGTAATATTCTCCATGGAACAGAATGCTAACTTTATGATTTTATGGATGCAGATCATAATGGGACAACATCACTAAAAGTAGACCTTGCATTAGTAAAGTATGGACACTCCTGATTTAGAGTAAATCCTGCCAAACAGAACGACTAGAGCTACTTGCGGCAGGGAAAATGGTTAACTTTAGGAAGATCGCTAATAAACCATTTATATCTCAGAAATAATTGCAGCAAATAAATCAAACGCATACGCGAAAGAGCTTAATTAATCATGCAATATAATCTGATGGAACTATTACATCTGTGACAGTTTCCTTTTAACTTGCCCTTGATTAAACCTGGACATAAGTGTTGCAGCTCTATAACCTCAGTGACAAAATCATACCAAATTCTACAGTGTGAAATAGCCCTTCTATGGTGTACATTCATGATGAATTATTAGCCTCTACATGGGAATGTGTCCTTTTTGCTTTTGTGGAACCTACCTATAATTATAATATTATATATATTACATAATAACACTAGTATCAAGGATATTTGACCTCCAGGCAAGTATAATACCGGCTAGGTTATGAGGCCACCTAGGTTGGACCCTTTGTGATTTAAAATGTTGCTGGCCAATTGTATGATATATTTAAACTTAGTTTCAGTGAATTCTGCTTTTTTTTTTTGTTTCATTTCAATTTTTGCTTCTGTTGTGCATTTAATGCAACGCAGGACCATGTTAAGAATGAATATAGACATTCTCCTGCCTGCGTATGCTTTTGTACCTGCACTGGATTTGCAGATTGAACTGCACTCTCCCAACGCAGATACGCAGTGACCCTGACTACCCTGCACTACTCGTGTGTGTGTGTGTGTGTGTGTGTGTGCACCAACAACCACATTTTGTTTGACGCACATCATGAATTTCAAACACCCGTATGTACGTAGCCTTATGAGTCATGTGCTTCCAAGGGGAGGGGCTAAAATGACTGCAGTACCTCGGCAGTGTCCTACACCGTTGTCCTAAACACAGAGCGAATCTAATTGCCACAATCTTACACTAAAAATCAGGAGTAAGAAGTTTGATCTGGGCAGCTTAATAATAATGAAAAAAAATAACGTTAAATGATTTTTGCATAAGGTGATAAAAAGCACAGCACAAATCAATTCTTCCTCCAGCCATTCATCTACATCCCCATTTGCCCCTATTATAACTAATTGAACACAGTGCATTTTGTTGGTGTGTGTCATTTGCTATTGATTGGATGCTGGGCGTTTGCCATATAGAGCAGTATTGAGAAAACGCTGAGCTTGCGCCGCTGCATGGGATTAGGCAGTCAGCATATGTTTTATCTAATTGCTAGTAAACCATATCCTTGTTTAGGTGTTGATGCACAAGCTGATGCCCATTGTAGGACACATACTGGCTTCCACACACCCCGTTTACAGGAATTTATTTGACTATACAGGTATACCGGAAACCCCTTATCCAAAAAGCTCCCAATTACGCCATGGACTCCAAATAATCCAAATTTAAAGAAAATATGAAAATATTTCCTTTTTCTCTGTAATAATAAAACAGTACCTTAAACTTGATCCCAACTAAGATATAATTAATCCTTATTGAAGGCAAAACCAGCCTATTGGGTTTATTTACTCTTTACTATAAAATTCTATAAAATTAAGGTATGAAGTTCCAAATTACAGAAAGATCTGTTGTCCAGAAAACATTCTGGATAACAGGTCCCATACTTGTATTTGTTTTATAATGATAAAAAGTTCTCTTCCACTAGAAATGCACCCTTCAGAATGATTAGAAATGGATGATTTTAACGATACGGGATTTCAATTTCAATTAAACTTGCATGTAGTTTTAAATGAATGTTACATAGTTAAGCTGGGTTGAAACCAAAAAAAACAAAAAAAAACAAAAAAGAGTGTTTCATGTACCAATGTATCCATTAGCATTATGAAATAACATGTCAGATCTGCATACTTATTTTATTCATCTTCCGTTTTTCATCACTGGACCCCTAGTAATTATATTATACAAAGTAAACTCTACCTCGGTGATTCCCAACCAGCGGCTCCTGAGCAACATGTTACTCAACAACCACTTGGATGTTGCTTCCTGTGACCTCAAAGCAGGTGCTTATTTTTTAATTCCTGGCTTGAAGGAAAGTTTTGGTTGTATAAAAACAAGGTGTACTGTCAAACAGACTTTCATATAGGCTGCTCCCATTAACTTTTTCATACGTGTGTTGCTCCCCAACTCTTTTTTTATTTGAGTGGCTCATGGGTAAAAAAGGTTGGGGACCTCTGCTCTACTCTACCTGCTGCAAATTAAAGAGCAAATAAAAACGAATGGACTAATTGCATTTTGTATTAGAAGACCACTTTCAATGTTAAGAAATGTTAAATTTCCCCTTCAAAATGCCCAAGCTAATTAGAGAATGTGTTCTTCTATTTAATGCTATTACCCAGTCCCTGCAAGGAGACATGTAAGTATCAGTGGTGACTCGCATATTGGGTCAATGTGGATCAAGGTGCAAGTCATTGAGAATCTGATCAAAATGATTTGCACATTGATTAAGGCATCACCGATTGATAGATACGAGTACACCAGGAACAGACCATTCCATTCTCTCATCACTGAATGTTTTCCTTGTGCTGTCGGGTGTAAAAAGGACAGTAATAGGCAATTCCCGAGAAAGAGAAACTAAAAGTACTATTTTCTTTTCAGTAATTCCCCAAATAAACAAATACTGGCATATTGATAAAGATAATCACATTCCTGGTGTTTCTGTGCTTACCTGTATAGTTCCTATGCACAACCATTCTGGTGCTTCACTCACAGAGTTTCACTTCCATTTTATGAATAACTGTACATTTGCTTGTAGCCAGTGGGACTGAAAAACAACACATGTAGTAGGTATAATGAGATTTTATTATTTACACACATACACCCCTGATTTTAAGTTTTTACATTTTACAGCCCCTGATTTTAAGTTTCCCCTCATTTTACATTGTTGTTTTGTGGTCCCACCTATATATTATGTATAATACATTTCCCTGATCTTACATTTTTCCTTGGATTTTACGGCATTTTTTTCTGGTCCCCTGAAAAACGGAAAACGGGGGTTCTACTATTTTCTTTCCAGCAATACCCCCAATAGGAATAAACAAACACTGGCATATTGATAAAGATAATTATATCCCTTTTGTTTCTGTGCTTACCTGTATAGTAAGAACAACCATTCTGGTGTTTCATTCACAAAGTTTCACTTCCATTTTTCCCCCCCATGGGGATTAGAAATAACTGTACATTTGCTTGTAGACGGTGGGACTGAAAAAAAAATGTAGTGGGTATAATGAGATTTTATTATTTACACACACACTGTGTGTATATGTATGTATATATATATATATATATATATATATATATATATATATATACACACACACACACACACACATTGTGGTCCCACCTATATATATTATGTATAATACATTTCCCTGATTTTACATTTTCCTGGATTTTACTCCATTTTTTTCTGGTCCCCTGAAAAACGTAGAACGGGGGTTCTACTTGTATATTATAAGCTGCTACTTATGGCTGCAGAACTGCAAATTCTTACAATAAATTAATAGTACAGACAGTTCAATAACATTTGTTCTATAAAAATACATTTCCAGATGTCTGATGTTGCCTGTCCCTTAGAGCTTACAATCTAAGCAAACAAACCCCTCAATGTTGGTTCATGCCATAGAGGCCTAAAAGGGAATTTGGGAAATGTTCTTGCTTATGTCTGTACTATATATTCCAACTGTTGCAAACCAAAAAGGAGGAGTTGGGGACTGAAGCAAATGGCTGGACGTGGACCTTTCTCTGGGCACAAGCCTGAAGACTCTGCACAAGGTTGAATGCTTTGCTAAAGCTGGTAAAATGGAACCAAATCAACTGTTGAATGGATTTGGTCCCCTTCAACCAGCTGCAGCTGTGCATTGATCGCTCTGACACAGCTGGAGGAGGTGCTGAATTCCAGGAGGTAACTGAATGCCGTCCCATCCCGAGGAAGACAAACAGCCACCGGGCCAGCTTGTCGATAAACAAGTAATAATGAGTGATGGCTCCAAATCCATCATCCTCTGTTGCTGTAATGTTGGGGGCTGAGACTGATTCATTAAGTGCTGGCTGCTCAATTCACTGTAAGGGAGACTCTAAGATTAAAAAGCCTAATATCCCGAGTGCATTGATCTTAAACAAGAGAGTAAGTGCTGGATCTATGTGATCCAGTGTCACTAGGCACACTATAGAAGCACTGCTTATAAAATAAAAGGACTTGTATACCGTATAAATATTGTTTCCATTCAATTGTCATTGCCTTACATAGCTGTATGGTGTTTGTGTGTGCAGAATATTCTTTCCCTGTATATTTGTATTTATACATAAGGAAAGGAGGAGACATATTGTTTCCCTTAGACAGTACAGTATGAGGGTAGAGCTTATTGTGTGCCCAGAACATTCCTTCTCTGTATATTTGTATTTATACATATGGGAAGGAGGTGCCATATTGTTTCCCTTAGACAATACAGTATGAGGGTATAGCTTATTGTGTGCCCAGAACATTCCTTCTCTGTATATTTGTATTTATACATATGGGAGGGAGGTGCCATATTGTTTCCCTTAGACAGTACAGTATGAGGGTATAGCTTATTGTGTGCCCAGAACATTCCTTCTCTGTGTATTTGTATTTATACATATGGGAGTGATTGTTTACTTTAGACAGTACAGTACGAGGGGGGGGGGGAGTTATCTTATTTTGTGTCCAGAACATTCCTTCCCTGTATATTGTAGGTATAAAAACTGGCAGGAGCTGCCATATTATTTCCTATAGACAATACAGTACGAGGGTTTTTGCATTTATACAGGTGGCTGTGACCTATGGGGACATGCACTGAAAGTTATCACTGCAAAACTAAATGCTACCTCTATATTAAACCATTGAAACTGAAGGAATTTGCCTGTTTTTTGGACTTGGTAAATGCATTTTTTTCTGTGGGATGTCACAGCATTAGCAACATATGAACAGGGCATGGGGTTATTATTCTTGAAGAAACCCTTTCTTTCCTCCCAAGACCTGAAATGTTGTTCTGTTCTCTCTGTGCAAGAATGAAATGCAAAGAAAAAAATGGACCCCGTTTGATTTTGCCATGCCCTGTAGGTTAATTGAGTAGTTTTGTAAATAGCATGGAACAGAACACAGCAGCAAAATGAGCCCAATTCAGATCAGGCATGATGATCCCTGCTGCTAAGGGCACTCCTTGGATACTTTCCTAGTTAATATTTCTCAATGGCAACCGGACAATCACTAATTTTCACCTCAGTGATTAGATTACAGCAGAAATGCATATACACTTGTCTAAGGGTGTTGAGAATCACAACACATCAGCTATATGGCAGCATCTGTATTACAGTATATTACAATTGCTAAGTGACCGGGACACATAAAAGGTGCTAAGCATGAGACCCCGTGCAGCGTATAGTTCCTGATCATCTTTAGTTCCTCACGAATACCCTTTTGTGGTTGTATCAATCTCTCCAATAGTATAACGTAGTGTTAATAAGCATTCAAATCAACTCTATAGAGGGTTGGTTTGTAGTTGCTGTAAAATGATTGGTTATTCTTATATACATTTTAGCCAATGCACACCTTATTACCATCACATGCTGTAATATTGATGTTATCCAAGACTGCACCAAAGCACAGCGCCTTTCTGTACTCAAGATCTTACAATAGAAGTCTCCTACAGAGGGTTATACAGTGGCTCTGCCAGAACATTATTTTTAAGGTGGCCATACACGATAAGATCCGCTCGTTTTGGTTCACCAAACAAGCACATCTTTGCACCGATATTCCCACTAACGGAAGCGCAATAATCAGGTAAATCCAAACGTTCGGCCCTAGGGCTGAACGATTGGATTACAACGAAGAGAACGGGTGCCGTCACGATGAGGACCGCATCAACTATCCTTGATCGCTAGAAAAATCAAACCTTCCCGATCTATATCTTGGCCATATATCGATCAGAGAGACCCGTCGGAAGCCCCCATACACTGGCAGATAAGCTGCCGAATTGGTGCAAAGGACCGATATCATCCTTATATTGAGAGTACGTTACCAAATAGTAGGTCTCATACCCTGAATTCAACCTCTAGGGGTTTTTCAATACAAGCCTATTAGAGCCTATTGAGGTGCATATACTGGGAAAAATCGGACCAGTTAGGTAACAGTAGCAATATAAAGCACACGTACAACTGGATCAATATTTTTGTTTGATTAAAGGCTGTGCCACACATGGGCATTGAGTGCACCTAACCCATGCATAAAAGGGAAGGGCACATGGAGATCTTTTGTGCAAAAGCGGACGACAACAACAACACAAATTGTGACGTTTACAAAGCAGCTCATTTGCTTTCACTCTGGTAAGAGCGCTGCCATGTTTTTGGCTCTTCATGAATCCTAAGTGAATACACTCACCAGCTGTCTGATTTATGCACGCCCCGCTGCTGACAATTTTATCAGAGGGGTCAAATGATGTAAATCACAAGTCTCTTAAAAATACAGCAAAAGTGTCAAAACCAGCAGCCGGGAAATCAATAATAATTGGACCTCATGGCTCTCGCTTTCCTCATCCCCTCCTCGTGCGCCATGTCCCAGTAATCCGTGTGCTAGGGCTTCACTCCCAAGGGAGCGGCACAACACCATTAATAAAAATCCTCCTGGCTAATGATAATTAGGTTGCTTAAGAAAATGTCACACGCAGAAGCTACAGGCATCATAATTAAAAGGGACATAAACCTTCCATAAAACTCTGCCGTTGCCAACCCAGCTCTCCAAAGTAAGCAGCCCTAATGTAATTACAGATGCAAGAGGGTGCTCCAATGAGAATAGCAGTGTACGATCAGTCATCTGTTATCTAACATAGGGAGATTACTGTATAGCTTTGCATATGTTTTATCCAGGAGGCTATACTGTACTATAACTCTTCTGTTGTTCCAGACATGGCCAACATGGTGCATCTGCAGATTACATTTCTAGTGATGTAGGGCTCAGATCATCTGCCCAATACACATAGATTTTATCTGTAGCATTATAGACAGCTTTACTGCATATTCACATTTCAGAAGGCTGCACAGCATGCTGTTTAGGTGATAGGTGCCAAATGAAAAAAATATGTCTCTAGTATAAAGGCAGGATACATAGTTCTGAGTGGAGAATGCCAGCCTTTTTATAATGCCAGCTTTAGAGTATGTTTTAAGAAGCCATTCGAAGGAGAGCGCAGCGTTATTTCCCGTAATGCAACAATCCCTAAATATATCCTGTAGCTGTCCCACCAGTGTGTATGTCCCATTAATCTTATCAGGCTCACAGGTGGATTCCTATGTACTGCTCCTGCGGGGATCCAGACCAGAAAGGATGTAGCACAGCAAGCGACTGGTTTGGGATTCACCAACGGCTCTTTGGGACATTACAAACAGGACTTTTTATTTCAGTCCGGGTGACATTGTGTACAAAACACATTTTCACACGAATCTGCATTTTTACAGACAACACAATTTTAATTATTTGCAATTAAGGGGCATTTGTGGGTGTTTTGTTGGACTCTTTTCATGTCATTGCCCTTATATACAGGGATGTAACCTTAATATACAAGGTATGGAAGACTTTCTCTTAAACCGTTGTAGGTTATTGCTGTGACTCCTTCATAACAGATAGACAGGGGGACTGCTGTCCCTCAGGGGTGTATTTAGGGTCTGATGCCACCCTAGGCACCGGACCTAAACACAAGCACATCGTGCGCGTGATGTCACGTGTACTCACAACAAGGAAGTGATGTCACACGATGTGTGTGCGTGACATCACTTCCACCAACCAGGCCGCCTATCCCTTACCCAACCCAACTCCTTCACCGGATTTCCTATGGAAATCCATGGCAAAGACTGGGCACATTTTTTTTTTAAAAAAAAACATTTATATGTACCAAGGGCCGCCCCCCAAAACTTGCCGCCCTAGGCACAAGCCCTCGGGTGCCTAAATATAAATACGTCCCTGCTGTCCCTTCCTCTATCACTGCCAGATTGGCCACTGTATTTCCTGTTCCTGTTTGCTTTATTCACTCTTCAGTACCAACAACTTTCAAAGTCCAACTTATGACTCACTGCAACCTAGTGGCCAAACTAATTATACATTAACCATTACTTAACAATTCACATTTCACCCCCTTACAGGGTTTTATTTAAGTCCAGTACTGCCCTAGGCTACTTACCTTCACCCAACCCCATCTATCACCCATGGACGCGTTGATCATGGCAGTGAGAGTTAACACTTTAATTTCTTTTTTTTTCTTCCATAAGCTGCCTCCCTAGGCATTGCCCATTGGTAACCTATATAAAAATATGCCCAAGTTTTTTTAACCGCAGTGGTATTTTGTGCATTCCACCACATAGGAAAGCAATAGTTAGGGTCGTTTCTATAGGAACTATACCCACAGGAACTGCATGTAAATGTGCATGCCCATCCTGGCTCTGAAAACTGGGGTAATTTAACTCCTGCATTCCCATGTGATGAAACACATAAAAACATCATGGCAGGGAAACCCATGTGTATAAGCCCTTAGACAGAATTGCTGATCTTTCCAAGAGCAGAGCTGTTTTGGCCATGGGGCAAGGTGGCACTTCACCTAGTGTAAGAAATTGCCATCTTTGTTTTGACATTATATGGAAAACAATAGTAAGAGGGTTGAGGTATATTATATAGAATAATCCTACACTAGGAAGCCAAAAAGATAGCCCTTCTGGCAGGTCCGGACTGAGAATTAAAATAGACCCTGGAATTTCAGGTACACAGAGGACCAAACAGCCCCCACCAGCCCACCAAATGCTGACTTTCTATGGCACCTTATAGCAGCCCCTCTGGCATTTGCCAGAACCCACAGATTGCCAGTGCAGAGATCCCCCCAGTTTGAGTGCTTTAGGTATGTTTAAGGAGAGATAAGTCAGCGTGGCACCAGACCCAGAAATGCCCTCAGCCAAAGAAGGAAACAAGCACAAGTACCAGGAATACTCTCCTTTATGCAAGCACACAAATGGACTTTCATAACCATAAACAGTGTTTCCCAAAGGGTACACTACATTACATATAGACTGCATTTTTCTAAGGACTGGTTGCACAAGCAGGGGTTGAACAGCCAAAGCCCAACCCTGCGGCATTATAACCGGGACTGTCGTATCCAATGTTGGGCTCACTCCCCCTTTGAGCCAAAGCAGAGCAAATAAAGCCAGTTAACTTTTAAAAGATATAAATCTATGGGACACTGATTTCCTGCATGACACAGGGCAACTGAATTATTTACGTTGAAATAAAAACTGAAATGGGCTGATAAAATAGGAGGTAATTATACGACGACAGAACCCTTTTAATGTTAAAAAGAAGGAATCTGGCAGCTTGAATCCCCTCCATCACTCCCTATTAGTGAGTCATTACACATGGAGCCGCGCGCTTATGAATTAAATTCACTTTACTACCTGAAGGGATATAAAATGACAGAACAGGCGCTCGGTTATGGAGCAGTTAAATGTAATGACTGTCGCATAATTAATTTAAAATCCTAAAGAGGATTAGTAAATGCACCGCTGCGGGATGAACAAAGACTTTCGCGTTGCGAAAGATCGCCGTATCCATTAAAGGGGAAGTAAAGATTGAACGCAAGTTGCTTTTGCAAGGTAACCCTCAGATCTGTATGTGATATCTGGTTCCGGTACATGAAGACAAGTGAAGAGAAGTCCTGCTTTAGGGAATGATTTAATAGGTACTCTTCTATGGCTAACTGAAAATATTACATCCCAGAATGATATAGTGGAAAGATGTGGTGCTGAGACAAATCTCCCAAAAATTAATTGCCTTAGTAGAACATTAAAGGCATAGAGGAGGGGCAGGCAATATTTGATTGACAGCTGAGATTTTTAAATGAGTTTACAACAGCTATAAATGCTTTGATAAAAAACAAAAAACAAATTTGGATTTCATGTTCTGGGTGACCGGTCCACTTTAAGATTGCCGCAAGTAAAACCTATTACATTGATCTGGCTTAATGCAAAGGGAGGCATTTTCCCACGATTAACCAGGAAAATAAGCCAAAGTAATAGCTTTTACTGGCAAAGATTTAACCACTTACCATCACCCTAAAGGGTTCTCCTATTTTTGGCCCCTAAACAGTTGGGAAATTGCCTTAGGATAGTGCAACAAAATTAGCCTGCTGACATACGCAGGCCGATTTCAGCCCAACTGTTAAAGGAATAGTAAACATCAAAAAATTAATGTTTTAAAGTAATAAACATTTAATGCAGTGTTGCCCTGCTCTGGTAAAACTGCTGTGTTTGCTTCAGAAACACTACTATAGTTTATATAAACAAGCTGCTGTGTAGCAATGGTGAAAATTGAAAAAAACTATATAGCACAGGTTAAATAGCGGATAACAGATGACAACAATATGGAGAAAAGGCTTAGGTTACACAGCAGATAGCAAATAAGCTCTGTAGAACATAATGTTATCTGTTATCCACTATTTAACCTGTGCCATATAGCCTTTTTTCAATTTCCACCATTGCTACACAGCAGCTTGTTTATATGAACTACAGTAGTGTTTCTGAAGCAAACAGATCAGTTTTACCAGTACAGGGCAACAGCACTTTATATTTTCATTACTTTAAAACACTTTAATTTTTTAGTGTTACTGTTCCTTTAACATCTTTAAATGGTTCAAGGGACCTCTGCCCATGACTTCTACATAACCTCGACAGGTTTTAGGTGGTGTGTTTTCGGATTCAAACTATTTCCAGGGTTGGGGATAATAACTCGAATAGTCGAACAATTCTAGTTTTTTTTTTTTTAATAATAACCTGGAAATGTGAGTTTAGACCCAAAAATACAACTCAGAAACCTGTATTTTCTCTCGCTGTTAAGGCCCCCTTTATGTATCAGAGCTGTACATGTAAACAATCAAAACACAGAGTATTATTTTAAAACAAAAAGATACCCCTCTGAAAAGCCAAATAATGCATTTTGCCCTTTATTTGTTTATAGGGTTGCCACCTCACCCCTTTAAAACTCAACACATATGGAACACACAGCCTGTGGCTTAAGGCAGCTAAAAGCTGCAGACAGACCAGGTCGGCAGCTTATCAACCCATGTGTAGAGCCCCCGACGGGCTTTCCCGATCTATCTGGCCGAAAGTCGGGCAGATGCCGATCAGGCAGGTTAGGAAATCTCATCGGATCACAACTTTTCGTTGATGCGGTCCCGCGATCCGACTGCCCGTTTGGCCTCCGTTCTGATCCGATTGTTGTACCCTAGGGCCCACGATCGGTTCAGCCCGATAACGCCCACTTCAATGTGGGCATATCGGGGAGAGATCTGCTCGTCTGGCAAAATTGCCAAAAGAGAGGATCTCTATGTCTATGGCCACCTTAAGGGCTCTTACTCATGAGCGTTTTTACCTGCGCTCCCCTGCGTTCCGTTTTTCGGCGTTCAGCCGCAGGGGAGCGCAGGAATAGACGCATTTCATTATTTCAAATGGGGCTGTACTCACACAGGCGCGTGTAGGCGCCGAACGCAGGAAAAATGCAGCATGTTGTGTCTCAACCTGCGTTCGGCGCCTACACGCGCCTGTGTGAGTACAGCCCCATTTGAAATAATGAAATGCGTCTATTCCTGCGCTCACCTGCGGCTGAACGCCGAAAAACGGAACGCAGGGGAGCGCAGGTAAAAACGCTCATGAGTAAGAGCCCTAAGTAGCAATTCATTTAGATGCATACGGCAAACTGAACTGATTCGTATGCAGCCATGCATCTAAATGAATTGCTAATTGCCCATGCAGGCTGTGTATTCCATATGTGTTTGGTTTTAAAGGGGCGAGATGGTAACCCTATTTGTTTATGATTTACAATCAGAAGCCTCACACAGCCTTCAACTGTCTGTAGGTGCTGGGAGTTATAAATCTAAAGGGATGCCCACTGCAACAAAGTTGTGTTGTAAGGCCAGCTTAACGGGTACAACTACACGATCGTCTTCAATGCGATTCTGGCGGATCCGACGCACTGGAAAATAAGGTAAGTAATACAAATGTCGGATGGTGTTGCAGACGCATCCGACATTGCTCTCGCTAACCTTATTTGCCGTTGCATCTGACTTGACATCTGCATTTTGGTGCACCGCGCCGGAATCACGCAGAAGACGCTCGTGTAGTTGTACCCAAACACTTTATAAGAATTGCTCCATTGCCAAACAGGTGGATATTTAACTCATTTCACAACCCAGCAACACAAGCATAACAAATGTTACTGGGTGGTGCAAAATAAGTGATGTGATTGTCCATTTTGTAGCCTCTAAATGGACGGGTAACTTACAGGAGGCTCTGTTTGGCAGTAAACCTGGTTTTTATATAATCAAAATTTGCCCCCAAACCAGGACTTCAAAAATAAGCACCTGCTTTGAGACCAGTGGGAGCAACATGCAAGGAGTTAGTGAGAAACATGTTGCTCACGAGCCACTGGTTGGTGATTAGGGATGTAGCGAACTGCCGATTTGGTGTTCGCGAACGCCGTTCGCGAACACCGGCAAAAAATGCGAACGTTCGCGAACAGTTCGCGAACTTCGAACACCCGCTAAAATCGTTCGATTCGAACGATCGAAGGATTTTAATTGTTCGATCGAAGGATTTTCATTCGAATCGAACGATCGAAGCCATTCGATCGAATGCTTTTCATTCAATCGTTCGAACGAATGGAAATCGTTCGATTTTTAGCGGTCGAAGGAATTCGAATGGTCGAACGATCGAACGCGAACTCAAAATGCGAACGTTCCCAAACGTTCGCGAACATTCGGCGGACGCGAACGGTCGAAGTTCGCGCGAACTAGTTCGCGGGCGAACAGTTCGCTACATCCCTATTGGTGATCACTGTTCTATAACAAAAGAAATGAATAAACTGATACTTACTGGTTCTCAGTCATGCTTAGGAGTAGACATTTCAGCTACCATTTCTTTGAGCTGAGGATGCTGGGAGTTGCAGTGCCACATCCCCATTCTGACTTGTAGGAGTAAATAGTAGGAGTTTGTTGCTGGACGCATGGAGCAAGGAAGGAGATGGTGGATTTACCCCACCTGTGTTCAGCTGATGAAATTGCACTATGAATAAAGAACAGTTTCGTTATTTGCAAGAAGGATTATTAAAGCAATACTGACGACAAAAAATTTCCCTTAAAAAGAGGTTGTTCACCTTTGAGAACTTTTAGTTCAATGTAGAGAATGATATTCTGAGACAATTTGCAATTTGTTTTCATTTTTTATTTTTGAAGGTTTTTGAGTTATGTAGCTTTTTATTCAGCAGCTCTTCAATTTGCATATTAACCACTCTGGTAACTAGGGTCCAAATGACCCTAGCAAACATGAATTTATTTGAATAAGAATAGGAGAGGCCTGAATAGAAGGATCAGTAATAAAAAGTAACAATAACAATACATTTGTAGCCTTACAGAGCATTTGTTTTGTTTTTTTTGAAGGAGTCAGTGACGGCCATTTGAAAGCTGTAAAAAGTCAGAAGAAAAAGGCAAATAACTATAAAACTATAAATAATAAATAATGAAAAGTTGCTTAGCATTGTCTGTTCTATAACATACTAAAAGTTACCTTAAAGGTGAACCAACCCTTTAAATCATTTTTTAATTGCCTGTATGCACTTCTCATCAATCTGTGGCAGAAGCTAAACACTTAGGGGGATATTTACTAAACTCCGAATGCAAAAATCATGAAAATATTTTGATGTTTTTCTTTTTATAAAATCGGACTAAAAAAATCACTAATTTTTCGTAATTTATTAAACCCTGAGGATGGAAAAGTCAGAATTTGAAAATCCGGCTTCAGATATGTCGAGGTTGCATATAAATCAATGGGAGAAGTGACAATGATTTTTTGATGTGCGCTGGGTTTCATGCAATACCACAAAGTTTTTGGAAAAAAATCGTGAAAATCGGATGAAAACATCCGAAAAAATCGTGCAATTTACAGGAAAATGTAATAAATAAATAAATAAATGTAAAAAACCCGAGCGGATTTGATCGGAGTTTATAGCAGAGAATATTGAGATAAATTCAGACTTTGATAAATAACCCCCTAAATGGTGTTTTTAAAAATAATTGTTGTGGAGTGGTTTCCTTTGCCTTGCTAGGCTTTCTTATATCAATTAAACGGCTAATTAATTCACTAATTCACTATGCTATATGGATTGTTAGAATTTCAGCCAAAAAGCAGGGCAAAACTGTTGTAAGAGAAAGCACTGTTACCAGTGCAGGGCAACACTGCATTATATTTGTATTACTTTAAAACACTTTAATTTTTTATGTTACTTGATAGTGCTATTTGAAAAGCAAACATCTGTTCTGACTGCCATGTTTTACTATACTTACTGGGGCCCTAAGATTTCTGATGGTGGCCCTGAGTCTTGTACTGTAATAGATAAACATTTGAAAAGTTATCAGTTCTTCAGCTGCTTATATGATGTGCTATTTCTGGCTGGAAGAAGAGGGGCAAATGAGTAAAATAAAAAAAAATAAAAAACAGCATGGCAGCTCCCATCTGTGGCTGGTGCAGCAGCTCTCTCTTCGCTCATCGCTGAGAGGTTCTCTCTAGTGTCTTTTGTCCGCTTACTTTATTTGCCTTTCAGTGCAGTTCCGTGTGGCACTGACCATTTGCTGAATTAAATCATTGTATTTAATTGCCGCTTGTCTCAGCATTAATGAACTCTCGCTCTCGAACTGGCTAATGTAATTAGGTGCACTAAAGCATTGAGCTATCTCAAGCCTTATAGTACACAATGCTTAAACTTCTTTAGGGAAGGGAGAATGGAGGGCAGGCCTGGGGCAAAACAGACTGTAGGAGTCTTTGGTTGTTGTTGGATTATATTTCCCAGCATTCCATATATTCTAGTTGCACTTCTACACCATCTCAAGTGCTGCAAGTTGGAGAACACGGATAGAAACTGTTACTGTTACCACTTGCTATCTCCATCTTGTCCTACTGCCACAACCGTTCCCTACTCTTCTTTGTCCTCATCCACTTGTGTGTATGTATATTTTTATGTATATACGTATAGCGCTACATGTACAAACTGCACTGTACAGTAGATCACTACAGTAATAGAACAAAGAGGGGTTAAAGTGAAAATATATAAATACATACAGAATACACTTACATCTGAAGTGCAAAGTCTTAGAGACAAGTGGAAGTAGGTGGCTACTACATCTACCAGCTTGCCCATATGTCTCCACCTTGTCCTACCATCACCACTTTGTCCTCCTGTCTCCATCTTGCCCTAAGGTCTTGACCTAATGTGTACATCTTGTCCTACTGTCCCCATGGACTCCATCTTTCTCTACTGTCACCAGAGCCACCATCAGAATTCGCGGAGCCCTGTAAAACGTCTCCAATTGACCACAAGGTACATAGGTTAGACATCTAGGATTATATATATATATATATATATATATATATAAACAACGAATACACCAATTAGACCGCTCCCAGTTTACCCCTCCTAGCTTACCCCTCCTGCGCTGCTCTGTCTGCAGCGTCCCCACCGCTTGTCACACACCAAACCAAAAGAATGACGGCACTCCATTCAAGGATAAGGCAGGTTTATTACAAACCCCACAGGGATCTCAAGCCCTACGCGTTTCGGGAATCAATCCCTTAAACATAGGCCTTATCCTTGAATGGAGTGCCGTCATTCTTTTGGTTTGGTGTATGATTATATATATATATATATATAAAAATCCAATTGTAGTTAACAGCGCACACTGGAATTTTTTAAAAGGATTAATTTATCAAATGTTAAAATTCACATGTATCTACATATACATGTGAATTTTAACATTTGATAAATAAATTAATCCTTTTAAAAAATTCCAGTGTGCGCTGTTAACTACAATTGGATTTCTAAATAATGGACACGACAGCAGCACCTGGTTTCTGGTAGTTTTTGAAGGTGTGCGAGAGACCTTTTTTGTTATATATATATATATATATAGATATAGAGAGAGAGAGAGAGAGAGAGAGAGAGAGAGAGAGAGAGAGAGAGAGAGAGAGAGAGAGAGAGAGAGAGAGAGAGAGAGAGAGAGAGAGAGAGAGAGAGAGAGAGAGAGAGAGAGAGAGAGAGAGAGAGAGAGAGAGAGAGAGAGAGAGAGAGAGAGAGAGAGAGAGAGAGAGAGCATTCTACACCAGCTGAAATATGTTGGCAGGGAATACAGCAGGTGTGCCGCAGCCCTTTGGGGGAATTAGCCATTAGTGCAAGAACTGGATGTAAAGAATTAATCATGCCTTGTGTAATTCATCAGTGAGACATAAAGAAGGATAACAATAAGACGTATATAGCCCTTCGAGTTACTAAACTTTAGGTATTGTACAGACCACAAGCAGAACATCCATTACAAAAGTACTTACTACCCATGTATTAAAGTATTTCATTTTTAGGAAAAAAAAACTGACATATCTCCCCAGCACGTATGAAAAACATACAATTCTCTGTACACACCACAATATGCTGCATGTACAGGCCTCAAAACATGAGGGTACAGCTTGGAGCAAACATTGGACTCTGGCAATACAGCAGTTCCAGCCTGAGGAATGGTGCCTTCAAATTGTACAACATGCAGTGAATCTGTCTATTGGGAATATGGATAGCCGGCTCATTTGCAGTGAGCTTTCCTGTCCGACTCCCATTAATAATGAGACATTTTGCTTTTTTCACCATTAAATACACATTAGGACAGCCAGGATTTTAAAAGCATCATCAGCATATTGGGATCTGGGCCAAGCAGAGACATAAAATGGATCTATTTTTAAGAATCCTCTGCAGTTGCTGAGAAAGACAATAAAGTTTAAGAAGTGATAAATAATTGGCAGGATCAGAAGATCACAGACCTGCAATCCCACCCCGGAAACAAAGAGGTTAAACAGCGGGTGCAGGAGCGGAATTTCAATTGATCTTATTTGTGGCTGTAACAACAATTTGTGCTGCAGACTGTGCTGGTAGGAGAGAGTTTTATCACAAGGGAAAATACACAGGCATCCTTATGCGACCATCTTTAGTCTACAGTTGTGCCAATACACTATACAGTATATATTCCTCCTTATTTGCAGATAGTCAGTAGAGAGTGGAACTGATTAATCTTCGTTCATAAATGGATGGGACTTTTCAGCAGTATAGAGCCAGGATAAAATGCTCAGTTCCGTAAAGGTTAAACTGGCAGCTATGCAACAGGTGGGTGACTTCCTAGAAAAAACCAAAAGGGGGTAACACAGAAAATGAATTTTGTGGATGGACTATTTTTCTTTAATATTATTCTGTGCTAAATTGTATAATTTCCTCTTGAAATGGTAAATGTCTTCTTCCCCCAAAATGCAAACATCTCATCTCTGGGATGTGCATTTTCCAAAATATGTTCCAGGTACAGAACTGAAAAACAGGTTTACGGATGGAGTACTTGCAGTACCACTTGCCACCACATCTCAGTAGCGCTGCACTTATGGTATTGGGATTCAAAAACCAATAACTCAACTAACGATCTCTCAGAAATAATATGGGGCTCTAGTACCTCTACAATTATTTTGCTGTGGGTTCCAGTAATTTCAGTTTGGACCACTGAATGTCAGAGGCATTATTGTAACCAACTAGAAGCTCACTACAGAGTATATTTTGTATCAGATTAAGGGTGGATACATAGTTTAGCACTTTTGTGTGTAAATCCACCCCAGCAGGCCAGTAAGGAGCAGATTAGCCTTTTTAAATGACATGCTGAGTAACTAAGATCAATCAAGGGAGACAAAACGTTCCGTGTCCCAATGACCCACAATCAGCGGGCAATATCTCACTCAGAGAGTCATATACTTAATTCATCTGTCCCTAATTCCAGTCTAGGAGAAAGTTATTATTCTATATTTATTGTCAGGTCCGGATTTACATAGTGTGCGCCCCTAGGCCCACTGCCGTTTGTCGCCCCTGTCCCCTCGCCTTTATTCGTGCAAATCTGGACCGGAGCAATGGGGACTTAAAATATATGATTGTATCTCCAGCGCTTTGTTTTTGAACCAATGTGGGTGTGGTTGGGAAGCATGCTGCCCCTTTTAAATCCTGCCACCCTAGGCCCGGGCCTAGGTGGCCTTTCCACAAATCCGGCCTGGTTTATTGTAGCACCAACATTCCATTCAATGGCAGTTTGGTTATCGTCAGAACCATCAGAGTGTACCCATGAGTCCAGGCCATGAAAATAACTAATCACTGTAAATAGCTTGGCCAACAAAACCCCCCACTAATGGCTATATTGTCATTAATTGCATAGACTAGATGGACCAGTTGGCTAGTTTCTTCCATTTTTGCTTCTCTGTTGGATACCCATGCTATTGCACAGCCTAGACTATTTATAGAAGCCATCTCAATCAATTTATTGCAGGGTACCCATATCCGGGGCCTGTTGGAGTCGCTCGATTACCAAGCTTGCCCGCATTTGTACTGCAGATCGAATATTCACCTCTAGCTCCATTCTTTATTTGCCTACTTCCTCCATTCACTTAGCCTTTTCTTCTATGACGGGAAGCAGGAACATTAATGCAGGAGAGACTATCGATTACACTTTGGTGATATGAAAAAAGCATAAACAGGCAGGCAGAGCGGGGAGAGGGCAGGCAAGGTCAGGGTTTAATAAAAAGGCCCTGGGGAGGTTAAAAACATCTTCCTTAAGCTTGCACTTTCCAGGCTTGTCTGCATGCAGAAATACTCTCTAATTTGCAGCGTGCAAGAAGCCCGCATTGCAGAACATCATTTGAAATACACTGACATTACTCTTCTTTGCTTGGTGCCAAATACTGCAGCTTTCCCCCCATTTTTTCTTGAGTGCTATTTTTTTTTAATCCTTGCTGCCTTCATTTCCAGTAAGTTTTCCTGCTCATTATTCACGGATGCTCAGATGAGTTTGGCATGGGTCCCTAGCTATCAGCCTGGCTAGTCTGCCTTCATTTCACAGCACTGCCGTTCTCTATGGGACAATGACAAACTAAATGCAGCAATATTAACTAAACTCCGAATGCTAAAAACCTAAAAAATGTGTTTTTTTAGCATAAAATCCAAATTTTTAGTGGGGAAAATTTTCCCGGCATTTATTATACCCCCGAGGATGGAATAAGTCTGAATCTGAAAATCCGTCATCTCCAACCTGCCGAGGTTACATATAAGTCAATGGGAAAAGTCCCAAAGATATTTTGATCTGCTCCGCGTTTCATGCAATAATCTGAAGATTGTTTGGTTTTCGGGCAAAAATCATAAAAAAAATTCGTGTTTCAGGTGGAAAATCCAAAAAATTCATATGATTTGTTCTTTTCACGTTTTTTTCTAGGTTTTTTCCCTGCAAACAAAATTTATTGTTTTCAGAAAATATCGAGATAAATTCAGACTTTGATAAATGGGCCTCCCCATGTATAAAAACAAAAGTTGTATGCAGGGGCGGAACTACCGGGGGAGCAGGGGGTGCGAGCGGGCCAGGCCCCGCACCCCCTCAGGAGGGGGGTGTCCTGCGCCAGGGCCCGCCCCCCTCTAGTTCCGTTTCTAGTTGTATGGTTGGCCTTTATTCCACAGAACTCCAGTTCAGGGTTGTGTTTACTCTGCAGGTGCAATTTATAGTTAACCGTATAGAAGTAGCAGAGGAGATGCCCTACCCACAGAGGCCAGAGCCAATAAATTGCGGTGATCTTTTACTGTATAAGGCTGCTATAAGCAAGATAGTGTACTGTAGTCACCTGCATTTAGAACCATACAAAAAGGTTACCAATTAGGGGGGGCGTGGCTAACCACGATGGAGAGAGCACGCTAAATCCAGGAGCTCCGTGAGGAGAATTAGCAAATCCCCCAGAACTTAAGCAATCAGTGGCAAATAATTCTCTCTGGGAGGTAATCATTGGCGGAACACTTAAGGAAGCCTACGATGGGTAAAAAAAAGCCAAAGGAACAGCGCATAACCATGTCGCCATACCTGCGCAAGACGGTTACTGAACGCAGCGCCTAAGACCAAGATGGCGGATCGCTGCCAGAGGATTCAACGGACCCAAAACATGTCTGCTTCTTCACCAGACTCTGTGCGGAGTGGGCAGGAGGCTCCGATGCAGCCGCAATCAGGTCAGATGGCCCCTATAGCAACTTCAACAGACACAGACTTGTCTGGTAAAGCTGCAGACACTGACACCTCACTAAAACAATATATAAAACTGTTTCAGACGCAGTGGCTGCTGCCAGCAGAGAAGTACACACTGAATTTGCAGGAGATAGCACTGATAAACTAGAATATATAACTGATGATCTGACGCAGAGATTTGTTAACTACGAGGAGGAAAATACTGTGCTTAAGGAAGAAATCACGCAGCTAAAAGGCCTATGTGAAGACCTGGAAAATAGGTCACGGAGACAAAATTTACATATTAGAGGGGTTCCAGAGGAAATACCCCAGCAAGATATTGAGCAATACTTAAAGGTTCTTTTTAACGGAGTTTGCCCTGCGATAGGCCTAGATCTCTGGAAATTTGACAGAGCTCATCTTTCTCTAGGCCCTAAACGGCCACTGAACAAACCCCTCAGAGACATTATCGTTTGTTTCCATCATTTTTCACAGAGAGAGGCAGTTTTGACTCAAACAAGATCATCCTACTCTGGACTATCGGAATCATAAAATTTGAATATTCGCATATCTTTCCCCTATTACTCTGGCTAAACTAAGGGAACTGAGACCGACTACTCAGTCACTGAGCTTGTGGTTCAACATAAGGGTCAAACTTTTATACTTCACAACCTGGATAAACAACACGAGTTCCTGAGAGCACTTGGGATACAACCGACACAGCGACAAAGCCCACCACGGATATCATCACCAAGATCCCCACTGCAACCACGATGGCAACAAGCATCGACCTCATCATCAAGACAGCGGTTTGTTTTGACTTTGTCATCGGCTTCAGGATCCCCCGCTTAAGTCTGAATTACCAATTTGGAAACCGTTCTTCGCAGTATATTTGAATATGGATCTAAGGACATCAGATGTTCTGCAAATTACAGAGAACTCCTCCGTCTCCATCTTTCCTGGATGCTCAACTACTACCTGTTGAAACTACATCCTGTGACAGGTACTACGTTTTCCTTCCCCCCACTGGAAGCTATGCGAGCTTCTACTGGTTATTGGTATACTGAACTTGACTTTGAGATCTCCTATACTAATTGGGTGCAATTAACCTGATTTCTCACCACAATTATCGGTCTTTTCTCTGTTCTTATTAGACTTGATTGTTTATGTTATTTCTATTTACCATGTTGTCGTTGAAAATATTTTTAATGGTTAGACTCACTTTACTAAGGCATAAGGTTAAAACCATACCATGTGTTAGTAGAAGTGTATCTCTCTCAACTATGGGAAATCTCATTATGGGTAAAATTGCTACATATGCTGGACTAGATTTGGATCTATCATGGTAATTATAACATCGTTAAACTGTAAGGGATTAAATTCCATTACAAAATGCTTTTTTAGCATTAAAATAAGTGAAAACCCAGAAAGCTGCAGGAGACCCATTTTTCTAGACTTAAACCCCATAAAATATACTCTAAGTTTTATCCCACTGCGTATTATGCTTCATCTACTACTAAGAAAGCGGGAATAGCAATCCTTATCCATAAGGACTGTCCGCTACAAATTTTGTGAACTATTAGTGATCCTCATGGGCATTATTTAATCTAAGAGAGCACACTGGGAGAAAACTCCCTGCTGATTGTAAACATTTATGCCCCCAATAAAGGGCAAGTTCAATTTTTTCGGAAAATATGTAATAAACTTGCCTCTTTTTAGACTACTTATACAATAATTGGGGGGGGGGGCTTTAATTTTCCTCTAATACAGGTGGAAGATAGATCACATCCATCCTCTGATGTACACGCTAGCTCTCGAAGGAGCTTAAAAAAATGGTTAATCAAGTCCCACTGTATGATATATGGAGAATAGATGATCCTATTGGGAGACAGTTTACATATTATTCTGCAGTACATAAAGTGCATTCACGTTTGGATTATTTTTTGCCGTCTCAGTCATGCCTTAGGATTCCATATAAAACGGATATCCTTCTAACTTGGTCAGACCATGCACCTATTCAGCTTACTTTAGATTTCACAAAATCTCCTAAAAGTGAGCCTCATTGGAGGCTTAATGAGACTTTACTTCATGATGAAGAATCCTTTGAGGCTATACAGAGCATTGAAAGAGTTCTTTCAGTTTAATATAGGGTCAGTGCAAAATAAGTCTATACTATGGGAAGCTCATAAGACACCCATAAGAGAATGTGTTATTGATATACCCGCGGCAAAGAAAAAAGCTTCAAGACAGCAATGTCAAACACTTATTACGGAGTTAAAGCAATAGGAGATGCAATATAAATCAGACCAACGCTAACTCTATACTGGATAAAATTCTATCTGTACGAAAGGACCTCTGTGAGCTGAAACAAAAAGAGGCAGAAAAAGCACTGATATGGACCAAACAATTCTTTTATGAAAAGGGCAATAAGCAACATACCAGCTAGACGGTTAAAAGAACAAAAAGCACAAATGACGATCAAAGCTATTAGAAATAGATTGGACCAAGTTGTTTTTAGCCCAGATGAGATTGCAGAGCAATTCCATACTACACTAATCTATACAATATTAGATCAGACATACCGTCGCCTCTTATGCCATTGGAAGCCTTTTTTCAAAAAGCACAATTACCGAAATTTCAGGAAGATGACCTCCAAATTTTGAATGAAGAAATCACTTTAAATGAAGTTCTTAGCACACTTAAAAGTCTCCCAAATGGAAAGGCCCCTGGTCCTGATGGCTATCCCTATCAATACTATAAATTGTATGCTGGTATTTTGGCCCCTCATTTAGTAGATCTTTTTAATATGTTTATGAGGGACCTGCCCATATCCTCCTCAATGTTAACGTCCTATTTATCACTGATTCCAAAAGAGGGTAAGGATCCTACATTTTGCTTGAATTATAGGCCTCTAGCATTGCTGAATTCTGATCTTAAACTATATTCTAAAATATTAGCAAATCGACTAGCTCTGATTTTACCCAGGCTAATAAATAAAGATCAGGTGGGAATTATTCAAGGGCGACAAGTCAGCGATAATACACTGAGACTTATTAATATAATTGACTTAATGGGAAAAAAAGGCCAAGGGATGTTGGTACTAAGCTTAGACGCAGAGAAAGCTTTTGCCAGTCTGGATTGGTGATATTTATTTGCCTTGCTCACACACCTAAATCTTTCAGGTCCATACTGAACAGCTTTAAAAGCACTTTACACCACTCCCAGCACTTTGAAGTTGCCCGCACGGGTAAGATCCCCAATAAAGATTTTAAATGGGACAAGACAGGGCTGCCCCCTTTCCCCCCTTAATGGAATAGGTCAGTATTCCATAAATACAATATAATGCATGTAATCTCTGGATCCTCTCCTCTAAAAATGGGCAAAATATACACTAAGAAAATACAGGTTATTTGTACCATTAATCTTATTGTTAGAAATTTCCTGTGTTCTCCTTTCTATAGGATGCTGCCCGGACAGTGCAAAGTCATTGGCAGGCTACAGAGTGTGCTTGTAACTTGGCCAATTGTGATGCAACGTCTTCGACAATGCCAAAGACTTTCCATCACCTCTTCGTACCTTCCCCGTTATAAGATGTTTAGGGACCTCTTTCGGAAGTATACAAGCAGTCTGCAGACACTGCTTGCCCTCAGATATCCCTATTTAATAAAACACAACGTATGCTACAGAAGCGTATCAGGCAGCATTAATAGATACAAGTAATGTTAGCACTGCAGATACAAGGGCTCCAATAGATGAAAAGCTGCTCCTGCTGTAATATGTTAAACCCCATAATGAATATTCATATTATTCAAGTGGATTTCATACACGGAGCAGCATCCAAGTATGCAGAGAGGGAATGATAGATTAGGAAGAGACTGTTGGTCCAACCAATGACCCTGGACCCACAAAGGCTGGGCTATTGGCCAGAAAAGCACTATCCAATTTGTTGGCATTAACTACCGTAAGCCCAAGTTTAAGCGAATCATTGTTTCAAGAGTGAATTTAATCAGTCAGCTGGCCGAGCTGCACATTCTGCTCCCAGAAAGAGCCACAGATTGCTTCAGCACTACTATGTTCATCTGTTGCTCCCCAATATCTGTTCCAGTACACATTAAGGATTTAGTGGCCAATACAAGAAGTGCTGCACATAGTTCCATCGTAATATTTAAGTAAGGTTTTTCTAAAGACTTTGTGGAATTAAATAGCATATGGGGGCATAATTGTGCCTATATATTATACAGTTACATTATGTGCATATATGATATGGGGGTTACACTGTGACAGTGGTTGGAGGAAAGATGGGGGGTATATCTGTGCCTATATATTATACAGTTACATTATGTGCATATATGATATGGGGGTTACACTGTGACAGTGGTTGGGGGAAAGATGGGGGTATATCTGTGCCTATATATTATACAGTTACATTATGTGCATATATGATATGGGGTTACACTGTGACAGTGGTTGGAGGAAAGATGGGGGTATATCTGTGCCTATATATTATACCGTTACATTATGTGCATATATGATATGGGGGTTACACTGTGACAGTGGTTGGAGGAAAGATGGGGGTATATCTGTGCCTATATATTATACAGTTACATTATGTGCATATATGATATGGGGGTTACACTGTGACAGTGGTTGGGGGAAAGATGGGGGTATATCTGTGCCTATATATTATACAGTTACATTATGTGCATATATGATATGGGGTTACACTGTGACAGTGGTTGGAGGAAAGATGGGGGTATATCTGTGCCTATATATTATACAGTTACATTATGTGCATATATGATATGGGGGTTACACTGTGACAGTGGTTGGGGGAAAGATGGGGTATATCTGTGCCTATATATTATACTGTTACATTATGTGCATATATGATATGGGGGTTACACTGTGACAGTGGTTGGAGGAAAGATGGGGGTATATCTGTGCCTATATATTATACCGTTACATTATGTGCATATATGATATGGGGGTTACACTGTGACAGTGGTTGGAGGAAAGATGGGGGTATATCTGTGCCTATATATTATACAGTTACATTATGTGCATATATGATATGGGGGTTACACTGTGACAGTGGTTGGAGGAAAGATGGGGGTATATCTGTGCTTATATATTATACAGTTACATTATGTGCATATATGATATGGGGGTTACACTGTGACAGTGGTTGGAGGAAAGATGGGGGTATATCTGTGCCTATATATTATACAGTTACATTATGTGCATATATGATATGGGGGTTACACTGTGACAGTGGTTGGAGGAAAGATGGGGGTATATCTGTGCTTATATATTATACAGTTACATTATGTGCATATATGATATGGGGGTTACACTGTGACAGTGGTTGGAGGAAAGATGGGGGTATATCTGTGCCTATATATTATACAGTTACATTATGTGCATATATGATATGGGGGTTACACTGTGACAGTGGTTGGAGGAAAGATGGGGTATATCTGTGCCTATATATTATACAGTTACATTATGTGCATATGTGATATGGGGGTTACACTGTGACAGTGGTTGGAGGAAAGATGGGGGTATATCTGTGTCTATATATTATACAGTTACATTATGTGCATATATGATATGGGGGTTACACTGTGACAGTGGTTGGGGGAAAGATGGGGGTATATCTGTGTCTATATATTATACAGTTACATTATGTGCATATATGATATGGGGGTTACACTGTGACAGTGGCTGGTGGAGGTAGAATAACAGTAAAAAACAGCAGATTTGGGGTTGTGGGGGGGGCAGTAGAATTTTGTAGAAATCTTCGAATCCCCCCAGTCAGTACACACGCTTCATGTTTTCCCTGCAGTAGTACTACAAAGCCTCACAATAACATTAAGAGGTTTACAAATTGATTGCATGTCAGTGATTGGGATTATGGATCCACTACTCCTGAGTGTGCATTTTTTTTCTGGGAAATTACCTTCCGATCCTGTTGAAGTTACAAGCTGAATATTGGAAGAACAATGAGCCTTTTTCAGGTTACAGTAATTTATTTCTGAAAAGCAAACATGGTCCATGTAGCAGAAATGCACAGTAAAGGTATAAAACAATTTAAGGGCTTAAAACAAGAATGGAATTAAGCATTTAATGGAGCAACTGGTTCTATTGCTGCTGTTAGATGTTCTTGTGAAAAGTGGAGCCCACATTAAATCATAAGAGACAGGGCCCCCAGCCGAAGGAAGGAGCACAGCATGACACTACTTGCAGCTTTTATTGCAGAACGGTATTCATGTAAGGTTCATTACACACAGCTAATCAACAGTAGGAATTAATTACAGTTAATTATTATAATTTTCTCTATTTGCAGAAATTTAAATATTAATGATTAATGATTAATATGAATCATTATAATTCTGATCAGAATTTGCTGGGACATTTATGGTTGTTAGATAGACAGCTCTCTTTCTACATTCCCTGACCTAATTTAATGAAATATGCTTCAACCCAATTCACAGATTTAGTCATGGGTCTGGTGGATGTGGGTGTTTCATTTTCTAGGCATCTGCATACCACTCTTTCGTTTTTGGGGGCAGGTAATGGGTCATAAGGCCACCTTAAAGTGATACTGACACTAAAAAACTACTTTTTAAAACATGAATGTACATTAAAAGTTACCTATAGGTCCTGTTGATCATTTTTTGCTGAGAGGTTTGTTTTTGTAAGCAATTGTTAGTTGAAGTTCCTAAACCTGACTGTTTTGCCAACCTGACTGTCCCGTCTCAGCCTGTCAGTTAAAGTTTCTAATGCTAACGGACTCCTGCTGCACAAATATGGCAGCCCCCTCATACAGGAACATGGGGCAACAGACAGGCAATGTAAAAGCATTGTACAAATACTTTATGGCAAAGTTATTGTCACGGTCGGCACCCAACACCAGAACAAATGCCAAGCACCCTGGTCTCGGCTCGTGCTTCACCTGTAGTGTGACTGCCTTTGGCCTCGGGAGAAGCCCTCAGCTACTTGGATGCCACCAGGACTTAAACGAGAGGTGCAAGGCTAGAGGTTCTGGATAGGCAGGGGAGCACGACTGTTAGCTAGAGTCTCTAGGCCGAAGGTCGATGTACAAGACGTTAGGCAATAGAGTAGTCACATCAGGCCGGGGAAGGCAGAGAATTAACGTAGTCAGGCAGGCAAGGGTCAAACCAGGAAGTCAATCAGAAGGGTTAAGCAGAAGAGGTAGTCGGTATTCAGGCAAAGATCAGGATCCAGAGGTCAGAATAGTCAAAAGCCAGGGGGGCAGGGGGTCACAACAGGAATCAAACAGGTTCAAAACAGGATAGCAAAAGCTCAGAAAGCACCAGGAACAAACTCCTATAACGGGCAATGTATAAAAAGAAAATGTACCTTTAAGTACTTTTAAATTTTCGCGACATTGCGCGCTGACGTCACACGTCAGCGCTGCTGCGCCTTTAAGACACCCCACCAGGGTAAGATTTTATTACAGTTATAAGTAGCTTTAAGGCAATATTATGATAGATGTAAAAAAATAATTTCTGGTGTCAGTATCTCTTTAAGAGAAACAATATGGCAGTTCTTCCATGTATGTATAAAATTAAATATTCAGAGTTGGGTTGTTCTGTTTATATAAAACACTATGCACAATGACTGTATTGTATGTTTGATGGCAAGTCATAACTGTAGGACATCTTCCCTCTGTTAAAAGGGTGGTTCACCTTTAAGTTAACTTTTCATGTGTTTTACTATGGCTAAACCTGAGCAAAAAAAACAAAACAAACAAATGCTCCGTAAGGCTACACATTTATTGTTATTGCTACTTTTTATTACTCATCTTTCTGTACCTCTCAGTTTCGTATTCAAATCAATGAATGGCTTCTAGGGTAACCTAGAAACTGGAGAGCTGCTGAATAAAAAAGCTAAATAACTCAAAAACCTCAAATAATAAAAATTAAAACCTATTGAAAATAGTCTCAGATTATCACTCTCTACATAATACTAAAAGTTAATTCAATGGTGAACAACCCCTTTAAGATATATTTTAATGTTAATATTGCTGCCATGTATTGGAGCTACCGTAACCCTTAAAATCTAGCCTCCACCATAATTATAAAAGTAGAAGTATCCCACGCCTGCACCGTGGAAGCCTATGCTCTCCTGCACTAACAACTCCAAATCATTCCTTGTGCGGGCAGGGAAGCCCCCCGTGCCTGCAGATTAACTGGGGCTATAACAAGTGCACGGTGCCTTATTAAAACATCTTTTATAGTTTTACGAGACGAGTTACGAGGTTATTTCCCAGATGCCGCAGTTATATGGGCAGGGTGGGAATCACCAGCTGCATTTGCTGGCACAATGAGAAGGACGGAGAAGAGAGGCTGGCTGTTGTGTAGCCCCTGTGGATCATCGATTGCGAGTAGGTTGATTCTAATAAAGGAGAGTTAGTGACCGCCTGCTCATTTAATAGACTTATACAGGGGGCTGCCATGATTTCCTTTTACTTAAATTATAAGAATATTCCTAAAAGGATAAAGAAAACTATGTGTATATATATATATATATATATATATATATATATATATATAAAACATTTTTTTTTTTTTTTTTTTCGGGAAATATATCATGCACTTGTTTAAACATTAGACAGTCCTTCCTTGTATATTTGTGTATATTGTGTGTATTAGTTACCTACAAATGGCCATGTTGAATCCCATTGGTTCCCAGTCACAACAGAGGATTAACATTATATAAATGGATGCTTTATTTATTTAGGTCTAGCAAATGCGTAATTTTCTGCCTGGAGTTAAGTTTAAGAGTAATAGCATATGGGGCAACTTTAGCTCCAAATGGGGCACATAATTTAAGGAGCTTTGGGGGCATCTGCCAAAATTGCCCCCCCCATTTACTGCTACTGCGTTTTTTGAAAGCACATGTTGGACATGGAATATGGTACAGGATCTGTTATCCGGAAACCTGTTATCCAGAAAGTTCTGAATTACGGAAAGGCCGTCTCCCATAGACTCAATTATAATCAAATAATCCACATTTTTAAAAACGATTTAGTTTTTCTCTGTAATAATAAAACAGCAGCTTGTTCTTGATCCAAACTAAGATATAATGAATCCTTATTGGAAGCAACAACATTAATGTTTACATGATTTTCTAGTCTTAAAGTGTGACGATTCAAATTACAGAAAGACCCGCTCTCCGGAAAGCACCAGGTCCCAAGCATTCTCAATAATAGGTCCCTTTTATTCAGATAAACATTGCAAAATGAAATGAAACTCTTCCAAGAAAATAAATACAATTGGATAAGAACACTTTCTATTGTACCTGTGAGTTTGGAATATGTTATTTTTTACAAGTCACATGACTGAGGGCAGCTGGGAAACTGACAATATGTCTAGCCCCATGCCAGATTTCAAAATTGAATATAAAAAAATCTGTTTGCTCTTTTGAAAAATGGATTTCAGTGCAGAATTCTGCTGGAGCAGCACTATTAACTTATGCATTTTGAAAAAAAAACATGTTTTCCCATAACAGTATCCCTTTAAGTACACTGGAATTCTTGGAAGCAATTCTGCTTTGTGGGTAAAAATGATGTTAATTGTGCTTATTTTGTTACATTATGTACACTCTTTGTAAATAAGCCCCTGCAAGAAAGCCGATTTAGACACGGAGTTGCACCTGATCAGAACATATATCAGCCATATTCCCACTGAATTTGCCATATAATATAATATACACTGAATAACTGTGTGGATTCTGTTGAATATTTGGTGGGTAACAACCTCCGTCCCTATTGTGCTGCAATGCTACGCACAATATTATCTTGCAGCAAAAGTGCTGACATATGGCAGCTTCCTCGTCAAAACAGGATGTATCTATAGCCTGGAACAAGCACAGAGCTCAATCAATTTCCCTCCTGAAAGCTAAAAAGGCCAATTCTTATAAATTCTTTAACATATTCTGCTTTATTGCTGTTTCCCTACAGGTAGAGCTGGAAGAACGTGGATTTCTGTACAATGGTGCTGCTGCACAGCACAAATTGTATCACAAGAAATGATCGTCTCCTTTCAGTTATACTAACAATAGTAATATCCAAATATCCGATGGGTGAATCTGGGACAACCCTTGAGATCTGCTTAATTAATCTGAATTACCCAATAATAATCAGCAGCCTGAATGTCACATATCTGTTACATTACTTTATATGGCATCAGGGGTTCTTTGAAATATTAGGTACGTAAAATTTTATTTAACTGACGATGCAAAAAGCAAGGCTTTACACCTCCCGGACTGCTCCTCTAATAGAGGAAGGGTACAATAGGGAAGTAATGTTTGGTTTATGTATAAATGTTATTGCCACTGAAAACAGTGTATATTTATACTCTCTCTGAACTGTTGGATCTGACTCTTGAAACAATGTAGCAGAAGGCAAACGATTTACAGACCTGGAGGAGAATGGATTTCTGCTACATTGTTTCAAGAGTCAGAACCAGAGAACAGAAAGGGACTACTTTCAATAGCAATTTAAATTTAAAACCAGTGAAACAAATAGTAAATGAGACCATATATCTCTATAGCAGTATACAAGAGAGGGTACAAACATGCTGAGGACTTATTTCAACCCAACACAAAGAATTTCAGTGAAAGGAAATGTATAATTAAACCCAGTGGATAGACTAGAGTAATACAGAGAGCAGGGAGGTCCTTTAGTGTCCCTTTAAAGCATGTCATTGGCAAGATGTGGATGTTGCATGTACAGGGCAAACGAACACGTGGAGACAATAACGTCAGCACAGTAGAGATATCCCGTGAATAAAGAAGGGATGGAAGGAGAGATGCAAGTGCCGGGTATGAGGGATGAGAATACAATACTGCTTATCGCAAGGGGAATTCAGGGGAATGATTAAACGCACTGCGTTGGAGTGACAGAGGGGGGGGGGGCTGAAAGGTTTTCTCAGCGGTAATGCAAACACACATTGATTCGCATTTTGACTAATAAATCAATCCAATTCTTTATTCCCCAAATGTCTCTTTTATTGCACTGTTATTATGACTTTCTGTTTTATTTAGTAAATAGTGTATATTTATGCAGCACATTAAGATGAACACTCTTACTACTATTAAATGGAATGTTTGTATTTATACAAATGGAAAGGGGGTGCCATATTATTTCCTATACACAGTACAGTATGAGGGTATAGCTTATTGTGTGCCCAGAACATTCCTTCTCTGTATATTTGTATTTATACATATGGGAAGGAGGTGCCATATTGTTTTCCTTAGACAGTACAGTATGAGGGTATAGCTTATTGTGTGCCCAGAACATTCCTTCTCTGTATATTTATACATATGGGAAGGAGGTGCCATATTGTTTCCCTTAGACAGTACCGTACGAGTGTATAGCTTATTGTGTGCCCAGAACATTCCTTCTCTGTATATTTGTATTTATACATATGGGTAGGAGTTGCCATATTGTTTCCCTTAGACAGTACAGTATGAGGGTATAGCTTATTGTATGCCCAGAACATTCCTTCTCTGTATATTTGTATTTATACATATGGGTAGGAGTTGCCATATTGTTTCCCTTAGACAGTACAGTATGAGGGTATAGCTTATTGTGTGCCCAGAACATTCCTTCTCTGTATATTTGTATTTATACATATGGGTAGGAGTTGCCATATTGTTTCCCTTAGACAGTACAGTATGAGGGTATAGCTTATTGTGTGCCCAGAACATTCCTTCTCTGTATATTTGTATTTATACATATGGGTAGGAGTTGCCATATTGTTTCCCTTAGACAGAACAGTATGAGGGTATAGCTTATTGTGTGCCCAGAACATTCCTTCTCTGTATATTTGTATTTATACACTTGGGTAGGAGGCAGTGTCAGACTGGGACACTGGGAAAAAACCTGGTGGGCCCCTGCCGGTCCAGACCTGCTCCCCTGGCTGCCCCATAAAGTAATGAACTGTGCTAGTACTGTGCGCAGTGTGTTTGGGCATGTGCACAGTGCGACTATTCGGTCAGCGGGGCAGGGAATTGGAGGTCAGGAGGGGGCCCCCGGAGACTGCCAGGAGGGCCCTTCATTTGCAGCTCCGGTGGGCCCCAAGCCTCCAGTCTGACATGTGGTCTTTATATGTGGCTGGTTTTAAATCACTGTGGTGCCAATAACAGAACTGTGCCACAGGTCCAAAAATCAATCATCACAAAAATAAACCCCTATAAAACCCCCTTGCAAGAATTGGTTATGGCGAACTATAGATCTCCCACGGTCAATAAGCAAAGATAACATTGAATTTAAGGGAAGAAATTACACAAATCGTAGGTGACATATTACTCACTCTAATTGATTGTTTATATTTAAGAAGTCAGTTTGTTGCCAATAAAATGTATATATCTTTATAACAGTTGTAGCCATTTCTATATCGTCACCTAGTAGAACTTAATGTCTTTACAACATATAAGTAGCATTGTATAGCCAAGGGAGTCAATACCATGCACTGTTAGTAGTATACTACTCTGTATCAATGGCAATGACAGTATAATAGGAAGGAATGTGGCACCTACTCCAAAAATACTTACATTTGTTAAATCTATAGCACATGCCAATGTGTTCTGCCTCTGAGCACACTGCTAATGTTTTTGCACGGGCAACACTGCCCTCTAGTGTTATTATTGAGTATTAATTCTGCAAGGGAGAAGCAAACACAAATGCATCGATATTTAGTAAAGTTACCCAAAGGGATTTGCCTACACCCAGGCCACTCTTTTTCCTTTCCAATAAAATAAACTCAAAATATAGAACTGTTGTAGTGTTGTCTCTACTTGCTTTATTTTACTCCTGACTAGTCCCAACTGCACATGCGCCTGTCAGCGAACAGACCCAAAGAGGATACGAATGGACAGAAGATGGCGCAGAGGGACCATGATGCACTGCTCAGCTTCTTGCTCTCAAGATTTCTAATAGGATCGCTAATATAGTTATTACACTGTGCAGGGAGGGAGAGGTTAAAGGTGCAGATCAAGGGCAGTTGAGGGGCTGGTCTTTGGGGGGGGTAGGGTTAAGTCTCCTTTAGGGCTGGGACACACTGGGCGATTTGGGGAGATTTAGTCGCCTGGCGACTAATCGCCGCGACTTTCCACGACCAATCTTCCCCGAATGCTTCCCCTCTCTCTGCGCCTGGCTAAAATGAAAAATCGCCTGCGCTAATCACACGCGGCGATTCGTTTTCCGAAGTCGCCCGAAGTTTCCTCGTGAGGCAACTTCGGGCGACTTCGGAAAACGAATCGCCGCGTGTGATTAGCGCAGGCGATTTTTCATTTTAGCCAGGCGCAGAGAGAGGGGAAGCATTCGGGGAGAAAAGTCGCTGCGATTAGTCGCCAGGCGACTAAATCTCCCCAAATCGCCCAGTGTGTCCCTACCCTTAAGGATTGGAGACTAAAACTGCACTGCACACAAAGGCTTAGGGCATACGGAGTGTTTGCTCTGCTGCAAAAAGCATAGCCTGAGAGAAGTGAATCTGCTCCAGCTCCATTGATAAGCAGAGCTTCCGCTTATGTTCAGGAATATACAGCAGAGTTGAGGTTGGGTCTGTGTGCATGCACGCAAGTGGAAGCTGAACTTTTAAGTGCAAATCAACAGAGCTGCTTCTCTCAGCCTGCAAAAAACTCAGACTGAGAGCAACAGAGCCAATAAACTGTGTGCCCTCAGCCGAAACGGGGATTTACCAGTGCTTTGTAAAGGGGAAGTATTACCCTTTCCTCCTGAGATTCTATATCCTTTGCTGACCCCTCCTGCTGTTGAGAGGCACAGCTCAGTAAATATAATACTGGGAAGAGGTCTTGTTTTACAAATGTTTACTGAATTTCCTCACCAATTAGGACTCTTTAGGGTGGTGGCACGCACCGAGATGTAGTCATCTGCGATACATCTTCACTACTGCAGGAGATTAATCTCCCCGAAATGCCTTCCCACCAGCAAGAATGTGAATCCGAAGTCGCCCGAAGTTTCCTTGTGATATATCCATAAAATATGGTTATGCCAAACTAGTTTTTCTACTGAGGAAACATGCAGACATTGGATTCCGACTTGGATCTTACTGACTAACTAAATCTGCAGCCTATGGGAAACTCAAGGGATAATAATATACTCCCAAATAGCACATGTTTAGAAAAAGTCTACTTATTTATTGATTTTAAAAAGACTAAGCAGCACACGGTGTGAAGGAAACTCGATCAAAGAATGTGAGAATGACATTTAGGTGAATAGTTGGGTCTGGTATGTGTGTAGTTCCACAAGATTTTTCAGCAGTGACTGTGCGTCTTGTTGTTTCATCGTCTCATTTTGATTTTGACAAACAGTTGAATCAGAGAGGAAGAAACAGCTTTTCCTATGAACATTGTTTATTCATTGGGAATTTGCATAGAGATTTAAATGGGAACTGTGTGTGTGTGTGTAACTCTACCAGATTACGTTTTATTTACAACTAAATGTATTTTAATCCAAATAAAATCTAAAGTTAATTTATTTGTATATTTATTTATTGTATGTATGTTTATTACACAGGGGTGCCTCCATGACAGGTACAACATGGGCAGGCTTTCCGTATTTTAGGAGGTTGTGCTGCTTTTGTTGTCTTCAGACTGGGAAAGATCCTTGTGAAGACCAAAATTGTTACTGAATAAAACACGTTTTGTTTATACAGTACAGTCCTGATGTTCTGTCCCCAAATTCCCAGAATTTACACTGTTTTGTTGCAACCCTCTGGGAATGTAAAATCTTGGTTCTACTGCATTTAATAACTATATGCAACTACCAGGGTAGTATTCATTTTGCAGAGTGCACCTCCCACAACGTGTTTGGCTAGATATTCTGTACAGATACAGGATCCATTATACGAAAACCCATTATCTAGAAAGCTCTGAATTACGGAAAAGGCCGCCTCCCATAGACTCCATTTTATCCAAATAATCCAAATTTTTCAAAATAATTTCCTTTTTCTATGTAATAATAAAAAAGTAATTTGTACTTGATCTCAACTAACATATAATTAATCCTTATTGGAAGCAAAACCAGCCTAATGGGTTTATTTAATGTTTACATGATTTTCTAGTAGACTTTTAAAGGTATGAAGATACAAATTACAGAAAGATTTGTTATCCAGAAATCCCCAGGTCTGAGCATTCTGGATAACAGGTCTTATATCTGTATATAGATTTGTTCTGACAGAACAAATGTGGGGAGAAGCAATGGCTTTGTAAACTTAGGTACAGTAGGGCAGTAGTGCAGTCTGCTCCAGTTTCAGAAGAATATACTTTAGTTTGGCTGCATAAGTTCCGAAAACACTGCTGTGAATAAAACACAGGTGAGATCTGCTTTAGGCTAACCTGGGTGTCGCGGTCACTTCTTTCATTTGATTGATAGGTGTGGCTTGTATCATTAACTATGCACATTACACCTTAACAGCAGGACTAGTGTTAAAAGGGCAAGGTCTTTATAAGCCCAAAATCTGAACGGAGGTCATGCCAAATAAAGTAAAAAGCAGGTAAAGTCTTTCTCCCCCCCAAGGCAATGCTTTTTTTCCTCCACTTAGGGCTCTTAAACGCGGCCGTTTTTGCCTGCGCTCCCCTGCGTTGTGCTTTCTTCTGTTCAATTGCAGGGGAGCGCAGGAGTAGACGCAGTCAATTATTTTGTAGGGGCTATACTCACACAGACGCATGTAAGTGCCAAAAGCAGGTTGAGAGAGAAAGAGAGAGAGAGAGAGGTTTAGAGCAAAACCAGACCCAAAGAGAACAATAACGCCTTATAGCATCATAGTATATTTACATGAGTGTTCTTAGGGCTCTTGCACACGGGCGGTTTTTTCTGCATTCCCCTGCGTTGCGCTTTCTTCTGTTCAGCCACAGGGGAGCGCAGGAGTAGTATTGTGAAGGGGGCTGTATTCACAAAGACGCATGCGTACGCTGAACGCAGATGAAATGCAACATGCTGCGTCCCATCTTACATGCGTCTGTGTGAGTACAGCCCCCTTCACAATAATTGAGTGCGTCTACTCCTGTGCTCCCCTGTGGCTGAGCGGAAGAAAGCGCAATGCAGGGGAGCACAGGAAAAACCACCCATGTTTAAGAGCCCTTACACAACATGTTTCGCCAGACTGGCCTTCCTCAGGTGCATAAATTAGTGACATAAGCAAACCAACATATAAACCCTTCACCCCACCAACAAGTTCTACCAGCTCCAAGGTGTAGCCAGGTACATAGATTAACATAGAACCAATCGAGTATTGCCTACTCCTTAAATAACACCTACAAATCACAAGTATATGTAATCCGTATAGATTCCAGAGTTCATATTTCTGTGCAGGCAATAGAGGTAGCTGTCTCCTACCTAGATTCAGGCTATATATATATATATATATATATAAGTATTCAGTCCAGAGTGAGGGTTAGGGTAGCAAGGTTCATAACCACAGCACTGTTTTAGCACACAAATGTGAGTTGAAGCTCACCTTTAATAGTTGTATGCAGCTTGGTTTGCTTTTATTACAGACAAAATAAAACGGCTTCTGCACACTTGCTTCAGCATAGGAATAGCAGTCCTGCTTTAACACACAGTTTGGTGCACACAGAAACAAAACAAGAAAATATCCAGCACTTACAGTATTGGAGGTATAAACTCCCAGAAGCCTCTGTTACACTTCCAGCACACACAGTCCCTTAGGAAGGATTTTCCTGTTCCTTTCTTAGTGCTATCTCCCAACTGCAGGTCATCATGGAAAACACCCAAACTAGCTACTCACTCACACACACACTGGGAAAAGCTCTTTTAATTAGTCCACCTGAGTGGAAGAAACCTGAGCCGCCTACATGGCCCAGAACCATTTCGACAGAAAACTGGGGCAGATATAAACCGTGTCCATATATTCTGTCAGCTGTCCTGTTCCATTATACACAGCAGGTTTACTTGTAACAGTCATGTTGAATACTATGTGACATGCCACAAACTCATGGTCTGAGCAACGTCTACTCTGAGAATCATGACCAAGACGTGTTTAACCACAAGATCTTGCTAAATGTATAGGCAGAATCAGTCACAACCCATATTGATGCTTTGGAAAGGGGTCTGTGGCTTTGAATCGTGTGTAAAATCATTACAGGAAATAACTTCATGCATCAGAGTAACCTCCCTCAGTATCTGTATGAAACGCACATGCAAAGAAATTCACAGGAATGGCACAGCAAAAACCCACAAAAAAACCCCAGTATTCCACAAGTGAATATGCACCATGCACATCTGGGGCGACTGTTTTATTTCTCACGCACCCACATTTGATTTTTTTCAGCTGATCCACCAGGGCACTCAGGCTCTCCATTTGTATCACAAGCAGAGTGATTTTTAATTTTCCAAACATGCATTACAAGCAGTATGTTTTTTTACATTTTTTTATTAAGTTTCCAAACATGCATTACAAGCAGTATGATTTTAAAGGTCATCTATAATGGTAAAAATGTTTCCATTTGTTAAAGGATAGGAACCCCCTCTAGTCTATTTATATTAGTGTTGGTGCTAAAGTACTTTTTATATCCCTACATGTATAGATATATGTAGGGATAGATGAAGTAGAGGTAAGTTATCCAGAATGTTCTGGACCTGGGGTTTTCCGGTTAATGGATCTTTCCGTAATTTGAATCTCCACACCTTAACCCCACTAGAAAATCATGTAAACATTAAAAAAAACCCGATAGGCTGACTTTGCTTTTTAGGTCGAAGAAAAATCGTTAGATCGATGGATTAAAATCCTTTGAATCGAACGATTAAAATCCTTCGAAACGAACGATTCAAAGGATTTAATTGTTCGATCGAACGAATAGCGCTAAATCGACTTCGACAGTCGAATATGGAGGGTTAATTAACCCTCCATATTCGACGTTAAGTAAATTTGCCCCTACATGTTGGTAACCTCCATTATCCCCATAGCTGCTAAATATTTATGGGATCTCAAAGCTCTGTTGACAGGCAGCACCGTGATAAGTGCTCTTTTCTCATGGGGGGGGAGAAATTACTTTATAATTTAACACATTTTAATGGATAAATGTTTCATATTTATAGGTTTGCAAAATGCAACTTGTAATTCCCTCCCAAATGTCTTTAATGAAAACAGGACATTTTCTTAGTATAAGGTGTTATTCTTGCTCATCTATGACATGTAAAGGCATGGGGAATTAATCCCTTTGCTTTTGCTAAGATTAAAGCAATGGTGTTGACACCTGGGGCTCTGAATTAAACAGGGCTTTATGTTGTGGGTGCATTCTTTAAAACTGAAATAATGGGCACAACCCTGCAGGCCCCGTGGGCAGATCTGGTAGAAAAACACCAAATTGGGCCAACCTCGTCTGTCATTTCAGAGCAATGACGTTAAGTGGTCAGAATCAAGCACGACCAATAGTGAAAAAAATATTCTACAAAAAAATGAATTCCCATAAATTTTTTTTACGGTTGTTACACATAGGCATTTCAGAATGCATTCTCGTGCAGTGGCTTTTTGATGCGCTCCACTGCATGGGTAGCTAGGAGTTAACAGAGCCCATTCATTTCTATGTACGTTGTACTGATGGGGCCCCTTGGAACTGACAAACACAGGTGAGACCCAACGTGCAGTAAATCCTGGAATTCTGCTTAAGAAATAACAATTATAATCGAAACTCAAGACTTTAGGAAATTCCAAGTTCTGCCTTTGTACACCTAAAAATATAATTATAGAAATAACAAGAAATGATCTGTCCCCTAAGGCCTTTCACAGAGAACTTTGATCTGTGTAACTATGTGAGAGGCCTATACCCCTCTAAAAGCCAATTATAAGGGAAATTCTGATTCTTCAAATGATCTTGAGTGACTTTTTTAAAGTCAAAACTCTATTTGGCCACCCAAAATGATAAAATTATCATAGCTGATGCTCAGACACCTACGTATGCTACTGTATATAGCAACTATTCTAATACAGACCACTAGGTAGAGTAGTGATGGTTGGGTCAGGATTTTCCCGGCCCGCACCCAACCCTAACCAGCCCTCCCTTAGCTCGCGCACGCCCGCATCCGCACTTCCGGGTTGCTTTTAAAGACCCGCACCACCGATGACATCACAAAAGGGGCGGGGCGAGCAGGCAGGTGCTCAACCCATGCCCGTGAAGAAGCGTGCGAGGTATTGGTCGGCCCGCACATCACTAGTAGAGAGTATATCTATGACGCAGCCATGCTTTGTCCCTAAATCTTTGCTCTCACAATATATTGTTTAATATGTAAACTATGGAGGAAAACTGCACGAATCCTAAAAGCAAATTTAATTCTATAACTTTTAAAAGGTCCAGTAACACTATAAGAGGGTAAATATGACCATATACATTTATAGAATATAAAACTGTTTGCCACTAACTTAAAAGGGAGCTGAAAACTTGAAAGGAGATAATGACTTTGAAATGAACATATAGGGGCAGATTTACTAAGGGTCGAATTTCGAAGTTAAAAAAACTTCGAAATTCGACCCTTGAATTGAAATCCTTCGACTTCGAATATCGAAGTCGAAGGATTTTTCACCGAATTTAGCGTTCGAATGATCGAATAGAAATCGTTCAATCGAAGGATTTTTAGCGCTCGATCGAAGGATTTTTATGCGACCAAACAAAACTTAGAAAAGTGCTCTGGAAGGTCCCCATAGGCTAACATTGCACTTCGGTAGCTTTAATTTGGCGAAGTAAGAAGTCGAAGTTTTTTTTAAAGAGAAAGTACTTTGATTATGGAATGGTCGAATATTCAAACGATTTTTACTTCGAATCGTTTGAATCGAAGTCGAATGGTGGAATATATCCTATTTGATGGTTGAAGTACCCAAAAATTTACTTTGAAATTCGAAGCTTTTTTAACTTCGAAAATTCACTTGAGCTTAGTAAATCTGCTTTAGATTTTGATATTATGAGATGATTTACAGTTGGTCTTTTTTTCATTAATTATTATGCATATTTTAACATCAACCAATGAAAGAAAATGTATTTATTTAATATACATTCATTATACATTTTCTTTAGTTTTAAAGATATGGGTACATGTGTTTGCTATTGAATGTAGTACGGGTATGGGATCAGTTATCCGGAAACCCGTAATCCAGAAATCTCCAAATTACGGAAAGGCCGTCTCCCATAGACTCCATTTTATCCAAATAATCCAATTTTTTAAAAATGATTTCCTTTTTCTCTGTAATAATAAAACAGTAGCTTGTACTTGATCCCAACTAAGATATAATTAATCCTTATTGGAGGCAAAAGCAGCCTATTGGGTATATTTAATGTTAACATTATTTTCTAGTAGATTTAAAGTTTGAAGATCCAAATTATGGAAAGATCCTAATCTGGAAAACCCCAGGTCCCGGACATTCTGGATAGCAGGTCCCATACCTCTATTGTGTTTTCCTTTCTGTTCCTTAATTCTGGCTGGAAACAGGAGTTGGGTCATCTCAAACTGGCTTGCAACATCAGCTAGCTTGCAACATTCTTTCATTGGTTACTTAGAATTTCATTTGCTTTCACTGTGCTACCAGTTTTGGGGTTGTTTTCAATCTTATTAAATGTACAGAGTTGGCAATGCCCGGTAACTAGAAATCAGATTTATGCCATAGCTAGATTTGTGATTTATTTATGATTTATCAGTTCCTGCTCTACTAATCTTCAGTAGCAACCTGATAACAGGTTAAATGCCAAACTGGAGTTCTGCACAGCAAAAAGTTGCATTATTCGAAAAAACCTATTAATAAAACACTATTTATTAAAGGAGTTATTAATACTTATTAAAGGAGTTGGAGTGGTTCTGCTAACTTTATAAATTAACCAATTAGTTAAAACCGTTTTGGGGAAAATGTTATAAGTGTTAATATATGTGGCAATGTAGTTCAGTTTTAATAAATCTGCCAATTGTTACAAAATCACTTTCTAGCATTTGCATGGACCTCCTCTTTCCCTCTATATGTCTGAACTATTATTCTATTAATATGTATATTTGACTATTTTAAAATTAAATTTAAATTAAAAATAAATTAATTAATTAAAAAAAAAAATATATATATATATATATATATTAGACATGGTGCACACGGACAAACAAAAAACAATGCCTGTGTGCTGGTTAAAGACAACAATAGTAATAATCAAAAAGAAAACCGTTTCGGCTCAACAGCTGGAGCCGTCTTCAGGAACTTTTTAGTTCCTGAAGACGGCTCCAGCTGTTGAGCCGAAACGTTGATCAAATAAAACCTTTTTGTTTATTTCATATGAAGACCTGTTTGGTGCGGTTTTCTTTTTGATTATTACTATATATATATATATATCTCTATATATCTATATATATATATATATCTCTATATATCTATATATATCTATATATATCTATATATATATATATATATATATTATAAATATATATATACTATAAACTAGTTTAGCAATAAATAACAGTTTTTACTGTGTATATAATTATTACTAACACTTACATGAAGGCACAGCAGCCGAAAGTCTGTATAACACTGCTTTTCTTCGTTTGCTGCGCTTAAAGGAAAAGTACAGCTAAAATAAGCATGGCACCTATATTGTAACAGGTACAAGGTTTCTCTCTTTTTTTCATAACCGTATATACTTAAATAATTGTGTTCCAGAAAACAGTTTCCTTTCCATGGTTAACTTTTTTTTTTTTATCACATAGGGGCAAGAAGCTGCAGTGTTTGTTTGGCACTGGCCTTACATTACATGGCCAGGAACAGATTTATTTTCTATTACTTTATGAATTTTGTCAGATTCAGAATAAATAGTTAGAAATGAGAGATATAAATATAAATTCTTATATGATAAAGGTTTGGCATCCATCCTAAACATTAGTTTTTCAATTAAATACACATTAAAGGTTTATAAACCATGTGAGTGTGGCTGTTCTTTGGACTTATGGACATGGACTACACCCAGGCTCTGATACTGCTATATTTAAATACTGGAATGCATTTTCTCTATTCAGCCTGGGGGTCCTAGGCGTAATGACCCAATATCCTACTACTCAATGTAGTGGCCAGGAATCAGATGCAGCTGTAGAATGCTCTGAAGGACAGCAGCAGCCCCAGGCAAGTTCGAGGGTAACAGCTTTCCCTTAGCACAGCCCATAAACGATCATAATGGAAATAAACAGAGAGCTAAATCGATTTTATGAAGTTCTGGCTTCCACTTTGTTTCACTACTAACTTCTACTGTACATGGTTTAGGTACAACAGCCCTATGACAGAGAAGTGTCATACCTCTTTAACTGCCTCAATGTGAAGTTCCTAATATCATCTCTTCTCCGTTGTCCTGTTGCCCAGTTGATACCTGACATGTGCTGTGTTCCTCTCTTCAGCCTAACTTCAGTGGAGCCTAACAAGTACCATATGCTGTAAAAAAAAAGGAATAAAAACAAAGACCACAAAAAGAGAACTAGAGGACGCAGATTCATGTTTTGGGTACATATACCAGAGGCACAACTACAGGGGTAATATCCAATGGGGATGCAAGAGGCATAGGGGAACAAGTGGGAAATGTATGATAACCTATTTAAAGGGGTTGTTCGCCTTCCAAACCCTTTTACAGTTGAGTTGTTTTCACCAAAAATAATGACTTTTTTTTTTCAATTGCTTGCCTCTTTTATTTGTTACTTTTTGTCCAGAATTTAAGTTTTAAGTTTAATGTTCCAGTCTCTGGTGTTTGAGTCTGGCAGCTCAGTAATTCAGGTGCAAATTCTAAACTGTTACAATTTTGCTCCATTAGTTGATACATTTCTCAGCAGCATCTCTGGAGTATTAGCAACTATTGTATCAATTCTAACAGCTGACTTTAAAGGGGTGGGTAAAAATGTTATCCCCAACCAAAGGTGCGGGCATTTGGTTAGACTTTTTTTTAATTTAAATACTCACAAAACTTGGATTTTGATCAATAAGGCCCTAAATGTTCTAATCGATATAGTTCCTATCTTTGTCCCTGCTGAGCAGAATCCCTGGGTTTCATTAAAGGCAGTATTTAAATTAAAAAAAGTCTGGCCAAACTGAAACCCATTATTGGACCTTATTTAAAAAAAGCACAATTTAATTGGATTGGGGACAAACTCTATACAATTGAGCAAAAATCATTGTGCGTTTTTTTTCTGGCTATTCAAAAAGTCAGAATTTTTGCCCAAAATAGTCAGATTTTCGGGCTAAATCCAGCGCAGACCACAGAAACCTCCAAACAAGATAGGGACCTCTCCCATTGGAGGATTTTTGGATTCAGACTTTTTCCATCCTGGGGGTATAATAAATCTCAAAAAATTTTATTTTTCTCCCACTACAAAGTAAAAAAAAATGGAATTTTTCCCACTAATAGTAAAAAAAAAATAGAATTTTTCGAGTTTTTTGCATGCAGACTTTAAAAAATAACCCCCTTAGGGGCAAATTAACTAACCTCCGAAAATTCGCCAGCGACGCCTTCGCTCACAGCACAACACTTCGCCAGGCGTTGATTCACCAGGACAACGCTAACTCACTACAATCCGAAGTTGCTTCCAGGGCACCGAACTCTGGCGAAGTTGCACTAGCGTTACTGCGCCAAGCGAAGCGAAGTTGCGCTAGCGTCGCCTAATTTTCATACAGTGGGAAGTTAAAGTTGAATAGACGTATATGTTGCAGCAAATACATTACACTACACAAGCCCAGGGAACCTTAATAAAATAAAATAGAGCTGTTATATTGCCCTACACATGAGCCCAGTGTATCGTTTATGTGCCATATGTTAGGAAATGTAGGGGGGAAGCCGGTTACCCCCCAAAAAAAAACATTAACTCTCTTTTTAGCCTATCACCCTGAAAAAATGAAAAGACACCAGCGTTTTTTGGGACTTAGAAAAATTTTGAGGCAGTCCTATCTACTCTATTGCACTTCACCAGTGGCGTAACTACCGGGGGAGCAGGGGGTGCGATTGGGCCAGGGCCCGCACCCCCTCGGGGCCCCGGCGGCAGCTCGCACGCCGCTCGTAAATCGGAAATGCGACTGTTTCCGACCGAACGGAGGGGGGCGGGCCCGGATGCACGTCCCGCGCCAGGGCCCGCCCCCCTCTAGTTACGTCTCTGCACTTCACCTGGTCTGAGGTGGCAAAAGCAAGTCTGGCGCAAGAGGTAACATTCAGTAAAATCCACATCTTAGTGAATTTGCATGGTTATGTCCATTCGCCAGAGTGCAAATTCACATGGCGTTAGGGAGCAAAGTACCACTAGAGTCTATCTCCTTCGCTAGTGAAGTTACGCCGACGACCGTTAGTAAATCGTCAAAGTACTGAAATGACGTCACACTGGCGAATTTTTGCTAACATTAGTCACTTTGCCCTTTAATAAATTTGCCCCTTAAGAGTTTATGACCCCCCTTCCCAAAGCTGCTTTAGAAAGACACAAAAATGAAACTTTCCACTTCAGTATTAGAAAAAAGGGTCACAAATAGCAAGTCATTGGAAAAGGTATTTCTAGCGAATGATCTGAAAACAGGCGTTTTGGAGGTGAACAAGCCCTTAATGACGTTGCTGTAGGGCACGGTACTGTTAATATTGGTAGCCAGTCAAGCTATTGTGTAAATAAGACACATATTTTTAAAGTAAAAGTGAGTGGTGTCACTATTTGAGGGGGTATTCAAGTAGGTATTTCAGCAGCACTCAGATTAAGTGAAAAAATTGAAATTTTATACGTGCCTCACGTTTCAAGCTTATCCAGTCCTTTATCAAGCCTTGATCAATCTAACAAGCCAGGGCTTGATAAAGGACTAGATAAGCGTGAAACATGAGGCACGAATAAAATTTAAATTTTTTCACTTAATTGGAGTGCTGCTAGTCTTCTTGAATATAGACTAGACTTGAGCAGACAGAGTCACAGCCGGCAACCGACGCTACAAAAAGCGGTGAGAGTGTTTGTGCAGCACTACTTTGTTTTTGTGGGTCTATTTGAGGGGGTAGGTCCAGTAGTTACAGTGGTGTCAGGGCCGCTTTAACAATGCAAGTTAAGGGGCGTCTGCCCAGGGCCCACTGTGCTGAAAAAATAGAGGGGGTGGGGCGAGACGCAGTTTGGGGACACAGGAGGAAGATGGAGGGCGGGGACGCACATAGGGAGGGAGGCAGTAACGTAACTGGGGGGGACGTGCAGCTGGGCCCCCCCTCCGTACAAGATTATCTGGCCGGAAATAGGCCTCTGCGGGAGGAAATCGCCCTGGCCCAATCGCACCCCCTGCTCCCATGGTAGTTCCGCCACTGGAGGGAGGGGACGCATACAGGGAGGAAGATGGAGGGAGGAGACGCACACACGCACACAGGAGGGAGGGGACACAAACAGGGAGGGGACGCACACAGGGAGAAAGATGGAGTGAGGGAGGGGACGCACACAGGGAGGGAGGGAGAGAGGGGATGCACACAGGGAGGGAGGGAGAAGACGCACACAGGGAGGAAGGTGGAGGGAGGGGACGCACACAGGGAGGGAGGGAGGGGACGCATAAAGGTCCGGACTGAGAATTAAAATAGGCCCTGGCATTTCAGGGACACAGAGGCCCAAACAGCCCCCACCAGCCCACTAAATACTGACTTTCTATGGAACCTTATAGCAGCCCCTCTGGCATTTGCCAGAACCCACAGATTGCCAGTCCGGGCCTGGACGCATACAGGGAGGAAGATGGAGGGAGGGAGAGGACGCACAGAAGATGGAGGGAGGAAACATGGGGAGGCAGGACCGGTTTAAAACATTTTCTGGGGTATGGGGTCCCACTAGTTGACTCTTTGGCCAGGGCCCACCAAAGCCTTAAAACGGCCCTGAGTGGTAGCCAATAATCATGACATTACCTCACAGGAAGCCCAACACTGTTGCTTCACCTGTGGTAGAGGGAGCCAGATGGGTTTTGATGGCTCTATTATTAGATATTGTTGAAAATATAAAAAACTCTACTTCATGCCGAAGTTATTGACAGGGTTTGCTTTATATAAAAAAAGGACATCTCTAGCCCCATTTTGACGTCTTACCTGTCCTGCGCAGCACTGGCCCCACGTGACCCCTTTCCCGCCTATTTCTTGAGATATTAGCCCCCCCCTTCACCTAAAGTCTAAATTCGACTCGCACTCCTACACATGTAAACTGTACTCAAATGGCGATATGACTTTATAACATAAAGGCGTTGACAGATAGATACAAGACTGCACGGGCACTTCCATTTCCAAAACCACCCCCGTCTTTCAGCTGAATATGGACTTTACCTCCATTTAAGGAGGAGCTGTAAACACTATGTGCTTTTACATTTGTGAAAGAGCTACGCCTGGCAATGACGTAAAGAGAGTTGTAGTTTAATGTCACCGCTGGGTCCTGCCCTGGTACCAGCTCAGGGCTCGCTCCCATCCATTGTGAGGGGAATGAGAGGCACGATATCCCGCCCAAGGCCACTACGGATTGGCTGAACGACTGCAACGCTGGTTATTGCCATTTCTGATTGGCTCGCAGAGACACGACCTGTGGGTGAATGAAAAGGAGCTGTCAATAGGGTAGCGGAGCGGACAGCGAGACAAGACTGGGGATCCCGGCCTGGAGAGATCAATCCCGTCATTCTTCCGGGGCAGGTAACGGCATGAGGCTGTTGTGAGCGCGTGCGACAGGCGTCTGCTCCCCCTTCACTCTCCCCTGAGCTCACAACTGCGCCCATTGGCTCTTGGCAATAACCCGTAGCAACCGATCAGCGATGAACTGTAATCTGGCAGTTGCAGGAAGAATAATGACATTTAAATTGTGATTCGTTGCCATGGGTTACTGCGTGCAGGAGCGCGGATATAATACTCAGACGTGTTATATTATAATAGATTTGTGACACTTAGGGGCACATTTACTAAGCTCAAATTTCAAAGGTTTTTTTTGGGTACTTCGACCATCGAATATGCTACTACAACCTTCGACTACGACTTCGATTTGAAGTAAAAATCGTTCGACTATTCGACATTCGATGGCCGAAGTACTGTCTCTTTAAAAAAAAAAACTTTGCCATTTTAAACCTACTGAGGTGCAATGTTAGCCTATGGGGTCCTTCCCCAGCACCTTTTTTTGATCGAAGGAAAATCGTTTTCGATCGATCGATTAAAATCCTTCCATCGTTCGATCGTAGGATTTGCGGTAAATCCTTCGAATTCGTACGATTTTCCTTCGAGGGTCAAATTCGAGGCTTTATTAACCCTCGATATTCGACCCAAGGGGCACATTTACTAAGCTCGAGTGAATAATTTGAATGGAAAAATATTAAAATATATTTTTTTGGGAACTTCGACCATCGAATTGGTCAAATTCAATCGTATCGAATGATTTGAACGATTCGAAGTAAAAATTGTTCGACTATTCGATAGTCGAAGTACTGTCTCTTTAAAAAAAACTTTGCCACTTTAAACCTACCGAGGTGCAATGTTAGCCTATGGGGACCTTCCCCAGCACTTTTCTAAGGTTTTTTTGATCGAAGGAAAATCGTTCGATCGATCGATTAAAATCCTTCCATCGTTCGATCGTAGGATTTGCGGTAAATCCTTAGAATTCGATATTCGTAGGTTTTTACTTCGAGGGTCGAATTCGAGGCTTTATTAACCCTCGATATTTGACCCAAGGGGCACATTTACTAAGCTCAAGTGAATAATTTGAATGAAAAAATATTCAAATTTCGAAGTATTTTTTTTTGGAACTTCGACCATTCAATCGAATCGAATGATTTGAAGTAAAAATCGTTCCACCATTCGATAGTCGAAGTACTGTCTCTTTAAAAAAAACTTTGACTTCATACTTCGCCACTTTAAACTTACCGAGGTGCAATGTTAGCCTATGGGGACCTTCCCCAGCACTTTTCTAAGTTTTTTTTTTGATCGAATAAAAATCCTTCAATCAATCGTTTAAAATCATTCAAACCAGTGCAGTTTTCTCCTGATAGGAGCACCAGCCCAGGGTTTCAGGTAAGTAGATACAATGACTCGGGGGTGCCTAACTTTTGGCACCTCCAAGTAAATAGGGCTTTCCTTCTAGATTAAAGATGGACCACCCCTTTAATAGGCACAATAGTGCCCCCTAATCTTTGGGAAGAATACATCTTTCATAAACTTATATTGAAGCTGCTTATCACTCAGTGCCCCCTATACCTCCACCACCGCCCAGTTGGTACAAAGCGCGTTAGGCTAAACATGTCCTAATAAATATCTTTAATTGCTGTAATTATTTTTGCTACTGTATTCCTATCCATGGGGCATTTTCAATTATTTCTGCTATGTCTGTAGTTGAGTTCTTGCTGATTAATTTGCAAGGGCTGCAGACGTGTGTATATGCACAGGGGCAATCCTGGCCCCTCTGCCGCCTGAGGCAGCAGCAGTTGCTGCTGCCCCCCCTCGCCCGGAAATTCGCTCTTATAGTACCAGGAGCAGCATTTTTGCTGCCCCTGGTACCTAGTGGGGCTCTGCCGCCTGAGGTGACAGCCTCAACTCGCCTCATTGGCGAAGCACCCCTGTATATGCAGGCAACATAACAGATGTCACTCAATGGAATATTGTACTTGTATTAGAGTATCAAAAAAATCTATCAATCATCTATATCTATCTATTATCTATCTATCATCTATCTATCAGATATCTATCTACCTACCTATCTATCAGCTATCTATCTATCTACCTACCTACCTATCCATCCATCTATCTATCTATCCATATATCCATCTATCTATCTATCTATCTATCTATCTATCTATCTATCTCTCTCTCTCTCTCTCTCTCTCTCTCGCTCTCTCTCTTTCTCTCTCTCTCTATCTATCTATCCATCCATATCTCTCTCTCTCTCTCTATCTATCCATCCATATATCTATCTATCTATCTATCTATCTATCTATCTATCTATCTATCTATCTATCCATCCATCCATATATCCATCTATCTATCTATCTATCTATCTATCTATCTATCTATCTATCTATCTATCTATCTATCATCTATCTATCTATCTATCTATCTATCTATCTATCCATCCATATATCCATCTATCTATCTATCCATCCATATCTCTCTCTCTCTCTCTCTTTCTCTCTCTCCCCATCTATCCATCCATCCATATATCTATCTATCTATCATCCATCCATCTATCTATCCATCCATATATCCATCTATCTATCTCTCTCTCTCTCTCTCTCTCTCTCTCATCTATCTATTTCTTGCTCACTCTCTCTCTCTCATCTATCTATTTATCTCTCTCCGTCTCTCTCTCTCTCTCTCTCTCTCTCTCTCTCTCTCTCTCTATCTATGGGTAAAGGAAGTTCCAGCAGTTGGTTATTTGCATGGCATTCACAAAATGACAGTTACATTGTTATGTTTCTGCTGAAATAATATGATACTGTATTGCCACTGACTCCTACAGTACACATCTCCCCTCCTAATCCACACAGTGAAAGGATTATATAATAATTCCACGTAATGCCATAGCATTATCTCCGTAATACAAGTATAAGTATAAGCAAATGCTTTCATTGTTCCGGAGCGGTTTTCTATTGTAACATGTAGAGATTATGAACTCTAAACAACATTCTTGGGCGGTATTATTGATTGGGATTTCTAATTATACCATGTCAGTCATTTACAACCTCAATGAATAAAGGTGCTGCTCTGGGGTTTTTTAAGAAATAAACGTGAGTCATGAAGCGAGTGGGGCAGTTTCAGTGAACTTTGTGAACTTTTACACGGTTGACTGTACAAGCACTGGGGAGTTTTATATCCATCACAAGACAACTCTGATCTTTTTCCTTTGAGAAGCAACAAGGGCTGAATCACGTACTCGTTTTTTTTTGTATATTTACTGTAGTGCTACATAAAGAAAGAACAGTTTATAAAGCCATCGCAGTACAAACTTAAAGGAGAACTAAAGCTTAATTAAAGAAGTAGATAGAAATGTACATGATGTTTTGTGCTTCTGTACCAGCCCAAGGCAACCATAGCCCTTTAGCAGTAAAGATCTGTGTCTCCAAAGATGCCCCAGTAGCTCCCCATCTTCTTTTCTGCTGATTCACTGCACATGCTCTGTGCTGCTGTCACTTACTGAGTTTAGAGACCCACTCACAATATGCAGTACACATAGAATAGAAATGTCACAATATAAGGCTAGTAATTAATACAGATAATTACTACATGGCAGCACAGAAACCAGTGCAATTAGCATCAGAATTTAATAATCAGCAAACCTGTAGCATCAGCTTATATTACAGACCAACCTCATTTTCTGCTGGATAATTAGTGACGAGCCCTAAGCTTAGCTTCTCAACAGCTGCTCAGAGCCCACTGAGCATGTGAGTGTCACAGACACTTTCCAAGATGGTGACCCCCTGTGACAAGTTTGAAGTCCTGGATCATTGCTGCTATTGACAAGCTGAAACTTTAGCCTCGTGCAATAAGTTCAGTATATAAAATATATGTCATTTTTATCCATATTCATTTTTAAGGTGTAGTTATCCTTTAAGGGGAAATAAGAACCAGCACAAATTCAACCCCAGTTTAAAGTCTGCGCTGCTTAGAGATGTTGTGTGCAAGAGGCCGTACAACACATCTATGCAGTATAAACACAACCCCTGGTTCTCTATAAGCCCTCAGCTTTGTCCCCATCTGTCCTGCAGGGGTACATGGGCGAAGTCAGTGTAGCAACAAGTCCCTGGGCCCCAGTGCCATTTTTATTCCCAGGTTTGAGTCATTTGCTAGCCAGACTTCTTATATCCTTGTAATTTACAGTAGGGGGTACATTATCCCTTATAATACATGAGTGATACTCAGAGTTCCCTGTATAACTCAGCCTGCAGCCTTGTGCCTTTATGTGGTCACAGAACAACCCCTCAGTGACTTCTAATATCCTTATCATTTACAGTAGGAGGTACATTAGCCCTTATAATACATGAGTGATACTCAGAGTTCCCTGTATAACTCAGTCTGCAGCCTTGTGCCTTTATATGGTCATAGAACTCCTCAGTGACTTCTAATATCCTTATCATTTACAGTAGGGGGTACATTATCCCTTATAATACATGAGTGATACTCAGTGTTCCCTGTATAACTCGGCCTGCAGCCTTGTGCCTTTATATGGTCATAGAACTCCTCAGTGACTTCTAATATCCTTATCATTTAAAGTAGGGGGTACATTATCCATTATAATACATGAGTGATACTCAGAATTCCCTGTATAACTCAGCCTGCAGCCTTGTGCCTTTATTTGTTCACAGAACAGCCCCTCAGTGACTTCTAATATTCTCTGTTTTACAATATACAAAGAATCAGTAATTACCCTTTTCAGGTGAAGTGTCATTGAACTTGGTCTGTGCAGGATAGGACTGGCCCACCAGGATACTGGGAAAAATAAAAATGGGCATCAGTCCAGGGGGGTGGCCCACCTGCCGCCGACACCCACAGCTCACTGCACCCTAAACAGCCCTCGAAAAGAAACAAATTAAAGGCATGGCCATCTTTAACAAGTAGGCAGAGGAAGGGTGAGAGAGAGACAGGCAGCATGCAAACAGTAGCAAAGAAGAAAACTTTGTGGTATTTTGTGATCTCTGTCTATCCACTCCTGCTAGCATGTGTGGGGTTAATAGAATGCTCATTGTTCATTTCTTCAGTGATCTTAATGGCATGTCTGAGGTTAATAGAGTGCTCTTGCCCATTTCTTCAGTGTTCTTACTGGCACGTCTAGGGTTATATCCTGAGCTCTTTCCTGTATCAGCATTTAGTCAGATTCCCTGTGGCTTTAACTCTGCCGCAGCGAGGCTGAGCCTTGTTCACAAAGGATTGCTAGGGGTTAATAACACACCCACCCAATGCCAAATTGATTCAGATTTTCTCTGTGCATCTGCTGTCTCCCTTCCTCTGGACGGCTGCGGTAATGCTGCTTTCATATCCTGCTTAATATGGTTTCCGTAGGAATAAAAGCAATACGGTATGTGGGCACAGTAATGAGTGGAAATCAGGACAAAGCATTGGAGAATAATGGCTGGTGTATGACGCACATGCAGCACAGTGCCTTGCAGATTCTTCTCCCTGCAGAGAATACATTTAGAACAGAGGAATCTTTTACTCTTGCTTAACAAATAGGTTACAAACTAAGAACTCTTTTGATAGGGAGGTGGCACTGTGCCACCCGTAGCCCCCATGTTAGGTGGCGCCATGCCTGCACTGAGCGTCTCATTCTCCTGAGGTTACTGACAGTCAGACACCTGCTGCCGCCTTGTTAGCATTGAGGTTTCCGCTCTAGATAGCAGAGCCTGCCCCCGAATTTACTGCAGATCAGGAGGAAATGAAAGATATAAAAAGGCTCATCGGTAATATCCTTGCAAAGGAAACGGCAAAGCAAAGTCAGCCATTTGTAATTTGTTGCAGATGGTCCCACTGCACAATTTAGCTTTATTCTCTTTTTAAAGTAAATGATCTCTCACTGGAGCATAGATGCAAAGTCTTCCCAGGGTTATCGTAGTGTTCGGGGGCTTCACACATGCCGGAAGAGACGGTAACAGCCTTGCAGGAGTTTTATGGAGTAAAGGTAGGGGACCTGTTCTCCAGAATGCTCTGGGTTTTCCCAGATAATAGATCTTTCCTTCATTTGTATCTTTATACCTTAGACGGGTTGTTCACCTTCAAACAACTAGTTGTTTTCAGATAGTTCACCAGAAATAATGACTTTTTCCAACGACTTTCTATTTGTGACCCTTTTTCTATTACTGAAGTGTCAAGTGTCTTTTTTCACTTTCTGAAGCAGCCTTGGGAGGGGGGGGGTCGCCGACCCTGTAAACTGTTCTAAATGGATACATTTAGTTGCTATGATTCTTATCTTTGTCCCTGCTAAGCAGAATCCCAGAGTTTCATTACAGGCAGCTGTTAGAGTTGATACAATAGTTGCTGATACTCCAGAGATGCTGCTGAGAAATGGATCAACTAAATGTTGCAAAATTGGAACAGTTTAGAGTCTGCACCGGAATTACTGAACTGCCAGACTCAGTCAAGTAATTGAAAAAAGTCTTTATTTCTGGGGAACAATCTGAAAACAATTGAATTGAAAAAAGTGTTTGGAAGGTGAACAACCCCTTTAAGTCTACTAGAAAATCATATAAACATTAAATAAACCCAATAGGCTGGTTTTGCCTCCAATAAGGATTAATTATATCTTAGTTGGGATCAAGTACAAGCTACTGTTTTATTATTACAGAGAAAAGGGGAATCATCTAAAAAAATTGGATTATTTGGATAAAATGGAGTCTATGTGATGCAGCCTTTCTGTAGTTAGGAGCTTTCTGGATAACAGATCTCATACCTGTATAAACGTCTGTCTTTCTTCTGTAATACTGGAGGTATATTTCATACTGTATTTTTATATAATACACAAGAGCCATGAATATCTTATATATCCTTATAATACACAAAAGCTATGAATATCTTGTAAATGATATCCTTATAAACGGTGAGTTCTGATGTCATCAGTTAGAAACGGTGAGTTCTGATGTCATTTCTGTCACATGACTCACTAAAACTTGTGTATTATAATAAATAAAGTACCCCCAGTTGCAAAATATGAGGATATTAGAAGTTACCTCGGAGTTCCATGACCTGTATAAAAACAGTCGGCCATGAAACTCCTCGGTAACTTATAATATCCTTATATTTTACTAGAGGGGGTACTTTATTCACTATATAATACACAAAAGCTATCAAAATCTTGTAAATGATATCCTTATAAATGGTGATTTCTATCACATGACTCACTGAAACTTGTGTATTCAGACATTCAGTCTTGTGTTTTTATATGGTCATGGAACTCCTCTGTAACTTATAGGGGCACATTTACTATGGGTCGAATATCGAGGGTTAATTAACCCTCGATATTCCACCATCGAAGTTAAATCCTTCGAATATCGAAGTCGAAGGATTTACCGCATTTCGTTCAAACGAACGATCGAAGAAAAAATCGTTTGATCGAAGGATTTTAATCCAATGGGGACCTTCCCCATAGGCTAACATTGGTGCTCGGTAGGTTTTAGGTGGCAATGTAGGTAGTCTAAGTTTTTTTTAAAGAGACAGTACTTCGACTATCGTTCGATTCGTAGTTGAAGGTCAAAGTAGCCAATTCGATGGTCGAAGTAGCCAAAAAAAACTTTTTTCCTTCTAATCCTTCACTCGAGCTAAGTAAATGTGCCCCATAATATCCTTATATTTTACAAGAGGGGTTACTTTGTTCACTATATAAACGGAGCTTAGTGATGTCATTTCTGTCACTTGATTCACTGAACGTTGTGTATTATAATAAATAAAGTACCCCCTGTATGAGGATATTAGAAGTCACTTCGGAGTTCCATGACCTGTAACTTATAATATCCTTATATTTTACAAGAGGGGGTGCTTTACTCACTATATAATGATAAAACAGCAATGTTTGTAGGAGGCCTTGTGTTGTTATAGTGCGCAGCAGATAACTTGTATTCACTGTGTCTTCTCCCATTAATAACGTTTATCTGACCAATTTCCATAGAGTCTGCACCATTTTCTACTTCACTTCTGGACAATTCCATAAGGATTATTAAAGTTGGACGTGTTGCACACAATGCCACATAATATGAACACGGACAGCTGTTTTCACTCCAAGCAAGAGCTTCTTCATGGTGTCAGTGACAATGAATTTGAAACCTCTGAATCCAAAGAGCAGTCTGAACCGGAAACACTTGAGCCAAAAAGTTCTCCAGAATCATATGAACCCCATAATAATAATGTTACACCCAAGAAGAAACCTCTGGAGAGCGACGCACGTGAAATCAAATTTGTGCCCTCGGAACGGGAGAATAAATGTGGCTGGGGGTTACTAACACCACAGTGCCTTCAGGTTTTCAATAATTCCAAAGGTGTGTTAGTCTTTTTGTGTGCAGCTTCTTTCCTCCAAGGGATGACAGTAAATGGCTTTCTCAACACCGTCATCACTACGATCGAACGGAGATTCGACCTACGCAGTTACCACAGTGGACTGATTGCAAGCTCCTACGACATTGCGGCTTGTCTATTCTTGACATTCGTCAGCTATTTCGGAGGAAACGGGCATAAACCTCGCTGGCTGGGATGGGGCGTCTTTATTATGGGCATCGGCTCGTTTATATTTGCATTACCCCACTTCACTACTGATTCCTATGAAACCAACTTCTCCTCTGATGCAGAAGGATGTCATTCCAACCACACTCAGCAGCTTACAGAAAGTTTCTTTAGTCTTTCCAACTATAGGTTTGTTTTCATGTTAGGCCAGTTCCTTCATGGCATTGGGGCTACACCCCTCTACACCCTCGGAGTGACTTACCTTGATGAAAATGTCAAATCAAGTAACTCCCCTGTGTATATTGGTGAGTAGATACATCATTGTTAGGACAACCTTGCTGTGTGGGGCCACAATTGGGCCTGCTCATGTCCTTATACCATGAATGTTCCATCTCGGATACTTGTGGGATATGGGCATGAGCAGGGCCCCTTTATAGTTGTTTACAATGGGGCATCAGGACTGGCAAACTAAAGCTGGCCATCTACAGAAAGTCAGATAATATGGCGAGCTCTCAAAATGAGCAAATCTTTGCTGGTTTCTCATTTGTCACGAATCATTTCAACTGGAAAATTTGAATCCTTGTTCTGTAGTCATGAATATTACAACCCTACCAGGGTAACTTATTAGGGATGCACCGAATCCAGGATTCGGTTCGGGATTCGGCCTTTTTCAGCAGGATTCGGATTCGCCAGAATCCTTCTGCCCGGCCGAACTGAATCCTAATTTGCATATGCAAATTAGGGACAGGGAGAGAAATCGCCTGACTTTTTGTCACAAAACAAGGAAGTAAAAAATGATTTCCCCTTCCCACCCCTAATTTACATATGCAAATTCGGGTTCGGATTCGGTTCGGTATTCGGCCAAATCTTTTTCGAAGGATTCGGTGCATCCTTATAACTTATATAAAGGCTTTTTGAAACCAGGAAATTGGGTTACAATTAAAATACTACTTAGTCCATCCCCATTGAAGTAAAAAAAAAGCAGGGTGCACTTACTATTAGATAAATGTACAGTAATACTCAGCACATCAACGAGAGAGAAATGACCACAACTTACTGTACCAAATAACCTGTTACCTTCTGGGCAGCCTGGCAAAGTATTGGGTTCCTTTAACAGCCTGGTACAGAGTAAAGATGGCACACTTGCTGGATTTATAATGAGGGTGAATTCCAAACTCTTTGTTTTACTAAAACATGTAAATCAGAACCACAAACAAGCGATTAAAGAACAAAGTTATACAGTTATTAACCATTCATTAACCCCTGTGGTGCAACACATATAACGGAGAGTTCAGGCCTGATTGTTTTGTACACTTTACGTCGGTGCACACTTATTTGCAATCCTTGATGTTGCATCCATGAATTAATGTGTTAATGTGTATCCATATGGTATTCCCAGGGATTGCAGTGTACAGTAGTTAATCCTGGCTCTCCTTTTGGGTAGAACTAGGCCAGTAACTAAGCCGGGGGGACTGACCCTAACAGGCACTGGAGCCTGGGGCTCTAACCTACTCTGCTCAGAGAAGGGGTCTCATTTATGAACCTTCTGCTTCTTGTGGAACAATTGCCATGACTGGGCTCTAGATCTGCAACAACTACAGTAAAGGCCTATTAGAAGAGGAACCCTAGGGGCCTAAAATGCAAGGAGAGTGAAGTCGTTCCCTGACTGACACACTAAGTGGAACCTGCAGTTGGAGTAGCCTTTCTGGCACTTTACCAACTTTTCCTCACAAGGGGTCTCTGTCTTCCGGCTGCCAGATCTGTGCATGCTCTCTCCTTGCCCTGCTGCCTTGCCTTCCATCTACAGTTGCCACCTTTTCTTACCTTGGAATCCGGACAGGGGTGTCAGAGACAGGGCGATGATGTGAAGGAGGCGGGGCAGTGACACGAAGGGGTAGCCGGTGATGCAAAGGCAGTGCCGCAAAGGGGAGGGCCAATGATACAGTGGCCTGTGATTGCCCAAATCACTCAGGAAGCAGGGGACAGGTCTGCCTTGTTTTCCGATGTTTAAAAACCTGACTGTCCGGTTCAAAACCAGACAGGTAGCAACCGTACCAGCATCCCTTACACAGTCACATGGCATCAGCCCTACTGTTTCCAGTAGGGATGCACCGAATCCAAGATTTATTATCATTATTTATTATTAACATGTATTTACATAGCGCCAACATATTTCGTAGCACTGTAAAGTAAATGTGTTTAAACAACTAAATCACATGAATTACATACAAAGAACATATGGAGTTACATACATCACAGTTAATACCAGTACAAAAGGTGAGGAAGGCCCTGTGCAGAAAGAGCTTACAATCTAAAGGGAAGGGAGTAATACACAAGGTGTGGGAGTGGGCAAGATCAGAATTAAGTGGGTGAGAAATGTGGTATTGTATGTGGTGTTGCAATTTGGTAGTTAAGCAGAGTGAGGGTAGGCTTCTCTAAATTTGGTAGTTAAGAGTGAGGGTAGGCTTCTTTAAATAAGTGCGTTTTTTCTTGAAAGCAGAAAGGTTGGGAGAAAGTCGGACAGACCGTGGGAGAGTTCCAGAGGAGGGGTGCAGCCCTTGCAAAGTCTTGAATGCGAGCATGTGAGGAGGTAATGAGAGAAGAGTTGAGTAGCAGGTCAGTAGAGGAGCGTAGTAAGCGGTTGGGTGAGTATATAGAGATGAGTTCAGAGATGTAGGGTGGTGCAGAGTTATGAAGTGCTTTGAATGTCAGGGTCATTAATTTGAATTTGATTCTGAAAGGTAACGGAAGCCAGTGCAGGGATTGACAGAATGGCGAGGCAGAGAAGGAGCGGTTGCTGAGGTATAAGAGCCTCGCAGCAGTGTTCATTATGGACTGGAGACGTGACAGTCTCTGGAGGGGGAGGCCAATTACAAGAGAGTTACAGTAGTCTAGACGTGGCATGAGGAGAGAGTGAATAAGAATTTTGGCAGCATCTTGGGTGATAAATATTATATCGTATTTTGGATATGTTCCTTAGGTGGAAGTGACATGATTTAATAAGTGACTGGATATGAGGAGTGAATGACAGAGCAGAATCTAGGATAACCCCAAGGCACTGGGCCTGGGGAGAGGGGGTGATAGTGGAATTGTTAGCTATGATGGATACATCCGGGATGTTAATGGTGTTAGTCGGAGGAAAGAGATTCAGTTTGGTATTCGGCAAGGTTTCTGCCCTTTTCAGCAGGATCCATGTGCCTGGCCGAACCGAATCAGAATCCTTAAAATCATGTGAGTTTTCGTCACAAAACAAGGAAGAACATTTTTTTTTAGCAACACGTCTTTTTCCCTCCACTTCACTGATTTGCATATGAAAATTTGGTTTTGTTTTCATTTGAATCTTTCACGAAGGATTCGGTGGTTCGGCGGAATCCAAAATAGTGGATTCAGTGCCTCCCTAGTTTCTGGAGGTGACCTTGGCATCTTCTCATTTGTCTGCCTATTACAGTACATTCAATTTGATCGCAGGCACTTTTGCTGCAGTGTGTGGCATGACTATCTATCTACATATCTGTTATCTCACGGCACCCATTATTACTGCAGTGTGACATTGCTCGCTATCCCTTTGTTTATATGTTATACAGCTGGCTTATATTTTATATATTCTCTAATGGCATAATCAGCCACTTAGAGGCTATTGTCTTTTTTCTACTTCTCTTTCTAACCATATTTTAACTGGTTATTGAATATCTGATTAGAATTAAGCATAAAACTGTTTAGTTGCAAGTGGTGAAACGCAATCTGATCAACTTTGGAAGGTGTTTAAAAAAACAAAAAACCGCATACTCGGGTCACAGAATGCCTAAAATCATCCATTACCCTAACTGTTTACAATATAAAAAACATCACATAAATGTTTACTCTTTTCTCTATTCATATTCACAAATCAACACAAGCAACAGTCACATTTACAATGATTCTTATATCCATAGTCCTGGCTATTACCCCATGTCTATTACCTTTATAGACTTAACGTACGCTTTTATCCTGAGATAATGATACATTAATGCTTGTCTCCAGCATAGTTGTCCTTTTGTATTAACAAGAGATACTGATATAACTTGATGATATTATGAAAGTGTCTAACAATATGGCAGCCCCCTCCTTAAGGTACAATAATATACAGAAGAAATATTTTGTCTCAGTTACACCATCCCATCCCAGAAGGGAGAAAAATAAATTAACAATTTCCTTAAAGCTAATGGCACATGGGGAGATCTGCGTTTAAATCTGCGCTACTGCGGGTGACAAATCTCGCAAGGAAATTCCGAACGACTTCAGAAAAGCGATTTGAAGCAGTCGTAATTTTTCCCACTGTCGGTTTACTTTATTGCCAGTGGAGAAGGATTTCGGCAAGATTTTTCGCCCACAGTAGCGCAGATTTAAATACGAGCAACAAATCTTCCTGTGTCCCATTAGACAAATTGTGTGATCTAAAGTCACATGATTTTAAGGGTTCAGATTTGGTTCCACCAGTCACTTGGATTCATCTGAATCCTGCAATAAAAGCTAAAGATGTGGCACAAATCAAACCTCAAAAAACTCCATAGCTTCAGCGATGTTTACCAGTACCAGCAACTTTCATCTGCATTTCAGTTTGCTCACATAGCTTCTATTAGTTGCCCCAAAATAATTTCAGCTGCTACATTTAGTGAGAATGAGGTTGTTATGGTTCATTTAAGGGATGCACCAAATCCACTATTTTGGATTCAGCTGAACCCCCAAATCCTTTGTGAAAGATTTGGCTGTATACTCAACTGAATCCTAATTTGGATATTCAAAATAGGGGTGGGAAGGGGAAACATTTTTTACTTCCTTATTTTGTGACAAAAAGTCATGCGATTTTCTTCCCCGCCCCTAATTTGCATATACAAATTTGGATTCGGTTCGGCTGGGCAGAATGATTCAGCTGAATTCTGCTGAAAAAGGCCGAATCCTGGGCGAATCCTGAACCGAATCCTGGATTCAGTGCATCCCTAGTTCATTGTACGACTTGCATTTGCATGTTTACAGGTCGTGTAATAACTTTGTCCCCCTCTTCATTAGGTATATTTTATACAGCTGCTATTGTTGGACCTGCTGTTGGTTACCTCCTGGGAGGATTCTTCCTCAATATTTCCACCGATATCAGCAGTCAGTAAGTATGCTCTTATCTCCTTACTCTATACCAGGAGTGTAACTACAGAGGAAAAATGCTCTGCATTTGCAAGGGAGCCTTGGAGAGTAGAGGGAAATGCGCAATTTCAATATATTTTGGTAGACGAGGTCAACTTATTAAGGTTTTGGGGCCCTAAATTGAATTTGCTATGGGGCCCACTAACATCAATTTATGCCATTGCTTTAAAGGAGAACTAAACCCTAAAAATGAATGTGGCTAAAATGCCATATTGTATATTGTGAACTTATTGCACGAGGCTAAAGTTTGAGCTTGTCAATAGCAGCAATGATCCAGGACTTCAAACTTGTCACAGGGGGTCACCATCTTGGAAAGTGTCTGTGACACTCACATGCTCAGTGGGCTCTGATTGGCTGTTGAGAAGCTAAGCTTAGGGCTCATCACTAATTATCCAGCAGAAAATGAGCTTCCCCTGTAAAATAAGCTGATGCTACAGGTTTGCTGATTATTAAATTCTGATGCTAATTGCACTGGTTTCTGTGCTGCCATGTAGTAATTATCTGTATTAATTACTAATCAGCCTTATATTGTGACATTTCTATTCTATGTGTACTGTATATTGTGAGTGGGTCCCTAAACTCAGTAAGTGACAGCAGCACAGAGCATGTGCAGTGAATCAGCAGAAAAGAAGATGGGGAGCTACTGGGGCATCTTTGGAGACACAGATCTTCCCTGCTAAAGGGCTGTGTTTGCCTTGGGCTGGTACAGAAGCCCAAAACATAATGTACAATATTTCTACCTACTTCTTTAGTTAAGCTTTAGTTCTCCTTTAACCCCTTTACCATATTCATGGAGCCCAGAATAAATGGGCAGGTGGGAAACTGAAAGGGCATCCTACCTGCTATAGTATAATTATGTAAAGTGTGTGTGTGTGCGCCATTATTTACTAAACAGATGCTTGGCAACGCTTTGTGCAGAAGAAAACAATTCTTTATGCCTCTCACACCCTGTGCTTAATTCTTCTAATGCCAAAATAGATCTCGCCCAACCAGATTATTAGGGTGGAAGCCTGTGTGTGAATTTCACTTTCCTGGGAGATATAGCCTACACCCCGCATTCCTTCATTATTCCTTAAGAACTAGTAATACATTGCACAGTCCCCTCTGGTTCCCAGGCACTCCATTCCTTCTAATCGAATGTTATGGTCTGGTCCCTATCAGTAACCCACCAATGTAATAAATGAAGAATATATTGACGTTTAAGAACTCAAGATATTACTAACTATTTTATCTCACACTCACAAGCAAACAAAACACCTTTAGTTGCTACAGCACATTGCCTACAGGGCCAGCCCTCAGGGGGTGAATGCCAGGAAAGAAGGTTCTACCTTTATCCATCTATATAAACACCTGGATCATATAAATGACAGTAAAATGTACATATTTATATATAAATGCGCTGGACGGTGAGATATTGTAGCAGCCTTCGGCATGAGTTTCCAGCTGCTTGTAGATAAAGGTAACAATGTACGGGGGTAGCTAGTGTTCTGCTTTATCCTAAGGCTCTCTCTTCTTGCCTCAGGTGATACGTGTATAGAAGCACACAGTGCAGCATGACCAAAGCCAAAACACAAAAGGAAACAGAATTTCAGCAGGTTACCTGCAAAACATTTATTCCAGGTTGTGGTAACACAAGATATTTCGGGACAATGCCCTTTATTAAGTGTATACAGAGCATAACCATGTGTTCCTATTTATAGCTGATTTAACCCATTCAGCACAAGGAATTCTGGGTAAGCATTTAAAGTGAAACCCATTAAGCCCAAAGTATTTTAAAGGAGATGGAAAGGCATGTTATATTTGGGGGTGCCAAAAGTTAGGCATCCCCAAGTGATGTATTTACTTACCTGAAACCCTGGGCCGGTGCTCCTATCAGCAGAAAACTGCACCGGCCGGGGTTATACCGATGAGCACCACGGAGCGATCCTCTTCCGGTTTCTTTCTTCTCATGGCTGCTCATACGAAGTAGACTGTATAGCCGAACTTTAACAAAAAAGCCGGCTTTTTCATTCTACTGCGCATGCCCTGAGAAATTTGAAGAAAGAAGAATCGGAAAGAATGGAAGAATCCCGGGCCGGTGCAGTTTTCTCCTGAAAAATCCAGCCTGGGATATCAGGTAAATAGATACAATCATCTGTAAGCAAATGCATTTTTACTTGGGGGGTGCCTAACTTTTGGCAGCCCCAAGTAAAAATGCCTTTCCTCCTCCTTTAAAGGAGAACTAAACCCTACCAATAAGAAAAGCTTCCCCCATAAGAAAAGCCCCTACCTGCTACCCTAGATAGCCCCCCACCCTGCTTCCAACCCACATAGTACGTTACCCCTGAAAGTGACCAGAATACATTGCTCATGCATCAGTGGAGAGTAAGCGTAGGGGAGCTCATGGGCGCCATCTTCCAGATCTTCAGTCTTCATCTGTAAGGAAGCACTGTATTGGCGCAGTTGGAGCAATGTTCCAGTTTGTAGCAACTGCGCATGCACCAAAAGTGCCGTGAATTGCCGAAGGGAAGGAAGAGGACCAGAAGAAGACTGAAGATGGTGCCCATGAGCTCCACTGCGCTTACTCTGCATCGATATGTGAGCAATGTATTTGGGACACTTTCAGTGGTAATGAACTATGCGGGGGGAGCAGGGTGGAGGGACTATCTAGGGTAGTAGGTAGGGGCTTTTCTTATGGGGGAAGCTTTTCTTATTGGTAGGGTTTAGTTCCCCTTTAAAGGAGAAGGAAAGGCATTTTTACTTGGGGCTGCCAAATGTTAGGCACCCCCAAGTAAAAATGCCTTTCCTTACAGATCTAGGGTAGTAGGTAGGGGTTTTTCTTATGGGGGGGGTTAGTTCTCCATTAGGCTAAGGGCAGACGGGCAGATTCAGGGAGATGTAGTCGCCTGGGACTCTTCTGCGGGGCAACAATTTCCCGAACTGCCTACTTCCTGCCTTCCGCCTGCTTGAATGAGACAATGCCAGTGCAATGCACTTGCGTCGCTTCGATTTCCAAAATCACCGGAAATTGGCTCACGAGGAAACTTCGGGCGATTTCGGAAGCGATTTCGGAAGCACCGAAGCACCGCGAGTGCATTGCACTGCAATTTTCTCATTCAAGCAGGCGGAAGGCAGGAAGAAGGCAGAAGCCAGGCGACTAAATCTCCCCGAATCTGCCCGTCTGCCCCTACCCTTAAAGTGAAAGCATCAATAAATAAACATTTCCGTTACAGTGTGCCACAGTGTTGCAAAGCAACTGATAACAATGAATATATTTCATCTAAGAGTTAAACTTGCGTAGTCCAAAAGAAAAGTCCAAAGTCCTTATGTAAAGAGTCTTTATGCAAAAGACTTAAAGTCCAAGAGAATAATAAAATGAAGTAAAGTTCCAAAAAACAAAGCGTTCAAAAAACAGAGTGGCCAGTGCAGAAGCCTTTACTTTCTGGTGATAAGAAACTGCCAAAAAAGGCCTATCTAGGGTAGAGAAACCCTTAAGGGTCAGGGCACACGCTCAGATTTGGGGCGCTTGGCGACAAATCTCTTCTTCGGGGGCGACTAATTTCCCCGAACTGCCTATCGCCGACTAGAATATAAATTGCCGGCGGGATCGCACTTGGAGCTCTTTGTTTTCCCAAGTTGCCTCACAAGGAAACTTCGGGCGACTTCGGAAAATGCAGAGCTCCAATTTATTTATCTCCTGTAACCTATCCATGTAAAATTCACAGCAGGAGATGCGTATGGCCCATTTCTTAATACCTGAAACTGATTACCCAGAATGCCTTGTGCTGAATGGCTTAAATCGGCTATAAATAGGAACAGATGTTTATGGTCTTTGTACACTTGATAAAAGTTATTGACCTGAAATATGTTGTGTTACCACAACCTGAAATAAATGTTTTGCAGGTAACCTGCTGAAGTTCCGTTTCCTTTTTTTGTTTTCGTTTTTGTTCGCCGATTTAAAATAGTTTCAGCACCGAGCTACTGCAAGACACAAAGTATAGTTCAAACAACCAACGCTTTCTTTCTTTTGGACTTCAGTAGCGCAGCATTAATCCCTACTTGCTATGCACATGCTAAAAACAGATTCTGCATGTAAATACGCCTACACCCTCTGTTCACACAATATGGAAATCTCCGTGAGTGTTTGATTATGGGATACGGCCTTTATACATCTCAAATGGAATCATAGGGCAAGAATTTTTTTTACATATTTCCTTTCAGTTTCTATCGCAGGTTTATACTGGTTGGCGACTGTTTTCGAACTCGTTAACGCAAACATTTGAAATGCAGTTTTGCTGCACTTAAATCTATTAGTATTGATTTAATCATTCTGAGGGTTTTGGCTAACTATCGACACTTTGCTTGCCCTAAATGAGACGGCAAGAAGGGCTTTATCCCCTAATATACACCAATAGAAGGCGTAAATCATTAGTAATAGGGAATTTCAGCTCTGTCACCCCTCCAATTCCTTATTCCCTATTTGTATATACGCTGGGAGGGAGGGTTATAAACTTGATTTCCTCTGCTGGAACTAATCGTTGCAGTGTGGAAAACCTAAAACGTTAATAATCATAGTTTTTAAATCAGCCCCTAAATTAAAGGAACTGTAACATCAAAAAATTAAAGTGTTTTAAAGTAATTAAAATGTAATGTACTGTTGTCCTGCCCTATTAAAAGGTGTGTGTTTGCTTTAGAAAGGCTACTGTCGTTCATACAAATGGGCTGCTGTGTAGCCACGGGGGCAGCCATTTAAGCCGAAAAAGGAGAAAAGGCACAGGATACACAGCAGATAACAGATAAACTCTGTAATAGAATACAATGGGATTCTACACCGTGCAACTGTTATCTGCTATGTAACCTGAGTCTTCAATGGCTGCCCCCATGGCTACACAGCACTGAGTTTATATAAACTATAGTAGTCTTACTAAAGTAAACACACCAATGCAGGGAAACAAGACATTCTATTAATTGCTTTAAAACACTGTGATTTTTTGGTGTAAGTATTCCTTTAACAAGTGCATATGAAACTTACCTATACTGCTCCCTTATATGGATTGTAGAGCATGAGGGATTAGCATTTTGTGCATGCTGAACATTCTTTTTGACATATATAAGTGCTTGCTGTAGCATATAAAAGGCAAACTAACCTACTTTGGAATTTTCTAATGCAGGACTGATCTCACTCCAGGGAATCCCCTTTGGGTTGGGGCCTGGTGGATTGGATTCTTGGCAGCTGGAGTGGCCGGGCTCCTCATTTCCATGCCGATATTAGCCTACCCACAGCAGCTTCCTGGTAAGACTTCTCTGGCACTGAAACAACAGTCAGGCGGGGCAAAGGAATTATTTAATTATCCTGTACCCATAAGTACGATCAGATAGGACTGTTTGCTCTCTACTTGCTGTTACCTCGCAACTCATGTAAAATATAGCACAACGTCAGACTACATATATATATATTGTTTTCTCTTTAAAGGCTCGGAGCGTTACGTGGTGATGAGAGTATCTGAAGCTCACCAGGTGAAAGATAGCTCCTCCATTGAAGATCCTGAGTTTGGAAAAACCATTAAGGACCTGCCAAAGTAATACACATACTGTCATACACATCTGTACATTTACATTTACAAACCAGCCAACATTGACAAATAACTATTTAGAATATTCTGCACGTGACTCACACACAACTTGAACACTCCCAGGCCTCACAGCCAATTTTCACTTTCCTGCTATTGCCTTCCAGACTACAACATTTAGTAGCATTTCTTAAAAGCCAGATTTCTTTTACTGTCAGAGCCATCATCAGAAATCATAGGGGCCCTATACTTGCATTTCTCCCCCTAGGGGCTCAGACTGGCAGTGGGCCTTACAAAATAAGTAAAATTGGCCCTAATTAAAGGGAAAACATGTTTTTTTTCCAAATCACATCAGTTAATAGTGCTGCTCCAGCAGAATTCTGCACTGAAATCCATTTCTCAAAAGATCAAACAGAATTTGTTATATTTCATTTTAAAAGCTGACATGGGGCTAGACATATTGTCAGTTTCCCAGCTGCCCCCAGTTATGTGAATTGTGCTCTGATAAACTTCAGTCCCTCTTTACTGCTGTACTGCAAATGGGAGTGATATCACCTCTCCCCCCCCCAGCAGCCTAACAACAGACCAATAGGAAGGTAACCAGATAGCAGCTCCCTAACACAAGATAACAGCTGCCTGGTAGATCTAAGAACAACACTCAATAGTAAAAGCCAAGAGACTGATTCAGTTACATTGAGCAGGAGAAATAACAGCCTGCCAGAAAGTAGTTCCATCCTAAAGTGCAGGCACAAGTCACATGACTGGGGCAGCTGGAAAACTGACAATATGTCTAGCCCCGTGTCATTTCAAAACTGAATATTAAAAAATCTGTTTGCTCTTTTGAGAAATGGATTTCAGTGCAGAATTCTGCTGGAGCACCACTAACTGATGTGTTTTGGAAAAAAACATGTTTTCCCATGACAGTATCCCTTTAAACAAAGATACCCTAAACTGCACATGCGGTTCCCTGAGCATGTCCCATTATACCAAAAACATTACCATAATCTGCCCAACCTCTACAAGCACTAGCCATTTTTTGGCCAGCAAACTGAACCATTCTGGCTTACGTTTAAAGTAAGATATTATTTTACGATGCCTGAATGATTGGAAAACCCGGGCGTGGAGCTCAGTGGAAAAGTACACCCTAGTGGTGATTTTTTCAGCAAAGTGTAATGCCAGCCCAGGGTTCAAAATAAGTGATTTTATTGGCAAAGGGTTGCCTAACAAATTGGCACTCACCAGTGAAAAACATTTTTCTTGTCCTTCAAGCAAGGTAGATCATTTACAGGTATGAGACCTGTTATCAAGAATGCTCGGGACCTGGGGTTTTCCAGATAACAGATTAAGCTGGTTTTGCTTCCAATAAGGATTAATTATATCTCCGTTGGGATCAAGTACAAGCTACTGTTTTATTATTACAGAGGAAAAGGAAACCATTTTTAAACATTTGGATTATTTGATTATAATGGAGTCTATGGGAGACGGCCTTCCCATTATTCTGAACTTTCTTGATAATGTTTTTTTTGGATAACGAATCCCATACTTGTACAGAGAAAAAGGAAATCATTTTTAAAAATTTGGATTATTTGGATAAAATGGAGTCAATGGGAGACGGCCTTTATGTAATTCGCAGCTTTCTGGATAAGGAGTTTCCGGATAACAGATCCCATACCTGCATTGTGTTGTAGATTTATATTGGCCTTTACGCCATAGATAAACGTAATAAATGTGCGCCTATTTTATTTTTTTAAACCCTCTTCATGATTGTATTCTATGCAGGTCATTCTTGATGCTTCTCAAAAACCCAACATTTGTCTTCCTGTGTTTAGCGGGGGCCACAGAAGCCACATTGATTACTGGAATGTCCACTTTTGGGCCCAAGTTCCTGGAGTCTCAGTTCAGCCTGAGTGCATCACAAGCTGCCACTTTTTTTGGTGAGAACACCACATTTTTTAAGTGTCTTTTTAGTAATTGTTTCCCCATCACACAAAAAAACGTATTTTCTGTTCCATCTCTGATCTTCAAGCCACACAAAAGTCGTCACACTCATTTCTAAAAAATTGTGTTCTGCTAATGTCAGCCTATCACAGGGTCTTTATGGTCAGCCAGTTCTATATATTAAAGTATAGAAACCACTGAACAAACATGAAACCCATTAGGAACCACAGATATATAACGGACTGTTCTAAGAAAGAAATGTTACATTTGTTTTAATGTGGTTTAGCTCTGGTAGCCATATCTCGTCATCTATTTCCTTCCTGTAAAAAGGTGGGCTTTACAGAAGAACTGCAGTTTGAAATGAATGTGGCTAGAAATGCTGTATTTATATAGAATATACAGGCAGCCCAGAGCTTTAGTTCTCTTACAATAAGCCCATTCACAATAAATCAGAGGCACAGGCTAATGCTATGGGGGTGCACGATGTTTGCTTTCTCAAGTAGGGAAGATGTCACATGTTATTTTAGCTGCATTCGCCTGGCATGAATCTGCAGCGAATTTCCGCGTTTCGCCACCGGCTAATAAATTCACGAATCTCCCACGAAAATTCACCGTTGAAAATTCGCCGGCGTCAATTTCTGATTTTCACAATTTTTTCGTGAAACCATTCAAATGGCTTGATTCGTTCGAATTGCTCGATTTTGTCGTGAAGACGTTCCAATTGCTCGATTTTTTCGTGAAAACGTTCGAATTGCTAGATTTTTTTTGTGAAAATTTTCGAATTGCTTGTTTTTTTCGTGATCTTTACGATTTCACTATTTTTCAGGAATTTTTCGCCGTTTCACGAATTTTGAATGTTATTTTAGCTGCATTCGCCTGGCATGGATTTGCGGCAAATTTCCGATTTTTACGTGAAACCATTCAAATGGCTGGATTTTTTCGTGAAACCGTTCGAATGGCTGGATTTTTTCATGAAAACGTTCGAATTGCTTGATTGTTTTCTTGAAAACATTTGAATTGCTCAATTTTTTTCGTGAACTGTCCCATATCACTATTTTTCAATTTTGCGGGAAATTCACAAATTTTTCGGCGAGGCGAAACGGGAGAAATTCGCCCATCATCACTATTCGTTTGTACTGACCAGTTCACTCTAACAAGAATAGGGATATTGCTTGCCATGATAACAAGTAGGAAAGTACCACAAATGACTTTTAATAACCATCTGGGATTTCCTAAGGGTGTGGGTTAATTTGCTGAAGGCAGGGAATAAATTGTGCCTTCATTAAACAAATCATGCTTCTTTGCAGTTTTGTATTAAGTTGTTTTATGCAGCAGCGAGGATAGACATAATGCACCATTAAATCTACATGATAATGCTCTGCATAGGTGCAGCGTATTTATTATTATTTATTTATTATTTATCAACCTCACTGGAATGCGCTCACAAGGGCAGCAGTGCAAATACGCTTGTGCCGCTGCACCATCTAGTGGTCATTAAAAAATTGCAGTAAACCCCGAGCCATTTTCACTAAATATTGTAGCAGAGAACTTAGCTCAGTTAGGGTGAGACAGGCTAAGACATGCGGCATAAAGCTTTCCGAAAACAAAAGGTATTTACTTGCCTCGTGCCATATACAATTCAACCCGTAACATAAAAAACCCCTAACCTACATAGACCCCCTCCCTCCTCCCCCCAGCCTACCTGCCCCCCCCTGCAAATGTCCCTAATTTTTTACTCACCCCTCTGTGCAGATTCAGGCCATCTTCTTCTTCTCTGGTAATCTTCGTGTCTTGACAGAAGTTTCGGCGCATGCGCAGTTGGAGTAAGTTTCTAGTCCCAAACAACTCCGAATACACCGAAAATCATGAAAATTTCTTAAAGATCTTCGGAAATTTTCGTGACTTTCAGCGCATGCACAGTGGTTCAGGACCGGAAATTTACTCCAACTGCGCATGTGCCGAAACTTCCGACAGAGGAAAGAAGATGGCTGCCGCAAGGCCAGAATCTGCACGAAGGGGTGAGTAAAAATTAGGGGCATTTGCCCGGGGGGAAGGTAGGCTGGGGGGGAGGAGGGAGGGGGGTCTACCCAGGGTAGGAGGGGAGGGTTTTTTTCATTACAGGTTGAATTCTCCTTTAAACTTCAGAAACAGACTGTCGTTTTCGGATCATGCACAGTTGGAGTAATATTCCGGTCTCGAACAACTGCGCATGTCCCGAAAGGGGGACTTTCGGAAATTTTTTATGACTTTCGTCGCATGCACAGTTGTTCGGGACCAGAATATTACTCCAACTGTGCATGATCCGAAAACGATAGTCTGTTTCTGAAGTTTAACGAAAAAAAGAAGATGGTGGCCGTGAACTCCCAAGTTTGTTGAATCTGCACCGAGGGGTAAGTAAAAAGTTAGGGGCATTTGCCCTGGGTACCAAGTAGGCTGGGGGGAGGAGGGAGGGGGGACTACGTAGGGTAGAGGTTTTTTACGTTACAAGTTGAATTCTCCTTTAATACCAAAAATGAAAGTTGAACTCTCACATAAGGCATTGTGGGCGAAGACATGCAAATCACTCCTCTATGTCCCTTTGGCCAACTCTGCATCCAGAACCGCTAACCATTGTGAATTGCGCTCTCGTTATTGGTTACCCATTTACATCAAGCGTGAAAATAAAAACGGAAAACAGAAAACTCACCATCGTATGTATTTCTCGAGACAGGATATTTGGTGGTGCCTGCTGGAGGGGGTGGAACTTTCCTCGGGGGATTTATAGTGAACAAGCTCAAACTTAACTGCTCAGGATTATTCAAGTTCTGCATGATCTGTACTGTGATTGGTCTGCTTTCAATGTTCGTATTCCTGATGAGTTGCCCAAATCTGCACCTGGCCGGAGTCACCGCCCCCTACCCTGAAAGGTGAGAACGCTTCTATGGTTTAAATGATATTAACTCTTACTTACAATTACAACTTAATCAAAATATACAAAAAAGCTCCGAATAGACTCCACTATAATGAAAAATAACCCAAATTTTTAAAAATGATTTCCCTTTTCTCTGTAATAATTAGGGATGCACCGAATCCAGGATTCGGTTCGGGATTCTGCCTTTTTCAGCAGGATTCGGCCAAATCCTTGTGCCCAAATCCTTATTTGCGTATGCAAATTAGGGGCGAGGAAGGTATATTGCATGACTTTTTGTCACAAAAGAAGAATGTGAAAATTTTTTCCCCTTCCCACCCCTAATTTGCAAATATGCAAATTGCAAATTAGGATTCGCTTTGGTATTCGGCCGAATCTTTCATGGAGGATTCGGCCAAATGCAAAATAGTGGATTCAGTGCATCCCTAGTAATAATAAAGCAGTAGCTTGTACTTGATCCCAACTAAGATATAATTAATCCTTATTAGAGGCAAAACCAGCCTATTTGCTTTATTTAATGTGTATATGATTTAAGGTATGAAGATGCAAATTACAGAAAGCTCTTAATTACAGGAAAGCCGTCTCCCAAAGACTTTATTCTATCTAAATAATTCATATTTTAAAAACGATTTCCCTTTTCTCTGTAATAATAAAACAGTAGCTTGTACTTGATCCCAACTAAGATATAATTAATCCTTATTGGAGGCAAAACCAGCCTATTGGGCTTATTTAATGTTTACATGATTTTCTAGCAGACTTAAGGTATGAAGATCCAAATTACGGAAAGATAGTTTATCCAGAAAACCCCAGGTCCCGAGCATTCTGGATAACAGGTCCCATACCTGTAATATTAAATGTGTCTGTTTGAAGGCACGTGTCTCTGGGGTATGAGGGCCTCTTAGGGTAAGGACACACTGGACGATTTGTCGCCAACGTTTTAAAAAAGTAAATCGCGGCGACAAAACGATCGTCTTTTTTGAACAGACGATTCACAGCGACTATTGGCACAGAGCGATTTGTATCCCATTACTCTGTGCGGTACGTGCTCCACCCAAACCGGAAACGGTTTGTGCTTCCCGCTGTAACCTGGCGTCTTTACGTTCTTGCGTCATTGCGTTCGCATTGTAATTTGAATACAATTGCTGCTACTTATCTGTATGTGTGTGCGTGTCTAGGAGATTTCAGTGCTTTTCTAAGTACATGCTATTTCTGAGAAATCACTTGGAAAAGGGTCTCAGTGCGTTTTAGGAGCTACAGGCGATTCACAAACACGCTGTGGGCACTGGAGCTGGCGTCTTTCATTTGGTTTTGTTCAGAGACAAAACGAGTGATATGTCGCCGCGATTTGCTTTTTAAAAACGTTGGCGACAAATCGTCCAGTGTGTCCTTACCCTTATAACACATTGCAAGCCAAGTGCTTTCGGGGCTGCATTTTAATATCAAACACCAGCAAAGGCATGTAAAGCCTACGCTCCACCTGAAACACTAAGGGTCAGATTTATCAAAGGTCGAGGTGAATTTTCGAATGACAAAAATTCGAGTTTCAAGCTATTTTTTGTGTACTTCAACTAGGGAATAGTCCCAATTCGATTCGAATTTGAATATAATGTACTGTCTCTTTAAAAATTCAACTTCGACCATTCGCCATCTAAAACCTGCCGAATTGCTGTTTTAGCCTATGGGGGACCTACTAGAACCTATTTGGAGTCAATTGATGGACTTTGAAAAATTAAAAAAAAATTTGGGAAAAACAATTCAAATTCGGCTGAATACGGACCTATTCGATCGAAAACGGACCTATTCGACCAAAAAAACACTTCAACTTACTTTCGGTTGGTCTTTTTGAATTCGAATTTTCGAAGTTTTTTCAGTTCGAAATTTGACCCTTGATAAATCTGCCCCTAAGTTCTGTTATACTGTAAAATACATGTGTGTAGTCCTTATATCGCTCCTCTCCTATTCATATCCCAGTCTCTTATTCAAATCAATGAATGGTTTCTAGGGTATTTTGGACCCTAGCAACCAGATTGCTCAAATTGCAAACTGGAGAGCTGCTGAATTAAAAGCTAAATAACTGAAAGACCATAAATAATGAAAAATGGAAACCAATCGCAAATATATCTCTTTCTACATCATTCGTTTAAAGGGGAACAATACCTCTAATTGAGCTGCTTCTATTGTATAGCACTTTATAAATAAATCCTATTTACAGTCCTTGCTAGAATTAAGCACACAGTCCCAGCATAATGTGACACAGCCATTATCTGAAATTGTCATTGTGTTTAATGAGTTTTCTGATCCCTGCAGTGCCCTGCTGGAAGGCAGTCAGAACCTGACGTCGCTGTGTAATGCTGACTGCAGATGTTTGGAAGAGATTTACAACCCAGTTTGTGGAGTGGATAATATCATGTATTACTCGGCCTGCCACGCCGGCTGCTCCGGAGCATATTCAGACACCAGGGACGGACAAAAGGTGACTTTCATTAGCCCAGCCCTGTGAGAAGTAATAATGAAACATCATTTAATTTAAAGTTATTATTATTTCACTATTTATTTCACAGTAAGCCCTCAAAACAATTTAATGGAAAATTGCTCGTCTAGTTTTTTCTACTTTTCACGATCTTAGCAGCTTTGAAACTGCTGATATATTGAATCTGAAACATCAGTTCTGCCTGCTCTTAATTTTGACTGTAAAGGGATTATTTATCAAAATCCAAAAATTTCTGATCATTTTTCTGTAAAATAGTCCTACCAAATCCACATGGATTTTTCTCCCCTTTTTTTATCAATTCATTTCCCCCAGAATTTCTAGTGCGGGAAAATAACACTATAAAATCGCAAATCGGATTTGACAACCGAAAACCACTAAATCTTCGGGTTATTGCACGAAACCCAGCCAGATCAGGGACTTCTCCCATTGACTTCTACATGAACTCGGCAGGTCTGATTTGGAGTACTTTACTATTCGGAATTTAAGGGGGTTATTTATCAAAGTCCGAATATTTTCTGATACAAACTCCAATCAAATCGGCTCGGGTTTTTTACGCTTATTTATTAAAACAGTTTCCCAAAATTTGCTTTGCGGGAAAAAAAAATCGGATTTTCACGAATTTTTTGGACTTTTTCATACGATTCTCGAAATTTTTTCGTAATTTTCACCCAAAAACGTTGGGGTATTGCCCGAAACCCAGCGCACATCAAAAAAATCATTGGGACTTCTCCCATTGACTTATATGCAACCTTGACAGGTCTAAGATACCTGATTTTCAGATTTGGACTTTTCCATCTTCGGGGTTTAATAAATTTCGAAAAATTGGTTATTTTTTAAAAGTCAGATTTTATATAAAAAAAAAATCACACATTTTTTGTGATTTTTGCATTCAGAGTTTAGTAAATAACCCCCTTAACACCCTCTGGGTTTAATAAATTCTGGGGGGGAAAAATTTCCACTAAAAGATTTTTTTTCTTTCAGTTTTTGGTATTCAGACTTTGATAACTAACCCCCTTGATGTCACAATTACTATATATGGAAAATGAAACTCAATTTGACTAATCTGCTTGATAAAATGATCAAGTTTCTCAGTAGAGAATTTCCAACCAAATCATCATCTATGCAGAATTTCCAGGCTTTGACAAAGGGTCAATCACTTGGGATCCCCAAAACTCCTAAATGCATTAGCATAGCTAATAAATCAAATGGCATCTATAACTTTGTAGCAAAAAATCATTGAATGAAGGGAATATAATTATGAAATAGATGAGTGTCATATATATATATATATAGTGAATAAAGTTCCCCCACTTGTAAAATATAAGGATATTACAAGTTACCGAGGAGTTTCCAGAATATATAAAAGCACGAGGCCAAAGGTCGAATGTTTTTATACAGGTAATGGAACACCGAGGTAACTTCTAATTAGGGATGCACCGAATCCAGGATTCGGTTCGGCCAGGATTCGGCCTTTTTCAACAGGATTCGGCCGAATCCTTCTGCCTGGCTGCATCGAATCCTAATTTGCATATGCAAATTAGGGTTGGGGAAGGAAATCGTGTGACTTTTTGTCACAAAACAAGGAAGCAAAAATGTTTTCCCCTTCCCACCACTAATTTGCATATGCAAATTAGGGTTCGGATTCGGCCAAATCTTTTGGAAAGGATTGGGGGGTTCGGCCGAATCCAAAATAGTGGATTCGGTGCATCCCTACTTCTAATATCTTCATATTTTACAACTGGGGGTACTTTATTTATTATAATACACAAGTTTCAGTGAGTCATGTGACAGAAATGACATCAGAACTCACCGTTTATAACTGATGACATCAGAACTCACCATTTATAAGGATATAATTTACATGAAGTTATTTATATGAAGTTATAAATTCACCTTTCCTATTACCCCATCCACTTGGGTAAATTTGTGTGTTTATTTTCTGCTTTCTAAAGAACGTGTCGGCTGCTGGACTGAACGGATACTCACAGGCACGTTATTTTGTGTTTCAGGTTTACCAGAACTGCAGTTGTGTAGCTTGGAGTGGTCTGTCTGCAGGATCAGAGGCTGTCGCAGGGAAATGCCTGTCGTCCTGCAAGAAAATGCCACTCCTACTCGCATTCCTATTTTTGGTGATTCTCTTCACTTTCCTGTGCAGCGTTCCTGCATTAACAGCGACCCTCAGGTATCCTCAAGTAAATTGCATTTGTCAATAGCAGTAGGGGATGTTTGACACTAGTCATTGCACTGCTGCAAATTGTAGCAAAACTGCTGGAGAAGGTTACGCGCTCTAATATAGCAGTGTTATTAAATGGGGCAATTCGATTATCACTGCGCAGATAATAGAACTTCTGTTTATCTGGTAAACGTATTATTTACTGTGTACAGCATTTGCCCTGCTTAAAGGATAAGTAAACCTTTAAGATACATGAATGTATAATAGATGAGTAGTCAGGGAAGTTGTCAGGAGAGAGACAGAGGCTGTTCTGATGTTCTTCTGCTTTGAGAAAGGTCTCTAATTTTTGTCTTAACCAGAAGAACTTCAGAGCAGCCTCTTTCTTTCTTCTGACAACTTCCTTGACTACATGGTGGTCAAAATGGTCAGAAAAGGCAAAGGTCACATAGCAGATAACAGATAAACACCATTGTATTGGATAGGACTTATCTGCTGTGTATCCTGTGCCTTTTTTCCATCTTGAATGGCTGCCCCCATGGCTACATAGTAGTGTGTTTATATAAACTATAGTAGTCTTTCTGAAGCAAACAGTGCATGCTAATAGTATATTATATGGTAATTAATTTAAACCGCTTTCATTATTTGGTGTTACTGTTCCTTTAACAGTACACGTATCTTTCAACATCTTGGAATTAAAAACATTAATGAATGTACATTGCAAAAGTGCTTAGAATAGCACTCTCATCCACTTATTTTAAAGGTTTATTTATGCCTTAACTCAAGAAATAGCAGAAACCCGATATTTTTCACTAGGCAAACGGTATATTCAGCACAAGCCCTATTTAATGCACTCATATTGTTACAAGAAGGTGTACTGCCCCTTTAACAAGAGAGCAGTTTGTTGTTTAGCGATAGCTTTCCCATCAGTTTGTTGTAGCGTCACAAATTGCTACTCATTAGTAGTACAAGTATTAGTAGTGATCCCAAGTGGAACGTTGCTGCCGTACATGAATAAGTAATAGCCGCAGTAAAACGTACATTATCTGAACATTAGAACAGGATGGAGATCAATAACGTTCAATCAAACGGCCACAGAGAAATGCTGTGTAAAAATCTACTTTGTGGTCGTACTGCTGACATTAGTGAAACATTACACAGGCCCTAGGGTTGTGAATCCCTAGTGCAGAAATTGGGCTCTACCCATACACTTCAGTCAGGGACTCAAAGCTTCCAATCTGCAGCATCATATTTCCCACACATCATTAGGTATCAATGTAAAACACCCTAAATATGATTGCTAGGAGTCCACTGAACAGTTTGATGCCCAATATGTATAGGTTCACCTAAGCACGTGGCATAAAGGGGCCCCAAACTGTAGACACCCCATTTGAGCGATCAGTCCTGTAATTCCATATACTGCAAAATCAACACATTTATGGAAAGTACACCCCGAATCCAAATTGGGAATGCATGTCTTCAAAGCACCGATCCGCAAAACCTTTCCTAACATTTCCAAAAATTTCCAAAAATCACCTCAAAATTTCCACCTGCAGCATCTTATTTCCCACATGCTTTTAGGTATCGTGACAAATCACCCCAAATATGAAAACCTGGGGTCCTCTGTTTTATGCCTAATGTGTATTTACCTATGTGGACTACAGTCTCTGTTTGACAGTACACCTGGTTTTTATACAAACAAAACTTGCCTCCAAGCCTGGAATTCAAAAATAAGCTCCTGCTTTGAGGCCACTGGGGGCAACATCCAAGGGTTTGGAGAGTAACATGTTACTCACGAGCTACTGGTTGGGGATCACTGTTCTAGAGTATTTTACAGCAGCCCCTCTGGCATTTGCCACTTAGGGACTAATCACATGTTTTGGCAATATCTGTAAATATAACAGGTCCTTAATGTACAGCCATGACTGACAGCTCTGTCGTTCTATATTATAGATGTGTTTCTGATAATCAGCGCTCCTTTGCTCTTGGGATCCAGTGGATATTGGCTCGGGCTTTAGGTATGATACACATTAGATAAGTACTTCTACTAATAGACTTCATTACCTCCTGATGCACTATACAACTTCCTGCACTGTGCTCTCGTGAATAGGCAATGTTCCCCTTTCAATGCAGTTAATGTCCTTTTACGCTAGTGTTAGCATAATCGTGTACATGGAAGTGTGTTATAAACAGCACCACTTTAAAGGAACAGTAACACCAAAAAATGTATCTTTTAAAGTAATGAAAATATCATGTAGTGTTGCCCTGCACTGGTAAAACTGATGTGTTTGCTTTAGAAACACTACTATACTTCATATAAAAAAGCTGCTGTGTAGCAATGGCGGAAATCGAAAAAAGACTATAAGGCTCAGGTTAAATAGAGGATAACAGATAAAATCATTATGCTCTACAGAGCTTATTTGCTGTCTGCTGTGTAACCTGAGCCTTTTCTCCTTTGAATGGCTGCCCCCATTGCTACACAGCAGCTTATTTATATAAACAATAGTAGTGTTTCTGCAGCAAACACAGCAGTTTTACCACTGCAGGGCAACGCTGGATCATATTTTTATAACTTTAAAAATTTTTTGATGTTACTGTCCCTTTAAGTGTCTTAGCCGAGTCATAATTCTTTCCCACATGTATTGCTCCCTCCCTCCTCCATTCATTGGTTGTGTATTCACAGCACAGTGTAATCCAATGTAACAGTTTGTGGTTGTACAAGGGCCACAGTAGTTTGCAAAAATCAATATTATATTCTGTCCCATTATTGTATTCTGTCCTATTATTGTATTCTGTCCCATTGTTATATTTTGTCCCATTATTGTATTCTGTCCCATTATTGTATTCTGTCCCGTTATTGTATTCTGTCCCGTTATTGTATTCTGTCCCATTATTGTATTCTGTCCCATTATTGTATTATGTCCCGTTATTGTATTCTGTCCCGTTATTGTATTCTGTCCCATTGTTGTATTTTGTCCCATTATTTTATTCTGTCCCATTATTGTATTCTGTCCCATTATTATATTCTGTCCCATTATTGTATTCTGTCCCTTTATTTTATTCTGTCCCATTATTGTATTCTGTCCCATTATTGTATTCTGTCCCGTTATTGTATTCTGTCCCGTTATTGTATTCTGTCCCGTTATTGTATTCTGTCCCATTATTTTATTCTGTCCCATTATTGTATTGTGTCCCATTATTGTATTCTGTGCCATTATTATATTCTGTCCCATTATTTTATTCTGTCCCATTATTGTATTCTGTCCCGTTATTGTATTCTGTCCCATTGTTATATTTTGTCCCATTATTGTATTCTGTCCCATTATTGTATTCTGTCCCGTTATTGTATTCTGTCCCATTGTTGTATTTTGTCCCATTATTTTATTATGTCCCATTATTGTATTCTGTCCCATTATTATATTCTGTCCCATTATTGTATTCTGTCCCATTATTATATTCTGTCCCATTATTGTATTCTGTCCCATTATTTTATTCTGTCCCATTATTGAATTCTGTCCCATTATTTTATTCTGTGCCATTATTATATTCTGTCCCATTATTGTATTCTGTCCCATTATTTTATTCTGTCCCATTATTGTATTCTGTCCCATTATTTTATTCTGTCCCATTATTGTATTCTTTGCCATTATTTTATTCTGTCCCATTATTTCATTCTGTCCCATTATTGTATTCTGTCCCATTATTTCATTCTGTCCCATTATTTTATTCTGTGCCATTATTATATTCTGTCCCATTATTTTATTCTGTCCCATTATTTTATTCTGTCCCATTATTGTATTCTGTCCCATTATTGAATTCTGTCCCATTATTTTTTTCTGTGCCATTATTTTATTCTGTGCCATTATTATATTCTGTCCCATTATTGTATTCTGTCCCATTATTTTATTCTGTCCCATTATTGTATTCTTTGCCATTATTTTATTCTGTCCCATTATTTCATTCTGTCCCATTATTGTATTCTGTCCCATTATTGTATTCTGTCCCATTCTGCAGGAGCAATTCCTGGTCCTATTGCCTTTGGATCCATGATCGATATCTCATGTCTACGCTGGCAGAAACAAGGCGGGGCAAACGGTTCATGTTACTTCTATCAGAATTCAGACATGAGCAACTACATGCTTATGGCCGGACTTGTTTACAAGGTGAGGGAATCTACCATATTACCACTGAAGCTGCTTCAGAACCTCTGCTTGAACATACATTGGCCGTACATATTTCACGTGACACACTTTTTCCTTTGCAGGTCCTTGGGCTGCTATTTTTCCTGCTTGCCTTGATGCTGTATAAGCCTCCACCTTTGTCACCTTCAGCTGAGGAGAAAGGGACCAACTGCATTAAGGACAATGCTGTCGAAATCCACAGAAGGAGGGACATGGCCAGCACTCCATCCTGAGTATCTCAATCAGTCTGTGCTCTCAAACACTAATGTACAGCGTCGCTTCTGTCCAGCCACCTCTGCATCTGTTACATTGCAGTTGCTGCGCCTGGTGTACTAATGAAGGGCTTCACTATACAGTGTAAAAGGGTCAGCTATTACTATTTTCTGCAGTATGTTAATTAAGATAGGTCTGTTACAACAGGTTCTTATGTTTATATCTATTTTAAGTTATATTTATTCACTCCGAGTGTGAATGCAGTGGTAATGGCACTTGGCATTGAGGGGAAACCAACAGAAAGAGAAATGCTCTTCTATACACTATGCACTTTGTAGAGTCAGGTGCACGCTGCTACCCCCACTGCAAGGGTAACAATGTAATCCAAATAACTCACGCGGCAGCACTCCGATTAGTGGCAAAAGGTGTTAATTTAGGCACGAATAAACACTGACCGTTTTAATCGGAGTGATGCAGTGTGAATTTGCTGGATGGGCATTAAGGTTAAAGCACTTGATATAAAGCACTGGGGTCCTAATGTTAAAGGTAAAACACATCAGTTAATAGTGCTGCTCCAACAGAATTCTGCACTTAAATCCATTTCTCAAAAGAGCAAACAGATTTTTGGATAATTAATTTTGAAATCTGACATGGGGCTAGACATATTGTCAGTTTCCAGCTGCCCCAGTCATGTGACTTGTGCTCTGATAAACTTCAGTCACTCTTTACTGCTGTACTGCAATTTGGAGTGATATCGACCCCTCCCTTTCCTTTCCAGCAGTCTAACAACAGAACAATGGGAAGGTAACCAGATAGCAGCTCCCTAACACAAGATAACAGCTGCCTGGTAGATCTAAGAACAACACTCAATAGTAAAAATCCAGGTCCCACTGAGACACATTCAGTTACATTGAGTAAGAAAAACAACAGCCTGCCAGAAAGCAGTTCCATCCTAAAGTGCTGGCTCTTTCTGAAAGCACATGACCAGGCAAAATGACCCAAGATGGCTGCCTACACACCAATATTACTAAACTAAAAAAATACTCTTACTGGTTCAGGAATAAAATTATATATTGTAGAGTGAATTATTTTTAGTGTGAACAGTGTAATTTAGAAATAAAAACCACATCATAAAAATCATGACAGAGTCCCTTTCAGGAAAAAACATTTATGTTAAGGCTGATCACCTGTACATGTTGATCCTATATCTTAAGGTAATACACACCTAAAAAAACTTACATTACTGTTTAACTTCCATGTATGTCTGTTTTCGGGTGACGGATTGTAGGCGGCAGCTGGAAAGTCCGCAGCACAGAGGACAGAGACACATACTGAAATTATAGAAGTTGTAGGGAAAGAAGGCACATTGGGATAGACCCTACTGCAATTTAAAAAATATGAAGCCAATCAGATTGCTGGAATTTTCCGAAGGATAGGTAAACGTTTTTGCCAATCAGAGCATTAGAGTAGTCACAGGGTTATTATACTAACCTGTAGCCAATGAGCATGAAACATTTAAATGACCTCTAGCCAATCGTATCATTCAAAAATTCACAGGCTTAGACCTGTAGCCAATCAGAGCTTCACAGGTAAAGTGATAGCAATGCCACATGGCAGCTCCAGCAGGAAAACGAGGGCAATGTATGCATCGGACTTGTTCAGGCATTTTTTCGGGACATCATTGGGTCACACATTAGTTCTTTATATAGAATAACACCAAATAAATATATAAATGTGCTGACATTTATATCTGTTACAAAAAATATTTTAATTATCCTATATTTTGCATACGTTATTGTTAGAACAGCATTTGAACCAAGATCCTCTGAGGTAGCTGCAAATGATTAGGAGAAATTTCAAATTTACAGAAATATTTAGCTATGACTTTTCATAGAGGTGTAGAATTATTATAGATAAACAGCGGCTGCTACTGCAACGTTTAGAGGTTTGGCAGCAGAAAGTTTAACTGTGAAAATAGCAGGGAGCGCCCTCTGCTGGCAAGACCAGAGAAATGTTTCTCATACAGAATCATACACTATAATGCATTGTAAAGGCCATTCCACAAACTCGATTTTACTTATCCCATTCCTTGTTCACTTAAAGGAACAGTAACATATAAAAATGAAAGTGTTTTTAAGGAATGACAATATAATGTACTTGTGTCCTGCACTGGTACAACTGGTGAGTTTTTTGATTCAGAAAGACTACTATAGTTTATATAAACAAGCTGTTCTGTAGCTATGGGGGCAGCCATTCAATCCCAGGATACACAGTAAATCAATGTTGGACTGGAACTCCGGGGGCCCATCCAAATACCTTAGACCAGGGGCCCATCAAAAAAACCTTAGACCAGGAGCCCACTCTCAGTACTAATATTCTTCCTCTCCTCACTCAACCTCTAGTCTCCTAGTCTCTTGTGTTTACATACTATAATCTATAATTCCATCTATTTAGGCTCTTTGTTCTCATAGAATGTGGGAATGGGCATGAAATAGGTCAACATTGAGGAGCATGAGGGCCAGTCCGACACTGCAGTAGATAACAGAAAAGCTCTGTAGACTCCCATTCTATACAACAGAGTTTATCTGTTATCTGCTGTTTATCCTGTGCCTTTTCTGCTTTTCCAGCTTTGAATGGCTGCCCCCATGGCTACACAGCAGCTTGTTTATATAAACTATAGTAGTACTTATCTGTTATCTACTGTGTATCCTGTGCTTGAATGACTGCCCCATGGCTACACAGCAGCTTGTTTATATAAACTATAGTAGTACTTATCTGTTATCTACTGTGTATCCTGTGCTTGAATTGCTGCCCCATGGCTACACAGCAGGTTGTTTATATAAACTACAGTAGTACTTATCTGTTATCTACTGTGTATCCTGTGCTTGAATGACTGCCCCATGGCTACACAGCAGCTTGTTTATATAAACTATAGTGGTACTTATCTGTTATCTACTATGTATCCTGTGCTTGAATTGCTGCCCCATGGCTACACAGCAGGTTGTTTATATAAACTACAGTAGTACTTATCTGTTATCTACTGTGTATCCTGTGCTTGAATGGCTGCCCCATGGCTACACAGCAGCTTGTTTATATAAACTATAGTAGTACTTATCTGTTATCTACTGTGTATCCTGTGCTTGAATGGCTGCCCCCATGGCTACACAGCAGCTTGTTTATATAAACTATAGTAGTACTTATCTGTTATCTACTGTGTATCTTGTGCTTGAATGGCTGCCCCCATGGCTACGCAGCAGCTTGTTTATATAAATTATAGTAGTCTTTCTGAAGCGAACACACTTTCATTACTTTTAAACAATTTTTTTTTTCTTGGTGTTACTGTTCCTTAAAGTAACTAGCGCTTGGTATTAAACAAACGTTCATATAGTTCATAGGCATACCTGTACCCTTATTTTATATTCATGAAGATCTGCATGTTCTGATCCAATTCAAAAGGAAAACACAAACCTAAAATGTAAAATAGTGTCACTGTTTAAAATGTAAAATAGAAAGTGAACAATGCTGTAAAATGAAAGACATAGAGCCCACATGGAGCGGTTGGGGTTATAGTGCAACATATATTCGATTCCCATTAAAAGACAAAGGAAAGTGTCCAAACCCATTAAATGAGCAGAGGAGACGTATTTAGCAACTGCCTATTGGTGTATAAAGGGCTACTGCTTATTATTTATACCAGAGAACAAAGTATTTATGTGACTATTTATCACACGGTTAATTCCATTGGACCTGACGTGGAAAGGTGGATTTTTTTTTTCTTTGTACTGAATGTTATTTTTGTATAAAGTTTGATAAAATTCAGATGAGACTTTTGACTCGTTCCAATATTATTCTAGAATTCAAACATTGCTTTGCTTTACATAGACGCATAGAACAGAATCAGGCGGTTCACCTTTAAGTTAACTTTTAGTATGTTATAGAATGGCTAATTGGCCTTCATTTTATATTTTTTTCTAGTTTCTGAATTATTTGCCTTCTTCTTCTGACTCTTTCCAGCTTTCAAATGGGGGGTCGCTGACCCCATCTAAAAATGAAATGTTCTGTAAGGCTACAAATGTATTGTTATTGCTGTTTTTTTACTTATCTTTCTATTCAGGCCTCTCCTATTCATAGTCCAGTCTCTCATCCAAATCAATGTATGGTTGTTAGGGTACTTTGGACCCTAGCAACCAGATTGCAAACTGGAGATCTGATAAATAAAAAGCTAAATATCTCAAAAGCCAAAAATAATAATAAATGAAAACCAATTGCCAATTGTCTCAGAATATCACTGTCTACAACATACTAAAAGTTAACAACCCCTTTAAAGGAGCATGACATTTTACATTGTTACATCTTTATATTGAGTAGGGATGCAACAAATCCTAATTTGCATATGCAAATTAAGGGTGGGAAGGGGAAAACATTTTTTACTTCCTTGTTTTATGACAAAAAGTTGCACGATTTCCCTCCCCGCCCCTAATTTACATATGCAAAATAGGATTCGGTTCGGCCGGGCAGAAGGATTTGGCTGAATCCGTATCCTGCTGAAAAAAGGCCGAATCCCGAACCGAATCCTGGATTCAGTGCATCCCTAATAACGATTATTGACATTAAGCAACACTTTATAGGAGGTCTGTAAGAAAAGAGTGTCATTTTGCTCATGGCCGCTGTCTCTATGAATGGGAGGTAAACAGTTTTACTATCACAGTTGCCCTTTAACACTGTTTCATGGAACAGTTTAGGAAAGGCCCCAAACAGAATGGGTTTGCTGAGATAGGGTGAACCTGACAGTCCAGAGCCCTGACCTCAACCCAACGGAATCCTTGTAGGATGAATTGGAACCCCAAATGATCCCCAATATCAGTGCCCAACCTCACTAATTATCTAGTGGCTGAATGGAAGCAACTCCCAGCAACAATGTTCCAACATCTAATGGGAAACCTCCCAGGTGAGTAGGGGCAACTCATTTATCTGAGCTGGCAGCAAAGATTGATAACCTGTAATAATACACAAAAGCCATGAATATCTTGTAAATTATATCCTTATAAACGGTGAGTTCTGATGTCATCAGTTATAAACGGTGAGTTCTGATGTCATTTCTGTCACATGACTCACTGAAACTTGTGTATTATAATAAATAAAGTACCCCCAGTTGCAAAATATGAGGATATTAGAAGTTACCTTCGGCCTTGTGTTTTTATATGGTCATGAAACTCCTCGGTAACTTATAATATCCTTATATTTTACAAGAGGGGGTACTTTATTCACTATATAATACACAAAAGCCATGAATATCTTGTAAATGATATCCTTATAAACGGTGAGTTCTGATGTCATTTCTGTCACTCTGAAACTTGTGTATTATAATAAATAATAATAAATAAAGTACCCCCAGTTGCAAAATATGAGGATATTAGAAGTTACCTCGGCCTCTGGTTTTTATAAAAGTCCTCGGTAACTTATAGTATCCTTATATTTTACAAGGGGGGGACTTTATACACTATATAAATGGTGCTTAGTGATGTCCTTGGTCATATTCGGAGGTCATTGGTTATAATTGGAGCTTAGTGATGTCATTTCTGTCACATGGCTCACTGAAACGTGTGTATTATAATAAATAAAGTACCCCCTGTTGCAAAATATGAGGATTTTCTTCCAATAGACAGCACTCCAATAGTATTAAAACCGTCTTTATTTGTAGGACAGCAGCACAGATGCAACGTTTCGAGCGGCAGCCCACTCTTTGTCAAGCAAAATATGAGGATATTAGAAGTAGGGATGCACCAAATCCAGGATTTGGTTCGGGATCCGGCCAGGATTCTGCCTTTTTCAGCAGGATTTGGACGAATCCTTCTGCTCGGCCGAAACGAATCTGAATCCTAATTTGCATATGCAAATTAAATGCGGGGAGGAAAATCGCATGACTTTTTGTCAAAAAACAAGGAAGTAGAAAAAATGTTTTCCCCTTGCCACCCCTAATTTGCATATGCAAATTCGGATTCGGTTCAGCATTCAGCTGAACAGGGGCGCTCCACCATTGAGGCGAGTTGAGACACTCGCCTCAGGCGGCAGCGCCCCTCAGGTCGCAAAAATGCCGTTCCTGGTAACTAAGAGCCGAATTTCCATTTTTCAAGCCGCAATTGCACTCTCTGCACTAGCGACTGGACCGCCCACAACCCCCTCCGGCGTGACGTGGACCAACCCCCTCCGGCGCTGAAAGATGAGTGCCCTGGGGAGAGCGGCGGCAAAATGAAGGCCACCTCAGGCGGCAAAATTGACAGATCGCTCCTGCAGCCGAATCTTTCGCGAAGGATTCGGGGGTTCGGCCCAATCCAAAATAGTCGATTCAGTGCATCCCTAATTAGAAGTCATGTCGGAGTTCCATGACCTGTATAAAAACACTCCACCTTCATGTTTTTTATGACTCCTCTGTAACTTATAATATTATATTTTACAAGAGGAGGGTATTTTATTCACTATATAATCACCACCTTTTAACCTTATCCCTCACTGCCTTATTGTAAATAAGCCCATTCTCAAGCCCGTCTCCCCTATACCCCAGACTATTTCCCCAATATACAGGTAATTAATTACTGGCGGGTGCAGTAATGTTTGGCATCCAGCAGAGAGTAGGTTTACAATTTGACCATTCTATTTCAAACACATGGGGGGGGGGGGAAAACAGAGAGATTAAGGTTCAAGTTTGGATTTGGAATTAAACGGATGTTTCTGCGCAATTAAACCAGAAGTGCTGCAATCATAGGGACGTAAAGAGGTACAAAATATCACATTTCTTTGTAAAAAATAATCTTTAATAAAACTATGTATAAATCTATTTCATATAGAGCACATTATAGAAAATCTGATTGGCCGCAATGAGGTTCCCCCTTATTTACTGTTTCCACAGTAACAGGTGCAGCTGATTGTTGTAGTCGCTCCTGCCCTGTGGCATCTTTTTCCTTCTAGTTTCATAATTGGCGATGTTTTATTGCGGTTCCTCATTCAGCCAAATAATACCTCCCCCTGTGCAACCCACTGACTTAGCTGCTGTTATTCACCATATCTGGAAATCTTGAATCAGTTAGAGTCATAGTGGGGCTCTTTTATCAACAGTGGGCAAATTTGCCCTGGGGCAGTTACCCATCGCAACCAATCACTGATTAGCTTTAGCTGCAAGTAGAACAATGAATGCAGCAATTTGATTGGTTGCCATGGGTTACTGCCCAGTGTTGATAAATGACCCCTGCTGACTCATGCTGTCTAAGGGTAAGGCAACATGGGGAGATAAGTTGCCCCAGCGACAAATCGCCTCTTCTTCGGGGCAACAATCTCCCCAAACTGCCTTCCCCTACCTTCCCGCCGGCTATAATGAAAAATCAACAGCGGGATGGCTCTTGCGGCGTTTCGTTTTCCGAAGTCACCCGAAGTTTCCTCATGAGGCAACTTCGGGCGAAAACTAAGTGCCGCGAGTGCCATCCCGCTGGCAATTTTTCATTATAGCTGGCGGGAAGGTAGGGGAAGCCAGTTCGGGGAGATTGTCGCCCTCGAAGAAGAGGCGATTTGTCGCCGGGGCGACTAATCTCCCCAAATCTGCTTGTGTTCCCTTACCCCTAGAAAGTCATTTGTTTGGAACCAGTAAGGCAGAACAGTAATGAATAAATATAAGAAAGTCATTGTGAAATGTATTAATATAACATCCCCTGCTAATTAACGTAACCCTTACCAGTGTAATACATTAAGGACTTATTTGCAAGTGCAAAGTATGCCCTTGTGCTTCTAGAAACTACCGATACACCAATCTCTGGTGAACTGCAGCACATGGACCTAGAGAAGAGATTCTAATGCCGCTACTCATGCCACACTCATTTGCCAACTTAAAGGGGAACTATCGCAAAAATGAAAACTTAATACTAAAGTAAGAAACTTTCCAAATACGATCAATTAAAAATTCTGCATTCTGCATCAAGTTTATATTCACTATGCCTCTCTGAGCATCTGTTTCTCTTCATTCTGTCTTCATGCAGCAGTTGGGTGTCAGATATTAATTGACAGTTAGATCCAATATATCTTATAGGGGGGCTTCCTTTCCTAGCAAATGTATTAGAGCTCGTGTAAATAGCTGATTCCAGTACAAACAAAATCTAACAAAATAACTGCCTTTTGCACAAATCCTGCATGTAGAGAGACATGATGTCTGGTGAGTTTAATAGAGTGAGCTCTAATACATCTGCTAGGCAAAAGGAGCCCCCCTTTAAGATATATTGGATCTGACACCCAACTCCTGAATGAAGACAGAATGAAGAGAAACACATGCTGAGAGAGGGATAGTGAACATTAACTTGATTATTTCAGAAAAGGTACTGAATTTTTAATTAATTGTATTTAGAAAGTTTCTCATTTCAGTATCCTGAAGCTAATATTACATTTTCATTTTCGCAATAGTTCCCCTTTAAGTGACGCCATCCCACTTGCAATCCCTTTGCACCTGTTTGGGCATAATTAATACAAAGCAGGTGCCCGTATTGGTGCATGGTATAGCGGATGCTGCTTATTGGCTGCCCCTTTATTCTGGGGCAATTAGCTCAATTAGCTTAGTAAATAAACCCTGCAGTGTTGCGGTGAATACAGTGTACAGTAGATTCTTCACAGCTTGAATAAAGGCACAGAGGCTCATTTATAAACAGCGGGCAAATTTTACACCTGGGCAGTAACCCATAGCAACCAATCAGTGAGTGGCTTTTTCCAGAAATCTGCAGGTTGAGCGATGAAAGCAAACCTCTGATTGCCTTTGCCCAATAGAATGCAGCACATATTCCCCACTAAAGAATGGAGCCCGGAATATGTTTATTGACTGCACCGGCCATCAGGCAATCTATTAGAGCATTTGGCTGGCTCGCCAGTTTGTAATCAGCTGCATTACGGGCAGACTGTGCCAAAAACACTATTCTACGAGCAATAATGCCTGGGAGAGAAAGAGGGGTCGGCAGGTGGAGGAGTAACTGTCAGCTCCTCTTTCTTGTCACCATAAAATCTACTGACCCGTGGGTGGCATTCATGCCAATCAGCAGCTTCTCCAGCCTTGCGTTGCCCGTCATGATAACATTTGGCTCACAAGTACCAAACGCCTCCTTGCCAGATGCCAACTTGGACGTTTGTAGTGAGACTTGCCTTCCAAATAATCACTGATGATTGACATTGGTCCCGGCAGTTAAAGGGAACAGCCGTACAGTTTCAACTTCCTGCTTGTTGTACAGATAAGTCGCAGGTGGGGTGTCTCGGGACACCCTAAAACGCAGCTCCATACACACTGCTCACCAGCTTGCTCCTGTCCCTCTCTGGTTCCAGCTTTTGGGATAAAACACTGAGAATCTGGTCAAATTTCCTGTACCTCTCTTTTTGCTCCACGCTGGCACCTTTACTCCCCCAAAATAACCTCAGTGAGAATTCTGTCTGAAAAGCCTCCCGTAGCTCTGGGAGAGGGGTATGTCCTGTGTGGAGACGAGGATAAAAATGGATCTGATGCATAGTCTTTGACATGTAAGGGATAACGTAGCCCTACCGGAAACTCTGAGTATCACTGTTTAAAATATAATGTACCCCCTACTGTAAATGATAAGGATAATAGAAGTCACAGAGGCGTTCTGTGACCATATAAAGACACAAGGCTGCAGGCTGAGTTATACAGGGAACTCTGAGTATCACTCATGTATTATAAGCGATAATGTACCCCCTACTGAAAATGATAAGGATATTAGAAGTCACTGAGGGGTTCTGTGACCATATAAAGGCACAAGGCTGAAGGCTGAGTTATACAGGGAACTCTGAGTATCACTCATGTATTATAAGGGATAATATACCCCCTACTGTAAATGATAAGGATATTAGAAGTCACTGAGGGGTTCTGTGACCATATAAAGGCACAAGGCTGCAGGCTGAGTTATACAGGGAATTCTGAGTATCACTTGTGTATTATAAGGGATAATGTACCCCCTACTTTAAATGATAAGGATATTAGAAGTTGCTGAGGGGTTGTTCTGTGACCATATAAAGGCACAAGGCTGCAGGCTGGGTTATAAAGGGAACTCTGAGTATCACTCATGTATTATAAGGGATAATGTACCCCCTACTGTGGAAATCCTGGAAGCATATAAAGTGAACTCACCTTGCAACTTGTCCTCTGCATTTTTCCTGTGCAACTCTGCATTCGCTGCATAAGATCTTGCTGCCTGCAGGACTCTGAGTAGCCGTGCACAGCTTTCTTCCATGGGCCCCCCTCCATCATCTTCTCCTTCCATGGCCCGAAGCACTGGCACAATGTGGGGCACCACAATATCACTGGCTGGGGGCAGCGCAATACCTGTGTGCAAAAAGTAATATTACAGTGTCAAAGACTGGTTACGAGACCAATTATTTGGGCAAAGACTAATGTAGTGAGTTTATTATTACTGACACTCATCCAGTTCCCTGAGGGCCGGCTTCAGTTGCTTTTGGAAGGTTATGGCACTTTGGGTGTGAATTTGCTGTAGTGTCTGCCATGTCTGCTCCAGGCGTGCAACCTAAAGAAGCAGCGGTAAAAGACTTCATCATTTTGTGAATTGAAAGAACCTTAAAGTCTGCCACCTCCTGAGCCCCCCAACCCTACTCTATTTCTGTAACGTGTCTCACTTGGGGGAGGGTCAGGGCTTTCATAACAGCAGAGAAGGCAAAGAGGTCCCCCGCATGGTCTCGCAGCTCCACCGCCAGCTGAATAATGCGATGGAGTGTGTGCGCCCGTTCTGAGACAGCTCCTGTGCAACCCAAGATATCCACTGCTACCCCGAGGCATAGGAGGTGGTGCCTGGGAAGATAAGAAAAGAAGTTTAATGTTTTATTTCTGCAGTTATCCAAGAAGTTAGACTTACCCACTTGGATGATAAATTTGCAAATAACAAATAGATTAAATAACCTTTCTAGAAGATCTCGTCTCAGCTGCTGCCCATACGGTAATGTTAACAGCTCCAGCCCTGACTGAACTCCCATCATCCTCTGCTGCTCAGGGGTAACACCCCAAATTCGAATTTCCTGTGGGTTGATACTTTTTGTTAGCGCCAGTATAAAGTATAGAAAGTTGTAGAGCATTACAGATGAATTGCTTCTTAACTGACCCGTTAGCTGGTTTAAAGGGATGCTGTCATGGGAAAAAATATTTTTTTAAAAACACATTAGTTAAAGGACCAGTAACATAAATTTTTTTTTTTTAAATTCGTTAGTATAAAACGAAAAAAAAACACAAAGACAAATTAAACTTTTATTAATTAAGTCTTTATTAAGAAATAACTTAGGGAAACTCCTCTTCAAAAAAAGCAACACGGCGACGATCCATCGCACGGCGCTCGATTTCTCCTCCCGGCCTATCTCCTATATGGAAGGCATATATAGGTGAAATTGAGCGCCGCATGATGGATTGCCGGATCGCCTTTTATGAAGAGGAGCGCAAGCAGAGTTTCGGTAAGTTATTGCTTAATAAAGACTTAATTAATAAAAGTTTAATTTGTCTTTGTGTTTTTGAAAAAAAAAAATATGTTACTGGTCCTTTAATAGTATTGCTCCAGCAGAATTCTGCACTGAAATCCATTTCTCAAAAGAGCAAACAGGTTTTTTTATATTTAATTCTGAAATCTGACATGGAGCTAGACATATTGTCATTTTCTTAGCTGCCCCCAATCATGTGACTTGTGCTTTAATAAACTTTATTCACTCTTTACTGCTGTACTGCAAGTTGAAGTGATATCACCCCCCAGCAGTCTAACAACAGAACAATGGGAAGGTAACCAGCTCCCTAACACAACATAACTGCTCCCTGGTAAAAACAACACTCAATAGTAAAATCCAGGTCCCACTGTGACACATTCAGTTACATTGAGTAGGAGAAACAACAGCCTGCCAGAAAGCAGTTCCATCCTAAAGTGCTGGCTCTTTCTGAAATCACATGACCAGGCAAAATGACCTGAAATGCACCTACACACCAATATTACAACTAAATACACTTGCTTGTTCAGGAATGAAATTTTATATTGTAGAGTGAATTATTTGCAGTGTAAACAGTGTCATTTAGAAATAAAAACGACATCATAAAAATCATGACAGAATCCCTTTAATGTTATATGGAATATAACAGGAATCAGGGAAAGAAGAGTGGAAGTGTGCACAGATAATAGGGGGTTAAATACTGCCAGTTGGTGGGTTTGAACCCCAAGAGGTCTGATTATGGTTACCTGGCAGTCCTCTCGCAAGATATGAAGGGCGCTCTCCTTGCAGTCCTTTTGGCTCACAATTTCTTTCAGCTTACGCAGGGCGGCCGGCTCCAGTGGTTTGTTTTCGGGAGAGAGCAGAAGAGACTGGAAGGCTTTGGGCTGATAGGAAGAGATGGTTTGTATTTGTGGTCGGACAAATGGATCCTCCTCCTCCTCACCAGCCACTACTGTATGGACCACCGTCACAGTAATTGCATTGTCCAAAAGGCCGGTACCAGAATCAACCCCACCTTGAGATTCCTCAGACTCCAGAAAGCCAAAAGTGGTCTCTGTGGCCCGAACACGGTTTTTCCATCGTTCTTCAGCTATACCGTGGTCCACAGGTCTCTTGAAGATTACAGGGACACGAGGGATGAGCTCTGAGTATGTGTCGGCTTCATCAGGGGGCTCTGGAAGCAGCAAGGATGGGGCCCGTATGGGTTTTGGGGGTGCCTTGCAGTGCAGCTGACTGTCTGAGCCCCGAAGGGCACTGTTGCCATTTAGGTCAAGACTGGGGGCCGGAAGTGTTTTGGCCCGGAGGACTGGGTCACTACCAGTGCGGAAAAGGGGGGAGAGGGGCACACGCATTTGGTTCTGTGGAAGAGTCAATGCTTCCGCTGTAAATGCTGTAGAGAAACAGATATCAAGGTGTCAGCCAGATAATAAGGGAACATCTTTATTACAACAATCTGTGTCGGACTGATATTGATTGAACTCACACTGAACAGGGAGTTGCAGTTACACAAGCAGCTTGTTTATATGAACTATAGTAGTGTTTCTGAAGCAAACAGATCAGTTTTACCAGTGCAGGGCAACACTACATGATATTTCCATTACTTGTTCATTTTTTGGTGTTACTGTTCCTTTATGAAAGCTTCCTTTGTCTGTGTCTGTCTTACCTGAGAGCAGATTACTGTCCGACTGAGCACTCTGCAGAGGTTTCTCCTTCAGTATGTCCAAGTTCCCTGGCTGACTCCCAAACCTGTCCTTGGTTCTAGAACACAAGACAATTGTCTTGAATAAGGCGCATTGTGACAGGCCTGTGATATTTTGGGTAGGGTAAGACATGTCAGAGAGGATGATGCATTGCTATAAGGGAAGTGACTGGGTTATTTTTATTGTTGGAAAGTGAAATTTACATTTGAATCTGGTATTTTATGACTGTTTTAGTCCTGGAATGTGAAGCTAAGGTGACTTGTGATTAGTAAGTAGTGTATGAATGATAGTTTGTGTGAGGGATAGGGGTACAGTGAATATAGCAATAAATAGTAAGTGGTGATGATAGTGTGGAATTGGGGTACAGGGGACAGCACAATAGTAAGTGGTGATGATAGTGTGGATTTGGGGTACAGGGTATAGTGCAATAGAATGTAGTGTATGAAAGTTTGGGTTTGGCACCGGGGTACAGAATATAGCACAACAGCAACTTGTGTATGATGGTGTGGGTGTGTAATTGGGGTACAGAATATAGTAAGTCTTGTATGATAGTTTGGGTAAGGGGTTGGAGTACAGAGGTTAGAGCAATAGTAAGTGGTGTATGATAGTGTGGCATTGGGGTACAGGGGATAGCACAATAATAAGCGGTGTATGATAGTTTGGGTGTGGAATTGGGCTATAGGGCATACGCAATAGTAAGTGGTGTATGACAGTTTGCGTGAGGGGTTGGGATACAGTGGATAGAACAATAGTAACTGGTGTATAATAGTTAGGGTAAGGGGTTGGGGTAGAGAGGTTATAGCAGTAGTAAGTGGTGTATGACAGCATGGCATTGGGGTACAGGGGATAGCATAATAATAAGCAGTGAATAATAGTTTGGATGTGTAATTGGGCTATAGGGGATAACACAATAGTAAGTGGTGTATGATAGTTTGGGTAAAACAATAGTTAAGTGGTGGGATAAGGGATTGGGGTACAGAAGATAGTGCACTAGTAAGTGGTGTATGGTAATTTGGGTGTGAGATTATGGGACAAAGGATGGGACATTAGTAGATGGTGCATTACTGGGGTGAGGGATTGGTGCAATACTAGAGTTCTATGAAGTACATATTTGTTAGATACATTGTGATAGGATTTTGCACAGTATTTTATAATAATAGGACATGAGACGTGTAGTGTTCGGTGTGGGGGAAAAGAAAACAAGGGTAGGAAACACAGAATAGTACATTGTTAGGCATGGGAGAAATAGAGCAATGCTTATTTACCTAAGGAGGCTGCTCTCAGGCATGTTGAGACTTCTCCTGTGGTCTCTGTCTCCCCCGCTGTGGCTGTTATGTTTCTCGTGCAGGGCTCTAAGCGGCAGGGATCTGTTCACAGGACTTATTATCACTGCGCCTGTAGACTCCGACACCTTCCTTCTGTCCCCCACATAGGAGCGAACCAGAGCTGGGATGTTATCAAACTGATCCTGCTCCAGCTGGTAGAGCGTCCGTGCCATTCCACGTCGTGGGCGCAGAGAGACCGCGATGATCTTAAAATGTAATAACTGGCCGGCGCCGGAACAGCTCAGCACATAGTCCCCCGGGGAAGAGATGGAATCACGGATCAGAAAGTCGCCATTTGACTCCAGCAGCCGCTCTGATTCCTGTGGTGTAACAATTTTAGGGATGTTTAACAGAGCTGTTAATAATGATATAATATATTGTAATATAATATATTCTCCATTCATTTCATTGGGAAGCAATGTCAGGTGTGGTGGGGCATTTGACTACCACAATTCTACAATTGGGCACCATGTCATGCCCCTAGCATGCTATTGGTCTGATGTGCTTTTGGCCTAAGGTGCTATTGGCCTGATGTGTGATAAGATAATAAGGAAAAAAGCAACATGTTAAAATAAATAAATAAAAAGTTGCCCAGTAGTCAGAGAGACCTGGTCTGCTCCTGTATCTAAAGGTGGCCATAAAGGTGGCCATAGGCATAGAGATGTCGCCAAACGAGCGGATCTCTCCCCAATATGCCCACATTGAAGTGGGCGATATCAGGTGATCCGATCGTGGGCCCTAGGGCGGTTGGATCGCTGGACCTCATACACGCACAGATGTGGCGGGATTTTTTAACCTGCCCGATCGAGATCTGCCCGACTTTCGGCCTGACATTGCTCAGGGAAGCCCGTCGGATGGCCCCACACACGGGCCAATAAGCTGCCAACTCGGTTTATTATAATACACAAGTTTCAGTGAGTCATATGACAAAATTGACATCACTACTCACCGTTTATAACTGGTGACATCACTAGTCACAATTTATAAGGATATGATTTACAAGATATTCATGGCTTTTTGTGTATTATATATTTATTACTGGGTGCTGCTGACCTGTCTTGGGAGAGGCCCATGGTACCAAGCATGACTCCTTAGGTCTTCACTGCTCAGTTTCAGCTCTTCCTCCAGCTCCTTCTTTAGGATATCAGTACGAGAAGACATCTTTACACCTAAGAGAGAATATTGGGAAAATAGTCAGGGATATTGTTACATACAGTTAATGCCCATGACTCTGCTCATTGCCAGATGAGGAGAAATACCCCTTGCTCTTCCTAAAAATGTACAGTTATATTTTAAGGTTTTAATTTTTTATTATTTCTGGTTTTTGAGTTATTAAGATTTTTATTCAGCAGCTCTTCAGTTTGCAATTTCAGCAATCTGGTTGCTAGGGTCTGAATGACCCATGCATTGATTTGAATAAGTGACTGGAATATGAATAGGAGAGGCCTAAATAGAAAGATGAGTAATAAAAAGTAGCAATAACAATACATTTGTAGCCTTACAGAGCATTTGCTTTTCAGATGGGGTCAGTAACCTCCCTGTTTGAAAGCTGGAAAGAGTCAAAAGAAGTAGGCAAATAATTCAAAAACGATAAAAAAAAAAAAGAGAAAAAATGAAGGCCGAAAAGTTGTTTAGAATTAGTCATTATATTACATAATAAAAGTTAAAGGAGAAGGAAACCCCCAGGGCGCTAAACCCCTCCCCCCCTCCCCTGTGCTGCCCCCCCTCCCTCCTCCCCCTGGCCTACCTGTCCCCTGGGCAAATGCCCCTAACTTTTTACTCACCCCTCTGCGCAGGTCCTGTCCACGGAGTACGCAGTCGCCATCTTCTCCCACGCGCGTCTTCTTCCTGCTCTGATCGGCGTTTTCTGGCGCATGCGCAGTAGGAACAGGTACCGGTACGGCTCTACTGCGCATGCGCCGAATGTCACGAAGTGAAAACGGAAAACTTCGTGACATTCGGCGCATGCGCAGTAGAGCCGTACCGGTACCTGTTCCTACTGCGCATGCGCCAGAAAACGCCGATCAGAGCAGGAAGAAGACGCGCGTGGGAGAAGATGGCGACTGCGTACTCCGTGGACAGGACCTGCGCAGAGGGGTGAGTAAAAAGTTAGGGGCATTTGCCCAGGGGGACAGGTAGGCCAGGGGGAGGAGGGAGGGGGGGCAGCACAGGGGAGGGGGGAGGGGTTTAGCGCCCTGGGGGTTTCCTTCTCCTTTAAGTTAAAGGTGAAGTACACCTTTAAGGATTGAATTTGGGCAGTTAGTGATTCCTGAAATAATCAACCTGGTAGCCAAAGTCACAGACTGTAGCAACTTGACTGCAGGTCAAATTCAGAAAGCATAATAATAATAATAATAATAATAATAATAATAATAAAAGAAAAATAAGAAACTAGAGCAAATAAAAGCTGATGATGAGCTGCAGAGATGACCAAGTGACTTGTCTGAGAGGTGCTAAATGTAAATCTTTAAACTTAATTACACGTCACACATTCATCAATAGTCGGAACTGGGAGCCTCTTAGGGATCATTATTTACTTGTCCAAATTCTTGCAACTTTAATCCGAATACTGTACTTCATTGAATAGCGATATATATCCTTATAAATGGTGCTAAGTGATGTTGTAAGTTATAGACAGTGTTCCACGATGTCACTTGTATCATTACTCATTGTAACTTGTGTATTATAAAAAATATAATGTTTCCTCTTGTAAAATACAAACAAATTAACAGCCTTGTGCCTTTATATGGTCACAGAACCCCTCAGTGACTTCTAATATCCTTATCATTTACAGTAGGGGGTACATTATCCCTTATAATACATGAGTGATACTCAGAGTTCCCTGTATAACTCAGTCTGCAGCCTTGTGCCTTTATATGGTCACAGAAAGCCTCAGTGACTTCTAATATCCTTATCATTTACTGTAGGGGGTACATTATCCCTTATAATACGAGTGATACTCAGAGTTCCCTGTATAACTCAGCCTGCAGCCTTGTGCCTTTATATGGTCACAGAACCCCTCAGTGACTTCTAATATCCTTATCAATTACAGTAGGGGGTACATTATCTCTTATAATACACAAGTAATACATGAGTAATACATGAGTAATATTGAGCGTTGCGTATATAATGACAGTGCTCTTATTAGCCCCGACTGGGTACTAGAAAGAGTGAGACATTTATATTGACTAGAATATAATTTGATGGACATGTAGACATTGGCAGAAAGTGAAAGTGGCATGATATAAAGGGGGGTATAAAGAAGGAAACCTGTATATTAATAAAGCTGCAGATCAGCAACCCCGCCCCCCTCCAAGGAATCCGTCAGACTTCCAAGAAAAGTTCTTGTGCGCCTCCCGTGTATTCCCAACCTGCCATAAGATCTCAGCCACAGACCCAAATCTTATATTGCAGGTGATAACCCCAAGCAGTTTTGATTGCTGTAAGTGGAATATTAGCAGAAGGGCCCCCTACACCCTCCCCAAAACCTCCGACTGTTACCTGATATTCCTGAGTGTGCTGAAGGTGCAGCTCCCTGTTCCCTTTGGCTCACGCACATTCCATTGTGTTACCCAGTAGATGATTAAACAGAGGGAAGAGTGCGGAAATCACGCCCAGTGTCGTCTCACACACACACACACACACACAGCAGGGCCCCAGTGCATTGGAGTAAGGAGAAGACAAGCCCAGGCACAAGGCATGGAATGTCAGCAGGAATACAGCAGCACATGCTAAACACACGTCAAGACACGCTGGCCACCAAGATTTTGCCTGCTAGCCATCTGTAGCACGTTCCCTACCCATGCCGGTCACTCTTCCCCCATTAACCCACCGTTAACCTGAATTATAAATAAATATGTTTCCGACTCCGCTGTGCTTTGGCTTGTATAGATTGATGTTAAAGGGATTCTGTCATGATTTTTATGGTGTAGTTTTTATTTCTAAATGACACCGTTTACACTGCAAATAATTCACTCTACAATATAAAATTTCATTCCTGAACCAGCAAGTGTATTTTTTAGTTATAATATTGGTGTGTAGGTGCATCTCAGGTCATTTTGCCTCGTCATGTGCTTTCAGAAAGAGCCAGCACTTTAGGATGGAACTGCTTTCTGGCAGGCTGTTGTTTCTCCCACTCAATGTAACTGAATGTGTCGCAGTGGGACCTGGATTTTACTATTAAGTGCTGTTCTTAGATCTACCAGGGAGCTGTAATCTGGTTACCTTCCCATTGTTCTGTTGTTTGGCTGCTGGGGGGGGGGTGAAAGGGAGGGGGATGATATCACTCCAACTTGCAGTACAGCAGTAAAGAGTGACTGAAGTTTATCAGAGCACAAGTCACATGACTGGGGGCAGCTGGGAAACTGGCAATGTCTAGCCCCATGTCAGATTTCAAAATTAAATATTAAAAAATCTGTTTGCCCTTTTGAGAAACGGATTTCAGTGCAGAATTCTGCTTCTTAGTATTCTTGCAATACTATTAACTTGCGCGTTTTGAAAAAAATATGTTTTCCAATGACCAATGACATTTCTCTAATTGCAAGATACAATTCTCAGCTACCCAAGCCACTTACTTGAAATGCATCAGCACTATCTCCAAAAGCAAAAGTTTATATTTGTGCCTGAAAACAATATAACATTTTGTGTAAATATGAGTGTCGCTCTCATCTTTATAATGGAGCACAGTGGTACAGATCCTCTTTCATCCCCATTGTAAGCAGCAGTCCTGCCCTGCTTTATGGCAGCTGAGATTCTAGCTATCTGTATAACAGAACATTCTCTCCAAGTGGCTGCACAGATCCTATCTCATCCCCATTGTAAGCAGCAGTCCTGTCCTGCTTTATGGCAGCTGAGATTCTAGCTATCTGTATAACAGAGCATTCTGTCCCAGTGGCTGCACAGATCCTATCTGATCCCCATTGTAAGCAGCAGTCCTGTCCTGCTTTATGGCTGAGATTCTAGCTATCTGTATAACAGAGCATTCTGTCCCAGTGGCTGCACAGATCCTAACTGATCCCCATTGTAAGCAGCAGTCCTGCCCTGCTTTATGGCTGAGATTCTAGCTATCTGTATAACAGAGCATTCCAACTATCAGAACCTAACTGATCCCCATTGTAAGCTGCAGTCCTGTCCTGCTTTATGGCAGCTGAGATTCTAGCTATCTGTATAACAGAGCATTCTGTCCCAGTGGCTGCACAGATCCTAACTGATCCCCATTGTAAGCAGCAGTCCTGTCCTGCTTTATGGCTGAGATTCTAGCTATCTGTATAACAGAGCATTCTGTCCCAGTGGCTGCACAGATCCTTTCTGATCCCCATTGTAAGCAGCAGTCCTGACCTGCTTTATGGCAGCTGAGATTCTAGCTATCTGTATAACAGAGCATTGTGTCCCAGTGGCTGCACAGATCCTATCTGATCCCCATTGTAAGCAGAAGTCCTGTCCTGCTTTTAGGTAAAGTCAGAGGTAGCAGTTTCACTGTACATGGATTAGCCTGGGAGGACTATAATATGTCTCTCCAAATTTAAAGAATCATCACTTTGCTCCACCTGAAAGTCTTTAGCATTTGGAGGATGATGGGAATTGCAGTACAAACAGGCACAAATCAATAATTTTATGTTGATCATATTTAAATCTGATAGAATATATCTATATAATAAAACAGCCTTGTAGTGAAACTTGGAGCTCTGCCTGTGAAATGCCAACCGCACGGCAGCTTTACATGCATTAGAAATCCTTACCCAACCCCTGGCATTGAGCCCTTTCTTGACCCCCCTACCTTGTAACCATGTCGAGGCCAGAGATTCATGTCAGGTGGAGCAGGGGTTCCCTAGGACCTTCCCCAAACTGGGCACAATCTCAATGCCATGCTGGGTAACTGGTAAGGATCTGCGCTGGCAAAGTGCCAACCCCCAGGCAGGAATGTATCAGGAGGGGCAGGGCAATTAGGAGGGAATTCATTAAAACTGCTGGCTGCCTGGGGCAGATACAGACCAACCCCCCACTCCGTCCCTCCCCAATGCACAAGGAAATCCCAATGACAGTTTAGTTACTTGGTTACTAGTCCAATGTACAAAGGAGGTGTATTCTAAGATAAAGCTTCTTGGGGATGAATCCAGAGCGACCTGCTGCCATGTAAAACCCTGCCATTTGTAACTAGGTGCTGCTGTTAGATAACATTTGAATAAAAAGCAAAAATAAATAAATAAACCCAAAAAACATGGAAATCATGATGTTTTGTTGCCCATACAGTCACACACCAATATGATCAATGTGCCCATTATACTAATTTAACTAATACTAATTATACTAATATGGACAGCACTTCCTGATGCTGCCAGAAATGTAAAATTCCTGGGATAGCAGCAGAAATAGCCCTTAAATTTGCTCATAGCCTGTACAGAGAGATACCATAAAACTATGGCAGCATAGGTATTCCCCTGTACTAAGCACAATTCAGCAGGAACAGTCCCCTAAGTTTGCCCATAGTCTGTATTGAGAGATCCCATAAAACTATGGCAGCATAGGTATTCCCCTGTACTAAACACAATTCAGCAGGAACAGCCCCCTAAGTTTGCTCATAGTCTGTACAGAGAGATCCCATAAAACTATGGCAGCATAGGTATTCCCCTGTACTAAGCACAATTCAGCAGGAACAGTCCCCTAAGTTTGCCCATAGTCTGTATTGAGAGATACCATAAAACTATGGCAGCATAGATATTCCCCTATACTAAGCACAATTCAGCAGGAACAGCCCCCTAAGTTTGCTCATTGTCTGTACAGGGAGATACCATAAAACTATGGCAGCATAGGTATTCCCCTGTACTAAGCACAATTCAGCAGGAACAGCCCCCTATTAGTATGTAGCAGGAAGTGGCACTCATATACTTAAGTACATGAGTCAGATTCTTGTTTTTTTCAATTGCTGTCCGCATATAAAAACAAGGCAGAAAAGAATTTTCAAGTCTTTCCAAGAAAAAAATAAGGCATCAGGAAGAGAATCTGACAAATATGGTAGGAATGCTGCGCTGATTGTGAAATACTGCTGCACCTGCATTGTAGCTGCTTATTTCCTGTTTAAAAGAAATGTATCTGCACCCCGACTCTCCACCTCCCTCGTCATTGTTTGGCAAATTGATTTTTTTTTTGTGTTTCATTTATCACTCCATTTTGGGCTCATATGGCGAGTCTGGGCCACATTGGGGCAACCCAGAGATTTTGGGTTGGGCAGGAAAAGTTGAGAGAATTTAGTCCTCAGCACCCCATAATAACTGCTTAGTGATCCCTTTGCTTCAAGAAAGAGTGGGGACACAAGCAGCCCCTGTATGTTCCTCCAGTGGACGAAATCCAAACTTTTATTTTCTTATATTGTTAGAAGGCAATCATCTATCAAGCTCCAGTTCAGCTCTTTGGTATATAAAAGGATTGAGGCAATTCCCAGCAACCTCCCTTCCCACTCTGTTCCATAGCTACAATCTCTCTTGGGTAGAGACTGCCTCTAAGTATTAATGATCAGTTCATCACATAAAAGAATCAAAGAACAAGAACAGAGTGTAACCCAAATCTATTGTTCTATAGGATTCCGCTGTGATTGGTGTCCCAACACTGCAGCTTGAAGATCACTGTTCCTCTCCGTTCCTTTCATGCACTAGGAAAAAGTTTCTTTTCAAAGTCTTTAAAAGCTTGTACATCTGGTTCCTCCTGAAGAGTTCTTCTCAAACTTGAATGATGAAAAATTATAAAGTGCCGGGGGTGCTGCCATTTTGGGTCTATCAAGCCAAGGAAAAAGAGCAGGAGAAATGCCTTGTTCGTTATTTCTGGGAGATTACCAAGGATCGCCTAATGTAATGTGTTTGGGGCAGGTATTTTTGGGCACTTCAAGAGGATATTTCCTGCTGGGTGATGAATTCCCCCGTCTGTCAGGGCCCTCTGGGAAGAGATCTGACTCAAACACCAGTTTATTGATGGATTGTATAGTTGAAGCCATGGTAAACCCAGGACCACCCAGGTCAAGAGGCTGTTAATAATAAGGAATGACAATCTTCTTTCTTCATATAGGAACCAAACTCCAGGGGCAGTAGATTCTGTAGATTCCTAAGTGTAATGGTCACCTTTCAGTAGTAAATGCATTTAGAGAAGTTCTCAGAGCACTTCCCAGAGTTGATGTCTTCTTCTACCAGCTGGGCAGTGTGATGGGAGAAGTGGCTGGGGTTCAACTAGAAAATGCACCAGATGAGCTTGTATCCTTATTATATTATACGATTACTTACTTCCCATATGTATAAATACAAATATACAGAGAATGAAAGATTACTTACTTGTTTGGTGCCAATATAATTGTGCACAAAAGAAAAAAAAAATGTTTTTTGGTAATAGAAAGGACATGGAAAGTTAAGGGCAATGAATTCAGATTAGACTTGCCATGTGACTAGGGCTTGGCCCCTCTCTATAGTTATCATGTGCTGCCCTGGAGCAGATAGGATGAATTCCCTTTCTCCCTGCCAGAGTCCTCAGCACAACTTCAATGTTTTACTTACTGAAGGACATGTAGAAATCTGTATGTTAGAAAGATAGAAAGAGAGCGATACCAAGAAAGAGATACACAGAGAACTAGAGATACAGAGCGAGAACGAGACGAGTACAGAGAGAGAAATACTGACAGAGATACAGAGAGAGAGAGAGAGAGAGAGAGAAGGGTTACAGAGAGAGAGGCCAAATAACACAAAAAATAAACAAAGTCAAAGAGCAATACGTCTGTGACTGGAGGAACGAAATATCAAATTCCCAGAAACTTTCTATCTACCAATCACTGGGGAGAGAGTACAGACTGGCCCCATATCTGGAAAGGCTACAGAGTATGTACAGACTGAGTGCCCACAACTTTGAGATAGACTTGGGACGGCACAGACAGACCTACAGACCCAGAGAGAACAGACTGTGCCAGCGATGTGACCAGGAGGCCATGGAGTATGAGGCCCACTTCTTGCTACAGTGCCCCACATACTCAGCACTGAGGGACACCCACTTCCAGAGATTTTCCCGTCACATCCCAGACTTCGCATCCATAAAAGAAGAGAGGAAACTCCACTTCCTACTGGGAGAAGAGACACTGACAGTAACAATAGCTGCACAATATGTAAGAGACTGTCATAGACTGAGAGAGAACGGACTTTCCCCTATTCCCATAAACTGCCCCCCCTAACCCCACCCATTTCACCCCTCTACCTGCTTTGGCAATGCTTAATGTATTTGGTCCTGCCAATAAAGCTCATTTGATTTGATTTGATTTGATTTGATTTGAGAGAGAGAGAGAGAGAGAAGGAGAGAGAGAGAGAGAGAGAGAGAGAGAGAGAGAGAAAGGGATACAGAGAGAGAGAGAGAGAGAGAGAGAGAGAGAGAGAGAGAGAGAGAGAGAAAGGGATAGAGAGAGAGAGAGAGGGATAGAGAGACAGAGAGAGAGAGAGAGAGAGAGAGAGAGAGGGATAGAGAGAGAGGGAGAGAGAGAGAGAGAGAGAGAGAGAGAGAGAGAGAAGGATACGGAGAGAGAGAGAAAGGGATACATAGAGAGAGAAATGGATACAGAGAGAGAGAGAGAGAGAGAGAGAGAGAGGGATACACATAGAGTAAGGGATACAGAGGTAAAGAGAGAGAAAATGGTTACAGAGAGAAAGAGAGAGAAGGAGAGAGAGAGAAAGGGATACAGAGAGAGAGAGAGAGAGAGAGAGAGAGCGAGAGAGAGAGAGAGAAAAGGACACAGAGAGAGATATGGAGAGAGAGAGGGATATAGAGAGATAAAGGAATACAGAGAGAGAGAGAGAGAGAAAGGGATACGGAGAGAGAGAGAGAGAGAGAGAGAGAGAGAGAGAGAAAAGGGATAAGGAAGGGATAATGAGAGAGAAGGAGGGAGAGAGAGGGGGATACGGAGAGAAAGAGAGAGAGAGAGAGAGAGAGAGGAAAGGATACATGGAGAGAGAGAAAGGGACACAGAGAGAGAGAGAGAAGCACACAGAGAGAGAAATATAGAGAGAGAAAAGAATAGAGAGAGAGAGAGAGAGAGAGAGAGAGAGAGAGAAAAGGATACGGAGAGAGAGAGAAAGGGATACATAGAGAGAGAAATGGATACAGAGAGAGAGAGAGAGAGAGAGAGAGAGAGGGATACACAGAGTAAGGGATACAGAGGGAAAGAGAGAGAAAATGGTTACAGAGAGAAAGAGAGAGAAAAGGATACGGAGAGAGAGAGAAAGGGATACATAGAGAGAGAAATGGATACAGAGAGAGAGAGAGAGAGAGAGAGAGGGATACACAGAGTAAGGGATACAGAGGGAAAGAGAGAGAAAATGGTTACAGAGAGAAAGAGAGAGAAAAGGATACGGAGAGAGAGAGAAAGGGATACATAGAGAGAGAAATGGATACAGAGAGAGAGAGAGAGAGAGAGAGAGAGAGAGAGAGGGATACACAGAGTAAGGGATACAGAGGGAAAGAGAGAGAAAATGGTTACAGAGAGAAAGAGAAAGAAAGAAAAGGATACGGGGCGAGAGAGAGAGAGAGAGAGAGAGAGAAAAGGATAGGGGGGGGAGAGAGAGAGAGAGAGAATAGCCAAGAGACGTGTATCTGCTGAGGGAGCAGTGAGGAAAGTTTGAAGGTCAGATTCAAGTGAAATTCCAATGTCAGGCTCAGCACAGTTATCACATTTCTAGTGGAACTGCTGAGTGGGAGACAGATGTTCCTAAAGCAGACAAATAAAGTAACGCTCAGTTGTTTGTTCTTTTTTGGAAGCAACGTTGATTTAAGGTCAGCCGGTCAGCTCACCTCTCACCCTAAAGCTGGCCATAGACGCAAAGATCCGATCGTACGAATCAACGTACGATCGGACTTTCCCATCTCCCGACCCTCCACTAACCATTCAGATCAAAGTCTTTACCATTCCGATCAAATAAGAACAGATCACCCAATGCTCTGCCCCTGACAGCAATCGTACGATACTTATGTCCGACAACACTGGTGACAGTCTCCCACTGAAAATCGTACGATCGGCAATACACGCAGAGATATTATCGGCAGGCGACAGAAATTTTCTAACCTGTCCGATCGACCAATCGACCGATCTCCGACGGACGAAAAATGTCGGGACTCTCCACACATGGTCCGAAAATCGTACGAATCCACGATTCGTACGATCGGATCTTTGCGTCTATGGCCAGCTTTAGGGAAGTGATGCAGAGGGCAGGTCTGACAATCACTGGCTCCTGCTTTTTAAATTAACCCAGAAGTGCAAGTCTAAGGGCTAAAGTTTAAGGAATAAACTCCACAGGAGATTCTGTAGGTCGGTGTTGAATCAAATAAACGCATGCCACAAGCTGGATGTAATCTCATGGGTGAAAATATAGTGGGACTGATACAGAAATCTAATGTGTAAACTACATGGAAAATTCTCCATCCGGCGCAACACGACTGTCAGATGGGAACTCTGCGTCTTCATCCAATGAGATAAAATCTGATGGCGTCTGCCTGACTTTTTTTTATCCATTGAAATACATTGACTGTCAGGTGTAGATACATGAACAAACTACATCTGACTTTATCTGATCCGACTTTACTTTATAGGGCAGGGGTTCCTAACTTGTTTTACCATGAGCCACATACAAATGTAAAGAGAGTGAGGAGCAACACAAACATGATAAAAATTCCTGGGGTGCCAAATAAGAGCTGTGATTGGCTATTTGGTAGCCCTTATGTGGACTGGCAGCCTACAGGAGACTCTGTTTGGCAGTGCACCTGGTTTTTATACAACCAAAACTTGCCTCCAAGTCTGGAATTCAAAACAAGCTTCTACTTTGAGGCCACCGGGTGCAACATCTAAGGGGTTGGAGAGCAACATGTTAATCATGAGCCGCTGGTTGGGGATCACTGCTCTGGGGGATGAAATTTCTCAGGATCCTACAAATCTTGTGCTGTTGCATAGTGTTGCGTGTAATTGCATAGCAAGATCAGATCTTGCAAAATCTGACCCACAAAATCTGATCAAAATCTCCCATGTAGTTTTTACCCTAAGACCCGCTGACTCAGTAGAGTATGAGGGTATAGCTTATTGTTTGCCCACAACATTCCTTCTCTGTATATTTGTATTTATACATATAGGAAGGAGGTGCCATATTGTTTCCCTTAGACAGTACAGTATAAGGGTATAGCTTATTGTGTGCCCAGAACATTCCTTCTCTGTATATTTGTATTTATACATATGGGAAGGAGGTGCCATATTGTTTCCCTTAGACAGTACAGTATGAGGGTATAGCTTATTGTGTGCCCAGAACATTCCTTCTCTGTATATTTGTATTTATACATATGGGAAGGAGGTGCCATATTGTTTCCCTTAGACAGTACAGTATGAGGGTATAGCTTATTGTGTGCCCAGAACATTCCTCTCTGTATATTTGTATTTATACATATGGGAAGGAGGTGCCATATTGTTTCCCTTAGACAGTACAGTATGAGGGTATAGCTTATTGTGTGCCCACAACATTCCTTCTCTGTATATTTGTACTTATACATATGGGTTGAAGGTGCCATAGACAGTACAGTACAGTATGGGGGTTTATTTTATTTTGTGCCCAGAACATTCCTTCTCTGTATATTTGCATTTATACATATAGGTAGGAGGTGCCATATTATTTCCCTTAGACAGTACAGTATGAGGGTATAGCTTATTGTGTGCCCAGAACATTCCTTCTCTGTATATTTGTATTTATACATATGGGAAGGAGGTGCCATATTGTTTCCCTTAGACAGTACAGTATGAGGGTATAGATTATTGTGTGCCCAGAACATTTTTTCTCTGTATATTTGTATTGATACATATGGGAAGGAGGTGCCATATTGTTTCCCTTAGACAGTACAGTATGAGGGTATAGCCGATTGTGTGCCCAGAACATTCCTTCTCTGTATATTTGTATTTATACATATGGGAAGGAGGTGCCATATTGTTTCCCTTAGACAGTACAGTATGAGGGTATAGCTTATTGTGTGCCCAGAACATTCCTTCTCTGTTTATTTGTATTTATACATATGGGAAGGAGGTGCCATATTGTTTCCCTTAGACAGTACAGTATGAGGGTATAGCTTATTGTGTGCCCACAACATTCCTTCTCTGTATATTTGTATTTATACATATGGGAAGGAGGTGCCATATTGTTTCCCTTAGACAGTACAGTATGAGGGTATAGCTTATTGTGTGCCCACAACATTCCTTCTCTGTATATTTGTATTTATACATATGGGTTGAAGGTGCCATAGACAGTACAGTACAGTATGGGGGTTTATTTTATTTTGTGCCCAGAACATTCCTTCTCTGTATATTTGCATTTATACATATAGGTAGGAGGTGCCATATTATTTCCCTTAGACAGTACAGTATGAGGGTATAGCTTATTGTGTGCCCAGAACATTTCTTCTCTGTATATTTGTATTTATACATATGGGAAGGAGGTGCCATATTGTTTCCCTTAGACAGTACAGTATGAGGGTATAGCTTATTGTGTGCCCACAACATTCCTTCTCTGTATATTTGTATTTATACATATGGGTTGAAGGTGCCATAGACAGTACAGTACAGTATGGGGGTTTATTTTATTTTGTGCCCAGAACATTCCTTCTCTGTATATTTGCATTTATACATATAGGTAGGAGGTGCCATATTATTTCCCTTAGACAGTACAGTATGAGGGTATAGCTTATTGTGTGCCCAGAACATTCCTTCTCTGTATATTTGCATTTATACATATAGGTAGGAGGTGCCATATTATTTCCCTTAGACAGTACAGTATGAGGGTATAGCTTATTGTGTGCCCAGAACATTCCTTCTCTGTATATTTGTATTTATACATATGGGAAGGAGGTGTCATATTGTTTCCCTTAGACAGTACAGTATGAGGGTATAGCTTATTGTGTGCCCACAACATTCCTTCTCTGTATATTTGTATTTATACATATGGGAAGGAGGTGCCATATTGTTTCCCTTAGACAGTACAGTATGAGGGTATAACTTATTGTGTGCCCAGAACATTTCTTCTCTGTATATTTGTATTTATACATATGGGAAGGAGGTGCCATATTGTTTCCCTTAGACAATACAGTATGAGGGTATAGCTTATTGTGTGCCCAGAACATTCCTTCTCTATATTTTTGTATTTATACATATGGGAAGGAGGTGCCATATTGTTTCCCTTAGACCAGGGATCCCCAACCTTTTTCACCCGTGAGCAACATTCGGATGTAAAAAGAGCTGGGGAGCAACATAAGCATGAAACAAGTTCCTGGGTGGTGCCAAATAAGGGTTATGATTGGCTTTTGATAGTCCCTATGTGGACTGGCAGCCTACAGGAGGCTCTGATTGGCAGACCAACTGGTTTTTATACAACCAAATCTTGTCTCCAAGCCTGGAATTCAAAAATAAGCACCTGCTTTGGGGCCACTGAGAGCAACATCAAGGGGTTGGTGAGCAACATGTTGCTCACGAGCTACTGGTTGGGGATCAATGTACAGTATGAGGGTATAGCTTATTGTGTGCCCAGAACATTCCTTCTCTGTATATTTGTATTTATACATATGGGAAGGAGGTGCCATATTGTTTCCCTTAGACCAGGGGTCCCCAACTTTATTTTACCCGTAAGCCACTTTCAAATATAAAAAGAGTTGGGGAGCAACACAAGCATGAAAAGTTCCTGTAGGTGACAAAAACATCTGTGATTTGCTATTTTGTAGCCCCTATGTGGCAGACTACAGGAGACTCTGTTTGGCAGTGCACCTGATTTCTATGCAACAAAAACTTGCCTGGAATTCAAAAATAAGCTCCTGCTTTGAGGCCACTGGGAGCAACATCCAAGGGGTTGGAGAGCAACATGTCACTGAGCCACTGGTTAACGATCACTGCCTAAAAGTGGCCATAAACGGGCCGATAAAAGCTGCAGCTTATTGGCCCGTGTATGGGGCCCCCCGACGGGCTTCCCAGATCGAGATCTGGCCAATCTCGATCGGATGGGACCTGTCGGATCGCGGCCACACCTGTTCGTTGATGCGGTCCCGGGATGCGACCGCCCGTTACTATTCGTTAGGATCCGATCGTTGGGCCCTAGGGCCCACGATCGGAACAGCCCGATATTGCCCACCTCTAGATGGGCATATCGGGGAGAGATCCGCTCATTTGGCGACATCGCCAAACTAGCGGATCTCTCCGTGTATGGCCACCATTAGACAGTACAGTATGAGGGTATAGCTTTTCCCTTTCATATAAATTATTTCTGCTGTAATATTTTGCAGGCCCAGCAGAGGGCACTGTTGCACTGGCAGATGAGATGGTTGGACTTCATAAAAACAAGACTCCTGGTACTTATAAAGTGAAAGTTCAGGCTTTAATGTAAACCGTGAAGTTTGTCTTTTCTCCCCCCCCTTCCATCAGTAGAGAAGGTGCATGAGTCGCGCTCTGCAGCAGTAGGAAATGTGTGCGCAGAAAATAAGTGTTAATATACAGCTCGCATCATTGATCTGACAGCATGTTGATTGTGAGCTGGCTGTATGTCTGAGCCGCAATAACAATTGGAACATAACTCAAACATGTAGCCTTTTAAAACCCACTTAACTGTAATTGTCTGATTTGTGTTTGCATCAGGAACAATCAATGCTTCCCCGATTTTGGCGGGCGCAGGGAACAAAGAGGGCACGTTAACCGCTTTATTTCCAAATGAAAGAAGCCGAGGGAAGGGTCGTTTCACTATTAGTGTCTGGGGGGGGGGAGCTTGGCGTAATGAATTCTATTATATTCCATGGGGCTTAGAGATAATTTATTCTAAAATAAAAGGAGAAATATGAGAATGAAAAAAGTTCCTCGTGCACCCGCTCTCTTGTAGGACAACTTTCATTTGCACTTATATTTACCAATAACTTGAAAATAACTTTTAATAAATGTATATCGGGAAAGTTGCTTACAATGATATTTTCTTTCACTAGGCGTTAGGCGGAGTTCCCCTTTAAAGTGACATGATATGGATTTTGACAGCGAAAGTTGTATTTATCATGTACTTTTAAGGAATATTTAAAGCCTTTTTCACATGGTAAAGTACTGCCGGACTGGTTCTTATGTACAGCAGCCCCAATTTGCAATATTCATATATAGTTCATAGTCAAAGCAGAGACTAGTAGAGATACTTTCATGGAACTGGCCACTCTCAGACATTGGGAGGGGAGGACAAGAACAGAGGCCAGAGGAAGGTTAATTATAAAAGGGGGAATGTTTGGGGTCACTATTATGGGCAGGACCACAACCAAGTTTCTCATGCATTTCTTTAAACTCATAGGGGCAGATTTACTAAGCGTCAAATTTTCTCCATCGTCCGTTTTGCAACACTTCGCCAGGCGCAAATGCGCTCAGACTTCACCAATTCACTAATCTCCAGAGTTTCGTCTTGGGTGACGAACGCGGGTGACTTTTCGCTACCGTTACTTCGGCAGTGCGAGCATTTCATTGCTAAGATGCGCTAGCGTTCACTTGTGCCTAGCAAAAATTTTTGCATACGGTGGGAAATTTAAAGTTGTATGGACGTCTTTATGTTAAATGTTGGTGCAAATACTTGCACTTTTAAAAACACATGTCCGGGGAACCTTAATAAAGACAATAGATTTAATATAATGCCCTACACATGAGCCCACTGTAAAATGAATGCTCCAAATGTATGGGGAAAAACAGTTACCCAAAAAAAGTTTAAGTTTTGCAGGCAATCCCGCTTCAAAAAAGGAAAAGTCGCCAGCGTTTTTGGAACTTTGATGCATTTTCAGCACACAGGATATGTTAGCAGTTCGCCTGGTCTGAGTTGGATGAAGTCTTGTCGTCTGCTGCTGCTATTTTAATTCTGGAGTCAGACCTTCGTTAGATGCTGCTCCAAAAAGCTTGGGCCCTAAAAGTCTTTCTGCGAATACGGCCACTGTAGTGACCCTTTCAATGTGTCCCAGGTGTGGACTGCACCTGGGAGTCCCACTGTGGCCTTTAAGGCCCCCATACACGGGCCAATAAAAGCTGCCAACAGTCCGAGACGATTCGACTTTTCGGGTCGATCATATTCACCCGAGTTTTAGAAATTCGATGCTTTTAATGAATTGGTCGAATTTCGAGTTCGGGGGAGTTTTTAAAAAATAAATGTGCGTCTGGGAGAAAGGGTAACTAAAGCAATATCCTTTAGATTAGATATAGGAAACAAACAGAGAAATAACATTAATATAATAAAATATTAAATATGGAGAGAAATAGAATCTAGTTGTGTGGCTACACACACACACACACACTGGCACAAACCCGAACATATCCCCAGCCAGACACACAGCAGCATTGCAGATATGTAGAGATGGCAGCGTTCAGCTCTCCCTCCTGCTGCCCAGTGTTGTGTCTGGCACATGTGGGTAAGGGAGGGGATTTCTGTGCCGCAGATGAGCCTGGCAGCAAACCCTTTAGCGCACTCACCAGCCTCTGTCTGACACTTCTTGGGTGTGTGTGTCTGGGAATAGAGAGCTGCATACAACAACCCCCCGGAGTAATCACCATCAGTTTTAGGGTGAGCTAATGTGAGTGTGACCCACCGGGGAGGGTTAGTGGGAGGCAGAGCCTGCAGGCACCATGGGACAACAGGGAGTCTGACGCTCTGTCTGATATCATCAATGTCCTGCCAGTCTGTGACCTTTAGGGAAGAAGAGCTGGGGAATTGGGCTGTGATGTCTGCTGAAATCGTATCTGAGCAAAGGGGAAGGCGGCAGAATCCCTGCAAAGTGCAGTGTCTGGCTTTATTATATTATATTATATCGTCCAATGGAAGCAGCCAAAACGCTGTGTGTGTGTAATGCAGGCTATGGCAAGGAAGGGGTTACTTTAGTGTCAGGCAGGAGGTTAAAATTAACTTTTTTTTTAACAGTTCAACTGCAGTCAGGCTGGCAGAGGGGGTTCATTTAGCTATCACTTCAAATTAACCCTTCCATTTTCAATAATCTATAACCATTAGCTAATTTAGGCACAAAGGAGCTAGTGGTATAGAGAACTGGCCCCAGGGGCCCTGAATAATCCCAACCATAGACACCTGATATTATACCCCTCATTGTAATCCCCATCACAGACACCTGATATTATACCCCTCTCTGTAATCTCCATCACAGACACCTGATATTATACCCCTCATTGTAATCCCCATCACAGACACCTGATATTATACCCCTCATTGTAATCCCCATCACAGACACCTGATATTATACCCCTCTCTGTAATCTCCATCACAGACACCTGATATTATACCCCTCATTGTAATCCCCATCACAGACACCTGATATTATACCCCTCACTGTAATCTTCATCACATACACCTGGTATTATCCCCCTCACTGTTATCCCCATCACAGGCACCTGGTATTATACCCCTCACTGTGTATTTGAAACCCGTGCAAGGAGCCCTTTATTCTACAGGCGCAGCATCTGCATAACCTTGGTTTATATGTTATATATGTTAAACTGGGCATGTGCTGCATGGTTGCATAGAATCCAGTATAGTCTACAGCAAGCACCTAATATTAGGGCTAAATAGGGTATCGAATGGTGATTTATTATATTTCTGTTAAAGCGTTCAGGTGGTCTCATTTGGCCATGAAAAGTGCTACAGAATGTGACGGCGCTATATAAATTATGTATAATAAAAATATATTTGTGAGTGGAGGATGCTGGTAGTGCAGCAACAGATTTGTTTCATTTGGGAATGAAAGTGTTGTTTTTGCTCAAGTCTCTGGTAAATTAATTGCAATTCTTTTTAACAATTTTTCCTCAATTTCAATTGCTCTTTCTCCTCCCACACATCTCTCTTCTTTTCTCTCTTCAGTTTCATTGCACTATACAGACTCTCTCCATCTCTGCGTTATTGTTGTCTGCTTTTTCTTTCTCACAATCGGGGCCTCTGTGTTCTATATATTTCTAATATCAATTACTGAGGCTCTTATTCCCCTTCTCTATCACTCTACTTAATGATAAATGCCTGTATACCTTTCATTAGGCATATCCTTCCCTATATAAGGATAGCTAGATCTCAGCCATAAAGCAGGACAGGACTGCTGCTTACAATGGGGATCAGATAGGATCTGTGCAGCCACTGGGACAGAATGCTCTGTTATACAGATAGCTAGAATCTCAGCTGCCATAAAGCAGGGCAGGACTGCTGCTTACAATGGGGATCAGATAGGATCTGTGCAGCCACTGGGACAGAATGCTCTGTTATACAGATAGCTAGAATCTCAGCCATAAAGCAGGACAGGACTGCTGCTTACAATGGGGAACAGATAGGATCTGTGCAGACACTGGGACAGAATGCTCTGTTATACAGATAGCTAGAATCTCAGCTGCCATAAAGCAGGCCTGCTACAAAGGGAATTGTTAAAGCCTGGCAGCTGTATAAACCCCAAGTAACAGTTTTGGATTTATCCCAGCTGAGTGTGTATATATATACACAGAGTTCATTATTGATCAGCTGCCCTGTCCCTTTTTTGTTTGTACAATACAAGCTAATCGGTGCCCTAATAAAGCAACACTCCCTCATATTTCTCAGCCAGATGAGCTTTCCAATCAAAACTATTTCTTAAAAGAAAAAAAAAAACAACATTAAGGAAAATGACTCCGTGCTGAGTGCAGAGAGACATCAGAGAGCGTCGGAAGAATGAGAAACATCTCTCAATTGCTCTCTCTTCTTCTAAAGGGTTTTATTGAGCGGTCGTCCCTCGGATGCAGACAAGTGCTTTGTACCTCGCCAGGAAGGTTACGGAGATTGGCATTTGTAAAGAAATAACTTTGCCAAGTTTTCCCGCTTACAAAAACCGGAGAGTTTGGGCAATTTCTGATAAAACTCACACCGTGGGAAATACAAATGTCAACTAGATTTCCCATGGGGCGTCACTACTGCACATATCTGCCTTCATCTCTTAGGTTGTTTAAAATGCAATTGCTATGGAAAGCCGACTTGCGAAACATTGTAGCAGGACGATCCTCCAGGTGGTTTAATAAGCTACATTGTTTCACAAGTCAGAAGCAGCAGTGTAGAGGATATAAACGGGCAGTTACTGCTTTTAATAGTAGTTACATTTACAAAGAAGCTATGAAACCAGTAAGAATAAGAAACAAATGTATAATGGAAATTTGCTCCAAAATGCATTTTCTTTCATTATGCAAAAAAGAAAAAAAAGGTTTTGGGTAGAGTTAAAACTTACAAACTGGAAACAATGCAATGCAACACCACAGTACAATTAATAAACCCCCACCAAAAAAAGAAAATGCCTAATCTAATACTTTAGGGATGAGATCAGTTATCTGGAAACCCGCTATCCAGAAAGCTCTTATAACGGAAAGGCTGTCTCCAACCAATAGACTTCATTTTACCCACATAATCCAAATTTTTAAAAATGATTTCCTTTTTCTGTGTAATAATAAAACAGTCGCTTGTACTTGATCCCAACTAAGATATAATTCATCCTTATTGGAGGCAAAACCAGCCTATTGGGTTTATTTAATGTTTAAATGAATTTCTAGTAGACTTAAGGCATGAAGATCCAAATTATGGAAACATCCGTTGTCCGGAAATTTCCCGAGCATTCTGGACAACAGGTCCTATACCTGTACCTTGACCTCTCTTCTGCACCATATCCGGCTTGTGAACGGCCAAGCAGTATTTGTGCGTTGAACCCTGAACCCCAAACCTCCACTCAGTCCCGGTCCACATGCCAAAAACATGCCAGTGTGTACACTCTCTACTACTCCCCCTCCCAGGGTTGGACTGGCCTGGACTGGGAAAAAACCAGGTGGGTCCCGACCCTCATGGGCCCCCGCCGGGCCAGACCCCCTCTCCCGACATTCAGTTGTGTCGCGCCTTCACGTCACAGTAAGGGGGCGGGGTGGGCTGAAGAGGGGCCCTGGACAGCAGTCCCGGTGGACCCCAGGCCCTCCCAGTCCGACCCTGCCCCCTCCACTTTCACCTAAATGTGGCCATAGACGTAGAGATCCGCAAGCTTGGCGATGTTGCCAAATGAGCGGATCTCTCCCTGATATGCCCACATTGAGGGGGCGATATGGGGCTGATCCAATTATAGGCCCTAGGGCCCAACGATCGGATCATAATGCATCCGATACGGGTGGTCGGAACGCGGGACCTTATACACGCACAGATGCGCCGCGATCCAATGGGATTTTTTAACCTGTCTGATCAGATCTGGCCGACTTTTGGTCAGATATTGATCGGGGAAGCCTGTCAGATGCCCCCCACACGGCCAATAAGCTTTTGACTCAGTCTGTCTGCAGCTTTTATCGGCCCTTGTAAGGGGGCCTTTAGGCACATGACTCTTCTGCTAACCTACCCCTAGATCAGGTCCTACAGCACCCCCTCAACTGTTCCTTCTTCTACCTGACTACATCATGCACCCTGGGCTGGGGGGGGCTTAAACAAAGATGGGGCACCCCGTGAAACCTCCTCCTTTGGAATGGGGTGAATATATAGAAAGTATGGTCATCTGCTGGGAGTGTGTATGTTCTTCCTGTACCAGTGTGGGTTTCCTCTGGGTACCCCGTTTGCCATTCACACAGGAAAGTTAATTAGCTCACACAGGAAAGTTAATTAGCTCCTAAAAAATAAAATAAAAGTCGCAGCTTGTGCCTTTGTTGGCCACGCTGCATTGAGCTTGGGGGTCTTTGGCATGGGGAATGTGGCAATATTAGCTTGTGCCACTGTAGGGATGCACCGAATCCACTATTTTGGATTCGGTCGAACCCCCGAATACCGAACCAAAACCTAATTTGCATATGCAAATTAGGGGTGGGAAGGGGAAAGCATTTTTTACTTCCTTGTTTTGTGACAAAAAGTCACCCGATTTTCCCTCCCCGCCCCTAATTTGCGTATGCGTATTTGAGTATGCAAATTAGGATTCAGATTCAGTTCGGCCTGGCAGAAGGATTCGGCCGAATCCGAATCCTGCTGAAAAAGGCCGAATCCCGAACCGAATCCTGGATTCATTGCATTCACAGTTCCAATATATCCTTAACATTGGTGCTGCCCAGAACCAAACCAGCTGTTACTGTAAATATAGAATTAACAGCAAAACTATTCAATACCTGTATATACTGGAATATATGTTCCCTCGGGCTGAACCTGCTGGGCCCAGCAATCTTGGCAGGCACCCATATTAGGATGGATTGTGGGTAGGGTTTTTGGATCAGGGATGGATCAGGGATGTATGCGTGGGGCTTTATTTGTATTTCAGATGGAATCGGGCCCCAATGATATAAAATCTGAAATGAATGCATGGTCACACTTCTGATTTACCCATTATACCAAAACCAGTCCGTTATGTGCCCAAATCCCACCTACTCCACACATCCCACTTCTCAGCAAAAAGGACGAGCGACTAACTGATGGTGCTCTGCATCAACCATTTAAAATGATGTAAAATAAGACAAATAAAAAATAAAAAGACCATCTGCAATTTCAGAAGGAATAGCCAGGGGCATAACTAGAGAGGAAGCAGACCCTGCGGCTGCAGGGGGGCCCAGGAGGTATAGGAGGCCCATAAGGCCCAAATTGGTAAAACAGGACAATCCCTTGATATTTTGAGAACCCTAAAATTAATTTGTTGTGGGGCCCAATAACATCTAGTTACTCTACTGGGAATAGCCATGTCTCCATGGTACAGAGTCCATGAACCAATAGGATCAGAGTATGGCCCTGACCTGGATGTGCTTCTCAAGTGGGTTGACAGGATGAATGCGCTCGGGGGTTCTCAAGCATGGCCACTCCTTCTTCTGTTCTTTTTCGTTTTTCAGCAACTGTAATGAGATAAACCACAGGAGAAGGGGTTGTTAAGGTTTATACGTCTACTTTATATAACTAGGGAGTGCAGTGGAACAGTTATGGTTAGGTCCTCTGTATTTTCATTTTATGGGGTTCTGCTGGGACTTTTATAATTGTTACAAGGACACAGAGTTTTTGCTTTGCTTCCCCTTTAACACTTTGCTTTCCTATTTGCTTTACCTCATCAGGAGGGGTCGTTAGAAACCCTCAGTTATCCGGCCATCACTTAGCAGTCGCTGTCTCTCCCTCAATGTGAGCTCTCCTTAAAATAAAGAGGGACAAGACATGTATTAGGATTCCACTGTATCCATAGTAACGGCAACTGGTGATGTTTTGCATGCGGATGCCAATGGCAACATGAACACACAGCAAGGCTTCCATTAATTCTATCAGTGATTACATTATAAACAATGGCTAATGAGTAATGATAGGTAACAAAACCAAAGCATTTAAGGTAATTATGACAGCAACATAATTGGTTGTTAGAGTTTTGTGCGGTTATAATTCCAAGCGCCCCATCTCCTGTGTTTTATTCAGCGTGGACAGGAGCAACAGGGGGTCTCAGGTGCCTGGAACCTCCCACAGCAACAAACAACCAAAAAATTAAGTGGAATTAGGGCTCTTACAGACGAGCGTTTAAAGCTGCGCTCCCCTGCGTTCCGTTTTTATGCGTTCAGCCACAGGGGAGCGCAGGAGTAGATGCATCCGTTTTTTTTCAATGGGGCTGTACTCACACAGGCGCATGTAGTCGCCGAACGCAGGTTCAGACGCAACATGCTGCATTTTTCCTGCATTCGGCGCCTACATGCGCCTGTGTGAGTACAGCCCCATTGAAAATACTGAATGCGTCTACTCCTGCGCTCCCCTGCGGCTGAACGCATAAAAACGGAACGCAGGGGAGTGCAGCTTCAAACGCTCGTCTGTAAGAGCCCTTAGCTCTTTCATTTCATTTGCTGTACTCAATAGACCGGGTCTGTTGCATTGTGAGAATGTGTATTGGACCGTTTACCATTTCCCTTAGGTTATAGCCCTTCAGAAACATTACATATATAATCCTGATGGATCTCTGTGGATTCCCAGCATCCTATGTAATAAAGGGGAATAAACCCCTACCAGTGCACCAAATACGGACAGTTTCACCAACAAAGTAGTACATCAATTGGGGGGGACTCAAGAGATGCAAAAGCTTTATTTGAGGGTTGAGTGGAGGGTGAGGCTTGGGTAATGTGGGTGAGTTTGAGTAGGTACAGGTATGAGACTTGTTATTCAGAACGCTCGGGAACGGATCTTTCTGTAATTTGGATCTTCATACCTTAACTCTGCTAGAAAATCACGTAAACATTAAATAAACCCAATAGGATTGTTTCCCACCAATATTGATCCATATAGTCACCATTAAGTACAAGGCACAGGTATGGGACCTGTTATCCAGAACGCTCGGGACCTGGGGTTCTCTGGATAACGGATATTTCTGTAATTTGGATTTCATACCTTAAGTCTGCTAGAAAATCATGTAAACATGAAATAAACCCAATAGGCTGGTCTTGCTTCCAATAAGGATTAATTATATCTTAATTAGGATTGAGTACAAGGTGCTGTTTTATTATTACAGAGAAAAAGGAAGTTATTTGTTTATAATGGAGTCTATGAGACACACCTACAGAGTAGAGTGCAGTTGGAGAGTGTGCAGGAGGTACAGGTTAACCCTACATCTGCCACATCCTTCCATGATTTCAGTAGAATTTTGTTTTGTTTTTTGCCTTGTCTGGGTCCCCCCTCTGCTGCAAGTAAAATCTTATTTCTAACTACAAGTCTCAGCATTCCAAGCAGAGTATATTTCTTGGTGGAGTCTCTGTGAATCACAGGGCACAGTCTGTAGAGACAGAGGAATAGAAATTGACTTCTAACCGATACAATTAGCTTCTTTGTTACCCCCCCAGCAACAATGTGATGGAGACATGATCACACTCTTACTCAGGGCCCAAAAATGCTGCACCAATATAGGTCATGTATTGCCTCTAACATGCTGCAGCCGAGCTGCTGGGGGACTGAGCCAAATATCCATATTTCTGATGCCTTCAGATTCCCCTAAGGAGGTTTAGCAACCAAATCAACAACTAAATCTTCTCTTTCTTTATTGGTTAATGGGACTTTAGGTTCCCCATCCACCCTCCCCATACACACACCTGAGCTGCACGTATTCTCTTATTGCCTTTTATTAAGGTTATTATTAAGTTTCCTGTTATAGTTGTACAGTATGAGGGTATTGTGTGCCCAGAACATTCCTTCTCTGTATATTTGTATTTATACATATGGGAAGGAGGTGCCATATTGTTTCCCTTAGACAGTACAGTATGAGGGTATAGCTTATTGTGTGCCCAGAACATTCCTTCTCTGTATATTTGTATTTATACATATGGGAAGGAGATGCCATATTGATTCCCTTAGACAGTACAGTATGAGGGTATAGCTTATTGTGTGCCCAGAACATTCCTTCTCTGTATATTTGTATTTATACATATGGGAAGGAGGTGCCATATTGTTTCCCTTAGACAGTACAGTATGAGGGTATAGCTTATTGTGTGCCCAGAACATTCCTTCTCTGTATATTTGTATTTATACATATGGGAAGGAGATGCCATATTGATTCCCTTAGACAGTACAGTATGAGGGTATAGCTTAGTGTGCCCAGAACATTCCTTCTCTGTATATTTGTATTTATACATATGGGAAGGAGGTGCCATATTGTTTCCCTTAGACAGTACAGTATGAGGGTATAGCTTATTGTGTGCCCAGAACATTCCTTCTCTGTATATTTGTATTTATACATATGGGAAGGAGGTGCCATATTGTTTCCCTTAGACAGTACAGTATGAGGGTATAGCTTATTGTGTGCCCAGAACATTCCTTCTCTGTATATTTGTATTTATACATATGGGAAGGAGGTGCCATATTGTTTCCCTTAGACAGTACAGTATGAGGGTATAGCTTAAGCTGGCCATAGACGCAAAGATCTCATTGTACGAATCGAAGATTCATATGATTTTCGGACCGTGTGTGGAGAGTCCCGACTTTTTTCGTCCGGCGGAGATCGGTTGTTTGATCAATCGGACAGGTTAGAAAATTTCTGTCGGCTGCAGGTAATATCTCTGCGTGTATTGCCGATCACACGATTTTCAGTGGGAGACTGTCACTAGCTTTGTCTATCATACGATTGCTGTCAGGGGCAGAACATCGGCTGATCTGTTCTTTATTTGGTCGGAATGGTTAGTGGAGGGTCGGGAGATGGAAAAGTCCGATCGTACATTGATTCGTACGATCGGATCTTTGCGTCTGTGGCCAGCTTTATTGTGTGCCCTGAACATTCCTTCTCTGTATATGGTATTTGTATTTATACATATGGGAAGGAGGTGCCTAATAGTACAGTATGAAGTTATATTTTTAAGTATTTTTTAAATCCGAAAGTTGCAATTTGACGCTATATCTCCCTGATAAAGGCAAATGTCATACAATTAATGAGACTCCATACAATGGGCACGTGTAGCTCAGTTGCTAAAAAAAAACTCTCAAGTTCACCTGGTTCCCCTATTCTTTTAGCTGAGACCTGGACCCAGTCTAATGTGGATTCTGGAATCTTTGTCCCAACCGCATGTTAGCTCCAATTCACTGTAATAGTGCGGCAGACGGATCCCTGGGTACTCAGCAATAACAATTGCAATTACTGCTCAGCATCGGAGAGATAGGGTAAAACCATCCCAAAATACTCAGGAAGGTCTCCTATTCATCCAGGTGCTGTAACCTATTGGAGTTCTAATTACCAATTAGGACAGCAATTAAATCAGCGGAGCCTCTAATCAGGATGGGAAAAGGTTATTCATTCTCCTGTTTAATTGACTCCTGCTGTTTCCTCGGTGATATTAATCTGCCGCTGCTTTTCTAATATTTCTTAAATGTTCAGATGAGAAAAAAAAGGAACATTTTTAAATAGAAAATCAGCTGAGATCTCATCAGACTAAAGAACTGCACATTCTCAAGGACAGCGGGGAAAACTTAGGCACAACTTTCCTAGTACAGGTATGGGACCTGTTATCCAGAATCAGCAGGGGTTTTCCAAATAAGAGATCTTTTTGTAATTTAGATCTTCTCTACTAGAAAATCATGAAAACATTAAATAAACCCAATAGGCTGGTTTTGCTTCCAATAAGGATTAATTATATCTGAGTTGGGATCAAGTACAAGATACTGTTTTATTATTACAGAGATAAAGGAAATTATTTTTAAAAATCTGGATTATTTGGATAAAATGGAGTCTATGGGAGACAGCCTTCCTGTAAATGGGAGCTTTCTGGATAATGGATCTCACACCTATACTCTCTGTTCTGCCCCTTTTTCAACTGGTTCCTGTACTGGGTAAATAGAGGCAAAATAAAGGTTAGATCATAAAAAACTACACACAACTTGGGTGAGCTTCAGCCTATGAGTTATTCCATGACAATAAGGAGTATAATCCTTCCCAGGATTCCAATGTTAAAGTCTCAGTGCATGCTGGGAGTTGTAGTCAGAATCAGGTGACACTGGGGAGAGAAACTTACTTATATGGAAAATAACCGGAAAGTATTTGTGCCAAGCAATGCATCACATACGGCGATGAACACTTAAAGGGGACCCCCCCATTAAAAAATAATGAAAGATAATGCCTTTCTAAACAGCTTTCCCATATACACCGAACGCAGGTTGAGACGCAACATGCTGCATTTTTCCTGCGCCTACATGCGCCTGAGTGAGTACAGCCCCATTTGAAAAAATTAAATGCGTCTATTCCTGCGCTCCCCTGCGGCTGAACGCCGAAAAACGGAACGCAGGGGAGCGCAGGTAAAAACGCTCGTGAGTAAGAGCCCTAATAGGTCTTCATTCATCATTTTTAAAGCTTGTTAGCCTTTTTCTTCTGACTCTTTCCAGAGTTCAAATGGGGGTCACTGACCCCATCTAAAAAAAATTCTCTTTAAGGGCAGGACTCGATGATGCGTTTTGACCCGACACGTCGAAATGCAACTAAACGCATGCGACGTGTCGGGTGGTTTACTGAAAACGGAAGTGAAGGTGAAATCGCTTGTTACAACTACATTGATTTCTCCTTCACTTCCGTTTTCAGTAAACCATCCGACAAGTAGCATGCGTTTAGTCGTATTTCGAAGTGTCGGGTCAAAACGCATCATCGAGTCCTGCCCTAAGGCTAAGCATTTATTGTTGTTATGGATACAACTTTCTGTTAAGGCCCTCACCTATTCATATTCCAGTTTCTTACTTAAAACTTCCCCTTTAAGTTAACTTTTAGTTTGGTATAGAAAGACTAATTCTAATCAACTTTTCAATTGGTCTTTGTTTATAGTTTTTGAATGATTTGCCTTATTCTTCTGACTCTTTTCCAGCTTTCGGGCTCTTACAGACGAGCATTTGAAGCTGCGCTCCCCTGCGTTCCGTTTTTATGCGTTCAGACGCAGAGGAGCGCAGGAGTAGACGCATTCAGTTTGTTTCAATGGGGCTGTACTCACAGAGGCGCATGTAGGCGCCGAACACTGTTTGAGACGCAACATGCTGCATTTTTCCTGCGTTCGGCGTCTACATGCGCCTGTGTGAGTACAGCCCCATTGAAAAAAACTGAATGCGTCTACTCCTGCGCTCCCCTGCGGGTGAACGCATAAAAATGAAACGCAGGGGAGCGCAGCTTCAACCGCTCGTCTGTAAGAGCCCTTCAAATGGGGGTTCACCGACCCCATCTAAAAAACTAATTCTCTGTAAGGCTACAAATGTATTGTTATTGCTACTTTTTATTATTCATCTTTCTAGTCAGGCCTCTCCTATTCATACTCCAGTCTCTTATTCAAATCAATGTATGGTTGCTAGGGATATTTGGACTGTAGCAACCAGATTGCTGAAATTGCATACTGGAGAGCTGCTATTTTGCCTGCAGTAGGGACCTCAGAGTCCAGAAATCTTGCTTTAGCATTTGAAAAGGAATCACATTTGTGATATTTTTCCTGGACGTTCCTGTAAAAACCTTGTCTATCAAACATATTACATAAAGTGGCTCCATCTGTAGATCAGATGCATAAAACAAATGATTAACGGGGTGGTTCACCTTTAAGTTAACTTTTATTATGTCATAGAATGGCCAATTCTAAGCCACTTTTCAATTGGTTTTCATTTTTTCTTTTTTAAAGTTTTTCAATTATTTGCCTTCTTGTTTTGAGTTTTTCCACCTTTCACATGGGGGTCACTGACCCCATCTAAAAAACAAATGCTCTGTAAGGCTACAAATGTATGGTTATTGCTACTTTTTACTACTCATCTTTCTATTCAGACCCTCTCCTATTGATATTCCAGTCTGTTATTCAAATCAATGCATGGTTGCTGGTGAAATATGGACCCTAGTAACCAGATTGCTGAAACTGCAAACTGGAGAGCTGCTGAATAAAAAGCTAAATAATTCAAGATCCAGAAATAATAAAAAATAAAAACCAATTGCAAATTGTCTCAGAATATCACTCTCTACATCATACTAAACGTTAACTTACAGGTCAACGACCCCTTTAAATGAGTGCATAGTTGCTAGGGTAATTTACACCTTGGCAGCCAGATTACTGAAATTACAGTCTGGAGAGCCGCTGAATAAAAATGCTAAATAACTCAAAAGCCAACAAAATAAAAAATGAAAACCATTTGCAAAGTGTCTCAGAATATCACTCTCTATTTTATACTAAAAGTTAACTTAAAGTTGAACAACCCCTTTAGTTAAAATGAAATACAGATACATTAGTAGACATCAGGCTGCAGGGCTGAGGAAGAGTCTCCCAGGCAGAGACTGATTACACTGATGGGTGGGAGAGACAGCTGATATAAGTGCCGTTGTGCTACCCGATAATGATGAATAGCCTCAGATGCATTTCAAGCAGAATAAACCCAAATCCCTTTAGTTATTGTTTAATCCCAGTCCTAGTTGCCTGGTGATACATGTGCCCCATAGTAACTGGATATGTAATTAAATTATCTGTAAATCAGAGTTTTTCAACTGGCTGAGATGAATTCCCTGAGAAAGACTGCTTAGTGTTCCTTGTCTCCTCGAGTCTGTCTTTTGTAAATACAATTTTTATTTTTTGGATTTAATCCTGGTGCTGGCTAAAGTTGGATACGGCGGGTCAGGCCCAATTACCAAACCACAGTCATTCCAACACCCTTTAAGATTTCTTTGTGTGTAGGACAGGCTGCATCACAGAGTTATAGCATTTCTCTGTACAGGCTGTTCCTGCTGAATTGTGCTTAGTACAGGGGAATACCTATGCTGCCATAGTTGTATGGTATCTCTCTGTACAGACTATGAGCAAACTTAGGGGACTGTTCCTGCTAAATTGTACTTAGTACAGGGGAATACCTATGCTGCCATAGTTTTATGGGATCTCTATGTACAGGCTATGAGCAAACTTAGGGGACTGTTCCTGCTGAATTGTGCTTAGTACAGGGAAATAGCTATGCTGCCATAGTTGTATGGTATCTCTCTGTACAGACTATGAGCAAACTTAGGGGGCTGTTCCTGCTGAATTATGCTTAGTACAGGGGAATACCTATGCTGCCATAGTTTTATGGGATCTCTATGTACAGGCTATGAGCAAACTTAGGGGACTGTTCCTGCTGAACTGTGCTTAGTACTGGGGAATACTTATGCTGCCATAGTTTTATGGGATCTCTCTGTACAGACTATGAGCAAACGTATTCTGAGACTTTGCAATTGGTTTTAATTTTTTATAATTTGTGGTGTTTGAGTTATTTAGCTTTTTATTCAGCAACTCTCCAGTCTGCGGCTTCAGCAATCTGGTTGCTAGGTTCTGAATTACCCTAGCAACCCTGCAATGATTTCAATAAGAGAATGGAATCTGAAATAGGAGAGGGACTAAATAAAAAGACATGTAGTCAAAAGTAGCAATAACAATACATTTGTAACCTTACAGAGCATTTGTTTTTTTAGTTGGGTCAGTGACCCCCATTTGAAAGCTGCAAAAGGGCAGCAGAAGAAGGCAAATAATTAAAAAAATAAATACAAATTGAAACGTTGCTTAGAATTGCATACCTCCCAACGGTCCCGTTTTTCGGTGGACAGCCTGAATTTTGACAGCTCAACCAGAAGTCCCGGATTTGTTACTGTAATGTCCAGACTTTCTCTTTGATCTCCTGAACTGTACAGCCAGAAAAAGACACAAACTTTTGGCAGAGAGCCCAGAACAGCCACCAGGTGCTTTTGGATACTTTTGTAACAATTTAAGATGAGCAAATAAGTAACTGTAACAATTTAAGATAAGCAAATAAGTAACTGTAACAATTTAAGATAAGCAAATAAGTAATTGTAACAATTTAAGATAAGCAGGTCTCTTGGGGAAACTGACTTGCAGCTTAAAGGGGATCTATGGTCAAAAATTAAAATTTGGCTTTAGGGAGTTAAAGGAAAACTATACCCCCAAATTGAATACTTAAGCAACAGATAGTTTATATCAAATTGAATAACATATTAAAGAATCTTACCAAACTGGAATATATATTTACATAAATCTTGCCCTTTTACATCTCTTGCCTTGAACCACCATTTCGTGACTCTATCTGTGCTGTCTCAGAGATCACCTGACCAGAAATACTACAACACTAACTGTAGCAGGAAGAAGTGAGGAAGCAAAAGGCAGAACTCTGTCTGTTAATTGGCTCATGTGACCTTACATGTGGTTTGTATGTGTACACAGTGAATCTTACGATCTCAGGGGGCGGCCCTTATTTTTTAAAATGGCAATTTTCTATTTATGATTACCCAATGGCACATACTACTAAAAAAGTATATTATTATGATAATGGTTCATTAACATGAAGCAGGGTTATACGCATGAGCTGCTTTACTCAGTATCTTTTAATAGAGACCTACATTGTTTGGGGGGTATAGTTTTCCTTTAATATAAGCATTTTTCCAATAGGGATTAATTATTTTTTAATAACAGTTTTTGGGCAATCACAGTGCAATCATATCCCCACATACCTTCACGCCCCATGCCCGTCTCCTCTTCTTGGTCCGCCTGCCTCTGCTAGTCCCCGTCCCACCTACCAATGAAAAACGAGTAGGCGGGCGGGGACTAGCAGAGGCAGGTGGACCAAGAAGAGGAGACGGCCACGGGCTGTGATTGCCCAAAAAAAACTGTTAATAAAAAATAATTAATCCTTATTGGAAAAACGCTTATATTAACTCCCCAAAGCCAAATTTAAATTTTTGACCATAGCTCCCCTTTAAAGGGCAATTCAACTTCATTAGAAAAACTGTAAAAACATATAAAAACCACAGAAATGTGTTCAAAAGTTCGTAAACTGGCAAATTGTGTAAACTGAAAATTGGTAATGACGGGATATGGCCACAAAAATGGGTGTGGCAAAACATTTTCCCCCGCTACGCGCACCAAATCTTTTTGTCCCTCTTTTTATTTCTATAAAAATGTTTGGAGTTCTGGAATTGGTCATTCTATAACATACGAAGGTGAACCATCATACAGGTGCACGGTGCAAGTGCAGAGGAATGAATGTGTAGAGCAATTCTTTAGGCGGTTGAGAGCAAACTCATTTTGGTGTTACCTCTACATCACTGAGAAGGAGCATTGTCCCTCTATTATCATTAGCACATATATAACCACTATGGCCCCGTTTTCTCCATGAAAAACACATCTCTTGTGTGTAGGCCCTGACATTATTGAACTCCCACTAGAGTCCTGCGCGGGTCCATTTTTTGGAATCCGTACCTGACCCATACCCGCAACCTGCAATCCGCAACCCGGACCGGCATTCTTACCCGCTTGGACCCGCTACCTGACCCGCAAGTACCTTATCCGCAACCCCGAACCGCTGACCATCAAGAATCAGGAAGTGCTGTCGGAAACTGAAAGTGACATCATTGGAAGTAGGCGTGATCAGAAAAAAAGGAGTAAAACAGGAAGTGCTGTCATTGTAAACCAGAAGTGACATCATTGGAAGTAGGCGTGATCAGAAAAAAGGAGTAAAAATCGATATTGAGAAAACCCGCGGCCCGACCCGCAGAAACGCCGACCCACGTCTATACCCGCACCCGGAACTCCTACCCGCAACCCGCAGAGTACCGCAGGTTTTTGCGGATAACCCCCGGGTACCCAACCCGCTGCAGGACTCTAACTCCCACCATCAGCCAATTCCCCTTCATTATAGACTACCGCTTCATAAATACTTTAGAATCTCCTTATTTATAAAATCTTGAGTATGTTCCACAATTTGGGAATATTGAATGCAAATGATCCGATGTTAAGTTGTAGGAGTCTGCATCCAGTCTAGACGCGATATTGATATGTACAGGAGAGCAAAAATAGAGACCAGCCATAGTGGGCTAAATGCACTTACGGGAAAGCCAACAGTGCTTACTAGAAAACATTCAAATAGCTGAAAATGGAAATAATGATTAGGTTTTAGGCGAGCTAATGTGATTTTGCATGCAAAAAATAAAGAAATATTTAGAGCCACATGTAGATCAGACCAAAAGTTGTTTAAAAAGTAAAAAAAAAAATCTTTATTTAACAATCATCTCAAGCCTTACGTGTTTCATGTCCCTCAGACACTTAGGGGCACATTTACTTAGCTCGAGTGAAGGATTAGAATAAAAAATACTTTGAATTTCGACCATCGAATTGGCTACTTCGACCTTCGACTTCGAATCGAACGATTCAAACTAAAAATCGTGTGACTATTCGACCATTCGATAGTCGAAGTACTGTCTCTTTAAAAAAAAACTTCAACCACCTACTTCGCCACCTAAAACCTAGCACCAATGTTAGCCTATGGGGAAGGTCCCCATAGGCTTTCCTAGCTTTTTTGATCAAAGGAAAATCGTTCGTTCAATGGATTAAAATCCTTCGAATCGTTCGATTCAAAGGATTTAATCGTTCGTTCGAAGGAAATGCGGTAAATCCTTCAACTTCGAGATGCAAAGTCGAAGGATTTTACTTCGACGGTCGAATATCGAGGGTTAATTAACCCTCGATATTTGACCAATAATAAATGTGCCCCTTAATCATAGGCTTAATCAATTACAACACAACATCAGTATTTAAAGGCTCAAATACCAATGAGAAAAAAGGGGAGGGGAAAGACTGACAATTCCAAGGATTTAAAGACATCACGTACCCAAATAAGAAAATAATGACATACAATGACATAAGTACATTTGTTAAACACATCAAACGCCTAAAACGTTATAATATATAATATGATTTTGCGCCTCAGAAAATCCTGCTTGCAGGGTCTGGACACATTTGGGTTCTTAATCCATGCCCTCTGATACCATTATCCATATAGTAACTAACTAGTACAGGTATGGGACCTTTTATCTAGAATGCTGGGGACCTTGGGCTTTCCTAGGTTTGCCACCTTTATGAAAAGGGGGGCGGGGCTGTGATGTCAGACGGCTGGCCGTGACATAGGTGGGAGTGTCTGTGATGCCAGGAGGCGGGGCTATGATGCGGCGATCGATGTGTCAATCAAGGGAATCCCGCCCGGTTTTCCTTATTTGGATAGCCGGGCAGAAAGTTTTGACCCGGGCAGACCTTCAAAATACCGGGCTGTCTGTGTCAAAACCGGACAGGTGGCAACCCTAGGCTTTCCGGATAATGGATCTTTCTGTAATTTCGATCTTCATACCTTAAGTCTACTAGAAAATCCTATAAACATTAAATAAACCCAAGGCTGGGTTTGTTTCCAATAAGTATTAATTCTATCTTAGTTTGGATCATATACAAGGTACTGTTTTATTATTACAGGACATTATTTTTAAAATTTTGGATAAAATGGAGTCTATGGCAGATGGCCTTTCTGGATAACGGGTTTCTGGATAACAGATCCTAAACCTGTACCATTACAACAGCTTGCAGTATATTCTAAAACCTATAATACATTGTATTTACCCAAGGGGAACTGACTCGTGCGATAATGATTGTGACTTATATAAGCAACCAACTGTGGTGCGGCAATGAAACCCCTACTCATTAACCTTCCGCAGCAGAGGAGAAAGGTTTACAGCACACGACTGGGTTCAGCATTAATCATCTTCGTCCTTAATTAATATTAACAATTGAAATGTATTGTTGGTATAAGAACTTTCCCCCGTATTAATGGTGATTAAGCTGATTTATCGGAACAGCGGAACTCCCTGGGTGAGCCAGTGATCACTGAATCAGCAGAGTTGTCATTGTATAGTGCAGTGTTCTACCAGACAATAATCAATGATGACGTGAACAGGGATATGCTTAAAGGAGAAGTAAACCCTACAAATGAATGTGGCTAAAAATGCCTCATTTTATATACTGAACTTATTGCACCAGCCTAAAGTCTCAGCTTGTCAATAGCAGAAATGATCCAGGACTTCAAACTTGTCACAGGGGGTCACCATCTTGGAAAGTGTCTGTGACACTCACATGCTCAGTGGGCTCTGAGCAGCTGTTGAGAAGCTAAGTTTAGGGGTCATCACTGATTATCCAGCAGAAAATGAGCTTCCCCTGTAATATAAGCTGATGCTACAGGGCTGATTATTAAATCTGATGCTAATTGCATTGGTTTCTGTGCTGCCATGTAGTAATTATGTGTATTAATTACTAATCAGTCTTATATTGTGACATTTCTATTCTATGTGTACTGTATATTGTGAGTGGCTCCCTAAGCTCAGTAAGTGACAGCAGCACAGAGCATGTGCAGTGAATCAGCAGAAAAGAAGATGAGGAGCTACTGGGGCATCTTTGGAGACACGGATCTTTACTGCTAAAGGGTTGTGGTTGCCTTAGGCTGGTACAGAAGCCCAAAACATAATGTACAACATTTCTAGCTACTTCTTTAGTTAGGCTTTGGTTCTCCTTTAAATTATCCACCTTCCTTGATCAGTGAGGTAAGTTGCTTTGATCTCATTGTTGGTCCTTTGGCCAAGGATATATCAAACAAATAAAATGGTGCAATAATCTCAGATAGAAGAATGCAAGATACAACGATCCAGGGTACTGCTATAATTGAGGATGCAACTATAACTTTCCAGCGGTGTTCTGATTTAAGGTACAACCAGCATTGATCTGATAGAATAATATCAATCAAAGTTCCTAGGTATAATGATTCACGAGCCTGAGCTCTGGGATATAATTGGTGTGTACTAAAAGGTGCAAAGTTTGCTGTTCTGATCACCCATAGCAAACAATCAGCACACAGAATCTGTTAGAAAGCAAACACCTGACTGGCTGGCCCAAGGTACAGTGATCCATGAGTTAGTATTCCATGATAACATGACTACAGTTAGTGATCCATGAGTTAGTATTCCATGATATCATGACTACAGTTACAGTAGTCCATGACTAAGTATTTCATGAATCCATGACTACAGTTACAGTGATCTATGAGTACACATTCCATTAATCATGGCTACAATTATAGTGATCCCTAAGTAAGTACTCCTTTATATCATGGCTACAGTGATACATGAGCATGTATTCCTTGATATCATGGCTACCGTTGCAGTGATCCATGAGCTAATCTTCCAAGATATCATGACTAGAGTTACAGTGATCTATGAGTTCGCCTTCCATGATATCATGGCTACAGTTACAGTGATCCATGAGTAAATCTTCCAAGATATCACAACTACAGTTACAGTGATCTATAAGTAAGCCTTCCATGATATCATGGTTACAGTGATCCATGAGTAAATCTTCCATGATATCACAACTAGAGTTACAGTGATCAATGAGTAAGCATTCCATGATATCACAACTATAGGTACAGTGATTGATAAGTAAAATTCCATGATATCACAACTACAGTTACAGTGATCTATGAGTAAGCCTTCCATGATATCATGGCTACCGCTACAGTGATGCATTAGTAAATCTTCCATGATATCACGGCTATGGTTACAGTGATCCAAAGATATCACAACTAGAGTTACAGTGATCCATGAGTAAATCTTCCATGATATCACGGCTATGGTTACAGTGATCCATGAGTAAGCCTTCCATGATATCATGGCTACCGTTACAGTGATCTATGAGTAAATCTTCCATGATATCATGGCTATGGTTACACTGATCCATGGGTAAGCATTCCATGATATCAGAACTAGAGTTACAGTGATCCATGAGTAAGCATTCCATGATATCACAACTAGAGTTACAGTGATCCATGAGTAAATATTCCATGATATCACGGCTATGGTTACAGTGATCCATGAGTAAGCCTTCCATGATATCATGGCTACCGTTACAGTGATCTATGAGTAAATCTTCCATGATATCATGGCTATAGTTACACTGATCCATGGGTAAGCATTCCATGATATCACAACTAGAGTTACAGTGATCCATGAATAACCCTTCCAAGATATCACAACTAGAGTTACAGTGATCCATGAGTAATCCTTCCAAGATATCACAACTAGAGTTACAGTGATCCATGAGTAAATATTCCATGATATCACGGCTATGGTTACAGTGATTCATGAGTAAGCCTTCCATGATATCATGTTACCGTTACAGTGATCTATGAGTAAATCTTCCATGATATCATGGCTATAGTTACACTGATCCATGGGTAAGCATTCCGTGATATCACAACTAGAGTTACAGTTATCCATGAGTAAGCATTCCATGATATCACAACTAGAGTTACAGTGATCCATGAGTAATCCTTCCAAGATATCACAACTAGAATTACAGTGATCCATGAGTAAATCTTCCATGATATCATGGCTATGGTTACAGTGATCCATGAATTATCATTTCAAAATATAAAGACCTCAAGGGCAGCGAAACAATAATTAACCAAATCAGTCTCTACTAATGTTCTGTATATTGTCTAAGGCCAACCAATAATATTGTCCTATGCTCCATTCAGTCTGGCCTTTTCTTGTTTTATGGGTAGAGTCCAGTCCAAAAGCAGGGCACAGAGAAAAACCAATGGTTTAATGTTCAATTTATTATTGTATTTATCATTCAAAATTTCCCTACAGTACAGATATGCTTTGGCTTTATAAAGACTGGGGAATAAATTACAATTTCATCTGAAATAAGGTAAGTGAGAAAGGAATCATCCAGAGACCAGAAAGAGTTAATTTAGCATGAAAACCAAAGGCATATTAATAGTTGAAACCACGCCGCTCTTTCTATTACATGGTACAGTGTTCCTCCAGTAAGAGAGCAAATACAATCTGCATTGCACTTAATGCCTAAACTTAAAGAGCGCGGAGGCAGGCAGGGGGCCAGAGATATTGTAATCGCTGCTACAGTCTTCTCCCAAACTATATAATTCAGGCACAATAGTTTGCTATGCTGGAAAGTTTTTCTGGGATGATCAGAAATGATTTTTTTTTTCTAAATGCCTTTCATGTTTTAATTTTATGCATAGAGAATTAATGATCGTTACCCCTCCGAGACTTACTGTCAGCTTAACATATTCACAATGATTTAAAACACAGATGTTATTCTGTCTAAAGCATTTCATAGGAAGGAGACAGCCATTATTCTCCAGTAGGGATGTAAGGCAATGGGTTCCACTTTACCCATTGTGTGCCATAGGAATCATGTGGCTACAGATTAAGGAAGTTTACAGATATATAGAAACATCAGGGTAACAGTCATCCTGCTATAGTTTCAGGGGTACCCAGGGCACAAATAAGCACTCACCCCAAATCTCCCCCTAACTGGCCTTCAGGCTGGGCCCCCTTAGCTCATAACAAGGTTACAGATATATAGAAACATTGGGGGAACAGTCGTTCTGCTATAGTTCCAGAGGTACCCAGGGCACAAATAAGCTCTCACCCCAAATCTCCCCCTAACTGACCTTCAGACTGGGCCCCCTTAGCTCATAACAAGGTTACAGATATATAGAAACATTGGGGTAACAGTCACCCTGCTATAGTTCCAGAGGTACCCAGGGTACAAATAAGTACTCACCCCAAATCTCACCCTAATTGACCTTCAGGCTGGGCTCCTTTAGCTCATAACAAGGTTACAGATATATATAGAAACATTGGGGTAACAGTCACCCTGCTATAGTTTCAGGGGTACCCAGGGCACAAATAAGCACTCACCCCAAATCTCACCCTAACTGACCTTCAAGCTGGGCCCCCTTCGCTCATAACAATGTTACAGATATGTAGAAACATTGGGGTAACAGTCACCCTGCTATAGTTCCAGGGGTACCCAGGGTACAAATAAGCACTCACCCCATATCTCACCCTATCTGGCCTTCAGGCTGGGCCCCTTAGCTCATAACAAGGTTACAGATATATAGAAACATTGGGGTAACAGTCACCCTGCTATAGTTCCAGGGGTACCCAGGACACGAATTCACACTAAATCTGTTCAGCTATTCTTGTTATCAGATTCCCGTCTGTACATATGGTTGTTACGGTACATATGTTATGGTACATTAAAGTGAATTGTTCAGCAGTTTATAAGTGAAACCTCCGGTTCTGAAGCAAGGAAAGGTAATAGTTCACTAAAGGGTACTTAGCACTGAATATGAAACACATATTACCCCCTGATTGGTGCACCTTGGTCTTATCACAATAAATAAAACGCATGGAAATAAATTGAGCCTGTTGTTCTTCTCAGAGACCAATTAGTACATTCAGGCTAAATGTTAAGCAAAAATGGCTGTATGAACAAGAGTTGATAAGACTGACACAGACAGCTGCCATCAAGAGATGATTAACATGACATCTAACGAAGAGCAACATCAGTCCCAATAGGGAGAGGAGGCTGCCTAACCTTTCCAAAAAGGAAAGAACCTTTTCTTCTTCTCAGTGGGATTCCCATCACCTGCAGGCCAGGAGGCAACCCAAAGAAATTTAGCATAATTAGGCGTATTTCTCTATCAGTGGCTGCAAAACAACCAAGGAACTCTCTATATGAAACTAATAGAGCTACACCAATATATATGTATCTAAATTATATAGAAATTGGCTTGACTTCCCTTAAAAGTTGGACCATTGAGCTCTAGCTGAATGTGTCAGCTCTAATTTGTTAGTCATTAAGCAAATAATGATGACCATTGGGTAAACGGTCCAAGAAAAAAGAGCTTTTTGTGAGTGGGACCTTGTATCAAGTGGATTGTTAACTGAGGGTGTTATTTAGATAAGAAAGCATGTTACAATAGACATGGTGGGAAATGTCCATAGAGCAAATGACCTTGTGGATTGAAGCTTAGAGTCTACAGTGATAAGAAAGAAAATGCATACTGTATAAACTCAACGATTCATGCTTCCTGTCTCTTAGATATGGTAGTAGTGCCTCCAGGTCTTAGAGTGCAAGCTCTTCTGAGCATCAACAAGTACAGGTAAGTGAGTTGATCTTATACTAAATGGAGTGAATGTAGTACAGAGAGGTGAAAAGTCCACAGAAATAGTAAGTAGTACAAAAAGACAACATGGATGAGTGCCGGTCAAGAATACTGCTGAAGGAATGATGTGGGCAGAGGCCAACATGGTCAACCAGGCCTATAACCACAAATCAGCCCATAGTAATAGGAGGAAAGGATCAAAGACAAAATTGGAACAGTGAGCTGGCAAGGAACAAGGAGGGATACCTCTGCTGCTGAAAAGCTTACGGTCCTACAGAGCTTACTATCTACTGCTTATTAGATCTCTGGATCAATAGCCTTAGTTTTAACTTTCTGCTCTTTATATGTATATGGCGGCCTGGAGAAGTACTAAAAATAATCAAATGGCAAGAATCACCTTGTTTGGTTCCACCTACAGATTCTTATAAATTTCAAAGTGTTTGGCCACATGGGGCTTGTTGGCTCTGGACCATATTTACTGCCCGATGTGGGAAATAATACTGTCCACAATATTGTTTTGGTCCCATACAACGGTTGATAAAGAAATAATGTGCCATTTCTTGACCAAACTGTTGACTCTGGAAATGTGGTCGTACACTAGGCTTTTGTCTCAGATATTATAGAGGTAATATCAGGCTTCAAACCTAGGTCTCAAGGTAGAGATTAATGGTCAGGCCTCTCCCATCTCCAGCCGTAGGGTATTGGAGGATGCAGGGGAGTTGTAGTTTAACAGTAGCCACAGACTCCTTTTTAAGACTTTAGCAGTCACTAAGAATTGAAGCTCTAGAATCTCAGCAAGAATAGATGTGCTTTTTTTCCAAATTTGCGGCTGCCGTGCCCATTCTTTAATGATTCAGCAGATGGATGTGGCACATGTAAGGCCTGAACGACGTCTCTGTCTCATTTTTCCAGTCTGCGGGTTTTGAAACTGCATAAGTAGCTCAGACGCTAGCAAAAGAGTCAGACCCCCGGGCGCACCCACCCTCCTAATGCATGCTGTCTGCTCTGGAGAGAATGCCAGTGTCACAGGGGAAGGGTGAGCGAAGGGGCAAAATTCATTAAAAGATATGCCACGGGCAACTTTGATGTTCATATTATTAGGTCAGTGCCCTGTGCCAGATGCCCATCAAAGATACAGAAGGTGCAGGTTATAGATGCACCAGGAGCAAGTCATTGTGTGTATTGTGCTCTGATTGGTACCGTTGTGTGCCTATTACTGTACATAAGGATTGAGCTTGGCATTCAATTGCATTACCAGGTCCCTGAAACTCCATTGTAGGATCCCTCAGAATTCACGCTTCCCAAAATCAGCCCCTAATACTAAACAATTATCAAAAACAATGCCAGGCTGAGAGCGGAGACGCCAAAGTCTTCCTCCTTAATCTGGGTCAGTTTGTACCTTGGCCATTTGCCCCTCCTGTCTCAGCTCCGCCTTCATATTCATTTCTGTTTCTGCCCATCAAAAATGTTCTGGAATCCCAAACAAAGCGGATGGTTGAGGAACATTTAAAGGGGAAGTAACGGTTAACCACTAGGAGGGGGGGGGTTCAGATGTTGCATATTCTATTGTGAAACTATTAACCCTCCCAAATGAAACTTCCCAACACAAGGCCATAAGTCACGGCACCCACCTAGTGTATGTCTTATTTATTCATACTGCTAATAGAGAGTGACTGCTCACTCATACATTTAATATGACCTATATAAGTACAGAAGATTAAATTCTGATTTTACAGCCAATAATCCTACCAGCCTCCTGGGTTAAGCAGTTGTGGGCGTTCATCTTTTCTCTTTTTAAGAGCGAAACGCGCTCATAAAAACGTCGATAGTTACAATATACGAGCTCTCTTGCCCGCTTCGCCCGGGTGATATCTTGGCTTTTTATGCTTATTTTAACTAACTGCGGCAATTCCCATCAGACATTGCAAATCAAGCGGAATTGGCGTGTAAAGCAAAGTACATTAAGACAGAGCTGATCCGATATCAGAGTTTGGCTGGAGCTGACATACTGTGCATCCCTCTGTAATTAAGCTTAGCATAGATAACTAGAACAGGGCTCCATGAACAAGCAGGGTTGAGATACCAGAGCTATGATGAGTCTAGGAATGAAGGCACAATAGGGTTAGGTGTGGGGCATGCTGGGAAATGATATGCACACTGATAGGGCAATACAAGTGTAGAGTGTTATGGGGTGCAACCTTTATATCAGCAGGTCCTGTCTTTTGCTCTGGTGGGAGTGTGGCTCCAGGTTGGGGTAATGCTCTTGTGTGGGGGCTGGTCTTGCCAATGACAAGGGTGGTGAGGAAATGTTTTCTGGAACTGGAATATATATTACTCTTTGTAGCCTGCAGTTTGGATTTTTGTTGGGTATTGGTCTGGGCAGTAGGTATTCAGACTGAGGCTACCGGGCCTCCACTGATCATCGCCGTAGTGAAATGCCCATCCACCATTCCAGTTGTTTGGATATTATTATCTTTGAGATAATGTGCTCTGCATTTCGTGGAATTGCTTTATGGTTAACCGTGGACTTCTCTGGTTGGAACCCAAGAAATGGATGTCTACTTGCCTCCCATGCTAAAAAGGTTAACAACCTTTAGATGGCCTTCCATCAGGTACTTCTCCTTTGTTTCTCCACCCAGAGTTGGAGGCTTTGTATCGAGTATTCTTAACCTACAGGGTGAGAGCTTTCAGTTGGAAGATGCTGCAGGCTGTACTGCATCAGTAGCAGTGAAGCTGACCTTTCTAATAGTAGAGGTTCAGTTGCGCTAGCGGATGTCGGGCAAATGCACCCCTTTTCTTGCACTTTGCCCCCTTCTCTTCATAAAAGAGGCCCAGAAAGTTTATAAACTTCTACAACTATTCTCCCCAACAGCCCAATTACTGCAGATAACTGTTGCAGCGGCATAAACGGACAGAAGCATCGAGCTACACGCTACAGAAATAATTTAGCATCAGGACCTATTGTACATCAGCATTGTGTTCCGACTCCAGTTAAACAATAGTGCACACACTCTCACAAAGACCTGCTGTTTTGTACCGAGACAGGAACTCGGCTTATAAAACGACTCCAAAACCCTTGAGTCGATTTAGCGGAAACTTATAATTAGCCAAATCAATGGAACCTATCAACAATTTAGCAACAACACAAGTATACATTGAGGGGCACATTTACTTAGCTCGAGTGAAGGAATAGAATAAAAAATACTTCGAATTTCGAAGTATATTTTTGGCTACTTCAACCATCAAATTGGCTACTTCGACCTTCGACTACGACTTCAAATCGAACAATTCGAACAAAAAATCGTTCGAATATTCGATAGTCGAAGTACTTTCTCTTTAAAAAAAACTTCGACCCCCTACTTCGCCACCTAAAACCGACCGAGCATCAATGTTAGCCTATGGGAAAGGTCCCCATAGGCTTTCTTAGGTTTTTTTGATCGAGGGAAAATTGTTCGATCGATGGATTAAAATCCTTCGAATCGTTCGATTCGAAGGATTTAATCGTTCGATTGAATAGAATAAAAAATACTTCGAATTTCGAAGTATATTTTTGGCTACTTCGACCATCGAATTGGCTACTTCGACCTTCGACTACGACTTCAAATCGAACAATTCGAACAAAAAATCGTTTGAATATTCGATAGTCGAAGTACTTTCTCTTTAAAAAAAACTTCGACCCCCTACTTCGCCACCTAAAACCTACCGAGCATCAATGTTAGCCTATGGGAAAGGTCCCCATAGGCTTTCTTAGGTTTTTTTGATCGAAGGAAAATCGTTTGATCGATGGATTAAAATCCTTCGGATCGTTCGATTCGAAGGATTTAATCGAACGATTTTTACTTTGATCGTACGAACAAAGGAAATGCCGTAAATGTGGTAAATCCTTCGACTTCGATATTCGAAGTCGAAGTATTTTACTTCTACTGTCGAATATCGAGGGTTAATTAACCCTCGATATTCGACCCTAAGTGAATGTGCCCCATAATCTGCGGTTACCCAAGAGATAGTCTGGCACACCTTTATGGACGTGAGCAGGGTCTAATGGCGAGAGCCTTTCAGCACTGAATTGGTCTGATCCAGCTCATATATAATTATTTGCCGCCCTATTTTTGCTATTTATTATTTGTTTGTTGTTTTGTTTTGAAAGAAGCGGCTGACGTGAAGGGCACTCAGGGAACGCAGGGCCGACGAGAACAATCTCCAACCTTTGAAGTGGGTGTATTAAAGGAAGCTTTGATGCTGCCGGGATTATTATTATTACTGTTATTATTGAAATTTAATGGAAACTAAAATACAGCAGGCATGAGTTGTGTATTGGCTGCACAAGGGTTAGCTAAATGGGTAATTTTGGGTGCATTTTAGGTGAACGATTCATGTTACGTAAGGTGCTTGGAGACTGACTGTCCTAGTCTAAACACATCACACAGATGCAAAGGGGCGGTAGAGCCCAATTACTGACCCTACACGCAGCGCCAATGATTTTTATATAGCAGAATTATTGCTTTGCTTCTATAGAAAGAGCCCAGCTGTGACAGGGTGACCATACATCTTCCTCAGGCATCACAACTGAAGTTAAATATAGGGGACTGGTCGCCGATCACACACAGAATGGAAGTGCACAATCATGGGCTGAAAATAGTGGCTTAATGGGTCAGGGAGTGACCTCCTCCAGACCCCCCACAGTTGCTCCAGTCCATTAGAGATATGAGACAATATTGATTGGTCAGTATAATAAAATGCCCATCCTAGTTGTTTGTTACTGGGGGGTCATATTGCTCTTATGTAACAGCTCTGCATTTACAGTATGTTTGGCATCCAGGGATATCCATGGAAGTGGCCCTATAAGATATTTGTGATATTTGTCCCCGCCATCCCTAATATGTCCCTAGACTTTGTATGTCATCATTGCTTTATAATAATCAGGTTCCCCAAACAGGAAATTGTAGATACTTTGCCTAAAACTTGTTAAATCTTTGCCAAAAGTTATAATACATGAGTGATACTCAGAGTTCCCTATAAAGCCTGCAGCCTTGTGCCTTTATATGGTCAAGGAACCCCTCAGTGACTTCTAATATCCTTATCATTTACAGTAGGGGGTACATTATCCCTTATAATACATGAGTGATACTCAGAGTTCCCTGTATAACTCAGCCTGCAGCCTTGTGCCTTTATATGGTCAAAGAACCCCTCAGTGACTTCTAATATCCTTATCATTTACAGTAGGGGGTACATTATCCCTTATAATACATGAGTGATACTCAGAGTTCCCTGTATAACTCAGCCTGCAGCCTTGTGCCTTTATATGGTCAAAGAACCCCTCAGTGACTTCTAATTTCCTTATTATTTACAGTAGGGGGTACATAATCCCTTATAATACACAAAAGCCATGAATATCCTGTAAATTATATCCTTATAAACGGTGAGTAGTGATGTCATCAGTTATAAACGGTGAGTAGTGATGTCATTTCTGTCACATGACTCACTAAAATTTGTGTATTATAATAAATAAAGTACCCCCAGTTGTAAAATATGAGGATATTAGAAGTTACCTCGGAGTTCCATGACCTGTATAAAAACACTCGGCCTTCGGCCTCGTGTTTTTATATGGTCATGAAACTCCTCGGTAACTAATAATATCCTTATATTTTACAAGAGGGGGTACTTTATTCACTATATAATACATGAGTGATACTCAGAGTTCCCTGTAAAACTCAGTCTGCAGCCATGTGCCTTTATATGGGCACAGAACAACCCCTCAGTGACTTCTAATATCCTTATCATTTACAGTAGGGGGTACATTATCCCTTATAATACATGAGTGATACTCAGAGTTCCCTGTATAACTCAGCCTGCAGCCTTGTGCCTTTATATGGTCATAGAACCCCTCAGTGACTTCTAATATCCTTATCATTTACAGTAGGGGGTACATTATCCCTTATAATACACGAGTGATACTCAGAGTTCCCTGTATAACTCAGCCTGCAGCCTTGTGTCTTTATATGGTCACAGAACAACCCCTCAGTGACTTCTAATATACACACGTATAGGATCCCTTATCCGGAAACCCGATATCCAGAGAGCTCCGAATTACAGAATGTCTCCCATAGACTCCATTAATCCAAATAATCCACATTTTTAAAAATGATTACCTTTTTCTCTGTAATAATAAAACAGTAGCTTGTACTTGATCACAACTAAGATATAATTAATCCTTATCGGAAGCAAAACCAGCCTATTGGTTTTATTTAATGATTAAATTAATTTCTAGTAAACTTAAATTACGGAAAGATACATTATCCGGAAAACCCCAGGTCCTGAGCATTCTGGGTAACAGGTCCCGTACATATATATATATATATATATATATATATATATATATATATATACATAAAAAACAAAGAATGCAGCTCATCCATGGGTGTGTGGTTTATATCATATTCTGAACTAAACAAATTATCCCAGCACTCTCATTACATAACTTTAAGGAACAATTGGATTAGATGAAACTTGTCTGTATTTGATATAAAGAGACACTTTTAGTTACATGGTTTGTACAAAGTATGCATAAACTGATGCGCCCCGCCAAGGCAGCGTCCATGCATCAGTCCTACCTAAGTGAAAAAAGGGTATTTTCTTTGGGAGGAGAAAGACCATACCTGCTTCTCTCTTTATTTGGCATGACCTCTTCCAAAGAAACATTCATTATGGGCTTTTAAGTAACCTCTAGGACTGTGTTTAGAAGGGCGGGGGTTGGGAGAGCAAGCATTAAAGGGAAAGCCACTGGGGACACTACCTTGGCGGGGTGCATCAGCTTATGCATACTTTGTACAAACCATGTTTATACAAAGGTCAAGCCAAATAAAGAGAGAAGCAGGTATGGTCATTCACCTCCCAAAGAAAATACCCTTTTTTCACTTAGGTAAGACTGATGCATGGACACTGCCTTGGCAGGGTGCATCAGCTTATCATACTTTATATATATATATATATATATATATATATATATATATATATATATATATATATATATATATATATATTTATTTTTTTTTTTTTTAATACCTACATACATACACACATACAGGGATAGTGAAGATAACATTTTCTTTTAAATGAGTACATTGAGTCGCTCATTGGGATGAAGAAGACGTAATTGAGCATTTCAGGATCTAAGTGATATTGATGTTGCAGGTGTTATATATCCACGGAGAGTGTGAGCAGAAAGCTCTGATTTGTTATGTGAAGTGAACAAGTGTGAAACAGGCGAGCGAGGGGCACTAATCAATTCCTTCACTCACAGAGCGAGAAAAAAATAAAAATGACGTAAAATTGAAATAGATTCGGCTGAGAGGGAAATAAATTGATAGGAACTAGAGTTGAAAATCGCCGGGTAATATGGTTTAATGGACTTTTGTTTAATTGACTTGAAGTAACTGCCAGGATCGATTTGCTGTGGTTTGGAAATAGCGAGTAGAGTAACAAGAGAGACCACCCAATTAGCAGGCCTTAAATTTGACTAAATAGAGAGTTACTGTATCATCCAAATGACTGGAAACTCAGTAATTAATGTATGGGGTTACTGTATGAGTTTTATATAAAGCAGTTAGATGCAGCAGACTTTGTGGATCCCCAAATATTCTCTGTGAACCTTCCTGGCATAGATGGAGATTAAAGGGATTCTGTTATGATTTTTATAATGTATTTTTTATTTCTAAATTACACTGTTTACACTGGAAATAATTCAATCTACAATATAAAATTGAATTCCTGAACCGACAAGTGTATTTTTTAAGTTGTGATATTGGTGTGTAGGTGCATCTCAGGTCATTTTGCCTGGTTGTGCTTTCAGAAAGAGCCAGCACTTTAGGATGGAACTGCTTTCTGGCAGGCTGCTGTTTCTCCTACTCAATGTAACTGAATGTGTCACAGTGGGACCTGGATTTTACTATTGAGTGTTGTTCTTATATCTACCAGGCAGCTGTTATCTTGTGTTAGGGAAATGCTATCTGGTTACCTTCCTATTGTTCTGTTGTTAGGCTGCTGGGGGGGGGGAAGGGGTGATATCACTACAACTTGCAGCATAGCAGTAAAGAGTGAATGAAGTTTATCTGAGCACAAGTCACATGACTGGGGGCTCCTGGGAAACTGACAATATGTCTAGCCCCGTGTCAGATTTCAAAATTAAATTAAAAAAAAAATCTGTTTACTCTTTTCAGAAACGGATTTCAGTGCAAAAACTTTTTTTCCTTGACACCTTAAGTTACATACATGCCTACCTTCAGACAGTATAATCCAATGGCCTTTAAAATCAGGCACAAATTTTTACATGCCTAATGAAGGCTGCTCAGAAAACAGTGTAGGCTGCAACAGGTTTCTATATTGAATGCTGTAAACTCGGTAGTTCCTGTTGACATGAATGTTTTTATCTGTATTCAGCGATTGACTGTGCCTTAGTGGATACAATTTGAAAGGGCCATGTTTTCTCCTACGTTCCTCTGCAATGGAACATATGGAAGGGGAACACAGGTAAGACCGCTCATGTGTAAGAGCACCAATAGTGAGGCAGGACTCTGCAACTGATATAACAGCATATAATTGTGTGTTACCTCAGGGCCAGGGCCACCTTTTATCAGGACATAATCGTGGGTCACCCACAATGTGCATAAAAATGTGGGCCAGCCACGACGCTCAAAAAAATTCCAGGTCATCCGTCATGCAGGTGACCGATGATTAATGTGTGTTGTGGGTCACATGTGATCCATCCGGTGGGCCCCAAGATAAAGGAAGAAGACCTAGACCCCTCCAGATCTGCTTCTTCTAAAATGATGCCACTGAACTTGTCCACAAGGGTCAGGCACCGTGCTTGCTCATCTGCCCTCTGGTTATTCTGCACACCAACCCTTTGTGGAGTAACTAAAAACTAAAAGGCCCCAAAACAAAATTTGCAATGGCAATGGGGAGGCGCCTTTACATTGGTCTCCATCGACGCAGCTACGAGACCTACAGGGCTGCATTAGATTCACTGAAAACTGGCAAGCAGGTCCCACTTGGGGAGAGGACCTGATTCAGTTTCACCCACTGGTTTTCTGGTAGTTACCCTACTGCCAACCCATGGCTGCTCTCCTCCAACTGTCAGTCTCTGCTCGTTCACAACCTTTAATTGCACCACCCAAGTTGCATCCAAGGCACATGTTTCTTCTGCCTACCTTCTATTTCCAGCCCTGGTGGTCTTACCAAACTCTTCCTTCACCTGCATTTTAGAAAGCTACCTCATAGCCTCCTCCCCTCATACGGTGCATTATGTTGTTTCATAGACTGATGGGTGTCACTGCAGCCCTCTGGCATTTAATCATGTCTCTTTCTGCGGCACCCGATCTCCACATATCATATTATCCTTGCAAGCAGAGCCGGTGCTGTTTGTAATACACAAGACAACACACTAGTGAAGTCCCACAGGCTTTTTAACACATGAATTAAAGAGAAGCCCAAGTGGCCTGCTGCCCAGGACCCACATCTTTCTATTGCATTTTGTTAGATTATTTCCCTGTTGTTCGTTCTTTTATCAGCCTTTATGAAAAGAGCCGGTGTTAGCGCCTCTGTCTCCAGCGCTCACTTATCTGCTGCACAATCACCGAATCGATGTTCCGAGCTCGCACAAAGCAGATTATATTTTTATTAAAAAGGCGAATGCTCAAAGGGCTTCTGTCTACATACAAATAGGGATCAAACAGGCCGCCAGGCGGTGGAAAAACACCTTCTCATTTCCAGACAGCAGATGTGTTTTTGAAGAGTCAGATGTAGAGGATTTTTTTTTTTTGCAAGATACACAAAATATCTCCTGACAAAATAACGAGATGTCTGTTCTGTCCCCTCTTGGAGGCAGCAGCTGCTGCAGTGACTCAGCGTACGCGTTTCGCCTATCCAGACCCCTGACTGTCTGAGATGCTGTGCCCAACTGATTCACGTAAGGATGCGATTAACTTGTCAACTGCTGGGAAAAAAGCCCCTGTGGGGGTTCTGCACCGGGAAGTCAGCTGTGCACCTGCAACCCATTATAGTTATATGATAGTTTCAGGGTCAGCAGATTGCAATAGGAACTACAACTCCCAATATCCTCTGCCACACAAAAATTTTAAAACTGGACACTCCACCGAGACAATTCATTGCCCACAGACTTCTTGGAATGGCATCATCTTTCAAAGACATCATCATTTAACATTACAGCAACTTGAATTTTAGAATACATGGCCTACTGATGTATGCAGATGTCTGCTTTAAGAGACTTTGCTAAATGAAACGTTGGGATCCATTTTCCACGTGTTGGCTGTTGAAGACGATACAATAAGGCCTGGATCTTCTGCATGTCTCTGATCCATCAGATGTGTTGGTTGGCATGTTCTAGATCATCTCTTTGTAGACAACCTCCACCAATCATGTTATAGGTGTGAATTGGGAAAGAATTCACAACAGCTGTAGAATCCTTGAGATGCTATTGAGTATTGATGGAGAAGAGATGGAGAAGAAGTCACAAGACCCGACTCCTCATTTCAGTTCTGCCAAATAAGATGAGTCATGAAAGACACCAACAGTGAAGATATCACGAGCAGAAGACCGGATTGGTCTCATTCCAGTGTTAGCACATGAGATAAGAGTCATTATGGAGCACAGCTAGAGAAGGTCACAATCAGAAGACACGACCAGTCGAATCCCAGTGCTGACATATAAGATAAGTCATTATGGAGCACTGCTAGAGAAGGTCACAATCAGAAGACCCGACCCATCAAATCCCAGTGCTGACAAATAAGATAAGTCATTATGGAGCACTGCTAGAGAAGGTCACAATCAGAAGACCCGACCAGTCAAATCCCAGTACTGACAAATAAGATTATTGTCAGACTTACCGACCTGGGAGGAACCACTGGCGTTGAGGAAGACAACCCTTACAGCCCCGTCACAAGTACAACCCCCAATTAGGCATGGAAGGCTAGTGAAGGTGAGGTATGGGAGCCTGTGAATCTAGCAGGATACACATACCTGTAGAGTAGCTTCAGGTGCCGGGTAACGTGACTGCAGGGAGTACAGAGAAATATGGGATTTAGCGGTGGAAGCAGCAGGAAAGACGGATCTGTAGTCACAGAAGAGAGGTTCTCAGTAAGCACCTTGGCGTAAGCCGCAACAGGTCCTGGCTTGGAAACCGGCAGGAATGAAGGTCTGCTCTGGTGATGAAGATAGGCCACGTAAACCGCACAACACAGAGAGATCAGGCAGGCTTCCCAGTAGACAAATAGGAGAACACAAGGCTGGATACCAAGGGGTTAATTTGGAGCGTGGTCAGTCCGGCAAGCAAGATCGGCAACAGTAAATCAAAGTCTATACGAAGGTGCCAGGGGTTAGAGTAACAGAGTAGTCAGATAGCAGGCAGGGTCAGCAACATGGAATCAAGTCCGTGTGAAGTATTAGGGGTTAATGTAATAGAATAGTCAAGCAGCAAGCGGGGTTGGCAACAGTGAGTCGAATCCAAGCAGGGTTCCAGGGGTTAACATAGCAGAATAGTCGAGAGACAGAAGCAGAGTCAAAAACCAAGTTCAATAGAATTAGAGAGTCACTTTCTCAAAGTGTAGCCAAGAAACACAATATCCAAGCACTGGGAAGCCCTCTGCGCTGAACTAAATGGTGTCGCCTGCGTCATCACGCTGCGCCACCCGGATCCCTGAAACCAGTGCCATGACGCCCTCGTAGTGACGTCACTGACCCGCACCGCGCTGTTGGTGGAACGCACTGAACGCGCCGACCGGACCCAGCACTACGATAAGTTCCTGACAGTTATTATGGAGCACTGCTAGAGAAGGTCATAATCAGAAGACCCGACCAGTCAAATCCCAGTGCTGACAAATAAGATACGTTATTATGAAGCACTGCTAGAGAAGGTCATAATCAGAAGACCCGACCAGTCGAATCCCAGTACTGACAAATAAGATAAGTCAATGTGGAGCACTGCTGGAGAAGGTCACAATCAGATTCAGAAGACCCGACAAGTCAAATCCCAGTGCTGACAAATAAGATGAGTCATTATGAAGCAGCAATGGAGAAGAAGGCACAAGCAAAAGATCTGAAAAACAAAAACAACTTTTAAGCCCTGGCACTAACGGGTGAATTTTAAACTGTTGGAAACGCTTCAAAATTGATAGAGAAGGGTTGTAAAAAAAACAGGCAGAAAGACCTCGCCAGTCTCATCCCAGTGCTAATAAAATGAGTGATGATGGAGCACTGATGGAGAAGGGTTGGGGAGACATCCACAAGCAGAAGACCTGACCAGTCTCATCCCAGTGCTAATAAAATGAGTGATGATGGAGCACTGATGGAGAAAGGTTGGAGGAGACTTCAACAAGCAGAAGACCTGACCAGTCTCATTCCAGTGCTGACATACGAAACGAATAATGTAACCTGGACCAAACTAGAATATTCTAAACTAGAATATAGTTCAGGGTGACTGGGATGCCCTTGCGTCATTGGTACAATGAACTCTTCTACCAGTAAGAAGAGATGTGGAAGGGAAGACCTATTGCAGAGTAACAAAGTAAACAAATGGTTGCCACCACCTCATACAAGGAGAACTCAATGAGAGAAGATTTGCGCTGTTCTTGAATCAATGCCAAAACCCAAGGTACTGGCGTCCTTGTTATACGCAGATAATCTGATGGACAATCTGTCCTACATTGTATATGGAGTCAGGCTCTGAGCATCCTGGGAACGGTAAGGCAAAGGTTCCACTGAGTGTTTATTAATCACTGTTTGGTTGCTGCACATGCCAGTCCTTTGGCTTCATGCCATTGTCTTTACAAATGTGTCTGATTTTACCTTGACTTACCTATACGCTGATTCCACTTTTTTATTCACTTTACTTTCTGTAATATCAGCTCTGAGTATCCAGGTCTTAAAGGAGTAGATAACTTTAAAATACCTTAAAGGGAAGGTTCACCTTTAAACAAACGTTTAGTACGTTATAGATGAACCTATTCCAAGAAGCCTTGGTCTTAAATCAATGACCTCCAAATCTGACTGATAGGGTCACGGACCCAGCAACCAATAGGCAAATTAATCAAACCATAAAACATGCTATGAGTCACTTTATCTGATTGGCTGATTTCAGCTTGAGCCAGATCGTTACAATTTATAACTGATGGACAGTGTGTTTGGCTTAAACTGAGAATATCCACAATATATATATATATATATATATATATATATATATATATATATATATATATATATATATATATATATATATATATATATATATATTAGTATATAATAGTAAATGGACCCGCACTCCAATGTTTTTGTGAAAAAAAGTGATGAATTTTATTCACAGTTGCATATCCAACGTTTCGGTCCACAATGGGACCTTTCTCAAGGTATATATATATATATATATATATATATATATATATATATATATATATATATATATATGTATATATGTATATATATATATTTATAATTAGCATTATAAATATAATATTTTTTGTAATTATTAGATTTTATTAATATGATATATTTATATTATTAAATAAATAAATAAAGTCTGTTTCTGTAGCTACAGGGCCAGAAAGAATCCCTAACAACCCCATGTTTTGTGTGTTAAAGCTGGGTGATTATGATTGGTTCTTAGAATGTGAACACGTTTAGTTTGGCAGAGAGGATTTTCGCTTGAGCTGTGCATCGGAGCTAAACCCGTACATGAAATAGTTGGCTGCGAGTGAGGTGGATTTGGCAGTCGTATTGGGGCAATATGCCTGAAAGGGAAAAACTGTGTATTTTCAGCAATACCATAATACAAAGGTCACACTTTCTTACAACACATTGAAGAATTCTATACAAAGTTGTTAAGGTGTCTACGCTTTAACTCCTTCAAAATTTCCGGCTTCCTTTATATCCGGAATGGCATTTTCCAGCATTGCCAGAATCCAAGATCTTTTCTTGGACGGATAAAATTTGAATAAGAATTTGACACCATAGTGACACCAGTCACTGTGAAGCAGCAGAAGTCATGTTGCTCGCTTTTCTCTATGGGAGTCTCTTTGGGGATTAGAAATCAAAGGTGCCATATCTACCAAATGAGGGTAATTTTATTTATTTTTTTAAACAGTCAGTCCTGTTATTGGCCCAGCAAGAGAGCACTGGCATCCCTTTAAATTTCAAGCATTTTAAGAAAGTTATAAAATATATATATATATATATATATATATATATCACCTCCAAGTATCACCTCCATTCCATTTATTTATAACTGTTGACTGAAACTTATTAACAGGGAACCATTTTTAGCTGCATGTTTCTGTATGTTTGCATCATTTGGGGCAGCCATGTTTGTTCTGACAAGATAACTCATCTATTGAGTTTAATGAATAGTGACATCCAGTGACCAAATTATTATGAACAATCGCAGAAGATCAGTTTCAACAGACAACTTTTAGACAAAGCATTTTACGAAAAAGTCTCTGTATGCCGTATTTGGAACTTCGAGCAACACCATGTGAAGCAGAAATAGCCCAGCTGGAAGTTTAAGCTTTTAAGGGTTAGGCCACACTGGGCGTTTTGGGGAGATTTGGTTGCCTGGCGACTAATTGCCTCGTCTTTGCGGCGACCACTTCGGGCGACTTCAGAAAACGAACCGCCACGTGTGATTAGCGCCGGCGTTTTTTCATTTTTGCCGGAGCGGAGTCAGGGAAGGCGTTTGGGGAGATTGGTCGCTGCAAAGACGAGGCGATTAGTCACCAGACGACCAAATCTCCCCAAAACACCCAGTGTGGCCTTACCCTAAACAGTTTTTAAGGCAGTGAGTCAGTGACCTTAGCAACCAGAGAGCATTTTTTAATTTATTTGAAAAAACCTCAATGTCATGTCAGTCCAAATGTAATTTGTCTTAGAATATCAATGTCTGCACTATAATAAATTTCCCCTTACCTCTTTAGACGTCAAAAGGTACTAGGAGTTCATATCATACCCTACTCTTGCCATCATGCTCTATTTTACCCATCATGCATTACTCTTGCCATCTTGCCCTTCTGTTTTCCCACTAATCCAACCTACATGTGCTTCTCAGCATGGCCCAGGATCTCCTGGGCCATGAGAAAAGACTGTGTGGTCTGAAACGTTGCCAATTGTTTGGGGTCAGAGCCCATGTCCTAATAAAGGCATTTTAAGAAAAGAAACCATTGACTGGTGCCGTCAATAACTAATGTGGCCAGGATCTCCTATAGAAAGAACTGGACTTATATGTGGGGGGGGCCCTTTCTTCCCCATATAATCGTAAAAGAGGAGGGGGGTTCTGGTTAGTGAGCCAGGACACTGTGTCAGTCAGATAGACGCATCAGTGCTTATCTGTATAATGCAAATTGTCATTTCCGAATTATACTGTCACAGCAAACTAAAGATCCGGAGACAAGATGACGGTCAGTGACATTAGCATGTGCTATAATTCAGCTCTGTAGAGCAATTGGCTTCATTGTGGTTCTGGGGTGTTTTAGAAGTTGCCACAAACTATTTATTACGGTGCAGCCTGAGACAGAAGCTGCTGGCCAGGAGGAGTCAGACAAGTGATCTATATTCTGTCTTGCAGGGTTTGCCTTCCAACCACTCTATACTGTCTTAGAGCTGTGTGCATAGAGGGCGAGGGCATCTAACTTCACTTTGGCTAAGGTCACACTTTAACATTTGAATTATTTTTGACATTAAAGGTTTAATTTATATTTATCTCTCTCAGAAGAGAGTGGGAATCAAGACTGCCTAGACTGCCTATTGCCCTTGCCCGTGATCTCGTGTTTTTACTGCAGCTACTGATGGAAGGTAACCCACCTTGATCCTTTGCGTTTTTATACCAAAATTCTCTAAGTGCTATAACCCTAGCCTGAGAACACTAATGCGAGCCCTAGTCTCTAAACCCTAATGTGAGCCCTAGTCTCAGGACCCTAGTGCGAGCCCTAGTCTTAGGACCCTAGTGCGAGGCCCAGTCTCAGGACCCTAGTCCAAGCCCTAGTCTTAGGACCCTAGTGCGAGGCCCAGTCTCAGGACCCTAGTCCGAGCCCTAGTCTCCGGACCCTAGTTTGAGCTCTAGTCTCAGAACCCTAGTGCGAGCCCTAGTGTCAGGACCCTAGTGTGAGGCCCAGTCTCAGGACCCTAGTGCGAGCCCTAGTCTCAGGACCCTAGTGCGAGCCCTAGTCTCAGGACCCTAGTACGAGCCCTAGTCTCAGGTCCCTAGTGTGAGGCCCAGTCTCAGGACCCTAATGCGAGCCGTAATCTCAGGACCCTAGTATGAGCCCTATTCTCAGGACCCTACTGCGAGCCCTAGTCTCAGGACCCTAGTGTGCAGCAAAACATTTATGGAAATGGTTGATGTAAGGGTGCATGCCTGCTATCTTTATATTTATGTTCATTTGTGAGCATTTTTATCAATTCCAGTTGCACTGGGCCTGTAAGACTGGCAACTAGTAGAATGGAATAATCATGAGTACCAATAGGTTTCATTTATATGCAGGGTCTACTACAGCATTAGGCTCGATTCTACTGTATCTCTCTGTCAGGAGAGATTAGCTCAAACATCCGCACCCTCATTACACCCTTCAAGCACTTTTGGTAACTGGGTAAATTCTAAAAAATAATGCCCAAGAAAATGAAGGATTCTGGTGGCCCTGCATTTCTACAGCCTGTGGAGGAACCAAGAGTAATGCAATAAACTGTCCAACATACAAATGGCTGCATGTGAGTGGATAAAGCAAGGAAAGCAGAGCTGATTAATACAGGGGAACAGCAGGGATTATTTTGCTCAGAATATAAAAACTTGACAGATCTCAGCAGTGGAAGGGGGGCACTGAGAACAGGGATGGGAAAAAAATTAAAATAAACAGGTCGTTTGGCTCTTGCTTTTTAAATCTCTGATAAAAGGGTTGAGGCACAGAGAAATAAAGTGGTGCTGGTTGGCTCATAGCCGAGCAATGAGCCCACCATCAAAGAGAAATACTATTGAATCAAAAGCACTTTGTAACTCTGACACTTTCACTGTTATTTTTGCCTGCCTTAAAGGAGCAGTAAAGTTAGCTGTAAAATCAATAGTATACTGCTAAAACTGCGACTAATAAAAATATTTTCTCTATTAAAAATGGCACAGTAGTGACTATATGGTTACCTGGAGCTGCAGTTCTCTCTTGCTTTGTTACTTTGTGTACTCACTACTGCCCCAAGTGATGTACACACGTCTCTTTGCCGTTTGGGATTATACTGCAATGCAAAAATGTTTCATTTTAATCAGTATTCAATATAGGAAAGACATTATTTCCAATGCATCTGTGTGATAAAAGCTTGTGCGCCATTACCACAACCAGTGATTCCCAGTGGGTTATCTACTAATGAATCTTTCCTCACCCACGGCCTCATCTCTTTCTCATAGTCAGCACCTGTCCTCTCCCATGTGAATTACTTTATAGAAAGAGAGACAACCCTCGCATTCAATTCACTTCCCTTCCAGGATCAATTTATTGAATGATGTCCCCTAGACAACTTTTGTCTGGACATTATTGGCCATGGCTGCCATAAGGAAATGTTCAGTAGTAGAGGCTCTCTATTGGAAATAATTTTAATATTCTGTAAAGTCAAGTGGAAACTACTAGAGCTCATCTCATCTAGAACTTAGGTTGAGAGAGGGGTTGTTCCTCAAGGTAGTTCAGCTGGAATGCAGGAGATCTTTCAACCTTCATTACACCACAAACACAATAGGACCTAGCCGTTGATTGCCAGATAGAGAGATTGATTCCAGGATGGAGCTAATATGGATACCGGCTTTTATATTAAGGGCAAGTAAAGTCTTGATACGGCTCAACCTAATGTGGAAAGAAACCTGGAAGGTCACACCTGAGATCACCAACCTTTAAGCCATTGCATCCTTGCTGTGTTCTGGCCTAGGCTGTAGAGATAAGTGTAGGAGAAGCAGATTAACATTCAGCTCAAGAGCGATCAGGAGCTAGAGATGGGTCGGTGGTACACTATGAAAGGAGCGAGCTCTGCTATGGAAACGCCAAGGTTGAAGAAAGTGGGGAAGACCAAGGATGACACTCAGTAGGGACAGTGAAGAAAAGACCAGGAGAAAGAGTGAATCGGTGAAAATGAGGGCCTTTGCTTTGGGAGGCCACTGCTGTTGCTTTATCAGTCCTATGTGCTAGCTAACAGCAAAAAGATATATCAGTAAAATAATTATACCCATGAAATCAATTCAGATCTTTATCAACTCTATAATTATAGTCGACCAAATGTACCAAAGCAAAGTCTACTAAACTGGGCTGTTATGCTCTGTGTCTCAATTCTCGCTGACCCGATTAACTTAACAATGGTTGGGCTTGTCTCAATACGACATACAGTGGTGCCACCACCAGGCATTGCAAGTTACCCTGAACCAGCTAAACCATAAGAAGTTCCTCTTCCACTGAATAGTCTTCTATAGAAAACAATAGTCCTATTCAGAAACACTCCCCAAACCCAGTGCACCAAGAACGACAGCTTCCAAAACACCAGTACCAAGGGTACAAATGATCTTTGCCAGTTCCTCTCCCATCAGGATGTTTTCTTTCTGTGGAAGAATAAGTCATGGCTCAGAATTCCAGAAAACCAGAAAGCACAAAGCAACATTAAATCAGAACAAAGAGTTTGAGTCAGTTAACCATAAGCTGGATCCCTGCCGACTGCCTTTTTTCTTTTCCTGAGTTCTCCTTTGTACTTATTTTCCTCCTCTTCTACTGTAGCAAGTTCATGACCCACCACTCAACCAGATATTAAAAGAAAGCATTAAAGATATATTTATGTGCGGAATATGCACTGTTCTGGGCATAAAAACGGAGCTCCGGTCTGCTGCTGTAGCCGGCATGAGTGTTTTATTTCTGAAACAAAAGCCTTGTGTCCATTAAAGTGTAGTTACAGGGTGGTCAGAACGGGAAGGTCACTGGCTGTTCCGCTCCTCTCTGCAGATCTATTGAAAAATAAGTCTCGGATTCATCCAAAACAAAAAAAAAAGTGGTGGGGTTGCAGCAGACACTGCTATAGTATAAAAGGGAAACTATACCTAAAGGCCAAGTTTATGCCTGATTATTTCATTTTTAAATGTACAGGGGAAAAGTAAAATAGGAAAGTTTAGGATTTTTCCAACTGTTTTGCTGTGATCATTGGCTCCATTTTCTTTTCTCCATTTAAATATCGGGAACCTGTTTCTGGTGACCTTCAAAAGGAATCAGGTCTTATAGAGGCTAAATGTTTGTAAATAGCAAGAGCCGAACAGGGATAGGGATTGTTAGTTAATAGAGCCAGATGGTCACAGACATGTTTGAGACAGCAAGGAGACCATAGGGCGAAGATGGGAACCATAAGGAGAAGATGGAGACCATAAGGAGAAGATGGAGACCATAAGGAGAAGATGAGACCGTAAGGAGAAGATGGACACTGTAGGGCAAGATGGCGACTGTAAGACAAGAAAGCGACTGTAGGGCAAGGTGGAGAGGGTAGGGAAAGATAGAGACCGTAGGGCAAGATGGAGACGGTAGGGAAAGATGGAGTCCTCAGGCAAAGATGGAGACTGTTAGGAGAAGACAGTAAGGAGAAGACCATAAGGAGAAGATGAGACCGTAAGGAGAAGATGGAGACTGTAGGGCAAGATGGCAACTGTAGGGCAAGATGGAGACGGTAGGGAAAGATGGAGACTGTAGGGCAAGATGGCGATCATAGGGCAATATGGCGACTGTAGGGCAAGATGGAGACCGTAGGTTTTGACAGTGTAATGGTTTAAGCATGTCTTGACCACCCGACATTGCTTCAACTACCGTTAAAGAAATTGTTGGACAGTGCTACTTGATATATAAATGAATCAAAATATCTTTTGCCCTTGCAGTTTCCCTCAGGTATAAATACAGATGCGGTTGCAAAGAACCAACATAAAAAGGCATGTCAAAAACCTCAATATTGTCAATACTGACATTTTTGGGATTATTTAGGACAGACAACTTTTACCTTCAGCTACAATTCCCCCCAAAAGCAAAATAAATTAACCAGTTAAAAAAAATAAAATAAATGTAGCAATCTGTAGAGAGCACTAAACGTAAATAAATACGTACTTTTCTGCACGTGTCAAAAAAACTGAAAAACCGCTCCCAATACTATCATTTAAGCATTGCAAAAGCACACTTGTGGGAACGCTACCCCTTTAATTCGGAAATGCGTGCTCATGTGAGAATATCTGTAGGGCCAGAACAGAAGGACTAACCATACATAACATCAAAACATTATTCTGAAATTATTGGTATCCATCTGCATATAGAGAACACAGGAGAGCTGTAGATATGACCGTAGCCTCTAGGTGTCAGTCTGCCTTTGCTATAGCCACACCCCAAACAGTCGTCTGTTCTGTGGGAAACAAAAGTTGGGAGTTTTACCATATGTTTCGGATCTTTCTTGACATCCGCCTACACCCCTAGTCTTTGTTCCCCTGGTTGTGGGTCTGTGGGGGTCAGTGCACTGCGCTGTAAATTATGGAATGATCTAAAGATGTCTGTACTGGGAAACAGAGAAGATCAACCGTGTTCTGCTCCAAGAACCTCCAAAGGCCTGTGAGCACCCAGTGCCCTCCCACAGCGAAGTGCAACACACTCCTTGTCACAGGCACATAGAACCCGTCCAAGATCAGAGCAGCTTTACTTTGAGGGTTTACTGGTGTATTTATATAGACCTTTCTGATAAAGCTTACTTACTTTTAACCTTTACTTCTCCTTTAATGCACTGGTATTCTTGTTTTTTTAAACAATATGTCTCCTTTAATCTTTAGCAAGTTGTTGGGTTGTTCACCTTTAAATTAACTTTTAATATGATGTAGAGAGTGAATTTCTTAGAATTTACCATTGTTTTTCATGTTTTATTATTTGTGGTTTTTGAGTTGTTTAGCTCTTTATTCAGCAGCTCTCCAGTTTGTAATTTCAGCAGTCTTGATGGTAGGGTCCAAATTACCCTAGCAACCATGCATTGATACGAATAAGAGACTGGAATATGAATAGGAGAGACCTGTATAGAAAGATGAGTAATAAAAATAACAATAAATGTGTAGCCTTACAGAGCATTTTGTTTGTTTTTTTTAAATGGGGGTCAGTGACCCCCATTTAAAATCTGCAAAGTGTCAGAAGAAGAAGGCAAATAATTTAAAAACTACAAAAAAAGACAAAATGAGACCAAGTTGCTCAACAGACTAAAAGTTAACGTAAATGTGAACCAATCCTTTAAGGATAGTTAGATTATAAAAGGAGCAGCTTCTTTGTCATGAGCCATATGCAGCATTAGTTAATGCTTATTGCTAGACATTGACTCAAGGGCAAACAGACTTAAAGCAATACAAGTATGGGACCTGTTATCCAAAATGCTGGGGGTTATTCCGGATAATGGATCTTTCTGCAATTTGGATCTTCATACCATAAGTCTACTAGAAAATCATATAAACATGAAATAAACCCAATAGGTTGGATTTGCTTCCAATAAGGATTAATTATATCTTAGTTGAGATCAAGTACAAGCTACTGTTTTATTATTACACAGAAAAGGGAAATCAATTTAAAAAATTTGGATTCTTTGTTTTTAATGGAGTCTATGGGAGACTGCCTTTCCGTAATTCGGAGCTTTCTTGATAATGGATTTCCAGATAATACCTTTATTGGCTCTTTTTGGATTAAACAGAAATCAAGTTTGCTCTCCTTTTTGCCCATCTATTCTGGCACCCTTCTTGCTTCCTGCATTCACTGGGAGCACCTAATACAGGGCCACCCCAATTATTCTAATGTCTAGACAGTCTCTCAAATCCGTCGCCCGTAATTACAGTTTCATTGTGAGGGGACGAGGTGTCCTGTGGATTGTGCTAAGCTCCATGTCAAAGGGTAATTTTTTTATGAATTGAGTTGAATAGATACGGGCAGATTCTGTACAGGCAAAAAAGAGGGATGAATTTCCCTAGGCGGATTCTCCTTGTTATTAAGATTTTGTAGGCAATACATGAGGTGCCCCAGGCTAGAGAGTGCGATGTCTGCCCTTTTAGAACATTTTTCGGCAGGAGGCAGAACGGCTTCCAGGCATAGTAAATACAATTGGCAGAAAGCAGTGGAGTCTGGGATATGAGTTAATGCCGCCGTCTCCTTCTTTATGGCAAGGAGATGCTCTGTTCTTTCATCCAATTCCTCTAATATTTACTCACAATTATTGTTCATTTATTAACATTTTCTTTTGCGGAAAACAGGACACTCACACAGTTGGACTAGGGTTCTGACTCTGGCAGGGCCGCCATCATGGGGGGACAGGGGGGACAAGTGTCCCGGGCATCAAGGGGGGCCAGGCATCAAGGGGGGCCGGCAGTGCTGCAGTGTTGAAAGAGCTGGGCCCCCATTGCGAGCGCCGAAGATCGACGGCCACAGCCGAAAATGCGGAAGTGCCAAAAAGCCGGACAGCCGAAGTCCCGAATCGGCGAAAAGACCCGAAGTCATGAAAATAGCCAAAGTCCGGAATTAGCTATAAGACCCGAAGTCACAACAAAAAGCCGAAATTGAAGTCCTGAAGCGGCGAAAAGACCCAAAGTCACGAATGGAGGCGAAGTTTAAGTCCTGAAGCCATCAATATATCAATATATTATTTTAAAATTCTATAGGCCCCTGCCACCAATGTTTTTTTTTTAAAATATTTTTTGGGCCCCCATTGTTTTTTACTTGTAAGGGGGGCCCTGGCACCAGTGCTTTTTTAAAAAAACTTTTATTGGGGGCCCTGGCGCCAATGTTTTCTTTTTTAAAACTTATAAGTGGGCCCTGACCATCAATAGCTTTTTATAACATGTGTGTGGGGAGTTACTTTTTTAGCGCTGATGTCTGTGTGGTCTTTTAACTGTGATGTGGAGTGGGCGGGGTCTGGGGCGGGCTTGGTCACCAGGATGGGCGGGGCCCAGGGGGCCCTGAAAATATTGTTGTACGGGGCCCCGTTATTTCTAATGGCATCCCTGGACTCTGGTGTGAGTGAACGCAGAAGTGTTCAAGTCAGTTTACAGTTGCCACAAACTCAACAATGTCTCTGAGGGATACAGTTATATATTTGTGCCAAGGTAAAAGTAATTTAAACCAAATTTTTAGACCTTTTTCACATCAACTGCAATAAATTGCTGCAGTATTTATGTAAGTTGACGAGAAATTAATCTTAGTTTTTAAATGCCAGTGTTATAAGCAGTTATAACTGTGTTACTAGGTTACAAGCAGCACTGTGTTACTAGGTTGCAGGCAGTTATCACTGTGTTTCTAAGTTATTGCAGTTATCACTGTGTTACTAGGTTACAGACAGTTATCACTGTGTTACTAGGTTACAGACAGTTATCACTGTGTTACTAGGTTACAGGCAGTTATCACTGTGTTACTAGGTTACTGCAGTTATCAATGTGTTACTAGGTCGCAGGCAGTTATCACTGTGTTACTAGGTTACAGACACTTATCACTGTGTTACTAGGTTACAGGCAGTAATCACTGTGTTACTAGGTTACTGCAGTTATTACTGTGTTACTAGGTCGCAGGCAGTTATCACTGTGTTACTAAGTTACAGGCAGTAATCACTGTGTTACTAGGTTGCCGGCAGTTTTCACTGTGTTACTAGGTTACAGGCAGTTATCACTGTGTTACTAGGTTGCAGAAAATTAACCCTTGGTTTCTAGTTTACAGGCATTTATCACTGTGTTATAGAGTACAGGCAGTTATCACTGTGTAACAAGGTTGCAGACAATTAACTAGGGATGCAGCAAATCCAGGATTCGGTTTGGGATTCTGCCTTTTTAAAAAGGATTTGTATTTGCATATGCAAATTAGGGGCGGGAGGGAAATAACATGACTTTATGTAAAAAAAAAAAAGGAATTAAAAAATGTTTTCCCCTTCCCACCCCTAATTTGCATATGCAAATTAGGATTCGGTTTGGTATTTGGCTGAAACTTTCGCGAACGTTTTGGGGGTTCGCCCGAATACAAAATAGTGGATTCAGTGCATCGCTACAATTAACACTGTGTTACTAAGTTACAGACAGTTATCACTGTGTTACTAAGTTACAGACAGTTATCACTGTGTTACTAAGTTACAGACAGTTATCACTGTGTTACTACGTTACAGACAGTTATCACTGTGTTACTAAGTTACAGACAGTTATCACTGTGTTACTAGGTTACAGACAGTTATTACTGTGTTACTAAGTTACAGACAGTTATCACTGTGTTACTAGGTTACAGACAGTTATCACTGTGTTACTACGTTACAGACAGTTATCACTGTGTTACTAAGTTACAGACAGTTATCACTGTGTTACTAAGTTACAGACAGTTATCACTGTGTTACTAAGTTACAGACAGTTATCACTGTGTTACTAGGTTACAGACAGTTATCACTGTGTTACTACGTTACAGACAGTTATCACAGTGTTACTAGGTTACAGACAGTTATCACTGTGTTACTAAGTTACAGACAGTTATCACTGCGTTCCTAGGATACAGGCAGTTATCACTGTGTTACTAGGTTGCAGACAATTAACACAGTGTTACTAAGTTACAGACAGTTATCACAGTGTTACTAAGTTACAGACAGTTATCATAGTGTTACTAAGTTACAGACAGTTAACACAGTGTTACTAAGTTACAGACAGTTAACACTGTGTTACTAAGTTACAGACAGTTATCACAGTGTTACTAAGTTACAGACAGTTATCACAGTGTTACTAAGTTACAGACAGTTATCACAGTGTTACTAAGTTACAGACAGTTATCACAGTCTTACTAAGTTACAGACAGTTATCACAGTGTTACTAAGTTACAGACAGTTAACACTGTGTTACTAGATAAAGTTAATGTTTGGTGATTAAGCTACAGACTCATCACTATGTTACAGGCAGTTATTATTAGGGAATATGACTGAGTATTGGGTATGGCTGATAAACTGGAAGAATAACTGGGGATACTGCAGACAAGAGCTAGCAATCTATTTGTGGTACAAGAGACTGCAGTGGGTAGTATTTAGGGATCAGTTATCCGCACTCAGCTGCTAGCATACATATAGTTAATGAGTAAAAAGGCTGAGGAAGACTACTTTTCCAGTGTGATTGAATGAGAATTCAAAAGCTTTAAATCCTGGGATCATCAACGTGTTACTGGATGTTCCTTAAGGTGGCCATACACAGGCCGATAAAAGCTGCTTATTGGCCCTCTGTATGGGGCCCTCTGACGGGCTTCCACAATCGATATCTGGCTGAAAGTCGGCCAGATCATCGTTAGGACCAGATCAGCCCGATATTGCCCACCTCAAGGTTTGACTGGTCTGCCTAATGACGAAAATAAAAATTCTATTTCTATGCAACTTCTCAAAATCTATTATCACATTTGCATTGGTTTTAGAAATTATATGTTCATTATTGCTATACATGGACATGTATTCTAAATAAAATGACTAGATCTGCAACTCTTATCGCAAGATGATGCTGTTCTGTTGCAGCCCTATGAAAATATAGCTCCTGGATGGAAGGGCTGTTCCTGCTGAATTGTGCTTATTACAGGGGAATACCTATGCTGCCATAGTTTTATGGGATCTGTCAATACAGACTATGAGCAAATTTACGGGCTGTTCCTGCTGAATTGTGCTTAGTACAGGGGAATACCTATGCTGCCATAGTTTTATGATATCTCTCTGTACAGATTATGAGCAAACTTAGGGGGATGTTCCTACTTAACTGTGGTTAGTACAGGGGAATACCTATGCTGCCATAGTTTTATGATATCTCTCTGTACAGATTATGAGCAAACTTAGGGGGATGTTCCTACTTAACTGTGGTTAGTACAGGGAATACCTATGCTGCCATAGTTTTATGGGATCTCTCTGTACAGACTATGAGCAAATTTAGGGGCTGTTCCTGCTGAATTGTGCTTAGTACAGGGGAATACCTATGCTGCCATAGTTTTATGGGATCTCTCTGTACAGACTATGAGCAAATTTAGGGGACTGTTCCTGCTGAATTGTGCTTAGTACAGGGGAATACCTATGCTGCCATAGTTTGATGGTATCTCTCTGTACAGACTATGAGCAAACTTAGGGGACTGTTCCTGCTGAATTGTGCTTAGTATAGGGAATATCTATACTGCCATAGTTTTATGGGATCTTTATGTACAGATTATGAGCAAATTTAGGGGGATGTTCCTGCTTAACTGTGGTTAGTACAGGGGAATACCTATACTGCCATAGTTTTATGGGATCTCTATGTACAGATTATGAGCAAATTTAGGGGGATGTTCCTGCTTAACTGTGGTTAGTACAGGGGAATACCTATACTGCCATAGTTTTATGGGATCTCTATGTACAGATTATGAGCAAATTTAGGGGGATGTTCCTGCTTAACTGTGGTTAGTACAGGGGAATACCTATACTGCCATAGTTTTATGGGATCTCTATGTACAGATTATGAGCAAATTTAGGGGGATGTTCCTGCTTAACTGTGGTTAGTACAAGGGAATACCTATGCTGCCATAGTTTTATGGGATCTTTCTGTACAGACTATGAGCAAACTGAGGGTACAGTACAAGCAGGGGGGTGCAGGGGGGACAGTTGTCCCGGGCCCTGTGGGTTTTTCGAGTCAATTTAATTTATCCACGTTTAAAAAATGATACATTTCGATTGGTTGAATTCGAATTTATGGTAGTTATGGGGACTTTTTAAAAAATCACATGAATTCGAAATTCGGCCTTTGGTAAATGAGCCTCTGAGTGTTGTTCAGCCGAACCAGGGAAAGGATATTTGTTAGGAAGAAATTCTATTAACGGAGAAGTGTTTCCATGTTGCTCTTTTGCCGGAGAATTTTCTCCCACCTTGCGGCAGTGTTTGCAGATATTTTCTCTACTTACAGATGTCAGTCAATCTGGCAAATCCTGCATCAATGGCTGCGCTCTCTCACTGCTCAGACCCCAGGCAACACAGGGAGACGGCAGGGCTCTTGCTATTGTCAATGTTATTTCAGTGATTGTGACATTCAAGGAAGAGAAACTCGTTAACACAAAAAAAGTTACTTGCTTAGTTACCCGATAATAACACAGGCAGCACCAGGATCCCAATTGTCTCACAATATTTCGCTATATCTCAGAAAAACTGGCAGCTATTATGCAAGGAGCTGGCACCAGTCAATTGGCACATTCTGATTCCTGCCACTAAATAATTACTGAAAAGGTCATTTAAGGACAATGCCAGTCAGTAGCTGTGTTTGTGCTCAAGCCTGCGGGGCTGGGCTGTGCATTGATTCTCTCTCATGTCTGTATGGGGTGAGACCAGACAGTGCCCCCCGCTGGAGATGATATTCAGCACGGCTGTACGTCCATCAGTGGATTTTGTTTGTGACTGAAGCCTGAATTACAGGTGCAGCCATATCGTATAACATTATTATTCAATATGTTCTGTAAATACAAATATACAGAGAAGGAATGTTCTGGGCACACAATAAGCTATACCCTCATACTGTACTGTCTAAGGGAAATAATATGGCACCTCCTTCCCATATGTATAAATACAAATATACAGAGAAGGAATGTTCTGGGCACACAATAAGCTATACCCTCATACTGTACTGTCTAAGGGAAACAACATGGCACCTCCTTCTCATATGTATAAATACAAAAATACAGAGAAGGAATGTTCTGGGCACATAATAAGCTATACCCTCATACTGTACTGTCTCACGGAAACAATATGGCACCTCCTTCCCATATGTATAAATACAAATATACAGAGAAGGAATGTTCTGGGCACACAATAAGCTATACCCTCATACTGTACTGTCTAAGGGAAACAACATGGCACCTCCTTCTCATATGTATAAATACAAATATACAGAGAAGGAATGTTCTGGGCACATAATAAGCTATACCCTCATACTGTACTGTCTCACGGAAACAATATGGCACCTCCTTCCCATATGTATAAATACAAATATACAGAGAAGGAATGTTCTGGGCACACAATAAGCTATACCCTTATACTGTACTGTCTAAGGGAAACAACATGGCACCTCCTTCCCATATTTATAAATACAAATATACAGAGAAGGAATGTTCTGGGCACACAATCAGTGTCGGACTGGCCCGGTGGGAAACAGGGAAAAAACATGGTGGGCCCGACCCTTAATGGGCCCCCGCCGGGCCAGTCCCCTCTCCCGATTCGGGGGGGAAAAAGTTTATTCAGGCGCTGCGCAGCGCCGCCTGCGCATGCGGTCAGCACCTGTTGATTTAGGAGCGCCGCGGCGCCTTCACGCAGACGCGACAAGCGGCACCTGCATCATATAGGGGCGAGGGGTCGGCGGGGGGTCGGAGGGAGCTCTAGACATTAGTCCCGGTGGGCCCTGGGCCCCCCAGTCCAACCCTGCACACAATAAGCTATACCTCATACTGTACTGTCTAAGGGAAACAATATGGCACCTCCTTCCTATATGTATAAATACAAATATACAGAGAAGGAATGTTCTGGGCACACAATAAGCTATACCCTCATACTGTACTGTCTAAGGGAAACAATATGGCACCTCCTTCCCATATGTATAAATACAAATATACAGAGAAGGAATGTTCTGGGCACATAATAAGCTATACCCTCATACTGTACTGTCTAAGGGAAACAATATGGCACCTCCTTCCCATATGTATAAATACAAATATACAGAGAAGGAATGTTCTGGGCACACAATAAGCTATACCCTCATACTGTACTGTCTAAGGGAAACAATATGGTACCTCCTACCCATATGTATAAATACAAATATACAGAGAAGGAATGTTCTGGGCACACAATAAGCTATACCCTCATACTGTACTGTCTAAGGGAAACACTATGGCACCTCCTTCCCATATGAACAACGACTAAGAGAAAATTTCTGAAGTATAAATAATATTTAGATATGGGGTATACTTTCCCTTTACACAGGGCCGCTCATGTCAGACAGATGCTTGGAGCAATTACTGTGCCGGACCAGAGAGGAATCAGTCCAATCAGACAATGGATCTTTTGTAGCGATGCTTCATTAGCAGGGAGTTAGTCACCTTACAGTAGCGCTACATCATCTCCCATCGATTGCGAGTGGCTGGAAGCCCCCACTAAGCTGAATGTCAGGCACAAAAGAGGTTAATAGCCGTTGCTTCGGGATACTTTGCAGAAGTGGGAATAAAACCAATTCAATATAATACCAGCCCCGCTAGCCCTACTTATCTGGCTGGCCCGTGTTCTGGTAATTATTAGCACGGCGGGGCGCTGGCTGGAAGAACAATTTCAATAGTCACTTTGGCTTATAAACATTTTCCTCTGAAAGGTCAGATCCCCCGAGAGGAAGAGAGAATGGTTCTGTCATCACTAAAGATTTTATCTGTCTGAGCCGATACCCAACGCTGCGGCTTCCGACGCTCCGCTCAGCTGATAACCCCGACAATGTAAAAATGTTTAATCAATATATTCATATTGTCTGTGGGAAAGTGGCGCTGCCATTATGCTTAATAGCACGGATCCTCGGTCTGATGTGGAAAGTTCATTGTGATCTCAAGTGCTGGAGAAAACTTAGAGCAGCTGCAAAATACACCAATATTCAGTTGTGCCCAGGGCAGAGGGTTTATATGGCCTTGCTTCAGTACAGCCTTCCCGTTTGTGCCTGATTCATTTATAACATAGTAGTGCGGGTTCTGTCCATACATGATACACCTGTGCTGCCATAGTTTTATGGGATCTCTCTTTACAGAGAGAATACCATGAAGATGGGGGTAATAGAATTAAAGAACTCTGTGTTCATGACATCACTACATGTGCATGACATCAAACCGTGTCATAATTATGGAGGAATCAGAAAACATTAGGTTGACCCTGATTTGCCCTGATAACTCTTTGGAGTGGGGTAGGTGATTGAGCGTAGTTTTAGGAAACCCTTCCTGGGGCCCCGATAGTATTTTCTTAAACCCAACATACAGTACTGAACTGAGGCCGATTTTCAGCATACAAACAAACTGCTACCCTACGGGGTTAATCTAGGGCAGAGGAAGCAAACCCTGCGTTAGAGTCCTGCAGCGGGTCCGGTACCCGCAGGTTACCCGCAAAGACCTGCGGGTTGCAGGTAGAAGTTCCGGTTGCAGGTATAGACGCGGGTCTGGCCGCGGGTCTTCTCAATAGAGATTTTTACTCCTTTTTTCTGATCACGCCTACTTCCGATGATGTCACTTCCGATTTACGGCAGTACTTCCTCTTTTGCTCCTTTATTTTTGACCATGCCTACAGTGATGTCACTTCCGGTTTACAATGACAGCACTTCCTGATTCTTGATCAGCGGGCCACGGCTCCGGGTTGCAGATAAGGTACTTGCGGGTCGGGTAGCGGGTAAGAATGCGGGTTGCGGGTCTAGGTTGCAAATTGTAGGTTGTGGGTACAGGTCGGGTACGGGTTCCAAAAAATGGACCCGCGCAGGAATCTACCCTGCGGTACAGGAGGGCCCGGTAGGAATAGGGGCCCCGTGAGGATCTAATTCATATACAATTCCAATAAATATTAATAAAACTGCTCAACCTCTAGACATTTTGGTGGCCTGAAAAACTATTTGCTGTGGGGCCCTGTAATAGTTAAGCCACTGATCGAGGGGAAGAATATAAAAAATCAGCATGACACTGCATTTCGCTACCAAAACCCAACGCAAAATCTGCAGTTCTGTTTGAGGCCTTTTTAAATATGATATGGCTGTGGGAAGACTGATTGTGCATGCTGGGTGGGAGCTCAGAGGCTCCCCTGAGATGAATAAGTGCCTGCAGGAGGCAGTGAGAAAAGGATCTTTTAATTCTGATCAGTGAGGCAAGATGAATCAAGAGCTGTCCTACCTGGACTACCTGATTGCAAGCTGTGCGATTCACCCATGCACTATAACGACCCCCCCCAGCCCACTGCCGCCATTCTACAGAACCCAGGGAGAAAATCTGGCTGTCAGTTGCTTTTTGGGAAAGAATTCAGCGTTGGTGTCTAGACAGAGCTCAGATACAGGGAGAGCTGTCTGCCCCCTCCTACCTCTCGCTATCTCCCTCTGCGTGCCTGTCTCACCAAGCCTCGTGTCTGCTAATTAAACGGGAATTGTGCACTGAGCACCCCCAAGAGCTTCTTCCTTTAGAAATCTAGGTCATTTGACTGACATATGTTTTTTCTCTTCAGCATCTTTAACTCTACGTGGGGCTGGTGCATCAGAAGGAACACTGCAGTCCCTATTAGTCTCCCATTGAAAAACAATGATGACTGGCGAACATAACTCTGTTCGCCAGTCATCTGTACCAGAAAGACTTACAGACACTATAAAAAATGCAGGATGGATAAAAGGAGAAACAATGATGTTGCTTAGATCTCCAACCTGTGGCCCTACCACAGCTCCCACCGTCCACCCCTCCAACTTGTAGATATGGTTGTGCCAAAGCCCTTTGGATTGGCCATTCTAGACAGTATTGTGCTGCAGCATGAATGGCAGAACCAGACAGACACACAATAAAGGTCTCATTTACTATTCCTTGGGCACCAGGGGGTACAAAATCCACACTGCAGAGTGTTGGCTGTACTCTGCACCCCATGTTGGATTAAAACAATGTTTAAAGCAAGGGTGTAAGGGGGCCATGTTATGCCATAAGTAGGGATGGGCGAATTTGACCCGTTTTGTTTCGTCAAAAATTTGCCGCCGCCGAAATGTCGGTGATGCCCATTAAAGTCTATGGGCATTTTATAAATGTTGTCAAGCCAAATTTTTTTGAAGCTCGTCTTTTTTTTTTGTCGTACGACGCCATACAATTCTTTGGGCATCATTTCTGCAGCAAAACAAGATGAAAAAATTCGCCCATCCATAGCCATAAGCACTGGAATCCACGCAACCTTGTTCCCCCTCGAAAAAACAAAAAAAACACAGCATAAGCTTGTAATTAGCTAATGGGCAGATACTCTCCTCATTGCCTTTCAAAAGAGAGAGACAAGGATAGGAGGAGACAGTAGGAGACCATAGGCCAAGATGAAGAAAGTAGTAAAAGAGGGAGACAGTAAGTCAAATTGGAGGCCATAGGGCAAGTTGAAGAACGCAGGGAAAGATTAAGACCAGAGGACAAGATGTAGACAAAAGGGAAAGTTGAAGACCAGAGGACAAAATGGAGACAGTAGGACAAGATGGAGATAGTAGGACAAGTTTGGAGACCAGAAGACAAGATGTAGATAAAAAGGAAAGGTTGAAGACCAGAGGACAAGATGGAGACAGTAGCACAAGATAAAGAAAGTAGGGAAAGATGGAGACCAGAGGACAACATGGAGACAGTAAGGCAAGATGGAGACAGTATGGCAAGATGGAGACAGTAGGAAAAGATATAGATAAAAGGGAAGGTTGAAGACCAGAGGACAAGATGGAGACAGTAGGACGAGATGGAGACAGTAAGACAAGAATGGAGACCAGAGGACAAGTGTAAATTGGCGACTGGAGAGTAAGATGGCAGGAATAGACATGATGACAGTAAGACTGTACCATCCCCTTCTGAAAGGTATAACAGCAAATTTGGTGAGAATGCAGGTATGATCTAAATACACACAAAAACCCAGCCTGAAGTCAAATTAGGATGAGATTTGGGGTGAAAACTTGTCTGATGCCCCAGTTAAATCTGGAGCCTTTATATGTGCTATGATGACCCTGATAACAGACTGAACCTTCATGGGTGGCAATGAACTACTGCAGAAACTGGTGACAGTAGAACAAGACCCATCAGCTGCTGAAATACAACTCTCAGCACCTACCAGTAGCTGAACGCCCCCAGATCTGATCTAATTATGATCTCTAGACTCTGTTTGAACTCAGCCCTGGCCCAACTACAGACAGTCCTGCCCATGTGCATATTGTATATATGTATATACACACCACACTGGATCTACTGAACCACAATAAACACTATTGATTTCATATTAACAGGGAATTAAAGAGCGTCGAGCAGACAACCTGCTGCTGCACAAGGCGGGCATTTCCCTTGGGGACGTGGTAAATAATTTACACTAAACGCCTCCATGCAATCACACTGGGCCACTCTCCCTCAACAATTAAAATTGCATTAAAGGGGAACTTCAGCTAAGGCGCATGCTGCTCTTACACAAGAGACTGTTTAGCTCATAAATATTTATTTTGCCATTTTTGTGCCTTTAGTAGAACGGTGTGTATCTATTTTGTTCTCCCATTACAATCTTGCCTATTTCACTGATCTTTATGAGCTGTTATTTTCTTGCACTACTGCCTCCATCTTGATTGTCTACATTTTACACTGTTGTAACCATGTTGCCCTACTTTTGTTATCTTGTTCTCAATTTTTAGCCTTGTGCTACTGTCTTCATCTTGTTCTCCTGTTGCCATCTTGCCCTATTACCCCTATCTGTTTGTTCAGTCTCCATCTTGCCCTCGTCATCTCCATCTTGCCCTACTGCTGCTGCCATCTTGCCGTCGCCATCTCCATCTTGCCCTTGCAGTCTCTATCTTGCCCTCACTGTCCCCATCTTGCCCTCGCAGTCTCCATCTTGCCCTCGCCATCCACATCTTGCCCTCGCAGTCTCCATTCCCTTGTGTCCCCATCTTGCCCTTGCCATCTTGCCCTCGTAGTCTCCATCTTGAGCTCACAGTCTCCATCTTGCCCTCGGTGTCTCCATCATTCCCTTGCCATCCACATCTTGCCCTCATCATCTCCATCTTGCCCTTGCTGTCTCCATCTTGCCCTCACAGTCTCCATCTTGCCCTCACAGTCTCCATCTTGCCCTCACAGTCTCCATCTTGCCCTCACAGTCTCCATCTTGCCCTCACAGTCTCCATCTTGCCCTCACAGTCTCCATCTTGCCTTCACAATCTCCATCTTGCCCTCACAGTCTCCATCTTGCCTTTGCAGTCTCCATCTTCCCCTCGCAGTCTCCATCTTGCCCTCAACAGCTCCATCTTGCTCTTGAGCCAATACTATTTCTGGTATGAGACCAGGTACCAGAACATTTGTAGAGCTATTAATGCAGCCCACCAACATGTTTTTGGACCGTAGGAAACTGCAAAGGCCTTGGAGGAACCCACAGAAACCTGGGAAGCAGACGGAGCTGTGAGCTGAATAAGATGGTGGCATTAATCACTATGTCAATGCCAACTCATCCCCAGAACCCACTTCTGTGCCAGCTGAAAAAATGTTTAAATCTCAGATACACTGAAACCCACTAAAAAAATAGCCTAGAGTTTCTGGGAATGATTCAGATGCTTTTTCACTGCCTGTTAAATTCTAATGAGAAAATAAAACTTGCATTCTAGTGGGCCGTAGCGGTACTGCAGGGAGTTTTTAACAGGGCAGGGTGTGGTCCATCTTGCTCTAGACAAATGTAGATAAGTCCCCCATCTAAACTACTTTGCTTTCAGTTCAGATATTGCAGAACTACAACACAGCTAGGGGGTACTGGGAATTGTAGTTCTGGAGCACTAGAACAAAAACAAGGATCTCCAAGATGTGGCCTTGAAGATTTGGGTAAGGACAATGCTACACCTAAGTGATACTAAAATTCTGCAGTTCAGCCTATCATAGTGATTCTCCCCAGCACATCCCTCCCCTTATACACTAGCCACATACTCTACAAAAAGAAAATAGATAGCCCCTGTCCCATGTGACCTGATTAGTCTCAAACCAAGTTATGCAACAACCTGTTTTCCATGTGTGGGCACCTTCAGTCGCTCATGGGAGTCTAGACAATGCAGTAGAGCCTATCAAAGTGAACCTCACCAACACATCGTCCCAATCGTCTCCATGTAGCCAAATATTCTACAAAAGGAAAATAGAACCCCCCCCCCACTGGCACGGATTTCTGTATAGAGGCAGCTTTGGTCACTCATGGGGGTCTAGTCAAGGTAGAGTAAATAAAGTCTCATCCTAAAGACTTTTTTTTGCATGATGCAGCTCCTGTTTTTCATTGTCACAGACCCCCCTCCCCCCCACCATTCTGCTATTATATTGGGAGGAATGAAGGTTATTCAAGATGTTAATGCATAAAAATAACAAAACGGCGGAATGGTACAAACAGCTGCGTATATGTGGATGGCGCATTGAAAAAGTTCCGATGTTCAGGGATAAATCGCAAGAACATTTTCAAGGCCCCATAAAGAATTCAAAAAATTATGATGAACAGAAATGCAAATATTTATGTATGGCACTAAATAAATACATTAATACAGCTTTACACAAGCCACTCGACTTAAAGAGCCATGACCCAATGGTACTTCATTTCCCTCCTCACTATTGGTATCATTATAGGCCACACTCAAGCTGCAGGTAACTAAAGACACTCAAACTCCAGTTATTGCTCATTCTTTTCCTTGGGAGATCCTTGTCTGCCCTGGATTTCCACACTTTGTTCAAGGTTACAGATATATAGAAACATTGGGGTAACAGTCACCCGGCTATGGTTCTAGGGGTACCCAGGGCACAAATAAGCACTCACCCCAAATCTAACCCTAACTGGCTTTTAGGCTGGGCCCCCTTAGCTCATAACAATGTTACAGATATATAGAAACATTGGGGTAACAGTCACCCTGCTATAGTTCCAGGGGTACCTAGGGCACAAATAAGCACTCACCCCAAATCTAACCCTAACTGGCCTTCAGGCTGGGTCCCCTTATCTCATAACAATGTTACAGATATATAGAAACATTGGGGTAACAGTCATCCTGCTATAGTTCTAGGGGTACCTAGGGCACATATAAGCACTCACCCCAAATCTCACCCTAACTGGCCTTCAGGCTGAGCTCCCTTAGCTCATAACAAGGTTACAGATATATAGAAACATTGGGTAACAGTCACCCTGCTATAGTTCCAGGGGTACCCAGGGCACAAATAAGCACTCACCCCAAATCTCCCCCTAACTGGCCTTCAGGCTGGGCCCCCTTAGCAAGGTTATATAACAGATATATAGAAACATTGGGGTAACAGTCATTCAGCCACAGATTAAAGAATATTTAGAACATCAAATAAGAGCAAACATGGACTCTCTCCAAATCTCAAGTAAATAACCTGCAGACTGAGCCTCTATCTTCACTGCTCTATGTGGCCCTGTGTGCTCGAGGGTTTTCTCAGACCCCACAATTGATATTGACTTGAGGACAATAGTTGCGGATTTGGTGCGTCGCTACTTTATACAGAAAGTTTCATATTTCACATCAACCCAGTTGATCTGCAGGGAACAAAAGGCTTGGGCGGAAGGGGAAGTCTGGAATTATGGAAATAAGTCCATATTTACACACAAGTATTTTATTGCTATAAAGGATCATCCCCAGCCTCGCTGGCCCGCTATCCAATAAAATCCTGGTTTCCCGCAGAGAAGAGGAGAGAAAGTCTCTTCCATTAAACAGAGAAGTGGAATCTCCCCGGGGGCTGTTTGAAGGGAATAAGATTAACCTGCGCAGAGGGAGAGATAGGGCAGGTCTCACGGGGACAGTCACACAGATTCCTATTATACCTCTCATTGACAGTAATAGACCACAGGGCTGAAATCTCAAGGGGCTGCTGCATTAGAATTGTTCAGTGAGAGCTGTCGGCAGCCTGTGTATTGTCTATGGCTCGGAGTACAAACACCCCTCAAATTCCTTGCACTTACACTAGAGAACCTCAAATTCCTTTCACTTTCACTAGAGAACCTCAAATTCCTTTCACTTTCACTAGAGAACCTCAAATTCCTTTTACTTTCACTAGAGAACCTCAAATTCCTTTCACTTTCACTAGAGAACCTCAAATTCCTTGCACTTTCACCAGAGAACCTCAAATTCCTTGCACTTTCACTAGAGAACCTTAAATTCCTTGCACTTTCACTAGAGAACCTCAAATTCCTTGCACTTTCACTAGAGAACCTTAAATTCCTTGCACTTTCACTAGAGAACCTCACATTCCTTGCACTTTCACTAGAGAACCTCAAATTTCTTGCACTTTCACTAGAGAACCTCAAAGTCCTTGCACTTTCACTAGAGAACCTCACATTCCCTGCACTTTCACTAGAGAACCTCAAATTCCTTGCACTTTCACTAGAGAACCTCAAATTCCTTGCACTTTCACTAGTGAACCTCAAATTCCTTGCACTTTCACTAGAGAACCTCACATTCCCTGCACTTTCACTAGAGAACCTCAAATTCCTTGCACTTTCACTAGAGAACCTCAAATTCCTTGCACTTTCACTAGTGAACCTGCACACTGCACCCTAGAGTCCTGCAGCGGGTCGGGTACCCCCGGGTTACCCGCAAAGACCTGCGGTACCCTGCATGTTGCAGGATCAGGTTTCAGGAGTGGGTATAGACGCGCGCCAGCGGTTCTCCGGGTTCGCAGGTTCTGGTTTGGGTCGCAGGTCTTCTCAATAGCGAGTTTTACTCCTTTTTTTCTGACCACGCCTACTTCCAGTGATGTCACTTCCGATTTACAATGACAGCATTTCCTGTTTTACTCCTTTTTTTCTATCACGGCAACTTCTAATGATGTCATTTCCGGTTTACAATGACAGCACTTCCTGTTACTTGATGGTCAGTAGGTCGCGGATCAGGTTTGCAGATAAGGTACTTGCGGGTCGGGTGCAAAAGGCAGTTATTTTGTTAGATTTTGTTTGTACTGGAATCAGTTATTTAAGTGAGCTCTAAGGGCAGAGACACAAGCTCAGATTCGGGGAGAAAATAAATATTGAAGACCAATTAAAAAGTTGCTTAGAACTAGCCATTCTATAACTTTTAGTATGATTTAGAGAGTGATATTCTGAGACAATTTGCAGTTGGTTTTAATGTTCTATTATTTGTGGGTTTTGGGTTATATTAATTTTTTATTCAGCAGCTTGCAGGTTCAGCCATCCAGTTTTAAGGCATACCCCCCTTTAAGGCATAATTCTGAAAAGTCTTCTCTTTACACTAAGGTGATTCCTGGACACTTGCATACAGGCACCGGCTATTCCCAACCTTATAAAATCAAAATGGAGATTTTTATTGGCCCTTAAAATTTGTATTTTACTAGTGTGGAATTCAGTCCTGAATCCAAGTTCTGATTCGCTCTGCTGCCTCTAACATTAGCAAATCCTCTTCCATGCGCAGCAACAACTCCCTGCATCCTGTTCCTCTCTGGAATTTGTACATCCCTCTGGGTAGGCCCTGGTCACGAACCTTAAACCTTTAAGTTAATTTAGTATGTTTTAGAATGGCCAACGTTTCAATTGGTCTTCATTTTTTTAGATATTTGCCTTCTTCTTCTGAGTCTTTTCAGTTTTCACTGATCCCATCTAAAAAACAAATTCTCTGTAAGGCTAGAGTAGATATTGCTACTGTTAACTATTATAGGGAGGCATAGCATTTTATTAAAGGGGATCAACGGGACCTACTTTTGGGTCACAACCATTTGCTTGTTTTATTTACACCCTTTTAAAAGCATGCCATAAAGTTTCCAAATACAGGTATGGGACCTATTATCCAGATTGCTCGGGACCTGGGGGTTTTCTAGATAACGGAACTTTCCGTAATTTGGATCTTCATGCCTTAAGTCTACTAGAAAACATTAAATAAACCCAATAGGCTGGTTTTGCTTCCAATAAGGATTAAAGGGGTTGCTCATAACTTTTAGTATGATGTAGAGAGTGATATTCTGGTACAATTTGCAATCGGTTTTCATTTTTTATTAATTCCTGTTTTTGAGTTATTTCGTTTTTTTATTCAGCACCTCTTGAATTTGCAATTTCAGCAGTTTCGTTGCTATGGTCCAAATGAACCTAGCAACCATGCATTGATTTGAATAAGAGACTGGAATATGAATAAGTGAGGCCTGATTAGAAAGATGAGTCATCATAAGTAGCAATAACAATACGTTTCTAGTTTTACTGATAATTTGTTTTTGGATGGGGTCAGTGACCCCCATTTGATAGCTGACAAGCAGTGGCGTAACTACTGGGGGAGCAGATTCAATTCATGTGTGGTTCAACAACGGAACAGGCTCTTTGCAGCACCAGGCGCAAGATGTACCCCCTGCCAAGGCAAAATGACTTGGATCAATGAAAACAGCAGTACTCCGGTATTGTTGAAAAAGTGAAGAACTTTACTTACAGTGCCTTAGGCAACGTTTCGGGATACTCAGGCCCTTTGTCAAGCCTCCATATTACACTTGATTCACAGTGAAACTTTTTGGTGCGATAAGCGTTCCATAATAAAGCAATTTCATATCTTATAAGTGGGGTATATACCATATAAGTGTCCTGCAGCGGGTCGGGTACCCACGGGTTACCTGCAAAAACCTGCAGTACCCTGCGGGTTGCGGGTAGAAGTTCCGGGTGCGGGTATAGATGCGGGTTGGAGGTTCTGCGGGTTTGCGGGTTGGGCCGCTGGCCTTCTCAATAGCGATTTTTACTCCTTTTTTCTAATCACGCCTACTTCCTATGATGTCACTTTCGGTTTACAATGGCAGCCCTTCCTGATTCTTGATGGTCAGCGGGTTGCGGGTCCGGGTTGTGGATAAGGTACTTGCAGGTCGGGTAGCGGGTCCAAGCGGGTATGAATGTGGGTTGTGGGTCCGGGTTGCGGATTGCAGGTTGCGGGTACGGGTCAGGTATGGGTTCCAAAAAATGGACCCGCGCAGGACATATGAGATACTTTGTGACTTCTGTATATATAGTGATCTAAAACAGTGAAAAACATCCACTTATACAATGTTCCATAAAGGATACAGTGTATCAGTGTCACAAGCGATATATAGAATATGCAGTGTAACAAACCATATATAAAACGTATCAAGTGATATATAAAAATTTACTAAAAACATTGAAACAATGTCCTTAAAACTTATAAACAACACCGTAAGCCTTACTTTACTTTGTCTCAATATTAAATATCTTGAAAGTATTTATCTCTGGCTCCAATGCTGAATTCAGGGGACAAGTAGCCCAGAACTATTCTGGATCTGAAGCTCCCATATCTTTAAATCTTACTGTCCTACAATATAATAAACAAAAGAAAAGAAGCATATGCACCAGGGCCTGCTCTCCCCCTCGGGGGCTCGCCGGAGAACGCGCCACAGCGAGGGCGGTAAGGAAAACGCACGTCTCGCTTGTCGGTAGGGATGCACCGAATCCTGGATTCAGGATTCAGGATTCGGCCGAATCCTTCTGCCTGGCCGAACCAAATCCGAATACTAATTTGCATATGCAAGTTAGGGGTGGGAAGGGAGATTACGTAAGTTTTTGTCACAAAACAAGGAAGTAAAAATTTTTTCCCCCTCCCAACCCTAATTTGCATATGCAAATTATGATTTGGATTCTTTCGTGAAGGATTCGGCCGAATTCAAAATGTTGGATTCGGTGCATCCCTACTTGTCGGGCGTCAAGCTTTCTGGATAGCAGATCCCATACCTGTACTTCTACTTTGGGCACAGTTTGCCATTAAACGGGTGTTGTAAGGAGCAGCGCTATGGTAGCTCCAGTGACAGGTATGAAATACAGACGCATCACTTTTAGCTTCCCAGCCGTATGTAATTGGATCCCTCCAAGCAGCGATTTCCGCCGAAGCTCGTCATGTACTGCAATATTGGTTTAAAGTAAAATATCTAAAGAGAGAATTTTTTTTTTTTTACCCTGCAACCCATCCGCCCGAAATTGAAAGCCGACGCGTATAAAAGCCTTCGGAGAGTTGTTTATAGAACGATGAACTCTCCTTGTAATGCTATAAAGTACACGGCTCGGGGGACACCGCTGCGATTTCTCCTCTCCCCGCTCTGTTTTGATTAAGGCTGGGGAAGGGGGGCTCAGCGCAATGACACAGCATTGTTATTGTAGCTGCGGACACAGAACTGGGGGAAAATATTGGGTTTTTCTTCTATTCTCCTCCTCTTTGTACAAGGCCAGGGCTGTGGGTTCTCACGGCGCATGGGAAATATTGATCTCGGAAGGGAGCTTTGTCTTTTCATTCTCACACATATTTGGGCTGTTCCTCTATGTGTTGCTGGGATGGGGGGGCAGCCAAGGTCTCGGACTCTTTGTTTTTTTTTATTTTTTGGAAAAGTTTAAAAAAAAAAAAAAAAAAAAAAGAATAATGAAATAAAAGGAGTTTTCAAGGTCAGTTTCTCCCCAGTGGATTTATACAATATGTTGTGTGGATTTGAAACAGGATAATTGGCCAGCCATGGGAAACAGAAAAGTCCCACAAAAACCCAGAGTTTGGGATGGTTTACTGATCACGTGACACTTTATCAACTGTTGGATCTGTCCTCCTAGAGCCCAGCAGAGGCCGCTCTCACCACAATTAGTCAGTGTTGGACTGGGGCCCAATGGGGATGCTACTTTAGGAACCCCCATCCCAGTCCTGCATCAAACCCTTTAACCATACATGTGCCAGTGCCCCATAACTTTTCCCTTCTCTTTCTGCCCACAATCTGGGGTGGATGGGAGAGTGTAGTGCCCACAGTTCCCAGCGGGTGGCAGGCCTGGGTCAGCAGGTCCCATCATAGCTTGGGCCCACCGGGGTTTTTGCAGGTGTCCCACCAGCCCAGTCCAATAATAACATTATTACTGTCATGGGAAAACATGTTTTTTTCAAAGCACATCAGTTAATAGTGTTACTCCAGCAGAATTCTGCACTGAAATACATTTTTCAAAAGAGCAAACAGATTTTGTTATATTCAATTTTGAAATCTGACATGGGGCTAGACATATTGTTAGTTTCCCAGCTGCCCCCAGTCACGTGACTTGTGCTCTGATAAACTTTTTTTGAATAACTCTTTACTGCTGTACTGCAAGTTGGAGTGATATCACCCCTCCCTTTCCCCCCCCAGCAGCCTAACAAAAGAACAATGGGAAGGTAACCAGATAGCAGCTCCCTAACACAAGATAACAACTCCCTGGTAGATCTAAGAACAGCACTCAATAGTAAAATCCAAGTCCCACTGAGACACAGTGCCCGCCTTGCTATGACATCACTGAAGGGGGCAGGGCCAAGCAAGCATAAGTCTATAAAAGGCACACACTGGAGGAAAAGCCGGCACTGGAAGGCTGTGACCAGACATTGGTGTACGGCAGTTGGCCCAAAAACCGCACATCACTACAGTCTGGCCCTGCAAATGGTATAGAAGTTATTTTTGGATATGGTGGGAATATTGGCGGCTAGGGTTACCATCAGTCTGATTTTTTACATGGACGGTCTGCTTTTAAACTGTCTGCCTGAATTTTAGTTTTCTAAAAACCTGCACAAAAACCATTGCCACTATAACCCCAAAATGCAATAACTCCCGGCCTTTTACATTGCCCCTTCCACTGTTGCCCACATTGCCTTTTCTGGTGTCATCCTCCATCACATCATCCCCTCGACAGCCAATGAAGTAAAGGTGGCCATCCTAACAGGGCTGACCAACAGAATCTCCGGGAACTCAGGCAGGCCAGTCTGAACTTTCGGGAAGAATATTTATTATCAATGTCTAAATTATCCTGGACACCAACTGCCAGGCAATAACTGGCGGAAGCAATGGCTACCTAAACCTAAACCTACCCAAAATTCCACTCTTCTTTCTATATACTCTTGTATTTGTTACTCTTGAAATGATTAAATATTGTGGGGTCACTACTGAACCCCAAGTGCTTTCTCTTAGGAAAGAGTATTATCTAATCTACTGACCAGACCACACCTGCCTAGAAAAGGAGTTTTGGCCGCCAACTGAGTGGGGAACATTGCTTGCCCTGTGATTGGCTGATACTGAGTTCTATATCTCAAGTGAGGGGCTTGGAATGGGGTGCAGTGATATGACCCTCCATAGGAGCATCAAAACTTCTTATTCATTACCCAATGCTGCCCCAATCAGGGGGTCAGGAGATTCCAGGGGGCACAAGAACCTGCTTTTATAGCCAGTACAGTGTCAAACTCAAAGTGATAAAGTTATACACATATTTATAGTAGCCCTTATATTGCATATATATTCACTCCTCAGATACATTTTGCTCCCCTTTATATTCTACTTGTCATGTGATTTATTATTCAGAATTGTGCATGAACCCGTATAACCACAGTGACCAACATGTCTGAGCCCAGACATAAACATGTCCGTTCTCCCGAAATCCAGACATAAATATTTGGCAGGAGCAGCCAATGTGTGTATAAACGGAGGCAGGAAAGCGGCATATACATACTGTACTTTCCCAGCAACCTCTCCTCTTTAGGATTTTATAAACTTATCAGAAAAAAAACTCCCTTTTGGGCTGCCGTTCCCCTTAGATAAAAAGGCGAGAGATCCGTAAGATGCTGGGACCCATTTATGATCATGGGGAAAGTGCTGAGAGCTAAAAACTGCCCCAAGTTGCCATGATTTGTGCTCAAAAAGTTATTTTATCTCATCCTGTCGTGGGAATTGAGTCTGCACAAATTTTTGCACCGGATTCTGCCTGACTGGGGCATTCAAGAATGTAAAGGCCACATTTAGCTTTGTTGCTTTTATACTAAGAATGTAAAAAAGAATCCTAACTCCAAAGGGGAATCACATTGAAAAAGTATTTTTTGTTTTAGCAGCAGCTGGTAAATCCATATTTTTACATTGGATTACAGAGGAACCTCCTGCATTGAAAGAAATTCTGAGATCTCTTTGCCTCCACGAAGCCATTCGATTTATAAATGGTGATCTAAAAATTAAAAAATGCTTTTCAGATAGTTGGTCTATATACCTAGATACTCGACAAACTGCTGATAGAAAAGAAGTTCAAACATTTATGTACAATTTGATTTTTTTTTTTTTTTAAACTCTACTTTTTTAAGATTATATTGCTATCCATTCAACTTTCCACATATATAATACTCTGGTGTATTGTTTTTGTTCAAAGCAGAGATACTGTAAGTTATTAACTAATTAACCAATTAATTAACTGAATTTGGTTGCTATGTTTTGTTTTTGTTTTTTTGCTATCAAGCATTGGTTTGAATTTCTGTGTTGATTCTCTTGTCAATAATATTGATATATTGTGATATATCTGCAGTGTCGGAACTGGCCCGGCGGGACACCGGGAAAAAACACGATGGGCCCGACCCTCGTGGGCCAGAACCCTTCTCCAGATATTTAGAATTGCAAAATCCTGCTGAAAATTATTTGTGGCTGTTTTGGTGGGACATGCAGCAAATAACAGAAGCCTATACCCTTAAACAACTAGCTAATGCTAGCATAGGAGATATAGGAGGTAATAATAAAGGTTGGGGTCAGCCAGCCTAAGCCAATGGATGCTTAGACAAGGCGGAAACTGCAGGCAAAGCCAAGGGGAAAACATAAACCCCTCTCTTATTATTCCCATTAGACAAATAATATTTATTATTATTCTCCAGGCACAGTGCAACAATGGCAGCGTTGTACCAAACTATTCTCAGGGTATACTGTGCCATTATACAAGCTCATCTCACACTACCTGCCCATTCAGGGTGGCATAATGCATCTGGCTATGCTTGACGGCTTCTCTCTCGGGGCTTCAAGCGACGCATTTCACTTTATAACACCCCTGTTGCTATTCAGGCACAGTACTTGAAACACAATCAACTTAATGGCACAGCAAAGCCTCTGCAGCGTGGCATCTCATTTCTCCTTATATCCTTGTGTAACTTTCTTGTGGTTCTTAGTTGTTGTTTTAATGCTGGGAACTGTAGTTTAACCACAGTTTGAGGGTGACTGGTTAGACTACCTAAACTAGAAGAAAAGTGAAATGCGTGAGTCCCTTTGGCAATTCAGGAATATTCATCAGCTAAGGATTCATGAAACTCAATGACCCGCAGGCTGTGTAGGGAAATTGGTTTTGAAGGGGAGAGCCATTGTTCCTAGGCTTATTGAGCACTCATAGGTCAGAACCAACTTCAATGGGTGCAGCACAGTGATTTTGGCCAGCTAAGTTAGTGTCTCCCCTCTAACAATTAGGGGCTAAGTAAGTGAATCCTTAAAAAGGAAAGCCAAGTGTGTTTTCCAGTGGCAATGTTCATTGTGGAAAGCCTCTGTGGTAGAGTCCTGCGTGGAACCAATTTCTAAGACCCAGACCCGACCCCGCAGCCAGCGACCCGCATATTTAACCACTTTGATCTGCTACCCGACCCAGACCAGCAACTGCCTTATCCGCAACCCGACCCGCAACCCAACAACCACCATCAAAAGGAAGTGATTCGGGGAGATTTAGTCGCCAGGCAATAATCGTTTCTTCTTCTAAATCGCCGGCGGGATGGCAACTTCGGAAAACGAAGAGCACCGATTGCCATCCCGCCGGCGATTTACATTCTAGATGGCGGGAGTCAGTTCGGGGAGATTAGTCGCCCTGAAGAAGAGGAGATTTGTCGCAACTAATGGGCGACTAATCTCCAGAATCTGAGCGTGTGTCTTTGGCTCTACTCTCTCCCTTACTTACAAACTCACTAAATAACTCACAAAGAGGATTCGGTTTCCAAACAACCAACTATAGTAGGTGTTATTCTAAAAATAAATTACAAAGGAGGTTTTACTCTTTAAATAACTTGAAAATCTGTTCTTTTTATCACTTGAAGTCGGGTTTATTCTGCAAGTAACACAATGGAGGATTCAGTCTGCAGCAAAATCGGGTCGCACACACACAGCCTTCTCAGCATTTTCTATACAGAACCATCGGGTTTATGACCTTCATCAGTAACACAATAATATCTCAGCTTGTACAGACTTGCAAATGAGGTTTCACTCCCTAAGTGACTTATGGAGTTTTATAGTTTTGCTTCCCAAATAAATTGCAAATATGGTTTTATTACCTAAATACCTGGCAGAGGAGGTTTGACTTTCTAACTTATAAAGAAGGGTTAATACTCCAAGTGATTTGGTGAGAAGCTTCTGCTCCACTTGTGACTTTAGCAGATAATTATAATTTAGGTGTTGCTCCCCAAACGACTAATAAAGGCTTCCCAGATAACGAAACAGTAGAGTCAGTAGGACTCCTAGTTTGATCACACAGGCATTGGAACAGTTATCCAGAAACCGTTATCCAGAAAGCTCCGAATTACAGGAAGCCTGTCTCCCATAGACTTCATTTTATCCAAATCTAATTTCTGAAAAATGATTTCCTTTTTCTCTGTAATAATAAAACAGTAGCTTGTACTTGGTCCAATCTAATATATATAGGGATGCACCAAATCCAGGATTCGGTTTGGGTTTCGGCCTTTTTCAGCAGGATTCGGATTCGCCTAATCCAAAATAGTGGATTCGGTGCATTCCTAAATAGGGATGCACAGAATCCACTGTTTGGCATTCGACCAAATCCCTGGTGAAAGATTCGGCCGAATACCGAACTGAATCATAATTTACATATGCAAATCAGGGGCAGGAAAGGAAAAAGTGGAAAAAATTCTTCTTTTGTGATGAAAAGGCATGTGATTTCCCTACCCACCCCTAATTTACAAATGCAAATTAGGATTAGGATTCGGTTCTGCCGGGCACAAGGATTCGGCCGAATCCGAATCCTGCTGAAAAAGGCAGAATCCTGGCCGAATCCCGTACCGAATCCTGGCCGAATCCAGAACCAAATACTGGATTCGGTGCATCCCTATTCCTAAATGTATATTTAATCCTTATTAGAAACAAAAGCAGCCTATTGGGTTTATTTAATGTTTACATGATTTCCTAGTAGATCTAAAGATCGTAATTACGGAAAACCCCAGGTCCTGAGCATTCTGGATAACAGGTCCCATACCTGTGAAAGGCCTGCCAAATGGACAACTGATCTGGGATGCAGAATCACATAGAATAATATTTTTTTTCTTTTTAAAGTGTATTCGGCCAACATCAAAACGGATCAAATTCACTTTCCTGGAAGCACTTCATCCATTAGATTCAGATATTGGAACTAATGAATCCCAGTGATTGTTATTAAGGATTATTAATAGAGTTTATCTTACCTTACAGACAGCATTCCCTGCCTGGCAAGTGCCTTTGTATTCTTCTTGCATTCGCCGTCATTTGATTGCAAACTCTAGAGACCAGAATCACGCAGCTGAAAATACAGACGTAACCACATTTAATTAGCTGCTCGCCTCTAAATTATATCATTTTATATATATTTTTTTTTTTTACATTTTATTTAGACTTTTACGTTCATGTTAGATAAATCAGATTTATTGCCTGGTGCTAGGACACTTATTGGTTTCAGAACTATCAGCATGTGGTTCTTCTAAACAGGCGGGTGCTGTAAAGTGAAATTCATTCACAGTGTCAATGTTTAAGGGACTCCGTAAATCAAACCGGCTCTATTTTCTTAGTGTCCGTGAAACATGCTCTTTTTTTTCCCCCCTCCCTCGGAGGATCCGTCTCACACCGAGAGAAGAGCGACTGTATTAAAGAAATGGGGAGAATGATTTCCTCTGGGCTGAGCAGATTGGATTGATTGACAGAACTCGGCTGATGGATCCAAAAAAAAATCTAATTTCAAAGGGAAAGTGGCTACTGCTGCTTCAACATGCGCTTTGGCTTTGTCATTAAATCACATTTTATAATACAAAGTGTATCTCTATAAATAAGGACCGTCCGTGAGATTGTGTCCTGATCCAAACCAAGCACTCAATATATCTAATAGCAACAGAACCGAGCAGATCCAGGGAAAGCACATGCAATCTTACGACCGGCGCTGCACAGACAGAGGATTTCTGCAGGATTCAGTTTAGATGCAGGAATTTTTTTTAAAGTACAAGGAAAGTTAAACTAAAGAAGTAGCTGCAAATGTTGTACGTTATGTTTTAGGCTTCTGTACCAGCCCAAGGAAACCACAGCCTTTTAGCAGTAAAGATCTGTGTCTCCAAAGATGCCCCAGTAGCTCCCCACCTTCTTTTCTGCTGATTTACTGCACATGCTCTGTGCTGCTGTCACTTACTGAGCCACTCACAATATACAGTACACATAGAATAGAAATGTCACAATATAAGGCTGATTAGTAATTAATACAGATAATTACTACATGGCAGCACAGAAACCAGTGCAATTAGCATCAGAATTTAATAATCAACCCTGTAGCATCAGCTTATATTACAGCCAGGGAAGCTCATTTTCTGCTGGATAATTAGTGACGAGCCCTAAGCTTAGCTTCTCAACAGCCAATCAGAGCCCACTGAGCATGTGAGTGTCACAGACACTTTCCAAGATGGTGACCCCCTGTGACAAGTTTGAAGTCCTGGATCATTGCTGCTATTGACAAGCTGAAACTTTAGGTTGGTGCCACAAGTTTAGTATATAAAATATGACATTTGTAGCCCTATTCATTTTTAGGGTTTAGTTCTCCTTTAACATAATGTGCCCACGCCTCGTTCTGCTATGTGCCTGGGGCTCATTTCTGACCAAAGCCACTACACTGTGCTCGGCTGCAATGACACTGGAATTTTGGGAAAGCGACAATGCATTATGGGTTAAAAAAAAACATGGTAAATTGCAGGCAAAATCACACTTTACATTTGTGTTTCATAAAAATGATTTTTTTCTTTTAACAGTGTTGTGCAACCGATCAAACAAGCTGTGCAGGCTCATTTCCAGTGGATTCTCCTATCCGGTTATCGACCGAGCTGTACAGGCTCATTTCAAATGGATTTCCCCCCCAGCTGCCCTCCCTTTAACATCCCTACCAAGGCATGTAAGCAATGACATGTTAACAGGGCAGCCATCAGGGGGGGACAGGGGGGAGAGTTGTATGGGGCCCCGAGGGTAAGGGGGGCCCGGCCACTCCACACTTACTTGATTAGCCGGGCCCCCCATCTTTCGGAGAGCTGCTGACTTCGGGAAGGCATGGACGTTTAAGGGGCTCTTGCCACCAATTTTCTTATAATGTGGGGGGGGGCTGACCACCAATTTTGGCCACCAATTTTTTTTCTCATGTGGGGTCCTAGCCGACAATATTTTTTAATTGGGGGCCCTGGCCACAAATGTTTTTTTATGGCGGGCCCTGGCCCCTGACCACCAATATCTTTTTATTTTTTATTAACATCTGGGAACCCTAGCCACCAATATTTTTTGTGGTGGGGGGCGGTCCTGTGGGGTGGGGAGGGCGGACCTGTAGACGGGGCTTATGATGGGCGCAGCCCAGGGGGCCCAGGAAATTTTGTCGTATGGGGCCCTGTGATTTCTGATGGCGGTCCTGCATGTTAATGCACAAAAAATGAGCCTTCCCAGCTTATGGACAGGGTTACACCACAGATCTAAGTAACAAATGAGGGCTCCGTGGTGCCTTTAAATTTAGAGCACTTTTTTTTTTTTTTTTTAAAAACAACTTTATTTTATTCTGTCAAGAATTATATGTAACTTTTCTCTGCCTCCACCCCCTAAAAAAACCCATCTTGTCCCGCGCAGGGACTGCATAATATCCATAATAAGAAGTCCTATCTGTCAGCTGCTCCAAGTGATTGACAGTAGCAGAAAGTACTGAAAGTTCAGGTGACAAAAATCTTTTTTGTGCACGTTTGTCTGGCAATGAAAAGAACTTTGGAAATGACAATCACAAACTGAAATGTAATGGAGTAATTTAAAAGGCAGAGCACTGTCTCATCTATTCTATTGTGCAGCTGTCTGCCATGAGAACCCACAATGCTCAGCTGGGTACTACTTACCTCACTGCTGTAAGTGCTTCCCTGTGCTGTGAAACGGCACAAATTAAAAAGTGTTGGATGTTCACGGAGCCCTCATTTGTCACTTGGAACAAACTCCATCATCCTCAGCAGCGTATCTTAATTACTTAGTTACTTTTTATAGCTCAGAATTTCCCCACAATTTTAGGATTATGTAATAAAAGGGCACTAAGTTTGCCCAGGTTCAATAACCCATAGCAACCAATCAGCAGGAAGCATTTACTGGTCGCCTGTTAAAGGGGATGTAAAGGCAAAAAATTAAAATCCCATTTTTACTTTCTTTAATGAAAAAGAAATCTATCTCCAATATACTTCAATTAAAAAATGTGTACCATTTTTATAAGAAACCTGACCGCATGCAGTGAAATTTCCCCTTGGTTTTACTTGCTCAGACGGTCGCTTACTATCATACTTTCAAACGTTAGGGCAGTGATCCCCAACCAGTAGCTCGCGAGCAACATGTTGCTCTCCAACCCCTTGGATGTTGCTCTCAGGGTCCTCAAAGGAGGTGCTTATTTTTGAATTCCGAGCTTGAAAGCAAGTTTTAATTGCATAAAAACTAAGTTTAGTGCCAAGTAAAGCCTCTTGTAGGCTGCCAGTCCACATAGGGGCTACCAAATAGCCAATCACAGCATATATCATGCTTGTGTTGCTCCCCAACTCTTTTTACATTTGAATGTGGCTCACAGGTAAAAAAGGTTGGGGACCCCTGCGTTAGGGGGAGCCACTCTTTACTTCCCAGAACTGGAGCAGCTTTGTTTGTTTTCCTGTAGAGCAGCCAGCGACCGTGTAGAGATTCGTATCTGCAGATCCAGTGCAGTCTGCATATTCTGATTATTAATCAGACTTGCTGTATCGGCTCCCATGGCAGATATTATTTGACTTGTGCTGTTTTGATAATTTATGACAATCCCTAAGCTTAGCCTCCCAACTGAAGCTCAGACCACACTGAGTATGTACATGGTCTTGGTCTTGCAAAGATAGTTTAACAAAGTTACAAGATGATGACCCCCTGCGGCTAACATTGAAAGCATAAATCGTTTTATTAGGCAACTGGTGCAGTAAGTTCATGTTTAGTATCTATTTTAGACTTTAGTTTCCCTTTAACAAGCAAATATCTTATTGGTTGCTATGGGTTACTGCTCCTGGGTGAACTCAGTGTCTTTTATTAGATATGGTTTGTGTTTGTGTTAGAACCTCACTTTGTCCCTGGGTTTCACTATATCACCATAAACTATTGTGTCTCAACCAGACCCATCCATTGTATCTTATTATGCATGCCACCTATAAGCAGGACCGCCATCAGAAATCGCAGGGCCCCGTACGACAAAATTTCCTGGGCCCCCTGGGCTGCGCCCACCGCAAGCCCCACCTACAGGTCCGCTCTCCCCACCACACAGTATACAAAACAAAAAAAATATTGGTGGCTAGGGTTCCCACATGTTAATAAAAAGATATTGGTGGTCAGGCCCCCCCCCCATAAAAAAACATTTGTGGCCAGGGCCCCCCATTAAAAAATATTGGTGGCTAGGAACCCACATGAGAAAAAAAATTGGTGACCAAAATTGGTGGCCAGGGCCCCTTAAACGTCCATTCCTTTCTGAAGTCATCAGCTCTTAGAAAGATGGGGGGGCCTCCTAATCAAGTAAGTGTGGCGTGGCCGGGCCCCCCCTTACCCCCTTACAACTCTCCCCCCTGTCCCCCCCTGATGACTGCATTGCCTATTCCTTGACATGGTTAGGAATATATTCCCTCATGGGTGCCAGTCTCACAGTTTTGGAGCCAATGGCATAACCAAATAGTCGTTATCAGGATTCCCCTGCCCCAGGGTCAGAATGGACCACCAGAGTCCACTTGGAGTCGTTGGTAAGAAGCTGTGCAGCAGGAGTGGGGTGGGACTATTTGGGTTAGGTTTTCCAGTGGGCCCCAGCTACCCCAGTCTAACACTAGAGCCCCTTTTCCCTTTACTAAGTTCCCTCCAAGGGATGGCAACCTTCCAGTTTTGAAACCAGAGCCCTAGATAAATAGTTGTTCATCTATTAAACTCAACATCATGTGCCCTTCCTTCATCCTTTCTCACGGTCCCTTCAGCCTGAAGAAATTCTGCTTTCTCCGTCTCATTTCTGTCAGTGTGAGAAAATCTGCTGAAGACGGACTCTCAGACTAGGTTCCCTTTATATAATAAACCAGCTTAATGGCATTTATTTTGCTTAGAACGGCCCTGCATTAGAGACGAGAATTTACTGAAAGCTTCTTTTTTTTATGGGCAGGTTTTTAGAGAAGAGACGTACGTGGAAAGCAGAGCAGATGTGTTATTCTTTTAATAAGGGGGAGAGGAGGAAAAAAAAGATGAGAAAAAAAATGAAGACGAGAAACAGCTATCATATTTCTCTCACCAAATTGCTTGTGCGTCCCCAGCTGACATTGCAGTGGAAAAGATTGCGAGGCATTAATGTTTCCCTTTTTAATCTCCCTGGAAAGGCGAAAAAAGTTTGATTCCTCTCAGAATGGATTTCTGAGAAGTTATTTTTTCTTTTGTTCCTTCGACTCTTAAACAAGAAAAATTCTTATTTTAGGTTATATTTAAAACTCCAACATATGGTGCAGAATAATGGAGGGAACCCACATGGAATAGAAAGGGTGGAGAGCAACGCTCAGAAAGGCTCCTGGTCTACACTGGCCTTATAACTGTCAAATCACATAATGGCAACATTTGTACATCCCAGTCCCCTGAGCAGCTCCGACAAATACAAGAGATAACAGTTTCATATATATCGACACCAAATTAGATGCACAGTTACTACAGCATATTGTTAGAAGACAATAGGGAAGAGAGACAAGCTCACAAGAGCTTACAATCTACAAGGGAGAGCGAGAGGAAGCGAGACATATGTTTAGGGTACCCAGTAAGGTTGTATAGTTCTTGTTGGTTAGGATCTCTAGACTACTGCTACAATCCAGGTGGGATCATGGTCATTGTACAAGAAGATTCCAAGTTTAGATTAGACATAGTAATTTCTGGTGTTAAACCAATTTTATTCAGCTGTACAACATTTTGGGAAGAGGGGGATACACTTTCGACATCAATATACCCCAGGGATCCCCAACCTTTTGAAAGCATGAGCAACATTCAGAAGTAAAAGGAGTTGGGGAGCAACACAAGCATGAAAAATGTTCATAGGGGGTGCCAAATAAGTGATGTGATTGGTAGCCCCTATATGGACTGGCAACCTACATTGAGGCTCTGTTTGGCAGTGCACCTGGTATTTATACAACCAAAACTTGCCTCCAAGCCTGGAATTCAAAAATAATCTCCTGCTTTGAGGCCACTGGGAGCAACATCCAAGGGGTTATACCCCTTCGCTCCAAGACGTTGACTTTACTTGACACAAGTCATGTCTGTGGCTGAATAGGAGTGCGTGCTGTTCCTATCTATCTTGCATTGGGACTTGATAGTGGCACCTCAACAGATGTCCAGGGAAACAGCACACCACCTAAAGAATTTAAGAAGTTGTGAAGATGAGAGTTCTTGGTCATGACTAGTCAGGTGGAAAGCAATATGGGTCAAGAATGTTGTGTAAATTGTCATGGGACAGACAGACGTCGGCCCTGTTGCCTGTATAATTTTGGGTGTATTCATGTTGAGGGAGGTGCAGAGTAAACAAAAAACTGAAAAGAAGGTTATAGAGTGAGAGGTACAAGAAGTCACAAGCAGAGGAACAGAAAAGAAAGGAATGTTTGGCACAAAGTCCAACACTGGGAAAGCCAATTGAAGCACTCAAGATGTTGGAGTATTAGGTCCAAAGAAAGAATGTAAAAAGAAGAGAAATGTTGAAGAACTAATATGTTGGTAGAGGTAACAGACATTAATGGTGTTGAAGAACCACTGGGGGAGAAGAGCTGGTTTACAATGAACTTGCATCAGGAAGGGCCAGAAGAGGAACAGCTTTGCATCCTGAGAAAGGAGCACAATAACTATTCCTAATTGTTAATGAGGGTCACTGGCAGGGGTCTACTGCAACCCTAGCAAGACCCTGGGATAGAGTCCTGCAGCGGGTCAGGTACCCATTGGTTACCCGCAAAAACCTTCAGTACCCTGCGGGTTGCAGGTAGAAGTTTTGGGAGTGGGTATAGACGCGGGTCTGCGTTTCTCGGGTTTGTGGGACGGGTCATGGGTCTTCTCAATAGCGAGTTTTACTCCTTTTTTCTGAGCACTTCCTGTTTTACTCCTTTTTTTTCTGATCACGCCTACTTCTAACGATGTCACTTCCAGTTTACAATAACAGCACTTCCTGTTTCTTGATGGTCAGCGGGTCGCGGAACGGGTTGCGGATAAGGTACTTGCAAGGTCGGATCAGGTAGCGGGTCCAAGCGGCTAAGTAGGGGGGTTGCAGGTCGGGATGCAGGTTGCGGGCCGCGTTCGGTCTATAAGTTATAGATAGTTTAGGTGCCCTCATGGGCTGGTTTATATGAGAAATACATGGGGATTAAAGAGGAGGAAAAAGGAATCAATAGGCCTTGTAATACAAAGAGTTACTCTAGGGCCTCGAATACCACTGCCAACTCCTAAAAAACCCAACTTCCATCGATCTCCATGACTACTGCAATCCCACAAAGCCAATGCATTTACCCATCTTTATTAGAAGCAGCAAAAGAAACCCCAAGAGAAATAACGGTCCCACCACATAATACAAAACAATCCCATCAACGAATTGGACTTCTTTAACTGCGGGAGGAAATAGAAGATTCCCCCCGAGAGCTACAGATTCCGCCGCATGTGATTCAGATTAAAATACCCACAAATCCATTTAGAAAGCCCTCGCTTGGCAGCGCAGAGGCAAATTATAGGGTAATTCATTATATTTGTTTGTCAGAATGGATTCATACATGTTTCCAGGAATAGCTTGGCTGCTTACGCTCCTCTCACCATTGTACATATTTTGTGAATTTGACATCTTCTTGCAACTTACACGCAAATATTTTTTAAACTGGTCTGCAACATACATAGAACATACCGAGTTACATACATTTCAACCAGTGCTGGTACAAAAAGGTGAGGAAGGTCCTGTGCAAAAGAGCTTACAATCTAAAGGGGAAGAGAATGAGACACAAGGTGTGGGAGTCGGCAAGATCAAAAATAAGCAGGTGAGAGAAGTAGCATTTGGTAGCTAAAAAGAGTGAGGGTAGGCTTCTCTAAATAAGTGAGTTTTTAAGGAGAACTAAACCCTAAAAATTAATATGGCTAAAAATGCCATATTTTACATGCTGAACTTATTGCACCAGCCTAAAGTTTCAGCTTGTCAATAGCAGCAATGATCCAGGACTTCAAACTTGTCACAGGGGGTCACCATCTTGGAAAGTGTCTGTGACACTCACATGCTCAGTGGGCTCTGAGCAGCTGTTGAGAAGCTAAGCTTAGGGGTCGTCACAAATTATCCAGTGGAAAATGAGCTTCCCCTGTAATATAAGCTGATGCTACAGGGCTGATTATTAAATTCGGATGCTAATTGCACTGGTTTCTGTGCTGCCATGTAGTAATTATCTGTATTAATTACTAATCGGCCTTATATTGTGACATTTCTATTCTATGTGTACTGTATATTGTGAGTGGGTCCCTAAGCTCAGTAAGTGACAGCAGCACAGAGCATGTGCAGTGAATCAGCAGAAAAGAAGATGGGGAGCTACTGGGGCATCTTTGGAGACACAGATCTTTACTGCTAAAGGGCTGTGGTTGCCTTGGGCTGGTACAGAAGCAAAAAACATAATGTACAACATTTCTAGCTACTTCTTTAGTTACGCTTTAGTTCTCCTTTAAAGGAAAACTATTCCCCCAAAATGAATACGTAAGCAACAGTTTATATCAAATTTAGTGGCATATTAAAAATCTTACCAAACTGGTCTATATATTTAAGTAAATATTGCCCTTTTACATTGCCTTGCCTCTAACCACCATTTCGTGATGGTCTGTGTGCTGCCTGACCAGAAATACTGCAGCTCTAACTGTAACAGGAAGAAGTTTTAAAGCAAAAGACACAACTCTGTCTGTTAATTGGCTCATGTGACCTAACATGTATAGTTTGTTTGGCATGTTTGTGTTCACAGTGAATCGTATGATTCCAGGGGGCGGCCCTTATTTTTTAAAATGGCAGTTTTCTATTTATGATTACCCAATGGCACATACTACTACAAAAGTATATTATTATGAAAATGGTTTATGTACATGAAGCAGGATTTTACATACGAGCTGTTTTATGCAATATCTTTTTATAGAAACCTACATTGTTTGGGGGGTATAGTTTTCCTTTAAGAGATCGTTAGAAAGCAGAAAGTTGGGGGAAGTCGGACAGACTGTGGGAGAGAATTCTAGAGGAGGGGTGCAAGTCTTGAATGCGAGCATGTGAGGAGGTAATGAGAGAATAGCTAAGGAGCAGGTCAGTAGAGTAGTAAGCAGTTGGGTGAGTATCTTGAGATGAGTTCAGAAATGTAGGGTGGGGCAGAGTTATAAAGTGCTTTGAATGTCAGGGTCATTACTTTGGAAAGTAGTGGAAGCCAGTGCAGGGATTGGCAGAGTGCAATGTCAGAGGAGGAGCGGTTGCTGAGGTGTATAAGCCTGGAGGCAATGTTCATTATGGACTGGAAAGGTCACAGTCTCTGGCAGGGAAGGCAGAGTTACAGCTACAGTTACAGCTGATAAATGCAACAGATACTGATTGGCGTGTTCGATGGATTGAGCAGACACTGGACAACTGGTGCAATGAACAATGTGGGACCTTGATAATGTGTGTAACGTACTACAGGGACACTTGCTGTAATGTGCAATGTACTATGGGGACATTAGGCTTGGTTACATACAATAGAAGCTGCAAACTTGGCACCGCTTTATGATAGATCCCAGGACAGACACCCAGATGGGCACAGACCGTTCCTTTCACAACAAAGTTCTGGTTCTCGGGAGTAGGAAAAATTACTTTTGAAGAATATTATCCCAGCTTTTTACACTTCCTTTACAGATATTTAGCAAACAGAGCCTGGGTTATAACTCACACATATAGATTTAGCTTTAGCCCAAAATATCATTTAATTGCTAATTGCATTAGGGGCTCATACTCTGCTAACGAGTGATCCAGTGGATTATGTTATCAACCTGGCAATTAATAATCAGCAAAGGCCGAGGGGCCTTCCGTTCATCTGGGAATGAGTTACCCTGAGCTAAAGCCAACATTATTGCATTGTTTTAATCACAATACATTGTTTTAATCAGTAATAAACGTGTTTGACAAATGCTATTAAGCAAGATGCTTTAATCTTGCCTTCAAGTGAGCGGTGTAATATTTTCATTGCTTATAAATAAACAAGCATGATAATAAGCCGCTGGTTGGTACTGATCAATTATTAAAGAGCACTGTCAGGACTGGTAAAATGTACAGCAAATTTAAATACACTTAGTATGTCAAATACATTGTGCCGGAAAGAAAAGAAATCAAGGGGAGATTTATACCCTTCCGCCATGACATATATCGTTCCTTTATAACTGCCGTCGTTAAAACCAGCTTCAAAGGAATATTATTAAACCCGAGCTTTAGCAGAAATGAAGACTAGCTGCCTGTAATGCTTACCAATATCCTGCTCTCCCCTCTGCACTGTTTCCTGCTTGTGGGCTGAGTCCTGCCCACTCGTGTTAAAAGACAACCAATCACAGAAACAGTGTCCATGTGACATTTTTTGAAAAAAAAAAACCACATCCATCAAGTTCAATATGCCTCAATGGGGGAAGCAAATCCTCCTTGGTGCCAGGAGGGCAATCCCTGGATCAACTTGATGGGATCTGTTATCCAGAATGCTTGGGACCTGGGATTTTCAGGATAATGGATCTTTCTGTAATTGGGATCTTCATACCTTAAGTCTACTAGAAAATCATGTATACATTAGATGAACCCAATAGGCTGGTTTTGCCTCCAATAAGGATTAATTATATCTTAGTTGGGATCAAGTACAAGCTACTGTTTTATTATTACACAGAAAAAGGAAATCATTTTTAAAAACGTCAATTATTTGGATAAAATGAAGTCTATGGGAGACGGCCGTTTCCTGATAATGGATCCCATGTACATAATATGTATCACTTTCTGCCAGTACAGCCACTTATGGAAATCCCCAACGCTCACTGAGGAATCTACAGGGGGAATAAAACATCAGAGAGTTTATTGTAGGGATGCACCAAATCCAGGATTCAGTTTGAGATTCGGCCTTTTTCAGCAGGATTTGGATTCGGCCAAATCCTTCTGCCCGGCCAAACCGAATCTGAATCCTAATTTGTATATGCAAATTAGGGGCGGGGAGGGAAATCACGTGACTTTTTGTCACAAAACAAGGAAGTAAAAAATGTTTTCCCCCTCCCAACCAAAATGGGCATATGCAAATTAGGATTTGTTTCGGTATTCGGGCAAATCTTTTGCAAAGGATTCGGGGGGGTTCAGCCGAATACAAAATAGTGGATTTGGTGGATCCCTAGTTTATTGTATTGTCTTCTTATATATTTATATATAGTGATTGTCATCCCTTAACTGCCACTTCTCCAGTGTAACCAATTCCAATTTGACCAGCCATTCCCCATAACTGAGCCCTTCCATTCCCTTTATCAGCTTAATCGCCCTTCTCTGTAATGTCTCTATTTCATTACTGCCCTTTATATATATTTATTTATTTATATATATATATATATATATATATATATATATATATACTTAACCATCCCCAACTTGACCAGCCTTTCCCCATAGATTCCATTCCCTTTATCAGCTTAATCGTTCTTCACTGTACTTTCTCTATTCCATTAATATCTGTTATTAAGGATTGGAGACCTAAAGTGCCCTGCATATTTTAGATGGGATTTACCAGATTCCCCTCCTGAGTATTTCTACCAGGGATACACCAAATCCACTATTTTGGATTCGGCTGAACACCCGAATCGTTTGCGAAAGATTCGGCCTAATACTCAACCGAATCCTGAACCGAATCTGAATTTGCATATGCAAATTTTGGTTGGGAAGGGGAAAACATTTTTTTTTACTTCCTTGTTTTGTGACAAAAAGTCATGTGATTTCCCTCCCGTCCCTAATTTGCATATGCAAATTAGGATTCGGTTTGGTCGGGCAGAAATATTCCGCCGAAACCGAATCCTGCTGAAAAAGGCCGAATCCTGGCCAAATCCCGAACCGCATCCTAGATTCGCTGCATCCCTAATTTCTACCCCATTTTTTTTTTTGGGACAATGCCTTTGTGCTGCCAACAGGACTCCTAGAATATGTTCAGTTTGTTAATAGCAAGGAAGTAACAAGCAAGAAAGAGGCAGCAGGTCTCACTTAAGAACGTTGTGTAGGGTATAAACTTTTTCCCTATAATATCTGCTGAGAACACCAGCTCTTCTTTTGCTGAAAATAAGTCCTTAGCAAACTTGATTTTATTTTTAAAACTCTCACCAGCACCAACTAAACTCTCTGTACTTGGAATAAGAGAGTCTTTTGGCTCAGGAATCTGGATGCACAGTCTATATATGCCGAGCTACGGACGCACAATGAATGTAATATTCCATTATTATTGCCTGTTTGTATTCTTTTGCTTTATGCTCATATTATACAGCGGTCGTATCTGTCCCCTCTGATATTTCTCCATAGAACTTTGTATTAAAATAGACTTTTCTATTAGAGGCTGATTTGATTAATATGTACTTTTTTCCCCCTGACCAGGCGGCACATAGCGGCGTACACCAAACACCTGCCGTTAAAATTACCATTCTTTTATCCCGTCGCCCTCATTGTCGTTCCTGTGCATATAATGTTATTGTATAAATAGATCAGGTCTAGGCGCACCCTTTCAGCTCTGGAATCACTGCTTTCACCCCAGATTACATTGCTTTGCCCGTTATCCGCAGCCGTGTTTCGCCTTTGTCTCGGGCACAAACAGATATCACGATAAGGAGAGTTTTCATCTTTTGTCGCCAATGTTTGGCAAGAAGGTCAAGAGTCCAAATGTTTTAAAGGGAAATTTAATTAGTATGCAAATTTGACTTTCCGCATTAAAATGTCATTTACTAAGTAAATGTTTTTGCTGCTATTTTATCATTCGCTGTCAAGGTGCCTTTGCCAATTTTCTGCATAATAATAGCATTTTCAAAAAACAAAATGAAACTCATTCTACAATGAATTGGGTTGATGTGACAGGAATATTAGAATTTATTTTGTTCTCTCCCCTCCCTCCCCTTTCTGGAGACCCCTCATGGTAGAGTCCTGCAGCAGGACGGGTACCCGCGGGCTACCCACAGAAACATGCGGTACCCTGCAGGTTGCAGGTAGAAGTTCCGGGTGTGGTTATAAATGCGGGTCGGCGGTTCTGCGAGTTGGACCGCGGGTCTTCTCAATAGTGATTTTTACTCCTTTTTTCTGATCACGCCTACTTTAGATTATGTCACTTCCGGTATACAATCACAGCACTTCCTGATTTTTGGTGGTCAGCGGGTCGCGGGTCCGGGTTGCGGATTAGGTACTTGGGGGTCGGGTCAGGTAGCAGGTCCAAGCAGTTAAGAATGCAGGTTGCGGGTCCGGGTTGCGGATTGCAGGTTGCGGGTACGGGTTCGGAACAGGTTCCAAAAATTGGACCCATGCAGGACTCTACCTCATGCGATTGTCCTGAGTTCTGCAAATATCCAGAGGTGCCAGTTATGTATGGAACTATTGGCAGCTCCCTGGTGGCATCAGGTAACTCATATGCAGATGTGGTTCCCATTTCTTCAGAAGTGTCAGTCTCCCTTTAAGGGATTAAATGTTATATAGAGATACATTGTAGCTTACTGGTTTCGTGGACACATGAGCAGAATAAACTCTTGTGCTTGTACTCAGCATGTCCCATTGGATCAGGTATTTGGTGTTCTTGCCACCAGCACAGAGACAGCTGTGTAAATATGAGAGGAAGCAGAAGGGGGAGGAGTCACAGCGGGGAAAGAAACATGGCCGCACACAGAGAGGCGCAAATCAGCAAGTTTAACAGCTCAGCACTGAAGAGCATAAAGTACATAACCTGAAAAGATTGTCCTATTGCAATTGGCCATAAATTGCATAAAAGAACATGAACATTATAGACAGACTAAACACAAATATGGCGCCTCCCTCCTCCCATATGTATAAATACAAATATGCAGAGAAGGAATGTTCTGGGCACACAATAAGGTATACCCTCATACTGTACTGTCTAAGGGAAACAATATGGCACCTACTTCCCATATGTATAAATACAAATATACAGAGAAGGAATGTTCTGGGCACACAATAAGCTATACCCTCATACTGTACTGTCTAAGGGAAACAATATGGCACCTCCTTCCCATATGTATAAATACAAATATACAGAGAAGGAATGTTCTGGGCACACAATAAGCTATACCCTCCTACTGTACTGTCTAAGGGAAATAATATGGCACCTCCTTCCCATATGTATAAATACAAATATACAGAGAAGGAATGTTCTGGGCACACAATAAGCTATACCCTCATACTGTACTGTCTAAGGGAAACAATATGGCACCTCCTTCCCATATGTATAAATACAAATATACAGAGAAGGAATGTTCTGGGCACACAATAAGATATACCCTCATACTGTACTGTCTAAGGGAAATAATATGGCACCTCCTTCCCATATGTATAAATACAAATATACAGAGAAGGAATGTTCTGGGCACACAATAAGCTATACCCTCATACTATACTGTCTAAGGGAATCAATATGGCACCTCCTTCCCATATGTATAAATACAAATATGCAGGGAAGGAATGTTCTGGGCACACAATAAGCTATACCCTCATACTGTACGGTCTAAGGGAAACAATATGACACCTCCCTCCCATATGTATAAATACAAATACACAGAGAAGGAATGTTCTGGGCACACAATAAGCTATACCCTCATACTGTACCGTCTAAGGGAAACAATAAGACACCTCCTTCCCATATGTATAAATACAAATATACAGAGAAGGAATGTTCTGGGCACACAATAAGCTATACCCTCATACTGTACTGTCTAAGGGAAACAATATGGCACCCCCTTCCCATATGTATAAATACAAATATACAGAGAAGGAATGTTCTGGGCACACACTAAGCTATACCCTCATACTGTACTGTCTAAGGGAAACAATATGGCACCTCCTTTCCATATGTATAAATACAAATATACAGAGAAGGAATGTTCTGGGCACACAATAAGCTATACCCTCATACTGTACTGTCTAAGGGAAACAATATGGCACCTCCTTCCCATATGTATAAATACAAATATACAGAGAAGGAATGTTCTGGGCACACAATAAGCTATACCCTCATACTGTACTGTCTAAGGGAAACAATATGGCACCTCCTTCCCATATGTATAAATACAAATATACAGAGAAGGAATGTTCTGGGCACACAATAAGATATACCCTCATACTGTACTGTCTAAGGGAAATAATATGGCACCTCCTTCCCATATGTATAAATACAAATATACAGAGAAGGAATGTTCTGGGCACACAATAAGCTATACCCTCATACTGTACTGTCTAAGGGAAATAATATGGCACCTCCTTCCCATATGTATAAATACAAATATACAGAGAAGGAATGTTCTGGGCACACAATAAGCTATACCCTCATACTGTACTGTCTAAGGGAAACAATATGGCACCTCCTTCCCATATGTATAAATACAAATATACAGAGAAGGAATGTTCTGGGCACACAATAAGATATACCCTCATACTGTACTGTCTAAGGGAAATAATATGGCACCTCCTTCCCATATGTATAAATACAAATATACAGAGAAGGAATGTTCTGGGCACACAATAAGCTATACCCTCATACTATACTGTCTAAGGGAATCAATATGGCACCTCCTTCCCATATGTATAAATACAAATATGCAGGGAAGGAATGTTCTGGGCACACAATACGCTATACCCTCATACTGTACGGTCTAAGGGAAACAATATGACACCTCCCTCCCATATGTATAAATACAAATACACAGAGAAGGAATGTTCTGGGCACACAATAAGCTATACCCTCATACTGTACCGTCTAAGGGAAACAATAAGACACCTCCTTCCATATGTATAAATACAAATATACAGAGAAGGAATGTTCTGGGCACACAATAAGCTATACCCTCATACTGTACTGTCTAAGGGAAACAATATGGCACCCCCTTCCCATATGTATAAATACAAATATACAGAGAAGGAATGTTCTGGGCACACACTAAGCTATACCCTCATACTGTACTGTCTAAGGGAAACAATATGGCACCTCCTTTCCATATGTATAAATACAAATATACAGAGAATATATGAATGAGCCACATGCAGGCAAAAGAGGGATAGGAACAGGTCTGGACTGGGATTCAAAATAGGGCCTATTGCAAGTACACAGAAGCCCAAACAGCCACCCACCAGTACAATAAATAGTGACTGTCTATGTCATCTTCCAGCAGCCCCTCTGGCATTTGAGTCCAAAGATTGCCAGTCCAGGTCTGGATAGGACTGTAGTAATGGGTAGTCCTTGACCAACTAGATTTATTAACTACCCCAATCCATATCTGACTGTAAGTGATGTGAAGCTGGAAATTTCCCAATCTGCCCAACATGGGGTTGAAGAAAAATCTGCCAGAGTATTTAGGGTAGGAAGTAGGGTAGGAAATGGAAAGGCTAAAATGAAGTTAGCTTTATCAGAAAGGTCTATATAAATACACCAGTAAACCCTAAAAGTAATGCTGCTCTGGGTCCTTTGTCAAAAGAAACAGCATTTCTTTCCTTCAATTGAGTACACATGGACTTCTGTATCAGACTTCCTGTTTTCAGCTTAAACCTCCAGGGCTAGGGCTTGAGCATGCTCAGTTTGCTCCTCTATCCCACTCCCCCTCCCTTTTCCCCCTTCCTCCTCCCCTCCCTGCTGTAATCTGAGCCCAGAGCTATGAGTGAGCAGGGAGAGACTCAGACAGGAAGTGATGTCACACCAAGCCAATATGGCAGCTGCTATCCTAAACAAACAGAGAGCTTCTAGAGCTGTTTACTCAGATATGGTAAATCGTTCTGCAGAATAAATATAGTGTTATAGCTTGCACTATTGTGGCTAATCTATTGGCAATAAACTGCTTTCCTTCTTCTTTAAAGGGTCTCTGTAGCTAAATTTCACTCTGTATTGCAATCAACTCGAGCACTGTCTGGAGCCCTATGGGCACACTGCATGCCTGGCATAGCATTATCTCTGGGTCTCTGGGTGATTATTCCTGTGTATTGCCTCTGGGCCAGGCTGTGAAAGGCATTGGGACAGCTATCCGTGTGACCAGTCAGAGGTTACCTGAACCTAGAGGCAGTGTACCAAGGAAAGTACAGACCCGAGTAACCTGGAGAGCACAGAGAAGACAGAGCTGCAGGCAAGTGTCAGTAATGGGTTGAGCTGATATGTACACACATATTTAGGAAACGAACAAGTCAGGGATAATTTGGGGATCCTATGCTGTGCCTGGTTTAAGTGTTACTGTTGCTTTAATTCTTACCCTCCAGGTGTTACATATATATATATATATACATATATATATATATATATATATATATATATATATATATATATATATATATATATATAGGATATAAGGTGATGGCACTCACAGGATTTGATTAGACAACAACTGGATAAAAAAAGAAAAAAGTTTATTGATCCAACGTTTCGGTCCCACACAAGGACCTTATATATATATATATATATTTTTTTTTTCAGGGCCTTTTGGGCTCTTGTTGGAAAATCTCCAAGATCCACTAAAACGAAAGCTGAGTATTTAAGTACATTAACTACCGGTAATTAACCAACATTAAACCCGACAAATACAAATTGAGTTTAACCCACCGGCAATGGCAGGTCACAGGCCGACCAATAGTATTCTCTGGAAAAACTCCCCACCTGCAGAGGCCATTTTGTACGGGTTGGTTGCAGTTAATAAACCAGTCACTTCTCTTTTCGGGAGGAATTCAAGGTTCAGTGGCTGGTAAACAAATCCGTCACAGCCCGTTTTTTTTAGACGTGCATGGCTTGGGAACTTTAATAAGGAGGAAACTCCGCTAAAGCCTGGGAATATGATAAGAATATTCGTCTTCAGCAACAAATCGAATGAAACTCTCAGTACCGGCCAGTATCTTTTTTATTTTCTGCAATATTGCTGAAGGGAAGACAAGTTCTGGATGTCTAAATTAAGCTTCCATATCATATACATGCATGCAATGTGTAAACACTGAACCTAGGTCATAAAGCAGGGCAGGACTGCTGCTTACAATGGGGATCAGATAGGATCTGTGCAGCCACTGGGACAGAATGCTCTGTTATACAGATAGCTAGAATCTCAGCTGCCATAAAGCAGGACAGGACTGCTGCTTACAATGGGGATCACATAAGATCTGTGCAGCCACTGGGACAGAATGTTCTGTTATACAGATAGCTAGAATCTCAGCCATAAAGCAGGGCAGGACTGCTGCTTACAATGGGGATCACATAGGATCTGTGCAGCCACTGGGACAGAATGCTCTGTTATACAGATAGCTAGAATCTCAGCCATAAAGCAGGGCAGGACTGCTGCTTACAATGGGGATGACATAGGATCTGTGCAGCCACTGGGACTGAATGCTCTGTTATACAGATAGCTAGAATCTCAGCCATAAAGCAGGGTAGGACTGCTGCTTACAATGGGGATCACATAGGATCTGTGCAGCCACTGGGACAGAATGCTCTGTTATACAGATAGCTAGAATCTCAGCCATAAAGCAGGGCAGGACTGCTGCTTACAATGGGGATCAGAGAGGATCTGTGCAGCCACTGGGACAGAATGTTCTGTTATACAGTTAGCTAGAAATCTCAGCCATAAAGCAGGGCAGGACTGCTGCTTACAATGGGGATCAGATAGGATCTGTGCAGCCACTGGGACAGAATGCTCTGTTATACAGATAGCTAGAATTATTATTTTTATTTTAAAGCTTTAAGCATTCCTGTTGTTTTATTTATTTGACTCTCATGAACTAATAATAAACCTCAGTACAAAAAAGTTTGAATATAAGCAAAAAAAAAAAAAGAATTATTCTGCTGTCATTCTCATCCTTGAAAAGAGAAATGTATTCACTTGGTTAAAGAGATAAAATTGTTGGGGAGAGAGAGGGGGACTGAGAGAGAGGAAGAGACAAAGAGAAGGATAGAACAGTCTCTCTGTTTTTCTCTCATTTTTTTCTTTATAATCCTCTCTGATTGTTTCGCCCCATCATCAAACCCGACGGTCCCTCTGTGTTTTTGCATTCCGTCTGAAGCATTCAATCACGCCGCACGCTGGGACCTATGAATTATACATGGCTGAGTGGGTCATAACATTTTAAAGGAGAGGGAAAAAACATAAAAAAAACAACCAAACTTTTCTCTTGTCTCTGCCAAGTTATTTTGGTTTATTTGTTGGAGAGTCTTATTTTTCCGTATCTTCGCAGCAGATTTATATTAGGGAAAAGATGCTTTACCTGCTGCAATATCTTTCATCTCTGCCAGCAGAAAGCCATAAAGCGATGTTATTTTCTTCGTTTGAGAAGCGGTTTAAGGCAAATTGCCCGATAATCCACTCAGGAGCTTCTCTGCGTTATTAAGTTATTGTTAAGGTCGCTCTGCAAATGGAAACCAATCGGCAGTTGTACTCAGGAGTATGGGGGGTATTAATGTAGCAACAAATACCAGTCCCTTTCATGTATCTCTGTATAATACACAAAAGCCATGAATATCCTGTAAATTATATCCTTATAAACGGTGAGTTCTGATGTCATCAGTTATAAACGGTGAGTTGTGATGTAATTTCTGTCACATGACTCACTGAAATTTGTGTATTATAATAAATAAAGTACCCCCAGTTGCAAAATATGAGGATATTAGAAGTTACCTTGGAGTTCCATGACCTGTATAAAAACACTCGGCCTTCGGCCTCGTGTTTTTATATGGTCATGAAACTCCTCGGTAACTTATAATATCCTTATATTTTACAAGAGGGGGTACTTTATTCACTATATTATTTCCATGGGCACAACAGATATATATATATATATATATAATACACAATACCATGAATATCCTGTAAATTATATCCTTATAAACGGTGACTAGTGATATCATCAGTTATAAACGATGAGTAGTTATGTCATTTCTGTCACATGACTCACTGAAACTTGTGTATTATAATAGATAAAGTACCCCCTGTTGCATAATATGAGGATATTGGAAGTCACTTCTGAGTTCCATGACCCGTGCTTTTATATGGTCATGGAACGCCTCGGTAACTTATAATATCCTTATATTTTACAAGAGGGGGATCTTTATTCACTATATAATACATGAATGTCATGTAAATTATATCCTTATAAACGGTGCTTAGTGATGTCACCGGTTATAATCGGCATTTAATTATGTAATTTCTGTCACATGACTCACTAAAACTTGTGTGTTATAATAAATAAAGTAACCCCTGTTGCAAAATATGAGGATATTGGAGGTCACATCCATGCCTTCTGCCTTGTGGTATTATCCCTATATTTTACAAGAGAGGGTACTATATTCACTATACTGTTTATATATCAGCTAGCTGACAACTGCAATGAAGAGCATCAGTATGAATTAGGGATGCACCAAATCAGACGGGTCAGACGGGCCTGCTGGAATCATGGCCCTCATCATAGTGGGTTCTGCTTCTCTGGGCTTGTCAACACGGGTAGTTGAGGGATTGACCCCTGGGCCGCTGGGGTCATTTATAGCACAAGTTTAGTGTGCAAAGTGCAACTCTGTATGCATTTTTACCCAAAATGCAGTGTTTTTCCCCCATAATTCCAGTGTCATTACAGTCGCCATTTGAGCATGACGCAATTGCGGCCAATTCATCACAATGGTTGCACTTGCACTTCAGCATTAATAGGATTGAAATGCACCGAAAACGTCTCCAGCATTTAGCGATGGAGCCCACCCTGGAGCCTCTGTAGTAAATCCAAGGTTCCTCTCCCTCAACAGACACACTTGCGCTTGATTTCGGAACAGGAGACAAAAGGAAGGCAGTGGCACAGACATACCATTAATAAATGCTATTGTGCAACTGACTTGCCCCTTTCTAATTATGTGGTTCACTTGGAAAAAAAAAAAACGCTAATCAAATTCATGTAAACTGCTAGGAACTTTTTTCTATTTTTTACTAGTTAGCTGAAAATTAACAACCTTGCAATGTTGCTCTACTTAAAAAATTGAAGTAAGTGGCAGAGAGGAGTCATCTGACGTTTTTGGATAGACAGCAGTGCAGTTTTTTGTCTTCGCTTGATTCCTAGTATGAGCGGATGAATGGAAATTAAAAGTGCCAAATGAAATCAAAAACAGCCTTGTGTTATTTCTATGGACGCCAATGAGATTAAGCCAATCGATTGGCCTCTTTGTAAATTGGTTGCCAGTTGCAATTAAGAGCATCTGTGTGCTTTAGCCCACACCAGAAATTGAAGAGTTATTTTTACAATTAAGCTGTAAACCAAATGGAGCAAAGTGAGTATTCACTATTGGTCACCCAAGGGAAAGGCCACGGTCTCGCCCAAGAATGGAATTTGTTTTCTGGACAATGCCGGATAGTGTAGTAAAATATCCAGCCGCAGATGATTCCTCCTTGGGCGTAAACTAGAAAGCTTTGAGCCTTTATAAGTAGCCAACAAATTCCTTCCCTTCGGTTGAACTGGGAACTGGAGACGGGGCACCTGCATGGGAAGCAGCATGGTTCTTTCATGCCTCATCTGTGTGTTTGGAAGAAAATATACATACCCCCCATGGACCAGCATGGCCAGCTGTAGATATAGTAGAAAGGCAATGAGATAAAATGAAACATCTATAAAACAAAAACCTAATTCTAAAAGCTGCAGGGATCCCACCAGGCTTGGACCTCTAGGATGTAGGTCTTGCTTATGAAACCTTTTCCTGAATCGCCTCCAGTCCTGGGGCCTAATGGGGAGCATGACAAGGCTGCTGCTAACACCTCTCCCTATGCACCTTAGCATCCTGCTGGCTCTTCCCACAGCTTTGCTCCTTCACTTGTCAGCTGAAATAATACTTCTGGGTGGATGATGTTTCAGAGAAGCCAAGAGAAGTCTCTCCTGTAGCACAGGGCTAATAAAGCTTCGCATCTGCAGGCAACGGTGCCATGTGTTAATGCCCAGAAAATTCAATAAATAACAGAACGGATTGTGCGGCTCATCATTCATGCTCTGATAATTATCGGAGGGTTCTGTAGATGCCATGATACTTAACATCATTATTTGTGAGTAATTATTGAAACTGTATATTTAATTTTCATTAGTGGGGATGGTGGAAGCCTGCGTCAGCATTGTGTTTATACAATTAAACTCATTACTCTGTCGCGGCCTGACTGTAAACACCGATTTTATTCCCCCCGCCCTTCATATTTTAGAGATGGCACAGTCACACAAAACATTGGCCAAAATCAGTGGCTGGCCATTGTGTGCCACCATGTTTCCATTGGGATATAGGTTTACATATTCAAAAGGGCTCAAGCGTCAAAAGGCACACAGCAGAAAAATAGGTGTCGTTTTGTCCCCAGAATTCCAGTTTGATTGGGCCCACTGCGATCAGCTGAACAATTTGAGTCAACGGAGGTGCAAAATCCATATGTAGATGGGCACATTTGAGGAAAAGAAGTATGAAGGGAAAGTTTTAGGTACACAACTCTCTTTATAGGGAGCACACTGGATTTTGTGTAGTTGTGCTAAAATTGGGAAACTGGATAATTTAACTAGTAGAGCTACAGTATATTCTGATCAGGTGGTGCCCTGGGCACCCATCAGCGACATTGGTGCAAGTGACTTCACAACCTAATGCACAAGGTCGTTTAAAACCAATGACCCACAAATGACACCCCTACCCCCCACTGTTTTTATTGAAATATATCTTGTGGCAGAAGAAGAGTTTTTTTTTCTCAAAAAAATGTATTTACATTATATAGGCATCCAAGCGCCACCCCTATAAAGCTGCCGCCCCTAGGCGCAAAATCTCGAGTGTCTAGAGGAATCACGGGGGCCCGTACAACAAAATTTTCAGATCTTTTTGCCGCTTCAGGTCTTCAACTTCGGCTCCTTTTGTCGTTTCAGATCTTTTCACTGCTTTGGGACTTCAACTTCGGCTCCTTTCGTAGCTTTGGGTCTTTTTGCCGTTTCGGGACTTCAACTTCAGATCCTTTTCTCGTTTCAGATCTTTTTGCTGCTTTGGGACTTCAACTTCGGCTCCTTTCGTATCTTTGGGTCTTTTCGCCGCTTCGAGACTTCAACTTCGGCTCCTTTCGTAGCTTTGGGACTTTTCGGCTCAATTCATAGCTTTGGGTCTTTTCGCCGCTTCGGGACTTCAACTTCGGCTCCTTTCGTAGCTTTGGGTCTTTTCGCAGCTTCAGGACTTTTGCTCTTTCCGACTTTAGCTCTTTGGGGCTTCGGGCAGGTGAGGCATGTCTTCGGAGCTGGGGGGGGCTGGCTATTTTGAAAAGAGCAGCACAGCCGAGCCCCCCTTTAGGCCCGGTACAAGAGTACCCCCTGTGCCCGCCGATGACGGCCCTGTCTATAGGTAAATACAGCTTTGGGGACGAGTAAAGATGAATGCCAATAGGTACTACAGCACTCTGCATGGAATTTTAGTGGACACAGAACTGCCCATAGATAGATTGTAGATAAGAATATAAAGATTACATTATGAGATATTTGCAGTATTTAGCCTATCCCTGTACTACAGCTCAGCATTATTCACAGGTTCAATTATTTATTAGAACAGCACACCTCACACTTGATTCAAATACCAGATGGATCAGGCAGCTCTTCTCTGCCAATTCCCAAAGTCACGATAAGGTTAAGAAGGGCGCCATATGCTGGAAGTAGCAGCTGGGTCGGATTGCCTGTATCTTGCAATTCTTTGCTCTCTGTTCGATCATCACAAGTTGAGAAAACATGTCCGTGCTGAACACCTGGGAAATTGTTGGGCTCCTAAGTGAATCATGTGCTTTGGGGCCAACTTGCTAAAATAGGTGAGCTAACAGGATTCCTTTGATATCCATGGATGGAGTTGTCACCCCCCCCAACACTCATCAAACTATAAATGAAATATTAACATTTAATGTATAATACCTCAGATCAAATGGCAGGATAAATACAGTGCCAGTACCATGTATAATACCCCAGAACTCACAGTGCCAATTCCATGTATAATACCCCAGAACTCACAGTGCCAATTCCAATTCCATGTATAATACCCCAGAATAAATACAGCAGGATAAATACTGGTCCAATTCCCAATGTAAAACCCCCAGAATACATGGTAGGATTAATACAGGGCCATTTCCATTTATTCCATGTATACCCCCAATTCCATGTATACCCCCATAACACAAGGCAAGATAAATACAGGGCCATTTCCATGTTAATACCCTAGAATACATGGCAGAATAAATACAGTGCCAATTCCATGTATAATACCACAGAATACATGACAGGATGAAAACAGTCCTAATTCCAAGTATAATACCCCAGAACACACAGCAGGATAAATACAGGTCCAATTTCATATATAAAACCCCAAAATACACGGCAGGATAAATGCAGTGCCATTTCCATATATTCCATGTATACCCCCATAACATAGGGTAGGTTAAATACAGGGCCATTTCCATATATTCCATGTATACCCCCATAACACAAGGCAGGATAAATGCAGTGCCATTTCCATATATTCCACGTATAGCCCCATAACACATGGTAGGATAAATACAGGGCCATTTCCATATATTCCCCATAACACAAGGCAGGATAAATGCAGTGCCATTTCCATATATTCCATGTATACCCCCATAACACAAGGCAGGATAAATGCAGTGCCATTTCCATATATTCCATGTATACCCCCATAACACAAGGCAGGATAAATACAGGGCCATTTCCATGTATAATACCCCAGAACACAAAGCAGGATAACATTTCCATACACAATACCTCCAGAACATACGGCAGGATTAGTACAGTGCCAATTCCACATATAATAACCCAGAACACACATCAGAATAAATGCAATGCCAGAACACATGGCAGTAGAAATGCAATGTTAGCGTATTAGAACACCTCCCTTTTCTATTTTAGGAAATCCATTGGTGTTGGTATGGGGGTGATTTAACCTCCCCAAGCCTTTATTAAAATCCCCCTGAGTTTACTTCCCTCTTTGTCACAAGACCAGTTGAGTGAGTTAACTTTGCCTTCAGTCCATTCCTCATAGACAGTTGGGGAACTGGTGCCTCCAATTAAATGTCTGTGTTGGCAGAAAACAGAAATCATGGATGTAAACCGAAAAAAACAATCCGAAAACATAAAAAAACATTCATACTGCCACGGTTTTGTATCAATAATTATAATAGGTGATAAAAAGTAACTGCAGAAATGGCACAGTTTCTCCTAAAATTGTATAGGAACCTCTTAGAAGTCTTCCTGCCCCCCATATTTTTGTGCCATTAAAATCCACCTTGGCAGCATCTCTGTCTTCTGCTGCCAGAAGTAATATTGGATGTTTAGTCTCCATATGATAATAAGCTCTTTTTTTTTTTTTTACACTTTTTTTTTACCGCATTCTGCCAATTATCTGATTAAATTATCCGGCAAAGCCTCTTCAAACTGTCTGAGAAATCACAGCCGCTCGTGTACATGCAAAATTAATAATTAGATCCTGCAGATGAATGGCGCTCGCCACTGCAAACTCGCAGGGATTCTGAAATTACCTATTATGGCGACGTTACGGAATCTAGGGAGCGGCGATTCCTCCCAAAAAACAGAATAAAACTGAAGAAGCTCCAGAGGAGACAGGAGAAATATAGCAGCGTGTTGGCTGACACTTCGCCTGGAAGTTATATAATGCGCATTTTATGCTGCCGCAGATCAGATGCGTTGGCTTCACTGCAGGATTTTGGGGACGTTCAAAGGCATTTAACCCCTTTGGGCTGCACAGGGGATTCCTGCATCCGTCTATTAAAGGAAAAGCAATGTTTGGAAACTAATGATATGCTAAAGTAAATAACATGTCCATGCTATACTAATGAGGCTGCCCCCAATGGCTACACAGCAGCTTGTTTATATAAAATATAGTAGTATTTATCTGTTATCTACTGTGTGTCCTGTGCTTGAATGGCTGCCCCCATGGCTACACAGCAGCTTGTTTATATAAACTATAGTAGTACTTATCTGTTATCTACTGTGTATCCTGTGCTTGAATGGCTGCCCCCATGCCTACACATCAGCTTGTTTATATAAACTATAGTAGTATTTATCTGTTATCTACTGTGTATCCTGTGCTTGAATGGCTGCCCCCATGGCTACACAGCAGCTTGTTTATATAAACTATAGTAGTACTTATCTGTTATCTACTATGTATCCTGTGCTTGAATGGCTGCCCCCATGGCTAGACAGCAGCTTGTTTATATAAACTATAGTAGAACTTATCTGTTATCTACTTTATATCCTGTGCTTGAATGGCTGCCCTCATGGCTACACAGCAGCTTGTTTATATAAACTATAGTAGTACTTATCTGTTATCTACTGTGTATCCTGTGCTTGAATGGCTGCCCGATGGCTACACAGCAGCTTGTTTATATAAACCATAGTAGTACTTATCTGTTATCTACTGTGTATCCTGTGCTTGAATTGCTGCCCCCATGGCTACACAGCAGCTTGTTTATATAAACTATTGTAGTACTTATCTGTTATCTACTGTGTATCCTGTGCTTGAATGGCTGCCCCCATGGCTACACAGCAGCTTGTTTATATAAACTATAGTAGTACTTATCTGTTATCTACTTTGTATCCTGTGCTTGAATGGCTGCCCCCATGGCTACACAGCAGCTTGTTTATATAAACTATAGCAGAACTTATCTGTTATCTACTGTGTATCCTGTGCTTGAATGGCTGCCCCCATGGCTACACAGCAGCTTGTTTATATAAACTATAGTAGTACATTTCTGTTATCTACTTTGTATCCTGTGCTTGAATGGCTGCCCCCATGCCTACACAGCAGCTTGTTTATATAAACTATAATAAGGTTTCTGAAGCAAACACCCTGGTTGTACAGGACATTACCTGTTCATTAATTTAAAACACTTTCATTTTTGGGTGTTACTGTTCCTTTAATAGGTCATAGTGCAGTTGCCATTGTAGCCACATTCCAGACTCGGGCCACAGGTGGGCTACTATGTCAGTAAAGCCCATTGGTGATTTGCTTAAACACACGATAAAAGCCCCCCGTGTTGCATGTTTCCATCCTGCTATTTAAAGGGAGTGGGGGGCTTGTTGTGATGCATCGCTGCTGCCTACACAGTAAGGGAGTGTTTGGGAACACAGTGTCACCATTTAGATGTGAGTTCTGGGAGTACTTGCCTTGTAGCAATATGCTAATTAGTCTTACTCCCACATTTGCAGGGATTATTTAAATCACTGGAAGGAACTGTATCTGAGTGAGAGGCACCGAGCCCTCCAGTCTCATTCTGTTCTTATCAAAGAGGGGACACACTGCCGAACCCCTTAAAAGGGACATTACAAGGCACTTACTGGGGAAGAGAAAAGCGCAGTATCACAGAAACAACCGAACATTAAAATCAGGGGCTTAACGTTACATTCTCCCACATAAAAATAACAGTACTCCCCACAATATGCAGCTAAGTCTCCCCAAACAGTAGTTACCATTTACTTTCCTTCCCTTGGGCGTAATGTACTGCAGGAGAAAGTAGTAGAATGTGATGTTTAACACTCATTTGCGTGAGATCAGGGCTGAGTTTTTATTTGTGTTACCCCAATGTTTCTATATATCTGTAACCTTGTTATGAGCTAAGGGGGCCCAGTCTGAAGGCCAGTTATGGGGAGATTTGGGGTGAGTGCTTATTTATGCGCTGGGTACCCCTGGAATTATAGCAGGGTGACTGTTACCCCAATATTTCTATATATCTGTAACCTTGTTATGAGCTAAGGGGGCCCAGTCTGAAGGTCAGTTAGGGGGAGATTTGGGGTGAGTGTTTATTTGTGCCCTGGGTACCCATGGAACTATAGCAGGGTGACTGTTACCCCAATGTTTCTATATATCTGTAACCTTGTTATGAGCTAAAGGGATCCAGCCTGAAGGCCAGTTAGGGGGAGATTTGGGATGAGTGATTATCTGTGCCTGGTTATTGAATTACTGGATTAAATTATAGATTACATTTTAAGTAAATAATTTGAATTTTTTAGAATGATTTCCTTTTTCTCTGTAATAATAAAACAGTAGCTTGTACGTGATCCCAACAAAGATATAATTAATGCTTATTGGAGGCAAAAACAATCCTATTCGGTTTATTTAATATTTAAAAGATTTTTTTTAAGGTATGGAGATCCAAATTATAGATATCTGGAAAAAGCCCAGGTCCTGAGCATTCTGGATAACAGGTCCCATACCTGTACCTTAAATCTCTTGATGGGATTGTTATATTAAGAATGTAAACTGAGGGCACATTGCTGTGCGGGTGGAGTTGCGGGGATTAACCCTTCACCTGTGGAAACGTATTTCTCCGTTTAAAGGGCCACCATGTGCTGACTCTTATACCTGGCATGGCGGGTGCACAGATGGGAACAGGGTGGGGGACTGATTGATGGCAGTGATGCAAATTCTTGCACTGACAGTGGTGGGTACAAATACATGGAGGCATAAAAACGGGGCACTTTGCTTTTCTGTCCCCCTTTAATAAATATACCTTTTAGAAGTGTGAGTGCCGTGGATTTGGAGCTATTTGTATATGCTGGGCTGCATGATTGTATTGAAGTCAGAACTCGTCTGTGTTTGTTTATTGTGGAAACTACTGTGAAGCTGCGGCAGCAAGAAGGAACGCAGGCGATTGGACGGATGTTTTGCAAAAAATGACCCGCTCCTCTGTATAATCACTTACCTCTAATTACACATCCCTGGGAAACAGCAGGGTGTATGTCCACTTTCTAATTGTCATGGCTACGGCCCCCTCACGCTTTTCCGCTCTGCAGTCTGTCGGATAAATACACCTCGGTTGCCATAGTAACGCATGGTGTGTTTTAAGGATATAAACTTTCCAGAAAGTGCAGAGAGAACTTCGGAGCAGCTCGGCGAATGAGCTCTGCGTCTGGCCTTTTCATATTTACTTTTAGTGGGATTAGACCATTTTCAATTGGTCTTTGTTTTTAATTGTGTTTTTTTAATTATTTAGCAGCTCTCCTGATTGGAAGTTCAGGAGCTATCTAGTTGCTAGGGTCTGATTTTACCCTAGCAACCAGGCAGTGGTGTGAATGAGAGACTGGGATATTAATAGGAGCTTGAATAGAAAGATAAGCAATAAAAAGAATCAATAACAAGAAAATCGCAGCCAGAGAAGACAGTTGTTTTTTTTGACTTCCAGGGTCAGTGACCCCACCCCCCCAGTGAAAAGATGCAGAAATGGATGGCAAAACATGTAAAGGCCATTTCAAAAATGTTTAAAGTTGTTAAAAACAGGAAATTCTATAACATCTAAACATTAAAGGAGATGTTCACCTTAAAATTAACATTTAGGGGTTATTTGCTATACTCTGAATGCAAAAATCATGGAAAGTTTGTGAATTTTTTTTATAAAATTGGACTTTAAAAAAAATCATGAATGTTTCGGAATTTATTAAACCCCGAGGATGGAAAAGTCCGAATCTGAAAATCCGGAATCTCAGCCCTGTCGAGGTTTCATATAAGTCAATGGGAGAACTCCCAATGATTTTTTGATTTGCGCTGGGTTTCATGCAATACCCCAAAGTTTTCTGAGTTTTGGAGTGAAAATTCAGAAAAAAAACGTGAAAATCTGATGTAAAAATCCGAAAAATTCGTGAAAATCAGATTTTTTCCCGCAAAGCACATTTTCAGAAAAATATAATAATAAATAAGCGTGAAATAAGAGTTTGTAGCAGAAAATATTGAGATAAATTCGAACTTGGATAAATAACCCCCTTAGTATTATGCAGAGTGATTCTAAGACAACTTGCAATTGGTTGCTAGGATCCAAATTCCCCTAGCATTCATTTGAATAAGAGACTGGAATATGAACGAGAGAGGGACTGAATATAAAGATGGGTAACAAAAAGTAGCAGTAACAATAAATCTGTAGTCTTACAGAGCATCTGAATTTTAGATGGGGCCAGTGACCCCCATTTGAAAGTTGCAACAAATCAGAAGAAGGCAGCAAATAATTTAAAAACTGTAGAAAAGACAAAATGAAGACCAATTGAAAAGTTGCTTAGAATTTACCATTCTATAACATACTCAAACTTATATATTTTTTTTATGCTGATATCCTATTGAAAAGGGGAACTTTGCAGGCAGGCCTGTTTCTTTGCTGATGTGGAAAGGAAAATGCGATGTCGAACTAAAGTCACACGATACCAAATCCTAAAACCAACTGAAAATTAACTCAATGTCTACTTCATACTTAAGAATGAGTTATAACATCAACTACCCCTTTAAACATAAGTGCAGATTCAGACTGCTGAATTATATCCTCCGAATATCTACATGGAATAAGCAGGAATCAGGCAAAATTTGGAGGCATTTGGGGGGGGGGCCCTACTTATGATCCTGTCAGTCACAGAGCTGATTAGTGCCCTTTCCTATAATGGCTTTCAAGATGTGCGCACGTTGCCCGGCAGTAATTGATTGCAGTCACCCAGCTCATTTCATCTGTCTGGGAATCAACCGAGTATAGAGATGATTCTTCTGATCTCCTCTGCCCCCTGAATTAAAATTGCCTTCGATACCTCTTGCAGCTGCTCTGTTTGCCGATGAGATAATGCCAGCCATAATAACGGGTTGACAGGGATAAACCTCACAAAAATTGGTTTGGAGGGTAATTTGCAGCCACCGTACTGCTTGCTCTGTGCGCCACCTTATAAAGGCAAAGTTATCTGTAGATTCTGCACTGCAGTTAAAAAGGCCCATTATGAGTCAAAGGAAAGTTTCAGAAACAGCTCAAAGGAGAAGGAAAGCTACAGAAGCAGTTTATTGCCAATAGATTAGCCACAATAGTGCAAGCTATAAGACTTTATTTATTCTGCAGAATGCTTTACCATACCGGAGTAAACATCTATAGAATCTCTCTCTGTTTGTTTAGGATAGCAGCTGCCATATTAGCTTGAGTTACATCACTTCCTCCCTGAGTCTCACTCACAGCTCTGGGCTCAGATTACAGCAGGGAGGGGAGAAGGGAGGGGGAGAGAGGAACAAACTGAGCATGCTCAAGCCCAAGCCCTGGAGGTTTAAGCTGAAAACAGGAAGTCTGATACAGAAGCCCATGAGTACACAATAGAAGGAAATGCTGTGTTTCTTTTGACAGAGGACTCAGAGCAGCATTACTTTGAGAGTTTACTGATGTATTTATATAGACCTTTCTGATAAAGCTTACTTAATTTTAGCCTTTCCTTCTCCTTTAAGGGCCATCTGTACCGATCTGATACCCAATATGAGCAGCAGTCCTGCCTTGCTTTATGGCTGAGATTCTGGCTATATTTATAACCAGTTTCTGACCGGCCCACTGGTCAGTGGGCCCTCCTGCTTGTCATCATTTGGCCTATTTCATGGTCATTATCAATTTCTATAAGAACAAAGAGGCTAAATAGATGGATTAATAGATTATAGCATGTAAAGAAAAGAGACTAGGAGAACAGAGGTTGAGTGAGGAGAGTAAGAATAATAGTACTGAGAGTGGCCCCTGGTCTAAAGTTTTTGGGGGACCTCTGGTGACTGGTGTCCCAGGTAAACACTGTGTGGGGGCCCCTGAGGTAGCAGTCCCAGTGGGCCCAGGACCCCCAGTCCAACACTGTTTTTAACAGAGCATTCTGTCCCAGTGGCTGCACAGATCCTATTCGATCCCCATTGTAAGCAGCAGTCCTGCCCTGCTTTATGGCAGCTGAAATTCTAGCTATCTGTATAACAGAGCATTCTGTCCCAGTGACTGCACAAATCCTATCTGATCCCCATTGTAAGCAGCAGTCCTGTCCTGCTTTATGGCTGAGATTCTAGCTATCTGTATAACAGAGCATTCTGTCCCAGTAGCTGCACAGATCCTATCTGATCCCCATTGTAAGCAACAGTCCTGCGCTGCTTTATGGCTGAGATTTTAGCTATCTGTATAACAGAACATTCTGACCCAGTGGCTGCAAAGATCATATCTGATCCCCATTGTAAGCAGCAGTCCTGTCCTGCTTTATGGCAGCTGAGATTCTAGCTATCTGTATAACAGAGCATTCTGTCCCAGTGGCTGCACAGATCCTATCTGATCCCCATTGTAAGCAGCAGTCCTGTCCTGCTTTATGGCAGCTGAGATTCTAGCTATCTGTATAACAGAGCATTCTGTCCCAGTGGCTGCACAGATCCTATCTGATCCCCATTGTAAGCAGCAGTCCTGCCCTGCTTTATGGCTGAGATTCTAGCTATCGGTATAACAGAGCATTCTGTCCCAGTGGCTGCACAGATCCTATCTGATCCCCATTGTAAGCAGCAGTCCTGCCCTGCTTTATGGCTGAGATTCTAGCTATCTGTATAACAGAGCATTCTGTCACTGTGTAAAAATTAACATATCTTTAAAAAAGGGGTTTATATTAAGTGTCCAGGATTTTTGAGGAGGGGGACAACATGTGATCCCCCCATAGGATTGCAAAATACCTGGAAACATAGAATTCAAATCCAATTTAGATTATACTATCCTTGAAACATGATTAATCCATGATGTCCGTGATACATTAAATGACAGAATTGATGTATCTTGGGTTCCTTCTGTTCTGACAGTTGACTTGGCTTCAGACGCCTTGACAGTGAAACTGCCCTATTCCTGAATGCCTCTTTGTTTCCCTTTCCATCTTGGGAGAGGGGAAGTCATTTAATTAGACATGATTTAGGAAGTTAAGAAACTCCCATTACAACCCTCTTTTTGCTCTGTGCTTTTGCAGCTTGAGACAAATATCATGTGCGAGGGCAGAACTTTCAGGGTAAATCCCATGCTTTTGGTCTTTAAAAAAACCATTCTGCTATTTAAATATTTTGTTGTTGCTTAACAGAGAATTCCACCCAAAATATACTTACAATGTTGTTTTAGCATGACAGGATTAAAGGGAAATTTACAAGAGGAGAAATGATTTCCGGCAAAGAGTAATAATATAGCTACTGGGATATGAAGGAAATAGAAAAAATGTTTTAATTGTATCCTCTTTGGCAGATATTGTCAGACAGATGGCTTCGGATCCAAGCAAGATTCTCAAATGGGCACAGAGGATACAGTATATACAGTATATATATATAGTATAATGAGACATACTTATATAGTATATAAGCCTACAGAATATGAACTCATAAATGGTACATATTGATGTAAATACCTGTCCTGTATAACTAGGCCTGCAGTCTTGTGCAATGATATGATCACAGAACCCCTCAGTGATTTCTAATATCCTTATCATTTACAGTAGGGGGTACATAAGCCCTTATAATACATGAGTGATACTCAGAGTTCCCTGTATAACTCAGCCTGCAGTCTTGTGCATTTATATGGTCACAGAACCCCTCAGTGACTTCTAATATCCTTATCATTTACAGTAGGGGGTACATTATCTCTTATAATACATGAGTGATGCTCAGAGTTCCCTGTATAACTCAGCCTGCAGCCTTGTGCCTTTATATGGTCACAGAACCCCTCAGTGACTTCTGATATCCTTATCATTTACAGTAGGGGGGACATTATCCCTTATAATACATGAGTGATACTCTGAGTTCTCTGTATAACTCAGCCTGCAGCCTTGTGCCTTTATATGGTCACAGAACCTCTCAGTGACTTCTAATGTGCTTATAATTTACAGTAGGGGGTACATTATCCCTTATAATACATGAGTGATACTCAGAGTTCCCTGTATAACTCAGCCTGCAGCCTTGTGCCTTTATATGGTCACAGAACCCCTCAGTGACTTCTAATATCCTTATCATTTACAGTAGGGGGTACATTATCCCTTATAATACATGAGTGATACTCAGAGTCCCCTGTATAACTCAGCCTGCAGCCTTGTGCCTTTATATGGTCACAGAACCCCTCAGAGACTTCTAATATCCTTAGAATTTACAGTAAGGGGTACATTATCCCTTATAATACATAAGTGATGCTCCCTGCAGTCATGTGCCTTTATATGGGCACAGAGCTCCTCCTTTCTAGAGTGAAAACTTTCTACATCACAATCCCACAGTCTTTCCAATATCAAGAGAAATTTTGGGCCAGAAACTTTGAATACAATGATTGCACTTCGCCCGTAGCTTAGGATCTGAGCTATTAGCTCACTGAGCAGCACACTGATAGGCATACATGGGTGCATGGGGTAACTGTGTGCTGGAGGGGTGGGCTCTAACACCTTGGCGTGTCTCCCTAATAATACATTTCCTGCCTTGTAAAAGGCATCATAAAAGTGACGCTACTAAATAAATACAAATCTACATAAAACTCACTTTCTAACCACAAACATTTCCTTCCCTGCAAAGTCTTTTTATGGCTGAATTTTTTTAATACTTGTTAAACAGGATGGGGAGTGCATGGAATTCATTAGAAATTAGATGAAGCCATTGGGGGGGGGGGCTGTTGAAGATTTGCTTGAAGTTTCTCTGGCAGGACAAACGGTGTCAGTGCCAATCTAACCACCAGAAGCTTGGGCTAATAAAATCCAGCTGCCCAGATTGGCGCTCGCAGGCTCTGATATTTCTCTTCCAAATGCTGACAAAGAGAGTCCTGCGGCAGTGGAGAGAAATAAAAAGAAATTCACTTCCAAAAATTCTAAGGATGGATGCTGGGAAATGCTTCAATATTCTGTACAAAAAGCAAAACAGATAAAAACCCAAGCAGGTGACCAGTAGATGGTGATAGCAGGAAAGAGTTCCACAATACAAAAAAGAGAGGAAACGGGGGATCCCCATGGAGCAGAAGAGCTGTCATAAGTGGGAGTAAAGAACTATAGATGGGCAAGATGGAGCAGGTTGAACTTTACATCAGCGTTCCCCAACATGGCAAGATGGAGACAGTAGGGCAAGATGGAGACTGTAAGATAAGAGCCAGGAGGGCAAGATGGAGACAGTAGGACAAGATGAAGATAGTAGGGCAAGATGGAGAATGAAGGAGAAGATGGAGAAAGTAGGACAAGATGGAGATAGTAAGAGAAGATGGAGAATGAAGGACAAGATGGAGACAGTAGGGCAAGATGGAGACAGCAGGGCAAGATGGAGAAGGAAGAACAAGATGGAGACAGCAGGACAATATGGAGACAGTAGGGCAAGATGGACAATGTAGGACAAGATGGAGACAGTAGGGCAAGATGGAGAATGAAGAACAAGATGGAGACAGTAGGGCAAGATGGAGAATGAAGGAGAAGATGGAGAAAGTAGGACAAGATGGAGATAGTAGGAGAAGATGGAGAATGAAGGACAAGCTGGAGACAGTAGGACAAGATGGAGACAGTAGGACAAGATGGAGACAGCAAGGCAGGATGGAGAATGAAGAACAAGATGTAGACAGCAGGACAATATGGAGACAGTAGGGTAAGATGGACAATGTAGGACAAGATGGAGACAGTAGGGCAAGATGGACAATGTAGGACAAGATGGAGACAGTAGGGCAAGATGGAGCCAGGAGAGAAAGATAGAGACAGTAGGGCAAGATGGAGAATGAAGGACAAGATGGAGACAGTAAGGCAAGATGGAGCAAGTAGAACAAGGTGGAGATAGTAAGGCAAGATGGAGAATGAAGGACAAGATGGAGACAGATGGAGAAGATAGAGACAGCAAGGCAAGATAGAGCAAGTAGAACAAGATGGAGATAGTAGGGCAAGATGGAGAATAAAGGACAACATTGACAGTGTTGAAATGGGATGCCAGGGGCCCACCAGAAAACCTTAGACCCAGGGGCCACTTTCCAAACTATTATTTCTCCTCTCCTCGTTAAACCTTTTTATTCTCCTAGTCTTCTATATCTTCTTACTATTTTCATCTTTTTCAAAAAAAAGAAATAGGGAATGACCATGAAATATGCTAAATGGTTAGAAGTAAGAGGCCCACTGACATCTGGTGTGTAAAAGAAACGGATCTGCACACACGCTGATTAATGCAGTCGGGGAATATCCCCTTTTATTCAGCCACCAAACATCAACGTTTCGGGGGGAACACCCACCCTTCTTCAGGACAGCTGGGCCCACCGGGAGTTTTCCTGGTATCCCTGTGGGCCAGTCCGACACTGAAGATGGAGACAGTAGGGCAAGATGGAGACAGTAAGGAATGAACATGTTGTGAAGTACAACTTCCAGCGCCCATGACAGCTGAGAGAACACACAGCAATAAACATTGGAACAATTAAGTCCCAGGAGTAAAGTCTCCATTTAATCCGCATATTTACATTCCTACAAGTGGGAGCTCTCTTACTATTTACTTACTTACTATTTATATTGGGCTGAGAAATTATCTATTGACAGCAGTAAATCAGCAGCCCAGGAGCAAATGTTTCGCCAAGATTCTCTTATTACCCAATATCCTATTGTTGGTCAGAGATCTGACATGGGAAGCTGAGATAAAACCCCATGGATGAGAATGAATGGTTTCCCCAACGTATTCAGCCATGTTTTCTTCATACCTTTCGCTTCCATGATATATTAGAATTTGCTGTATGTCTATGTATGCACATTACAGCCCCTGTACAGGAGTTATGTACCTTTAAATCTGTGCAATCATTTCCTTCACTGTTTAATTGCATGGATCCCATGTTACATGCGTGTGTACTCTTACGAAATGGTTTACTTTGGGTTTTGGGCCATCTGGAAAGCACTTCGGAGCTGGGAGTCAGAATGAAAGGGCAGATTTAATAAACATATAATAAAGTGACTCATCTCCCAGTGCTGCGTCCTATTTGGATTTGCTTTGTCCGCAGGATAAGAGGGTTTATTGTTCCACTGATTTTCTCCAATTCAGTTAGTACCCCTACATTACAAGCCTGTCCTGGGTAGGCTAGTGAGAAAGAACTAAACAATCAGAACTCCAAGTTACAGATAGGAAACACTATGGGGCAGATTTACTAAAGGGCGTCGCAAGTGAAGATTCGCCATAAATCCCATCCGTAGGCACAATGCCAATTAACTAACAGGCGTAGAGGTCACTGTCGCTATCGCAGTTTCGCTCCCTATCGCCAAGCGAATTTTAGCTCAGACGAGCAGTCATTACTCCTCAAACTCACTGTGAGTTTCCTTCTCCAGCTTATACCTGGCGAACTGATAAATCATAGCTCCATCCTCCTCAATCTTATGTTAGTGACATCATATCTGCTTGCCGGAAATGCATTAAAGTTGTAAAAAACTCTGTTTTTTTTTTTATATTTTAAAGCAGGATTGTCTTGAAAAGTTGTAACTATTAAAGATTTTTGTGTTAATTTTTTTCAACCAATTTGAGGGGCATGCCACATATGTTTTAGGGTGGGCTCATGTCTAGGGCATTTAGAGGATCTCTTCTGTCTTTATTCTTTTGTCACGATTGGCTCCCGAAATCCAGAACAGGTGCCAAGCTCCCTGGTCACGGCTCTGCTTCCGCCTGTAGCAGCCTTTGGCCTCGGGAGGAGCCCTCGGCAATTTAGATGCCGCCGAGTCTTAATAAGAGAGGAGCAAAGCAAGGGTTCTGGACAGGCAAAAGGGGTACGGTCATTACCGAGGTTTTGGACAGAAGGCAACAGTTCAGGGAGTAGACGAAAAGCGTAGTCAGGCAGGCAGTGGTCGGTTCATGTGGAGTTTAAGCCACGTCAATCAGGCCGGGGTCGATACAGCCAGCGTTCAAAAATAATCAGGTAGGCAAGGGCATACCTCCCAACATTTTGGAAATAAAAAGTGGGACAAAAAAAAAGTTGCTGCGCGCAGTGTGGCATTTTTTCACCACGCCCGTTTTTGGGCCACACCCCCTAATTACCATGTTCACCATGTTTGGCTAGTTACGAAAATTTGGCTAGTTACGAAAGTTTGAACATATTTCTGTTTTTTTTCAGTTAATACAGTTTTGCTAATGAAGGTGAATTGCACTTTAAGCTGCGAGTCTAAAGGTGGTCATAGACGCACCGACCGATATCGGCAGAAGACTTGGATATCGGTCGGCTCGCCGATCGGGCTGGACGGAAAATTTTGATCGGGTGCCTTTGAAAATCGCCCATTGTTAGTGCTGAATCGTCAGATACAGGTAGCATTCTATTGTTTCTTCCTGTATATCTACCTGTATATCTGCCGGTTCAGCTCTATACGTGTGTATTTAAACGAACGATCTTTTTTGGAAAGATCTTTTCCAAGAAAGATCATAATTGTTACGTCTATGGCCACCTTAACTTCTCCCAAGAGACCGGTTTTCTTATATTGTTACAATTACTTATTTACTTATCTCAAAGTTGTTACAAAAGTATATGATCTGCAGCTGTGGCTGTTCTGGGCTCTCTACCAAAAGCCAATTACGTTAGAAACACTGTTTCTTTTTCTGACTGTTCAGTGCAGAGAAAAATGGGACTTTCCAGTACAAACAAGGGACTGCGGGTTGAGCTGTCAAAAGAGGGACTGTCCCTCTAAAAACGGGACCGTTTTGAGGTATGAGGGTCAATACCTGTAGAATCAGAATAGTCAGGCAGGTAGGGATCAAAACAGGAATCAAACAAGACAAGAATCGCACCCAGGATACTAACAAGTTAGACCTAACAACGGGCAATGAGTTTGGCCGCAAATCCCTTTTAAATATTCGAATTTCACGCCAAATCAGCGCGCGCCCCAGGGACCGTCAGTTACACCGCAGAAGAACCATAAGGCAGACGACCCCACTGGCCTGCTAGACCACCAGGGTGAGTTGTTACAGACTTCAATATTTTTCGTAATTTTTTTGCAGTTTTGCAAATTGTTATGGAGTTTCGCAAATTTTTGGGCGAAGTGAAACGGGACAGATTTGCCCATGCCTAGTAATAAGGTAAATATTGCACCTCACACAGATTTAAGCTCCAGCTGTTTCCTTTCTAGAGATGTGGCAGTTAGAAGGGGCATCTCGTCAGCACCGACGGATCTCTGTGGAGTTGGCAGACAAAGGATGCTGGGAAATGAGACTGTCCATCTAGGCTGAGACAGAGCAAGATGGGAGGTTAGATGAATCCATGTTGGCAGGGAAATGTGTGCACACAGGCGTTACTTGCCCCAAACCTGCCCTACAATTATATTGCCCCCTCAGTCCCCCCCTTGTCATACTGAAAAAGTGCACCCTGAACTGTTCCACTGCAGCGTCAATAAACTCCCCGCACCTTTATTACATTTTAGCCTGAGGACAGCAGACAGCGATTTCCATGCGCAGAAGAAATAGCGAGAGATTAAAACCATTTTTTACACTGTTTTACTGGGGAGCTGACATTTGCACAAAATACATTTCAGCCCAATAAAGTTTATGCCGAGGTCGTTACTGAATAAATAAAATTAAAAGCTGAAGAACTCACTCTCCGACAACAAAACCAGTGCAAGAGGTAGAGGATATGGTAATGGCATAATAGGGAAGTGAGAGGATAAAGAGAAAGACAAGTGGCTTCTATTCTGAGCAGGGTTGCCACCTGGCCGGTATTGTCCAGCAACTAAAAAGACCAATTTGCCAGGAAAACAAAGGGGAGCTGCCTGCTTGGCCCTGCAAACATAGATAGATTACACTGGGACCCACAAAGATTTTTTGACCTGGCCGATCAATTTCCTGACAGATGTCAGCCGAAAAATCGATCCCACTAACCGCACGATAATTTCGAAGGATTGGTCGGACTTCGCTAAGAGAAATCTTTGCGTAAATGGGGAACTTTACTTGTTTTTGTTTCCTACCCTCCCTCCCTAGGGAAGATGGATCCAGTTGAGGGGACGGTGCTCCAGGGTGTTTTACGACCGATCGGCTGGATGGGGTCAGCAAGGAATGTTTCTCGTAGCATTAATTGGCTGAAAAGAGCTAGAGTTTTTGCCTTCCTCTGGAGTACCATTATCTGTGGAGGTCAACGTTACTTGCCTGGGTCAGCTACGGCTCTAGGAGTATGAATTGGTTACGGTGCAGGCCTTCCTTTTTCGCAAGTGTGCATCAGACTTTGTCGTTAAAGAGACTGGATTAGCGCCATTTATGCACAATGTTGAGAGCAGGAGGATGGGCTAAAAAGGCGGTTACTGAGGGCGCTCGGCCCCATGATCCCTGCTCCATGTTTGAAAAAATTTTTGGGAATTGAGCCCACGTTTTTTGAGATACAATTTTTTGGGCAGTGAGCCCATGTTTGGAGAAAAAGAGCCGCAGCTGGGGTCAGGGTGTACCTAGACTTTGATGCTTAAAACTGTTAAATTAAGCCTATGGCCTCCACAGATTTTTGCCATAATATGTCTCTGTGTTTTAATTGAATGGTAGGGGCACATCCTGGGGGATACGGGGCCTATAGTTGGCCTATATGAAGCTGCCCCCCCTTTTGCTGCTATAACTGACCCCACTTTTCTAGGTACATTGTTGCTGGGAGTTGCTTCCATCCAGCCACAGGTTGGGTAATGATGTTGGGGATCAGGCTCACAGTTGGGGTTCCAATTCATCCCACAGGGGTTCAGTTGGGTTGAAGTCAGAGCCCTGTGCAGTCAGGTCTTCTCATCCAGGGTAGGACTGGGAGGTCAGTGCCCACTGGAGGGGGTCAGGGCCCACTGGGGGGGGGTCAGGGCCCACTGGGGGGTGGGGTCAGGGCCCACTGGGGGGTGGGGTCAGGGACTACTGGGGGGGGTGTCAGGGCCCATTGTAGGGGGTCAGGGCCAATTGTGGGGGGTCAGAGGGCCCCCCTCCCCAGTTGCAGCAAACCCCCATCTCCAGTAGCAGCAACCTCCCCTCTGTCCCTCTCCCCCCCTCGCCAGTGCATACCTACTTCGCCAGAGATCGGGCAGAGGGGGAGGAGATGAGAGTCTGTGGAGCAGGTCTGGGCCGGTAGGGCCCACTGGGTTTTTTCCCGGCATCCCACCAGCCCAGTCCGACGATGTTCTCAACTCAGCAACCCATTCTGTACAGACCTGGCTATCTGCTACATTGTGTCACTGGTATTTGTAGTTAGAATCAGCAGTACAGGGAATAACAAAGTACATGTACTCCTTTTACAATTGCGACTAAAATTAATACCACTAAAAAAATACTTATTCATAAAGGATAGCAATCGGAATTATATTATAGAAAATGTTATACGTGGGACAACTTTCCCTTTAGCTTTGCTGCCCACTGTAGTTTCCTTTTAAGCTTTCAGCCAAGGGTTCAGATCCGGACGCCGATTCCAAAAACCTGTCAAACATTAGATTGTGAGGCTGCGGCGTTGGGCAGAGTTTGTTTGTGCAGCCTCCTGCCGTGAGCGAGGGAAGCAGAGACGTCTTCAGCGGGGAGTTGAAAGGGAGTTGTTGTAGGGGAAACAGAGAACTGGTATTGATTATCTGAGTGCAGGGGCCGGGGGCCCGTCTGGCTGTTTGTTTGTCTTGACAACCTGCAGCTCATGCGCTCCCCTAATAGGTTTCCATTCACCTGCACTCGCTGGCCCTGCTCCTACCACCGGGAACGGGAGATGCACTCAGGTATAAAGGGCAACAATACCTCGCTGTCTTTATTTTCCCTTTGTAGTTGTCTTGTAGAATTATTAACAGGGAGAAAGTGTAATTCTTTCTCTTTCACCGTTTCCATTCCTAGTTTTTATGAAGGGCCCATTCAAAATTATCAAGCGCTAGAAAGGGAGCAATACATGGCCCCTAAATTTGCTCATAGTCTGTACAGAGAGATCCCATAAAACTATGGCAGCATAGGTATTCCCCTGTACTAAGCACAATTCAGCAGGAACAGCCCCCGAAATTTGCTCATAGTCTGTACAGAGAGATCCCATAAAGCTATGGCAGCATAGATATTTCCTTGTACTAAGCACAATTCAGCAGGAACAGCCCCCTAAGTTTGCTCATAGCCTGTACAGAGAGATACCATAAAACTATGGCAGTATAGGTATTCTCCTGTACTAGGCACAATTCAGCAGGAACAGCCAAAAAGTACAAAGATAAAATATTTCAACTGTTTTGTTCAGTATGGAACAGCAAATGGATACAGATGTGAAAATGAAAATAAAGTCCAGCTGTGGAAATATTGACGTTGGTCAGTACTGTTTTTGTTGTGACAAAACAATCACAGAGTGCTGTAAAGTTCTAGGGTGGGAGACTGGAGAGAATCAAATAACAATAATATTATTGCACTGAAGGATAGAATGTTCCTACAGAACATTCCCAGCAGAGGTGGTTCGGCAAAGTAAAGAGTAAAGTTGCACAATTCTTGGTTAAACATACTTATATAAGCACATAATGTAACTGTATAATATATAGGTACAGATATACCCCCATCTTTCCTCCAACCACTGTCACAGTGTAATCCCCATATCATATATGCACATAATGTAACTGTATAATATATAGGCACAGATATACCCCCATCTTTCCTCCAACCACTGTCACAGTGTAACCCCCATATCATATATGCACATAATGTAACTGTATAATATATAGGCACATATATACACCCATCTTTCCCCCAACCACTGTCACAGTGTAACCCCCATATCATATATGCACATAATGTAACTGTATAATATATAGACACAGATATACCCCCATCTTTCCTCCAACCACTGTCACAGTGTAACCCCCATATCATATATGCTCATAATGTAACTGTATAATATATAGGCACAGATATACCCCCATCTTTCCCCCAACCACTGTCACAGTGTAACCCCCATATCATATAAGCACATAATGTAACTGTATAATATATAGGCACAGATATACCCCCATCTTTCCTCCAACCACTGTCACAGTGTAACCCCCATATCATATATGCACATAATGTAACTGTATAATATATAGGCACAGATATACCCCCATCTTTCCCCAACCACTGTCACAGTGTAACCCCCATATCATATACACACATTTTATTGTTAACATTTCTCTGCCACAAAAATCCTGACACATTCTCAGCTTTCTGTTTGACCTCTCCTTATTCCAAGGGCTGTCACCAGTTCCCAGACACACCAACCAACAATCAATCTACAAACAAATTCTGCTATTCCTCTTGCCGTGTAACACAATCACTTGGTGGGAATAAGTTTTTTTTTTACAGCAGAGACTGGGGCCAGGGAGGGAGGTTGGCGGCATTGGAAACTGTTTGACGGGCCCACCAGGTTTTTTCCCGATATCCCGTCGGCCCAGTCAAACCCTATTTAAAAGCTACAGGGTAAATTTCCGCTTGGGGCCCCACCTATATACTATACCCTCATACTGTACTGTCTATGGGAAACAATATGGCACCTCCTTCCCATATGTATAAATACAAATATACAGAGAAGGAATGTTCTGGGTACACAATAAGCTATACCCTCATACTGTACTGTCTAAGGGAAACAATATGGCACCTCCTTCCCATATGTATAAATACAAATATACAGAGAAGGAATGTTCTGGGCACACAATAAACTATACCCTCATACTGTACTGTCTAAGGGAAACAATATGGCACCTCCTTCCCATATGTATAAATACAAATATACAGAGAAGGAATGTTCTGGGCACACAATAGGTTATACCCTCATACTGTACTGTCTAAGGGAAACAATATGGCACATTCTTCCCATATGTATAAATACAAATATACAGAGAAGGAATGTTCTGGGCACACAATAGGTTATACCCTCATACTGTACTGTCTAAGGGAAACAATATGGCACCTCCTTCCCATATGTATAAATACAAATATACAGAGAAGGAATGTTCTGGGCACACAATAGGTTATACCCTCATACTGTCTTATGGCAGCTCCCACAAACATAAATGAATGAATCTCTTGGTATTTAAAGGCAAACAAATAAAGGAAACACCCTGTCTCTAATTGCCATATACTTTCTCTTTAATTGCCAGTACAGCCTGGAGACAAGAATATTAAACACATAGAGGCACTGGCAGATACTTGACTCTGTTTCCAGCAAATTGATGGAGAAATGTTGAGTCTTAGTGATTTAAAAGGAATTCCTTATTGAACAAAAATTTTATAGATTAAAAAAAAAACAAAAAAAACGATAAAATAGAACAGATGTTCAGCCAAAAACTGCTCACTTTCCTCCCAAAAAAGCTGGTTAGCGCTAAAGGCCAGAGTGTTTCCAGCGCCTCCGTAATTCCATTTTGATTAAACAAACACAGTTATTTCTCTAGCCGCTTCCTCTCGCTCGTTATGTAACTGTCAGCTCCGCCGCCCGCGACACCAGCACAAAAGTCGCTTCTTTTTAATCTGTTTCCAATGTTCAATTTCCTGAATGGCACTCGATGGGCGAAATTCCCCCGCAGGTTTATTAAACAGGGGATTTCTGTGAAATTTTTTTTTCTTTCTTTTCCTGCCTGCACTTTGGGTACATTTCATAAAGGGAGATTTATAGACAATGTCAACACTTACAGGAGCACGGCGCGGGATTAATGGGAATCAAAGCAGAGTACAGAACGGGGAGCTAAAGTGATTCTGTGCCTGACAGATCTGTTCTAAAGGCAGAGATTGAGAATTTAATGGAATGCAATGTGTACTTTTATTAATGTAGCATCCCTTTAGGAAAGACTGGATTCACTTAAAGGGATACTACACTGAGAATCCCTCAGTGACTTCTAATGTCCTTATCATTTACAGTAGGGGGTTTATTATCTTTTATAATACATGAGTGATACTCAGAGTTCCCTGTATAACTCAGCCTGTATCCTTGTGCCTTTATATGGCCATAGAACCCCTCAGTGACTTCTAATATCCTTATAATTTACTGTAGGGGGTACATTGTCCCTAATAATACATGAGTGATACTCAGAGTTCCCTGTATAACTCAGCCTGCAGCCTTGTGCCTTTATATGGTCACAGAACAACCCCTCAGTGACTTCTAATATCCTTATCATTTACAGTAGGGGGTACATTATCCCTTATAATACATGAGTGATACTCAGAGTTCCCTGTATAACTCAGCCTGCAGCCTTGTGCCTTTATATGGTCACAGAACAACCCCTCAGTGACTTCTAATATCCTTATCATTTACAGTAGGGGGTACATTATCCCTTATAATACATGAGTGATACTCAGAGTTCCCTGTATAACTCAGCCTGCTGCCTTGTGCCTTTATATGGTCCAGGGACCCCTCAGTGACTTCTAATATCCTTATCATTTACAGTAGGGGGTACATTATCCCTTATAATACATGAGTGATACTCAGAGTTCCCTGACTTATAAATCATGTGCCTCCATATGGTCGTTTGTGTTATACTTCATTTCCCAGCATCCTCAGCAACTGTCTAAACAAACCCTCACACCTTAAACCAAGTATCCAAGCCTGTGATTCTGCAGGTGTCACTGGGTGCTACTCATGTTCTCCACTATCCCACATAAATAATTAGCATTAACAGAAAGGAAAGTAACAGAATGCTCTAGAATGCTAGATTAGAGAAAAAGACTTGAGGGAAGTAACAGGGACTTCTGGGAAATGTAGTTACAGAGGTGCTATTGTCACATATTATACAGTAGGCCTGCATGTCTTCACCTTAAACAATACACATGGTTCTCATCGTTTATCCAGAGACTGAGACATCGGTGTTGGGCCGCGGTCCACATACTCCACCCGCCCAAAATGGGGAGCAGATGTAAAAGCCATTAAGGGAGGGAGAGTTGGAGAGGATGGTGAAGCAAAATATTTTGGCAGAGTGAATCCATACGCTCCCCCCCCTCCCAGTTTCACTTATGTCATTGCTGGATTTCCCCTATATCACCTCATCAAGAGACGAGAAGTTGGCATACGCGGGACGGCTTAATAAGCCCCTCTTTATGAGCAGCTTATGTGACTTTACTAGGGGTAATCTCTCGTGCTTGCAAAGAATGTTCACTTGTGTGTCTTTCGAAAGCAATGAGGCCCAATCGCAGTTTAACCCTTTCACCCTTGTAGAACTATAGATTAAAAGGGGTGGTTCGCCTTTGAGGCAACTTTTAGTATGTTCCAATTCTTAGCAATGTTGCAATTGGTCTTCATTATTGATGTTTTATTTTTTTTTTAGTTATTTGCCTTTTTCTTCTGACCCTTTCCAGCTTTCAAATGGGGGTCACTGACCCCATCTAAAACCAAATGCTCAGTAAGGCTACAGATTTATTGTTATTGCTACTTTTTATTACTCATATTTCTATTCTGGCCCTGTACTGTTTATATTCCAGTCTCTTATTCAAATCAATGCATGGTTGCTAGGGTAATTTGGACTCTGGCAACCAGATTGCTGAAATTGCAAATGGGAGAGCTGCTGAATAAAAAGCTGAATAACTCAAAAACCACAAATATGAAAATATGAAAACCAATTGCAAATTGTCTCAGAATATCCCTCTCTACGTCATACTAAAACTTAATTTAAAGGTGAACAGCCCCTTTAAGCTTCAAGCCCACCGTGTCAGCATGGCCTCTCCTTATCTTGCTCTGTTTTTCCCAAAATTGAGCTGGCTGACTGGGATACCAGGAAAAACCCCAGTGGGCCCTCCTGCTTCTAACTAGGGAAGCACCGAATCCAGGATTTGGTACGTGATTCAGCCTTTTTTAGAAGGATTCAGATTTGGCTGAATCCTTCTGCCCGGCTGAACCGAATCTGTATCCTAATTTGCATTTGCAAATTAGGGGCGGGGAGGGAAATTGCGTGACTTTTTGTCACAAAACAAGGAAGTAAAAATATGCAAATTAAGATTCGGATTCAGATCCAAAAGAATGCATTCGGTGCATCCCTAGATCCTTGCCCCGATTCCTCCATTTTATTTTTGCTCTAATAAATTCCAGGGTCTTTGATCTTAATTAGTTTTCTTTATTTCTTGCGAAGATGGATAATACAGCGCTAGATGCAAAAACGGGTGCAGTAAGTGGCACAACAGAGCACTCGTAACCATATTTTGCATGCGGAACTGAATTAGCAAACGATATCCCGTGATCCTTAGATGGCAATGGCTGGAGGGAACTGCTTTATAGAGAGTATGTTGTGAAGGCACGGTGCTGTTTGGCTACAGGTCAGACCTGCAGTTCAGCAGTCTTTATTGATCCCTATGAAGCAGAACAGTGTCCCCAAATTCTCATATTAAAAGTTTATTAGAGCCTCAATAAAATCATGTTTGGGTGGACATCACCAGCTTACATAAGAGGTTCCTAGACACTGGGGTTTGCCCTGCTAGGGATAGGGTAAGGAATCCCATCATGAAGGTCAGAAGGAGCAAACTGAGCATGCTCAAGCCCAAGCCCTGGAGGTTTAAGCTGAAAACAGGAAGTCTGATACAGAAGCCCATGAGTACACAATAGAAGGAAAGAAATGCTGTGTTTCTTTTGACAGAGGACTCATTATGTTTATTGGTGTATTTATATAGACCTTTCTGATAAAGCTTACTTAATTTTAACCTTTCCTTCTCCTTTAAATATTGAAAAGCAGATAAAATAAAAACTTTGATATCTCTGCCTTTTGAACAGTATTTTTAAGTAGGGCATCGCTGCTCTAGGAGCTACTTGTCTAAATAATGAGAGGTTGTGTCCAACAGGGCACAATATGACCCAAGACATAGACCCTTGTATATGTTGGGGGGGGCTATGTTGGTTACTCGCACACCTTCTGATCTTATAGGGACTCTCACAATTAGGCAACTGGGGATCATCTACACCCACACTCTTTTCTGGGATATACAAGCTGGGAAATATTCACAAGATGATGGGCCTCTAGGCTATAGGGGCCCATATAGCTTTTTTCCAATTATTCGTTCTATTTTCTACTTATTTTTATTTGCATTGCTGGGACCAGTCGAGGCAGGTAATGTGCGTGTATGTGCACCGGGATGTGTGCAGATCCAGTGATGTCACTGGCGTGTGCCGAACCCAACCCGGAGTAGAAAGCTCAGGAGCACACGTGCCTGGAATTGCAAGCAGCCTAGAAAGGGGGGACCTCTGGATAAAGCCCCCACATCTCATTATTCCACTACTACTTTTAGGCACTAGAGGGCATCACTATTGGAGCTCTTTTTGCTAGAGAAATAGTCATCCCACAAAATTAAATTCCTCCTCCAACAGTGGCCCCTGACTGAGATGTCACCCAAGCATAGGGCTAGGCTAATTAAGCCAAAATGCTCTCTTAGAGCCTCCTGGATGCCCAGTCATAAGGGTCAGCTAGGGTGAGGACCCTTATCGACTGTCCATGTTTTCATAAACTTTATTATGTTGTTGCGTGCTAAGGGGAAGTCTGACCAAATTTAGGATTATCAGAAAAAGTAAGATAACCTGAGCCTCTCACATTGAGGGGAACACAGTAAATATGGGTGCTTGCCTCACTACACCATTGTATTACCCAGAAAATGCCTCATTACCCCGCATACCTCTATGAAGACAATGCTAGTATCTTGGGCCGGAACTCTAGTCTGTAAGAACTCTAGTCTGTAAGGATCCTCCTGATACACTGCAATCAGCAACAGGAGGAAAAAAACGTTCCAGAACTTTGAGCGAGGACATTTTTCATATTCCACTGGCATGCGGTGGGCCGATCGGGTAACTCAGTTTGACATGGGCTGAGTGAAGGCATCATTATAGTGCAGAATATGTCATTGCTATTAAAAATAGTCAGCAGCCCAATCACACCTTGAAGAGGAGCATCGGGCTCGGGCTGTCGCTGCACATTAGAAACCTATCCATAATGCCGCCTGCCTTTTTTGGCAAGTCCTGTCAAGGAGGTGAGAAGAGTCAGAGCCTCGGCAGACATCAGTCAGGAGGAGCGCAGCTTGGAGCTGTGCCGGGAGCACTCTTCTATTCTGTACTATGGAATTGATTTGGGGCTTGGGGGGCTAAACAAACAGACACTTTAAATACTGTAACTGTAAATTTCCAACTGATGTATATAAAACAATATATGTGCTGTTTGTCAGCATGCTAAGGGACATATATGGTCTCCGAACTGTATTCAATATCCTGAATTTCAGCTCTTGAAGCCATGTCCAACCTAAGGAGAAATGTCATCCTTATTATAATAAATAGCCCACCAAAGTTTAATTCAGCCTCAGTTTATCAAGCATGGGGCAAAGAGCAAAAGGCAAAAATGCACACAATTGCCCCATCTATTGCAGTTTGGCCCCTTCTTTTGCCTTGAGGCTCAAATCTTTCTGCTCCTAGAATCGAGAGAAATAAGCTGCACCTTACTCGGAATGCAGGGTAGAATATCATTCAGTAAGGGAGCACAGGGGGCTTGAAAGTGCTGCACATTTTGCATTGCACAACCAATCCTATAGGACTATATTTAACAAATATTGTTAAGCAGTGGTATAACTCTCAGGAGAAAACACCCCATGACTGCAGGGACCTTGCAGAAAAGTGGATCTGGGAAGGACTCTCTGCCTCCACAGCTCACATCCTCTGTTCCAGACTACCTGCCCTCAGCATTTTCATCAATTCTCAGTAGAGAGGATCTGTGGATTCCATTGGCACTAATCCTTAATATTTTCCTGCTGCAAACAAGTCATTCATGCTGTGAGTGAGTGGCTCACAGTAGGAGCCATTGGTTGTACTCAGAATGCTCAGAATGCTCGTGGACCTGGGGTTTTCCAGATAACAGATCTTTCTGTAATTTGGATCTTCATACGTTACATCTAATAGGAAAACATTAAATAACCCCAATAGGCTTGTTTCGCTTCCAATAAGGATTAATTATATCTTAGTTTGGATCAAGTACAATGTACTGTTTTATTAATACAGAGAAAAAGGAAATCATTGTTAAAAATCTGGATTATTTGATTATGGGAGATGGCCTTTCTGTAATTCGGCGCATTCTGGATAATGGGTTTCCAGATATCAGATCCCATACCTGTACTTGGTAACAATTATAAGGTTGAGGATGCACGAGCCCCAGTTAGAGCCCCTTTCTATGATTAGATTAGAAATATAGATAGACAGATGGATGATAGATAGATAGATTGATGACAGATAGATGATAGATAGATAGATCAATAGATGATAGATCGATAGTAAATAGATGATAGATAGATAGATAGATAGATAGATAGATAGATAGATAGATAGATAGATAGATAGATAGATAGATAGATTGATAGATTGATAGTAGATAGATGATAGATAGATAGTAGATAGATAGATACATAGATAGATAGATACATAGATAGATACATAGATAGATAGATGTTATCAAAAATAACAGGTCAGGTGAGTTAGTTTAACTATAACAGGTGCCCTTTATAATTGCTGGTTATCGTTCCATGGCAGCAGAAGACTTTTCCTACGGTCACCAAATACATACCCAAATACCAATACATGGCGTATAAATATCAGGTTTTATTGTAAGTGAAGTATGTCTGCACCAGCAGCCGGGGTTCAGGCTGGCCTGAAACAAGTTTGGTCTAGAAGCAGCGAGGAGCGGGCCGAGCAAACGAGGGCACTCAAACAGTCACATCCTCAAAAGATGTATTAGTCTCAAATAGAGCGTATAAAAATAAACCCAAAGTGCGATGTGTCCTGATTAACTGTAACATGAATATTCATCACATCTCACACTCGGGGTTCCATTTATATTCTTTATTGGAGACTAATAAATCTGCGGAGGATACGACTGTGTGAGTGCCCTCATCTGTTCCTCTTATGCCAGCGACTTCTCCCCACCATAAAACAACATACTGGCTGTTCCACTCGGGGATTCGGATGGAGTTTATTTTTAGTGGCCGGGTGGGTCTTTGGGCCAAATATGGGAGCAAGGAGGTGGAAACAATATTTTTATTTGAATTTTGATGTAAAACAGTAAATTTCTTACTCCATACTGTGATTGTGCATTAAGGCAATTATATATTTACAAACAAGCAGGCACGGTTTTGTGATTCTCAAGGGTGGTAAGCTACCATGTTGTTACTTGCAGCTGTTGTGTTGGCCAGTAGGTGGAGCTCCGTCTCTGTAACCTTGTGCCCACTAAACGTTCGAAAATCAGATGCTAGCCAAGTGATCCAGCCTCTACAACTGGAGTGGACCTAGAGCTCAGAACCAGAAAGCAGTTTTGGAATGGACACAAAGGTAGGTAGCTATCGAAGTCACAACTGCTAGTGGGGTAACGACGAGTTACTAGGGATGCACCGAATCCAGGATTTGGTTTGGGATTCGGCCTCTTTCAGCAGGATTCAAATTCGGCCGAATCCTTGTGCATGGCCGAACCGAATCCAAATCCTAATTTGCATATGTAAATTAGGTGTGGGAAGGGAAATCACGTAAAAACATTTTGCGCCACCTTTTCCCGCCCCTTATTTCCATATGCAAATTAGGATTCAGTTCAGTTTTAGGCCAAATCTTTCACGAAGGATTCAGCGATTCAGCCGAATCCCAAAGAGTGGATTCAGTGCATCCGTACAAGTTACAGCAAATGAATCTGAATTTTAGTAAGCATATACTGAAACCGCAGTCCATATTCATATGGCACCCCTATGTCTCCACGGAAACCACAGCAATCACAGGGTCTTTAGTTTCCCCTGATACCCATTACTTCTGGCTCAAGTAAATGGGACCCCTACCTTCCAAGAATCCTGCATAGGCCCCCCCCCAAAAGTATATCTTAAACCCCAAACCTACCCTATTTCTAATTTTTATGCTTTTTGATTTGGGAATCTCCTTCAGAAAAATATTTTGTTTCAATGTATATCTGTATTTAATATCCGTATTTAAACTTAAGAGCAATGGCGGTAACAGTTCTGGTAACCCATAGCAACCATTCAGCCAGTAGCATTTACTACACTGCTGTTCAAAGGCAAAAACCCTACTGATCACTATTCTTTAAAAGTTTTACAGGGAACTCGACCCAAGACTCATAATGAGCCTTTACCCCGAAAAGTTTTTTGAGTACCCCGTACCACTGTTGCGGACCCCAACCTCACTGCTTAACATTTATTAAATATCCCACCTCTACAGCATCAAGAGTGAGCTCACCACCACTAATGATGGCATTCACGCTTATGACATCAGTCATATCACCAAGCTCAGAAACCGTCAAAATAAGCGGTATTATGCCTTGCACTACTCTTCCCAAATCTTTCACCCAATCCAGAACAGGGTCAGACTGGCCTGGCGGGACACAGGGAAAAAACTCGGTGGGCCCCGGCCTCATGGACCACCACCGGGCCAGACCCCCTCTCCTGATTTCCTGGCCCTACAAAAAAAAAAAACAATTTGCAGTCGCAGTAGTGGGGCCAGGGGGTCCGGAGGGGGGCCCTGGACAGTAGTGCTGGTGGGCCCCAGGCCCCCTAGTCTGACCCTGATCCTGAGTGTTTCCTCATACAACAGAAAGAATAGCAAGGTGGCATATTGGGTAGCATTGCTGCCTTGCAGAGCTGGGGTCCTAGGTTCAATCCCAGCCAGAGTACTATTTGCAAAGAGTATTTATATTTTCCTCAGGGATTTGTGGGTTTCCTTTAGGTACCCGGGTTTTCTACCACACTCCAAATAAATACAGGCAGCTTAACTGGCTCCTGATAAAACTGCCCCTAGCATGTTTATATGTGATAGGGCTCTTAGATTGTAAGCTCCACTGGACAGGGACCGATGGGAACAATGTAAAATCTCTGTACAGCGCTGTGGAATATGTTGGTGCTAAATAAATAAATGATAATAATGCGCTTAAAAAAACAAAAAACTACAGGAGAGTTCAGAGTCTCATAAACCAGAGAGAGAGAGAGAGAGAGAGAGAGAGAGAGAGAGAGATGGCAGACAAATAAAGGAGGGGTTAGCTGCCGAGTCTTATCACCAAACAACTACAGATGGCGGCTCTGTCGGGGAAAATAGACACAAAAGACGAATTTAGCTTAAAAGGCAATTAGAGACGATTAATTTTTATTCAATAACAAATATGTTTATTAGTTTCCCTATAGAAGATAAACATGAATTAATGCGCACTTGCTGCTGCTCATTTACTGAGAGAGTGTGAAGAACAGAATGTGGTTTAGAAAGATCCTCGAACCCCTGCAAAGCCAAAAACAACCCACCAACTATAAGTATACTATATATCCGCTGCTATTCTCAAACAATAAATCGGGATATGGTGTTCTGTTTTCTGTACTTGTACCATGATATGATTCTTTTTGGGCTGTTTCAGGGACATTATGTGATAAATCAGACGATCCATCAGTGTACCTAGTAAGGTGCTGCGCCAATTCAATAAACTGCCAATAGGAAACCAACTGTCAGTAGTGGAACTATACAAAAAGGAAACAAAAAAAAAACTCAATGAAAGCTGATCAATTCTGAATTTTTGCCTGACCCTCCATTCAAACTGCAGTTCCTGGAACACTTTGGGTTAGAATTTTGCAGGTAAAGGAATTGGTCCAACAATACGGCCCCTTCCACTAATATATATATATAAAAATACAGAGAAGGAATGTTCTGGGCACACAATAAACTATACCCTCATACTGTACTGTCTAAGGGAAACAATATGGCACCTCCTTCCCATATGTATAAATACAAATATACAGAGAAGGAATGTTCTGGGCACACAATAAGCTTTACCCTCATACTGTACTGTCTAAGGGAAACAATATGGTACCTCCTTCCCATATGTATAAATACAAATATACAGAGAAGGAATGTTCTGGGCACACAATAAGCTTTACCCTCATACTGTACTGTCTAAGGGAAATAATATGGCACCTCCTTCCCATATGTATAAATACAAATATACAGAGAAGGAATGTTCTGGGCACACAATAAGCTATACCCTCATACTGTACTGTCTAAGGGAAACAATACGGCACCTCCTTCCCATATGTATAAATACAAATATACAGAGAAGGAATGTTCTGGGCACACAATAAACTATACCCTCATACTGTACTGTCTAAGGGAAACAATATGGCACCTCCTTCCCATATGTATAAATACAAATATACAGAGAAGGAACGTTCTGGGCACACAATAAGCTATACCTTCATACTGTATTGTATAATGTAAATAAAATGTGTTCAAATAGTATATACAACGTATATCTCGCTGATTTAATTAGGATACAGTGTATCAGAGTCGTGTTCCCAGAGAATCCATTTATTGCAGACAGACATGAGATCTCAGCTGCTTTGCTGTTAGACATTAAGGGGGCTTAACAAATCTGCTGAAGTCCCAGAGGAGCCTCTTGTTGAGCGGCAGAAGCTGCGACTCGCTTGGAAGCGGCTTTACTTGATGATCTGGGTCTGACCTCTCAAATAAACTAGCGGATTCGGTAAGCGCAGGTCAATTGACTACAGAGAAAGGACAGAGCAGGGTTTTGAGGGGGTTAAACAACCCAAGTCACCAGGGAGAAAATGCATCTTGCTCTCCGTGTGCCCCTACTCCCTGAACCCTGAAATGGAGATGGGATTTCCAGATTAAACAATAAACGCATTGCTTAGGTAGAGGATTTGATACAAGTGAAGTCTGGGTGTTTACCAGGGAGGCAGCAGCAGCCGAATGTGCTGTAACAGTTGAATATTTTCGTCAGGCAATGAGGCAGGTGATTCATCCAGTCTAGACGCTGAAATGATTTTCAGACACAAAATTATTTAAAAAGCGAGAGCAAATAAACCTGTCTCTCCCTCGCCTGCCCAGCAGATTAGGAGATGTCATTTACTTAAAAATTTGCAGTGAGACAGCACATAAGCAGCAGATTGGCTGGAAGAAAACGGAGCGGCGACTTATCGCATGATTCCAGCGGGAGGGACGGGGGGAATGCTGGCTTGTCTCCTTCCCTGACAATTGACTTGCTTGCCAATCAGCATTACGTGGTCTTTCTTTCCTGCCCCGCTGGATCCGACTTCAACCTCATTCCATTGTCTCACTGACAGCGCAAGTCACTTCAATCGCTGTCTTTATTTTAAGTCAAAACATTGCAGATCAACAGCGATAAAGGGACAGTGGATTCTTATAAAAGGAGGGATATTCAACTTCCAACTCTAAGCAAATAATGTAACCCCCATATCATATATGCACATAATGTAACTGTATAATATATAGGCACAGATATACCCCATCATTCCCCCAACCACTGTCACAGTGTAACCCCCATATCATATATGCACATAATGTAACTGTATAATATATAGGCACAGATATACCCCCATCTTTCCTCCAACCACTGTCACAGTGTAACCCCCATATCATATATGCACATAATGTAACTGTATAATATATAGACACAGATATACCCCCATCTTTCCTCCAACCACTGTCACAGTGTAACCCCCATATCATATATGCACATAATGTAACTGTATAATATATAGACACAGATATACCCCCATCTTTCCTCCAACCACTGTCACAGTGTAACCCCCATATCATATATGCACATAATGTAACTGTATAATATATAGGCACAGATATACCCCCATCTTTCCCCCAACCACTGTCACAGTGTAACCCCCATATCATATATGCACATAATGTAACTGTATAATATATAGGCACAGATATACCCCCATCTTTCCCCCAACCACTGTCACAGTGTAACCCCCATATCATATATGCACATAATGTAAATGTATACTATATAGGCACAGATATACCCCCATCTTTCCCCCAACCACTGTCACAGTGTAACCCCCATATCATATATGCACATAATGTAACTGTATAATATATAGACACAGATATACCCCCATCTTTCCCCAACCACTGTCACAGTGTTACCCCCATATCATATATGCACATAATGTAACTGTATAATATATAGACACAGATATACCCCCATCTTTCCTCCAACCACTGTCACAGTGTAACCCCCATATCATATATGCACATAATGTAACTGTATAATATATAGGCACAGATATACCCCCATCATTCACCCAACCACTGTCACAGTGTAACCCCCATATCATATATGCACATAATGTAACTGTATAATATATAGGCACAGATATACCGCCATCTTTCCCCAACCACTGTCACAGCGTAACCCCCATATCATATATGCACATAATGTAACTGTATAATATATAGGCACAGATATACCCCCATCTTTCCCCCAACCACTGTCACAGTGTAACCCCCATATCATATATGCACATAATGTAACTGTATAATATATAGACACAGATATACCCCCATCTTTCCTCCAACCACTGTCACAGTGTAACCCCCATATCATATATGCACATAATGTAACTATAATATATAGACACAGATATACCCCCATCTTTCCCCCAACCACTGTCACAGTGTAACCCCCATATCATATATGCACATAATGTAACTGTATAATATATAGACACAGATATACCCCCATCTTTCCCCCAACCACTGTCACAGTGTAACCCCCATATCATATATGCACATAATGTAACTGTATAATATATAGGCACAGATATACCCCCATCTTTCCTCCAACCACTGTCACAGTGTAACCCCCATATCATATATGCACATAATGTAACTGTATAATATATAGACACAGATATACCCCCATCTTTCCCCCAACCACTGTCACAGTGTAACCCCCATATCATATATGCACATAATGTAACTGTATAATATATAGACACAGATATACCCCCATCTTTCCTCCAACCACTGTCACAGTGTAACCCCCATATCATATATGCACATAATGTAACTATAATATATAGACACAGATATACCCCCATCTTTCCCCCAACCACTGTCACAGTGTAACCCCCATATCATATATGCACATAATGTAACTGTTATAATATATAGACACAGATATACCCCCATCTTTCCCCCAACCACTGTCACAGTGTAACCCCCATATCATATATGCACATAATGTAACTGTATAATATATAGGCACAGATATACCCCCATCTTTCCTCCAACCACTGTCACAGTGTAACCCCCATATCATATATGCACATAATGTAACTGTATAATATATAGACACAGATATACCCCCATCTTTCCCCCAACCACTGTCACAGTGTAACCCCCATATCATATATGCACATAATGTAACTGTATAATATATAGGCACAGATATACCCCCATCTTTCCCCCAACCACTGTCACAGTGTAACCCCCATATCATATATGCACATAATGTAACTGTATAATATATAGACACAGATATACCCCATCTTTCCCCAACCACTGTCACAGTGTAACCCCCATATCATATATGCACATAATGTAACTGTATAATATATAGGCACAGATATACCCCCATCTTTCCCCCGCCCAAATACAGCACCTGCTCCAAACAGAGACATATGTAGTATGCAGATACATAATGCATATTATGCAGAATAAATCATTCCCTTATTTTGTACTGAATAAATACAGAAAACTTTCAGGCACTTGTCCCTTTAAAAATCACTCACCTTTTCTTAGCTAAATACCAGTAAACTGTGGCTAAAAAATAAATAGCTGTTGGTACACCACATCCACACGTGCGGCTGACCATCACGACTGATGTGTTAAGAGTTTAGGCAGACAGATGTCTAACATTATTCCCTTTCTATACAATGTGGGAAAAAGCGTGCATTAAATGGAAATTAATTAGTGATGGAATGTGGCAGGAGATCGTGAACTCAGAGTTTGTTCCTACTTTTAATTAGGTTTTCACTCAGTTGCTTTGTTGCTAAATATCTCCAATATGCATTTATATGTGTATTCAAATAGAAACTGGCGATTTTGGGCAGAATAATTATGGATGAATGTCAGGATCATGAATCTTAAGCGCTGTGAGTATATGGATACATGGATAGATTGGGTAAAGGATCGTCTCTTGAGCTGGTCTATGGAGTCCAGGGTAAGGATGAGTTGGGTGCAAGAGATTGAATATAGGTCCAGACCTTAATTAGATGAAGGAGGAACCCGGGTCTGATTTTCTGTGGAATCTGGGGTCTGATAAAGGTCAAGACCTTCATTTTGGGTCAGTGAAATGTAGTCCTTGTGCAGATTAAGTTTGAGCCAGATATAAGGTTTTGTTGGTGATTGGCTCGTGCTGAACTCATGTTATCTGCAGAGAACACGGATCTAGTGTGACCTCAACAGCTTTGGATACAAGAATAATTCATCTTATTGGGGTCAATAGTCTGGCACAGAGATTGCTTTAAGAATCATCTTTAATGGCAAATCCCAAAGAGCCCTCAGTTTTACCCTACTCTGGTTTATTAGGGAACATCCATCAACAGTTGGCTTGGAAGGTGGCAAGACAGGGCATTGGGCTTGCAGACAATACCTAAGACTCCAGGGTGGCAAATTCATGTTTCTACCCCCTTAATTCCACAGGAAAATATTATTTTATAGCTTCCCAATGTCTTGTAAGAGTGACTCGGATATTCATGCTTTAAGAAGAGTGATCCAGATTCAACAGAAAGATAAGCTGGAGTTTAGAGGGTCATCTACGGTGGATTTTAGAAGAACCTCGCTCTAAAACAGAAGTCTGCAACCTTTCGTAACCCATGACCAAGGTGCAAATAAAGAAAGTGTTGGGTAACCTTTTGGCTCCCCAAGACTTTTTTTTATTCGAATATGAGACATGGTACAAAAGGTTGGGGGCTTGGACTCCGTAGATACCCCTCTAGTCTTTGGAAATTCTTGCAGGACCCTGGAAAGTTCCTCAAGATCTCAAATCCTATTGGCACCTTCCGTACCCATGACCGACGTGCAAATAAAGAAAGTATTGGGAAACCTTTCGGCTCCCCAAGACTTTATTTAAAAATGAGTCATGGGTACAAAAGTTTGAGGGCTTGGGCTCTGTAGATACTAAGTTCCTCTAAGTTCCAAACTTTGGAAAATCTTGCAGGACCCTGGAGAGTTCCTCAAGCTCCGAAATCCTATTGGCCTACATTTGTATGGACAACTGCACTATAACACTATCAGGGGAACACACGCCAAGTACAATAACCACTAACACTTCATATTGAATAGTTATAATTATATATATATGATTATATAATACACAAAAGCCATGAATATCTTGTAAATTATATCCTTATAAACGGTGAGTTCTGATGTCATCAGTTATAAACGGTAAGTTCTGATGTCATTTCTGTCACATGACTCACTGAAATGTATGTATTATAATAAATAAAGTACAACCAGTTGCAAAATACGAGGATATTAGAAGTTAACTCGGAGTTCCATGACCTGTATAAAAACACTCGGCCTTCGGCCTCGTGTTTTTATATGGTCATGAAACTCCTCGGTAACTTATAATATCCTTATATTTTACAAGAGGGGTACTTTATTCACTATATATATATATATATATATATATATATATATATATATATATATCTATATATATATATTATATATATATCAGCAGCACGTACAGCCTGTTTTCTGGATAGTCACGTCAGAGATGTGAAACAAGGACTGCAGACGGATCCAAAATCCCAGACGCTCTGAATATAGGATTATAGACCCTGCCGGGAATCCGCCACTAAACCTTTGTGGAGAGCTGGGGGGACGGCAGGCACCAAATCCTACTGAGATGTAGAAAGGTTTATATAACTTGTACAGTTTATCTCTCCCCGTGTAAGATTGCCCGTGTGCTTTATACCTGCTGCCTCCAAGATCCCTAGCAATGGCTAAACCTCAGCCTTCATTTGCCAAAGTACAACAGACAAAACAATGAGAGCCCTCCCCACCAGCTGGGCAAGAATTACATTCAATTAAATGTATCTCACTAAAGCGATTCGTCTCTGGCTTTTTTAGCTCTCTGGGCGCAGAGATAGAGAGATATAAATCACATTACACTGTAGCTGTTGAATGGCTTGTACTGCGGTGCCTGATCAGAGAGGGAGAGCTCTTATTATTTTTAACCTGGAATCGATAGACCAGCTCAAGAGACGATCTTTCTAGATATGCTTCTGTTCCTTCTTATCGATATGGCATAGTTACATAGTTACATAGTTAAATCGGGTTGCAAAAAAACAAAGTCCATCAAGTTCAACCCCTCCAAATAAAAACCCAGCATCCAAACACACCCCTCCCTACTTTCACATAAATTATATATACCCATATCTATACTAACTATAGAGTTTAGTATCACAATAGTCTCTGCACGCTCTCCAGCTCATTTATATCCCTCTTAAAGGAACAGTTCAGTGGGAAAATAAAAACCATGTAAAAAGATAGCCTGTGCAGCTCCCAGGCCCGCAATTGCAATTGTCTGGTTGCTAGGAGGTTAATTACCCCAGCAACCAGGGAGCAGCTTTGAAATCCAAATGGGAGAGGAACTGTAGGTAGAGAATAATAATAACTATGTTATTATATAGAGTTTAAGCTAACACATCTAAAAGTGCCTGGAACCCACTGTGAGCACCCTACAGCCCTAAGCAGGATAAGAATGTGTCATGTCATTAAATATTATAGTCCCTTATAGATTCTTCTTTCAGCCCCCGGTGCTGACTCTGTTCCAGAAAAGTCTCATCATTTCGGTGTGTCTGTGCCACGCTGTCCTCCCACTCCTTAATCCTCTCCCCATTACAGACTCCCTTGTCCATATCCAGAACTCCCTCTCTCCTCTCCCTGTTCCTTTACATTCTGACTGAAAATCATTCCTTACAAAAACAAATCCTTCAATTGCTCATTCTAGCTCTGCACAAACACCAAATCCCAAGATCCGCCACTTAGTAATAACAACAACTTGGTTCTTTTCTGACTCATTATCTGAGTGGAGGATCAGCCCTGCATGATTGCTCATAGTCTGTACAGAAAGATCCCATAAAACTATGGCAGCATAGATATTCCCCTGTACTAAGCACAATTCAGCAGGAACAGCCCCTAAGTTTGCTAATAGTCTGTACAGAGAGATCCCATAAAACTATGGCAGCATAGGTATTCCCCTGTACTTAGCACAATTCAGCAGGAACAGCCCCTAAGTTTGCTCATAGTCTGTACAGAGAGATACCATAAAACTATGGCAGCATAGATATTCCCCTGTACTAAGCACAATTCAGCAGGAACAGTCCCCTACGTTTGCTCATAGTCTGTACAGAGAGATCCCATAAAACTATAGCAGCATAGGTATTCCCCTGTACTAAGCACAATTCAGCAGGAACAGCCCCTAAGTTTGCTCATAGTCTGTACAGAGAGATCCCATAAAACTATGGCAGCATAGGTATTCCCCTGTACTTAGCACAATTCAGCAGGAACAGTCCCCTAAATTTGCTCATAGTCTGTACAGAAAGATCCCATAAAACTATGGCAGCATAAGTATTCCCCTGTACTTAGCACAATTCAGCAGGAACAGTCCCCTAAGTTTGCTCATAGTCTGTACAGAGAGATCCCATAAAACTTATGGCAGCATAGGTATTCCCCTGTACTAAGCACAATTCAGCAGGAACAGTCCCCTAAGTTTGCTCATAGTCTGTACAGAGAGATCCCATAAAACTATGGCAGCATAGATATTCCCCTGTACTAAGCACAATTCAGCAGGAACAGCCCCTAAGTTTGCTAATAGTCTGTACAGAGAGATCCCATAAAACTATGGCAGCATAGGTATTCCCCTGTACTTAGCACAATTCAGCAGGAACAGCCCCTAAGTTTGCTCATAGTCTGTACAGAGAGATACCATAAAACTATGGCAGCATAGATATTCCCCTGTACTAAGCACAATTCAGCAGGAACAGTCCCCTACGTTTGCTCATAGTCTGTACAGAGAGATCCCATAAAACTATAGCAGCATAGGTATTCCCCTGTACTAAGCACAATTCAGCAGGAACAGCCCCTAAGTTTGCTCATAGTCTGTACAGAGAGATCCCATAAAACTATGGCAGCATAGGTATTCCCCTGTACTTAGCACAATTCAGCAGGAACAGTCCCCTAAATTTGCTCATAGTCTGTACGAAAGATCCCATAAACTATGGCAGCATAAGTATTCCCTGTACTTAGCACAATTCAGCAGGAACAGTCCCCTAAGTTTGCTCATAGTCTGTACAGAGAGATCCCATAAAACTTATGGCAGCATAGGTATTCCCTGTACTAAGCACAATTCAGCAGGAAACAGTCCCTAAGTTTGCTCATAGTCTGTACAGAGAGATCCATAAAACTTATGGCAGCATAGGTATTCCCCTGTACTAAGCACAATTCAGCAGGAACAGTCCCTAAGTTTGCTCATAGTCTGTACAGAAAGATCCCATAAAACTATAGCAGCATAGGTATTCCCTTGTACTTAGTGTTGCCACCCGGCCGGTATTTTACTGGCCTAGCCGGTAAAACACCTGCCAAGGCCGGGGTATTACAAATTTACCGGCAATGTAAATTTGTAATACCCTTAAAAAGACCCCCTCGGCCCGCCCCCAATCCCCTGTAAACGTAGATTTTTTTCCTCCGTTTTTGTCCTGGGCGTGCCGTGGCCCCGCCCCTTTACAACACAACCCCGCCCCTTTGACGTCACACCCACCCTTTTTTGTACCCGCCCCCCAACAGCCAGTAAAAATTTACCAAAAGTTGGCAACCCTACCTGTACTAAGCACAATTCAGCAGGAACAGCCCCCTAAGTTTGCTCATAGTCTGTACAGAGAGATACCATACAACTATGGCAGCATAAGTATTCCCTGTACTAAACACAATTCAGCAGGAGCAGTCCCCTAAATTTGCTCATAATCTGTACAGGTAGGCTATAAAACTAAGAAAGCCTAGCCATTGTCATGTACTAAGCACATTTTAGTAGGAACCTTTATTTGTATAAAGGCCTTTTCAGCATTCAGCAGATCATTGCTATGCAGCCAAGTGGCTCAGGAAAGTAAATGATACAGAGGGAGAAAGTGCTTTACAGCAGCTGCAAAAGAACATTCCCCAGCACTAATATTCCTTTGAAATGCTATGGCAGATTAAAACTTTTAATGTGCTGACCGGCAGGAGCCTGGGAATTACTCAGCGCTCAGCACAAACATTCTGTTCCTCGCTCCCCACTCTTTCCTAGATGTTTTAAAATGTTCCAGCCAATTGTAAAGGCAGCGAGGTCTAATCCGAAAGTCAATTTATGGCTCTGGATTCTAACAATGACCCTCAGAAAAGCCTGTTACAAAACAAGATTCATGGCTTTTGACTGATCCATCTGTACAGGTGAGTCAATCAGCTGCATCCGCTGACCCATATGTACTCACAGTGGGCTGTCCTTATAGCCGGCCCATTCAACTCCATATCATATGATACTGACCAGATACTGACCAGTAATAAATGCTTCAGAGAAGCTCAAAAAATGAGTAAAGGAAACATCTACTCTTTACTTGAGTTAACTTTTAGGGGCAGATTTATCAAGGGTCGAAATTCGAATTAAAAAAGACCAACAAAAATCATAAAAGAAAAAAAATCAAAGTTTTTTTTTGAGGGTGAATAGCCCGTATTCGTTTCGAATGGTACGAATCGAAATAATATCGCATTCAATCGAATTCTAATTGAAGTTTTTTCCAAAAAATAACTTTTATTTTTCAAAGTTCGCCAATTGATTAAAAATAGGTTCTAAATAACTCAAAAACCACAGAAAATAAAAAATGAAAACCAATAGCAAATTGTCTCAGAATATAACTCTCTACATCACAGTAAAGGTTAACTCAAAGGTGAACAACCCCTTTAAGACTGTAACAGGCTCCATGCACAGGTGTAAAGTCTGGAATAGGCCTTTTGGGAGACCTGAGGAAGGAATCTGTTATTGGAGAATATTAGGGATGCACCGAATTGACTATTTGGGATTCGGCCGAATCCCCGAATCCTTGGTGAAAGATTCGGGCAAATACCGATCTGAATCCTAATATGCATATGCAAATTAGGGGCAGGAAAAGAAAAAGTGTGAAAAAAATTATTTTGTGACGAAAAGTCACGTGATTTCCCTACCAGCCTCTACTTTACATATGCAAATTAGGATTCGGCCGAATCCTTATGCCTGGCCGAACCAAATCCGAATCCTGCTGAAAAAGGACGAATCCTGGCCGAATCCCGAACCGAATCCTGGATTTGGTGCATCCCTAGAGAATATACAGTACATTAGAGTACAGGGGCAAATTTACTAACCTCCAAAAAATCGCCAGCGACGGCTCACATCGCAACACTTTGCCAGGCGTAGATTCAACAGGACAACGCTAATTCACTAAAATCAGAAGTTGCGTCCAGTGCGCTGAACGCTGGCGAAGTAACAATAGTGTTACTGCGGCAAGCAAAGCAAAGTTGCGCTACTGCTGCCTAATTTGCATACGGCAGGAAGTTAAAGTACAATGGACGTATATGTTGCAGCAAATACATTACACTACACAAGTCCAGGGAACCTTAATAAAATAAAATAAAGTTGTTATATTGCCCTACACATGAGCCCAGTGTATAGTTTATGTGCCATATGTTAGGAAATGTAGGGGGGAAGCCGTGTACCCCAGAAAATTGTTTACTATCTTTTGCAGCCTATCACCCTGAAAAATGAAAAAGCCGACAGCGTTTTTTGGGAAAAATGTTCCACTATTTTTTGAGGAAGTCCTATCTACTTTGCATAGTTACGTCCATTCGCCAGAGCGCAACTTCGCCAGGCGTAAGGGAGCGAAGTATCGCTAGAGTTTTGAGCGAAGTTACGCCAGCGACCGTTAGTAAATCGGCAAGTAACAAAATGATGTAGAATTTTCACTAGCGTTAGTCACTTCGGCTAAAGGAAGCAATATGACATATATAATTAAAGGCAACTTTGACCTTGATAAAAGGCCTCCGATAGCAGCGCATACATTGCTTTTCAGACATATTTGTATCTGAGCAGAGCCTTAATTGCAGTTGGGGTTTACTCCCTGCACGGACCTCAACGATTCTGCCCTGTTCAACCCAATGTGGGGGGATCTTCTCATTTATTCATCCAATTTTAGCTCATTCAAAAAAAGGTCCACCCCTGATTCAGCAGATCAGTCGTATGTAATTCAGATACAGTATCAAGTTGTTTGGGATATTTTCGGAGGATTGATAAAGGGTTAAAGTCTGTGGCCTGACTGCCTTGCTTACTCCCTAATTATTTTTTCATTTAGTGCCCCCGTTAGTGGTTATTAAAATGTCACTCCGCGCATCTCATTAGCTCCCAGTGCGTCTCCCGGTCTCGGGAATACTCAGAGTATAAGAGAGGTGGTGGCTTATAAACCAAGGTGACAGAAAACAGATGAACACCCTTAATTAGTCTCAGTGTTAGGGTGTCCTCATATGACTCTATGGAAAGGAGTCATATGATGGGCAGGTACTACCTGATCCTCTTGTCCAATCACAGCCTGCTCCTGAGTATGGTCACTTTCAGAAACCTAATTAGCAGCCAAGTCAATCAAAAAGGTGGGTTGAAGGTAGAGAAACAACCCCAGGAACACAGTACATGTATGGGATCCATTATTCATAAACCCGTTATCCAGAAAGATCCAAACTATGGAAAGGCCATCTCCCATAGACTCCATTTTATCCAAATAATCCAAATTTTGGAAAATGATTTCCTTTATCTCTGCAATAATAAAACAGTAGCTTGTACTTGATCCCAACTAAGATATAATTAATCCTTATTGGAAGCAGAACCAGACTATTGGGTCTACTTAATATTTACATGATTTTCTAGGAGACTTAGGGGCATATTTATCAAGGGTCGCATTTCGAATTTGAAAAACTTTGAAATTTCAAATTTAAAAAGACCAACCAAAATTAAGTCGAAGTTTTTTTTTTTAGGCCGAGCAGGTCCATTTTAAATAGGTCCGTATACGGCCGAATTCGAATCGTACGAATTGAAGGAATAGCGCATTCGATCGAATTGGAATCAGAGTTTTTCCAAAAAAAACTTTGATTTTTCAAACTATAAATAGAAAAAGTCCTTTACGTATTCATCCATGTGAATGTGCTTCTCAACGCGCTGCAATCCCCGTGCTGGAGTGCAAAAGGTTACTAATGAGAAAAGAGATAGTGGGAGAGCACGTAATTCTTCAGTTAAAAAGTAATCTCTTTATTCGCAGACATTAACTGCACAACATGTTTCGGCTACAACGGCCTTCATCAGGCTCTTTTCTCATTTGATTTTTCAAAGTCCACCAATCGACTCCAAATAGGTTCTAGGAGGTCCTCCATAGGCTAAAACAGCAATTCGTCAGGTTTTAGATGGCGAATGGTCGAAGTCATGATACATTTCGATATAAGAATTTAAAAAAAAATTCAAATTTGAATAGAATTTGGACTATTCCCTAGTAGAGGTACACAAAAATAGCTCGAAATTCAAATTTTTTAATTCAAAAATTCCCCTCGGCCTTTGATAAAACTGCCCCCTAAGGTATGAAGATGCAAATTACAGAAAGATCCCAGGTCCTGAGCATTCTGGATATTAGATCCCATACCTGTATTATGATGCTCCCTGGATAATCCTGTGCCCCGTTAAAGGGATTGTCCACCTTTGAGTTAACATTTAGAATGATGTAGAGAGGGATATTTTGAAACAATTTGCGATTGGTTTTCATTTTTTATTATTTGGGTTTTTGCGTTATTTAGCTTTTTTATTCAGCAGCTCTGCAAGTTGTTTCAGCAATCTGGTTGCTAGAGTCCAAATTTCCCTAGCAACCATGCATTGCTTTGAATAAGAGACTGGAATATGAAAAGGAGAGGCCTGAACTGAAAAATGAGTAATAAAAAGTAGCAATAACAATATATTTATAGGCTTACAGAGCATTTGTTTAGATGTGGTCAGTGACCCCCCCCCCCCCCGCATTTGAAAGCTGGAAAGAGTCAGAAAAAGGCAAATAATGAAAAAAATATTTAAAAAACAATTAGACTTAGAATTAGCCATTCTATGATATAATAAAAGTTAACTTAAAGGTGAACCACCCCTTTAAGGCTCCAGCCCTGGAATCTATATCTTTAATAGGCAGAACAGAACTCAAGGAATGCAAAACGTTACTTAAGAACACTGCATTGTGGGTAAACAACATGGAGAATTGCGTCAGATTGCTAAATGAGCCCGATCATGCCCAAATAAAAACCAGATATCCCGATGCTTCTAGCAACACAAGGAATATTTCCCTACATATACAGTATTTACAGATGATTCATGTTACATTGTTACTCTCTTAAATGACATCAAGTTCCATCTCTGCGCTGCCAAACGGGATGCGAAACCCACGTACAATATTCCATGCCATGTTTGTACATGAGAGAGATCTGAGAGGCGGCACTGGAAACTCCAAGACTTTGATTTGCAACTGCACGATTTGTTGACAGTGGCTTATTTATATATTGCTGAGCGTTGTCATGGATAATACAGAATTTACTCTCTCTGCCCAGGGCCCTGTATGAAGTTTATGGAACAAACCCAACACGTAACTTAGTCTAACAGAAATCATATCATTGAAATTCAGGGCCTGGGGGTCCAAGTAGGGACAAATATATAATGGGGCCACACAGCAATTGTAGGGAAGGGCTCAATAATGCACCACAAAATAGGTAACAGTGGGATAATAGTCTCTGGGAGGGGAGTGTGGGACAGCTTTATAGTAGGGAGAGATGGTGTCTATAGTAACAGTGGAATAATAGTCTCTGGGAAGGGAGTGTGACTGTGGGATAGCAGGTATAGTAGGGAGAGATGGTGCCTATAGTAACAGTGGATAATAGTCTCTGGGAAGGGAGTGTGACTGTGGGATAGCAGGTATAGTAGGGAGAGATGGTGCCTATAGTAACAGTGGGATAATAGTCTCTGGGAAGGGAGGGTGACTGTGGGATAGCAGGTATAGTAGGGAGAGATGGTGCCTATAGTAATAGTGGGATAATAGTCTCTGGGAAGGGAGGGTGACTGTGGGATAGCAGGTATAGTAGGGAGAGATGGTGCCTATAGTAACAGTGGATAATAGTCTCTGGGAAGGGAGTGTGACTGTGGGATAGCAGGTATAGTAGGGAGAGATGGTGCCTATAGTAACAGTGGGATAATAGTCTCTGGGAAGGGAGGGTGACTGTGGGATAGCAGGTATAGTAGGGAGAGATGGTGCCTATAGTAATAGTGGGATAATAGTCTCTGGGAAGGGAGGGTGACTGTGGGATAGCAGGTATAGTAGGGAGAGATGGTGCCTATAGTAACAGTGGATAATAGTCTCTGGGAAGGGAGTGTGACTGTGGGATAGCAGGTATAGTAGGGAGAGATGGTGCCTATAGTAACAGTGGATAATAGTCTCTGGGAAGGGAGTGTGACTGTGGATAGAAGGTATAGTAGGGAGAGATGGTGTCTATAGTAACAGACTATCAGTGGGATAGTAGTCTCTGGAAGGGAGTGTGACTGTGGGATAGCAGGTATAGTAGGGAGAGATGGTGCCTATAGTAACAGTGGATAATGGGGGTAAATTTATCAAAGAGTGAAGTTCCGCCACTAGAGTGAAATTCCGCAGCTCTCAATTAATTTCTATGGGATTTTGAAAGGCGTATTTATCAATGGGTGAAAGTTCACCCTTTGATAAATACGCCTATAAAAATCCCATAGAAATGAATGGAGAGTGGCGGAATTTCACTCTAGCAGCGGAACTTCACTATTAACTTCACTCTTTGATAAATATACCCCATAGTGTCTGGGAAGGGAGTGTGACTGTGGGATAGCAGGTATAGTAGGGAGAGATGGTGTCTATAGTAACAGTGGGATAATAGTCTCTGGGAGGGGAGTGTGGGACAGCTTTATAGTAGGGAGAGATGGTGTCTATAGTAACAGTGGAATAATAGTCTCTGGGAAGGGAGTGTGACTGTGGGATAGCAGGTATAGTAGGGAGAGATGGTGCCTATAGTAACAGTGGATAATAGTCTCTGGGAAGGGAGTGTGACTGTGGGATAGCAGGTATAGTAGGGAGAGATGGTGCCTATAGTAACAGTGGATAATAGTCTCTGGGAAGGGAGTGTGACTGTGGGATAGCAGGTATAGTAGGGAGAGATGGTGCCTATAGTAACAGTGGGATAATAGTCTCTGGGAAGGGAGGGTGACTGTGGGATAGCAGGTATAGTAGGGAGAGATGGTGCCTATAGTAATAGTGGGATAATAGTCTCTGGGAAGGGAGGGTGACTGTGGGATAGCAGGTATAGTAGGGAGAGATGGTGCCTATAGTAACAGTGGATAATAGTCTCTGGGAAGGGAGTGTGACTGTGGGATAGCAGGTATAGTAGGGAGAGATGGTGCCTATAGTAACAGTGGATAATAGTCTCTGGGAAGGGAGTGTGACTGTGGGATAGAAGGTATAGTAGGGAGAGATGGTGTCTATAGTAACAGACTATCAGTGGGATAGTAGTCTCTGGGAAGGGAGTGTGACTGTGGGATAGCAGGTATAGTAGGGAGAGATGGTGCCTATAGTAACAGTGGATAATGGGGGTAAATTTATCAAAGAGTGAAGTTCCGCCACTAGAGTGAAATTCCGCAGCTCTCAATTAATTTCTATGGGATTTTGAAAGGCGTATTTATCAATGGGTGAAAGTTCACCCTTTGATAAATACGCCTATAAAAATCCCATAGAATGAATGGAGAGTGGCGGAATTTCACTCTAGCAGCGGAACTTCACTATTAACTTCACTCTTTGATAAATATACCCCATAGTGTCCTGGGAAGGGAGTGTGACTGTGGGATAGCAGGTATAGTAGGGAGAGATGGTGTCTATAGTAACAGTGGGATAATAGTCTCTGGGAGGGGAGTGTGGGACAGCTTTATAGTAGGGAGAGATGGTGTCTATAGTAACAGTGGAATAATAGTCTCTGGGAAGGGAGTGTGACTGTGGGATAGCAGGTATAGTAGGGAGAGATGGTGCCTATAGTAACAGTGGATAATAGTCTCTGGGAAGGGAGTGTGACTGTGGGATAGCAGGTATAGTAGGGAGAGATGGTGCCTATAGTAACAGTGGATAATAGTCTCTGGGAAGGGAGTGTGACTGTGGGATAGCAGGTATAGTAGGGAGAGATGGTGCCTATAGTAACAGTGGGATAATAGTCTCTGGGAAGGGAGGGTGACTGTGGGATAGCAGGTATAGTAGGGAGAGATGGTGCCTATAGTAATAGTGGGATAATAGTCTCTGGGAAGGGAGGGTGACTGTGGATAGCAGGTATAGTAGGGAGAGATGGTGCCTATAGTAATAGTGGATAATAGTCTCTGGGAAGGGAGTGTGACTGTGGGATAGCAGGTATAGTAGGGAGAGATGGTGCCTATAGTAACAGTGGATAATAGTCTCTGGGAAGGGAGTGTGACTGTGGGATAGAAGGTATAGTAGGGAGAGATGGTGTCTATAGTAACAGACTATCAGTGGGATAGTAGTCTCTGGGAAGGGAATGTGACTGTGGGATAGCAGGTATAGTAGGGAGAGATGGTGCCTATAGTAACAGTGGATAATGGGGGTAAATTTATCAAAGAGTGAAGTTCCGCCACTAGAGTGAAATTCCGCAGCTCTCAATTAATTTCTATGGGATTTTGAAAGGCGTATTTATCAATGGGTGAAAGTTCACCCTTTGATAAATACGCCTATAAAAATCCCATAGAAATGAATGGAGAGTGGCGGAATTTCACTCTAGCAGCGGAACTTCACTATTAACTTCACTCTTTGATAAATATACCCCATAGTGTCTGGGAAGGGAGTGTGACTGTGGGATAGAAGGTATAGTAGGGAGAGATGGTGTCTATAGTAACAGTGGGATATGGGGGGGGGGGGGGGGGGGGGGGGGGGGGGGGGGGGGGGGGGGGGGGGGGGGGGGGGGGGGGGGGGGGGGGGGGGGGGGGGGGGGGGGGGGGGGGGGGGGGGGGGGGGGGGGGGGGGGGGGAGGGAGTGTGACTGTGGGATAGCAGGTATAGTAGGAGAGAATGGTGCCTATAGTAACCGTGGGATAATAGTCTCTGGGAAGGGAGTGTGGACTGTGGGATAGCAGGTATATAGGGAGAGATGGTGTCTATAGTAACATGGGATAACAGTCTCTGGGAAGGAGTGTGACTGTGGGATAGCAGGTATAGTAGGGAGAGATGGTGCCTATAGTAACAGTGGGATAATAGTCTCTGGGAAGTGGAGTGTGACTGTGGGATAGCAGGTATAGTAGGGAGAGAGGGTGCCTATAGTAACAGTGGATAATAGTCTCTGGGAAGGGAGTGTGACTGTGGGATAGCAGGTATAGTAGGGAGAGATGTGCTATAGTAACAGTGGATAATAGTCTCTGGAAGGGAGTGTGACTGTGGGATAGCAGGTATAGTAGGGAGAGATGGTGGCTATAGTAACAGTGGATAATAGTCTCTGGGAAGGGAGTGTGACTGTGGGATAGCAGGTATAGTAGGGAGAGATGGTGCCTATAGTAACAGTGGATAATAGTCTCTGGGAAGGAGTGTGACTGTGGATAGCAGGTATAGTAGGGAGAGATGGTGCCTATAGTAACAGTGGATAATAGTCTCTGGAAGGGAGGTGACTGTGGGATAGCAGGTATAGTAGGAGAGATGGTGCCTATAGTAATAGTGGGATAATAGTCTCTGGGAAGGGAGGGTGACTGTGGGATAGCAGGTATAGTAGGGAGAGATGGTGCCTATAGTAACAGTGGATAATAGTCTCTGGGAAGGGAGTGTGACTGTGGATAGCAGGTATAGTAGGAGAGATGGTGCCTATAGTAACAGTGGATAATAGTCTCTGGGAAGGGAGTGTGACTGTGGGATAGAAGTATAGTAGGAGAGATGGTGTCTATAGTAACAGTAGTGGATATAGTCTCTGGGAAGGGAGTGTGACTGTGGGATAGCAGGAATAGTAGGGGGAGATGGTGCCTATAGTAACAGTGGATAATGGGGGTAAATTTATCAAAGAGTGAAGTTCCGCCACTAGAGTGAAATTCCGAAAGCTCTCAATTAATTTCTATGGGATTTTGAAAGGCGTATTTATAAAATGGGTGAAAGTTCACCCTTTGATAAATACGCCTATAAAAATCCCATAGAAATGAATGGAGAGTGGGGGAATTTCACTCTAGCAGCGGAACTTCACTATTAACTTCACTCTTTGATAAATATACCCCATAGTGTCGGGGAAGGAGTGTGACTGTGGGATAGAAGGTATAGTAGGGAGAGATGGTGTCTATAGTAACAGTGGATAATAGTCTCTGGGAAGGGAGTGTGACGGGTGGGATAGCAGGTATAGTAGGGGAGAGTTTGGTGCTATAGTAACAGTGGAAAATAGTCTCTGGAAGGGGAGTGTGACTGTGGGATAGCGGGTTTACAGTAGGGAGGAGATGGTGCCTATAGTAGCAGTGGATAATAGTCTCTGGAGGGGAGTGTGACTGTGGGATAGCAGGTATAGTAGGGAGAGATGGTGTCTAAGTAACAGTCAGTGGATAATAGTCTCTGGGAAGGGAGTGTGACTGTGGGATAGCAGGTATAATAGGGAGAAGATGGTGTCTATAGTAACAGTGGGATAGTAGTCTCTGGGAAGGAGTGTGACTGTGGGATAGCAGGTATAGTAGGGAGAGATGGTGTCTATAGTAAAGTGGATAGTAGTCTCGGGAGGGAGTGTGACTGTGGATAGCAGGTATAGTAGGCAGAGAAGGTGCCTATAATAACCGTGGGATAATAGTCTCTGGGAAGGGAGTGTGACTGTGGGATAGCAAGTATATTAGGAGAGATGTGTCTATAGTAACAAGGGGATAATAGTCTCTGGGAAGGGAGTGTGACTGTGGGATAGCAGGTATATAGGGAGAGATGGTGCCTATAGTAACAGTGGGATAATAGTCTCTGGGAGTGAGTGTGGCTGTGGGATAGCAGGTATAGTAGGGAGAGATGGTGCCTATAGTAACAGTGGATAATAGTCTCTGGGAAGGATGTGACTGTGGGATAGCAGGTATAGTAGGGAGAGATGGTGCCTATAGTAACAGTGGATAATAGTCTCTGGGAAGGGAGTGTGACTGTGGGATAGCAGTATAGTAGGAGAGATGGTGCCTATAGTAACAGTGGGATAATAGTCTCTGGGAAGGGAGTGTGACTGTGGGATAGCAGGTATAGTAGGGAGAGATGGTGCCTATAGTAACAGTGGGATAATAGTCTCTGGGAAGGGAGTGTGACTGTGGGATAGCAGGTATAGTAGGGAGAGATGGTGCCTATAGTAACAGTGGGATAATAGTCTCTGGGAAGGGAGTGTGACTGTGGATAGCAGGTATAGTAGGAGATGGTGCCTATAGTAACAGTGGATAATAGTCTCGGAAGGGAGTGTGACTGTGGATAGCAGGTATAGTAGGAGAGATGGTGCCTATAGTAATAGTGGGATAATAGTCTCTGGGAAGGGAGGTGACTGTGGATAGCAGGTATAGTAGGAGAGATGGTGCCTATAGTAACAGTCGAAAATAGTCTCTGGGAAGGAGTGTGACTGTGGGATAGCAGGTATAGTAGGAGAGATGGTGCCTATAGTAACAGTGAATAATAGTCTCTGGGAAGGGAGTGTGACTGTGGATAGCAGGTATAGTAGGGAATGGTGCCTAATAAAGGGTAATCTCTGGAAGGGAGTGTGCTTGGGAAGCAGTTAGTAGGAGGATGGTGCATAAATGATATATCGAAGATGTAGTGGATAGCAATATGAGGGAATGTCATAAAATGGAAAGTCTGAAGGTGTGCTGGGATAGCAGTATGAGGGAGAAGTGTATAGTAAAGTGATAATAGTCTCTGGGAGGGTGGAGTGGGTAGCAGGTATAGTAGAGGATGGTGCCATAGTAAAGTGGAAATAGTTCTGAAGGGGTGGACTGTGGGAAGCAGGTAAGTAGAGAGTGCTATGTAACAGTGATAATATCTGGGAAGGAGTGTGACTTGATGTATAGAGGGATGTTGGAGAGATGGTGCCTATAGTAACAGTGGGATAATAGTCTCTGGGAAGGGAGTGTGACTGTGGGATAGCAAGGTATAGTAGGGAGAGATGGTGCCTATAGTAACAGTGGGATAATAGTCTCTGGGAAGGGAGTGTGACTGTGGGATAGCAGGTATAGTAGGGAGAGATGGTGCCTATAGTAACAGTGGGATAATAGTCTCGGGAAAGGAGGTGACTGTGGATAGCAGGTATAGTAGGAGAGATGGTGCTATAGTAACAGTGGATAATAGTCTCTGGGAAGGAGTGTGACTGTGGGATAGCAGGTATAGTAGGGAGAGATGGTGCCTATAGTAACAGTGGATAATAGTCTCTGGGAAGGGAGTGTGACTGTGGATAGCAGGTATAGTAGGGAGAGATGGTGCCTATAGTAAACAGTGGATAATAGTTCTGGGAAGGTGAGTGTGACTGTGGATAGCAGGTATAGTACTGAGAGATGGTGCCTATAGTAACAGTGGATAATAGTCTCTGGGAAGGGAGGTGACTGTGGGATAGCAGGTATAGTAGGAGAGATGGTGCTATAGTAACAGTGGATAATAGTCTCTGGGAAGGAGTGTGACTGTGGGATAGCAGGTATAGTAGGGAGAGATGGTGCCTATAGTAACAGTGGATAATAGTCTCTGGGAAGGGAGTGTGACTGTGGGATAGCAGGTATAGTAGGGAGAGATGGTGCCTATAGTAACAGTGGGATAATAGTCTCTGGGAAGGGAGTGTGACTGTGGGATAGCAGGTATATAGTAGGGAGAGATGGTGCCTATAGTAACAGTGGATAATAGTCTCTGGGAAGGGAGTGTGACTGTGGGATAGCAGGTATAGTAGGGAGAGATGGTGCTATAGTAACAGTGGATAATAGTCTCTGGGAAGGGAGGGTGACTGTGGGATAGCAGGTATAGTAGGGAGAGATGGTGTCTATAGTAACAGTGGATAATAGTCTCTGGGAAGGGAGTGTGACTGTGGGATAGCAGGTATAGTAGGGAGAGATGGTGCCTATAGTAACAGTGGGATAATAGTCTCTGGGAAGGGAGTGTGACTGTGGGATAGCAGGTATAGTAGAGATGGTGCCTATAGTAACAGTGGATAATAGTCTCTGGGAAGGGAGTGTGACTGTGGGATAGCAGGTATAGTAGGGAGAGATGGTGCCTATAGTAACAGTGGGATAATAGTCTCTGGGAAGGGAGTGTGACTGTGGGATAGCAGGTATAGTAGGGAGAGATGGTGCCTATAGTAACAGTGGATAATAGTCTCTGGGAAGGGACTGTGACTGTGGGATAGCAGGTATAGTAGGGAGAGATGGTGCCTATAGTAACAGTGGATAATAGTCTCTGGGAAGGGAGTGTGACTGTGGGATAGCAGGTATAGTAGGGAGAGATGGTGGCCTATAGTAACAGTGGATAATAGTCTCTGGGAAGGGACTGTGACTGTGGGATAGCAGGTATAGTAGGGAGAGATGGTGCCTATAGTAACAGTGGGATAATAGTCTCTGGGAGGGGAGTGTGACTGTGGGATAGCAGGTATAGTAGGGAGAGATGGTGCCTATAGTAACAGTGGATAATAGTCTCTGGGAAGGGAGTGTGACTGTGGGATAGCAGGTATAGTAGGGAGAGATGGTGTCTATAGTAACAGTGGATAATATTCTCTGGGAAGGGAGTGTGCCTGTGGGATAGCAGGTATAATAGGGAGAGATGGTGCCTACAGTAACAGTGGATAATAGTCTCTGGGAAGGGACTGTGACTGTGGGATAGCAGGTATAGTAGGGAGAGATGGTGCCTGTAGTAGCAGTGGGGATAACAGCGCAGCAGCATATACAATAGCAGTGGGAAAAGGAGCCAGGCAGAGTGCTGAAGATTATAATAAAGTAAGATGGCAATAAAGTACGTTTAGATCCAGGTGCTGGAGGCTGCAGACCAAGTAAAACAAAGCAGTGAAGGTCGAACAACTCAAGGAAACAGAGAAAAGATATTTGGCACCAGACATTTATATGGTATCTATTTAATAAATGAATTCGTTATTTAGTCAGGAGGTCTCCCCAGAGCCAAACGTTAAATAAAATAGGAGATATCTGTTGCACACACAGTTATACGTTATATTCCCTGCAAATAAAGTGGAATTCCTCCCCCTGGTGGTAAGTTATTTATAAAGTAATGAAATAGTCTGTTAGTAGCACTATAACAGTTACATTACATGCACAAAATGTCCCAGCATCCTCAGCAAGACACAAGAACATTATCTGTGTGGCACCTCCACCGCAAATGCCCTTCCCTCTTTTAGACTGTAAGCTCTGTAGGGCAGAACCCGTGTACTGGTTCTGTCAGTGGCATAACTAGATGCTACTAGGTCCAGCAGCAACTGTACATTTTTGCCCCAATATAATAATCCTACACCCCTAGGTCTGTAGTCTCTCCCTTTCCTTGCCCTTTAGCATCTCAGTTTGTTCTTTTTGGTAACAGAGAGGTTAAACTCAATCTGCCTGAATTAAATGGGAAAAAGTGCGAATAAGAACGGTACAGGGGGAATGTTATGTAAAATGACAGCCTGTGCTATTTAGCCTTTTGTCTCCCTCTCTCCTGGTATTCAAACTTTGATTTTGTTAACTTCTATTAGATCTCACACCGAGCGCATTAAAAAAAAAAAAAAGCGCTTCAGTAATTGCGAGTTTGGTTTTTAGACTCTGGTTACATAATCAGTTCTCAATTATAATGAGAAAAGTCTTATGCCTCCACATAAGAAAGAGCGAGAGAGCAACAGAGAGGTAGAAAGAGAGGAAAAGAGAGAGACAGAGAAAGGGAGAGGGAAAGAGACAGAGAAAGGAAGAGAGAAAGAGGAAGATAGAGAGATGATAAAGGGAGATAGATAGAGGGAAAGAGTCAGAGAGAGAGAGGAAGAGAGAGACAGATAAAGGGAGAGAGATAGAGGAAAGGACAGAGAGAGAGAGAGGAAGGAAGAGGAAGAGAGAAAGAGGAAAAAAGAGAGACAGAAAATGAGGGAGATAGAGGGAAAGAGGCAGAGAGAGGAAAAGAGAGAGACAGAGAAAGGGAGAGCGTTAAAGAGACAGAGAGAGAGAGGAAGAGAGAAAGAGGAAGAGAGACAAATAAAGGGAGAGAGGCAGAGGAAAGGATAGAGAGAGAGAGGAAGAAAGAATGAGAAAAAGAGGAAAAAAGAGAAACAGAAAGTGAGAGAGATAGAGGGAAATAGAGAGAGAGAGAGAGAGAGAGAGAGAGAGAGAGAGAGACAGAGAAGAGGAAAAGAGAGAGACAGATAGGGACAGAGATAGATGGAAAGAGAACGAGAGGGAGAGAGATAGAGGCAAAGAGATAGAGATAAAGGGAGGGAGATAGATAGAAAGAGAGGGGCAGAAAGGGAGTGTGCGTGAGAGAGAGAGCGAGATGAAGAGGGAAAGAAGGAGAGAGAGAATAAATAGCGGTAAAGGGAGAGAATCAAAAAGAGGAGAGAGATAGGGGAAGGGAAGCAGAAGGAGAGGAGTGATAGAGCAGAGAGAGAGAGAGATAGAGGGACTGAGGGAAGAAGGGAAAGAGTTTGACACTAGTGATGGGCGAATTTATTCTCCAGGCGCAAATTCGCAGCAAATTTCCGTGTTTTGCCACCAGCGAATAAATTCGCCGGCTAACAATTCCGACGCCGTCGACAATTTAATGCACTCCCATTGACTTTAATACAATTGGACAAAATAGGCGCGCGTCAAATTGTCGCCGGTGTCAGAATTGCGAAAATTCGCCCATCACTATTTGACACAGATGAATTGAGTAAGAGAGAGAGAGGTAGAGGGGGAGAGAGATAGAGAGACACAGAAATGGAGGGAGAGAGGAACAGAGATGTGGGCAGAGAGAGAAATAAAGGGAGAGACACGGAGGGGGGGAACATGGTGCAGGGGATGCGAGTTCACAAGATTTATCCTACAAATGTATTCCGTCTGCTCAGTCGTATGCCAGCGTCTGAAATGGAACGGCCTCAGACGGCTGCTTTCAAGTGTTCTTTAAGGACGACAGTACTGCAACCCCCTCCCAGAAAAAGAGACATCTTATTACAATGCTTTGAGCATTTGAGATGGTAGTTGTAGTTCAGTAACAGCGGGACAGTGAATTTCATACCCTTCTTCTTCATCAGTAGTTCACTATATGAGGCTTGTGGCTATACTTGGAGGCTATCACTTTAATTAAAGGGCTAGAAGAGCTGTTTATTATATTAACATACTTCATCACCTTTGGTAACAGGCTGGCTTACATAAATGGGAGGATGAGGAGAGTAGTCTCTGTTATTTCTAAACCCCGGCACATGGAGAAGTTACTCAGCATGGGTTTTATTCCATTAACCTGCAGCTTTTGAAGTAGATGAGCCTCATCTCTGCTCTTTGCAGTACTTTGTCTGCTGATCTGACGCTCTTTTTTTTATTACTCAATGGAACACTGTAACTAAACTTTAAAACCGGGGAGAACAGAGGGGGGTTGTTTACACAGAGCTCATTATTAAGCAGCAGTACATGTGAAAGTAAAAATTCTCTGTAGAAAAAAAATATTTGATATTAAGGAAATGTACAATTTCTGACTTAGTATGGGGGGGGGGGTCCTTCCTGGCTCCAAAAGGGCAGTCAGACCAGTCCCTGGAACAACTTTGTGCTACATTTCTATTATATAACAAATGTTTTTCTTCCCTTTCTAACCCTCAACTCTGTAATCTCATGCACATTTCCCTCAAAACAATGTAGCCAACACCAGCCATTCAACAGAATTGAAAAAAAAGGTACTCGGTTAAAGGAGAACTAAACTCTAAAAATTAATAGGGCTAAAAATGCCATATTTTATATACTGAACTTATTGCACGAGGCTAAAGTTTGAGCTTGTCAATAGCAGCAATGATCCAGGACTTCAAACTTGTCACAGGGGGTCACCATCTTGGAAAGTGTCTGTGACACTCACATGCTCAGTGGGCTCTGAGCAGCTGTTGAGAAGCTAAGCTTAGGGCTCGTCACTAATTATCCAGCAGAAAATGAGGTTGGTCTGTAATATAAGCTGATGCTACAGGGCTGATTATTAAATTCTGATGCTAATTGCACTGGTTTCTGTGCTGCCATGTAGTAATTATCTGTATTAATTACTAATCAGCCTTATATTGTGACATTTCTATTCTGTGTACTGTATATTGTGAGTGGGTCCCTAAGCTCAGTAAGTGACAGCAGCACAGAGCATGTGCAGTGAATCAGCAGAAAAGAAGATGGGGAGCTACTGGGGCATCTTTGGAGACACCGATCTTTACTGCTAAAGTAAACAAAAGGAACACCAAGAGCCCCAATAGTGTAATATGTATTGGTAAGGGATAATGAAATAAGAGTAGATAACATATAATCTCAAACCAAGGTTACCAATAGGCAACCACTGTAAACGCAGGTGGGGAGATTGTCCTGACCCCACTCAAGATTAAGAAGTCACTCTCTGTAGATAGAAAAAGGGTATCAACCCTCCACCCAGGGTGGACTTAGTATTGTATAAAAAGAACAGAGGCGCCTCTGTTCTTTTTATACTTTACTGCTAAAGGGTTGTGGTTGCCTTGGGCTGGTACAGAAGCACAAAACATCATGTGCAAAATTTCTACTTACTTCTTTAGTTAGGCTTTAGTTCTACTTTAATGGCTTCTGCAACATTTTTTTTGTAAAGTCAGATTCATCAGTGCAGAATAGGGCAGACGGACAGTGATAGACAATAGCAATGGCAGAACTATAAACCCAGCGAGAACTAGGAATAAAAGGCTACTGCGAAGCTGCTTAGAATTAAATCTTTTGTCATCATGCCAAAAAAGAAGGTAAAGTTTCCCTTTAATTTCACAAATACTCAGTTGTAATTGTATTCTCTCCTTTAAATGACATCTTTACTTCTACTCGTATTCTCTCATTTATGTCTCAGACTCTCTCCATCCCTATTATTTGTTTAATGCCCCTCCTTTTTATTCTCTTCCCTTATTCCTTTATATATTATATTTATATTTTATATTATTTATATATATTGTTTCATACTTCGCCTCCATTTTTCTTCCTTTACTCTGCCACTTTCTTGCCCTACTTTCTTCACTACTATTTCTACACTATCCATTCTTTGATGGCTCTGCTTAACCCCATCCAGTTTGCGATTTCAGCAATCCGGTTGCTAGGCTCCAAATTACTCATAAGAATAAAGCGAATAATGAAAAAAACTATAAAAAAAAAAACCTATAAACTATAAAAAAATAAATGATAAAGACCAATTGAAAAGTTGCTTAGAATTTGCCATTCTATAACATACTAAAAGTTAACGTAAAGGATGTTAATGTTTAAACAACCCTTTAAGTCCACTAGAAATGTATTTAAACATTAAATAAACCCAATAAGATGTTTTTGCTTCCAATGAGGATTCATTATACCTTAGTTTGGATCAAGTACAAGGTACAGGTATGGGACCTGTTATCCAGAATGCTCGGGACCTGGGATTTCCATAATTTTTCATACCTTGAGTCTACTAGGAAATCATGTAAACATTAAATAAACCCAATAGGCTGGTTTTGCTTCCAATAAGAATTAAAGGGGACCTGTCACCCGAGAAAATTTTTCCAAATCCTATTTTATCACGTTAGTCAAGCAAAATAAACTTTAATTCAACTATATAAATTATTTGGATCTGGTTTCCTTCGGTCTGGGAATTCATAATTATAGCAAACAGGCAGCAGCCATTTTGTGGACACTGTTATTAAGACAAGCCTTGTATCATCTCAGAATCTTGTTTGTGCACCAGAATGGGGGACCCGATGTCCAACCCCATGCCCTGGCTACACAATTAAATGGTAAAGAGAACAGGGGGATTGTGGGGAGATCAGTGACATCAAGGAAGTGCTGAATGGAAAGTGAAAGTCATTTCCTGCCCTGCCTAAGGCATAGAGGAGGGGCAGACAATATTTGATTGACAGCTGAGACTGTCAATTAAATGCATTTACAACAGCAATGAGTGCTTTAATAAAAAAAAAGAATTTGGATTTCATGTTTAATTTGAAAAGGACTTTTATTATACAGCTTTTATGTCTGGGTAAAAGGTCCACATTAATTATATCTTAGTTGGGATCAAGTACAATCTACTGTTTTATTATTACAGAGATAATCAGAGATTATTTGGATAAAATGGAATCTATGGGAGACGGCCCTTCCATAATTCTGAGGTTTCTAACGGGTTTCCGGATAACGGATCCCATGCCTGTACTGTTTTATTATTACAGAGGAAAAAGGAAATCATTTTTGTGGGGTCTATGGGAGACAACTTTTCTGTAATTCGGAGCTTTCTAGATAATGGATCCCATACCAAGAGTTGCTGTCTAATATATTTTCTTTATTCTTTCTTGTCTCGCTTTTCTTATTCCTCACTTGTCTTCTTACCCTCTTCCTTTTCTTCCTTTCTTTCCCTAACATTTCACTCTCACTTTATATTTAACATCTCTTTCTGCTTAACCTCTTCTTTGCCCGACTCCCAAACACTTCTCCTCCCTCTGCACTTAACCTCTCCCTCTCTTCCCATACACTCTTAATCATTTCCAATTTCCTAACCACGTCCCATTTTCCTGAACTCTAGAATTCATTGCTGTCCCCCTGAAGACCCCCTGTCTTCTTTTTAAATTTATCTTTCTAGTTCTTTGCTTACCCTCCCTACATCTTAAAGGGGCAGTTAAAGGAAAACTATACCCCCCGAACAAAGTAGGTCTCTATAAAAAGATATCGCATAAAACAGATCACGTGTAAAACCCTGCTTCATGTAAATAAACCATTTTCATAATAATATACTTTTTTAGTAGTATGTGCCATTGGGTAATCATAAATAGAAAATTGCCATTTTAAAAAATAAGGACGGCCCCCTGGGATCGTTGGATTCACTGTGCACACAAACATAACAACAAACCATAAATGTTAGGTCACATGAGCCAATTAACAGACAGAGTTCTGTATTTTGCTTCCACACTTCTTCCTGTTACAGTTAGAGCTGCAGTATTTCTGGTCAGGTGATCGCTGAGGCAGCACACAGACCATCACGAAATGGTGGTTCAAGGCGAGAGATGTAAAAGGCAATATTTATTTAAATATATTTACCAGTTTGGTAAGATTCTTTAATATGCCACTTAATATGATATAATCTGTTGCTTAAATATTCATTTTAGGGGTATAGTTTTCCTTTAACCTTTAAATTAACTTTTAGTATGATGTAGAGAGTGATATGCTGAGACAATTTGCAATTAGATTTTATTTTTTAATATTTGTAGTTTTTGAGTTATTTTTCTTTTTATTCAGCAGCTCTCCAGTTTGCTATTTCAGCAGTTTGGTTGCTAGGGTTCAAATAGCAACCATGCATTGATTTGAGTAAGAGACTGGAATATGAATAGGAGAGGGCTTGAATAGATAATATGTGTATCAAAAAGTAGCAATGACAATACATGTGTTGCCTTGCAGGGCATTTGTTATTAAGATGAAAGCTAGAAAGTAGCAAATCATTTAAAAACTATAAATAATAAAGACCAACTGAAAAATTGCTTAGGATTAGCTAGGGATGCACCGAATCCACTATTTTGGATTCGGCCGAACCCCCGAATCCTTTGCAAAAGATTCGGCTGAATGCTGAACCGAATCCAAATCCTAATTTGCATATGCAAATTAGGGATGGGAAGGGGAAATGGTTTTTTTACTTCCTTGTTTTGTGTCAAAAAGTCACGCGATTTCAGTCCCCACCCCTAATTTGCATATGTAAATTAGGACTAGGTTTGGCCGGGCAGAAGGAATCCGACTCCTGTTGAAAAAGGCCAAATCCTGGATTCGGTGCATCCCTAGAATTAGCCATTCTATAACATACTAAAAGTTGACTTAAAGGTGAACACCCCTTTAATACTGCTTGACCCCTTTTTGCCTCGCTGTATGCTGAACCCCTTTCTTTTTCTCCCTCTGTAGTGATGGGCGAATTTCTTCTTTGCGAAATGTTAATTTTGATGCCGGCGACAACTTCGATGCCAATGACATTGGACACCCATTAAAAGCAATGGGCTTTTGTTAATTGTCCTCAGCGTCTAAATTGTCATCTGCGTCTGAACCGTCACCGGCATCGAAAAAACGTTGCCTTTTTTTTGCATTTTCGCGGGCGAATTTTTCGAATTCATTCGCTGGCGGCAAAACACGGAAATACACAGCGAATTCGCACCTGGCGAATAAAGCCGGCCATCACTATCCCTGTGTCACTCTAATGCTTACAGTCTGATATTCTTTCACTTTATTTGAAGGATGAAACCAAATACAAGTTATGTTTGCTGGTGTTATGTTTTTTGTGTAATTGAAACCTCAGCCAAACCAAATGTGAACCCTTAATGCCATGTGGCTAGACAACACAGAAGGTGCTGATTTTTTTTTTGTTCTTCACAAATGATGCAATATGTATTGTTTTTGCTGAATCAGGAAGATCCAAATTTGGATTGGGTTCAGTATTCAGCTTGATCTTTTGTGCAGAACTCTGTATTTGCCCAAATCAATAACAATGAATTTGGTGCATCCCTACCTCATTTTCTTTCACAAATCATCTGTGCGTAGGTTATTTGGCACATAGAACTCTCTGCCTTTCTGCATTTAATATATATGGAAGCAACTGTTCCACTGCCAAGGTTCAAACACACATCCCAACAATAGACCAATAAAACCCAAAGCAGGCAGGTTATAGTAAAAAAAAAAAAAGGTGTGCTGAGTTTAACTCATTACGCAAAGGTGATGATTTTAATGCATTTATTGGGTTAGTATAACGTTCCTACACAGGGGTATTTCTCTGCGTGTGGCTCAAGGTATAAATACTCATTCATTGTCTTCTGGAACAAAACTCTTTGCAGCAGCGCTGCACCTGGAATCTGTTTGCTCTCGGGGAGGAGGGATAAGGACAAGGCGGGGGTACATTTTATTTTCACCAAGACAACACAATAACCTCGCTTCTCCATTTGAGCCATTATTGAGGTGACAGTATCTGCCGTGCAGTCACCCAGCTGATGTGGCAGCTCCCTGGCTGCTAATTTATCTGCTTTCAGGCTGTCTAGACATTGTTTGGGTCAGGAAGAGCCGGCTGCCCCTGCCTTTGGGCCTGACGCTTGCTGGAGCTCAGAGCTGCGGAGAATCTCACTGGCATCCCAGCTTATTGCCCACATCTATTAATTAAAGGCACAGAATTGATGGGCTTTTTATTTTCTAGATAAGAAACAGGCTCGTTTTGTTCAGAGAGGTTCACTTGGACAGGAAAATATAAAGGAAAGAGGAAGATAAATCTTCCAGCAGAGATAAACAGGATAGACTTTTCCTTTCTCCCCAGAGTGAGAACATTCTGTCTGGAACAGAAGTTGGAGGGAAAAAAACAGTGATGTTAACATTTTCTGTTATAGATAGATAGATGAAAGATAGATAGATGATAAATAGATGATAGATAAATAGATAGATGATAGATAGATAGATAGATAGATAGATAGATAGATAGATAGATAGATAGATAGATGATAGATAGATAGATAGATAGATAGATAGATAGATAGATAGATAGATAGATAGATGAAAGATAGAGAGAGAGAGATAGAAGGTGAGATGGGGGAAATAGAAGAGGACAACCAAGTTGAGAAAATAAAGGGTAAGGGTGAGAGACAAGGGAAGAAGAGTTGAAAGAAAAAATATTCAGAAAGGACAGGAAAGAGAGGAGGCGGATTGCAGACAACGGTCAGGCAGAAAAATGATAGATATATAGACAGAGAGAGGGGGTGACAGAGATAGAGTGATAGATATATGGTTTTTAGTTTTAGGGATCTTCTAAGATATTAGAAGGATAAGTGGATGATAGATTTTCTCAGATTGACTAGGTTGTACTAGCCCTATGTAGTCCTTTAATTGGACACTGGTTGATCTAACCATGAAAAGTTTCAAATGCTCTAATTGACCAAATTGTGCGAGGCCTATCAGGGCTACAGCCTCAGGGGCCCACGTGCCCCCTGCCCCTGCCACAACCTCTCTCCGGCTCCAGGGCCCTCCCATGTACCTTATTCTTTTTGTGGCCGCGATTGGGGCCATGTTGGGAGATCAGAGGAAGCACCCAGGGTTTTCAGGCCAGGGTGCAGGTCTGGGTCAGTGGGGCCCACCGTTTTTTATCCAGTGTCCCATCTCTCCAGTCCGACCCTGATTGGCTACCAACCAACTAAAAATAAATAAAGTTACAGAGGTTTTGGAGGTCCCAGCCACTGCCTGGTCATTTTCGAATGCTCCGACTGACTACAGGTTGGACTAGCCCTATGAAAAATCCAGTTTTATGATAGGTTACAGGTTTGTGAATGCTCCAATGACTTGATTGGCTATAGGTTGATTCTGTCCATTTCAAAATGCATTACAGCCAAAGAAGCTAATTACAATATGCACTCAAACCTATCCCTCCAGTGCTCCATTTATTGTTCAGCTGCTGTCCCTCGGCAGTCGTCCAACAACAGCTACAGGGACACCACCGTTGGTTTGGGGACTGTAGATATAGAAAGGTCTTTTTGCAGAGAACTCTATGATCTCGGCAATCAGAGCTTCCACGGCAGCCCTGCCTGAAACCCCCCTCTTTTCTGATACACGTGGGACAGTCTTTGCTGCAGATTTCCTTTAAAAAATAGATGATAAAATAGCTTTTTTCTTAGAAAATAAATATGTGCCAGTTTTAATCAGAACAGACACCAAGGAAATGTGTTCTTCTGTTACCCAGATACGCATTTCTAATTTGTCCCTATGTGCCAAGGAGGCTGCGCTGAATAAATACATCTCTTGTTGTATTGGAAACCTACTTGATATTTTCCTCTCTTTTTGTTTTCCAACCTTTTAAAATATTCACTTGGATACAGACACTGTGTCCCCATTTCTCTTCCAGATTTACAGATCCCGCGGTCTGCTTCCAATACCCATGCAGCAATGGTACTTATTAAATAAGTTACACAGTAATTCTACATTTCATCAAAAAACTATAACATGTAACATTGAGGCTATTTTACCCACAGTCCCTCTGCTAATATAGGAACCACCTCTCCCTACTACTATCCAACAGTAACAGTGCCTTCCTCAATGCTATTATCCACTGTTACTATAGACACCATCTCTCCCTACTATACCTGCTATCCCACGGTCACACTTCCTTCCCAGAGACTATTATCCCACTGTTACTATAGACACCATCTCTCCCTACTATACCTGCTATCCCACAGTCACACTCCCTTCCCAGAGACTATTATCCACTGTTACTATAGACACCATCTCTCCCTACTATACCTGCTATCCCACAGTCACACTCCCTTCCCAGAGACTATTATCCACTGTTACTATAGGCACCATCTCTCTCTACTATACCTGCTATCCCACAGTCACACTCCCTTCCCAGAGACTATTATCCACTGTTACTATAGGCACCATCTCTCCCTACTATACCTGCTATCCTACAGTCACACTCCCTTCCCAGAGACTATTATCCCACTGTTACTATAGGCACCATCTCTCCCTACTATACCTGCTATCCCACAGTCACACTCCCTTCTCAGAGACTATTATCCCACTGTTACTATAGGCACCATCTCTCCCTACTATACCTGCTATCCCACAGTCACACTCCCTTCCCAGAGACTATTATCCCACTGTTACTATAGGCACCATCTCTCCCTACTATACCTGCTATCCCACAGTCACACTCCCTTCCCAGAGACTATTATCCACTGTTACTATAGACACCATCTCTCCCTACTATACCTGCTATCCCACAGTCACACTCCCTTCCCAGAGACTATTATCCCACTGTTACTATAGACACCATCTCTCCCTACTATACCTGCTATCCCACAGCCACAGTCCAAAAGATGTTATCCTCACGGTGATGCTGTTTGCACAGTGAAGACAAAGTTATTATGGGGCCTATTTATCATGCTTTGTAGTGAAGAGGATTAAAGCATTACTGGTGATGATGCCCAGACCAACCAATCAGCTATGAGATCTAAACAAAAGCAAAGATCTTACTGGTTTCGATGAGCAACATTGCCGGTAATGTTTCACGCCACCTTTTACACAGCATGATAAATAGACCTCTAAGTGTTGCATGTGCTTGGGGCGGAGTAGTAGCCCCTGGATGAATCTGGCCAAAGTCAACTGTGGACAGTCACAAGGTTACATTTGGTTGAAAGGCAATATTGGGACTGGCAGGAGAAGCAGGACTGGTCGAGACTTATGTATACATCCCAGCACGTTATTGATGATTCAGAAGATCAGAAGTAGGATGTGACTCACAGGTGCTACGTCTGGGAGATTCTGTACAAGTGAATGGCCTGGGGCTTCTAGATCCTTGTTCCTTTATTTGCTCAGGAAGTTGTTGTTTTTTGCTGCTATTGTTCAACCGCAGTCACATTTCATCTTTATTAATAGGCCAAGCTGTGCGATTTGCAGGAGGAGGAAAAGCTTAGTCACCATTGGCTAGACACCAGGGCATTGTCAGTGCAGCTGTGGAGTAAGGTGCAATTCCGCAGGGCCACAAAGCTCATGAGATCACCGCCCAGCAAATTAGCATGCCTGTTTTTATTTATCCTGCTCTGTAAAAAAAACATTACTACTTTGCACTTTGTGTCGTTATCTTTTATTTATAAAGCAGGAGAATATTCTGCAAAGCTGCATAACGGGTGTCAGAGTACATGGACCAAAGAAGGCCATTACAGTAACCAGAGTTGATGGTGCTCTGTGAGCGCCCAATTATTTATATTATAAAGCAGGGCTATGGAACCTAAAGCTTTTCAAGTGTTGTTGTACTACTACTCCCAGCATACACGGTCATGCTTAGCCTGTCTATGGCCATAGGTGTGTTGCTCTGGCTGCAGTATTCCTACAACATATTGTCTTGAGTTATGAGTCCTGAAATTTAAACGGGAGGTCACTTAGCACTTGTTACTGCTCACTTGAATCTTTTTATCTGCCAGTTGTCCTACATGGAACCCAAAGTGGACACACAACTTTGGGTTCCCTGCAGATGGCATGTTCTCCTGCCTCCTCCAGCTGTGGGTCTAGAAGTCTTCTAGCCCTATTAGAGGTCTCTAACCTCACACATTAACACCACGTATGTAAGGATCACAATGACATTTATTAACAGAAAGTGTAGAATTCCATGTGTGAGCACCAATTCCTAAGACAATTGGTGAGAATTCTAAACAAATGGACAATACTCTGGCTTGGCCCACAACCTTGGTGGCAAATATGGGCCCTGATCACATAACAGGAGTATTGGGAGAGGACTACATTAATGGTTCGATGTAGTCCTCAATCAACAGGATCTTCAAAACTCATGATACATCTGGCTGGAGAGGTCAAGTTGGCCCATCCACCTTTTCAGCAGCCCTTTAACAGGAGAAGCCTCCAGGGCCACAGTCTGTTTGCACAGGGTATCTACCAAGGAGCCTGATGATTTATTTCTGTGAAGTAAGTTGCTGTTGCTCAAAAAGTAAAGCGCCCTTGGCTCCCTGTAAAATTCATCCCTCCACACCCACTGGGGAGACACCCTAATTAACTTCACTATTCTGATAAGGCAATGTTACAAGCATAATGTTTTATGGAAGAAATTAGACACCAGTCCGTAGAAACAGGTTCTGTTCACCTTAGATAACACCAGACCCCATAGTCCCACCTCAATATCAGCTACTTAATAATGTTCATCAAAACAAGAGCTCTATTTGGCCTTACAGCAACCTGCCAAACTGAACTTCTACTGCCCTCTAGGCAAATATTACGTTCACCTCAGTGGGAATTCTGTGTGTGCTCTGGGAGAACCTCAAAACCAACTCAGTTAATAATGCCTACAGGCTTTGGTTAAGAAACTCTGATTTATATGATGAGTCAGTACCTGTGCAAAGCTGAAACCAGACCTCAAGGAACTTCATAAGGAAATAAAGAGAGGGAAATGCAGATGACTGAGTGCAGGTGACTCAAGCCTTGTATAACCTAGAGGACATCAAAAGGAGACAGTCTGACCCCATAAGGAACAACCCCACTAATATCAATAAAAAGAGTGTGATTCACTTTGCACGGTGTTTGCGTAAGTCCTATGGTTTCCCCATGCAAGTGACTTAGTTTGAGGACAGTTTGCATTGACGTGGCACTTCCTACAAACAATTCAATGTATAACAACCCGGTAACTTTTACTGAGTATAAAGAGAAAAATATAAAGAAGGAATGTTCAGCGCATGCAATGAGCATGTAATATCTAAGGGAAGCAACATGGCACCAGCTTTCCATATGTATAAATAAAAATATATAGAGAAGGAATGTTCTGGGCACACAATAAGTTATACCCTCATACTGTACTGTCTAAGGGAAAAAATATGGCACCTCCTTCCCATAAGTATAAATACAAATATACAGAGAAGGAATGTCCTGGGTACATAATAAGCTATACCCTCATACTGTACTGTCTAAGGGAAACAATATGGCACCTCCTTCCTATATGTATAAATACAAATATACAGAGAAGGAATGTCCTGGGTACATAATAAGCTATAACCTCATACTGTACTGTCTAAGGGAAACAATATGGCACCTCCTTCCCATATGTATAAATACAAATATACAGAGAAGGAATGTTCTGGGCACACAATAAGCTATACCCTCATACTGTACTGTCTAAGGGAAAAAATATGGCACCTCCTTCCCATAAGTATAAATACAAATATACAGAGAAGGAATGTCCTGGGTACATAATAAGCTATACCCTCATACTGTACTGTCTAAGGGAAACAATATCGCACCTCCTTCCTATATGTATAAATACAAATATACAGAGAAGGAATGTCCTGGGTACATAATTAGCTATACCCTCATACTGTACTGTCTAAGGGAAACAATATGGCACCTCCTTCCCATATGTATAAATACAAATATACAGAGAAGGAATGTTCTGGGCACACAATAAGCTATACCCTCATACTGTACTGTCTAAGGGAAACAATATGGCACCTCCTTCCCATAAGTATAAATATACAGAGAAGGAATGTTCTGGGCACACAATAAGCTATACCTTCATACTGTACTGTCTAAGGGAAACAATATGGCACCTCCTTCCCATATGTATAAATACAAATATACAGAGAAGGAATGTTCTGGGCACACAATAAGCTATACCCTCATACTGTACTATCTAAGGGAATCAATATGTCACCTCCCTCCCATATGTATAAATACAAAGGAATGCTGTGGGCACACAGTTTGAGCCCTTATAATGCACCAAGAAAAACAAATGCAAAAAAAGGTCACTGCTTCTAAACAGATCATATTTTCTCTTTAATGCTCCTAATTGAAAAGCCATTGAAAGAACAAAGGCAAAATACTGCAATGAGCTGCTTTTTTTGGCAGAAAGGAGACAGTTGTGGCTGACTTTGAAATCACTTTTACTCTGCATTTTTAAGGAAGGTGTATACCCAGCTCAATGATCTGCATGCTAGAAGAATAGGAATTAATTTGTATTCAGATGGTAGGAATTTTATCCACTCAGATGAGACGACTCTGTTTAATTAGGTTTGGTAGTTAACTCAAAATAAAGTCTTCTGCTGGGGGTTTTTTGGAACAGCATTGCGGGCTCCTGGGAGACGGTAAGAGTTCTGACAAAAAAGGGGGGGGGTAATGAAAACTCAAAAGTGAGCAGTTTGAGAGAAAAAAAATATGTATATACATGCCCCCCAGCAATAGGTTCGTTTTCTGAACGTAACGAGCGAGACTCGGCCATGTTGTACTGCTCGTTAGGATTAATGAGTCTGCTAAATCTGCCTTTTGTCCTGCAAAAAAAAAAAATAGCAATATGTTAATTGCTTTAGAAGATTTGTGCGACTCTTTGGCGCAGGGAGCCAATCACCATTCTGGTGTGCCCTTTGGTGTATCCTTTGGGATCCTGCACAGAATTGAGACTGATGGGTGTTATCAGGCTGAAGCAGTCCAACAGGTTAAAAACTAGTAAAAAAAAAATGCTCTTTCACCAAAAGGCACCTGTAACGGGGTTTCGGGTTTTTGAAATGAAATCGATGGTATATGCTGGGGGCAATGCCTGGCGCTTGTGTGCGAATAGCCCGATGCTTTGCTGTGATTGACTTGATACAATTGTGCCAGTGCCAGCTTGGGTAGAAATGGCTAACAAGACCTATCCGTGTTTGGGGGCCAAAAAGGCCAGAGCCTAGGGTGAGATCCACTGGTAGCGCAGCCTAACCCTACCTATGCCCTCTGAAAGGCTGATCTACTCATGCATCTCACATGGTAATAGGAGTATATAACATTAGGGTCTTCTTGGTCTTGCTCAAAACTTATGCCCACCATTCTGGTTTTTCATGGGCCTCATTAAAACAATGGATACTTGCCCGTAATAGTCACTCTCCTATAGATTTAGCTATATCCAATACATAAATTATGCTCTCACCCCCATAACTGGTTCTTGGTCCACCTTCTCCACTGCTTTTGGGCTGGGGCAACGGGAAAGGCGAACCTCACATTTTGGGGACCAATGCATAAGCGGCACAAAGACTTTCAAAGCGATCTTTACTGTAACCATGGTAACTATCTTCACATCGGATGTAATGGTTAACGGCACTTCCATGCTCGCAAACACTTTTAGGTGGAAAATTATTGTGCAAAAACCTAAAGATGAATGCCAGAATATTCTAAACAGTGGGGGAAAATGGGAGGAAAAATGGTACTTGAGTAAAGGCAAAGCTTCTTAAACAGCAGGAAAAAAAAGATTTTAATACAAAGGCAATTTGAACTATTTGGATAATAGTAGACTATCTAGGCCACCAAGTGGTCTGACATTCCTAGCGAGTCTTCACATTAATAGTATATGGAAATTCAGGATGGCTTTCACTTTTCTGCAGAGAACATTTAGAGGCTCTGGCAAAAGCACAATTTAATTTCCACTGGCAAAAACAAAAACCTTATTAGTAGATGCTGCTTCCCTACAATCTGTAGGTAATTACATGGCAGAAACAGAGTTGACATCTGACTTATCTAACATGGCAATACTGGTTGCATAACTGGAAAAGAAAGGTGGCTCTGCACAATATGAAAAATAAAATAAATTCAATAATAAAAATTCTCCAGTCTTATCATGGTATCTGCATTATTTAATTCAGAAGTGCCATCAGTGATTGGCCAGGAAGATGGACAGTTGTCAGTGGGTTCTTCTCTTTCGCTTGAGCTGGCCATACGGAACCCCTTTAACCAGATCAGTAGATCTTCACTTAATTTCGCCAACTCCATGTTAAGCCAAACCAGCCTGATACGACTGTTTACTTCAATGGCCAATTAGTGGGATTGTGAAGCATGGTCAGCCATGGCCAATGTGTGAACTGGGTCTGATCACTATGTGGGTCTTATAGGGTACCCCTTTGATATACTAACTGCTTGAACCAAGACCAATACTAAAAAGAGGGCAAACTTATGAAGAAGGGAACTTTTATTTAAAAAATTAGACTTCTCACATGGACGTAGCCTTATCAATTAGTGAGGACCACAACCATGGTTAGAGATTACCTAATGGAAAAGAAAGTTGTTTTGCTTCATCGAAGCTATCCAGATATTACTTCCAAGGTTTTACAAAAAAAATTGAGTGCAAACCCTTATTAGCAAGTCCCATGAATGTATATGGGGGAAAGGACTACTTGCAAGACCAAATGTAAATTGACAAAGACTTTATTGGCGATCATGAATATGTGTTGGGTAGAAAGGTATATTTAAGCTTTGACCTTTAAGGCCAAAGGCAAGATGTTGGGCTACAGAAACACTTATCCTGTAAAAGTTGCAAATTCATTAAAAAACAGAAATTCGTTTCCAGATACGATGCACTTAAGGTTTATACTAAGGCTAATGGTCCAGCAAAGAGACCAGACCATAAGCTGCCCTTGTGTGGCCCCCACATGAAAGTACCACCACCATGTAGGCCAGAAAATTTTTGTCCCTTGGTACCACAGAAGTTGGACAGCACTGAGCTAGAGGAACATTTAATGTGAAAATAGTTGTACGTGAATTTAAACCAAGGTAGGAACAAGAAGTCCTCTAAGGTAGTCATGTTCTAAGTGAAAGAAGGAGCTGCTGAGCTCAACTCATATTAACAATGTTGAACAATTCATGTCCAAGCTGATGGGCAACTCTGGATCAGCATATTTAGTAGTAGAGGATTCACTGCAATCACGAAAGGGAAAACAAGAGAGAGACGAGCCTAACTCTGGTATGAGCATAGACGAGGAAGAACAAGGCATCTTCCTGCATGGTAATAGGCTGATGGAAACACGCCAAGCTCTTGCTTTCTAATAAGTACATTGACTTGAAAGAGCAACAAATCAAAGCCACTCTATGCAAAATGGCGTAATGAATACCATTCTTCATAGGCCTGCTTATCTTGGGTGATTAAAGGACTTAACTCTTTTTATGCTACTGAGGGGTCAATAAAGCTTATAAAAGTAAAGGGCAAGTAAAGACCAGTGAGAATCAATCACATGAGAAGAATGGTTATAAGATGCTGGAATCATGGGTTTTCAAAGTACTGTGGTCTTGTTTGCTTCACTTGTACTTTGACGTTTTCCCACAGATATATGAGATAACATATAAACTAATATATATATTTGCCTTGAGCCGTGGTTTTCAGTTAACATCAGTGTTATTATTGCCCATCCCACTGCTAAAGTAAGAATACTCCTTACCCCAAAGGTGAGGAACATACCTGGTGGTCTAGTGGGGGGACAGCAGGGACGCCCAACGCGTCGATCGGCTTCCTGTAGGCTGCAGGCGCCGGTATCTTAGGGTGCGCGTGGCGCGCTCTTGGTGAAATTAAAGGCACAGACGCGCTGGCGTGATGACGCCAGCGCGCAATGGTGTTAAATTTGAACTGTATAAAAGGCTCATTGGGGCTGTGAGACCTTGCCTGTGATAGGATTTGTTCCTGGTGCTTCTGAGCTTTAAGCTAAATCTGTCTGAACCTGTTTTGATTCCTGTTGTGACCCCTGCCTGGCTTTTTGACTATTCTGACCTCTGGATCTTGACCCTTGCCTGAATACCGACTACCTCTTCTGCTAAATCCTTTCTGATTGACTACCTGGTTTGACCCTTGTCTGCCTGACTACGCTTATTCTCTGCCTGCCTTGACCCAGCCTGATCTGACTACTCTATTGCCTAACGCCTTGTACTACGACCTTCTGCCCAAAGACTTTGCTCTACAGTCGTGCCCCCTGCCTATCCAGAACCTATAGCCTTGCACCTCTTGTTTAAGTCCTGGTGGCATCCAAGTAGCTGAGGGCTCCTCCCGAGGCCAACGGCGATCACACTAACGTTTGAAGCACGAGCCAAGACCAGGGTGCTTGGCATTTGTTCTGGTGTTGGGTGCCGACTGTTACACCAAATCTGTAAGATGCCACTCTTGACCCATTCCATAAGTGAAATGCTCCCTTCTGCTTCCCTTGTAAGCAGTCGTCAGTGTTCAGGTCCGACCCACTGATTGAGTTACACGCTCCAACACAATATTTATTTATCGTTTGTGTTATAAGATCATTTACCCTGAGCTCATAACACGAGTAATGCTGCTGTCAACAAGATCTGCCCTTTAGACTTGCCAATAATTGTTTTTATAAACTAACAGGAAGATATATGCAGATCCTTAAAGGGAATACCAAGCCAAAAAATAATGTTTTGCCTAATAAAAGAAAACATAATTCTAAGCAACTTTGCTATATACATTCATTACAAATGTTCTATGGTTTTTAATGTATTTGTTTTTGTATTGCTGTTGAAAGCAGTGTTTGTTTGTCTGTCCCTTCCTATTCTCTGCACTGGTGGCTCAGACTATTGATAAAATGTAAGTTACGCCAGATGGTTTGCTGAGGAACTAAGACTTTTGCAGCATTGTTTAAAAAATTAACAACCAAGAGGTAAGCAAATGCTGCTTTCAATAGCAATTGTTTTTACAAATAACATAAAAAGCAATGGAAATGTTATATAAATGTATATTGAAAAGTTGCTTAGAACCTAGGTTTTCTTTTATTAGGCAAATTTTTATTTTGGGGTTTACTTGCCCTTTAACCTTGTCACAAAAGTCATCTGCAGTCCTGCCCTGCTTTATGGCTGAGATTCTAGCTATCTGTATAACAGAGCATTGTGTCCCAGTGGCTGCACAGATCCTATCTGATCCCCATTGGAAGCAGCAGTCCTGTCCTGCTTTATGGCAGCTGACATTCTAGCTATCTGTATAACAGAGCATTCTGTCCCAGTGGCTGCACAGATCCTAGCTGATCCCCATTGGAAGCAGCAGTCCTGTCCTGCTTTATGGCAGCTGACATTCTAGCTATCTGTATAACAGAGCATTCTGTCCCAGTGGCTGCACAGATCCTAGCTGATCCCCATTGGAAGCAGCAGTCCTGTCCTGCTTTATGGCAGCTGAGATTCTAGCTATCTGTATAACAGAACATTCTGTCCCAGTGGCTGCACAGATCCTATTTGATCCCCATTGTAAGCAACAGTCCTGTCCTGCTTTTTGGCAGCTGAGATTCTAGCTATCTGTATAACAGAACATTCTGTCCCAGTGGCTGCACAGATCCTATCTGATCCCCATTGTAAGCAGCAATCCTGTCCTGCTTTATGGCAGCTGAGATTCTAGCTATCAGTATATATCTAAATGCACTAAATTGTGCAAATGATGAATCATCTTTTACATAGGAGGAATAAGGAAGTTATATTTGAATGCTAAAATTGAGCAATGTTCATTTTTTAAAGTCCAGGTTATGGATTTTGTGGTTTCCTTTACTTTTTTTTCTCCCACTAAATTCTCTTTTCTAATCTTTCTTTGTGGTTTTCCTAGTTTTTATCTGGTGAAATTCCTTTAGGGAAAATCACCTACAGTATTATCAGTTAAAAGGTCAAGTGAGGAACAAAGTTTTTTTTTGATGCCAAAATACTAAAATACATATTTTTTTTTGTGGTTGGGGAAGAGATGCAAACAACACTTTTTCAGCGCAGTGCCTTTGTGCCAATTTTCTTACAAAAATCAAACTGCTAGTGGCAAGCAGGGGAGACATTTTTTTTGCTCTCTTTTTTTTTTGTCCTTTTTTAGACAGCTAAATATCCAAAATATGAATCATGCTCCTGGATGCACTGCATTGCTAGACCTGTAGGATGATTGCGGCAGGTAGGGGGGGGGGGAGGCTGGGGAAAGGCAAGTGTACAACAAATTTTTTTTTTTAAAAAAAAAAGAAAAGAATAAAGAGAAAGTTGCCGAGACGCTTCCAGCGGATTATCATCTCCCCATGAACTTTTTTTTCTAAAATTTTTTATTTATTTCCTTTTTTTTTCCTAAAGAATTTTTTTTTTGCAAGGAGTGTCTGCTGCAGCTTGGCACAAAACCCAGACGTTACCTCATAGCTGCAGACAGACAGCACATTTCTATGCCAGGCTAACTCTGCAGGAGAATTGGGTCCCTGATTAGCACTTCTCCTTGCTGCCACAGTCCAGGAGGGCTTCAGACTGCAGTGGGCTCCCGAGTAGGTACTTCTGTTCTCCTGCCCAGACAAGCCCCTGGATACGGTGATAATAAGGTCAGGTTAGAGTTAAAAACGCCAAGCAAATCCCCTCGGAGAGAGCGAGGTTCTTAAAAACAAATTAGAGAAGTTGCGCAGGGCTTAAGGGCTGCTAACTACAATGGGGACCTTGGGTGAGAGGCAGAAATCCTCCCAGCGTTACATAATTACACAACATTCACTGGCAGATATTTATTAGCTATATATATCTATATGTGTGAAGGGAATCAGATAAAACACAGATTCATTAGTGTCCGTCTATAACAAGAAGTTCCAGACCAAGCTCACACATTATATATGCCAAGATCTACCTACTGCTGTCAGCTGCACCTCGCCTTCTCCCTTAATAGGATAACAGGATCTGTGTATGTTCCTGCTGTCTCCCTTTGGCAGGCTGAGTTAAAAATAAAGCGTCGGGCTTGGAAGGAAGCTGCAGAACTTACCGGGGCGATAGCAACTTTTATTTTTATACAGATAGCTAGAATCTCAGCTGCCATAAAGCAGGGCAGGACTGCTGCTTACAATGAGAATCAGATAGGATCCGTGCAGCCACTGGGACAGAATGCTCTGTTATACAGATAGCTAGAATCTCAGCCATAAAGCAGGACAGGACTGCTGCTTACAATGCGGATCAGATAGGATCTGTGCAGTCACTGGGACAGAATGCTCTGTTATACAGATAGCTAGAATCTCAGCCATAAAGCAGGACAGGACTGCTGCTTACAATGGAGATCAAATAGGATCTGTGCAGCCACTGGGACAGAATGCTCTGTTATACAGATAGCTAGAATCTCAGCCATAAAGCAGGGCAGGACTGCTGCTTACAATGGAGATCAGATAGGATCTGTGCAGCCACTGGGACAGAATGCTCTGTTATACAGATAGCTAGAATTTCAGCCATAAAGCAGGGCAGGACTGCTGCTTACAATGGGGATCTATAAGAATATGGCATATGCAGAAAATGCACTGTGCCAATCAGGACACAAAGATCAGAGTGCAGGGGAGGACGAGGAGGGTAAAAATGTTTTGTTCCTGTGATACCTTTTGTTCATATGTATCTCACAGCAGTAACTGTTACTTTAATCTGTGAGTCTGGTTGGGGACAAGAAACATTCTGGGTGGGCTGTCACCAGAGTAGGTCATACAACACCCTTTACCCGACTTGCACTGTATGTAAGTAGGTCACTTCTGCCCTCATCAGTGAAAAGTTTCCTCTGGCAAATAGTCAAGACAACCACAGGGCATTTGCATATTAATGCAGGCACAAGCAACCTTAGGTGCCCCTTGCTATTGCAGAACTCCCTGCAGGCAGAGACCAAAGCTCATACCATCTACTTCCTATAATTACAACTGACTTTGTATGCAAATATAACTAGTGCTGTGCCATATATACTCCACGGGGGCAGGGCCGCCATTAGAAATCATGGGGCCCCGTACAACAAAATTTTTGGGGCCCCCTGGGCCCGCCCACCCTGGTGCCCGTGCCCACAGTCAAACAGTTAAAAGACCACACAGACATCAGCGCTAAAAAAGTAAGTTAGAAAAAGCTATTAATGGTCAGGACCCCCTTAAAAGTTAAATATAAGCCCCCATTACAAGTAAAAAAATTGGGACCCGAAAGAATATTTTTTAAAAAAACATTGTCGCCAGGGCCCCCCTTACAAGTTAAAAAAATTTGGGGCCCCAGAGAATATTTTTAAAATATATATTTTTTTAAAGGGACAGTCTCTTTTGACAGCTCAACCTGCAGTCCCTCATTTGTACTGGAAAGTCCCGTTTTTCTCTGCACTGAACAGCCAGAAAAAGAAACAAAGTTTCTATCTTAATTGGCTTTTGGCAGAGAGCCCAGAACAGCCACAGCTCCAGATAAGATACTTTTGTAACAATTTCGAGATAAGCAAATAAGTAATTGTAACAATATAAGATAACAGGTCCCTTGGGAGAAGTTAGATTCACAGCTTAAAGAGAAATTCACATTCTTTAGCAAAACTGTAATAACTGAAACAAACCACAGAAATATGTTCAAACTTTCATAACCTGCCAAATTTTGTAAAATTAACATGGTAATTAGGGGGTGTGGCCACAAAAATGGGAGTGGTCAAAAAATGTGCCACACGTACTGGTTTTATTTAGAATTCCAGCCCTAAACATGTGTTACGGGAATGACAGTCCTTTAGGGCTGGAATTCTAAAAAGACATTATACAAGAAATAAGTAAATATTTTGATCTCTTGCAATGCATTTTCTATGCAGATTCACCATCAACACTTTGTTTACTAATTACTATAATAGGGGCAAAATACATTTATGACAAAAGTGTTTATGTTGTACATGAAACGCTGTTAAGTTTCAATGTTTATACAAATCCTTCAGCACAAATTAATTACCTGGCTCAGCTCAGGTCCCGAGGATATAATGCAATGTAAACTACAACTAGCCTGCATAAAAATATATTATGCAAGTAATTTAAAGCCTATTTCACTGTAGAAAATACAAAAATCTATAATATAGTGAATAAAGTGACCCCTATTGTAAAATATAAGGATATTATAAGTCACCGAGGAGTTCAGCCTAGTGCTTTTATACAGGTCTTGGAACTCTGGGGTTACTTCTAATATCCTCATATTTTGCAACTATAATACACAAGTTCTAGTGAGTCATGTGACAAAAATGACATCACTACTCACCGTTTATAACTGATTAGATCACTATTCAATGTTTAGAAGGATACCATTTACAAGATATTCATGGCTTTTGTGTATTATATAATAATAACAATAATAATAATATATAATCATTTCTATTTTACAAACTGTCACTTTCAGCTGCAGTGCCAAGGCATTACAGTTAGGTGGAGAAGTTTTGCTCTTCCTAGTGACACTAGCAAACAGAAAACTCTCTATAGTCATAATCCAATTCAAGAGGGTCGTCACCTTGCTAAAGAGTGGAGCTCAGTATAAAACCAGGAAGCACAAAGGTAAAACAGGTAGAATAAGGGTCAGTTCACACGAGCAGATTCGGGGAGATTAGTCGCCCCAGCGACAAATTGCCTCTTCTTCGGCATGACACTCTCCCTGAACTGCCTTCCCCCTGCCCTCCACCGGCTAAAATAAAAATCGACTGCAGCAATGCACAGGCGGCACTTCGTTTTCCGAAGTCGGATTCGTTTCCTCGTGAGGCAACTTCGTGAAACTAAGCTCTCCCCACCTGCCACCGTCAAGTGCCGGCTTCCGACTTTCGGGTTTGTCTTTTATAGACGCTGCGCCTGCTCGCCCAGCCCCTTTTGTGACATCATCGTGGGGGGGGTCAGCAAGGGTCAATAAAAGTTACCCAGAAGTGCAGATGCGGGCGGGCGAGGGCTAAGGGAGGGCGAGTTAGGATCAAGTGTGGGTCGGGGAAATCCTGACCCGCACATCACTAAAGGCAAGTACTACGCTCACACTATTACTCATTCACTATGAATTTTTCAGATAATTAGTGGTATTTTCTTTTCAGGCGGACGCATATGAAATGTCCCTCTAATGACCTTACCTAAAATGATACATTTCACGGATTTCCAAAAAACACATCAGCCTCCTAATATATTTAACATCTAAGACCCAATATTTGTGGTCTCTCGGATGCCGAGGGGGGGGAAGAGATTTTGTGGAGATAATAAACAGGAATCTGCTCCGTGTGACGGCTGTCGAGATGTTTTATGATTGCAGTGGAGCATTTAATTAACCGATTAGAGCAATTAAACATTGACAAAGTAAACGGCACATGTGATTAATGAAATCAATCAGGGGAAAGTAACTGGATGTAGGAGGAATCAGAGAGTTTAGAGGTTGATAAATAAACGGGGCGGGGACAGATATATAATTCTGTTTGAGGGAAAGCAATTAATTAGCTAAGAAATTATTTCGGTGGACACGCCAAAACTAACTAGGGATGCACCGAATCCACTATTTTGGATTCGGCCGAATACTGAACTGAATCCTAATTTGCATATGCAAATTAGGGGTGGGAAGGTGAAAAATGTTTTCACTTCCTTGTTTTGTGACAAAAAGGCACGTGATTTCCTTCCCCACCCCTAATTTGCATATGCAAATTAGGAGTCAGATTAAGTTCGGCCGAATCCGAACCCTGCTGAAAAAGGCCGAATCCTGGCCGAATCCTGAACGGAATCCTGGATTCGGTGCATCCCTAATATTAACGATCTATTTAAAGGGACTCTTGGCTCCAGTATTTAGATTATTAAATTGAAGTGATTTTATCAGTTCATATTTGCACAATATTTTGCCCCACTCACTTTAAACCGCACCCATAATTTCTAGGCTGGCCCACTGCCTTTTTACTTACAATTATTACCCAAACTGACAAATTAATTTAGTACGATACCTGCGAATGGATACGCAAGTCATTAAATTCCACAAATGTACAACTTTTGAACAGCATACAATAGAGAGGTACACACAATGAGTACACCATAAACTACACCAGCCTAGGTTTTCGTAATTCAGCAAGGCATGTAGTTGGGCAAAAATCATCTGAATTTGGTTCCCTGGAATTCAGTATCACTGCCTGGGTGTATATAATATTTCATACATTTCAATTCCCTACGTACGTTACTGTTGTAAATGGCCCCAAGCTCCATGTCTTCCCAAAAGAACCCCTATATACTGTTCCAGGGGTTCAGACGTTGGTACAGGTATGGGACCTGTTACCAGGATACTTGACCTGGAGTTTTTAAGATAACGGATCTTTACGTAATTTGGATCTTCATACCATAAGTCTACTAGATAATGATGTAAACATTAAATGAACCCAATAGGCTGGTTTTGCTTCCAATAAGGATTAAATATATCTTAGTTGGGACCAATTACAAGCTACTGTTTTATTATTACAGAGAAAAAGGAAATTATTGAAAAATTGTAAAAGATTATCTGGATAAAATGTAGTCTATAGGAGACGGCCTACCTGAAATTCAGAGCTTTCCGGATAACTGTTTTCCGGATAACAGATTTGCCGGATCAGGAAGATGGCAGGAAGCCTGGTTCTTTATTTCCCCTCTACCAGACAAAATCTGCATTTCCTATGCACTTCCCTAAGGCTACAATGGGATAAGGAAGGGATGATTCTAGGGGCCACACATGTGTCTGTGTGTGAATCTCTGATGTGTGTCTAAATATTAGATTATGTGTGAATGTTATGGCAGGTGTGTGTGTGAGAGCATGTATTAATAGATGTGTGAAGGGTATATTTAGGGGTGTGTGTGTAAATGCTATGGTTCTTATAGAGCAGAGGCAGCTGAATTTAGAGCACAACATGAAATTCATCAAACCTTTTGGACTGCAATTTAATAACCATGATATGGAATTTAATAAGGGGCTGCCGTTGTGCTCCGATCAGTTAATCAGAATTAGGAGCAAGGAGATATTCAATTTACTCTCCAGTCTACAGTGGGTGAAGATGAGCAGGAGGGAAGCAAACAACTGGCGCCTGTGTTAGCCGCAACTTTTCCCACATTACGGCACATTTTTAGGAAAAGCAGAATAATGCCACCAGAAGTTTTCTGCTGCCTCTCTGTTTTTATAAGAATCCTCACATGCAGTAGGATATAAACGTTATTCCACAGATACATACAGTGTGCAAATGGAATAATCCATTATGGACTGCGATCAGAGCTTTATTCCTTGGGCTTGAGATACCAATACATATAAGCAATATAAATACCTCTTTTGCAATTATATTTAACATAAAAATAAAAGAATTAAAAATGTCCACCATAGAGCCCTAGTGAAAATACTAGTACTAGTGCCCAATTCTATCCGATACAATTCTTTTATGGACCATAAGGGGCAGATTTATCAAGGGTTGAATTTCGAGGGTTAAAAAACCCTCGAATTCGACCCTCGAAGTAAAAATCCTTCAAATTCGAAAGGATTTAGAGCAAAAGCTTTGAACTTAGAAAAGTGCTGGGGAAGGTCCCCATAGGCTAACATTGCACCTTGGTAGGTTTAAGGTGGCAGTACTTCGATTATCGCCCGGTCGAATGATTCTTATTTTGAATAGTTCGAATCATTCGATTCGATTGAATTTGACCAATTCGATGGTCAAAGTACCCAAAAAAATCCTTTGAAATTCGAATATTGTTTTATTCGAACTATTCACTCAAGCTTAGTAAATCTGCCCCTAAATGCCACTGTTCAGCTAGAAATGGATAGGGGCAGGGAAAGAACTGTGATACATCAAAGCTCCCTCTTCTGGATATATAAAATCACTGTATTGTCAAAGAATAATTTATATGGCAGCTTCTTTCCCAGTGATTAAAAAGAAATACACAGGACCTGGAGCACATATGGTTTTGGCTGGATAATATTGCAAATATTGTCTGGGGGAAGCAGGGCTAGATGATAACATACATTAGACATTCATAAATAATAATAATAATGCCTCAAAGTGGTCCATGATATACTATCTATAATCAAAATATGAACCAGAACTGCCAAAATAACGGAATAAAATATGCCTCATTTAGGTTTTCAAAGCAGTGCATCAAATGTTTTGGTCCCCATAGAGGCCTTTATATAGTATTATTTAAGTAGTTGTTAATTGGGATACCTTTAACCCTGCTATAGATCCAGGGCATAAATAAGAACTACCCCAAATCTTAACTTACCGTATATACTCGTGTATAAGCCGACCCGCATATAAGCCGAGGTACCTAATTTTACCTATGAAAACCAGAAAAACTTATTGACTCGCGTATAAGCCTAGACACAACTCAGAAAAGTCTCAGAAATATCAAACAGTCGGTTTAATGTTAAAAATCAAGCCATGATGCTTAAAACATTAATTCATCGTACAATGATAAAAAAAAAACCTCTGGTAGATGAAATAGATATACCGGTATTAAGAAGACAGCTGCCTTACCGGTAAATTTGCTCCAATGGGAGGGGAGAGTCAGGAAGCTGCTCCCTGTAGTAGGCGCTGATCGCCTTCAAAGGCTGCCCAGAGTTGTTAGTGGGTGGGAGGGGAAGCTTCTCTCTGCTGCTGGGCCCCTTCAAAGTTTATAGTGAATAAATCCGTGACGTCACCCAGGTCCTGTACTTCTTTCTCGGCAGCACGCATATCCTACTACTGGAGACCAGGGACAATGGATTAAAGCTGTCCAGCTGAGATTGATTTATTTTTTCACTTTCCTTCTCCGCGATCGCTGGGGTAGGGGCAGCTGATGCTGGCAGGCAGAAGGGGAGAGCCGGAAGGGGAGAGCCGGCGCCGGAGTTGTCACGTCGCTGAGCTGATGACGTCAGCGTGCGCACACACTCCTTGCGCTGTTGCTTTTCTTCGCGGCTGGGAGCATGTGTGATTCAACGCTACCGGTAAGGCAGCTGACCCGCGTATAAGCCGAGGTAGGATTTTCAAGCACATTTTGGGTGCTGAAAATCTCGGCTTATACGCGAGTATATACGGTAACTGGCCTTCAGGCTGGGCCCCTTAGCTCATAACAAGGTTACGTGTATATATATATATATATATATATATATATATATATATATATATATATATATATATATATATATAAAAAAACATTGGGGTAACAGTCACCTGCTATAGTTCCAGGGGTACCCAGGGCACAAATAAGCACTCACCCCAAATCTCCCCCTAACTGACCTTCAGGCTGGGCCCCCTTAGCTCATAACAAGGTTACAGATATATAAAAACATTGGGGTAACAGTCACCCTGCTATAGTTCCAGGGGTACCCAGGGCACAAATAAGCACTCACCCCAAATCTCCCCCTAACTGACCTTCAGGCTGGGCCCCCTTAGCTCATAACAAGGTTACAGATATATAAAAACATTGGGGTAACAGTCACCCTGCTATAGTTCCAGGGGTACCCAGGGCACAAATAAGCACTCACCCCAAATCTTACCCTAACTGACCTTCGGGCTGGGCAACCTTAGCTCATAACAAGGTTACAAATACATAGAAACATTGGGTAACAGTCACCCTGCTATAGTTCCAGGGGTACCCAGGGCACAAATAATCACTTAGCCTCTATGAGTATAATGGCTGAGCCAGTTTATGTGGATTAAGTGCACTGGATGAGAGGAAGCGTTTTGCTCAGGAGACATTATTTATAGACAGAGAAATCAATACAAATGAATTAATAATGTGATTTTATTCATTAGGTAATTAGGCCAATTAATTGTTTGCTCATGGAAACATCTGATTTATAACGACGCTGTTGTATATTTGTTGTCATATACTCATTTTTTATAAATGGCTTCATATTTAAGACATTAAAGGCCCAGTTAAGACCAAGACAATGACGAATCGCAATCATTTCATGTATCTAAGGGTTCTATCCTATTAATACCGGTATGGGATCTGTTATCCACAAACCCATTATCCAGAAAGCACAGACTTCATTTTAATCAAATAATTAAAATTATAAAAAAAGAATTTCCTTTTTGTCTGTAATAATAAGATAGAGCCTTGTACTCGATCCCAAATAAGATAGAATTACTCATTATTGGAAGTGGAACAATCCTATTGGGTTTTTTAATGTTTAAATTATTTTTTAGTAGATGTAAGGTGTGGAGGTCCAAATTATGGAAAGACACCTTATTCAGAAACCCCCCACATCCCGAGAATTCTGCATAAGAGGTCCCATACCTGTATTGCGGGTACTTAGTTGCCTCATTCACATGCCGCCCTCAACCTACCTAGGCCACTACCTTGATCCACCCATAAACCACAGTGGCCACTCCCCCTTCTTTTGGACTATGTCCCCTTTTGGCAATTAGAACTTCATCGAAAAATTTTAAAAAATTCAACACACATTCCCGATATAAATCCAAAGACCCCACACAGTGAAAGTGAAAACAGGCAAACAACTTACCTAGTAATGGTGGTTTTCATCTCTAGAAACTCTATGGCATCTTCATCTGCATGTTCTTATTAATTATGGCAGAGCTCTTTCCTGTTGGAGACACATCATATAACATTGATTGATTTTGCAGTCATATATAATAATACAACCACAAATTATGTGAGCTCATTAATTTCTGGGAGATAATCTCTCCAATGATAGAAGATCAGATTGTTATTTCTCATCTGTGAGATTAGGCCACAAATCAGTGGTCAAAAGTAGGGATTCACCGAATCCACTATTTTGGATTCGGCCGAACCACCGAATTCTTCAAGAAAGCCAAATACCGAACCAAATTTGCATATGGGAAGGTGTGGGAAGGGGAAAACATTTTTACTTCCTTGTTTTGTGATAAAAAGTCACACAATTTCCCTCCATGCCCCTAATTAGGATTCGGATTCGATTTGACCAGGCAGAGGGAATCCTGCTGAAAAAGGGCAAATCCAGAACCGAATCCTGGATTCAGTGCATCCCTAGTTACAAGCTTATCCTAGTTAAGCAGGAAAAAACCTACCTCTATCAAATGAAAGCAGCCTATGGGCTCTGAGGGATAACAATAGGAGGTATTAACGGTAAGGATGCACCGAATCCACTAGTTTAGGATTCAGCCAAATTCCCGATCCTTTGTGAAAGATTCAGTCAGATACTGAACTGAATCCGAACCCTAATTTGCATATGAAAATTAGGGTAAAGAGAGGGAACGAGAGTATAAAAAAAAAAATATATATATATATACACACACACACAATGTTTTACATCCTTGTTTGCTTGACAAAAAACACATGATATTTTGCATTCGGCCAAATCCTGCTGAAAAAGGAAGAATCTTGGCTAAATCCACAACCAAATCCTGGATTCTGTGCATTCCTAATTAAGGGCACCAAGCCATCTACATTGCCCCTAAGGAACCATGGGGCAAATTCACTAAGATGCGAAGTTGCGCCAGGCGCAACTTCGCCGCACTTCGCCAGGCGTAGTTTCGCCAGGGCTCCGCAAATTCACTAAAATCCGAAGTTGCGCACAGGGGTAGCGTAAGGTTGCGAAGTTGCGCTAGCGTTGATTCGCTATATAAAGCGAAGTTACGCTAGCGAAGGCTAATTTGCATACGGCGCGAAATTCAAATTTCAATGGAGGAACACGTATCTGCACTACAAATGCCTAGAAAACCTTCAAATCAGCAAATAAAAATTTTATTTTGCCCTACACATGTGCCCACTGTCTAGGTAAGTTGCCATGAGTCAGGAAATGTAGGGGGGAAGGAGGGGAGCCCCAAAAAATTTTCGATCTTTTTCAGCCTATCAGCCATCATGTAGAAAACACGCCAGCGTTTTTTTGGGACTTAGAAAAAAAATTGACTTTTTTTAAACAATCCCTATCTACTCTATTGCGCTTCGCCAGGTCTGAGGTGGCGAAGGAAGTCTAGCGTAAAAGGTAGCGTTCAGTACACTGCGCAAGTTAGCGAATTTGCGTAGTTTCGTCGCTAGCGAAAATTCGCCTGGCGTAAGGTTGCGAAGTAACACTAGCGAAACTACGCCAGCGTTCGTTAGTGAATTTGCGCAGTAGCGAAAATGCCAAACGCTACCGAATTAACACTAGCGTTCCGCGCTTTGCCCCCATGACTCCCAAAAACATGGGTGCCATCTCAACCTCATGCAATGGATTGCAAATAATGGGAATCCTTGGATTAACACTATGGGGCAGATTTATCAAGGGTTGAATAGTAAATTCGAATTTTCGAGTGTCAAAATTCACACATTAGAATTTTAATCGCCCTATTCCAATGTAAATTCGAATGTGAGATTTATCCCAACTCAACCATGGAAACAGTCCTATTTGGAATATTCGCCACCTAAAACCTGCCGAGTTCATTTACAAGTCAATGGCAGAGGTCTTTTGAGCCATTTGGAGATATTAATAGCCTTCCTGACATTTGAGGGTTTTTTTCGGGAGAAAAACTCGTTTTGTACGAATTGAATACGAAGCGCATACGATTCATATTTTCGGGTCAGAACCATTCGATTGAATATTAGACATTCAATTTTTTTTCTTAAAGGAAAACTATACCCCCTAAACAATGTAAGTCTCTATAAAAATATATTGTATAAAACAGCTCATATGTAAAACCATGATTCATGTAAAAAAAACATTTTCATAATAATATACTTTTTTAGTAGTATGTGCCATTGAGTAATCGTAAATAGAAAATTGCCATTTTAAAAAATAAAGGCCGCCCCCTGAGATCTTACGATTCACCGTACACACAAACATGCCAACACACTTACTTGTTAGGTCACATGACTCAATTAACAGACAGAGTTCTGTCTTTTGCTTCAAAACTTCTTCCTGTTACAATTAGAGCTGCAGTATGTCTGGTCAGGTGATCTCTGAGGCAGCACACAGACCATCACAAAATGGTGGTTCAAGGCAAGAGATTTAAAAGGGCAATATTTACTTAAATATATACACAAGTTTGATAAGATTCTTTTAATATGCCACTTATTATGATATAAACTGTTGCTTATGTATTCATTTTGGGGGTATAGTTTTCCTTTAAATAACCTCCTAGTCGAATTGTGAGTATATTCGAATTTAAGAAAAATTCACATGAATTCAAAATTCATCCTTTGATAAATGGGCCTCTATGTCTTCCAAGGGGGATGACTTATCTCAGTGTATATTTTTTAGACTGGGAAATGTATTCCACTGGCCCCCACTACTGTATTTTGTTGCTTAACCCCTTGAGACTTTAATGACTTAACAAGAAAAGTGATGACATCATCAGCCGTCACAAACCTTTTAACAAAAAGGTACCATGACACATAAGCACATCCGCAAACTGAATAAGGTTCATTGATATAATAGAAATCTGTAGGGATTTGCCCAACTTTTCAACTTCCTTTTAAAAAAAATAAATAAAATAAAGACCCACAACAGTTCAGAGAGTCGATTCCCAGCAAAGGAGGAATTTGTAACAATTTCTTTCTTTGTGGAAATTAAAGACATTTGTTTCCTTGTCATTTAAAGGCGCGGGTCTCGTCTCTAGCTAACAGCCCCGCTTTATTCTTACTGTTATTGGAGGAAACAGAATCATCTTTCAGACTAAATGGTAAGAGGGGAAAAAGCCCAATAAAGGTAGTTTATTAGTGCTGGGAAATGCTCTAACAATAACACTGAATTATCTGCCAGGGTTTCCGTTATTTGGGGTGATGTTCTAAACAGTGAGCAAATCCAAACCCAGTGCTGCTTATTATCTACTTACTCGTTAAACCCATTATTGCTACTAATTCAGATCTGTTTCTTTTTATCAGTCAGCAAGGCAATTATGTATCTTTTAGAACATAAACATATAGATTATTGTGTGCCCAGAACATTCCTTCTCTGTATATTTATACATATGGGAAGGAGGTGCCATATGGTTTCCCTTAGACAGTACAGTATGAGGGTATAGCTTATTGTGTGCCCAGAACATTCCTTCTCTGTATATCTGTATTTATACATATGGGAAGGAGGTGCCATATGGTTTCCCTTAGACAGTACAGTATGAGGGTATAGCTTATTGTGTGCCCAGGACATTCCTTCTCTGTATATTTGTATTTATACATATGGGAAGGAGGTGCCATATTGTTTCCCTTAGACAGTACAATATGAGGGTATAGCTTATTCTGTGCCCAGAACATTCCTTCTCTGTATATTTGTATATTTATACATATGGGAAGGAGGTGCCATATTGTTTCCCTTAGACAGTACAGTATGAGGGTATAGCTTATTGTGTGCCCAGAACAATCCTTCTCTTTACATTTGTATTTATATATGTATATGGGCAGGGGATTTCATATTGTTTTACAGATTACAGTATGTGAGCTTATTGCATGCCCAGGGTCTGGAGTGGTATCTAAGAACAGGAGCAGTGTCGGACTGGCCCACCAGGAAAACTCCTGGTGGGCCCAGGTGTGAGTGGGTCCTCTTGCTTCTAACCATTTAGCATATTTTATGGTGATTCCCTATTTCTTTATGGGAAACAAATGCTTAATAATGGAAGAATATATTAAGTAGATATAAAAGACTGGGATAATAAAGAGGTTGAGTGAGGAGAGGAGGAAATATAGTTTGGAAATTGAGTCCATGGTCTAAGGTGGGCCCACAGTCTAAGGTTTTCTGGTGGGTTCAAGGCATCCCAGTCCGACACTGAACAGGAGATGTATGGTCACCTTTAGGCCTATGGCACACAACCAGGTGCACCGGCAGTACAAGGGTATCTTTTGATACTTTCAGAAAGATTTAAAACTTTGCCAACAGCCTCAACTTTTTCCCCAACTGCAAATATGCTGTAATACATCCCAGACTGACAGCAGGACCAACAGGTCAGTATCAAGGGAGAACAAAGTTAGGCTGAGTGAGCATTTAACCTTTAATGATTTTCTCTGACGTCCCAAAAGTATGGACGGAACATTACTATCCACATATATTTCGCTGAATTTCCCCCAAACCTCCCCAGATTTTACATTGCTTTCAGGCTAAGACTAAAGCCGTTGAGGTCCCTCGGCACCAATAGTCAAGCAGTTCACAAAGCGCACCTGTTACATAATTGAAAAACTGGAGCTGCTCCGACAGAACTGTAACCAGCGCTTGCCCCAGGCACAGAAAGTCTCCCCTGCACTCACTATTCCAGGTCAGCAGATTTGCCTGTGCCAATAATTAGCTGCCGGGACCAATTCTAGATTTCCCTTGCTGATTGGCAGGCTTCGAATGCAGCGGCTGGGTCAGAGGAGAGTGCTGGGTAGGAACACCCAGACTGGTACCTTGTGAGGAGGCAGACAGCTCATCATTAAGGGGAAGGGTTCAAAAAAAAAATAATTATAAACTTTTCATTCTTCTTGTGCAGAGGAATAATGTTGCTGGAAAAATTGCTGATTTAGGAAAATATCCAAAACACATTTTTTTCTTAAAGTGGGAGATTCTTACCCTGGAGCTCAGAGTTGCACAGAAAGAATACTGCATAATAGATGGGATCAGTTATAACCATGATGCTCGCAATGTTAAAGTGCAAAGTCAGAATAAAACTAAAAGTCTGCAGTTTGGCATTATGTCTTTAGGGGAGTCTATAAATGGGTCACCGAGTGTAAAAGAGTAGGTGGTGCCTAGTGATGGGCGAATCTGTGGCGTTTCGATTCACCGGAAAATTCATGAAACGTCAAAAAAATAGGTGAAACGCATTGAAGTCAATGGTCAAAATTGTTACGCATCAAGATTTTGATACGAGTGACAAATTTTATACGTGCGACTCTTTTGTTCAAATGCATTGAAGGACGTTCGAATAATTTTGACGCGCAACAATTTTTTTTTTTGTAGCACATATTTTCCCAGCAGTTTCGTGAATACATTCGAGGGCAATTCGCGGCAAATCCATGCTTGACGAATAAAGACGACCATCACTAGTGGTGCCTAAACATTTTCCAGGACAAGTACTAAGAGCCCGGCACCAATGCAGAGGTCCCCTTTACTGTTCAGCACTGCAGCCAGATGTGCAGGTAGGGTTGCCATCTTTTCTGGAAAAAAATACCGGCCAGGTGGCGACCCTATGTACAGGTATTGGACCTGTTATCCACAGATTTGGATCTTCGCTCCTAAGAAGAAAATCATGTTAACATTATGGACGGGTGAATTTTACCCGTTTAATTTCGCCAAAAAATAACCGCCGCCGCCGAAATGTCGCAGACGCCCATTAAAGTCTATGGGCGTCAAAAACATTTTGTTGTGCGGCGAAATTTTTTTTGACAAGCAAATTTTTTTTGACGCACACTGCCATACAAGTCTATGGGCTTAATTATTTCAGCGAAACGAGGCGAAAAAAATTTGCCCATCCCTAGTTAACGTTAAATAACCACAGTCTGTTTTTGCTTCCAATAAGGATTAATTATATCTCAGTTGGGATCAAGTACAAGCTACTGTTTTATTATTACAGAGAAAAAGGAAATCATTTTTAAAAATTTGAATTATTTGGATAAAATGGAGTCTATGGAAGATGGGATTTCCGTAAATTGGAACTTTCCGCATAACGGGTATCCAGATAACAGATCCCGTACCTGTACTATTATGGCTGCTCCCCTCCCAAGAGTGACAGGGAAAAATACATGCATCCAGCCTGCAATATTATTGCGCAACAGATTCAGTTTGGGCACTGAGACTGCACCACATAAGCACACACCTGCTAATACAGACACACACACTCACCTAGGCACTAAAATAAAAACACACAGACATGCATACATGTACACTCGTCATACTTGATAACTGTTTACCCCAAAACAGATGGGATCTGGGGAGAAAATGGGTTGCAACTGGACATGGTTGCAGCAGATTGGGTGGAGTAACTGGGGCATATGGCCTGGGTCATGGAATTAGGTTAAAATGTGGCAACAGACAAGCATGCGCCCGAACTGTATATGAGATATTCACACATTAGCACTAAGACACGTGTGAAAAGGCACACACTAAGGGGCAGATTTATAAAAAAACTCGAATTTCGAGCTATTTTTTGTGTACTTCGACTAGGGAATATTCAATCTGAATTTGAAAAAAATTCGAAAATTCGAATATCGAAATTTATCATGTACTGTCTCTTTAAAAATTCGTCTTCGACCATTCGCCATCTAAAACCTGCTGAGTTGCTGTTTTAGCCAATGGGGGACCTCCTAGAACCTTGGAGTCAATTGGTGGACTTTGAAAAATCAAAGATTTTTTTTTTTCGATAAACGTAGAATTGAATTCTTTCGAATGCGATATTCCTTTGATTCGAATTCAGCAGAATATGGACCTATTCGAACCAAAAAAAACTTAATTGACTTTGTTTCAGTTGGACTTTTTGAATACGAATTTTGAATTTTTTTCAATTCGATATTCGACCCTTGATAAATATGCCCCCTAAGTGAGATTAAAGGAAAACTTTACCCCCAAATGAATACTAAAGCAAAAGTTTATATCAAATTAAGTAGCATATTAAAGGGGTTGTTTACCTTCCAACACTTTTTTCAATTCAGTTGTTTTCAGATTGTTCCCCAGAAATAAAGACTTTTTTCAATTACTTTCCATTATTTATTTTTTACTGTTTTTCCAAAATCTCTAAAGTTTTAAAGTTGAATTTTCGTGTCTCTGGTGTTGAGTCTGGCAGTTCAGTAATTCCGGTGCAGACTCTAAACTGTTACAATTTTGCAACATTTAGTTGATACATTTCTCAGCAGCATCTCTGGAATATTAACAACTATTGTATCAATTCTAACAGCTGCCTGTAATGAAACCCAGAGATTCTGCTCAGCAGGGACAAAGATAAGAATCATATCCACTAAATGTATCTATTTAGAACAGTTTACAGGGTCGGCGACCCCCCTTCCCAAGGCTGCTTCAGAAGGTGAAAAAAGACACTTGACACTTCAATAATAGAAAAAGGGTCACAAATAGAAAGTCATTGGAAAAAGTCATTATTTCTGGTGATCTCTCTGAAAACAATTAGTTGTTTGAAGGTGAACAACCCCTTTAAAGAATCTTATCAAACTGGAATATATATATTTAAGTAAATATTGCCCTTTTACATCTCTTGCCTTGAGCCACCATATTATGATGTTTGTGTGCTGCCTCAGAGATTACCTGACCAGAAATACTACAACTCTAAAGGCCCCCATACATGGGCTGATAAAAGCTGCCAACAGACCAAGTCAGCAGCTTATCGGCCCGTTTGTAGAGCCCTCCGACGGGCTTTCCCGATTGATATCTGGGCGAAAGTTGGGCAGATGCCGAACGGGCAGGGTAAAAATATTCAGTTGGATCCCGGCCTCCATTCTAATCCGATCAGTGGGCCCTAGGACCCACGACAGCGACGTAACTAGAGGGGGGCGGGCCCTGGCGCAGGACGTGCAGCCGGGCCCCGCCCCCTCTGTACGGCCAGAAACGGTCGCATTAGAACAGTGGCACGAGCTGCCGGGGGGGCTCTGAGGGGGTGCGGGCCCTGGCCCAATCGCACCCCCTGCTCCCCCGGTAGTTACGCCACTGACCCACGATCGGATCAGCCCGATATCACCCATCTCAATGTGGGCATATCGGGGAGTGATCCGCTCGTTTGGCAACATCCCCAAACAAGAGGATCTGATTGTGTATGGCGAGCTTTAGTGTAACAGGAAGAAGTGAGGAAGAAAAAGACAGAACTCTGTCTGTTAATTGGCTCATGTGACCCAACATGTATGGTTTGTTTGGCTTGTTTGTGTGCACCGTGAATCCTACAATCCCAGGGGGCGGTACTTATTTTTTTTAAATGGCAATTTTCTATATATGATTACCCAATGGCACATACTATTAGAAAAGTATATTAAATGAAAATGTCTTATTTACATGAAGCAATATGCAATATATTTTTATAGAGACCTACATTGTTCGGAGGGGTATAGTTTTCCTTTAAGGCTATCAGTGGATCATTATTCAGGTCGGCAGGCGCATTCTCCCTGCACAAACGCACATGGCCCCAATGGAATAGATAGTAAGTTATACCATTCGTCTCTGTCGCACTCAGTACTTACAACTCTCCCCCGTTCTGTGTTCATAAAAAGGAACAGGAAGAAAAAAAAAGACCATTTATAATTTGTGCTGGAACTAAATAAATGCTGAAATTAATATTCCCAGCCAAGAGAAATTAGTTGCCAAAAATAGTCAATGAGGGACGGCAGGGAGTTCTGCTGCAAAGTTTCCTCCTATGCATAGGAAAAGTTTCAGCATGGATAATTACATGCCTATTAACATACACTCCTACGCCTATAGCCTGGGCCTGACCATTGTGGTGGTGGCGGGGGGTGGCAGGTGGGAATACTGAACACGGCTCTATGGCAGTAGGGATACCTCCCAACTGTCCCGTTTTTAGAGGGACAGCCGCTCTTTTGACAGCTCAACCCGCAGTCCCTCATTTGTACTGGAAAGTCCAGATTTTCTCTGCACTGAACAGCCAGAAAAAGAAACAAAGTTTCTAACTTAATTGGCTTTTGGCAGAGAGCCCAGAACAGCCACAGCTGCAGATAAGATACTTTTGTAACAAATTCGAGTTAAGCAAATAAGTAATTGTACAATATAAGATAACAGGTCCCTTGGGAAATGTTAGACTCACAGCTTAAAGGGAAATTCACCTTCATTAGCAAAACTGTAATAACTGAAAAAAAACACAGAAATATGTTCAAAACTTTCATAACCTGCCAAATTTTGTAAAATGAACATGGCATTTAGGGGGTGTGGCCACAAAAATGGGCGTGGTAAAAAAAATTTGCCAACTTTTTTGTCCCTCTTTTTATTTCCAAAATATTGGGAGGTATGGATCCAGAGATTAGACTGCAGGCAATGGGTGTGTTGGTTGTAACATGGCACCTCTAGGGCACGGTCAAATACATGAGAGCATTTTTAATATTGGCTCCTACTTGGCAAGTCCCACAGGTGGTAAGCAGGCTTGGATGGAGGAAAGCAGGCCCGGACTGGCAATCTGTGGGTTCTGGCAAATGCCAGAGGTGCTGCTGTATGGTTCCTTAGAAAGTTACCATATAGTGGGCTGGTAAAGGGCTGTTTGGGCCTCTGTGTACTTGGAATGGCAGGGCCTATTTTAACTTCCAATCCAGGGCCTGATGGAGGGCCCTGCTAATCAGGCCCGGACTGGCAATCTGTGGGTTCTGAGGGGCTGCTATAAGTTGCCATAGAAAGTCAGTATTTAGTGGGCTGGTGGGGGCTGTTTGGGCCTTTGTGTTTGGACCTCTGTGTACCTGAAATGGCAGGGCCTATTTTAATTCTCAGTCCGGACCTGCTGCTAATCCAATAGTATCGTGGCCCTGCCTATAGCACATAAAGCATTTCACACACCGTGGAACTGTCGATTTTTGGGTGGGTTCAAGGATTGGGTGTTTATGTAAATTTACATGTAGGACATTGGGCTGTTAGTACAAGTCATCGGGGGGGGGGACCAAATCGGAAAAGTCTTTTCGAGTCGATATGTCTGCATTAGGAGTTGTGTGCTTACTAGCGGCACCAAAGTGCAACTGCCATGATGTCTCTTTTGTTATTGGTGCAATCTATGCTACGTGCAGTGCCCAGCATTAAACGGGTGGTTATAGAATGGGCCAATTCGAAGCAACTTTTCAATTGTTATTTTTTTTATTAGAGTTTATTTTTAATAATTTGCCTTTTCCTTCTGACTTTTTAAAGCTTTCAAGAGCTTTCTAAAAAAAAACAAATGCTCTGTAAGGCTACAAATGTATTGGTATTGCTACTTTTTAATACACCTTTCAGTTCAGGCCTCTCCGATTCATATTCCGGCCTCTTATTCAAATCAATGCATGGTTGCTAGGGTGATGTGGACCCTAGCAACCAGATTGCTGTAATTTAAAACTGGAGAGCTGCTGAATAAAAAGCTAAATAGCTCAAAAACCACATATAATAAAAAATGAAAACCAATTGCAAATTGTCTCAGAATATCACTCTCTACATCATACTAAAAGTTATGGTAAGACGAACAACCCCTAAGTATATCACAAGTAAATGTAACTGTTATCGGTTGCACTTTAGCAACGACCTTGGCCATTCCGGTTTGCAGAGCAGCCAATCACTAGGAGCCTGAGTTGTGAAAGTTGGAGGCAGCACAGAGCTTATTGGCAAGCCTCAGCGGAGAGCAGCAAGGCCAGAGTAACGCAGATCAGTAATCAATAAGAGCTCGAGGCTGCTCTCTACCTCTCAGTCCTTCTCATCCCGTCGGCCGGAACTTCTATAGAATTCTCTTTTTATCTAAACAAAATGGTTCATTATTTCACACGTTTATTGATTCTTCCGCCTTTCCATAGAGTCGAGCCGAGCGAGTTCGTTTGAGCGAGAATGTTAATGAGTAATGTCTCCTCCAGCCTGAAATATAGCAGCGTTCAGAGAAAACATGAATAGGAAGAGATATTTACTTGAAGGAAAATCAGTGCTAAATTACAGATTAGCCCTGCTTAGTAGCATCCAGCCATATTGCAGCACATTTACCCTGACACAAGTTCGAGAGGGAGTATAGTTGCTCTTTGAGCTGTCTAACTTGTCTAAAGCTGGCCATGGACGCAAAGATCCGATCATACGAATCAACGTACGATCAGACTTTCCCATCTCCTGACCTGCCACTAACCATTCAGAAGTCTTACCATTCCAAACAAATAAAGTAGTTAAAGAACAGATCAGCTGATGTTCTGCCCCTGACAGTAATAGTACAATACACAAAGCTAGTGACAGTCTCCCACTGAAAATCGTACAATCGTCAATACACACAGAGATATTATCGGCAGCCGACAGAAATTTTCTAACCTGTCCGACTGGCCTAACGACCGATCATATGATAAGATCTTTGCGTCTATGGCCATCTTAAGGGAAACAATATGGCACCTCCCTTCCATATGTATAAATACAAAAATACAGAGAAGGAATGTTCTGGGTACAAAATAAATTAAACCCTCATACTGTACTGTCTATGGCACCTTCAACCCATATGTATAAATACAAATATACAGAGAAGGAATGTTCTGGGCACACAATAAGCTATACCCTCATGCTGTACTGTCTAAGGGAAACAATATGGCACCTCCTTCCCATATGTATAAATACAAATATACAGAGAAGGAATGTTCTGGGCACACAATAAGCTATACCCTCATACTGTACTGTCTAAGGGAAACAATATGGCACCTCCTTCCCATATGTATAAATACAAATATACAGAGAAGGAATGTTCTGGGCACACAATAAGCTATCCCCTGTTACTGTACTGTCTAAGGGAATCAATATGGCACCTCCTTCCCATATGTATAAATACAAATATACAGAGAAGGAATGTTCTGGGTTCAGAATAAGCTATACCCTCATACTGTATAGTCTAAGGGAAACAATATGGCACCTCCTTCCCATATGTATAAATACAAATATACAGAGAAGGAATGTTCTGGGCACACAATAAGCTCTGCCCTCATACTGTACTGTCTAAGCCCTAAGGGAATCAATATGGCACCTCCTTCCCATATGTATAAATACAAATATACAGAGAAGGAATGTTCTGGGCACACAATAAGCTATACCCTCATACTGTACTGTCTAATGGAAACAATATGGCACCTCCTACTCATATGTATAAATACAAATATGCAGAAAAGGAATGTTCTGGGAAGAAAATCAAATGTAAACTCTATGTATAAATTAGGTACATTCCCCCTTTAAATACTACTTACACAGCTCAGTGTGTCACTAATCCCCCCCCCCCCTAAAGAAGATGAGCAGAAAATTGTTTGATCAGAGGCAAATTGGTTTTGCAGAAAATGAAATTAATTTGCAGACATGCTGGATGCTTTCTTAGTTACAGAGCAAGCAGATGTACAGTAACAACCAGCCCAACCCTATGAGTAACAGAGAGTGGCACCTCTATAGGGATTTAACAGCATGAAAGGAAAACCTGCATAACGTTCCTTTCCATTAAGCTAAAGCAATCCTATTAATGTTTAACACAGGTTTAAGGCAAGAGTAAGACCTAATCTGAACAGAAGCTTTGTTTTAGGCTGAGGCCACAGGAGCGGTTCAGATTATGTGCATTAATGCTGCGACCTACAGACCAAGACAGGGCATTTTTCACTTGAATGGGAACTGGTTGACCTCAGAAGTTGATGTTGACTGACTCACATCAATCATTTACCTGTAAAATATGGTTCAGCAAAAACTATCTCTGTATGTGTTTAGGGCATAAAAACGTGAATTCATATCCCGAACTGCAAGTGGAGGTTCCCCCTTTTGATTAAAACTTGAAATATATAGCTACTTATAACTCTTATATATCTTGTATCAGATAATTTTTGTTTATATCAAAGGGGAAATTTGTTTTATAAATCTGGATCATGTGTTATTTTCAAATATTTTGTTTCCTTATATTTTTTCAAATAGATTTTTTTTGGGTCCCTCCTCAAAAGTTTCATTCTTGCCGTTTGGCCATTCCAAATTGCTGAATCAGTTCAATAAGCCAAGGAAATCACTTGCATATTGTGTCTGGACTAACCATCTTCACTTGGGTCAAGCAACTGCTAAGAACAAATGAAATAAGTGACAAATGCTGGTGGTGGGTAGAACTCAAGCAATGATTAAAAAAAACACATCACCAGGCCGTGCCCAGTTATGGCCCAAGCTTTGCTTCTGCCTGGTACATAAGTTTAGGCATCTCCCAGAAAGTCCATTTAGGTTGACCGCTCTTTAAACGTCAAGATGAAAAATCTGGATCCATTGGAATGCCAAGTAGAGAGGGATTTAATAATAATCTCAAGGCAAGGGGGGTTAAGAATCAACATGGAATGGGGAATTGGGGAATTATGGAATTAAGGGATCGCAAAATACTTCTTGGACGGTTTCATTTCAGGACACCCAAGCAGCTTTCAGGTTATAACCCTGGGTTTGTTCTCCCCAATGGTCTGGAATATATTAGGCTGTGATATTTTGGTCTGGGATATATTAGTCTGGGATATTATATTGGTCTGGAATATTATATTGGTATGTGATATAATATTGGTCTGGGATATAATATTGGCCTGGGATATAATATTGGTCTGGGATATATTAGTCTGTGATATTTTGGTCTGGGATATAATATTGGTCTGGGATATTAAATTGGTCTGGGATATTAAATTGGTCTGGTATATATTGGTCTGGTATATTGGCCTAGGATATATTAGTCTGTGATATTTTGGTCTTGGATATAATATTGGTCTGGGATATAATATTGGTCTGGGATATTATATTGGTCTGGGATATAATATTGGTCTGGGATATAATATTTGTCTGGGATATAATATTGGTCTGGGATATTATTTTGGTCTGGGATATATTTTCACAATTTAAAAAAAGTTACATTCTTTCATTTTTGTTGCTTTCTGCCTATATTCGAGACTCTTGTTGTGCTCAATTTGCATCAGCGATTGTGGTTTCACAGTGAAATCTTCCCCCCCCCGCCTTCTCAGTCTCTTCAATACTATAATTACTTATGGCAAACCGCACCATCTATATCTCATAATTACACAGAGGGAGTGCTGACGGAGGCTGCTTTGTATCTTAGGATACAAACTCTCCGTCCTTTCTGCTCCTTCCACAGACCGTTAGAATGTTGCATCAGTCAAGAGGGTGGGGCAAAATTTTGTTAAAGGTCTCTAATATTAATTATTATATTATAATTAAATATATATATTTATTGAAAATGGTCCATGTTTAGTATCTCCTTGTTAAATTTTTTCCCACTGCTTAGGTGAAAATCTCTCCACCAACCAGCGGTGAAGATCAGCATTACATAGACAAGACTCTTCTCCAATCAATAATCAGAGCTGGCTCTGCAGTAGTTGGTGAGTGAAGAAGGGTCATTAGTATAGTGTTAGTTTTGATTATTGTATCTATAAGAGGATAAAAGCACAATCCGTGCAGTGTCGCACCTAAGGGAACGTATATTGCAGTATATTTAAGATGGCCACGTCAAAGTCATCCCATTTCTGGCCAGTCCTGCACTCAACTTTCATCTGATTCATTAAGAATTCTATTGCTTCATTTTACACAGGGACTAAGTTTTACCTGCAAATTACTTGCTGCTTTCAAGCTTAAAACTCCCAAACATGGTTGCCCTTATATTAGCCACCATTGGGGTCACCTAACTATTGCTGGGAAGGGTGGGAGCTATAACATGGAGCTGGTCACTGCTCCTGTATAAACTATAACAAACAAGGGAAAGTTGCGCATCATACTTCACGAAGAATCCGCACTCTCAGGACTTATAAAATAATCATTTATTAACAGAACTTCAACAGATTATTTTATAAGTCCTGAGAGTGCAGATTCTTTGTGAAGTATGATGTAAATATTGATGTTTCTGCATCCAGGCATACAAATTGATTTTGTGGAGAGTGCTGGTAGCCCTTTGGATTATATATATATATATATATATATATATATATATATATATCGAAAATGGTCCATGTTTAGTATCTCCTTGTTTAATTTTTGCCCAATGCTTAGGTGAGAATCTCTCCACCAACCAGCGGTGAAGATCATAATTACATGGACAAGACTTAAGTCAAATCAAGAATCAGAGCTGGCTCTGCAGTAGTTGGTGAGTGAAGAAGGGTCATCAGTATAGTGTTAGTCTTGAATATTTTATCTATAAAGAGAATAAAAGCACCCTCTGCGCAGTGTTGTACCTAAGGGAAAGTTACACAGAGGTAGAGTCTGACCTGCTCCAAGTTGAAAGCCTCCTTTTAATAATCCAGTAATAACCGTTTCTCATCCTTCTGAAAGAGAAGCTATTAAATCCGGTTAAGGGGAAATGGCCGTGAAAAAAAAAATCAAGCAAAATTACCATCCATCTTCAAAGCTGAAGCAGAGCTAAGAGAATGTTCATCAAAGATCCGATATTTCAGAAGGAGAGCTCAGTGAAGATGCCATGTTATGAAGCTGTGTATTATAGGATTATATTGATCATGGATATCATTACACAGGCTAATTCCCAGTGTCTGCTTACAACTGAAACATAAACGACAACCCCTCTTCCCAGTGTAAGAATCAGTTGCTGTTGCCAGAAAAAGCACTGTGACATTCTGTTGATATGCTCCAACTCCTGAAACAATATTGCAGAATGCAGCTGATGGATAGACTTTGAAGAGAATGGACTTCGTGTACATGATTTCAAGAGTCAGAACTAGAGCATTGCCTCCTCTATAGGTATGCCCCTGATCTATAACTGTAATTGCAACAGAGTACCGTACTCTTTAAAATATTAAATTATTATTAAATGATCTGCAAAAATTATCTTCCCGAGACATATCTTTAGAAAATGGATGGAAACGTTATGCCTCACCCCTTTTCAGGTTTACGAATTGTGACAACCCCAACCCAACCTGCACCCAACCTAGCCTGAGGTTCTCTTCTGCTCTATGACCCTCACCCATCCAGCATTCAACCATCTGTTGACTCTTATATGGTGGGATCATCCACCAGAGGGGCACAAACTTAAATCATTAAAGAAGAAGGGCGTTGTCTTAAGTTTGACTTGCCACCCACCCAAACCAGAGATTCACCTTCTTGGGCCGATTCCACTTGTTACATGGGTTTTCAGGTCAACCTGCTCATCTCTAGAGACTACTGTCCGAACTGGAAGTCAATCACTCTGTAGTAGGTTGCTATGGGGTTTTGTTAGTCCTTTCAGGAGGCCCATGCAATCTTATGATTCATAACCTGCAAAATAGGTGGGAGTTGAGGTAGAAGTAATGTAGTGTCGTTTGTATTAAAGTTGGTAAGTGTAATGCATGGTGGGTTGGGGACATGGACAAGCATGCACTATAGGTGGGCATTTTTTGTTTCCAGTTGGGCCTTTATACTATTTAGTTAGTAAGACCATTACCCAGGGGCCATTAGGCAAACAGTGACCTAACAGCCTAGGGCCCCTAAGGGAAGGGCCCTCTTAATCAAGTGTTATAAGCATAATAATTCTAATGGCAGCTGAGTAGGAATAGACCAGCCTATCAGTTATTTGTAAACTAAATTGTTTCCCAGTATTTCCTTAGTGTCTCCTGCACGGTCACCCAACTGTGTTTGTACAATAAGGGGACTGAAGATTGCTGGCATACAAATGTATTTTCTACAACTGACATGAAAGTGATCTAAAAGGAAAATTGCAAGTGGAAGAATAAGAGATTTGCAGATTAATATGGCCGCTAAACTTTTCTCATTTCACTTCCGTGAGATTGGTGCTTGTGATAAGCGTTCAAGAAAATAAATGAGAAACAGAATGCATAATGTATAACATCTCCTATAGAGTCTAGACTTCATGTTAAATGTTCCCAGACACGGGACACCAGTGTTACTTCATGCTGGTTGTTAACTCTCTTTGTTTTAAGGGCCACTGCCTTTGCATTAAATGGATTCCTATTTACAGTAGTTCTTGGGTATCAGATGAATGATCCAATATATCTTATAGGGGGGCTATAAAAAACACCTATTAAAACCACCAGATATCTTGCCTCTCTACATGCAGAATTTGTGCAAATGGCAGTTATTTTGTTTGTGCTGGAATCAGTTATTTGAGTGAGCTCTAATTCATCTGCTAGGAAAGGAAAGGACGCCAAACTGCTGCAAGAAGACAGAATGAAGAGAAACAGATGCTGAGAGAGGAATAGCGAAGATAAACTTGATTTTTTCAGAAACAGTGCAGAATTTTACAATTGATTGTATTTAGAAAGTTTCTTACTTCAGTATGAGGAAGCTTATTTTAAATTTTAATTATTGCAATAGTTCCCCTTAAAAATAAACTTATTCACAAGGGATGTAGGTTTGACACTACCAGGTCCATGAGTTCTTAAAACCCATTCTCACCAACCAACAGAGTTTACTAGTACAATGTTTTTTTGGACAGACACACATTTTACCCATGTTGCAACATACTCCCCATTGCCCATTCACAGCAAGTTATGTCGTTCTTCCTAACCTGACGGCTTTCTGGTGTCTTCTGAGCAGCTGCCCTAGTGGAATTTTGCACATTAAGCAAGTAATCACTGTTTATAGACACTGATGAACAGCAAAAATTATTCTGAAAACAGAAAAACTTATATCACCCTCATCCTTGTAGACCTGGATATCTCTCTAATCTTCCTATAAATCCTTCTGTAACCATATCCATTCCCAGTACCATGTGTGTTCCCTTCTGATATGGGGAAGAGCCAAACACAAGAGAATAAATCTGTTGCAAGGAGCATCTCTGAGTGCGGAGACAAACCTTATCTGTTTCTGTCAGAACCCAGCCAGCCCGTAGGGGAAGTGGCAGTCTATCAGAGGGTGCTGCCAATAGATTAGCATGCAAAGCGTCTACAGAATGAATCCTAAGTAGGACCCACCATAACGACTGTTTTACCAAGGCCTGACATCCTGGCAAACACAGCGCTGTTAGAGCAAGAGAGGATAATATTGATATCTCTTATAGCAAGGAACTGAAAATGAGTCAGGGCACAGAGATTCCCCTGTACTGTCACTTGCTGCTCACTTGTTTTCTATTATCTAGACTTACTGGACCACACCACTTGCCGTGGTGGTGCCATTATACATGTGAAGTATATCTGTCCAACCTAGACTGCAACTTCCAGCACTTCATGACAACCTTCAACTGCCATTGCTAGCAGATACATTTCAACAACTCAAGTGCTATTGATATAAAGTGCTACGGTTTTCATCCAGCCCCAAACCTCCCATCTTGCCCCACCTTACTCATTCTGATCTATTTCGCCCAACTTGCTCTACTATACTCATCCTGCCTACTCCTGTCATCTTGACCTACTTTACTCATCCTGCCCTATTCTTGTCTTCTTCCTACCCTACTGTCATCTTGCTCTACACTTGCCATTTTGCCCTTTTTTGACATTCTTCTCTACTGTTGCCATCTTGCCCTGCTGCAGTCATCCTGTCCTACACATGCCACCTTATCTTGCCATAGTTTCTCCACTTTTCCCAATGTTAATTAAATTGTTCCGAGGCCTCCATCAAGCTCAACTACTATAATCTTACTGCATTCTAACTATTTAGGATCTTCATTGTGCCTTAATAGACCTGCTTTGGCCCACTCTAATTAAAAACACAGCTCTGCGAACATATTTGCATGAGTTATTCTTCACAGGGAGCATTTATTCTTATTGGTGAGAGCATCCACATCTGATGAGGAAAACGAAACCACAGACTCTAATGAATCAGAGACCCTCCAGTGGCCAGTTATCATGACACACAACATAAGAATGTTACATATCTCTCGCAGATGCAACATATTCTCCAGTTCCATTTTCCCCTGTTCTTCAAACCTGCAGAACCAGCAAAGCCCAGGACTGTTTCTCATCTCCTTTACCTCTGAATGTCCAACCTTCATTACACACTGACACAATGCCATATAAAAAGCTCAGATTTTTCCTCCTCTGCCGACAGATGTTGCTTTTATGCTGTTTGTTTAGCTTTTGTTATTTTGCTGCTCTTCTGTACCTGGCATAGCATTAAATCTCCTCATGTATCCGATACCTGTGCTTTAAGGATGGGCCAGATGTTTGAGGGTTAATGTGCAGCTGACCCACCATGTATTGTTCTGTGCCACATTTAGACTGTGCAGGACTTGCTGATCATAACAGGTTTGTTATATTGTACAATGAGTTCTGAATAGGGTCCCAAGATGTCCAGCAGGTGAAATGCATTCCTGCACAAGTTTTTCTAAAGAGCAAAAAATGTAAAACTATGACCAAAATCTTCAGCCCACCAAACATTAACCCTTTCAATAAAGTTAATAGCTACAAACTAAATGTTGGGATATCTACTTCCAAAATCAATGTGTACTTTACGCCATGCTATAACCACACTGTGCGTATATACCATAAGCTATACCAAAATCTATACCATAAACAAAGTGCTACATACTGAAGGCCAAATGAGATCTTCACTTTGGGGGGGGGGGGATACTGGCCTTGCTTTTATTTTTTAATATTTCCCCTGTGTTAATAATATTGTGATCAAGCAGTATTTTCTGATGGAAAGCTGAAGACCATCCTAATCATTGCATGGCAAACTTCTGTAGGCCATGTCACAACAAAAGTGTGGTGTCTCTGTACCAAAATGTGGGCTACCTTCTGTAGACAATATCATAACCAAAGTGGGAGTCCTTCTGTAGATTGTGGCATAACCAAAGTGTGGAGTGAATTCTGTAGACAATATAATAACCAAAGTAGGTGATTCCTTTTGTAGACTATTCCATAACCAAAGTGGGGGCTCCTGCAGTAGACCATGCCATAGCCAGGTTGAGGATTATTTCTGTAGACCATGTCCAAGCAAAGTTCCCTCTGTAGACCGTATAATAACCAAAGTAGGTGATTTGTTCTATAGACTATTCCATGACCAAAGTGGGGGCTCCTGCAGTAGACTGTGTCATAACCAAGTTGGGCATTCCTTCTGTAGACCATGTCCAAGCAAAGTTCCTTCTGTATACCATATCATAATCAAAGTGGGGAATCCTTCTGTAGACAGTCACAGCCACAGTGGGATTCCTCCTGTAAATTATATTATAACCAAAGTGGGGTTTTTTTCAGTAGCACGTCATAACAAATGTGGACTGTTCCTTCTGTAGACTGTCATATGCAATGCCTTTATCTTCTGTAGGACATACCATCAGTAAAAATCTGATGCATGCAATTTATCACCTGTTACTGACTTTCCATAGGCAGAACCAATATATATAACACATTTACTTTTCTCTCCTTTCCACCTCCATGTTTAAATATTTCCTTATTTCATGTTTAGCTAATTACGTGTAGAGATACTTCTTGTTGCCCTGCAGGCATACATAAATACATACATACATACATACATACATACATACATAAATACATACAACAGTGTTAAAACTATTGGCGGTGGTGATGGTGCAACCAACAAGTGTAGTGCTAGTTACATTACTGTTTGCCAAGCAGGGTCTGGTGGTTAGAGAAGGCATTGCTAGCTACATTTACAGTGTTGTTATTTTTCAAATTTAAAAATGAATTAATGTGACTTTATAGGCCAGATTTCATTTGTACTGAGAGACCCAAAAGGCTATTGTCCTCTTCCTATAAAAAAAAAATCCACGACTGTGTCCCTATAAATCTGTGCTGCGCAGCTAAATTAATGGGCAAGTCGCCATCATTCACTTCCATAAACTGCTCTGTCGTTGCATCATTAGCCTTCCCCCCCTTCTACTCAATATGCGACAAATCTTTTTTTTTTTTTTTCTTTTGTCATTTTTAAACATACTGCAAAATATTTCTCCCATTTCTTCCAATTTTCCTAGACATAAAAAAATTAGTTTTAGTGCTACAGGCAACAAATCTTGCTAATTTATTATTTTATTTTAACGTATTTATCTAATTAAAAATCTTATTTTCGAATCTTTCGGCTCAGAGAATCCTGCACTTTGCCGGAGATAAAGGGCTAGGCAGAAATTAATATTGCAGATACTGAAGCCCTACATAGTGCAAAGGGTGGGACCTAAGGTCAGAAGATATAACTTGACTTCTAGGGCACACTGGGATTTGAAACTTCAACACTTCCACAATGATGTGAATCATCAATGTTATCGATAGGGATGCACCGAATCCACTATTTTGGATTGGCCGAACCCCCGAATCCGAACCCTAATTTGCATATGCAAATTAGGGGTGGGAAGGGGGAAAATTTTTACTTCCTTGTTTTCTGACAAAAAGTCACGTGATTTCCCTCAACGCCCCTAATTTGCATATGCAAATTAGGGTTCGGATTCAGTTCGGCCTGGCAGAAGGATTCGGCCGAATCCGAATCCTGCTGAAAAAGGCAGAATCCTGCCCGAATCCTGGATTCGGTGCATCCCTAGTTATCGAACATAATTTAGATAATTTATATATAGCATCATCCATTACCCTATTTTCAAACCATATCCTATAGTTGCTGGCAAAGATATATTAAACATAATAAATATATTAGAAAAAATAAAGTTTTGAAGAATTACATGCCAAGTTATTGCCTATTGGAAAACTAATGATTTTTATCCAATCGGGCAAACCAAATTTTTAAATGAAACAATTTACACAGTAAAGTCCCCAAATAATTTTTTCAGTAAATGAATCATAATAAAAAATAGTATTTTTAGGACATTCTGCCATTCAAAAAAGCAATCAGGCAACCACAAACTAAAAATGAAAAAAGTAATCCCAAATTATAAATAAATTGTAAGGAGAAAAAAAAAAGCTTGGTATCAGAGGGAGATAATTTGATTGATGGAAGCAGGGAGAAAGCAGATGTTTCTAATCGTTCTCTTCATGCAATATTCAGGTGGTTTGGATTTGACCACTATTATTGATGTATTTATTGTATATCATTTTAAGTAGACATGGGAGCAAGTTTTCCTGAGGGAGGTAAATTGGTTTATGGAAGCAAAAAGGAAACAGTGGCTTGAAATTACTTATTTTCTTCTTTTACACCTCAGAGGAACCAGATAACAAAGGCTTCCTTTATCACAGACCCAATATAATTTTATATTGAGTAAAGTCGAGTCAGGAGGAAGTTCGACTAGACTACAACTCGTGAAAGTAATGCCACATCACTTTATAACTAATATGTTGGAGGCCTTCTTAATACAGCAGGAGTTGGGGGTTATTGTGGATAAAAAGACTGTACAACTCTAAGCAGTGCCAGTCAGAAGCTACTAAAGCTAATAAAGTACTACGTTGGATAAATAGGCAATTAACTGGAGGGGGTGGGTAGGAAATAATTAAGCCTCTTTTTATATCGCTAACTATTATGTTTCCCTGTGAAGGCAGTAAGATTTTGGAATGCTCTACCAGGTGATGTTGCAATGGCAGATTCCATTAATGCTTTTAAGAAAAGGGCTTAGAAGTCTAATGGGACAGGCATCATTATTCAGGGCAGTAATCTCCAATACTACTGAACATTTTGTGTAAATGTAAAGTAAATGTATATATGAGGGTCTTCCTGCATGTATATAAACATAAAGCTTAATGATGTCACCTGTGGCCATCTTCTTGCTTTGTTCCTTGTCAGAACTTGCAGCTTGTGAGTCCGGCAAAAAAAAAAAGAGAGATCTGTAGTCTGTACATTTCTGTGATGGATGATTTCAGAACCATGTGATGACATATTAATTAGCAATTATAGGGTGATTAACAGATTGCAGGATGGTAAATGAGCTCATTATGAAAGCTTATGGAATGGTTAATGGATTGTGAATGATGGGAGGATAAAGTCATTATTTTGGTTATAATAGGTACTGTATGTTTTCACCTGTGCCCAAAATCATTATAAAATGGGTACCTTGGATGGAAACAATGGGTCCCAATACTGGCAGTTACATGGACACTAGTCAGGTAAAGGTAATTGCTGCCTCCAGTTCCGCTGACAGGGGCTGCTGGGAATCCTAGTTCTATTGCATCTGCCGCCTCCAACCTGACTTCTCAACAGACAAGTCATTCCAAATACAATCTTAAATTTGCTGGTTTCTCTCCCATTTATCCTAATTTTAATTTCTGGCCAATAGCATTTCCTGCAATTCATAGACCCATTAATAGCTGTAAGTGAAAATAAGGAACTCTATGTTCCCATCTGACACCACAGTGTAATGAAATATCTTCCCCACTTATTTGCCTATCTAATAAAATATTTTCTAATGAATCCAAAGGCCAAAGCGTCTCCTCCGTTCAGCTGAGCAGCACCCCCCCCCCCCCAACTTATTAACCATTTCTCCAAATCTCTTCTAAACAGCGCTCAGCAAACGCTCACCTATAAATTTGAAGAAAAAAAAGGCCACAATGAAGAAAAAATGTGCAGGGACAGAGTGTGTCCCTATGAATATTAATACAGTAATTCTAACCAAACACCAACATTTTCTTGTCTCTGTGCTGAAAAGAAGTGCCAATCATAACCTTGTGCTCTATTGCACAGGATCCAAAACTTGCTGAGCAAACCCCATGCAGGGCCCAAAGCACTAGAAGGGGCCGACTAGAATCGGGTTAAGATTTAGTGTGAGTGCTTATTTGTGCCCTGGGTACCCCTGAAACTACAGAAGGGAGACTGTTACCCCAATGTTTCTATATATCTGTAACCTTGTTATGAGCTAAGGGAGCCCAGTCTGAAGGCCAGTTAGGGGGAGATTTGGGGTGAGTGCTTATTTGTGCCCTGGGTACCCCTGAAACTACAGCAGGGTAACTGTTACCCCAATGTTTCTATATATCTGTAACCTTGTTATGAGCTAAGGGAGCCCAGTCTGAAGGCCAGTTAGGGGGAGATTTGGGGTGAGTGCTTATTTGTGCCCTGGGTACCCCTGAAACTACAGCAGGGTAACTGTTACCCCAATGTTTCTATATATCTGTAGCCTTGTTATGAGCTAAGGGGGCCCAGTCTGAAGGCCAGTTAGGGGGAGATTTGGGGTGAGTGCTTATTTGTGCCCTGGGTACCCCTGAAACTACAGCAGGATGACTGTTACCCCAATGTTTCTATATATCTGTTTAATGAGCTAAGGAGGCCCAGCCTGAAGGCCAGTTAGGGGGAGATTTGGGGTGAGTGCTTATTTGTGTCCTGGGTACCCCTGGAACTATAGCAGGGTGACTGTTACCCCAATGTTTCTATATATCTGTAAACTTGTTAAGAGCTAAGGGGGCCCAGTCTGAAGGCCAGTTAGGGGGAGATTTGGGGGAGATTTTTGAATAAGTACTACTTCTATTTGATAATTTTTAGCATTTGTAGATGGTAAAGTTTTTTTTTTAAAAAAAAACCAAGACAGCTATCATAGGAAAGGGCAAGCTATGACATTTACAGATGTGAAGATTTTCAGAATTTAATATAACAAACAATATTAGTCATTGTCTGAGCTCTTTTCTCTCTAGGCAGTCTATATCATCATTGCCACTGACACTTTAATTTGCAAAAATACTTTATTAATAAAGTTTGGTCTCTTATTTTCTCTTCTTTCGAGGACACAAATATACAGAGAAGGAATGTTCTGGGCACACAATAAGCTATACCTTTATACTGTACTGTCTAAGGGAAGCAACATGGCACCAGCTTTCCATATGTATAAATAAAAATATATAGAGAAGGAATGTTCTGGGCACACAATAAGTTATACCCTCATACTGTACTGTCTAAGAGAATCAATATGGTACCTCCTTTCCATGTGTATGAATACAAATATACAGAGAAGGAATGTTCTGGGCACACAATAATACCCTCATACTGTACTGTCTAAGGGAATCAATATGGCACCTCCTTCCCATATGTATAAATACAAATATACAGAGAAGGAATGTTCTGGGCACACAATAAGCTATACCCTTATACTGTACTGTCTAAGGGAATCAATATGGCACCTCCTTTCCATATGAATAAATACAAATATACAGAGAAGGAATGTTCTGGGCACACAATAAGCTATACCCTCATACTGTACTGTCTAAGGGAAACAATATGGCACCTCCTTCCCATATGTATAAATACAAATATACAGAGAAGGAATGTTCTGGGCACACAATAAGCTATACCCTCATACTGTACTGTCTAAGAGAATCAATATGGTACCTCCTTTCCATGTGTATGAATACAAATATACAGAGAAGGAATGTTCTGGGCACACAATAATACCCTCATACTGTACTGTCTAAGGGAATCAATATGGCACCTCCTTCCCATATGTATAAATACAAATATACAGAGAAGGAATGTTCTGGGCACACAATAAGCTATACCCTTATACTGTACTGTCTAAGGGAATCAATATGGCACCTCCTTTCCATATGTATAAATACAAATATACAGAGAAGGAATGTTCTGGGCACACAATAAGCTATACCCTCATACTGTACTGTCTAAGGGAAACAATATGGCACCTCCTTCCCATATGTATAAATACAAATATACAGAGAAGGAATGTTCTGGGCACACAATAATACCCTCATACTGTACTGTCTAAGGGAAACAATATGGCACCTCCTTTCCATATGTATAAATACAAATATACAGAGAAGGAATGTTCTGGGCACACAATAAGCTATACCCTTATACTGTACTGTCTAAGGGAATCAATATGGCACCTCCTTTCCATATGTATAAATACAAATATACAGAGAAGGAATGTTCTGGGCACACAATAAGCTATACCCTCATACTGTACTGTCTAAGGGAAACAATATGGCACCTCCTTCCCATATGTATAAATACAAATATACAGAGAAGGAATGTTCTGGGTACACAATAAGCTATAGCCTCATACTCTACTGTCTAAGTGAAACAATATGACATCTCGCTCCCAGATGTATAAATACAAATATACAGAGAAGGAATGTTCTAGAAGTACAATAGCTAAACCCCTACAACACAGTTGTTAAATAGGGCAGAAATGTCTTAAGATCACTGTGCAGTATATTATAGGAGTAATGCTATAACATGACTTTGCTATTCAGAATGCAGAACAGACACACCGTGTGCTTAACAACAATATTCTTCTCCTTTATTGCACAAAACTTGCTCTAACATTGTTTCACTCTTTGAACGGTGCCGAATTGATGACTTTAAAGGTATAGGAAGTTTTTTAGGAAAAGCCTTTGGCAATAAAACAGCTTAAACAAACACGTGTATTGCTATATTATTACTCACTTCCTTTGACAATGAAACAAGCAACCCACATTTTTTCAGGTGAATTGCTGTTCACCTTTAAGTTAACTTTTAACATGTAATAGAATGGCCAATTCTAAGGAACATTTTCAATGGGTTGTCATTATTTATTTTTTATAGTTTTTGAATTATTTGCCTTCTTCTTCTGACACATTCCAGCTTTCAAATGGGGGTCACTGACCCCATCTAAATAAATGCTCTGTAAGGCTCCAAATGTATAGTTTTTGTTACTTTTTATTACTCATATTTCTATTCAGGCCTCTCCTATTCATAGTCCAAAACTGGAGAGCAGTTGAGTAAAAGCTAAATAACTCAAAAACCACAAATAATAAAAAATAAAAACCAATTGTAAATTGTCTCAGAATATCACTCTCTACATCATACTAAAAGTTTAACTCTTTGGGGCAGATTCACTAAAGGGCGAAGTAACTAACGCTAGCGAAGATTTGCCAGTGTGATGTGAATTTCGTTACTTCGCCGATTTACTAACGGGCGCAGGCGTAACTTCGCTAGCGAAAGAGATAGACTCTAGTGGTAATTCGCTCCCTTATGCCTGGCGAAGTTGCGCTCTGGCGAATGGACTTAACGACGCAAATTCACTAAGATGCAGATTTTACTGAACGTTACCTCTTGTGCCAGACTTGCCTTTGCCACCTCAGACCAGCGAAGTGCAATAGAGTAGATAGGACTTCCCAAAAAACGCTGGCGACTTTTCATTTTTCAGGGTGATAGGTTGCAAAAGATCGTATATTTTTCTGGCGTACCCGGCTTCCCCTCTACATAAACTATACAGTGGGCTCATGTGTAGGGCAATATAACAACTTTATTTTATTAAGGTTTCCCGGACTTGTGTAATGTAATGTATTTGCTGCAACATATACGACCATTCAACTTTAACATTCCGACGTATGCACATTAGCCAACGCTTCACTTGCCGCAGTAACACTAGTGCTACTTCGCCAGCGTTCGGCGCCTTGAGCGCAACTTCAGATTTTAGTGAATTAGCGCCTATCGAAGTGTTGCAATGTGAGCAAAGCGGACGCTAGCGCAAATTCTGCGCTTAGTGAATCTGCCCCTTTGTGTCTGCATAAGTTTCCGTCGGGTACTCCAGTTTCCTCCCACATTTCAAATACACACAGGCAGGTTAATTGACCTTTAATAAAACTAGTGGGTGTGACTGTGAAAGGGACCTCAGACTGTAAGCTCCAATGGTGCAACGACTGATGGGAATGAAGTATCATCTATGCAATGTGCTGTGGAAATGTGTTGGCGATATATAAATACCAGGAAATAAATAAATAAGGGCTTGATGCAAGCGTTCAACAAAGTTTCATATCATGCTGGAAAGTTGCAATGTATCTGCTTCTCCAGAGGGTGGCGAGCCTGTTCCCAGAGTGCTCTAAATTAATGGGGGGCATACACCCACCCAAACAAAATAATCTAATGTTGCATAGCATGCCCATATTTTTGCTATTAGCACTAATCACTACTGAAAGCTCAGAAGAGCACTAAACACCATTGAGGGAGGAGAAAACACTAAGAGCAAGTTTAAATCATGTTGTATTCGTGGTACAGGTATGGGACCTGTTATCCAGAATGCTCGGGACCTGGGGTTTTCTGAATAACAAATATTTGTGAACCTTGGATTTTTACACCCTAGAAAATCTAGAAAATCATGTCAACATTAAGGGGCAGATTTATCAAGGGTCGAAGTGAAAATTCGAAGTAAAAAAAATTAGAATTCCAAGCTATTTTTGTGTACTTCGAGTATCGAATAGGTCAGAATTCTATTTGAATTTGAAAAAAATTGGAATATCAAAAATTATCACGTACTGTCGCTTTAAAACTTCGACCATTCGCCATCTAAAACCTGCCAAATTGCTGTTTTAGCCCATGGGGGACCTCCTAGAACCGATTTGGAGTCATTTGGAAAATCAATGCTTTTTGGGGAATATACTTCGATTTGATCGAATGCGCTAAAACTTAGTTTCCAACTATTCGAATACAGCCTATTCACCCGAAGATTAAAACTTTTTTTTTTAAATAAATTTCGATTGGTCTTTTTTTATTTGAAATTTCGAAGTTATGGGAGTTAAAAAAAAACTCCCATTACTTCAAAATTCATCCCTTAATAAATCTGCCCCTAAATAAAGCCAATAGGCTGGTTTTAATTATATCTCAGTTGGGATCAAGCTACTGTTTTATTATTATAGAGGAAAAAGTTTATAAAAATTTGGGGGTTTTTTTGTACAGGTATGGGACCTGTTATCCGGAAACCAATTATCCAGAAAGCCATCTCCCATAGACTCCATTTTATCCAAATACTCCAATTTTTTTATTTCCTTTTTCTCTGTAATAATAAAACAGTAGCTTGTTCTTGATCCCAACTAAGATATAATGAATCCTTATTGGAGGTAAAACAATCCTATTGGGTTTATTTATTGTTTACATGATTTTCTAGTAGAATTTAGGTATGAAGCTCCAGAAAGATCTGTTATCTGGAAAACTCCAGACCCCAAGCATTCTAGGGAACAGGTCCCATACCTGTATAAAATGAAGTCTATGGGATATGGTCTTCTCGTAATTCAGAGCTTTCTGGATAACAGGTTTCCGGATAACAGATCCTTTACCTGTATTATGCTTCATTTATCACTTGTCGGTCACAGATTCCATCTCCCTTTTTGAAGCAGTGGCTGGGACTCTCTGTGGGGATTTTCCTTGCTGTATAGGATTTATTTCCCCTTTTCTAAATGCACGGTTTCTGGTTGCCAAATCCTCAAGTCAGTAACACTTGTGGACGTGGGATATTTATCAAAGGTCGAATTTCGAATTCATAAACTGCCATGAAATTGAAATTCGACCAATCGAAATTTATTAAAAAAAATAGGTTTGACCTGAAAATTTTAATAGAATTTGGATCAAATTCGATTTGAGTTTAAATACAACTCCAAATTGATCCCAGGATGTCTCCCATTGACTAAAACAGAAATTCGGCAGGATTTAGGTGGGAAATAGTCGAATTTGAATTCTTAAAGGGCCAGAGTATGAGAAATCTCGAAAGTCAAATTAGAATTTCTAAAAAAAACTTGAACAATTCCCTAGTCGAATCTGACAGTTTTGGCCATAAGAAAACTCGAAAATTGGGATTTAGAACTTTCAATTCAACCATTGATAAATCTGCCCTTTGGTTTGACCAGTTGTGCAAGAAGTAGTGATGTAGCCGTGAGAACAACGGTCAGATGTAGCTTTCTGCAATCTCCGTGGGGCAGGTACAGTCTAGGGAAGTGAGAAGGGAAACGCCATTAATTGCCTCGGCTTCAACATCTGCCATCGTCCCGTCCCTCCCTCTTTTATTCACTAATGGAGGTGAAAAGTTAAGAGCACCAATTACACGCTCCTGATAAAAGCACGGAGCACTATTAAGACGTGAGTGCTTATTAACACCTCTTTAATGTATCTCCTTGTTTTAATCCATGACATTTCTCATCCTCAGAGCATCATTAAATTGATATTACTGGCAAATCCTTGACCCGTCTCCTGCGCTCATAAATACTGCCATGTATTATCTGCGTGATAATGTAGGGCAAGGTGTTCTGCTGGCAAACAAGCACACGGATATGCTGTGTGTCTCCTTCCCTCCTGTTGGCTGTTTGAGCACAATGAATGTGACTTTAAGCTAAAAATTTGCTTATGCACAAATCAAAAAGAAACATAAAGCTGTAGAATTTATGGCATTACGGCACTGTCTGGTAGACACTACAGCGGGCAGCAGTAAGAGAGCTCACAAACATGTTTATTTGATAATGTCCTTGAAAAGTACAGTATGAGGGTATAGCTTATTGTGTGTCCAGAACATTCCTTCTCTGTATATTTGTATTTATACATATGGGAAGGAGGTACCATATTGTTTCCCTTAGACAGTACAGTATGAGGGTATAGCTTATTGTGTGCCCAGAACATCCCTTCTCTGTATATTTGTATTTATACATATGGGAAGGAGGTGCCATATTGTTTCCCTTAGACAGTACAGGATGAGGGTATATCTTATTGTGTGCCCAGAACATTCCTTCTCTGTATATTTGTATTTATACATATGGGAAGGAGGTGCCATATTGTTTCCCTTAGACAGTACAGGATGAGGGTATATCTTATTGTGTGCCCAGGACATTCCTTCTCTGTATATTTATATTTATACATATGGGAAGGAGGTGCCATATTGTTTCCCTTAGACAGTACAGTATGAGGGTATAGCTTATTGTGTGCCCAGAACATTCCTTCTCTGTATATTTGTATTTATACATATGGGAAGGAGGTGCCATATTGATTCCCTTAGACAGTACAGTATGAGGGTATAGCTTATTGTGTGCCAAGAACATTCCTTCTATGTATATTTATTCACATGAACAAGTATGTCTAAACAAAATATGGGGCCTAAGGTGAATATGAAATTCTAGGCCCATAAAACTGATAATTTAACTCCAGACTTGCCAGTAAGCTAAAAGCAGAAAAAAAGATTCAGAACAGCAGCAACGGTGCAAGAAAAGTCTGCTGCTTAAGCAGGCACAGGGACTCTCTCTATTAAAGTAGAAACCTGTGCTGCACTGACATTGTATGACTCTCTCACCAGCCTAAATCTCCATGGCTTCTACTCCCTCTCCCACTCACCTGTACTGACTCCAGGTATGGACAATCAGCACCATTGAGCAGAGAATGCTGAGTTGGACACAAATTCACTTTTACTGAAGAAGCAAATCCCTTTCCATATATATATATATATACACACATTGCTCTTTAAAGCTAATGAACATACAGCAGTGTATAGATGTGTCACTTGTGCATGTGCTGCTGACTCACGGTCGGCTCTCACACATCCATGGAGATACTGTTCCACCAATGTATATGAGTCACTGTCTGACTCCTGCTCCATACAGCACACTCAAAGACACATTTAAAGGGGAAATTCACATTTTTTACTCTACTTTTTTACACTTTATTTAAGATAATTTCTAATGTAATGTTTAAGCCTGGAGTAATATTGAATGAGTCTGCAGCTGACCACACCAACCACAAAGCAGACTGTAAGGCTTCAGTTTCTATTCCAATGCTTATTTTGCATTGCTTATGGTCTTGGCCCATTCCTGTTCATCTTCCATTCCACTCTTAACTGCTGCCTGGTTGCTACAATACACAATGTTTATGGTAATAATTATATGATAGTTTGAAAGGTATGCGTCTGGTGCAGTGATCCCCAACCAGTAGCTTGTGAGCAACATGTTGCTCCCCAACCCCTTGGATGTTTTTCCCAGTGGCCTCAAAGCAGGTGCTTATTTTTGAATTCCAGGCTTGGAGGCAAGTTTTGGTTGTATAAAAATCAGGTGTACAGCCAAACAGAGACTCCTGTAGGCTGCCAGTCTATATAGGGGCTACCAATAGCCAATCACAGCTCTTATTTGGCTCCATCCAGGAACATTTTTCTTGTGTTGCTCCCAAACTCTTTTTACATCTGAATGTTGCTCACGGGTGAAAAAGGTTGGGGATCTCTGGTCTGGTGTATGCATCTTTGGCTTTACTTGCCCTTTAAATAGCAAAGTAGGTTGCCCATTAGATGGACAGCTATACTAAATGACTCTCATGTATATACACACACACATTTATAAATATATATATATATATATATATATATACACATATATATATATATATATATATATATATATATATATATATATATATATATATATATATATAGATAGTCCACAGTACCAGCACACATTACTTGTTAGAAGCCAGTGGTGCACGGTCAAATTTGTAGATAGTAGAAGGAGAACCAGCACACACTGTAATCATTTGAAGTGAAGTCTTTATTTGCACAACGTGTTACATGTTAATCCGACGTTTCGGTCCCTCCTGGGGACCTTTTTCAAGGATATCATGTGTGAATCAAACAATTGTTTAAATACCCACCCCCTCAGTGGTTTTGTCAGCAGGGCGCCAAAAAACCACTGAGGGGGTGGGTATTTAAACAATTGTTTGATTCACACATGATATCCTTGAAAAAGGTCCCCAGGAGGGACCGAAACGTCGGATTAACATGTAACACGTTGTGCAAATAAAGACTTCACTTCAAATGATTACAGTGTGTGCTGGTTCTCCTTCTACTATATATATATATATATATATATATATATAAATATATATTTGTAGAAAGTGGAGGCACTCACGGGTCTAAATTCCCCCAATATGTGGAAAACGTAATAAGTAACATAGTATCGCATTCAACGGGAATGTATTGAAAAAAATCAGAAGTTTATAAGTATATATACACACACACACTGACTGTTGACTTTTAAACTGCAAACTTTGCAGCATTCTCATTGGCTACTGTATTCATTTCAGTTAGTTCCAAGTGATCCCTCTGCAAATGTCTTAGTTTTATAGACTGGGAGACAAGTGCCTTGTTTATGAAACCTAAATAAAAAGAGAGTTATGGGAGATGTAGTTTATCAGACAAAAAAAAAAAACTCCAAATCTATTATGCAGTCAATACCCTGCAGTCTTCTAACCGTGACCAACAACTAGTTAATCCGCTCCCCGCCCAGCACTTCCCAGCTCCCTGGTGACTATGAATACTAAAGGTGGATTATTTGTCACGGTTGCGGCCTGAAAGCTGCCAAACGCAGGTGCGCTAAAGTGCATGTAAAATCCGCTGAATTGATTCCGTGCAGCTGTCCCCGGGCGCCCACCCGAGGGTAACATTTACACAGCCAAGTCTGCAGAAACACGGAGTTAAATTGCCATCGCCTGCCGCTTCACGGAATCATTTAATCCACTGGATTTTCCTTGTGCGCAAAAACAATGGGACGGAGAGAGGAGCAAAACAAACAGAAGGACAAAGCAGAGTCAAATAAGTTCAATACAATACTATTTATGTTACTGGTAGAAGTCCACGGGTGCAATGAGGTCCCCATTATGGCACAGGCAGGCTGAAAAAGTGAAAGCGGATGTATTATTTGTTTGGAAATGATTTTACAATTTCCAGTTGAGTTTGATTTGGACTTTAAATAATGGACATTCAGAACTGCCTTCTTTTCACCATGGAAATCAGTCCGTTGCCATACCTCCCAACTGTCCCTTTTTTGGAGGGACATTCCCACATTTGTACTGGAAGTCCCTATTTTCTCTGCACGGAACAGCCAGAAAAAGAAACAACGTTTCTCACTTACCATAATTGGCTTTTAGCAGAGAGCACAGAACAGCTAACAGGTGCAAATAAGATATTTTGTAACAATTTTGAGACACAAAAAAAAACAGTTTAGATCAAGAGAAATATTTTGAAACATTCATAACCTGCCAAATTTTGTAAAATGAACATAATTAGGGGGTGTGGCCACAGAAAGGGGCGTGGTCAAAAAATGTTGTCCCTCTTTTTACTTCCAAAATGTTGGGAGGTATGCGTTGGAATTACTCAAGCACTTTATGTGCTCCACATTTGAAGTAATTAAAAAAAAAAAACCTACCCGCTAAACAAAAATGTTCATTCTGTCTGCAGGGTACTTTCCCTCAAATAGACTCGGACCAGCCTCAGGACCAATAACCATGCCATAACTTCCCATTTTGTTTGTTCAACTTCCAACACTTTTTTCAGTTCAGTTGGTTTCAGATAGATCACCAAAAATAAAGACTTTTTTCCAATTACTTTTCTATTCTCTATGCGTGACTGTTTTTGTAATATTGAAGTGTAAATTGTAATTTTTCACCTTCTAAGGCAGCTTTGGGAGGGGGGGTCGCCGACCCTCTAAACAGTTCTAAATTCATACATTTAGTTGATACATTTCTTACCTTTGTCCCTGCTGAGCAGAATCCCTGAGTTTAATTAAAGGGGAACTCCACAAAAACATAATTTAAGCTTTTTGAAAAGCAAACATAATTTCAAGCAACTATGCGATATACATCAATTAAAAAATATGCAGACTTTTTATGATTGTTAATGGTTTGGAACAGTTCCCTAAGCCTAGCCTAGCCCCCTGCTCTTCTGCTGATCTGTCTGACTACTTTGCTGAGCTGGCTGACTACTGTTACTTTGTATCAGCAGCCATCTATCCTCAGCCTGCATCCTCCAAACACCACGATTCCCTGCACATGTGATTTCAATGCATTGTGGGTAACGTAGTTCCTGCATGCTGTCTGTAAGCTGTGGAGAAGTTGTAACATCAGTGTTTCGTCCCTCCTTCCCTGCCAGGAAGGGGCGGCAAAGACAGGTCTGTTAATCAACTGCCTTGTCGTACATTGAATCAACAGCTATAGCTTTCAATAGCAATACATATACACATAACATAAAAACCATAGAACGTTTGTAATGAATGCATATTGCAATGTTGCTAAGAATTGTTTTCTTTCATTAAAGGAGACATTTTGTGTAAAAAATAAAAACGTACCAGTGCATTATACACTTCCTGCTCCCTGAATTCCCAGGCTGTGCAGGGGAGCCGGCTGCTCTCAGCTCACTGCTCTGTAGGACAGGAACCAATCAGCAGCTAGCAGGACCTGATAGGGAACTGAAGCCTGTCTTTGCTTGTGTGACTGCAGGGCTGTGATTGGCTGTCCCCCTCCTACTGTGCTTCTGGCAGGGACTGTTAGGACACGCCCAAACCTCATTTGAAACAGAGGTAGGGACCAGAGATGTATAGGGAGCTCCAATAAAGGGGCTATTTTTAAGATAATATTAATTTTTAGCACCATGTAAAATCAACACCATATACTGTATTACTTATAGTTGCCTACAAAATTAAGTTGTTTTTTTTTTTCATTTATCTCCTTTAGGCAGATTTTTATTTTGGTGATGATTTGCTCTTTAAATAACTATTCTGTTGCCTGGTTGCTACCATAACAGAGACCATAGCAACAAGATAACGACTAACTCAGGAGCTGCAGAACAGTAACATAAACATATAGCCCTGTGAGTGGGGGATCCATTAGAATATTTCTTCACATAGCTACAGATGATATAATCTCACCCCCAGAGCGTAAACACATGCTTACCATCCTCTGGACCCAGACACTAACCTGTATGATAATCATAAGCCTAGCAACGACCCCGAATTCTTTCTTGGACTACGAACTACATCATCGTCTTGGGGCTAGAGCCAATGGCAGTGTCTTCCATGGTGGAGGGGTTTGTCCAACTGCTGCTTCTCCAAAAACTCAGTTTGACCCTTTAAAAAAAAAATATATATTTTTAATAAAATAATATATTTATTTAGAAATATGAGTATGACCACACCCTCTCCTTTTTAATTGGAACTACTGCAAATGTGGCAGTTGAGGGGGTAAAGGGTATAACCCAAATCATGAAGCTATAAGCAGCATCACTATCATTCCCCATTCTTTTGCTTCCATCAGATGCAGAGGAACATAGTACAGGCAGGGGATCCGTTATCTGTAAACCCATTAACCAGAAAGCTCCGCATTACAGGAAGACCATCTCCCATAGGGGAATATCAAAGAGTGAAGTTAGAGGTCGCCACAGTCCTCAATGGGTAAACAGAATTTATCAATGGGTGAAAGTGAAAGTTCACCCTTTGATAAATACGCCTTTCAAAATCCCATAGAAATGAATGGAGAGTGGCGGAATTTCACTCTAGAGGACTGTGGTGACCTCTAACTTCACTCTTTGATAAATATACCCCATTGACTCCATTTTAATCAAATTTTTTTTAAATAATCATTTTTGATCTGCAATTATAAAACAGTAGCTTGTATTGAAGCCCAGCTAAGATACAATTAATCCTTATTGAAGGCAAAACAATCCTACTGCGTTTAAATCACATTTAAATGAGTTTTTAGTAAACTAAAGGTATGGAGATTCAAATTACGGAAACACCTCTTATCCAGAAAACACAAGGGGCAGATTTATTAAAGGGCAAAGTGACGTTTTTAGGCACTTCACAGATTTACTAACGGGAGCAGACGCTAACGCTCATTCGCACTCTATCGCCAGGCGAATTTTCGCTCTGGCGAATGGACGTAACTACGCAAATTCACTAAGATGCAGATTTTACTGAACGTTAACTAAATTTTTAGTGTAAAAATTTTCTAAGTTCCGTAAAACGCAGGCGTCTTTTCTTTTTTTCAGAGTGATAGCCTGCAAAAGTCCTTAAAATTTTTTTGGGTAACCGGGTTCCCATTTTCTAACATATGGAACACAAACTATACACTGGGCTCATGTGTAGGGCAATATTACAACTCTATGTGTATTTGCTGCAACATATACGACCATTCGACTTTACAATTTCCCGTTGTAGGCAAATTAGCCTAAGCAAAGACCTCTAACGAGGTTGCGCTAGGCATAATTGAACGGTAGCGCATCTTCGCTTTGATTGCTGAAGTAACGCTAGCGAAAATTCGCCAGCGTTCGGCACTCTGGACGCAACTTCGCATTTTAGCAAATTAGCGATGTCTGAGCGAATTTTCGCCAGGCTAGGTGTAGCAATGCAAAGGGATGCGAAGCCGTACCTTGCGAATTTGCTGATTAGTGAATCTGCCCCACTGTCCCAAGCATTCTGGATAGCAGGTCCTATACCTGTAATTCAGGTTGAAAAATACAAAAGTATAAGAATATGTTTTATGGTGCACACAGGGCTCTCCTCCTCTCACCTGGAGGAAGCAGGGTGGGCACCCATGACTTATTTTAAACAATAGTTAAAAAGCCGAATTAAAGGAACAGTAACACCAAAAAATAAAAGTGTTTTAAAAGAATTAGGATACAATATATTGTTGCCCTGCATTGGTGTGTTTGCTTCAGAAACACTACTATAGTTTATGAACAAGTTGCTGTGTAGCCATGGGGGCATCACTCAAAAAACTCACTTGGTGTTAATGTTCGTTTTATAGGGTCCCAGATTGTTGCTCAGAGATATGCGAGCGAATGCAATAGAATTCGTTGTTTTCTTTCCCCCTCAGAAACAGATAATGCACAAAAATAGCAGAGCAGCGAATGTGCGCAGATTTGTAGAGACTTGGTGCTGCGCCAGCCAGTGTGTGGTTTTGCCTCCTACCAGTGTAAATGGAATACAGATGTTCCTTTTAATTCACGACACTGCAGTAACTCACACTCGTTACAATTTATACCTCAACTCTATCCAGCTGTTTGTCTGTGCCACTCACTGTGTCCTATCCCCCGTGGGGGCTAATGTTTCAATAGTGAGAATATAATGGAGGGTATATCTGTGCCTATATATTATACAGTTACATTATGTGCATATATGATATGGGGGTTACACTGACAGTGGTTGGGGGAAAGATGGGGGTATATCTGTGTCTATATATTATACAGTTACATTATGTGCATATATGATATGGGGGTTACACTGTGACAGTGGTTGGAGGAAAGATGGGGGTATATCTGTGCCTATATATTATACAGTTACATTATGTGCATATATGATATGGGGGTTACACTGTGACAGTGGTTGGAGGAAAGATGGGGGTATATCTGTGCCTATATATTATACAGTTACATTATGTGCATATATGATATGGGGGTTACACTGTGACAGTGGTTGGAGGAAATATGGGGGTATATCTGTGCCTATATATTATACAGTTACATTATGTGCATATATGATATGGGGGTTACACTGTGACAGTGGTTGGAGGAAAGATGGGGGTATATCTGTGCCTATATATTATACAGTTACATTATGTGCATATATGATATGGGGGTTACACTGTGACAGTGGTTGGGGGAAAGATGGGGGTATATCTGTGTCTATATATTATACAGTTACATTATGTGCATATATGATATGGGGGTTACACTGTGACAGTGGTTGGGGGAAAGATGGGGGTATATATGTGCCTATATATTATACAGTTACATTATGTGCATATATGATATGGGGGTTACACTGTGACAGTGGTTGGAGGAAAGATGGGGGTATATCTGTGCCTATATATTATACAGTTACATTATGTGCATATATGATATGGGGGTTTCACTGTGACAGTGGTTGGAGGAAAGATGGGGGTATATCTGTGCCTATATATTATAGTTATATTATGTGTATATATGATATGGGGGTTACACTGTGACAGTGGTTGGAGGAAAGATGGGGGTATATCTGTGCCTATATATTATACAGTTACATTATGTGCATATATGATATGGGGGTTATACTGTGACAGTGGTTGGAGGAAAGATGGGGGTATATCTGTGCCTATATATTATACAGTTACATCATGTACATATATGATATGGGGGTTACACTGTGACAGTGGTTGGGGGAAAGATGGGGGTATATCTGTGTCTATATATTATACAGTTACATTATGTGCATATATGATATGGGGTTACACTGTGACAGTGGTTGGAGGAAAGATGGGGGTATATCTGTGCCTATATATTATACAGTTACATTATGTGCATATATGATATGGGGGTTACACTGTGACAGTGGTTGGGGGAAAGATGGGGGTATATCTGTGCCTATATATTATACAGTTACATTAAGTGCATATATGATATGGGGGTCACCCTGTGACAAAGGTTGGGGGTATAGTTGTGCCTATTTATAAACAGTTATATTGTTATGTACCAAATACAGACTAAAGGCACCTGTATTTAACAGCTATTATTAAATGTAACAGCAGGTTTAGTACATGACATGCTAGGGGGTTGGGGGGGCAGACACATAAACTGAACCTTTAGGACCCCAGCCAAGACCAGTACATTAAACAGAGAGATCGGATTCACTCAATTATCAGAATTTCACATAATGAAGCTGAACATGAGCCAAGGTCGTAACTGTGATTTAGGAAACAAAACACTAGCAGCTCAATGCCCTGCTCTGTAAATCGACTTTTATTTAATGATCCTGTGCTTAAGAGGTGAGTTATTTTACAAGGAAACAACCAATTGAGCCACTGTAAATATCAGCAAAAGACAAAACACAAAAATGCTTATTCATATGCAGCTACATTGTAGCGGATACAAAAGTGTAACTACTGCGCATTAGAGTCCTGCGCGGGTCCATTTTTTGGGACCCGACCCGTACCCGCAACCTGCAATCCGCAACCTGGACCCGCAAGTACCTTATCCACAACCCAGACTTGCGACCTGCTGACCATCAAGAATCAGGAAGTGCTGTCATTGTAAACCAGAAGTGACATCGTTGAAAGTAGCCGTGATCGGGGGGGAGGAGTACAACCGGAAGTGCTGTCATTGTAACCCGGAAGTGACATCATCGGAAGTAGCCGTTGCCAGAAAAAATTAGTAAATATATCGCTATTGAGAAGACCCGTGGCCCGACCCGCAGAACCGCCGACCCGCGTCTATACCTGCACCAGGAACTACTATCCACAACCCGCAGGGTACCGCAGGTTTTTGCAGGTAACACGCGTGTACCCGACCCGCTGCAGGACTCTACTGCGCATTCACCCAAGGCCCAGTAATGAAAAGGTCCGTCACATAGATTGCATTAAAGGAGACCTGCACTCAAACTATTCAGCATAATAAAAGAACATACAATGCTAAGAAAGTTCCCAGTTTGTATTTATACATATGGGAAGGAGGTGTCATATTGTTTCCCTTAGACAGTACAGTATGAGGGTATAGCTTATTGTGTGCCCAGAACATTCCTTCTCTGTATATTTGTATTTATACATATGGGAAGGAGGTGCCATATTGTTTCCCTTAGACAGTACAGTATGAGGGTATAGCTTATTGTGTGCCCAGAACATTCCTTCTCTGTATATTTGTATTTATACATATGGGAAGGAGGTGCCATATTGTTTCCCTTAGACAGTACAGTATGAGGGTATAGCTTATTGTGTGCCCGAACATTCCTTCCCTGTATATTTGTTTTTATACATATGGGAAGGAGGTGCCATATTGTTTCCCTTAGACAGTACAGTATGAGGGTATAGCTAATTGTGTGCCCAGAACATTCCTTCTCTGTATATTTGTATTTATACATGTGGGAGGGAGGTGCCATATTGTTAACGTTAGACAGTTCAGTATGAGGGTATAGCTTTTATTGTGTGCCGAGAACATTCCCAATCTGTATATTTGTATTTTTACATGTGGGAGGGAGGTGCCATATTGTTAACATTAGACAGTTCAGTATCAGGGTATAGCTTATTGTGTGCCCAGAACATTCCCAATTTGTATATTTGTATTACATACCTCCCAACATTTTGGAAGTAAAAAGAGGGACAAAAAAATTTTTCCCGCATGTAGCGCAGCAATTTTTGACCACACCCCTTTCTGTGGCCACACCCCCTAATTACCATGTTTGTTTTACAAAATTTGGCAGGTTATGAAAGTTTGAAAATATTTCTCCTTATCTAAACTGTGTTTTTGTGTCTCAAAATTGTTACAAAGTATCTTATTTGCACCTGTTAGCTGTTCTGGGCTCTCTGCTAAAAGCCAATTAAGTGAGAAACTTTGTTTCTTTTTCTGGCTGTTCAGTGCAGAGAAAAGAGGGACAAATCCAGTACAAATGAGGGACTGCAAGTTGAGCTGTCAAAAGAGGGACTGTCCCTCCGAAAAAGGGACAGTTGGGAGGTATGGTATTAATACATGTGGGAGGGAGGTGCCATATTGTTAACCTTAGACAGTTCATTATGAGGGTATAGCTTATTGTGTGCCCAGAACATTCCCAATCTGTATATTTGTATTTATACATATGGGAAGTAGGTGCCATATTGTTTCCCTTAGACAGTACAGTATGAGGATATAGCTTATTGTGTGCCCAGAACATTCTTTCTCTGTATATTTGTATTTATACATATGGGAAGTAGGTGCCATATTGTTTCCCTTAGACAGTACAGTATGAGGGTATAGCTTATTGTGTGCCCAGAACATTCCTTCTCTGTATATTTGTATTTATACATATGGGAAGGAGGTGCCATAGTGTTTGCCTTAGACAGTACAATATGAGGGTATAGCTAAGTGTGTGCCCAGAACATTCCTTCTGTGTGTGTGTGTGTGTATTAATGCTCGCAGGTAGGAGCTGCCATATTGTTAAATCTTTAATGAGACAGAACATAAAGACCCTATTGAAATAAAACTCCTTGACCAACATATCTATTGTGATCTAAGCCCCAAATCACGCCACCCCAGGAAGGGAATGGTTAAACGTTGAAGTTGCTGGCTGGGGGGCACAAGTAGCAGGCCTATCTTCCAACAGTGAGCCTCTCTTACACACAGACTTATTCCGACTTGGCCGATTGCCACCAAACACTTTATACAGCCAAGCACAAAACCTGCAGTCGGAGAAAGGGCAAACAAACTCACACCAATAAAGCAAGTCGGAAAGTAACAGGGTCTTGGTTGGTTTCTTTCCCCTATAATACTTTCCATCAGCCGAAACACCAAGCTCTCAGACTTCCCCGGCACACTAAGAACATCAGACGTCTGCTCAACCTATTTCTGTAATGAGATTTCCTTACCCTGTGAAGCATAATCAGGAGGGAATAGAAAACAGGAGGGATGAAGGATCAGATGCGCAGGAGGAGGAGAGAGAATGCGCAGTGTTAGCAGCAAGAAAATCAGGTCAGCCCAGGGCTGCGAGACGCATTCCACCGCTGACTGTCTGTGGCTTTGTGTTGTCTCAGGGGTCCCTGGAGGCACCCCGGTACCCTACCCTTTGTGCTATTATTTATACTGACGGACTCAGGTGACATTTTTGTTCTCGTTGATAATCCTATAAAGCGTGAAGCGTAACCTGTAACTTATCTGCTCTCTCAGGCTGCCAACATTCTCAAATGCAGCCACTACTGGAGAGTTACAGTACAACAACAACTTTTACTGTCTGCTCCCTGCTTCAATGGGAAAAAGATACCCTGCCACAGCCTATAGATTACACACACACGCATACACCCCCTAAATGACTAGGTATACTTCCAGGAGTACCCAGGAAACAAATAAGCACTCACCCCAAATTTCACCCTAACTGGGCTTCAGGCTGGGCCCCTCAGCTCATAACAAGATTACAGATATATAGAAACATTGGGGTAACAGTCACCCTGCTATAGTTCCAGGGGTACCCAGGGCACAAATAAGCACTCACCCAAAATCTCACCCTAACTGGCCTTCAGACTGGGCCCCCTTAGCTCATAACAAGGTTACAGATATATAGAAACATTGGGATAACAGTCACCCTGCCATAGTCCCAGGGGTACCCAGGGTACAAATAAGCACTCACCCCAAATCTAACCCTAACTGGCCTTTAGACCTTCTGTTCTATGCACTGTTCCAATCAGTGGTTCCCCTAGGCTCAAAGTAGAGGGTGGGTGGGTTCTGCTTGAAGACCAGCTAGAGTGAGATTTCTGGAGCTTCCAGATACCCTTGGTGCCCTAGATGTTCCCAGAATCATAGTGGACCTACTGATATGACCATGGATATGGTGAACCTCAAAACAGGGGCTTGAATCAAGAGTCTGGAAACCTGTGCTGTAGACAGGGAGATTTTTAGGACGTTTATTCTCTCCAGTGTGTAGGAGACATTTCAGTTAATCTGTGCCGCTCTCTCAATCTGTGCTCAGACATTTATAGAAGCCCAGTCAGAATCCAAAAACCTGGCAGCATTAACAAAAGCAAAGCTGGTATCAGGGCGAGGAAACTAAAAATAACCTGGTTCTGTCCGCCCTTCTCAAACAAAGAACAGCTTTGTAAAACATTAGGGGGGCCCAAAGCAGCTGCCTCCCCCAACCCGGCAAAATACTAATTTTCTGTATTTTCCATTTTAGCAACAGAACACGGAGATCATCAAGAAATGGAACAAATGTGATACTTGGACTCCTGAGATCAGCCTATTTGTGGGGGTTATCAAGCTGACTTTTTTTTTTTAGTGGGGGAGGAGTGATGTGGCAGCTTCTGATTGGTCTGCAGAGATCTGGCAGCCATTGCTATAAGAAGCTGGGATCACAAATCTATAAAGGCTTATTTCCCATTAGGGTTGCCACCTTTTCTGGAAAACAATACCGGCCATCCTATATTCTTGCCATTTTTTCTTATTAATAACATTGGCCTCAAGCATCATTGCAGCGGGTCGGGTACCCGCAGGTTAGAACTATGAGGAAGAACTATGCGCTCCATTGCACTTCGCCTGCTCTGAGCTGGAGAAGGCAAGTCTGACGAAAGAGGTAACGTCCAGTAAAATCCGCATCTTAGTGAATTTGCAGAGTAACGTCCATTCACCAGAGTGGGATTGAGCGCTATCGTCTGTCTCTTTTGCTAGCGAAGTTATGCCTGCACCCGGTAATAAATCGGAGATGTGCCTGAAAGCGTTAAGGTGGCCATACACGGGCCGATAAAAGCTGCCGACAGACCGAGTCGGCAGCTTATTGGCCCGTGTATGGGGGCCCCCGACGGGCTTCCCCGATCGAGATCTGGCCGAAAGTCGGCCAGATCTCGATCGGATGGGGTTAAAAATCCCGTCGGATCGCGGCCGCATCTGTTCGTTGATGCGGTCCCGCGATCCGACTGCCTGTTTGGCGAACGCTAGGATCCGATCGTTGGGCCCTAGGGCCCACGATCGGATAAGCCCGATATTGCCCACCTCAAGGTGGGCATATCGGAGGGAGATCGCCAAACGAGCGGATCTATCCGTGTATGGCCACCTTTAGTCACTTCGCCCTTTAGTAAATCTGCCCCTATAACAGCAGATAACAAGACAAGAGAAAGAGGAGAGAGTAATTAGTAAGCAATGTGCCTTAGGTTTTTGGTGGGCCCCATAAGACCCCAGTCCAAAACTGACCAACCTTACAATAAGTTTTAGTGACCCATGCCGAAACATGATGTGACGACTGATTGTACAATGCTGTGTAATATGGAGGCTCAGTACAGAGGATAATAACTATAATAATCCCAATGTTACAGAATGGGGAACAGAACTGGAAGCACAAAACAGATATGGAGAAAAGGGAACGAAAATGCAGTTTGGTTGCTAAGAAACACTAAAAGCAAAGAAAATGTTGGCAAATCTTGAGCTTCGCTCAACCTGTACTTTTCCAACCGGCAAGAAAATCTGTACTTGGCTTCCTCGTATGTCTGTACGTAGGTCAAACATTTTAGCCCCACCCCTCCAAAAAAAGGCCTTCTTTTTAAATATGGTTGCTGGGAGGTACGCATGGGACATCCCATCTGTGGCCCTGCAGGTGTTACAGGACCACAACACTAATGTGTTTACTGCTGGTTTGTTTGGATACATTGGATATATTTGAATACATATCCAACATTTTTGTCAATAAACGGCTTATTCCTTCAGAAGGCTTCTCTGAATACAGTCGGGATTTTCAAACGAGACCCGCATCTGTTCCATTTCCAACTGCCTCTTTTTCCAGGCCGAGCAGGGGAGCTGGCCGGCAGTGTAGGACAGGTACCAATCAGCAGCTAGGGCGACCTGATAGGGAACTGAAGCATGTCTTTGCTTGTGGGACTATAGGGCTGTGATTGGCTAGTTCCCCCAACTGTGCTTCTGGCAGGGACTGTAAGGACATGCCTACCTTTCATTTGAAACAGGGACAGGGACCAGAGAACATCTATGGGGAGCTCCAATAAAGGGGCCATTTTTGAAGATAATGTTAATTAGGGATGCACCGAATCCACTATTTTGGATTCGGCTGACCCCCCGAATTCTTCGCGAAAGATTCGGCCGAATACCAAACCCATATCCGAATTTGCATATGCAAATTAGGGCTGGGAAGAGAAAAACATTTTTTACTTCCTGGTTTTGTAACAAAAAGTCACGCGATTTCCCTCCCGCCCCTAATTTGCATATGCAAATTAGGATTCGGTTCGGGCCAGGCAGAAGGATTCGGCCAAATACGAATCCTGCTGAAAAAGGCCGAATCCCGAACCTAATCCTGGATTCGGTGCATCCCGAATGTTCATTTACAGACAAAAGCAAAACCAGCATTGTATGGTATATATATTATTGCCTACAAAATTAGCGGGGTCTCATTTGTGGCCTTTAACTTTTAATTTCTAACTTTTAATCAGATATGCAGAATGTCTTTAGGGCAACTGCTAATGTGCCATGCAGCATGGGTTTAGGGTAACTGCTAATGTGCCATGCAAAATCTTTGGGTAACTGCTGATGTGCCATGCATAATGTCTCTAGGATAACTGCTAATGTGTCATGCAGAATGCCTAAGGTAACTGCTAATGTGCCATGCATAAGGTCTCTAGAGTAACTGCTAATGTGCCATGCAGAATGCCTTTAGGGTAACTGCTAATGTCCAATGCAGCATGTCTCTAGGGTAACTGCTAATATGCCATGCAGCATGTCTCTAGGGTAACTACTAATGTGCCATGCAGCATGTCTCTAGGGTAACTACTAATGTGCCATGCAGCATGTCTCTAGGGTAAACTACTAATGTGCCATGCAGCATGTCTCTAGGGTAACTACTAATGTGCCATGCAGCATGTCTTTAGGGTAACTGCTAATGTGCCATGCAGCTTGTCTCTGGGGTAACTGCTAATGTGCCATGCAGCATGTCTCTAGGGTAACTACTACTTTGCCATGCAGCATGTCTCTAGGGTAACTGCTAATGTGCCATACAGCATGTCTCTAGGGTAACTGCTAATGTGCCATGCCGCATGTCTCTAGGGTAACTACTACTGTGCCATGCAGCATGTCTCTAGGGTAACTGCTAATGTGTCATGCAGCATGTCTCTAGGGTAACTACTACTTTGCCATGCAGAATGCCTCTAGGGTAACTGCTAATGTGCCATGCAGCATGTCTCTAGGGTAACTACTAATGTGCCATGCAGCATGTCTCTAGGGTAACTACTAATGTGCCATGCAGCATGTCTCTAGGGTAACTGCTAATGTGCCATGCAGCATGTCTCTAGGGTAACTGCTAATGTGCCATACAGCATGTCTCTAGGGTAACTGCTAATGTGCCATGCCGCATGTCTCTAGGGTAACTACTACTGTGCCATGCAGCATGTCTCTAGGGTAACTGCTAATGTGTCATGCAGCATGTCTCTAGGGTAACTACTACTTTGCCATGCAGAATGCCTCTAGGGTAACTGCTAATGTGCCATGCAGCATGTCTCTAGGGTAACTACTAATGTGCCATGCAGCATGTCTCTAGGGTAACTACTAATGTGCCATGCAGCATGTCTCTAGGGTAACTACTAATGTGCCATGCAGCATGCTTAAAGTGTAACTGCTAATGTACCAAGTGTAAGTGCTAGTCGCCATGCAGTAAACCTCAAGTGTCATTGCTAATCAGCCAGTCCTATTAAGATACAGAAACTCCTAAACATGTATCGTAGGGTTAAAATACACGTATTTGTGTGTTTATGTAGAGCTTTCTCTCCGTGCTCAGGTGGAATGAGAATAAAGCAGTTGGTTGTGCCGCAGCCCAGCCCATTGCAGATCAGTGGGAGAGATATTATATTTAAAGTACAAGTTGTTCTTTTTTGGAGCTTTGACTTATCAGCTGGTGTTAAAAATAAAAACAGTGTAGGCAGAAATCACAGGAATCTTTTTTTCCTGCACAAACACTGTCTGTTTGCAACCAAACCAACACACTTTAGAAAGCGCCGACAATGCCAAGGCACCAGAGGGGCTTCACTCTGGGAAAGAGGGGCGAAAAGAAGAAATACAAATTCAGGAATGGCAGACGGATGAAAGAGCAAAACGGCGCAGTGTGAGATTTCGTTGGCACAATGTAGACATGTATATCAATGCTTTACCCACCAGAGCTAGATACGGCTTTGCCCACTGGGCACTAATGATGCGCAGGTTGGAAGTTTTCCAACTCACTACAGAGGGTTTAAAGATTTCAAACCCTATTCCATTCCAAACCCTCCCATGAGATAAGAGACGAACCACAATGACTGTGACCTCCACAGCAGTTAAAGGGAGATGGGCCTGATATATGCCCTGTGTACCATCAGAGTCATCCTTAGATTGGCTTAAAAGTAGGTACAGGTATGGGATCCGAGTTACAGTAAACATACCTCCCAACTGTCCCTTTTTTGGAGGGACAGTCCCTCTTTTGATAGCTCAACCCGCAGTCCCTCATTTGTACTGGAAAGTCCCTATTTTCTCTTCACTGAACAGCCAGAAAAAGAAACAAAGTTTCTAACTTAATTGGCTTTTAGCAGAGAGCCCAGAACACCTAACAGGTGCAAATAAGATACTTTGTAACAATTTTGAGACACAAAAAAACTGTTTAGATTAGGAGAAATATTTTCAAACTTCCATAACCTGCCAAATTTTGTAAAATGAACATGGTAATTAGGGGGTGTGGCCACATAAAGGGCGTGGTCAAAACATTTTGTTGCGATACTTGTGAAAAAAACATTTTGTCCCTCTTTTACTTCCAAAATGTTGGGAGGTATGCAGTAAAGTTATTGCTTTTGAAAGTATCTATCTGGCTGGTTATGTTTTCTGCACTGCTGGTCCTGTATCCTAAAACAATGTAGCAGAACACAGACGATCAACAGACCTGGAAGAGAACTGCAAGAGTCGGCTTACGGGTGGTGCTTAAAAGGTAACTAAAGTCTAAAATAGAATAAGGCTAGAAATGCTGTATTTTGTATACTAAACATAAACATGAACTTCCTGCACCACAAGCCTAATGAAACAAATGATTTATGCTTTCAAAGTTGGCCACAGTTAACTATGTAAAACATCTTTGCAAGACCAAGACTGTGCACATGCTCAGTGTGGTCTGGGCTGCTTAGGGATCGTCATAAATGATCAAAACAGCACAAGTCAAATAATATCTGCCAGAAGCTGATACAGAAAGACTGATTAATAATCAGAATTTGCAGACTGCACTGGGTCCTGTGTTGTCATGTAATCTAATGTGGATTTTATAGTTTTTGTATTGTTTAATACAAACTTTCCCCAACTCTGCAGAACCAGAGGCTGCAGCAAAATAATCCTTCAATGAGAATCCCAGTTTATCTGTTTAAATCCGGCTGCACGATCTTTGTCCCTCCAGCTGGAGTTGGAAACATTAAAGAGGATGTAAAAATGGGATTTTATATTTTTTTCTTAACATTTCCTTTAATTGCACCCCAGTACTGTAAGTTACCCATTTCCCACTGCCAATAGTTACATAACAATCAAGCAATTCAGCACATCTACCTAGAATAGGGGTTACATCTGAGTTTGGTGGAATGTCCAACCCTTACCCAGAATTTAGATTGCAACCTCCCTGAGGTAGAGAGATTTGTAGCCCAATACTTTGTTTTTCACTGAAAAGGAAGCTGCCCATGGAGGGATGATGGGAGTTGTATTTTAACAACAGGAGAGCCCCCTGGATTTGCGCAGTAAATCCAGGCTTCAAACTTTCAGCTTCCCTACACTCTCTGCACCTTTACCTCTACTTATTGTAAACATGGTTGATGTATAATAAGTTCCTGTTCTGCAAAGCTCACAATCTAAGCCACAAAATTGTCCTTACTAGTTACCTCTCACATACAACTGCCTTTAAGGCCCTTAAAGGAGAACTAAAGCTTAACTGAAAAAGTAAGCTACATATGTTGTACATTATGCTTTGTGCTTCTGTACCAGCCCAAGGCAACCACAGCCCTAGCAGTAAAGATCTGTGTGTCCAAAGATGCCCCAGTAGCTCCCCATCTTCTTTTCTGCTGATTCACTGCACATGCTCTGTGCTGCTGTCACTTACTGAGCTTAGGGACCCACTCACAATATACAGTACATATAGAATAGAAATGTCACAATATAAGGCTGATTAGTAATTAATACAGATAATTAATACATGGTAGCAAAGAAACCAGTGCAATTAGCATTATCATTTAATAATCAGCCCTATAGCATCAGCTTATATTAGAGTCTTGCAGCGAGTCGGGTACCCACGGGTTACCCGCAAAAAAAAGCAGGTACCCCGCGGAATGAGGGTAGGCTTTTCAGGTGCGGGTTTAGATGCGAGTCTGCTGGTTTCCAGCAACATCACTTCCGGATTGATGGTGGTCGCTGGGTTGCGGATAAGGCAGTTGCGGGTATCGGTTCAAAGTGGGTAAATATGCGGGTAGCGGTTCAGGTTACGAATTCAGGTCCGGGTCTTAGAAATTGGTTCCGCGCAGGACTCTAGCTTATATTACAGACACTTTCCAAGATGTGAGTGTCAAAGACACTTTCCAAGATGGTGACCCCCTGTGACAAGTTTGTAGTCCTGGATCATTGCTGCTATTGACAAGCTGAAACTTAAGGTTGGTGCAATACCATCAGTATATAAAATATGGCATTTTTTTGTCTTGTTGCTTTTTAGGGTTTAGTTCTCTTTAAACGCCATAATAAATGCTAATAAACCACATTTTGCCTTGTGCTGCGAACTGTGCTCAATACTAAGCAGCCATGCAGAAGCAGTGAAATGAGCAGCTACCAGACATGACAGTAGTTGGCTCCCTTCTCCTGCTTATCTGAACAAATACTACATTACTATAGTATAACTCTGTATCTACAGCACAGAGGCCCAGCAGCAGCATCAATGTGAATATATTATGATGACGTCATACTATAATAGGGTGCCCCATGGCAGGCAAAGGAATGCAACATCATATTACAGGGGGGCGTTTCACTGCCTGTTACCTGCTCAGCTGATCTGGGAGAGGGAAGCTAATGTCAGTCCCGATAAGGTCAGCACGAGGTTACTCTACACCCTGCTCAACCAGAAGGGCCGGCCTCCCGCAACCACGTGTATTTATTCCTGCCTGCTTCCTCTGGCTACGGCCCTCGCACGCCCATTGGCCAGCGCGTCGTCCCTTTCTCCCGGCTTCACTTTTTATTGGCTGAGCCAGCTGTCAGTCTTGCTCCAGACGGCCCGTGATGTCACTGTCTGGAACCACCGTCCCTCCTGGTGTCCCGAGGGAACATTTAAAGAGCCAGAATGCCATTTAATTAGCGCTGGAGATTATGTCCCCCTATCCTTCCCCCTCCCCTGGGCCAGGTAATTGTCTCAGCGTCTGCCCAAGGGATGCCTGTCACCTGCGTGCGACAATTGTCCATAGGGGTCGGGCAGGTCAGTTGTTCTACATAATGAAAGAAAATCTAACCTTAAAGGGGTTGTTCACCTTTAAATTAAATTTTCGTAGGATGTAGAGAGTGATATTCTGAGACAATTTGCCATTGATTTTCGTTTTTTATTATTTGTGGATTTTAATTTATTTCGTTTTTTTTATTCAGCAGCTCTCCAGTTTGCAGTTTCAGCAATCCTGTTGCTGGGGTCCAAATTACCCTAGCAACCATACATTGATTTGAATAAGAGACTGGAATATGAATAGGAGAGGCCTGAATAGAAAGACGAGGAATAAAAAGTAGCAATAATAATAAATGTAGAGCCTTACAGAGCATTTGTTTTTAGATGGGGTCAGTGACCCCCATTTGAAAGCTGGAAAGACTCAGAAGAAGAAGAAGGCAAATAATTCAAAAACTATCAAAAATAAATAATGAAGACCAATTAAAAAGTTGCTTAGAATTAGGCATTCTATAACATACTAAAACTTGAACTTGAACCACCCCATTAAAGGGGTTGTTCACCTTTGAGTTAACGTTTAGTATGATGTCGAGAGTGATATTCTGAGACAATTTGTAATTGGTTTTAATTTTTTATTATTTGTGTTTTTTTAGCTTTTTATTCAGCAGATCTCCAGTTTGCAATTTCAGCATTCTGGTTGCTAGGGTTCAAGTTACCCTAGCAACCATGCATTGATTTGAATAAGAGACTGGAATATGAATAGGAGAGACCTGAATAGAAAGATGAGTAATAAAAAGCAGCAATAACAACTAGGAATGCACTGAATCCACTGTTTTGGATCCCCCGAATCCTTCGCAAAAGATTCGGCCGAATACCGAACCGAATCCGAATCTTAATATGCATATGCAAATTAGGGTTGGGAAGGGGAAAACATTTTTTACTTCCTTGTGTAGTGACAAACCCTAATTTGCATATGCAAATTGCATATGCAATTAAGGATTCGGATTCGGTATTCGGCCGGGTGGAAAGATTGGGCACAATCTGAATCCTGCTGAAAAAGGCAGAATCCTGGCCAAATCCCAAACCGAATCCTGGATTCGGTGCATCCCTAATAACGAAATTTGTAGCCTTACTGAGCATTTGTTTTTAGATGGGGTCAGTGACTCCCATATGAAAGATCAAAAGAGTCAGAAGAAATAAATAAAAAAAAATAACAAAGACCAATTGAAAAGTTGCTCAGAATTGGATATTCTATAACATACTAAACGTTGATTTAAAGGTGAACCACCTCATTTAAGTCATACCTCCCAACATTTTGGAATTAAAAAGAGGGGCAAAAATTTTTTTTGCATGTAGAACAGCTATATTTTGACCACGCCCCTTTATGTGATCACACACCCTAATTACCATGTTCATTTTACAAAATTTGGCAGGTTATGAAAGTTTGAAAATATTCCTCCTTATCTAAACTGTTTTATTGTGTCTCAAAATTGTTACAAAGTATCTTATTTGCACCTGTTAGCTGTTCTGGGCTCTCTGCTAAAAGCCAATTAAGTGAGAAATTTTGTTTCATTTTCTGGCTGTTCAGTGCAGAGAAAATAGGGACTTTCCAGTACAAATGAGGGGCTGCAGGTTGAGCTGTCAAAAGAGGGACTGTCCCTCCGAAAAAGGGACAGTTGGGAGGTATGTTTAAGTACATTTCGGAGAAATATATCTGTACATGTGATTGTCATTGAAATCTGTACTCTCTTCCTCTTGTTATTTGCACTGCGTTTTCTGACTCCTGAAACAATGTAGCAGAAGCCAGCTGATTAGCAGACCCAGAGGAGAACTGACCAGCAATAACCATACGTTATTGCTCTGGACTGGCCTACTGAGTGCAGCAAAATGATGTATAGTTGCATTTAGCATAGCTGAAGATAAAACCGGACTATTATTTCAGATTTGATTCCTGGGCACCTATACTCTTCCATAAACATGTCCCTATTGGATAACCTGCCTGTGATATTATTTAATTAGCATTTAGTGGGTACAGTGATTCAGAATTCTGCCCTAAAGCTGCATATGAGCTGAAATTAGGTAGTCTCACTAAATCCATGTATGAACCCTGAACCCTTACCTGAGATTTGATTCCTGGTGTTAAATCTTTAGCTGCTGGAGGTTGGTTTTCAACACTGGGCAAATTTGCAACTGGGTAGTAACCCATAGCAACCAGTCAGTGCTTAGCTCATTGAAGCCAGCTGTGGGTAGAACCATGAGACTGGTTGCCATGGGTTACTGCCCGGGTACAGATTTGCCCAGTATTCACAATTGAATCCATTTCCATCAGTAATCATGGGGCGTCATACTACCAAGATAGTGGGACCCTCCCCCAAGGGCTCACAATTATTAGCCTACTGGGCCCTCTGATGAGTAAAATTGGGGAGGGAAGCAATAAAATAATTTCCCCTTACACACACACGGCCATCTCCTTGTTGCACCCCAGCAACTCCCCAATTGTGCCATTACCTCTCCCACTCTGGCCAGTAGAATGATACCAATGTTATTAATAGGGAAGAAAGCTTAAAATATAGGAAATTTTATATTTTTTCCAGAAAACCCTAGAGGGCTATCAGTGGGATAATAGCACAGCAGCACCTATAGTAGCAGTGGGATAATAGCACAGCAGCACCTATAGTGGCAGTGGGATAATAGCACAGCGACACCTATAGTAGCAGTGGGATAATAGCACAACCGCACCTATAGTAGCAGTGGGATAATAGGTCAGAGACACCTATAGTAGCAGTGGGTATAATAGCACAGCAGCACCTATAGTAGCAGTGGGATAATAGCACAGAGACACCTATAGTAGCAGTGGGGATAATAGCACAGCAGAACTTATAGTAGCAGTGGGATAATAGGTCAGAGACACCTATAGTAGCAGTGGGTATAATAGCACAGCAGCACCTATAGTAGCAGTGGGATAATAGCACAGAGACACCTATAGTAGCAGTGGGGATAATAGCACAGTGGCACCTATAGTAGCAGTGGGTATAATAGCACAGCAGCACCTATAGTAGCAGTGGGATAATAGTACAGCAGCACCTATAGTAGCAGTGGGGTAATAGCACAGCAGCACCTATAGTAGCAGTGGGATAATAGCACAGCAGCACCTATAGTAGCAGTGGGATAATAGCACAGCGACATCTATAGTAGCAGTGGGATAATAGCACAGCGACACCTATAGTAGCAGTGGGATAATAGCACAGCAGCACCTATAGTAGCAGTGGGATAATAGCACAGCGACATCTATAGTAGCAGTGGGTATAATAGCACAACCGCACCTATAGTAGCAGTGGGATAATAGCACAGAGACACCTATAGTAGCAGTGGGGATAATAGCACAGCAGCACCTATAGTAGCAGTGGGATAATAGCACAGAGACACCTATAGTAGCAGTGGGGATAATAGCACAGCAGAACCTATAGTAGCAGTGGGGATAATAGCACAGCGGCACCTATAGTAGCAGTGGGTATAATAGCACAGCAGCGCCTATAGTAGCAGTGGGATAATAGCACAGCGACACCTATAGTAGCAGTGGGATAATAGTACAGCGACACCTATAGTAGCAGTGGGATAATAGTACAGCAGCACCTATAGTAGCAGTGGGGTAATAGCACAGCAGCACCTATAGTAGCAGTGGGATAATAGCACAGCAGCACCTATAGTAGCAGTGGGATAATAGCACAGCGTCACCTATAGTAGCAGTGGGGTAATAGCACAGCAGCACCTATAGTAGCAGTGGGATAATAGCACAGCAGCACCTATAGTAGCAGTGGGATAATAGCACAGCGACACCTATAGTAGCAGTGGGATAATAGCACAGCAGCACCTATAGTAGCAGTGGGATTATAGCACAGCAGCACCTATAGTAGCAGTGGGATAATAGCACAGCAGCGCCTATAGTAGCAGTGGGGATAATAGCACAGCAGCACCTATAGTAGCAGTGGGATAATAGCACAGCGACACCTATAGTAGCAGTGGGATAATAGCACAGGGACACCTATAGTAGCAGTGGGATAATAGCACAGCAACACCTATAGTAGCAGTGGGATAATAGCACAGCGACACCTATAGTAGCAGTGGGATAATAGCACAGCAGCACCTATAGTAGCAGTGGAATAATAGCACAGCAGCACCTATAGTCAGGCCCGGACTGAGAATTAAAATAGGCCCTGCCATTTCAGGTACATAGAGGCCCAATCAGCCCACACAGAGGCCCAAACAGCCCTCACCAGCCCACTGAATACTGACTTTCTATGGCACCTCATAGCAGCCCCTCTGGCATTTGCCAGAACCCACAGATTGCCAGTCCGGGCCTGCCTATAGTAGCAATGGGGTAATAGCACAGCGACACCTATAGTAGCAATGAAAGAATCACAGAAACACAACATGAGGGCACTGCAGCCATCCCAGACCAGCAGACATAAGACGTGGCACTTACACACTGTCCTGAGTTGCACTATATTCGATATTTCACAATTTTTTTACATTTGTGTCCTTAAACGCCGGTTACAGGCATTGTCAACACATATTACTAGCAAATTTGTGCCACGTTTGTGAGTCTGAACTCCTTAGCGGCATTACAAAGACCTGCAGCCCACACTAACAAATCAGCTACGGGGTGGGGGTCAGATGCCTAATACATTTGAGTGCATTTGATATTATCCACTATAAAAACACGTATATTTCACTTGTTTCCCATGGAAACTGCTTTAAAGCCTCAGAGATATTTTAAGATGAAGTATAACCAGCTCACTATTCACTGATTCATTTTTGTTTCAATGCAGAAGGGAGAACTGACACTGCAGCCCCATTTCGTGCCAATCTCACCTGCTTGCGGATACAATTGCAGAGCTGATTTAGGAATTAGGCACAGACTGATCTATTATCAGCTGAACTACTACCCATCAGACTAAATTACTGTATATAATGAAATCAGGGCCAGATTTAGTACTGATGTGCCCCAGGCCCCATTATTTATATAAAATAGGACTGGCCCACCAATGGCCCCACAGCCACCAGTTGTCAGAGGGTGCTGGGAGTTGTATTTTAATAACTCCATCTTGTCCTACTGTCTCCATCCTGTCCTGCTTACTCTACACTACCATACTGCCTCTGTCTCCATCTCACCCCTCTGTCTCCATCTCACCCTTCTGTCTCCATCTCACCCCTCTGTCTTGCCCCTCTGTCTCCATCTCACCCCTCTGTCTCTGTCTCACCCTCTGTCTATGTCTCACCTCTCTGTTTCTACCTTACCCCTCTGTCTCCATCTCACCCCTCTGTCTCTGTCTCACCCCTCTGTCTCCATCTCACCCCTCTGTCTATGTCTCACCTCTCTGTTTCTGCCTTACCCCTCTGTCTCCATCTCACCCCTCTGTCTCACCCCTCTGTCTCCATCTCACCCTTCTGTCTCCATCTGACCCCTCTGTCTCACCCCTCTGTCTCGCCTCTCTGTCTCCGTTTCATCCCTCTGTCTCCGTCTCATCCCTCTGTCACTGTCTCACCCCTCTGTCTCACCCTCTGTCTCCATCTATCTCCTCTGTCTCCATCTCACCCCTCTGTCTTCATCTCACCCTTCTGTCTCCATCTCACACTCTGTCTCCGTCTCACCCCTCTGTCTCCGTCTCACCCCTCTGTCTCCATCTCACTCCTCCGTCTCACCCCTCTGTCTCCATCTCACCCCTCTGTCTCCGTCTCGCCCTTCTGTCTCGCCCCACTGTCTCCATCTCACCCTTCTGTCTCTGTCTCGCCCCTTTGTCTCCCTTTCGCCCCTCTGTCTCCATCTTGCCCCTCTATCTCACACTCTGTCTCCATCTCATCGCTCTGTCTCATTCTCACCCCTCTGTCTCCGTCTCATCCCTCTGTTTCTGTCTCACACTCTGTCTCCATCTCACTCCTCCGTCTCAACCCTCTGTCTCCATCTCACCCCTCTGTCTCCGTCTCGCCCCTCTGTCTCCATCTCACCACTCTGTCTCCATCTCACCCTTCTGTCTCCGTCTCGCCCCTCTGTCTCTGTCTCGCCCCACTGTCTCCATCTCATCCCTCTGTCTGTCTCACCCCTCTCTCTCTCTCTGTCTGTCTCACCCCACTGTCTCCAACTTGCCCAACTATTTTCAACAATCCCATCTCCGTCTTGCCCATCTGTCTCAGTCTCGCCCCTCTGTCTCCATCTCGCACCTCTGTCTCCATCTCATCCCTCTGTCTGTCTCACCCCTCTCTCTCTCTCTGTCTGTCTTACCCCACTGTCTCCAACTTGCCCAACTATTTTCAACAATCCCTGTAGTTGCAACCTTGCCTTCTTGTCATCTTGCCCTAGTGCCAATATCTTTTTTTGTTTCAGGAAGATGCATGCTGCAGACTATACTTGTGTACCTGCTAATTCCAGCATTTCACTCAACAGATATAGTTCAACAACATCTGTAGGGTCCCCAGGTGCTTTAGTCCAGTCTTAACTCTGTCCAGTTAACTCCTCCCCTGCCATAACATCTTAACTACCTCTACCTTTAACCCTGACACTGCCATGGGCATATCATTGGTTTGGAATTTATTGTTCACTTAAAGGGCCAGTAACACCAATAATAAAAGCATTTTGTATACTTGTAAATATAACATAGAATGGCTGCCATTCAAGCTCCAGTGTGGCTGAAGGACCCCTCTTTGCGTAATTGATAAACTGGTTAACATACAATGGATTTAGCACTAGAGTAGTCAAATGTCTGTCATGGCTCCAGAACACCCATATTAAGAAAAACTTGTAATATATAAAACAAAGCTGCTGCTGCCAAGGTAAATACGATATGGTGTTACTCTACCTTTAATACAGGATCTTTGCTGCTTATACATTGCATCCTGCAGGCTGGCACCCACACAAAGCAAATAGGTTGTAAGGTAACTGTTCCTTTGTGATGGGAGATAAGCAGGAGATAGGTAGAGCTGTGATAGGTAGAGCTGTGCTAGTGGGCTAGTGGCAGTGTTAGAGTTAAGAAGCCCATGGGGGTGGGGAGGTGTCTGGCAGAAGAGAGTCTAATAGATATGTCTAGACAGGCTTTTGGAAATTCCTGTCACTGCGGTATGGGAACAGATTTAGAAAAAAAAAGGAAAGAAAAATTACTTTTTTTCCCCTAATTTTTTAAAGCAATGCAGAACTTAGGGAGTCGATAGTGTTTTATCAGGAGTCGCAGCTTACAAGATTTTCCTGTTTGGTCCCATTTTCCATTTAAATGACTTGCAATTTTCACATATTTCTAAGGGCTAATTTATTCCTCTGAGCCCAGCAGTGAGAGATGTATCATAGAGCCAAGCAGCACCGTTCTGCCTGTATAGATCTCTGCCTAGTGGGGTACACTTTGCGCTCCCCTATTCCTGGGGCAGGAGGGTAATTATTAGATTATTATGGGGGGGTCATTGCAAATAGAGGGTGAGTTGGTTAACTCATTATGTCCCAGGGAGAGGGACTTGCAGGGAAAGTGATGAGGTGCAGGGAGACAGCAGAAGCTGATTGCTAAGGAGTCAGAAAGCAGCCAGACATATGTGTGGGTTTGTGTGTTCTGCCTGGGTTCCTTTACTATATGATTATCGCACCCTGGGGAAGATACAGATGTTTGGGTCAATGGGGGGATATCTGTCTGTCTATCCATTCACAGATACCTATTAGCCTGTCTGTGTATCTGTCTGGCTGTCTCTCTAATCTATTACCTAGATCTGCTTATTTATATCTGTCTTTCAGTTAGCATCTATCTGTCTGTCTATCAATTTGTCCTCTATCTACGTATCGATATCTTTATCTATTTGACTATATTTGTATATGTCCCCGTCTTCTATTTTGCCATTTATCAAAAACCAGCCATCGATCTCTCTCTCTTTATATATTTACATTTCTTATTAATTGTCCATCTATCAGTTCCTGTCTGTGAGGGCTGATGCTGAGGGGTTTAATACTGAGGGGGTGATACTCAGGGTCACAATACTAAAGTGGTGGATACTGAGTATTAATACTCAGAAGGGAAATACTACATGGGTTCACACCCCAGGGTAATACTAGGATGGGTAAGACTACTAATAAGGTTGTTACTAATGAGGTGTAAGGGGCATTTATAAGAGGGTTAATACTGAGGGCAGTATTAAGAGTGGGGGGTGGTTTTATAGTTCAGAGCTGAAGGTGGAAGTTTCTAAAGATACAAAGCTCTTCTGCCCAGTGTTATTATCTGTCTCCCCGGTTTATAACTATCATGGGGAAACAATTCCCATCTCCCCCTGTCGGTCAGTCCACCAGGCATCCTGCTACTTTAACAGCAGGGGGCGGTACCTATTCTGACTCCCTTCCTCCTGTCACTGGCCCGCTCCCCTGTCCCTCATCGAGCTCCCGGCCCCGCCCCGACGAGCTATGTGAAGGGCAGTCCCAGTCTGGCGCTGACGTCACGACCCGTCTGGCTGCCTGGGGTTGGGGAGAGGGAGAGAGAGTGAGCGCAGCTCCTTGGAAGGAAGCGAGGCAGTGAGACAAAGTGATCGCTCCTGTCCTGCCCGGGACTCATCCACTCCTTGCCTGGCACTGATCGTCTCCTGATCCTGCCTGGCACTCACAAACTACTCTACTGCTGCCCCAGCCTGGCACTTAGAGACTGCTCTGCTCCTGGCACTTAGAGACTGCACTTTTACTGCAGCAGCCTGACACTCAGAGACTGCTCCAAACTGCCACTGACTGGCTCCTGTGCTGCCCAAGCCTGACACTCACTTCCTAGTGCCCCTGCCTGGCACTGACTCCTCCTCTCCTGCCTCAGCCTGGCACACAGAGACTGCTCTTCTACTGCCCCTGCCTGCTATTAAGTGACTGCATCTCTTCTGCTCCAGGTCCAGTTAAAGAGACTTCTCTCCTACCCCAGCTCTCAGCACAGTTTGTAACAAAGTGACTGCTCTGTTGCCCCCAGACTGCGCCAAACTCACTTTAACTCCAGTGTTCCTGCTCTTCTCCTGCTCCAGCCTTGGCCAAAAGCAACTGCTCTCCCAGCCGAGCAAGAAAGAAGATCCCCCCTCTGCACTCCCCCTGCCATGTCTGTGCCCCCTCCCCATGTAGTAACAGACAGAGCCAGAGTGACAGTGTGAGGCACTTTCTGGAAGAGACTTGCCAGTACTTCAATGCATAACTTGATGGGTCTGAACAGCACCAGCGAATCCATCCATTCCAATGTGTCCTGCACATGTAACTGCAAGAGGTCTCTGTTCCAGACTATGGAGATCTGTAAGTAGCAATTATAAAGGGGAGGTTGGGGTTGGAGGGGCTCCTGGAACACTTACAGGCAATCGCCCAAAACTTTCAGCCGACTTTTCCTATAGGAAGTGAGCGGCATATAGAGTAGGTCTGTGTGTAGCCACTAGTTCCTTTATATCTCTCTTTGTCTTTCTCAGTCTGTCTCTCCATCTCTTCCCTTCCCACTCTCTCTGTTTCCTCTGCATCCAACAACTGAGAAATCCTTTTTTTTTTTTTTTTTTTTTTTTTTTATTTCTACCCCCTCAAATTTGGCCTTAACTCTCTCCGTGCCAGTGCGTAGCGTCGACAAACTCCCATGCCTTAAAGTTTTGCATAGGGGGATCTCAATTTTTTGCGCTCAGAGTTGTATTGATTGTTACAGTAAACTGTTTGCCTTTAGTATCAGATATATCAGGTCTGTTGCAGTAGGAGGGGGGATAATGATTTAGGAATCCAGACATCTAGAGAGAGAGATTTAAGTGATGGGACTAATTTCTTGACATAGTGGGATATAGGGTCTTGCTGCTGCCAGTTATATCTGCCAATTTACATGCCCACTCACACAGTGCACGTCCAACAGGCAATTTAGCTTGAATTGATTCATCCTTCTTCATTTCAATGTCAATCAATAATATCAGACATCTGTCCATTACATAATATTAACATAGCGGCGGTTCTACATCAGGTTTCCCCCCAAAAAGCTTGCAATTCTATTGCAGCTGCCATTTAAAACTGGCAGTTTTCTCCTTGTCATGTGAATATACTGCTGCCACTTCACCCTCTCTTTAAAGAATAGCATTAGTAAATAAGTGTGCTGTATGGCTGTGCAGAGACCACTGCAGTCTGCAGCATGCATTTAAACGAATTGCTAATTAGCCACACGATGCGGATTTAATGTGTGAAGAGTATACAGAAGCTTAGTAGGTTTTAGTTAACACTGTCTCTGCCAGACCCAAATTAAAAATCTAAAGAAAAGAAGCTTTAACCCATTAATCCGTTGCCCCTATGCACCTCCGGATATGGGGAGAATATTTGATGTTGGAGGGATCGCACTTCCAAGTGTCTGTTCTTAATCCCAACTTTATCAAGCAGTTTAAAGGGTGCCGTGCCCTCGCTCACTTAAATAGAGATTTCTTTCATTATTAAAAGCTTGCAGAGGAAAGACGCACTTGGGAAATAGTGTAAAAAAAAAAACATTAGCCATTCCCAGAGCTCCGGAGACTTCAAGCCAAAACCACAAGACAAGTCTCCCGGGTCCCCTTTTCTATAAAGTCGGGAGCCCCCAGTAAAGCAAAGCCGTCTTTCATTTATTTTATTTTTTTTGTTTGTATATAACTTTAATTATAAGCGCAAGACACTGCCCTCCCCTTTGGATCCCCTCAGGATTTAATGTTACTGCACTCAAGTGCATGACAACGACTGCAGCAAATATTTTGGAGACTGTAGGCGGAGTGACTTAAAGGTGTCCAGACAGTTATGTGCTTGGATGGGGTGTCTGCTTTTAAATTACAGCCCCCCCGTCGGTGCTACAGTCAATTGTTTCCTGTCCCCTTTTTACAGTCAGTATTATAAAGATTGTTGGGGTTGTTCACCTTTGAATTAACTTTTAGTATGATGTAGAGACTGATATTCTGAGACAATTTGCAATTGGCTTTCATTCTTTATTATTTGTCGATTTTGAGTTATATCGTTTTTTATTCAGCAGCTCTGCAGTTTCAGTAATCTGGTTGCTATGGCCCAAATTACCGTAGCAACCATGCACTGATTTGAATAAGAGACTGGAATATGAATAGGAGAGGGCATACATAGACAAGTAATAAAAAGTAGCAATTACTATACATTTGTAGCCTTACAGAGATTTTGTTTTTAGATGTATGAAACTATATTCTGTTGTCAGGGTTACCCGTGTCGAGTTTTAATAATACTGTTGTCATTTTAACCTTCTTTCTGGGATGTAATATTTACAGTATACTTTATTTTAATGGTTCATAAGTTGGCTTTTTTTTTTTTTTTTTTTGTTCTCCGGAAATGTTTTGTGCAGTTAGTTCCCTTATTTCATTTACCCTTCCCAGTTTCAGTTTAACAACTGACATCGTTTATTAAAAAAGAAACCTTAAAAAGTCCTTTCTGGGGTCTGAAAAACCGAACAAGCAGACAAAATCATTGTTCAGACTGCACGGGCAACGCATTAAAGCCATATTTTGTCTCTTTTAATACCCAGCCTGAACATCAAAGACAACGCAATTAGGGACGCTTGCATCTTAATGAGGGATGTTTTGTCATTTCATTTCCAGACACTTAACATCAGCTGAGTCAGGGCACCACGCTTGTCTGTAATGAGCGCTCAGTTCAGAGCCCCCAGAAATGAGCTTGTGCTGAGAGAATAATGTGTTTGTCTGGGTTTATAATTGATACAAAGAATCCATAATTGTTTGGACTTGAAATAGAAACAAAACACAAAAAAAAAACAACAACAACAGGACAGAGGAATAAACAGATATATCTGATAGGGGTTAATGTGGATAGAAATGCACCGTCGTTATTAATTGAATGTGATGATCCCATTGTGTTTTACCTTCTGATTGAAGTGCGTGGCTCTTTCCAGTGGGGGCTGGCTGACAAAGAGTGCTATTATCCGTCTACCGAGGATTAGTAAGTAGCGAAGACAAGTTCAAGTTTGCCAAGTGCAAACATATTTATTGTTGCCCCCCTCGGACAGTGCTCGGGAGCTTTGGATACACAGGAGCCCATTTGTGTGAATCCTCGAACGATCGGACTTCACCATCTCCCGACCTGCCACAAACCATTCCGATTAAATAAAGTAGTAAAAGAACAGATCAGCCGATGTTCTGCCCCTGACAGCAATCGTACGAAAGTTATGTCCGACAAAGCTGGTGACAGTCTCCCTCTGAAAATCGTACGATCGGCAATACATGCAGAGATATTATCGGCAGCCGACAGAAATCTTTTAACCTGTCCGATTGTCCAAGCGACCCATATCCGCTGGACGAAAAATGTCGGGACTGATCGAGTCCACGATCTCTGCGTCTATGGCCAGCTTTAGAGGTGAATCTCCCAGACTGTAAAGGTTAATATCACACTTTGCCCAGGTCTGATAATCATCAGACGGGGGGGGTTAGATCCAAACTGGAAATGCTCCTTTGCTTTCTTGGATAGGGAATAAAATCTGTAGGACAAAATATTAATTGTAGACAAACGGGACAAACTCTCGTGTTTGTCTGTTCTTTGTAGAATTCGTACATTGTATCTTTTGTGGATCGGCTTGATTCTTTATTGAATGATTCCGGAGCATGGAGAGGCTGGGGGAACATCACTCGTTTCGCTTGCTTCCAATCTCCTATTGATAAAGCCGTTGATCCCATCACTTCCAAGCCTTCGTCGTTTCCCTCCTATCATTCTAAATTCTCTCTCTCTCTCTCTCTCTCTCTCTCTCTCTCTCTCTCTCTCTCTCTCTCTCTCTCTCTCTCTCTCTCTCTCTTCTCTCTCTCTCTCTCTCTCTCTCTCTCTCTCTCTCTCTCTCTCTCTCTCTCTCTCTCTCTTCTCTCTCTCTCTCTCTCTCTCTCTCTCTCTCTCTCTCTCGCTCCAAATCAAGGACATGAAGTCAGTGCTAAGTACAGGCAACTCACCTACCCCTATTGTGTGCGCAGCTTTGTTTCAACAACACCTTTTTGTTGTTGTTGAATGAATACACCTTGTATTGTTTAAAACGGAATGAATAGGGCAATTCTTAACTGGTTTCTCCCACTTCAAAGGAAAGGTGCCTCGATCATAGAATTCCTTTAAAAATAGAAAAAAAAGTATGACTCCTCCATTATCCATGTGAAATAATAATAGCTCCTGTCTACTGTATATCCAGAAGTGCCAAATCTTGAGAAGCAAGCAGCCAGTATTTAAACTTCCCATACTGGAGTGATCTGCCACCCACAATGTGAAGTTCCTTTATTGGTGGGAGCAAACAACCAGCATTTGAGATTCCTGTGTTTGTGAAACCAAGCACCCGATATTTAAAGTTGTAATACTTGTGGGACCCAAAACCCACTATTTATACTTCCTGTATATGTGGGGATCCAGTATTCAAAGTTTCTAGTTGTGTGGGACCCAGCACCCAAGTTCCTTGGCACTAAAATTCACGGTTATAAGCTTACCATAGAAAGGTAAGTGGGGCCTTATCAAGATCTGTGCCCAAGTGAGGGACACTCTGGAGGGTTGAACTGCTGAGAGTTTTAGTTCAGCAAAATATGTGGGTGCCAGGGTTAATCCTCTATTAAAGTTGTAATGAGTTGGCACCCGGAAGGTTGAAATCTATTTTGCCGTTTCTTGTGCCTGATATAAAGAGCAGAGTCTGGTCTGGGAAGGTCCTCTGGGGGAATGCAGTGCATGTCAGGCTGTGATCATTCTGTGCAAGTCCTATAATATACTGTCTACATTTTGTATAATGGATCGCATATTCAGCCTGTTGAAAAGATCAAGCATCCTCCTCTGAGCCACCTGTGCATCCCATTTATTATATAAACATCAAACCCTGTGCACTTGTCATTGATTTAAATCCGTACTGCAGCAATGAGCAGAGATCAAGGGACACGGTCATCAGAAAAATGAAGACTGCGTTCTTGTGCCTATAAAAATATATCTGCAATATTTCGTAAACGTGAATGCACATTCTAAGCAGCAGTCCTGCCCTGCTTTATGGCTGAGATTCTAGCTATGTGTATAACAGAGCATTCTGTCCCAGTGGCTGCACAGATCTTATCTGATCCCCATTGTTAGCAGCAGTCCTGTCCTGCTTTATGGCTGAGATTCTAGCTATCTTTATAATACAGCATTCTATCAAACATTATGTATCCATACTTTGAATTTCTGTAGAGCAGGCTCTTATTTTCATTTTACATCGGAGGATCAACAAGAAACCAAGAATTCACTGACTGCTGTAGCAAATAACAGAGATTCCTGGTTTGCAGTGATTTGGAATATTGTATTTTAGAACATGCCTTTTAATGCCAGGATACAATAGAAAGTAATAAGTGGTTTGCAGACGGGGGGGGGGGCAGGTAATATTGCAGTTCAAAACCTAACTCAGCTCACTAAATATAAACTAAGTTTAAGTTCAAAGAACAATGTTATTATAGAATAAAGTTGGGTGGGACACGCAGAACAATGCTGTTGGTGGAACAGGTTCTAGTAAAATGTGCAACATTGTACAGGAAAGTTTAAAAGTGGTATTCCATTCATAGTCTGTCATGAAACAGCACCCCCATGAGACCAACTGTTTATGCTAAATTCTTGTTTGGCTTTGGTAAACAGTGCAGAATACACTGTAAGATTCCTTTAAGCCTTATGTGACCCTCCCAAGTGCCACATTTGTCTGTTGGTTCCTGGCAGTGGGAATAGGAATATACCGCATTTCCGTGCTGATAAGTACTGAGCCGGCACCTCGGTTGTACAAGGTGAGACTGTGAAGGAGCTTCCAGACGGCAGAGGTCTCTGCGAGGTAACGCAATACCTAATTTTGGAATGGAACGCCACGGATATCTGCAGTCTGCAGCCTGGTGCATCAGATATCAAGGCAAAGAGAATCAGCACCCATAACGGTGTATCACAGACAACACACACATATCGGTGTATTGCAGGCAGCACCCGTGTGTGTGTGTATATACAGGTGTGTGTGTGATATATCTATATATATATATCTATATATATATCTATATATATATATATATATATATATCTCTATATATATCTATATATCTATATATATATATATATATATATATATATATATATATATATATATATATATATATATCATCATCAATTATAAACAGGGAGTAGTGATGTCATTTTTGTCACATGACTCACTAGAACTTGTGTATTATAATAAATAAAGTACCCCTTGTTGGAAAATATGAGGATATTAGAAGTCCCCTCTGAGTTCCATGTCCTGTAGAAAAGCACTCAGCCTTCTGCTTCGTGCTTTTATATGGTCCTCTGTGACTTATAATATACAGTAGGGGGTACTTTATTCACTATATATCTATATATATATATATATATATATATATATATATATATCTATATATATCTATATATATCTATATATATCTATATCTATCACAAATAAACTGTTAACTGCGACCCAGTCCCTTTTCGCCCTACTGTAAAATGTGCCCTAAAAGTAGATGATGGCGTCTTCCTTAGTACAAGTTCTGGCAAGTCTTGGTTATTTAAATCCCAATGGCCCATAGAAGCTGCAATTTCTGTGTCTGTGTTGGCTCAGTCTTATTTTAATCTGGGGGTGAGGCTCATGTTTTGAAAGCTAAATAGGTACATTTATCCCAGAATTGGTTGGAAGTATATGTTCTATATATATGTGACAGGCGCTGCTGTTATGCAAGCTGTCTGCGGTGGGGCACAAGCAGCAGTGAGTACTTCAGTCCTGGCAGAGGATGATCAACGTTGGTGCTTTTTAAAGGACAAGGAAAGTTAAACTAAAAAAGTAGGTAGAAATGTTGTACATTGTGTTTTGGGCTTCTGTACCAGCCTAAGGCAACCACAGTCATTTAGCAGTAAAGATCTGTGTCTCCAAAGATGCCCCAGTAGCTCCCCATCTTCTTTTCTGCTGATTCACTGCACATGCTCTGTGCTGCTGTCACTTACTGAGCTTAGGGACCCACTCACAATATACAGTACACATAGAATAGAAATGTCACAATATAAGGCTGATTAGTAATTAATACAGATAATTACTACATGGCAGCACAGAAACCAGTGCAATTAGCATCAGAATTTAATAATCAGCAAACCTGTAGCATCAGCTTATATTACAGGGGAAGCTCATTTTCTGCTGGATAATTAGTGACGACCCCTCAGCTTAGCTTCTCAACAGCTGCTCAGAGCCCACTGAGCATGTGAGTGTCACAGACACTTTCCAAGATGGTGACCCACTGTGACAAGTTTGAAGTCCTGGATCATTGCTGAAACATTAGGCTGGTGCAATAAGTTCAGTAAATAAAAAAGTAAAAATAAAAAAGTTTTAGCCATATTAATTTTTTAGGGTTTAGTTCTACTTTAATGGCTGGAGGGCTGCAGTTTGGATCATTCATGGCCCATTATCTGCATTGGTCCCACTAACCTGAAAGTCTGGGGGTGCTGGATATTGTAGCTCTTGACTGGGCCAGATTCATAGCGCTGCTGAGATGTATATTGTGGCTCAGCTAATTGTATTGATTTGGGATCTCCCTTTCCTTCCCACATAGGATAAATATAGCCACTAGTATTAATGCCTTTGCCATCGGGACAGCCCTTCCTCGCTAACTTGTTCTTGGAGGATATAATTTGTATGGCTCTTCCTATTGATTACTTGCTCTCAGTCGAACTGATTTAACCACTGCTGTCTCACAGGACGGGAAATCCTTACCCAGCAGTCACCACGGTATTCCTTGATATATAAACACATGCTGGTTACTACACAGAGTATGGGGGATACATGTGCGACACGTTTCCAGTGTTTTTATCTTATTTGTCCATAAAACAGATTGGGTCATTTAGGGAGCTAAAACAAAGCTAAAGTGCTTAATGTTCTTAGTTTATAGGACCTCTTGCCTTTGTCCAGGTAAATCAAAGCTGTCATGTAGCGTATTCCTACAACCTTTAGTTGGAGATTCCCGCTGGCATATGTATAGCAACACCTGAAGAGTTGCACTCCTATAACTTGCCCTAATGTCTCCATCTTGCCCTACTCTCACTTTCTTTGCCCTACTCTCACCATCTTGCCTTACAGTCTCCATCTTGCCCTACTGTCTTCATCTTGTCCCGCTGTCTTCATCTTTGTCCCGCTGTCTTCATCTTTGTCCCGCTGTCTTCAGCTTTGTCCCGCTGTCTTCATCTTTGTCTTCATCTTTGTCTTCATCTTTGTCCTATACTGTCTCCATCTTGCCGTACTGTCTTCATTGTGCCCTACTGTCTTCATCTTTGTTCCACTTTCTTCATCTTTGTCCTACTGTCTTCATCTTTGTCCTATACTGTCTCCATCTTGCCCTACTGTCTTCATTGTGCCCTACTGTCTTCATCTTTGTTCCACTTTCTTCATCTTTGTCCTACTGTCTTCATCTTTGTCCACCTGTCTCCATCTTGCCCTACTGTCTTCATTGTGCCCTACTGTCTTCATCTTTGTTCCATTTTCTTCATCTTTGTCCTACTGACTTCATCTCGACCCTATTGTCTCCATCTTGCCCTACTCTGACCATCTTGCCCATATGTCTCTATGTTGCCCAACTTTCTCCATCTTGTCCTACTATTGCTATTATGCATTCCTGTTGGCTTCATGTTTTTTTCTCCATTTTGTCATACTGTACCAACTATCACCCTGTTCTAGCTCAGTTACTGTTTTGTGAGGCCCTACTCTGTTCATGCCTCTGGACAGTTGCCCCTATTCAGACCCCCTAAAGACAGCTCTTACTTGAACAGAAAGGGGTGAGTGCGGTCAGCCATGAAAGTCAGGGGCAAGCTCAGTCATTTAAATAACTAATCATTCAGAGTGGTCAAACAAAGCCTCTTCTGCTCCCTGTTTCTCTGTGTCAGGCTGCCTGGATGGAACCTCTGTCTTTGCCGGCTTTTCAGGGTCTCCGCAAACTTGCCTTGACCCTGGAAGAGAAAGCAAGCGTGGCCTTGTGTCCCAGGGGACGGACCCAGGCAGAGAATAAGCCAAAGATCTGTATTGAAATGGTGAAAAGAGCAATTCTTTAAAAGGACATTAATGCTAAATATCTTTCATTGTAATGTAAAGAATATTAAGGGGAAGTAAGAAGTAATTTTTAGAATCTACATTTGTCCTAGATGCTGTTATTGGAGACAATTTTTAGTTGGTCTTCATTTTTATATATTTTTCTTTAATGACATTCTATTCTGTATCTCCCTGACATCAAATAAAAGACTGAGAGGCCCTAGGTTTATATAGGACACAGCAATGGCCTTTATGATCTCTCTGTGTCACGTCCTGCTGTGTTTTACAGCCTTACAATAGGAATCCAGCAACATTTTCCTTTTTTGGAGCAGCGGTTTAGTTCTTCTCTCTTTGGAAACATGAAAATCAATTACGATTTATTAAAATCAGTTACAATTCTGATAAGATTTGTGGAATTTTGAAAATAAATATGAAGAATATGTTGTCCAAGCCTGGCTGAACCATATCCGAGCCCTTTAAATTGTGTGATGTCTGACCACATCTCGAGTGGACAAATTATTATGGAAAGAAACCCAGAAACCAGTTCAGAATTTCCGGCAAGATTAGACCGAATTGGATTTTCTTGGGAAAAAAAATTACGTTTTTCTTTCCCCCTTTTTTTGTGACAATGTAAGTTTTAATTTTTGGGCATTCCTTTTTGTTGCTGGCAGTATATTTTCTGTGTTAACGCAATCTAGACATTTTCTTGTCAAGCATGAATTTCCCATCAAATTTTTTTTCCCATTTAGATTTTTTTTACCCTGGGTAAAAGTTTTTGCAGACTTGCTGTAATTTTAGCCATTAGTTCTGAAAAATGTTTTTGATAGGTTATTGTATTTTTTTTTATAGATTTGTAAGAGAATTTGGCACAGCTTATATGGTGTAGGCAGCATCTGGTCTTTATGGAGGCTCAGTGGGCTTGTAAAAACTCCTCCGACCATTCCAGCTGTTGACCTCTCCCGGCCCCCCTTTCATCCAGCAGGGAGTTGGTGTCCCTGGGAAGGGTCTTTTTGGCTTGTCCGGGAGGTGTAAAGGTCACAGAGCAGGAGGGTTTCCTTAAGAGCCACGGGACAGGCTGCCAAGTGTCTTTAAGGCACTCATAAAAAAAGAGGAGGGACGCACAACACATGGACATGTCTCTTATCAGTTTTATGGATGAGTGTGTCCTGCCCGACCTGCCCTTAAACTTCAGACTCTTTTTGATCCCTGGCCGCCTTCCAAATCCAATATTTAGTGTTGTGTCTACTTTAAGTATTTTAAACAAGAAGCTGAGGACCTTCTTAAAATTTCAATCACAGCTGCTGACTGTGGGAGACATATGATGTGTGGCTTCTAGGCGAAAGAATCTGCTGAGGCTCCTTTAAAAAAACAAACAAAACAAAAAAAAAAAAAACAATGAAAATATATGTTTTTCATAAATCTACGTGTCTGAAACTGCACGGAGACCCAGTATTAAGAAAGTCTTATTTCAGGCTGGATATAATGTGTAATGTTTAGTAAATTACAGTCGCTTGGAGATTACTTGCTTTTTGAAATAAAATCTATTCTTATAAAGCAGTGGTCCTGCCCTGCTTTATGGCGAGATTCTAGCTATCTGTATAACAGAACATTCTGTCCCAGTGGCTACACAGATCCTATCTGATCCCCATTGTAAGCAGCAGTCCTGTCCCGCTTTATGGCTGAGATTCTAGCTGTCTGTATAACAGAACATTCTGTCCCAGTGGCTGCACAGATCCTATCTGATCCCCATTGTAAGCAGCAGTCCTGCCCTGCTTTATGGCAGCTGAGATTCTAGCTATCTGTATAACAGAACATTCTGTCCCAGTGGATGCACAGAGCCAGAAATTTACAATTTTTTTTTTTTTGTAGCAGACAGACTTTTTAACAATTTGAAGATGTTTCTGGCGCTGGAGGCATTTTTAGGATTCTCTAAAACATAAATTGTGCAATATTATTGCTTGTAAATGAAAGATTCCACCATCGTTTGTTCCCTGGAATCTGCCCGGAGTAATAAACAGAAGCAGTGTTTATGGAGTTATAACCACGTTCAGACTGACTGTTGCACATACCAGTGAGTGTCGTAACTCCCTTTGTCTGTGTCGGGCATCGGCATTTTATACCGTTTAAGTTTTTCTTGAATTTTGGAATATGGGTGTCATTATCTATCCTGTACTGTCTCGGCCTGCCAAGCCGGTAAAATATTTCCCCTGTATAGGAATTTGGACCCCCACACTGCCCTTGGCTGCATTCCAACTATTGACAGTCTATAGAAGATCTTGGATGCCCCCTCTGGAAACCTGCCAGTGCGAGTGTGCATTGAACAATTAGCCGCCCCCACGAGTCTGACCTGATCATTCGTTCGCCTATTCATGAACTGACATTCAATTTTTTTGGTCTTTTGTATCATCCTCAGATATATTCACTTGACTTTGAAGCATTTGCCCAATGTCCATTAAATTCCAAGAACTTCCAGTTTTCCTTTTTCTTGTTGGAATTGAAAAGAGACTTTTTTCCCCCCTCCCATCCTAGCCTCGCAGCCATTGATAGTAGATAAATACTTCATTAAAGAGGGAAAGTTTCGGATGGAAAACGCCCATTGTTTCCTGCTGAGGAATTTTAATTTTTCTTTTCTTTGAAATAAAATTCTAACAGGGTGACATCAACTCCATTTCATCCCTTCTTTGTCTAAGCATAGCACCCATATCCAAAGTATTTAGGGGGCAGTGGGTGTTTCCTTGCTTTTCTAGCTCAACCAGCCTTCAGACTTGTTAGGCAGCAGTGCTGTAGAATTCTCACCCTATGTGTTGGGAACCAAAAATGCCTCCATGATTCCCATGAAGTTGCTTAATAAACCAATGCTTGGGTCTCAAAGCTGATTCCCAGATTTCATCAGGGTCCTTTAAAGAAGTACTTCAACTTGTAAGTTATATAATGTCCTATTCTGAGCAACATTGCAATTAGTCTTCACTATTTATAGTTTTTTTTACCTATTTACCTTCCTTTTCTGCCTCATTTACATTTTCATATAAGGCCACTGACCCCAGCAGTCAAAAACAATTATTGTTACTTTCCATTCAGGCCCTCTCCGCCCTCTCCTATTCATATCCTAGTCTCTGGTTCATGCCACTGCCTGGTTGCTAGGGTGAATTGGACCCTAGCAACCTGAAAGCTGCTGGAGATCTGCTGAACAAAAAGCGAAATAATTCAAAAGCCATAAAGAATGAAGCCCGATTGGCTCAGAATATCACTGCCTGCATCATTCTACAATTCAGAGGTGAAGACACCCTTTAAATAAGCAGTTCTTCATTTATTACATTTTTGCTGTTTCTCTTTAATAATAATAAATAGACCGTAAAGTTGTTTCTTGTAATATTTAGTATTTCTAGTAGCCTTAAGTCATGGTGCTCCACATTACAGGAAGACCCCCATATTTGTTAAAATTCCCAAGCATTTTGCGCAACAGGTCCCATACCTCTATTGCACAGTGCTTTTAGGCATATGGAAGTCATGAGAACTCATCCCTCCAATGAGCCCATGTAAATAAAAAAGGGTTTCCTATTGCACGTTTTTACGTTCCACTCATATCTTTGTTGGACGAGGGTGGCAGTGCCAGGGAACAATTTGCTTATTAGAGATATTCAAGTTTGTAATTAGCAATGATATTTAAAGCAGATGGCATAATCAGTGGTTCTTTTGTCTACATTTCAGCCTATTCTTTTATCTGGGCAATTTTCATTGTATAATTGGCTGCATTTAGGCCTGAAACATTCGTTAGTAGTGGCAAAAAAGAACCCGAAGTACCATATATGGTTGTGTCATCGAAGCATCGGGGGTATGGTGTTATGGAGGGTTACATGGAAAAGAAAGTAACCCTAGTGCTGACCCCCACCTAAACCTGTCAGCTGTTCCCTGGTATTGTTGATCTGAGAACTTACTTATATGTATTTATAAAGTGTAAGGAAAAGAAGAGAGATCTACTATAACTGATCCCAGCATGCTTAGCAGCAGACTGGAACCACAAGCTGGCTTGTGCCATTGGCAGTTGGTTTGCTGGTGGGCCTCAGCCCAGACCCCCAATTGTTTTCAGCCTGCGCTGCCCCCTGATTGACGCAGGTGGTCTGTAGGGGGGTTGCGGCAGAGGCAGGGGGGCCCCTTACCCCTTTGGTGGAGCCCCGGATTGTGCCTGTTTTTGCATTTTGCACCCACAGTTTACTAGCTCCATGGTGCAGGTTCAAGCAATTGCCATTGAATTTAATAGGAACTAATCATGGCAAATAAGAAACCGATAAAACCAAATTTACAACCTACTTTTTTTTATTATTAATTAGCCTTCTGGAACATTGTTACTATGTAAATAAACCTCATTTCCTCAAATAACCGAAATTCCCAGCTTCCTGGTTTGGGAATTCCTGCCCACAAGTCCAGCCTTGTTTTTGATTTTTTTTCCTGTGAACCCTGTTTCCATTATTTTCCCTTTATCCTTAACGTGGGGTTGATTTTTGGGGTTCTATATGGAGGGGCAGTTCGCCTTTAAGTTAACTTTTAGCTTGTTATTGAATGGCCTGTTCTTGGCAACTTTGCATATGCAAATTAGGATTCAGTTCGGTATTCGGCCGAATCTTTCGCGAAGGATTGGGGGTTCACTATTTAAACCACTAAAAAAATAAAGACTAGGTGCAAATTGTCTCAGGATATCAGTGCATCGTGCTAAGATTATTTCAAAGGTGAATTGAAGATAAAATTAGGATTTGTTTGGATGGTGAGCTTTAAAGGGGTAGCTTACATTTAAATTAAATTTTAGTATGATGCAGAAAGTAATATGCTGTCAACGGGGGGTGGGCAATTTGTGTGGCATCAGCAGCTGGCAGAACTACAACCCACTGCATTCTTCCAACAGTTGCTCCAAGTTGTAGAATTGCAAATCTGTAGTTTGGGAGACCTTTGCATACAGATATGTGCAGGCCAGAACTTTTTTAAAAAAAAAATAAAATAAAATACTGAGGTTTTTCAAGGACTGAGTTTGTCATCCCCCCCCCTCGATTTTCACTGCCCCCCTTCTGCTGGGTGCCCACAGACGGCACATTACTGTAGTACAGAGCAGCTGCCTCTCCTTCCCTGATGAACCAACTTTCCATGACTCTGTAGAAACATGCCCGCTCTCTCTAATTGGTGCCTTCAAGGGCCCAAAGGTTTCTGTGTGCGGAAAGCGTGAATCATTTATTAGTGTCTATGATTCCAGAGCAGTGATAGGAGCCAAATGTGATTCATGTTCACAGGCAGGGTCAGGGCACCGCCCCTCGGATCTATTTTTGGGGGCAGGAATTAGATGTGTCCGTTGTAACGAAGAACAGGACCCCCTCCCCTCTTCCCAAGAAGATCTCTGCATATTTCTGCCCTCACTTTTCCTTTATAGCCTTTCCCTATGGGAGCAAAGAACATCATTATCCCTCTCTCAAGTATACCGGTTTGTTTCTATAGATATATGGGAAGGAGGTGCCATATTGTTTCCCTTAGACAGTACAGTATGAGGGTATAGCATATTGTGTGCCCAGAACATTCCTTCTCTGTATATTTGTATTTATACATATGGGAAGGAGGTGCCATATTGTTTCCCTTAGACAGTACAGTATGAGGGTATAGCTTATTGTATGCCCAGAACATTCCTTCTCTGTATATTTGTATTTATACATATGGGAAGGAGGTGCCATATTGATTCCCTTAGACAGTACAGTATGAGGTATAACTTATTGTGTGCCCAGAACATTCCTTCTCTGTATATTTGTATTTATACATATGGGAAGGAGGTGTCATATTGATTCCCTTAGACAGTACAGTATGAGGGTATAGCTTATTGTGTGCCCAGAACATTCCTTCTCTGTATATTTGTATTTATACATATGGGAAGGAGGTGCCATATTGTTTCCCTTAGACAGTACAGTATGAGGGTATAGCTTATTGTATGCCCAGAACATTCCTTCTCTGTATATTTGTATTTATACATATGGGAAGGAGGTGCCATATTGATTCCCTTAGACAGTACAGTATGAGGTATAACTTATTGTGTGCCCAGAACATTCCTTCTCTGTATATTTGTATTTATACATATGGGAAGGAGGTGTCATATTGATTCCCTTAGACAGTACAGTATGAGGGTATAGCTTATTGTGTGCCCAGAACATTCCTTCTCTGTATATTTGTATTTATACATATGGGAAGGAGGTGCCATATTGTTTCCCTTAGACAGTACAGTATGAGGGTATAGCTTATTGTGTGCCCAGAACATTCCTTCTCTGTATATTTGTATCTATACATATGGGAAGGAGGTGCCATATTGTTTCCCTTAGACAGTACAGTATGAGGGTATAGCTTATTGTGTGCCCGGACTGAGAATTAAAATAGGCCCTGCCATTTCAGGTACACAGAGGCCCAAACAGCCCCCACCAGCCCACTAAATACTGACTGTCTATGGCACCTTATGGCAGCCCCTCTGGCATTTGCCAGAACCCTCAGATTGCCAGTCCGGGCCTGGCCCAGAACATTCCTTCTCTGTATATTTGTATTTGTAAAAAAAGTGGGTGTGGCCTGAACATGGGGGTGTGGCTTAAATGATTCCCTTTTCATTTTAAAATGGATAATGCATTGCCTTTTATAAAAGTACAAAATGTTGGGGATCAGCACCTCAGAAAATGGAAATGCATGCTACACCACCATTAGAGTGGTTACATTTCTGTGAAAATGGACATCCAATGAGTCCCCTTAATGGGATTAAACTAAGACCATGGTAGATTCCATGTTTGAAGCCATAGGATAGTCCTCCCCTCCCTGCAAAATCTCTGATCCCTGTGCAGCTTTTTGAGCCTCGTTCTTAGGGAAATCTGCTGAAGTTTGGTTTTCCTGCCTTGTTAAATGCTATGGAAAATGAATTGCTAGCTCTGCAGGTCATAGCCAGGTTACTAGGTATGGAATTAATCTGTATATACAGCCAGTGAAGGTATCATCATGCAACAAATTAGGACTTTGCTATACAAATTTTGCAACCAATTTTGCAGTCATTAGGCACCAGGAGGCGCTGTTTCATTGGTGACTGAGGATCTTTAATTCCAAATTAGAGTAAACAGTACATAACCCAGTACATATATGAATAAAAGTAGGCATAGTTCCCTTTAAACCTGGGTAATGTTTGGATTGAAAAGCCACAATTATTCTTAGTGCTGACCAATTCTCACTTTCCTAACGTTTAACACTTGTTGTGGTTTTGGTCTTAATTCTTTTTTTTGTTTGTTGAGAAATCAATATGGCAGCCGTCCAGCCTTCCTTCACTCCTACAGAGCCATCTTTGATTTTATTTTTATTTTTGCTTTCATTAACACCAAAAAGATGGTGGTGAGGAGGATCTCTCAGGATCACTGCATTTGAAGAACAGCGTGGAGCTGATGCCGGTGCGCAGGGATCTGATAGATCAAAAAGGAAAGGGGAAATAAAAAGAACTTCTACAAAGAGATATTTTTTTGTTTGAAAACCTCCTACTTCTATAGTATCCAACTGCACCCAGAAGTCTGCACCAGCCCCATATGTATCAGTACTTACATAGAGAGACAGGGAGTACTGTGCACTCAAGTTTACCTTCATACTTTACTCTCTAAGTGCTATGGTACCTCCCATATGTATAAATACAAATATACAGAGAAGGAATGTTCTGGGCACACAATAAGCTATACCCTCATACTGCACTGTCTAAGGGAAACAATATGGCACCTCCTTCCCATATGTATAAATACAAATATACAGAGAAGGAATGTTCTGGGCACACAATAAGCTATACCCTCATACTGTACTGTCTAAGGGAAACAATGTGGCACCTCCTTCCCATTTGTATAAATACAAATATACAGAGAAGGAATGTTCTGGGCACACAATAAGCTATACCCTCATACTGTACTGTCTAAGGGAAACAATGTGGCACCTCCTTCCCATATGTATAAATACAAATATACAGAGAAGGAATGTTCTGGGCACACAATAAGCTATACGCTCATACTGTACTGTCTAAGGGAAACAATATGGCACCTCCTTCCCATATGTATAAATACAAATATACAGAGAAGGAATGTTCTGGGCACACAATTAGCTATACCCTCTTATTTCAGGCCAGCTAGCTGGCAAGTAATGGGTTAAACCCCCTCAATGTGAGCTAAATCCGTGGTGCATCAGCATCCTAAATTCCCCCTTTAAGATTTCCAGACCTCGATGGATTATATCTTGAGCGGCTCTGTATACACATGACGATTTTTCCATTAATCACACTCAGTCTCATCTGTTTTGTGCATCATTTCCGCAGAATCCCAAATTATAGCCGGGTCACAAGCCAAAATTCGAAAATTCTCGGCTCAGCTCGGCCGTGCGGCCCCCACCTTGCAGTCTCAATCCACTTCCCTGTTTCCTCAGGGGAAAGACGAGTTTTGCCAAGAATGTTATTATTGCAGCGGTTTTCCTCCTCGTATTAACCCTTTCTGTGCTGGGTTCCTCTGTAGAGCACAGTGTTGGGTCTTAACTATTCTGCTTCTGGGTCCCTCTGCAGAACGTGTTAACCTTTCAACTGCCGGCATCCTCTATACACCTGTAATGGGGCATCATGTTTGCCATTTTCCTAAATGTTCAGCAGAGTAAAAGAACAAGATCACTCCGAAAGCTCCAGTGTAAACCACAGAACTGAAGCGAGTCTCAAAATTTTTGGGTCTAGGGACAATTTGTTTTTCTCTATAAAAAAATACGCCGGCACAGTCAGTACCAGACAGAATCACTGAGTGAGAAGTGGCAGTGGGAGAAGTAGAAGGACAAAAAGGGCGCAGGAGGAGTCAACTTTGCACAAACTCTTGCATTTATTTATTTTATACAGAATATGGCCATATTCCCAGGTAGCACTGTATATAAAGAGGCACATTTATCAAAGGTCGAATTTCGAATTCATGCAAGTTTTTAAAAACTCCCATAAACTTCCATGAACTAGAAATTTGACCAAAATTTATTAAAAAGAATTTGCTAAACTCGGATGAATAGGATTGAGCCGAAAACTCGAATTGAAGTCTATTAGAGTTTTAAAAACTCGATTCGATTCTCCAAAAAAAAAAAACTTGAATATCAGGAAGGTTGCAAACAATTCCAAATTAATACCAGGACGTCTCTCGTTGACTAAAAAAGCAATTCGGTAAGTGGCGAATAGTCGAATTAGAGTTGTTAAAGGGCCAGAGCATGATAAATCTCAAAAAATTTCAAAACTCAAATTTCATTTGAACAATTCGCTAATCGAATTGGGCCATAAAAAATATTCGAATTTCAAATTCGATTTTTCAATTAAACCCTTGATACGTCTGCCCCATAATGTCCATAATATGTTCCAAGGTATTGTACGGCCCTTTCCCAGGGCCCTTGCACTTCATGCTGATTCCTGGGCTTAGGGTTACCTTTTGCTAAATTTTTTTACCGACTGGTGGGGGGCGGGAACAAAAAAGGGGTGGAGTGTGATGTCAAAGGGGGCGAGACTATGACATAAAAGGGGCGGGCCGAGGGGTTTACAGTGGATTGGGGGCGGGCCGAGGGGTCTTTTTAAGGGTATTACAAATTTACCGGCAGCTGCATTGCCGGTAAATTTTTAATAACGGCCTTGCCGGGTGTTTTACCGGCTAGGCCGGTAAAATACCAGCCGGGTGGCAACCCTACCTGGGCCCCATATGGTCACAGACAGTAAAAATACAAGAAATCGTCAGTATCCCCACAAAGTCATTTTTTGGCTTCTATAACAAAAGACCTCCCTGGCGCCGTAATGGAGAGTAATGTGGCAGAACAAGTTACAATTGCCTTATGTTGAATATAGAACTTGTCATTCCTTATGACTGGGAATCTAACGTTCTTTCTAATAAAGCCTGTGTCACTAACTTCTTGGAAACTCTCAGTTTCTTTTCTTTACATTTACGTCAATAGCATGGAGATACTTTAAAGGGGAAGATTGTTATTTCTTGAATTATTTACCTTTCACTCACCCAAAATATAAAGCCTCTGCTACCCGACTGTTATTCAAACAACCTTTGGTTGTTAGGGAAGGTGGAACCCTAGCGACCAGATGGTTTAATTGCCTATATATAAACCGCACTCTGATGACTTTGTAAGTAAAAAAACAAAAATCTACTTTATTTCAACTTTCGGCTCTACCACTTGAGACGGCTCGAGTGTTAGAGCGAAACGTTGAAATAAAGTAGATTTTTCATCAGAGTGCGGTTTGTGATGCGTTATTACTACATTTTTTAACCAGCACCTAGGCGGATGCTTCCCAGCTTTGAGTGCACCTAATAGGACTGTGTGTATATATATATATATATATATATATATATATATATATATATATGCATAGAATGAGACAAGTTTTGAAGTATTAAAGGGGTTGTTCACCTTTTAAATTAAGTTTGATGTAGAGAGTGATATTCTGAGACCATTTGCAATTGGTTTTCATTTTTTATTGTTTGTGGTTTTTTTGAGTTATTTAGCTTTTTTGGTGTTTTTTTTAGTCAGCTGCTCTCCTGTTTGCAATTTAATCAATCTGGTTGTTGGGGTCCAAATTACCCTAGCAACCATGCACTGATTTGAATAAGAGACCGAAATAGGAGAGGCCTGAATAGAAAGATTAGTAATAAAAAGTAGCTATAACAATACATTTGTAGCCTGACAGAGCATTTGTTTTTTAGATGGGGTCAGTGATCCCCATTTCAAAGCTGGAAAGAATCAGAAGAAAAAGGCAAAGGCTTTCAAAAAAAAAAAACCTATATAAAAAATAAATAAATAATGAAGACCAATTAAAAAGTTGCCAAGCATTGGCCATTCTGCAAAATACTAAAAGGTGACTTAAAGGTGAGCCACCCCTTTAACTCCATACCCTTGAGGAAAATTATTTTCATTTTGCTAATGAAGGTGAATTGACCTTTAAGCTGTGAGTCTAACTTTTCCCAAGGGACCTGTTATCAAATATTGTTACAATTACTTATTTCCTTTTGCCAAAATTGTAACAAAAGTTTCCACAAATGCACCTGGTGGCTGTTCTGGGCTCTCTGACAAAAGCCAATTAAGTCAGAAACGTTGGTTCTTTTTCTGCCTGTTCAGTGCAGGAGAAAAACTGGACTTTCCAGTACAAATGAGGGACTGTGGGTTGAGCTGTCAAAAGAGGGACTGTCCCTCTAAAAATGGGACACTTGGGAGGTATGCTCCTAGAAAATCACCCCAAATTCTCAGGTTTAAGTGGAACTTACCCATTAATAAGGAACAAAGAACCCCACAGAACTATATAAATATCACGTCAAAGCTGAATCTCTCATAGAGCAGAAGAGAAAACTAACTGCGTTACTACTTACTATTTACTTCTGGACTAAAATGGGATGCGTAAGAGCCGAGTCTGTTTGTTTTGCTGCTGACCCTGTGCAGACTCAGGATGTTTGTTGCTGGGGGAAAAAAACATGTTTGTGCGGAACGCAGTTGCTGCAAACCCTCCCTAAAATAAATATTGTTTTAACATGAGAATACAGCGTAAAGTTTCCACTGTCGCATGAAAAGGTACCGCTGTCTTTGGCTGGAAAGCTAGCTGGGATTTGTAGTTCGGCACAGGATCTGAGCTTGAGCTTCTCTGTTGCTGCATTCTGCTGTCTTACAGCCTTCCACCCACATTACGATACTGAGCAAATATATATATATATATATATATATATATATATATATATATATATATATATATTTTTATATATATATATATATATATATACAGTACCTCCACTGTAACTTAAAAGGATATTAGAAGTCATCAAGGAGTTCTATGACCATATAAAAGCACAAGGCCTAAAGCCTTTAAGATAACTTATTCATAACAGGTTATCTTTTTTTTTTTTTTTTTTAGTAATACATGTTTCAGTTAGTCATGTGACTCACATGTAGCAATTATAACCGATGACATCACTAAGCACTATTTATGAATTCTATAATTTACAGGATATTCATGGCTCTTGTGATTATAAAGATGGGTAGTCTTTCTGGTAAGTCATGGTTATAGGCAGAAGCTGTAAGGCAGGAACTTAGAAACGTACAATTTGTTCATAAAAACACCTCCTCCCCACCCAGATCTACCATTGTTGTGCTGCACCCGAGACCTTATCTGAACCGTTTCTTTCTTTTATTCCTAAGATTTCATCGCACCTCTGTGTCAAGTTTCCTTCCTCTATCAGTTCATGTGTCTGCCCTCTCCCCTTCCCCAACAAAGCAACTTTCATGACTTAAAGGAACAGTAACACCAAAAAATTAGTGTTTTAAAGTAACAAAATTATGATGTAGTGTTGCCCAGCACTGTTAAAACTGATCTGTTTGCTTCAGAAACACTTTTATAGTTCATATAAACAAGCTGCTGTGTAGCAATGGCGGAAATTTTAAAAAAGACTATATGGCTCAGGTTAAATAGTGGATAACAGATAACACCATTATGTTCTACAGAGCTTATCTGCTGTGTAACCTGAGCCTTTTCTACACAGCAGCTTGTTTATATAGTAGTGTTTCTGAAGCAAACACAGCAGTTTTACCAGTGCAGGGCAACACTGCACTATATTTTTATTACTTTAAAATAGAGTTCTGCAGCGTGTCGCAAAAACCTGCAGTACCCTGCGGGTTGCGGGTATAGACGCGGGTCGGCGGACCTGTGGGGTCACGGGTCGGGCCGTGGGTCTTCTCAATAGCGATATTTAATCCTTTTTTCTGATCATGTCTACTTCCGATGATGTCACTTCCAGTTTACAATGACAACCCTTCCCATTTTACACCTTTTTTTCTGATCATGTCTACTTCTGATGATGTCACTTCCGGTTTACAACGACAGCACTTCCCGATTCTTGATGGTCAGCCGGTCCGGGTTGCCGAATAGTTACTTGCGGAGCAGGTCCAAGCGGATAAGAATGCAGGTCCGGGTTGCGAGGACGGGGTCCAAAAAATGGACCGGGCAGGACTCTACTTTAAAACACTTTCATTTTTTGATGTTACTGTTCCTTTAAAGGGATCTCTTCTGTGTTGTCACAAATTTAGCCCTGGTATATAAGTCTATATAATACACAAAAGCCATGAATATCCTGTAAATTATATCCTTATAAACGGTGAGTAGTGATGTCATCAGTTATAAACGGCGAGTAGTGATATAATTTCTGTCACATGACTCACTAAAATTTGTGTATTATAATAAATAACGTACCCCCAATTGTAAAATATGAGGATATTATAAGTTACCTCGGAGTTCCATGACCTGTATAAAAACACTCGGCCTTCGGCCTCGTGTTTTTATATGGTCATGAAACTCCTCGGTAACTTATAATATCCTTATATTTTACAAGAGGGGGTACTTTATTCACTATATCATGTGTATACAAGCTTTGGGGCCTAAAACATTTAGCAGTGAGCTGCCATATTGTTTCCTTTAGACAGTCGAGTATAACCCACAACTTACTGTCCATAAGCAACATTCCTTCTGAGTATTTAAGGGGAACTAAATGACGTGAACATTTCTTATTATAAATAGGAAATATTTAATATTTGATTATATATTTACCCTCGTCTTATGTACCAATACGTTTGGGTTGACTCACAGTCAAAAGCTAATGACCCTGAATTCAAAGTCCTACTTTTGGCCCCAAAAGACCGGGGCTCATTTATAAACACTGGCAGTAACCTATGGAAATCAAATGTTTGCTTTCACTGTTCAACCTGCAGCAGGCTCAAATTTGCCCAGCATTTATAAATGAGCCCCACGATTAACCCTTTCAGCGGCAAATCGCTGCGTCATGGACTGAAAGAGTTGATGTGAGCATGGCTGGGCCTCCCTAGGGCCACCACTATTACTAATGGATTTCAAATAACTGTAAACACCTTCATGCTTCTTTTGCCCTCCCCCGGCAATCGCTTTGTTTCCCATATAATTTTTGCGTGCCGCACAGCAGCGACGTTTAATACATTCCTCCCCATGTTCCTGTGTACAAAAGAAGCGGGTATGAAAAATATCTGTGTATTACTCACCGTTTCAAAGGCTTTGTAGGAAACTGCAAAGAACCCGCTACGCTTGCACACTTAGCCCACCTCCAAATTTTTGCTCTCTTGTTGTACTTCATTGAGAATGCGTGAGTGACTTTGAAAAAGCTCCCCTGCCGCGCGATGCCAGTCTCTTCTCCCCGTCCTGCATCCATCATTTTAGCTGCTATTCACAGACTGCAGCACTAAGTGCTCACATGACTAACCGAGCACAAAGTCTTCTCCTATCTATTCTACCAACCACCAACCTGCTAACACTCATGCCATGGAGCTGAGGGTGGGGAGTATTCCAGTTCAATTCTACATTCTGCTTTCTCAGACCGCAGGCATTAAAATATGAATTAATACACAGGGGATAATGGGCCCCCTACTGTTAATTATAAGGATATTAGAAGTCACTGAGGGGTTCTGTGACCATATAAAGGCACAAGGCTGCAGGCTGAGTTATACAGGGAACTCTGAGTATCACTCATGTATTATAAGGGATAATGAACCCCCTACTGTAATTTATAAAGATATTGGGAGAACTGAGGGTTCTGTGGCCATATAAAGGCACAAGGCTGCAGGCTGAGCTATACAGGGAACTCTGAATATCACTCCGGTATTATAAGGGATAATGTACCCACTACTGTAAATGATAAGGATATTAGAAGTCACTGAGGGGTTCTGTGACCATATAAAGGCACAAGGCTGCAGGCTGAGTTATACAGGGAACTCTGAGTATCACTCATGTATTATAAGGGATAATGTACCCACTACTGTAAATGATAAGGATATTAGAAGTCACTGAGGGGTTCTGTGACCATATAAAGGCACAAGGCTGCAGGCTGAGTTATACAGGGAACTCTGAGTATCACTCATTTATTATAAGGGATAATGTACCCCCTACTGTAAACGATAAGGATATTAGAAGTTACTGAGGAGTTCTGTGGCCATATAGAAGCACAAGGCAGGCAACTTTATAACACATCAACAAGGATTGTGTAAAGAGATGTACTTTACAGAAAATCCATGCTGTACAAATGACTGATCTGCTTTAGCCCAGCATGTGAATTGCAAGCGGCTACCTTTGGCGTTCTCCAAATCGCTGCAGCTAGGGTCACAAATTGACCTCTGCAGCTAATGGATTTCAAATAACAGACACTAGGGCAGTATTGGTGAGATCTTGTATGTTTACAATGCGTTTTCACCCTTTATTAAACCAATGTCTAAGAGCGTCAACCCAATTGAGGATAAGGATGGAATTCAAGCTGTACCTTACAGCAGTCTGTACTCACAAGTGGTGTCTCAACTGAAGCACATCTGCTGCTGTGTGGGGGACTTCTGGTCTTACATCACTATTTATTATTGTTTTTGACTTTATCCTACTGGAGGAGCAGTTTCCCTTCCAGTGAATTATCAGTACTGGTAACAAAGCTGGAAGTGGAAGTAAGACCTTCAAGGAAATACCTTTCCCAAAGACGGCCAATGAGTCACTTATCTTCATTCCTAAACCCAGAAATGTCTGGAGACACAGTTTGTCTTTTTAGTGATTTTCACATGGAGGGAAACAAAGAGGCAGCTTGCTGCTTTTTAGACTTCGAAGGCGCCAGGAGTATAAAGTATGTGAAGTATTTTATGTAATAACTTCCTGAACGGGTTCGGGTTACTGCCGTCCACTTAGCTCAGTCTAAGAAATGTAAACAAACGCAAGGGTGGATACAAAGGAGAAAGTTTCTCTCTGATTAGTCAGTTTGGGACCAGACGCCACACATAATAGTGATGTCATGGAATCCTTACGTTGTCCGGCCCTGGCCCCAAACAGTCACAAGGCGACTAATACACAACTTGTCATGCTGCTTGATAATGATTAATGGGAATTGTCTCATTTGTCTAGTCATTTAGACCTGAACTGTGAGTGGGTGGTTGAGTAGTGCTATATAAAGATGGGGGTATATATTATACAGTTTCATCATGTGCATATATGATATTGGGGTTACACTGTGACAGTGGTTGGGGGCAAGATGGGGGTATATCTGTGTCTATATATTATACAGTTACATTATGTGCATATATGATATGGGGGTTACACTGTGACAGTGGTTGGAGAAAAGATGGGGGTATATCTGTGCCTATATATTATACAGTTACATTATGTGCATATATGATATGGGGGTTACACTGTGACAGTGGTTGGAGGAAAGATGGGGGTATATCTGTGCCTATATATTATACAGTTACATTATGTGCATATATGATATGGGGGTTACACTGTGACAGTGGTTGGAGAAAAGATGGGGGTATATCTGTGCCTATATATTATACAGTTACATTATGTGCATATATGATATGGGGGTTACACTGTGACAGTGGTTGAGGGAAAGATGGGGGTATATCTGTGCCTATATATTATACAGTTACATTATGTGTATATATGATATGGGGGTTACACTGTGACAGTGGTTGAGGGAAAGATGGGGGTATATCTGTGCCTATATATTATACAGTTACATTATGTGCATATATGATATGGGGGTTACACTGTGACAGTGGTTGGAGGAAAGATGGGGGTATATCTGTACCTATACTGTATATTATACAGTTACATTATGTGCATATATGATATGGGGGTTACACTGTGACAGTGGTTGGAGGAAAGATGGGGGTATATCTGTGCCTATATATTATACAGTTACATTATGTGTATATATGATATGGGGGTTACACTGTGACAGTGGTTGAGGGAAAGATGGGGGTATATCTGTGCCTATATATTATACAGTTACATTATGTGCATATATGATATGGGGGTTACACTGTGACAGTGGTTGGAGGAAAGATGGGGGTATATCTGTACCTATACTGTATATTATACAGTTACATTATGTGCATATATGATATGGGGTTACACTGTGACAGTGGTTGGAGGAAAGATGGGGGTATATCTGTGCCTATATATTATACAGTTACATTATGTGCATATATGATATGGGGGTTACACTGTGACAGTGGTTGGAGGAAAGATGGGGTATATCTGTGCCTATATATTATACAGTTACATTATGTGCATATATGATATGGGGGTTACACTGTGACAGTGGTTGGAGGAAAGATGGGGGTATATCTGTGCCTATATATTATACAGTTACATTATGTGCATATATGATATGGGGGTTACACTGTGACAGTGGTTGGAGGAAAGATGGGGGTATATCTGTGCCTATATATTATACAGTTACATTATGTGCATATATGATATGGGGGTTACACTGTGACAGTGGTTGGGGGAAAGATGGGGGTATATCTGTGCCTATATATTATACAGTTACATTATGTACATATATGATATGGGGGTTACACTGTGACAGTGGTTGGAGGAAAGATGGGGGTATATCTGTGCCTATATATTATACAGTTACATTATGTGCATATATGATATGGGGGTTACACTGTGACAGTGATTGGAGGAAAGATGGGGGTATATCTGTGCCTATATATTATACAGTTACATTATGTGCATATATGATATGGGGGTTACACTGTTTACAATGTTTGTTGCTGTATCCCTCTGTAATTATATAACATGGACAAATTCCAGTACCCCACTTGCAAAATATTCTAATGGCAGAATTATAGAATCTCTGTTATGTTTACTAATCATCAAACTAAAAACAAGAGAAATCTCTTTATCCCCCCCCCTCCATTCTCTCTCTTTTTATTCTCCTTTCTCTCTTTAAAATTTTCTTTTTCACATCCAGCACAAGGCAAATTGATAGCTAATCATTTTCATTTTAACTCCATCTGACAAAGCGTTCCGGGGAGAACAGACTTTAGCCGCATCCTTAAATGACTGCCGTAACTGCGCTCCGCTTTTCGCTCTGCCTCCAATGCCCTTTGTTAACTTGTGTCTAGACACCACGCAGCCGGAATATTTGGGCAGAGGGATGGAGAAGATATTCGGCGTGAATAAACCTATGGGGGGGGGGATTTGGAAAAACTAGGTATTTGATAATATTTGTTCATAAACAGCTTTGCTGCCTCTGCACACTGTCTCTAATGTTTTACTATCAGGGGGACAGTCGTGAGAGACAATGGAGGTCACATACCAACCTATTGTCTGTCTGTTTTTCTCTATGTCTAGACAGATCACAGATGTGTGTTAGTGGCTATTGGGGGTTAACACGACTCTCATGCCCTCTGGATATACAGGATTTCTTGTCTTGGTGCTATATGTTATAATAAGCATATACGCATAATACAAATATATATCTATGTATTTGTAATAGAAATGATACCGGCTTAAAGTGTATAATGTCTCCGGTTTCCCTGCGTCTCTCAGAACACATATGTGTCCGTGTATTCCTATTTTTTTCGAGGGAAAGCGTGACGCACAGGGCAAAGCGGAAACGGCGAAATGTCAGAACAATGTAATGTAGCTGGTTGAATTACTTTTAATAAGAGCAAATGACTGGGTGATTCAGTTGGGTTAATGTCTATACTTACATTTAGCAGAGATTTCCCTGAATTAATTGCCTCTCTCATTTGTTCCTTGGTTAATGGACATGTAATTTTATGAGAGTCTGTCTTTTATTTCTGAATTTGTCTGGGGGCTGGAGGAGGGGTTGGGGGGGGTTATAGCCGAGAGTCTCTTTGCTTTTTATAGTTTGTTGTTTTTATTGCAGGTAGCGGCATTTGTAAATGGTAAACACCAAGGTTATCCTTTAAGTGGCTCTTCTGCTTGGATCAGAAAAACAGTTGTTGAAGTCGACTTAGAATAAACCCTATTTCTATAGCCTTAGTACAGTATGAGGGTATATATTTGTATTTATAAGTAGGGATAGGAGGTACCATGTTGTTTCCCTTAGACAGTACAGTATGAGGGTATAGCTTATTGTGTGCCCAGAACATTCCTTCTCTGTATATTTGTATTTATACATATGGGAAGGAGGTGCCATGTTGTTTCCCTTAGACAGTACAGTATGAGGGTATAGCTTATTGTGTGCCCAGAACATTCCTTCTCTGTATATTTGTATTTATACATATGGGAAGGAGGTGCCATATTGTTTCCCTTAGACAGTACAGTATGGGTGTATAGCTTATTGTGTGCCCAGAACATTCCTTCTCTGTATATTTGTATTTATACATATGGGAAGGAGGTGCCATATTGTTTCCCTTAGACAGTACAGTATGAGGGTATAGCTTATTGTGTGCCCAGAACATTCCTTCTCTGTATATTTGTATTTATACATATGGGAAGGAGGTGCTATATTGTTTCCCTTAGACAGTACAGTATGAGGGTATAGCTTATTGTGTGCCCAGAACATTCCTTCTCTGTATATTTGTTTTTATACATATGGGTGGGAGGTGCCCTAATATATTGGAATTAAAGGAGCTCTTATTTTTCAACATTGAAGTAACTACAAAGCACATCATAGAGCAGAGGGGTTGGGGGTAGGGGACAGTAGGTCACAAGGACAATGTAAGCTTCACGTTTGGCTTCAGAGTGAGGGCCCTGGGTAGGAGAACCTGCCTTTCATTGTCCAAAGCTGTAAATATTGTCTTTTCCTGAGAAAAAAACAATAATCAGGCCTTCTGTTATTTTATGTGTGACATAGGGAGTGGGTCAGAGAGGAGCAGATGTGTATCCTCTGCAAGTTTATGGGCAAGGATGCCGAGGCCCCAATAAACAAAGGTTACAAGAAATGGCTGGGGTGTTAGGTTATGGGACCTTCTCGTGTGAAACGGGGGAAAGACGTATTTGTTGGCCCCTGATAAAACTGACCATAGTGGGTGTAGACGTGATATGAACTTTTAAAGCGTAAGCCCCACTGGGGCTGGGACTGAACGGTTTATAATCTCTGTAAAATTCTTCAGAATAAGGTGGCATGATTGTATTTTTAAAGTGTTTGTATGATTTTTGTTTGATATGGGGATTCAGGTCTAGTCCTTGGATAGTTTTCATGTTTTGACAATAGTTAACTGAACTTCGGTCTTATGCTGGCCATAGACACAAAGATACTATAGTACAAAACAAAGATTCGGACGATTTTCAGGCCGTTCGGATTGTCCGACATTTTTTGTGCTATGGCGATCAGACAAGTTAAAAGATTTTTATCGGCACGTCTATGGCCAGCTTTAGTCTTCAAGTTGTTGCTGTGATTTGTGTCTAACCAACTGATGGTTAAGCTTTTTGCCTTGACTACTAATAAATAGGGATGCTCCGAATCCAAGATTTGGTTCGGGATTCGGCCTATATCGGCAGGATTCGGATTCGAATCTTGCATATGCAAATTATTGGCAGGGAGAGAAATCTCGTGACTTTTTGTCACAAAACAAGGAAGTAAAAAATGTTTTCCCCTTCCCATCCCTAATTTGCATATGCAAATTCGGATTCGGTCAAATCTTTCGTGGAGGGTTCGGCCGAATTCAAAATAGTGAATTCATGGGATCCCTACTAATGAATGAATTTTCTGCCGAAGCTACTAGTAGTTTCTTTGCGCCTTGACAACTAATTGGCAGACTTTGGGTCTAGTAATAGCTATATTATTAATGAATTATTATCTGAATTATGTAGCATATGCTACAAATACCTTAACATTCGGACCTTGGCTATCGAAGGTTGATTTTTGTGTCCACGCTACTAATTGGTCCAGTCTAGGCTTGAGCCTCGCCTATTTGTAGAGAACATACTTTGCAGAATGTGCCATGACAGCAGCTGAGCCGTTTGCCTCAATGTCATTTCTCTCACTAATGAGAAATCACATTTTGGCCTCTTTTTAGGTTCTCGGGGGGGAAAGCGAAATGAGGCTAAATAATATGAGAGGCAGAATTCTATTTTAACAGGTCAGGGAGGACAAGGAGTCTCCCTTTATGCACTACTTGCTGCCTCTGCTAAGGCCAAGTTTACCTCGTCTTCTCGCCAGACATTTAAAACTTAAGACCTCAGACATGGGGTTGGTTAGCACACCATTGTATTTGTTCTATGTAGCAAGATACTGACAAGACATCCCCTAAACTTAATTTTGGGTTTTTTGACTCCTCCCAGCCCCCAGGGTCAGACAACAAGATACAAAGGGTCTGTTTGTTGTCCCCAGATTGCTGCTTACATAAGAGCGTATGTTAGAATTTATTTGCATTTTGTCTGGAATCCCAAATACAGACTGTCTGATAGATAGAGCCCAGCATGGCTCAGACGTGTTTGCTGATCATTCCAGGAACTGAATGAGGGGACGAGGCTTCTGTCACTTATGAGTTTCTGCAATGAGAAATGTAATGATTTTTTTTACAAGTAAGAATGTTAATAAGTTAAATGGCATTGGTACAGGTCATTCTGCCCGTGGGATGCTTATTAAAAACTATGACGGGAAAGGTGTAGTAGTTCTTTAAACCTATGCCCCATTTGGCCGGGCATTAAGAAGGTTGTCCAGAACCCATCATTATGTCAATATTCTTGTGTTTCTTCCTGGCGGATCTTCAGTGCGATGTTGGCTTCTTCTGTTTCATACCAGACACAAAGGCATCTGGTTCAGCCACTTTTAACCATTCGCGTCCCATGCCACGTTTAACAATTCGCTTCCCATGCAGAGAATACTATAATATTATAATAGTAATAATAAGATATAATTAATTATTATTGGAAGCAAAACCAGCCTATTGGGTTTATTGAATGTTTACGTGATTTTCTAGTAGACTTAAGGTATGAAGATCCAAATAACAGAAAGATCCATTATCCAGAAACCCCCAGGTCTCGAGCATTCTGGATAACTGGTCCCATACCTGTATTCCTTATAGTTGTGAATGTATGGACATTTTTTCTTATTTGATAAACTTTATAAACACTTTATAGAGATGAGAGTATTAACATTATAACAACAAGCAGTTCCTGTGAGATGCTTTAGAAACGACAGAAGACTGTTCCTACTTAATGCATTAGGAAATGCGCATGGACGTAGACTAAATAGCATATTTTTGTCTAAAGCAAATTCCTCTCTTTCTCCGGCTCTACGTCCATTGTTCTTGTGGATGAGTGTAGAGTGATAACAAGCCTGTAAGTGATGAGTGAGCGGAAAGGGCCCTGGACAGGCACGTGAATAGGGTGCTGAAAGCTGAGCTGCACTGGGATCTCATTCACCTATATATTGTCTGCAACAGCAAAGTGCATATATCCTCATTGGGTCTCTAACACTGAATCCATACATTTACTATGCCTAGAAGGTCCCTTATATATATATATATATATTAATAGTCTTGTCATGGAAAAAACATTGTTTTTCAAAACGCATCAGTTAATAGTGCTGCTCCAGCAGAATTTTGCACTAAATCGGTTTCTCAAAAGAGCAAACAGATTTTTTTTATATTTAATTTTGAAATCTGACATGGGCAGGGTGGCCACCCGGCCAGTAAAACATCTGCCAAGGCCAGGCCGGTATTACAAATTTGTAATTTGTAACTTACACTTTTTTGGCCTTCTGGCCATCGCACGATGTGGCCCCGCCCCTTCTGCATCACAGTACGTGGCTCTGCCCACTGGTTTGCATCACAGAACACCCCTTTTGTTCCTGCCCCACCACCGGCCGGTAAAAACGTTGAAAAAAGGTGGCAACCCTAGAGATAGGGATATACATATTGTCAGTTTCCCAGCTGCCCTAAGTCATGTGATTTGTGCTCTGATAAACTTTAGTCACTCTTTACTGCTGTACTGCAAGTTGGAGTGATATCACCCCCTCCCTTTCCCCACAGCAGCCTAACAACAGAACAATAGGAAGGTAACCAGATAGCAACTCCTTAACACAAGATAACAACTGCCTGGTAGATATAAGAACAGCACTCAATAGTAAAATCCAGATCCCACTGCGACACATTGAGTAGGAGAAACAACAACCTGCCAGAAAGCAGTTCCATCCTAAAGTGCTGGCTCTTTCTGAAAGTACATGACCAGGCAAAATGACCTGAGATGCACCTACACACCAATATTACAACTAAAAAAAATACACTTGCTGGTTGAAATTTTATATTGTAGAGTGAATTATTTTCAGTGTAAACAGTGTGATTTAGAAATAAACACTACATCATAAAAATCATGACAGAATCCCTTTATGCATGCATTTGTTTTATAATGATTGGCTGCCATAATGATTCCTAAGGGGGAGATACAAGTGTAGCCAATAGACTCCAGTGAAACAGTGACCCCTAGTGGTCACATTTTCATGCAAAATTATGAGAATTCTTTCTTGATTTAGTCAAGCAACTGATTCTTAGCAGGAAACATATTTAATTGCCTCCGGCCTCTGCTGGGAGGTCAGTGCCAGGATGCAAACCCATATTTTGTAATTTAGTAATGGTTTCCACCGCAGTAAGTGCATGCAACGTTGATTTAATTAATCCTGTGGCAGACAGCAGCCTAACTCTTTCCTTGACGCCATAGTTTGCCTGGGTGCCTCTCACCTGGTGCCCAGCTCATACAGGTACTGCCGCTGCTTCTTTAGCTCAGGGAGCTGCTATTTATTGTGCAAGCAGCAGCTGTTTGGCTGGTCTAGACTTTATGCAAATAAACCCTATCTCTCTCTTTTGCTTGAGAGAGAGTGGAACTTGCCCGTGCTTGGGCGATATCGTCATACTTACACGGCTGATATAAATACACCTGCCAATATGCTACGCCCTGGCCGGCCTTTATGGGGGTGACATAGGTCAGCCGGCTCTAGGGAACAGTTGCTTTGAGTCCAAAACAGATGGCAGAACATTCTTGGTGGAGGTCAGACTCACTACTCCAAGCAGCTGGGAGCTACAGGACTACAATTCCCAGCATCCTCCACCAGATAAGTGTTGCCATATCATCACTTTACTACCAGACACAAGTAAAATGAGTCTTTTCCATAGCTCATCACTCTAGAGGTATATCCAAAAAGTAGCAGGGCTGAACTCTGGCAAGTTGTATGATGTGTTGGTGGTACTCCTGCAGGGTATCCTGTGGTGAAACCCTAATAGATCAATGTGATAGAAAGGAGGTAATTGCAGGAAGTCCACGGCAGCAAGCTGAGTCTGCAAGTGTATCTTTATTGGGGTAGTGAACAGCACACTACATGTTTCGGGCAAGGCCCTTTATCAAGTGTGGGACACTTGATAAAGGGCCTTGCCCGAAACATGTAGTGTGCTGTTCACTACCCCAATAAAGATACACTTGCAGACTCAGCTTGCTGCCGTGGACTTCCTGCAATTACCTCCTTTCTATCACATTCACTCTAGAGGTATTCATCATGGCTCCTCAGAAATCAAACCGGATGGAGATATAACAATAATAGTTTAATCATACAAAGCTTTCTGCTGCTGACAATTTGTAGGTCCAACTGTCACCATCTTATCCTGCTCTCTCCATCTTTCTCTGCTGTTATTTTGCAAATTATGCCCCCTCCACACTCTTATAGCTGTTGCTGTAAAGGGGCCCACTCTAGTTTGGGCAGCCTCCTCTCTAAAAACCTGCCTGCATCAGAGCATGACTACACTTCACCTATAGCTGTAAGGGCAGAGACAGATGAGAAGATTCAGGGAGATTAGTCACCCAGGGGACAAGTTGCCCCTTCTTTGGGCGACTAATCTCCCTAAACTGCCTTCCCGCCGGCTAGAATCTAAATAGTTGGCGGGATGGTACTCGTATCGCTTCATTTTCCGATGTTACCTCATGAGGCAACTTCGGAAAATCTATTTGTTGCTGAGCGACTAAATCTCCCCGAATCTTCTCGTCTCTGCCCTTAAGGTTGCTCTCGTGGATTAACAGAGAATTGTGGGAGTTGTTACTGACACTTTACTTCCTCACTGCGCAACCCATTGCATTGAATTGTATTGTATGGATTGTTGGAAACAATTCTGATTTATTTAAACTGAATTTAAAAAAAAACTTTTATAGAACAGTCCCCGACAAGCTCTGTGATTGACTTGTGAATTCGGCCACTGAGTTCTGAGTACTGCAGGGCCTGAGATAAAGCTTGCAACCACCGGCTCTAATGAGAGCCGAGGGTTCCAAAATTTTAAAGCCTGATAAACAAAATGACTATATGTGAAAGTCAGTGCGGGGAAGGGAGTGAGCCGAATGTCAATGAGTTTCCATCCTCTCATCGAAAACCGCAACTAATAAGATTACAAAGTTTGAGGCATTTCCATCGGATCGGTGACTGACTGGACTCAAGAGATTACACTCGACTATGTGGGATAGTGATAGCACCTGTCTATATGGCACCTCAATGCCCACCTATCACCTCCTGCTAAACCTGCCCCAGCAACTCCCCATGTCTCACAGTCGATGCCAAATTGCCAGATAACTTGGAGATGAAGGGGCAGGAGATGGGCGATTAGTCATTTCAGTGGCATGGCTACTCATTTAAGAGATTTGTATGTGCCTGTCAGTCTCGGGTTGTCATCTGGCCGGTATTTTGCCTGGCTGGTAAAAATTATGCTTGAGCCCAATGTTATTAATAGGGAAAAAAGATAAATATATAGGAAGGCCAGTATTTTTTTGCAGAAAAGGTGGCAACCCTACTGACAGGTGTAAAGTAATGGCAGCTGGAACGTGGATTAGAGTCCTGCAGCGGGTCGGGTACCCACGGGTTACCCGCAAAAATCTTTGGTACCCTGCGGGTTGAAGTTCCGGGTGCGGGTATAGACGCGAATTTGCGGGTCGAGCCAAAGGGTCTTCTCAATAACGATTTTTACTCCTTTTTTTCTGATCACGCTTCCGATGATGTCACTTCAGGTTTACAATGCCAGCACTTCCTGATTCTTGATGGTCAGCGGGTCTGGATTGCGGATAAGGTACTTGCGGGTTGGGTGGGATATCGGGTCCAAGCGGGTAAGAATGCGGGTCCGGGTTGCGGATTGCAGGCTGTGGGTATGGGTCGGGTACGGGTTCCAAAAAAATGGATCTGCGCAGGACTCTAATGTGGATGCCGGATTAAGCAGTGCTAGCAGTTTAATATGTCATCAATTCAAACCTTAGATATTTCGCCTTCTAATCCAGGCCATTGGGGGGGCACTATTTTATTTTATTATGGCATTAGTACAGCTACTGGTAAGAATATAATGGGAAATAAGCCTCTGTTTAGAATAACTCGTGCCCCTGTACACTTAGGGGGTTAATTTACTAAACTCAAAAACTCAAATTTTTCATGAAAAAAAACTAGAATTTTTTGATATTTATTAGACCCCGAAATCCGAATCTGAAAATCCTCCATCTCAGACCTGTCGAGGTTATGTATAAGTCAATGGGAAAAGTACCTTTTCCAATTTGAAGATATCGTGGTTTGCACTGGGTTTAGCCCAATAATCCGATAAATTTGGGGTTGAAAAAAATCGATTTGGGGAAAAAAGTCTGAAAAAAAATGTACGATTTGTGTTTTCGCTTGTTTTTTTCCAATCCGAATTATTCTAGTTAGTTTAGTAATAAATAAGATAAAAACTTCATCATGGGAGTTTGGTTGAACTTTTTTATTAAAATAATGATATAAAGTTGGATTTTAGTAAATAACCCTCTTAGGAATATAAATAATATACCCGAGTAGGGTATATTTTTCTTTAAATCTATTCAACTGCCATAATTTGCTCACATCACCCTCTAAGTTGGAATCAGGTTCTTACTGGAGCATTAAGGGCCCACCAGGGCTGAGAAACTAAGGGCTGAGAAACTAAGGGCCTCCCTAGCAGTCTTGGGGGCTGAACGCCAGCTGCACATTGCGCCACATCATTTTTTTTCTTTAGGCGGAGGTGGGCGATTGGGAGAGCGGGTCTGGGCCAGCGTGGTCCCATGAGAGCCAGGGCCCACAGAGTTTTTTTCCCGGTGTCCCACCAGCCCAGTCCAACCCTGATCGCAATTTAGTGCCCTTGATCGTAAATGAATTGCGTCTCCATGGCTTTCCAAGGCAGTGCTCATCTTATTATATGTTTATCTGTTCAGCCGAGGATGCTGGGAAATGCAGTTCAAGGGGGACAGAACAGTTTGGGGAGGAGTCACTTTAATCTCTGTGGTCAGAGGTACAAGTGAATTTCTTTGGAACATTTGGAAGATGAGTATGGATCATATTAGCCAATGGTTGGATATATGGATGCCTCAACTCAACTACAAGAGTTTGGGAGGTTTTCGGGCAATCTGAGATCTAACCAGTTGTGCCTGCGTCCAGGGGGTTGTTTCCCTAGAGTGGCCCCCCCTTTTACGTGCTGAGGTTATCTCAAGGGCAAATATGCCTTCGCCCCTTGGCTGCCAGTGTCTTTTGCCCTCTGTGTACAAAGCTCAGGCAAGTTGGGGAGGCAGAATTCACAGTTTAAAAGGTCAATCTGAGCCGGTCAAGCATCAAACATCCAAATAAAAGGCCTTGAATTCCAATGAGGGAGCATTTAAATGAGCCAGTGTTTTCCCATTTTAGCGTGTCCCTTTCTGCCCGGCCTGGCGGCATAAAGACGTCTGTTCATCAGAAATTGGAATCGGTCACACTGCAGCCACAGCCTGATGTGTGACAAGGGCAGAGGCGTGAAGAAGGGGTGTGGGGTCCCTGGGGGTGGGGGTTAACCCTCCTATTCTAGATACCGATATTATTAGGGGATGTTGTTATTAACATATAAATGGGACAAATACCTTTGGCCTTGCGTCTACGCGATTGCATGAAATTACCTCACGGCTTAGGATTCTCCGTCAACAAAGGCGGAATTTTATGGACAAAACAAAATATGTTCCTCTATAAATGGCGCACAATGCCAGGATGAAGATGTAGCGCCCCATCAATACCACCGGCCCCTCGTAAACGCGCCAAAGAAACTTTGTATTGTTTCATTAAACAGGTTGTACCCATAATGCTTAGAGCCATCCATTAGTTGATAATCTTGCTGGCTACCTCATTAAAGGGATTATATGCTCCATTACTCTTAGGCTGTGCAATGCGAGGGTATGGCTTATTGTGTGCCCAGAACATGCCTTCTCTGTTTATTTGTATTTATACTGATGGTGTGAGCTGCCATAAGTTTCCTTTTCATCGTTCTCGGTGCTGAGTTTAATCCAGGGATTCGGATATCATTACTATAATTGTTGGGAGTTTGCATGCTATTGGATACAGGCTCTGTCTCTAACTCAGGGAATTGTCTCTGTGTTCTCTCCACAGCGGAGCTGGAGTTCGTCCAGATAATCATTATCGTGGTGGTGATGATGGTGATGGTTGTGGTTATCACTTGTCTCCTAAACCACTACAAGCTCTCGGCTCGATCCTTCATCAACCGGCACAGCCAGGGGAGACGGCGAGAGGAGAACCTTTCCTCGGTAAGGTTACATACTGCACTCCTGCACTTATTTTCTAGCGAATAAGTTATGTGTAAATATATTTTTGCTGTTGAAGGCAGTATTTGTTTATCGTTTTCTCTTAAAACAGTGTATCAGAAGTCACTTCTCCTCTGGGGCTGGTTAATCAACGTGAAAATTAAAATTTAAAATAAGCTTCAGCATACTGAAATAAGAAACTTTCTAAATACAGCCAATTAGAAATACTGTACCGTTTTTGAAATAATCAAGTTTATCTTCACTATTCCCCTCTCCTAATTCTGTCTTCATTCAGGAGTTAGGTGTCAGATGAATGATCCAATATATCTTATAGGGGGGCTCCTTTTGCCTAGAAGATGCATTAGAGTTAACTCTATTAAAATCACCAGAAATCATGTCTCTCTACATGCAGAATTTGTGCAAAAGGCAGTTATTTTGTTAGATTTTGTTTGTACTGGAATAAGTTATTTAAATGAGCTCTAATTCATCTGCTAAGTAACTAACTGTCAATGAATATCTGACACCCAACTGCTGCATGAAGACAGAATGAAGAGAAACAGATGCTGAGTGAATATAAACTTGATTATTTCAGAAACAATGCAGAATTTTTAATTGATTGTATTTAGAAAGTTTCTTACTTCAGCACGAGGAAGCTTATATTAAATTTGCATTTATGCCATAGTTCTTAGTCATAGTACTTAGTCATATTACTTTAAACATGCCAACCCCCAAGTTGAAGGAGCATTTTTCACTACTTATATAATATCAACTTCGTGGTAATGTGCTGGGGGAGGGGGATGTGGATACAGGCCGCAGTCTCTGGTGGAAGTTTCATTTTGTTTTGGCAAAGGAAGCAGTTTGGCAGCTCTCGCTCTCGTAGTAAAAAACATTACATCTAACACATCTTTATTTTCTTACCCAGGAAGGAAATCTTTGGCCGTCAGAAAGCACAGTGTCAGGAAATGGAATCATAGAGGTAAGAGGAAATGCGTTCATCTACTCATACACAGAATTAAAGGGAGACGCCACCCAAATAGTTATTCTATGCAGTTTCCCAATATTCAGTCATTCCTCATTCTCACTGGGTTTATAGTTATGTGTAAAGGTCATTGCTATTGCCTGTCAGCGTCTGTCTGTCCCTTTTAACAATGTAACAGGAATAAGTTCTTCTCCAGGTCTGCTAGCCAGCTGTTTTTTTCTTTCTGTCCAGACCATGGGGCAGATTTGCTAAAGGGCGAAGTGACTAATGCTGGCGAAAATTCGCCAGCGTGACGTCATTTCGGCACTTCGCAGATTTACTAACGGACGCAGGCATAACTTCGCTAGCAAAAGAAACAGCCTGTAGCGATCATTCACACAGTCGAATTTTCGCTCTGGTGAATGGACGTTACTCCGCAAATTCACTAAGATGCGGATTTTACTAAACGTTACCTCATTCACCAGACTTGTCTTCGCCAGCTCAGACCAGGCAAAGTGCAATGGAGTGCATAGGACTTCCTCCCAAAAAACGCTGGCGTCTTTTCCCTTTTTTCAGAGCGATAGCCTGCAAAGGTCCATAAAAATTTTTTTGGGGTAACCGGGTTCCCCCCCTACATTTTCTAACATATGGTGCATAAACTATACACTGGGCTCATGTGTAGGGCAATATTTTCTTTATTAAGGTTCCCTGGACTCGTGTAATGTAATGTATTTGCTGAAACATATACGTCCATTGCTTTTTAATTTCCTGCCATATGTAACTTAGCCAATGCTAGCACATCTTCGATTTGATTGTCAAAGTAACGATGGCGCAACTTCGCCAGCGTTCGGCACCCTCGACGCAACTTCGCATTTTAGTGAATTAGCGTTGTCCTGGCGAATTTACGCCTGCCCAAGTATTGCAATCGCTGCTTAGCCGTCACTAGCAACGTTTCACCAGTTAGTGAATTTGCCCCTATATCGTTCAGGTCTGGACTGGGAGCAGAGCTCCTAGGCTAAACCCTGTACCAGATCATTATCAAGTCATGTTTTAATGTTTCTATATTGGTTTATTTGGGTCAAATAAAGGGAAATTACGGGACTAATAATAATACAGTAATTGCAATCCTGGGGAACAGGTTGGGTAACGTATAGGGCATTTTCATCATAGTCTAAATACATTGTCCCTTTTTGTTCTGGTTCCAGCAGCACATTTACACCCCTCGGCCATCGGACAGGCTCAGTGTTCCATCTTTCCTGCAGAGAGATCGTTTCAATCGATTCCAGCCTACGTACCCCTACATTCAGAATGAGATAGACCTTCCACCCACTATCTCCTTATCAGATGGCGAGGAGCCACCACCTTACCAAGGACCTTGTACCCTGCAACTCCGGGACCCTGAACAACAGATGGAACTTAACCGAGAATCTGTTCGGGCCCCGCCAAACAGAACCATTTTTGATAGTGACTTAATAGACAGCTCTGTGTACGGGGGTCCCTGCCCTCCAAGCAGCAACTCTGGTGTCAGTGCCACCTCCTACAGCAGCAACGGGAGAATGGAAGGACCCCCTCCAACCTATAACGAAGTCATAGGTCACTATCCCAGATCTTCATTTTACCATTGCCAGCAGCCGAACCTCGCCACGCCATCCATATTGGAAAGCAACAGACTTCAACCGGGGAATCATGGCCTTGACAGCACAATTACAAGGAGCAAAGATAAAGACAGGCAAAAAGGGCAACCGTTTTAGAGTTTAAAAAAAAAAGGAGCGAACAAAAAGAAATTTCAAAAAGACAATTAACACTCTGCACTTCTAACTGGTCCGTCCGGTTGTCGGAGAATCCTGCAACGTCAATGAAGTTGATCGCCTTTCTCAGCGACGGACGGGACCATGAAATCTAGAAGAGGAAAATCTTAAAGGGAGGAGTTTAATTTTAAAAAATTAAAAAAAAAAAAAAAAAAAAAGCAACTCCCTTCCTTTCCACTTCTTCCTGTATAAATATTTACATGTTATGTCTGGTTTTCGAATGCACAAGGAGGAAGAGCTTGCAATGATTTTTTTTTTTTATTATAATTTTTTATTTTGTCCCGCTGCATCGTGAAATCAAATCCTACCAAGTTGCTTTTATATTATTATTATTATTATTATAAATGTGTTTTTTTTCTATGTTTCCAAGTTAAGCCGTGTATGAATGCTTTACCCGACACCATCTCTATTTACATGGTATATATCATTTTTTTTTTCTCTTAATATCCCATGATAATGTTAAGGAAAAAAAAAAACATTTGCACAAAACTATTTGTTAAATATCTGCAATATAGAAATCTATATATAAATATATATGAAATACAAGAAGTGTATGCGTGGGTAGGTAGTGTTTTTTGTAATGCAAGAGGCCTCTCGCTATATATATATATTTTTTTTTTTTGCTTTTCTGAAACAGAAAAGTGAAAAAATTGAATTTTTTTGTTTTGTTTGAGTGCCAATTTCCGAAAGTGTGTTGTACGTTGTGTAAAAACAAAAAAGCAGGGGTTTAGAGTTATTTATATAAATGTTGAAAAGAATTTTGCACTATTTTTTGATATGAATATACCAGTGCTTGTGTTAGCAAAAAAAAAAACAACAAATAACGTCTACCACACTTAAAATGTAGAATTTTCTTTTTTTTTTTCAAATTCCTTATAGTATCAAAAAGATTAAAACGGGAATCCCTGGGGGGGAAATGCATCTTGGTATTGTTCTGGAAAGCATCTCCATGTATTTATTTAATTGAAAGAATTGAAACTGTAGAAAGCTTTAGCTCTGACTGGATAAGGGGTTGGAGTGGGTCCTGTTGCATTGCACACTCATGAATTTTTTTTTGTTGATACAGATATCTGGAAACCTGTTATCCAGAAAGCTCCAAATTACGAAAGAGCGGTCTCCCATAGACTCCATTTTATCCAAATAATCCAAATTTTTAAAAATCATCATCTTTTTCTCTGTAATAGTACCTTGAACCTGATCCGATTTAAAATAAATGACTCCTTATTGGAGGCAAAACCATTCATTTTATGGGGAGGCACATTTATCAAGGGTCGAATTTTGAACTGATGTGAGGTTTTTTTTTTAAACTCCCATAAATTTGAAATTCAACTAATCAAAATGTATTAATAAAATAAAATTTTTCAAACTCAAACGAATTTAAACAACCTGAAAACTCGAATTTGAATCGAAATTTGATCAAACTAATTTTGTAGTTGTTTTAGGCCTCCCTGGCATTCAAGTTTATTTCTGAGAAGTCGAATTGAATTTGAATAATTCCCTAATTTGACAGTTTTCACCATGATTTTCTAGTAGATTTAAGGTGACCATACAAGGGCCGATAAAAGCTGCCGACAGACCAAGCTCGCAGCTTATTGGCCCGTGTATGGTCCCTCCGACGGGCTTCCCCAATCCATATCTGTTCGTTGATGCGGTCCCGCAATCCGACCACCTGTTACCCTTCGTTATGATACGGATCGGATCAGCCCGATATCGCCCCAACTCAAGGTGTGCATATCGGAGCGAGATCTCTCTGTGAATGGCCACCTTTAGGGCATGAAGTTCTAATTTATGGAAGAACTTAATTTGAGTTTAATAATTCCCTAGTCAAATTTGACATTGACAAATTTTGACCATGATTTCTAGTAGACTTATGGTGGCCATACATGACCGATAAAAGCTGCCGACAAACCAAGTCGGCAAATTATTGGCCCGTGTAAGGGTCCCTCCGACGGGCTTCCCCAATCCATATCTGGCCGCATCTATCCTTTGATGCGGTCCCACAATCTGACCGCCAGTTACCCTTCGTTATGATCCGATCGTGGGCCCCTAGGGTCTAAGTCTACTAGAAAATCATGGTCAAAACTGTTAAATTAGGGAATCACCCACCTCAAGGTTTGACATCGCCAAAATAGCGGATCTCTCCGTGTATGGCCACCTTTGCATAAAGTTCTAATTTATGGAAAGATCCATTATGCGGAAAACTCCAGGTCCCAAGCATTCTGGATAGCAGGTCCCATACCTGTATGCGGATATCAATATAAAATCATAACATTGTAATGGAACTATCGGCACCAGTGGGATTCCATCTAAAAGCAAATATTTGATGCCTTTTACCATCAGGGGCAAATGTAGCCAGCTGTGGGCTAACATATTTCTGGGTCCCACCACCATCCCACAAATGGCTCACATTCCCTTGCAGAGAGGGGTTAGTGGGCCGACAGATACAGCTAGGTATGGTAATTGTGGGGGATCTTTTTGAGCCCTTGCTTTCTACGCATCCTTCAGATTTCATAAATATTTCTCTGGTACATGAAACTCATCCCACATCTTTCAGTGTGCATACTCTGCCCCCCCCCTCCAAAAAAAATAATAATTGTGTGCTGCTGAAATACAACAGGTGGTTCAGACTTATTAGAAAAAAAAATAAACTTGCATCAATCAAATTGAAAGATTGAAGACGCCGTAGGATTTAACGTTGTTCTTTTCTGGCTCAGTTCTCATTGTACATCAGTTGTCATTCAGTACATTCCCTCCTAGACCAGGACAAAAAAGTGTTCGGGAAATATTCATAAATAAAAAAAAATTGGTTAAATAAATTTCATTTTTCAAAAGACCTATTTCATATTGTTTGTTTTTTTGTTTTTTTTTATTATTTTGTTTGCATATAGTTTTAAACATGCCTTTTACAGCTTCATGATACAGATATGCCTTTATAATATAACAGGTATGGGATCTCCCATCTGGAAATCCATTATTGGGAAAGCCCTGAAATACAGAGCGAAAAGAGAAAAGAAATTGCTACTTATTTGATTGCTTTTACTTTTTTCCGGGATAATTCTAATTAAGTTTTGTGTTTTAAATGTTTCTTTAGTAGCCTTAAGGCGCATGGCTTAAAATATGAAGACCTTTTATTTGTAAACGCCTAGGTTCCAAGAATTCTGGACAAAAGATCCCATATCTCTGTTATTTTTGCAACTGTATAAATTAATGTCCATTTTACCTAGACTGTACAGATGTGAGAGTCTTAGAAGGGGTAGAGGTTAGAAAATGTCATCCTCCCAGAGAAATTGCACGGTTTTTTTTAGAAAAAAAAATTCTTATTTTATGGTTATGTTGTCATCGGCCTTATCAAGATGTCATAGCTGATCTCTAAGGCAGCTTCTACTTCTACTGGGCTTCTTTATCCTCCATCCAAAAAGTATTTGTGGTTTCTATTTATCGCACTTTAAAGGGGTTATTTATTAGAGTCTGAATGCCAAAAACCTGAAAAAATTTAGTTTTTTACTATAAAATCTGAACTTTTAGTGAAAAAAACCACCTTGGATTTTTCGAGATTTATTATACCCTGAAGATAGAAAAAGTCAGAATCCCAAAATCTGGAATCTCAGACCTACTGAGGTTGTATATAAGTCAATGGGAGAGGTCCCTGTCCTATTTGGAAGTTTCTGTGGTCTGCGCTGGAATTAGGCCAAATATCCAACTATTTCTGACTTTTTGGGCAAAAAATAGAAAAATTTAGCGATTTGGGGAAAAAAACTCACACGATTCAGATTTTCGTTCGATTTTTCCATATTTGTCCCTGATCCGATTTAATCATGAATTTTTAATAAATAAGGTCCAATCGTGGATTATAGTTTGGTCGGACTTTTTTTTTATTAAAATACTCAGATAAATTCGGACTTAGATAAATAAGGCCTGGAGTGAGAGGATGAGCTTGTTGCAGTTGAAATCCTAATCTGGCTACCTCGCAGTATGATGGAGATAAAATATTGGTGGTAAAGTCCTTACTATGGCACAAATGACTGTTATATTGATCGGTCTAATCCACACGTATTGGAACTGGCGTTTCTCGATTGTGCCAGTACCAATGATTAGACCCAAATCACCGCACTTTCTATTTAGCAAGTCAAACACCGCTTAGTGGCCTAGTCTGATATCCGCACCCTGTCCTATACCATATGTACCAGGGGCCCTTTTGTGTAATATTGAATGATTTATTAGTCAATCCCTCATCGTACAAGTGAAATCGTGATCCTCCCCAAACCTGTGCTTCTTCAATGCTGGCACAGCTAGGTGGTGGTGATAAAATCAAATTAATATGCTTTCTGAGACCATACTGTACCCCATCACAGTCTCATTTCCATACCAGGCCTCTTTATGTCCCAAAGGCACCTGTTTTCCCACCCACACTGGGGTTATAAATACCTGTGGCCCCCAAAGGTATTAATAAAAATTAAAAAAAAAATTAAAAACTGTAGCAACATGCTAAAATATTTATGTAATTGAAGATTTGTCAAACTTCTATTGCATTGAACTTCACTTCAATACAGGCTTGTGAGTGCACACTAGCTGCCATGCTGATTGGTGGCTATTTCTTTAAGGCCAGCCAATCAAAATGATGTCATGAATCATGTCTTATGTTAACGGCACACTGTTTCTGCCAATGGGCATCATAAGAAAATGCCCATGTGTGCATCGTTCGGCAAGAATTATGTGAAAATGGCCCATGCAGGAGAGGTTTCTAAGGGGTTGGGGTGATTTTTGACATTTTGGTGCCCTGTTTTGGAAAATATTTATTTTGGCATTTAGTTGTCCTTCAATGAATATCTGTATAAGTTTCAGTGGCATGATTAGTGCAGCCAATCGGAGAGAGGATGACACTAACATGTGCCAGATTTCCAATCAGCATGGATACGCATCTATATTATACACACTTTACTCTGACCTTTGTCAACCAATCACATATTGGCTTTTGTTATTCTAAGAGTATTAGACCAGTAAATGCTTACTGCTGATTGGTTGAGATAACTGAGTTGGGCAGACTTTGTCCTGTTTCTCTGTAACCCTCATCTGGATTCTTTCTTCAGTGAAATTCCAGTCCCATGGGCAGGATTATATGGCAACGCTTCCTGCCCGTACCCACTGAGGCCACATGCCCGTCCTTGCATCGTAACCTGAGCATGACCGCCCTTTCCAGATGTTTGACTTGTGCGGAAGGGAATTTCATTTGTGTTTTGTCAGCTGAGTGCCTTATCAACCCCTGTAGTGTTGGCATTGGGAGGCAAAGCTTGTGTCACATGAGTTCCACTTGTTTGCATGAGTCACATGTAACAAGTGACTTTTTAGGTGGATGACAGTTTGTGGGGACCAGCATGCAGCTGATCTAATCAGTGGGGAATGTTAAGAAACCATATTGTGTATCTCCTTCCTGGAAAGGTCTTGTGGTGGTGGCGGCATATTGTGTATAGTAAAGGGGGCCATACACATAGAGATCCACTCGTTTGGCGATTTTGTCAAACAAGTGGATCTCTCCCCAATACGCCCACCTTGAAGTGGGTGATATCGGCTGATCCGGTCTTGGGCCCTAGGGTCCACATAGTGTCTATAGTAAAGGTGGCCATACACATAGAGATCCACTCGTTTGGCGATTTCGTCAAACGAGCAGATCTCTACCCGATAGCGGGCTGATTCCGATCCTAGGGCCTAACAAATGGATCATAATGTATGGGATACAGGCAACAAACGGATGCGGTTCGCGTTCCGATGGGATTTTTACCCCTGCCCAATCAACATCTGCCCGACTTTCGGCCAGATATTGATCGGGGAAGCCCGTCGGAGGGCCCCACACACCAATAAGCTGCCGACTCGGTCTGTCGGCAGCTTTAAACGGCCTATGTATGGCCAGCTTAAGGCAAGATGTGTAACTGTGGGATAGTGCATATAATAAAGCAAGATGGTGTCAAGGGTAGAGAGTGTAACTGCTGAATATTGTGTGTAGTAAAACCTGATATGTCTATTATGGGATGTTGGGATTTGTAGTTTACTGCTAGCTGAAAAACTACCAGTTGGATTGTAAGTGGACAGAGGCTATTTTTCTGAGTGCTCTGCCACCTTTAGGGGCAGTTCTTCTCCCATGATGCCTGTGTTTGCCAAGCAATATACCTGTATATGGTATACACAAGCTCTTGTGGATCTTATAGGGATCCAGCCCTCCTACCTTGTATCACTGTGCCTCTCTGTGATTGGTGCTTCTTTCTTAAAGCAATCAGCTGTTTGCACCAGCTTGTAACTGGGGGAATTTTTACAAATGGCGTCATTGAAATACAGAAAAAACTTTGAGCCAAAAGCTCATAAACCCCACTCCCCAAATGCTGCCGAGTATGAGCTAAGAATAAATGTGCAGCTCCACTCTGAATGAGCTGAAGGGCATTTAGGGCAAGGAACAAGTTCCCCTTTAAAAAAAAACTTTGCATATAATCTATTCTATCTGTTCTACCTCTCTGCAAAGTTCAATGTATATTGGGGTCAGTGACGTAGCGCTGTATCATGAGCTTTGATTATTGCCGTTAATATGGCTTTTTTTTTTATGTAATGTCTGCTTATATCTTGCCCTCTTCCTCTAACAGATTGTCATTATAACCTCATCCTGGTTGATATCGTCAGTGACCCTAGCAACCAGTTCAGATTTGAAAGGGAGTGCTGCAAACTAAAAAACTGTAAACTAGGTATCAGCCCGATATTATTCAGTAAGGATCATTGCACTTTTTATTTAATAGGATCTAAACATTTTACCATCACATCTTTGAAATAGGCATACTCATTGGTTACTGTCGCAAATAAAACCTGCTGGATTTTTAAAAAAACTACAAAATACTATGTATGTCAGAAAAGCATGGGTTTTGGGTATGTTTCCTATAAAAGCTGGTCATAACTGTAGATAAGAAGTCATGGGGCAGATTTATTAAAATACAATGTTCAATATATCTTGAAAATTTTGAGTTTGAAACAACAACGAGCCGCTATAGTCATAGGCATATTTTAAGCATTCGGGCTAATTTATAACTAGTATGGTGGGCTGAGATCTGTCAATATCTGGTGTGCCCTGCAAAGATAAAATGAGTACTATCATTGCCCTACTTTTCAACCCAAATTTATATAACCCATGTTATATTTAGAAATGTTGTTGCTAAGCCATTAGTTTATTTATAAAAAAAAAAAAACACACACACAGTGCACATCTTTGCTGCATCATTGCTGTAAAGTCTAAGCTATTCAGGCTTCCTTTATGTCATTACAATATACCACTGGAAGCGGGCAACTGAGTGAAGTGCTCTCCTATTATTTCTGTAGAACACATCTACAAGACCTCCCCAACTGTCCACTCTGCAACACTCCAGCAAGGAATGACCAATGAACAAGGGCTGAAATGATGATTTAATGGGCTCACTATAGGGCAGATTTATCAACATTAGAATTTGAGATTTATCTCCATAAATTGAGAATTTAAATTTCCTGAAATTAGAATATTGGAGATTTATTGAGCGTAAAAAATGTAAAAAGAAGTTTCTTCTCAAAGCTGGTGAGTTCATGTAGAATACAACGGGAGTTGTCTTTTCAAAGTACAAGCTATTTTTAAATTTGGGTTTTTGAGAATAATTAAAAATTTGGGATGCGCCGAATCCAGGATTCAGCCAAGATTTGGCATGTTTCAGCAGGATTTGATTTGGCAGAATCCAAGTGCCTGGTGGAACCAAATCCAAAAATCACATGGAAAACATGGAAATCAAACATTTTTTAACCAAAACCACGGTTTTCTTTGACCCTCTTTTCCCATAATTACATATACAAATTAGGGTTCGGTTTAGTATTTGCCGAATCTTCCACAAGGCTTCAGGATTCGCCCGAATCCTAAAATAGAGTATTTGGTACATCCCTTTTAAAAAATTAAGGGTAAAGTGTGATTTTACAGCATTCACGTTTCTAAGCACTTGCGTTTTTGAGTTTTTCCATAAATAGTATTCTAGAGTTTATTCAAATTGTAGAAAATTCAAACTTTGATAAATGTGCCTCGAAGACACATTTCTGAAAATTTCAGATCGGTTGGTTCATTTCTGGATAAATTGGCTGTGCATTGAAGTTTCAAATATCAACTCATCCCCTTGGAAAGATCAATATTTTCTCTTATTTCAGTTTCCCCTCACATGGCCATGACTCCGAGTGCCTCTATAAGTCATTAAAATGTTGACTGATGCACAAATATGCCAAGTAAATGTTCCATAAGAAAGAAATGCCTTTTTTTCTAATGAAATTCCACTTTAGGATTAGTAAAGACCATATTCCTCTTCTTAGCTTAGCTTGTCGCTGGGGGAGTAAATATCAAGTTTCCTGACTTTGTTTTTTCTTGAAAGCCTTCAAAGGACGTAAGTTTAAAAGAAAAACAGCTTTTGATTAGAATTTTTGTAAAATAATTTTAAAAATTGAGAAAAAAAAATCTAAAATTGCACTAAACTTTGGATATAGGGATAATTAAAATGTGCAATTAAAGGAGCGGTCTGCGTCTGAGATTCTTAACGGTTTCTGCACATTCTTAAGGACATTAGAATATATTCCCCCAGGTCTAACTGTATAATAATGGGCAATTATTCTTATTTCTGTATGCTTCTTCCAAAACAACCTCTGCTTCAACTATTGCTGTACAAGTTTAGCTCTTCAAAGGTTTCTTATCTTTCTTTCCAGAAACTTCCGTGGACTATATATATCTGTATGAAGTATGTACTATAGAAATCACATTCTGTTTCAGTTGACTTATATAAAATATTTACAGCACATCCAATGCAGTACTTAGAGTTTTTCCTCAAGACGTTTTTAAGCATTTTATTGTGTATGCACATGTTACTTGGATGCCAGTTTCGCTTACCGTGTATTAATGGTTTATACGTCAGAAAAAAAAAAAAGCTGCAATACTTATATATGGAATTGCTTCTCTTTTTACACCGATTTTATGGCACAACTTCTTGGCCACTTCATCTTGTCCCATTTACTTGCTGCAAAATAAGAAGGGTTGTCCAATATTTTGGATTCGGCCGAATCCTTTGTGAAAGATTTGGCTGAATACCGACTGAATCCGAACCCTAATTTGCTTATGCAAATCAGAGAGGGTGGGAAAAAGAGACGTGCACAGTTTTGTGTCACATGATTTTAAGGATTCTGATTCGTTTCAGCCAGGAACACAGATTCGGCCAAATCCGAATCCTGCTGAAAATGGCCGAATACCGAACCGAATCCTGGATTGTGTGCATCCCTAATCCATAATAAGGATTCTTTAAATATGGTGCACGGATTTTTGCGGTCACAGTGCATAGCAATGAATTACACAAAAAGGAGCTTTATAAATACGTAGTTTATTTGACACCAATTTTTTTAATTTTTTTGCATGAATTATTTTATGCCTCAAATAGCTAGTTATCCCCATATGTGCATAAATACAATTTGGTGTTCATTTAAAAAATAATATAAACATATTCACAAATTGACAAAAAAGTTTTTTTGAAACCCGTCCACAGTCTCCGCTAGCATATTGCATGCTAAAGTTTTTCTGCTAACCAGTAACATTTCTTTTTCATTTTACGTTTATATCCAGAGAAGTATTGCAGCTTTTTATTCAAAAAAATAAAAGCATTCCTTTGAATTACCGCAATTATTTAACAAGTATTGGGGATCCTGCCTTGTACTGTTTTAGGGTCCAAGGGAGGTCCGTTGTGTTATATTATGTGTTCTCTCTCTTTCTTACTGTTATCTAAGGGATTCAATAAACCTTACCGCTCACTTGCTTTGAAATTTCAGTTGTTGGCTCTAAAGACACAGAACTGTTATATTTGACTTTACAGTCATAAGCACAGATTTTTGTTGGGTTCACTGTCCTTTTTTTTTGTTTTTTTTTCTCTATGAAACTGTGGTCAGATTGCAGAGATCACAATAAAAAATGTAATTTCAACCTCAGAATATTTCCAGTGTCTTTTTTTTTTTTTAAATTATTTTCAGGACAACTAATTAAAAAAAATATTGATGGAAATGCAGTATATTTTGAATTTTAAGCAATCCTGGATTTCTGGCTTGGGCACCCCCAAGTGACCGGGTTCTTAGCACCCAGCGGGCCCTTTGAGCGAACACCCCTCCCCCGCTTGAGCGTGCATATGCGCTGGAAGACTGGGCCTTTGTGTCCTTGCAACAAATACGATTCTGATTTTTAGACCTTGGGCTTATTTATAAAGTAAAGCTTTTTTGAAAAATTTAAATCTGTTCAATTTCTAGAAATAATAAATTTTTTTGTCAATGTTAGGAGGGAAACATTGTAACATATATTACTATATTACTATATTGACATGGAGAACAAATTTTATTCAAACTGCCCTCGAAAAGTCTGTGAAATATTTTTTCATACCAAATTTATTTAAAATTGTTAAAGTTGAAAAGGTGAAAACTATATATTTTTGGCAAAAAATGTGCCCTTTCTTATGAAATAAAGCTTTTAATCAATAGATGAATATGGCTGGATAGGAAAATTCAACCTAAAATGATTTTTTTTTCTCCAATGGGCCGGATTCAAATCCATGAAAAAATGCTATTTAATGGTTTATCACGTGAAAACTTCTGGGTGAGATTAAATTTGAGGAGAAACAAATTTACTCCTAATTCACTATCAGTTTTTCCCATAGACTGAGATAATTTTTTGTTTATCATTGAATTGCTGCTAAGCAAGTCTGGAATTGAATTTAAATTGAAGCTTTTCTCATCAAAGTGCATCTGGCCATTTGTGTGAAATAAGTTTACTCAAATTTAAAAGAACATTTTATGTGTTTTTATACATGATGTTACATAGCTGAAAAAACAATTAGATTCATAGACCGATCATAGACACATGAACAAGATACATGAACTGTCTAAAGTCATACCAGGTGAAACCATTCCGGGTTATTATGGAAATAACCTGTCAGCAACAGCAACATTAATACAAAATGAACACATCGGGACATGAAGGAACCAGTACGAGAAGACTGAGATGGTAGGTCAAGATGCATACAGTACAAAAAGATAGCTCAATAAGTAGATAGTAGGCAAAGATGGAGACAGCAGGACAAGACAGCAATAGTAGATTGGAGACTAGGTTGGAGTAGGTGGAGACTACAGTGGAGACAGTAGGCAAGATAAAGGCAGTAGGAGACAGTAGACAAAAATGGAGACAGTAGGACAAGGTAGAGACAGTAGGACAAAAACAGTACAAGAAGAGAGTGGGGCAAGCTGACGACAGTAGGGCATGATTGTCAGGACTGCCAGAAGTACCCGCTGTTTACATTCCCGGCGGTCACAGTGAAGATCCAAGATGGCGGCGCCCATGCTGAACACATGGCTGCAGCGTCGCTGCATGATGATGTCATCGCTGGTGCCGGGATCTCGTCATAAAAGGGCGCCCAAAACACTGTGACGGCGCCCAAGAATAGGATTTGCTGCCATTAATCCTGGGTTCCTGTTTGTGTTTCCTGATTCCAGCCTGATTCCAGCCTGTTTCCAGCCTGTTTCCAGCTCCCAGCCTGATTCCTGCTCCCAGTCTGTTTCTAGCTCCTACCTTGGTTCTGACCCCCTGCCTGAACTCTTGATATTTGCATCTGATCTGCCTGCTCTCGTTAACTCCTGCCTGTGACCACTACTACTGATTCTGCTTAACCCTTTGGATACCGCGACCTTGCTCCCTCAAGAGGGCTTCCTCCTTGATCCAGACTACCTCCCTGGAGGGAGCTCCCGGCTCCCTGACAATGATGGAGATTAAGATGGAGAAAGTAGGACAAAATGGTGACAGTGGTAAGTTGGAGACAGTAGACAAAGATGTAGCCAGTAGGGTAAGTTGGAGACAGTAGACAAAGATGTAGACAGTAGGGTAAGTTGGAGACAGTAGACAAAGATGTAGACAGTAGGGTAAGTTGGAGACAGTAGACAAAGATGTAGCCAGTAGGGTAAGTTGGAGACAGTAGACAAAGATGTAGACAGTAGGGTAAGTTGGAGACAGTAGACAAAGATGTAGACAGTAGGGTAAGTTGGAGACAGTAGACAAAGATGTAGCCAGTAGGGTAAGTTGGAGACGGTAGACAAAGATGTAGCCAGTAGGGTAAGTTGGAGACAGTAGACAAAGATGTAGACAGTAGGGTAAGTTGGAGACAGTAGACAAAGATGTAGACAGTAGGGTACGTTGGAGACAGTACACAAAGATGTTGAAAGTAAGGCAAGATGAAGACAGTAGACAAAGATGTAGACAGTGTAAGTTGGAGACAGTAGACAAAGATGTAGACAGTAGGGTAAGTTGGAGACAGTAGACAAAGATGTAGACAGTAGGGTACGTTGGAGACAGTACACAAAGATGTTGAAAGTAAGGCAAGATGAAGACAGTAGACAAAGATGTAGACAGTGTAAGTTGGAGACAGTAGACAAAGATGTAGCCAGTAGGGTAAGTTGGAGACAGTAGACAAAGATGTAGACAGTAAGGTACGTTGGAGACAGTAGACAAAGATGTAGACAGTAGGGCAATATGACAAAAGAAACACTCTATATTCATGTAGCTCAACCTGCAATTCTTCAGTTACTGTTGAAATACAACTCCCAGTACCAAGCCATGGCCAAAGGGAACTGGAAGTCTTAGCTCAACAGCAGCTGAAAGATCACTTTAGAAGCAGCCTTAGTGCACATCAAAGACCTGTATGCAGGCCCTACAACCACACAATCTCCTAATATCTTTTATGGGTGATACAGGGGATATAACTGCTCATTTTCCTTTTTTTGCACAAGCATGTAGCCAACCAACCTTCCCACCCCTCATTTCACTTCTCCTTTATCGTCTGCAAAGCAGTAATTTGCTCTCCACGCTGAAGTGACAAGCATTTAACACATGGCACGCTGGAATGGCAACGCAGACAAAACACATCTATTTAGGGCTCTGCAGTTCAAAGGAGCCGCTGTGCAGGTAATTTAGGTGTCAGGTTTTCCCTTTCTCTCATGCGTAGCTCACTAAATGGAAACATTTCATGGGTATGGCTGGGATTTGCCATGAAGGATTAAAGGGCAAGTCCGCCCGAATAGTGATAAATTGAAGAAAAAATGTTTTGTTTTTATTTTGCATAATGTGTTTTGCCCCCACACCTCAATATTGGCAGTGCAGAGGAAGCCAAGTTCCTTATGAGAGCGACAAGTCGCCTTTACATACACTGAATTGATGGTGCTGCAGTTCCACAGCCCTGTATATGGTACGTGTTCAGTGGTTTTAGAATATGAATTCATTCCACAGAAACATTTCCCCAGCATATAGTGGCAGATCTGCCTGGTCCCGAAATGAGTCAGTAAATCTGGGGGGTGGGGAGCTGCTTAATCCGCAGTTTCTCTTTAGTTTGAGCGTGTGCGCTATAAATATATGAATAAAAATGTAACAACGGAATAAAAAGTCAAACTGCTTTTCAGCCAGTGAAGGGAGGGGGCTCATTCTATTTTATTCTGTGTTTGACACAATCAGTGTCTGGGAAAAGGCGAAAAGTTTGACTGGTACTGCAAGGTCTTACTGAATAATTTAGCTGCACCCGGGAATGACTGTGCAGGTTATGTGAGATCTGTAATTACTCTGCCAGCCTGCCAAAAAAAGGAGGAATTTTTTCGTTGTCATAGAGACTCATTCCTGGCCTCTCTATCAATGTAGGGGTTACAGATCTCTGCAGTAACTGCTAATCAGTCTGTGGGGCAAACTAACCTTTCACATATGCACATTAGTGATGACCCACAGGTTGGGCGGGTTCAGGTCGACTTCCGCACAAAGTTTGCAACCTTCCTGTGCCCCACTTCTGCTGCACGCGCTCCTTTTTATATACCCAATGTCACTGCAGGGCGGGCACGTGTATTTGAGGAGCGGGTTAGGGTTGGTTGTGGGTCGCGCTTTTCTCGACCTGTACATAATGTAACTGTATAATATATAGGCACAGATATACCCCCATCTTTCCCCCAACCACTGTCACAGTGTAACCCCCATATCATATATGCACATAATGTAACTGTATAATATATAGGCACAGATATACCCCCATCTTTCCTCCAACCACTGTCACAGTGTAACCCCCATATCATATATGCACATAATGTAACTGTATAATATATAGACACAGATATACCCCCATCTTTCCCCCAACCACTGTCACAGTGTAACCCCCATATCATATATGCACATAATGTAACTGTATAATATATAGGCACAGATATACCCCCATCTTTCCTCCAACCACTGTCACAGTGTAACCCCCATATCATATATGCACATAATGTAACTGTATAATATATAGGCACAGATATACCCCCATCTTTCCTCCAACCACTGTCACAGTGTAACCCCCATATCATATATGCACATAATGTAACTATATAATATATAGGCACAGATATACCCCCATCTTTCCCCCAACCACTGTCACAGTGTAACCCCCATATCATATATGCACATAATGTAACTGTATAATATATAGACACAGATATACCCCATCTTTCCCCCAACCACTGTCACAGTGTAACCCCCATATCATATATGCACATAATGTAACTGTATAATATATAGGCACAGATATACCCCCATCTTTCCTCCAACCACTGTCACAGTGTAATCCCCATATCATATATGCACATAATGTAACTGTATAATATATAGGCACAGATATACCCCCCATCTTTCCCCCAACCACTGTCACAGTGTAACCCCCATATCATATATGCACATAATGTAACTGTATAATATATAGACACAGATATACCCCCATCTTTCCCCCAACCACTGTCACAGTGTAACCCCCATATCATATATGCACATAATGTAACTGTATAATATATAGGCACAGATATACCCCCATCTTTCCCCAACCACTGTCACAGTGTAACCCCCATATCATATATGCACATAATGTAACTGTATAATATATAGACACAGATATACACCCATCTTTCCCCCAACCACTGTCACAGTGTAACCCCCATATCATATATGCACATAATGTAACTGTATAATATATAGGCACAGATATACCCCATCTTTCCTCCAACCACTGTCACAGTGTAATCCCCATATCATATATGCACATAATGTAACTGTATAATATATAGGCACAGATATACCCCCATCTTTCCTCCAACCACTGTCACAGTGTAACCCCCATATCATATATGCACATAATGTAACTGTATAATATATATATGCACAGATATACCCCCCATTTTTTCCACAGCCCATACACATCACCTGTACTTAATGTGCAATTATATTATACTGCATTAGTACAAATTGCTTCTTGAGGTTTAGTCACAATCAAAACAAACATTATACAGACTATAAAACTGTGGCTGTTTTTACCTAGGAAGAGAAGGTGCCATATTGTTTGTTTCTCTGAAATATACTTACTCGTACTCTAGAAGGTGGATTAGTGTTTTCACACTAACAATGCAAAAATAAGTGAAAGGTTCTCTTCTGCCTCCTACGGGAGGAACACTATCAGCATAAACCCAAGAAACAGAAAAAAGCAGAAAAGGAAATCGAAATAAACTATAGAGGCTTTAGCATTTTACAATGTCACAGATCCTCTCTGATCCCCATCGTAAGCAGCAGTCCTGTCCTGCTTTATGGCTGAAATTCTAGCTATCTGTATAACAGAGCATTCTGTCCCAGTGGCTGCACAGATCATATCTGATCCCCATTGTAAGCAGCAGTCCTGTCCTGCTTTATGGCTGAGATTCTAGCTATCTGTATAACAGAGCATTCTGTCCCAGTGGCTGCACAGATTCTATCTGATCCCCATTGTAAGCAGCAATCCTGCCCTGCTTTATGGCTGAGATTCTAGCTATCTGTATAAAAGAGCATTCTGTCCCAGTGACTGCACAGATCCTATGTGATCCCCATTGTAAGCAGCAGCCCTGCCCTGCTTAATGACTGAGATTCTAGCTACCTGTATAACAGAGCAGTCTGTCCCAGTGGCTGCACAGATCCTATCTGATCCCCATTGTAAGCAGCAGTCCTGCCCTGCTTTATGGCAGCTGAGATTCTAGCTATCTGTATAACAGAGCATTCTGTCCCAGTGACTGCACAGATCCTATGTGATCCCCATTGTAAGCAGCAGCCCTGCCCTGCTTTATGACTGAGATTCTAGCTATCTGTATAACAGAGCATTCTGTCCCAGTGGCTGCACAGATCCTATCTGATCCCCATTGTAAGCAGCAGTCCTGCCCTGCTTTATGGCTGGGATTCTAGCTATCTGTATAACAGAGCATTCTGTCCCAGTGGCTGCACAGATCCTATCTGATCCCCATTGTAAGCAGCAGTCCTGCCCTGCTTTATGGCTGAGATTCTAGATCTGTATAACAGAGCATTCTGTCCCAGTGGCTGCACAGATCCTATCTGATCCCCATTGTAAGCAGCAGTCCTGCCCTGCTTTATGGCTGAGATTCTAGCTATCTGTATAACAGAGCATTCTGTCCCAGTGGCTGCACAGGTCCTATCCGATCCCCTTTGTAAGCAACAGTCCTGCCCTGCTTTATGGCTGAGATTCTAGCTATCTGTATAACAGAGCATTCTGTCCCAGTGGCTGCACAGGTCCTATCCGATCCCCTTTGTAAGCAGCAGTCCTGCCCTGCTTTATGGCTGAAATTCTAGCTATCTGTATAACAGAGCATTCTGTCCCAGTGGCTGCACAGATCATATCTGATCCCCATTGTAAGCAGCAGTCCTGTCCTGCTTTATGGCTGAGATTCTAGCTATCTGTATAACAGAGCATTCTGTCCCAGTGGCTGCACAGATTCTATCTGATCCCCATTGTAAGCAGCAATCCTGCCCTGCTTTATGGCTGAGATTCTAGCTATCTGTATAAAAGAGCATTCTGTCCCAGTGACTGCACAGATCCTATGTGATCCCCATTGTAAGCAGCAGCCCTGCCCTGCTTAATGACTGAGATTCTAGCTACCTGTATAACAGAGCAGTCTGTCCCAGTGGCTGCACAGATCCTATCTGATCCCCATTGTAAGCAGCAGTCCTGCCCTGCTTTATGGCAGCTGAGATTCTAGCTATCTGTATAACAGAGCATTCTGTCCCAGTGACTGCACAGATCCTATGTGATCCCCATTGTAAGCAGCAGCCCTGCCCTGCTTTATGACTGAGATTCTAGCTATCTGTATAACAGAGCATTCTGTCCCAGTGGCTGCACAGATCCTATCTGATCCCCATTGTAAGCAGCAGTCCTGCCCTGCTTTATGGCTGGGATTCTAGCTATCTGTATAACAGAGCATTCTGTCCCAGTGGCTGCACAGATCCTATCTGATCCCCATTGTAAGCAGCAGTCCTGCCCTGCTTTATGGCTGAGATTCTAGATCTGTATAACAGAGCATTCTGTCCCAGTGGCTGCACAGATCCTATCTGATCCCCATTGTAAGCAGCAGTCCTGCCCTGCTTTATGGCTGAGATTCTAGCTATCTGTATAACAGAGCATTCTGTCCCAGTGGCTGCACAGGTCCTATCCGATCCCCTTTGTAAGCAACAGTCCTGCCCTGCTTTATGGCTGAGATTCTAGCTATCTGTATAACAGAGCATTCTGTCCCAGTGGCTGCACAGGTCCTATCCGATCCCCTTTGTAAGCAGCAGTCCTGCCCTGCTTTATGGCTGAAATTCTAGCTATCTGTATAACAGAGCATTCTGTCCCAGTGGCACAGATACTGTCTAAAATCCAATGTATATGAAATATCACTTCCAAGATTGATTAGCAGAGCAACTAAAAGAACTAAAACTAAAATAACAAGACACAGAAACAACTTTGCTATAGTTTTAAGATAAATTAAAGTATATTATTATTGGGTATTTTGAGTGAAAGAAACATCATAGACATGCATAAAAGAAAAAACAGGAATTTGAAGATGATGGTGTCTCTTTAAAGGAATATTCTTTTGAATTTTCCAGGGTGAAACAGAACTGCCTCTCCCTGGTTACTTTCCAGCCATATAAATTATTGGTGTAAACGCGTCGGCCAGCGGCCCAGGTGCGTCTCAGAAGGTGACTGAGGTTCTGTGCCAGACGTTTAGTTAAAGCATTTTCGGGAGGCTTTGCTGCTGTTGTGCTTGAGAACTCATTGTGCTGAGGTCAACTGATTTTACTTCTAAAGCGGCTGATGATGACAGCTTTCTGGAACAGCCCACCGGAACCACAGTCGCTTCCTGCAGCTGCATCCCTCGCCACTGCCAAGCTCAGACAATAACTGCGTCCATGTGCCAAGGACTCCAAACGCCCAAAGACCCGCCAAAGATTTCCCTGATTGCCTTAGCAACTACCCTTAACTACTTCCCTGCCAAAGGCATGAAACATTCAAGGACAGAATACTGTTAAAGGGGAAATGTACCTTTAAATATACTGTAAAGTATACTGTATATCATTGTACTGTACTGTAAGGGAAACAATATGGCTCCTCTTTCCCATTTGTATAAATACAAATATACAGAGAAGGAATGTTCTGGGCACACAATAAGCTATAAACTCAATAATTTCTCCAAGGCATGCTAGTAGGTAAAACACAATAAGCTATACCCTCATACTGTACTGTCTAAGGGAAACAATATAACACCTCCTTCCCATATGTATAAATACAAATATACAGAGAAGGAATGTTCTGGGCACACAATAAGCTATACCCTCATACTGTACTGTCTAAGGGAAACAATATGGCACCTCCTTCCCATATGTATAAATACAAATATACAGAGAAGGAATGTTCTGGGCACACAATAAGCTATACCCTCATACTGTATTGTCTAAGGGAAACAATATGGCACCTCCTTCACATATGTATAAATACAAATATACAGAGAAGGAATGTTCTGGGCACACAAAAAGCTCTACCCTCACACTATACTGTCTAAGGGAAACTATATGGCACCTCCCACCCATATGTATAAATAAAAATATACAGAGAAGGAATGCTCTGGGCACACACTAAGCTATACCCATACTGTACTGTCTAAGGGAAACAATATGGCAGCTCCCACCAATATGTATAAATACAAATATTCAGAGAAGGAATGTTCTGGGCACACAATACGTTATACCCTCATACTATACTGAATAGAGAGAATACTGTTAAGAGAAAATAGTTGTGTAAAAGGTAGACACGGAAGGGAAGTGAAATAAACAAATGTTTTATTTATGTATAACAAATACAGATAAAGAAATTATATTTTAGCGTTTGCCCCCAGTTTAAATGCTAAGGTACGAGGTAGGTGGGTGGGCTAGAACAGCAGAACTGTGTGTTTTCCTCTGTTTCCAGAGGCTGTTGCACATGATATTTAAGAGCGTTTTTAACCTTTTTATTTTAAGATTTGCTTCCAGAGAAAATTATATGTAAGACTCTCAGCAGATGCTGCTCTGTGGAAAGTGTTCCAGAGTCAAAAATATACGAGAAGGCAGAGAACAACATCGGGCAGTAACCATTAGTCTCCTCTCCTGTAAGCACCGAGCACTTATATAAGAGGCAGGAGGTTGAGCTCAAAAGCTTGACCCTCAGTTTTCTATCATTGTGGTCTGCTGTACTGGCGAGAGATGAGTGCTAGAGGTGCCCCTGGCTGTGCCCTACATAAAGTAGCACTATTTGAGACTGGCTGCTCTAAAGCCTCAAAGCTGTTGTTTGATTACTATCCTGTGTTGACCATATACCTCTTTAACATAAGTCCATAATAAAGATCAAAGTACCTTGCTGCTGCAAACCTCACTGAGGTGTATCCATCAGGCTTTATGCCCATAGCATACGTATTGCAGCTGAGCATGTAACATCTAAAAATACCCCTGCCACCTCCTATGGACTTGAGCAGGAACTGCCTGGCACTGATGTTTCACACACAATAAGAATATACAATGAGATATGCTACTGATACATATAAGATACTTGTTTAGAGAAGCCTACCCTCACACTGTTTAGCTACCAAAGGACATCTCTCACCTGCTTATTTATGATCTTACCCACTCCCACACCTTGTGTCTCATTCCCTTCCTCTTTAGATTGTAAGCTCTTTGCACAGGATCATCCTCACCTTTTGTACCGGTACTGGTCATTATGGGGCAGATTCCCTAAAGGGTCGAAGTGACTAACGACAGCAAAAATTCTCGTGACGTCATTTTGGAACTTCGCCGATTCCCTAATGGGTGCAGGTGTCACTTCGCTAGCGAAGGAGATAGAGGCTAGCGTTTATTCCCACTCTAACACCAGGCAAAGTTTTGCTCTGGTGAACGGACGTAACGCCGTAAATTCCCTAAGGATTTTACTGAACGTTACCCAGGGCCGGACTGGGGGGCCCAGGGCCCACCGGGACCACTGTCCAGGGCCCCCTCCGGACCCCCTGGCCTCCATACTCGACACACATGCGCACAAGAAGGCGCGCATGCGTGCACGGAGCCGCACAGCACTGCACAGCTTTGCAAATTTTTTTTTTCAGGCCCAGGAGATCCGGAGAGGGGTTCTGGCTTGGCAGGGGCCCATCCGTTTTTTTCCCGGTCTCCTGCCAGGCCAGTCCGACCCTGACATTACCTCTTTTGCCAGACTTGCCTTAGCCAGCTCAGACCAGGCGAAGTGCAATGGAGTCCATAGGACTTCCTCAATTTTTAGTGCAAAAAACGCTGCCGTCTTTTCCTTTTTACCTTGATAGCCTGCAAAGGTCCATAAATTTTTTTTGGGGTCCCCCCCTACATTTTCTAACATATGGAACATAAACTATACAGTGGGCTCATGTGTAGGGCATTATAACAACTTTATTTTATTAAGGTTCCCTGGACTTGTGTAATGTAATGTATTTGCTGCAACATATACGTCCATGTTTATCATTTCCTGCCATATGCAAATTAGCCAACGCTAGCGCATCTTCACTTTGATTGCGGAAGTAACGCTAGCGAAAATTCGCCAGTGTTCGGCACCCTGGACGCAACTTCGCACTTTAGGAAATTGGTGTTGTCCTATCGAATTTAAGCCTGGTGAAGTGTTTCGATGGCTGCGAAACCGTCGGCGAATTTTCGCCGCTTAGGGAATTTGCCCCCATGTATGTACCTTGTATATTCTATGTATGTAATTCATGTGATTTATTTTACAGCGCTGTGCAATATGTTGGCTCTATAAAAATACATGTTAATAAAAAAATAATAATAATAATATGCCAGAAGTGAATAAGCAGCCCTGTGCCACAACAATATAGCATCTTCCAGTATAATCCTATGGGCAATATGATTGCTTCTGCCTTAGGTTTTATCACGCTGCATTGCTGCAAACAAACCCGGCTTCAGCTGTCATCAAGATCTTATATTTGTTGGATAACCAAACACCCACCCATTCATTCAGTGTTGTGTTTAGTGTTTTTAACAGAGCTGTACATAATGCCGAAGGCCTGCCTAGCCTAATCAGTGCTGTAAAGCCAATCTAACAAGCTGTCCAGGCTTCATTTCTAATAACTGGAGATGGTCAGCTAAGGAAAGTGATCTCAAATGACTTTTGTCATGGAGGAGCAATAAATAAGAACCCTTCAATCAATTTTTCACCCATGCACCCTTCACTGAGACCCCAGCAAGGAATATGACCAATGAATGCATATATAAGACTGTGTGAGAAAACTTACGGCGCCCTAGCGATGACTAAAGCTCCCCATAGACGCGCCGATTCTTCTTGCCGAATGACCTATTTTAGGGAAGTCTGACCAATCCTTAGAAATTATCGTGCGGTTAGTGGGATTCGAACGATCGTACATCTTACGATTTTTCGGCCGACATCTGTCAAGAAATTGATCGGCCGGGTCAAAAGATCTTTGTCGGTCCCAGTCTAATCTATCTATCTAGGGTCAAGCAGGCAGCTCCCCTTTGTTTTCCTGGCAAATTGGTCTTTTTAGTTGATGGTAAATTCGTACGATCGTTCCGAGAAGATCGTGGTCTCACGATGAGGATCTGATCTTTTAAAAATCTCAACATCTATGGCCAGCTTTAGGCAAGTCTTTGTACTGTATAATGACTTGGCTAAATATACAGCAAGAAATCAGAGAAATAAATAGTGTCCTTGAAGCAGGAAAGTATCCCAACTAGATGGTACTGTCTGATCACGGTACAAGGCTGTTTGATAGAATTTTCTACATAACATCAACATTTTCAGCAGACAATGAGAGGCACTGTGAGTATGAAAGGAAAGGACAGGAAATTCATAGTAATGTCCTTCATAAAAGAGAGTAAAAATACAAAGCTGTCACTATGTAAAAACAGGAGTCAATGCAGTTCAGTAGCGAGTAGCCAAAGCACAGAGGGAACGTAGCAACACAATAACAGACAAGGTTGCATTATACTTTTTTGCTTCCATCTGTCTGCAGTTGCACAGAACTTTCCTAGGTTGTTTAAGGACAATGTTCCCTTGCCACACTCCTCCTCTGGGCCACTAGAGGGCTCTTGCAAGTAAGTTCAGAAAAGTTTTCAGCCAACTCTTTGCCTTCCCACAATATGGTGGGCTGTGATACTAAATCTGACCACAAGAGGGAGACGGCTGCTCCTTCCTATTTAGTCTGTAGAGGTGCCAAAACTGATTTTAATTATCTTGTTTTTGCAAAGATTAAAGTGTTTTTTTTCTCACCTATGCCTTAATGTTACTTAGCAAGAGAAAGAGAGAGATAGAGAGGGTGAAGAATCGTCAGCACACACAGTAGTTCTTTATTTCCCCTTTTCAGCCATTTCTATCTAGAAAAATACATTTCCCAAAAGATTAATGTTATACCAGTGAAACAGTGACTAATACAGTTGGTTGCTGCAGGCTGCATTGGCTGATATCCGTGCTGCCATGCAGCTTTCTAGCTACCTATTAGCCAATTAGTATGCATTTTCCTAGGATTGGCTGTAATTTACAGTTTTCAATCCAGCTGATCCCGATTGGCGTGCACATTAAGCATGGAACAATGGGCAGCCCACAAAATGCCCACACTGTATCTGCATGGTTGTGCCTTAGCTATAACTGCTCTCATTTCTGTTGGGATTAGCGATACATAGTAGTGATGTACGGGCCGGCCTGATAACTGTGGGACCCGCAACCTCACTGCTCCTTTTGTGGGTAGTGGACGGGTTCGGTTGAGCAGTAAGCTTGCACTCCCCACCTGTGACTTTAGATTGCCGTCTTCCGACTTCCGGCTTCCTGCTTTATAGACATCAAATGCAGGTCGGGGCGGGTTCGGGTTGAGCTCTAAGCCTGCACTCCCCACCCGCAACTTTAGACTGCCAACTGGCAATCTGTGGGTTCTGGCAAATGCCAGAGGGGTTGCTATAAGGTGCCATAGAAAGTCAGTATTTAGTGGGCTGGTGGAGGCTGTTTGGGCCTCTGTGTGGGCTGATTGGGCCTCTGTGTACCTGAAATGCCAGGGCCTATTTTAATTCTCAGGGTTTTCTCGACCCACACATCACAAATACATAGGGCTCCATGCAAGAAAATCTTTGTTTTTCCCCTGACCTGCCCAAGGGCCCTTAGTAAGCAGCACTGTGGCCCAGATATTGCCTTGACTACCTAGGACTAGGAAGGACTGCACAGCTCTGATGCCATAGGGTGAGCCCTTACCCAGAGACCACAGCAAACCAGGGCCCTGATAGTGCTGCTTGAACAATTCCCCCTATATTAATCCCAGTTGCCCCTGTCCCCATGTCACCCATAAATACCAAGGTTAAATTTGGGGTACATACTCCAGCCTGCAACTTGGCATTTTAAGATTGCAGCTTTAAAAACGTTTAAAACCCAAACCCAAAATACGCCCATTGTCTGCTTCCCCTTTATAGCATCCCTTGCTGGACACATGAACACCCCAGAGCCCAGAGCATGTGCAAGTCCAGAGACACAGATTGAGGGTTCAGTAGAAAGAATATATATGCATTAAACCGGGGGATGGCAAGGGTTAAAACTATGGCAGCTGCTTTATAACGTCAATGGAGTATATGAGTCCTGCTAAGAGCCTGTGATAGTGGTTAACCAGCCTACTGTACGGACTCCTGTAATTACTGTACATACCCTGGAGACGCAGCAGCTCTTATTTATCAGTACAGTAAGGATCAAGATGTCAGATAGCCTGCCCGCTTTCCCAGCCAGTCCAACCTCATTGATTGCTTACACTTACAATCAGCTACCAGCATATTCAGGGCCAATTTTAGGGCCCCAGACAAACAAAATAAAAGCACAAAAAAACACATTAAAGTAACAATCGTTATTTTTACCAAGTACGTTAGGGACATAGTTCTCCACAAAAGGAACCAACCCATGTCTAATAAGGTATACAAAGGCTGTTAGGGACTTGCAGTACAACAACAGCTGGGGAATCAAAGACTGCGCGTTTTTGTTGATGTGGCTTCTTAGACGCTGCACTCAGTAGGCCAGTTCATTATATGCCATGCCACCAGATTTGTGAATAGTAAATGTACATCAAGAATTAAAGGGGTCCAATTTGAAATAAACATTACCCCATTACAATACTCACATACTAGGAAACTGGAAGCATAAACATATCTGAGCCCAGTCTGGTATTTAAACACAATTCAGAATTCCACAGGTACAAAGCTCTCCTGAGCCATCAGTAATGCCCCCACACGGTGGTTCTACTGGACTACTGGGGGAGGGGGGTCTGACTAGTCTTGATCTTTCCCTCAGGTCCCAGGAAAAGTCTGACTTTAGGTTTTTGATCTTTCAGGTGATGTAAGTAGTTTCTACTGCAACAGGTAAATAGCTCTTATATTCAGCAAGTTAATTGCAGGGCATCAGTCGTTCTAATGAAGCCCCTGTTCTACCCAGACTACACTACCCAGGCAGACATTTTAATTACTTACATTTTGAAAAATGACAGTATCTTTTGTGCTATCATAGGAACAATCCTGTCCTGTTTTATGGCTGAGATTCTAGCTATCTGTATAACAGAGCATTCTGTACCAGTGTCTGCACAGATCCTATCTGATCCCCATTGTAAGCAGCAGTCCTGTCCTGCTTTATGACAGCTGAGATTCTAGCTATCTGTATAACAGAGCATTCTGTCCCAGTGACTGCACAGATCCTATCTGATCCCCATTGTAAGTAGCAGTCCTGTCCTGCTTTATGGCTGAGATTCTAGCTATCTGTATAACAGAGCATTCTGTCCCAGTAGCTGCACAGATCCTACCTGATCCCCATTGTAAGCAGCAGTCCTGTCCTGCTTTATGGCAGCTGAGATTCTAGCTATCTGTATAACAGAGCACTCTGTCCTGGTGGCTGCACAGATCCTAGCAGCAGTCCTGTCCTGCTTTATGGCTGAGATTCTAGCTATCTGTATAACAGAGCATTCTGTCCCAGTGGCTGCACAGATCATATCTGATCCACATTGCAAGCAGTCGTGTGTCAGAGAGCTCTGCAATGTCCGGAACAAGCCCAGGCCCTGCTAGGGCTGGTCGGGCTACCAGACAAAGCGAGGCCCAGGCTTTGGGGCCTAGCCTTCCAGCTGAACATACAAGGCCAAAGCTACGCTCCTCTTCTTTGGGAACCCCCAGATCAAGGAGGAGAAACAGCAGTGAGAGTGATGAGGAGATGGAGAAAAGTCTGGCTGAGATCAGAAAACAAAAGCAAAGGAATGTACAAGTGGCTCGGGCCCAGGAAGTTGGAAGCCGGCGTGGGGCTCCCACTGAGAAACCCCCCCAGGAAGAATCCAAGCTGAATCCTGCATTACCCCCAGGGAAACAAGGTAAGAAGAAAGAGCAAAAGCCTGAATGTGACCCTGTGTGTGCAGAGAATAAACAGCAGCAGCTGCAGGTTACAGCAGTGAATGAGTTAAGTAAATGCACTGACACTGAAAGTAAAACCCTGCAAAAGAAAGAAACATCTGACAAACCTGCTGATAAAATGCACAAGTTTATTGTACCCCAAACACACAGTGATCCCCCCCTGTCAGACCCTGTGATGCACATGGAGTTGGAGTCTGTGGCCCCTGGGGAGGGAGGTGTCTGTGTTGTGGAGCTGGGAGAGTCTGGGAAGCCAAGTGAACTGACAGTTGCAGCAGACCTGCAGTCTCAGCATGGGGAATCCAAGATGGCGCCGGCAAACACTGCACAAGGAGTTGGGGGCGTCGGCAATGACATCACAAAGGCTCCTGTCAGTCAAACTGAGCCTCTCACCTGTGCAGGTGCAGCCAATGTTACAGCTCAATCACCAGGGGGAGAGAATGTGCAGGAGGAACAGCTTGTGAGGAAGAAGGGGGAGGAGCCAACATTTAAAGCAACAGTGGCAAAGCCAAGCAAAGGAGCCATTCCATGCAAAGGCAAGATTAAAGGCAAAGACGAGCCAATCACTGCAGAGGAGGTTGCAGAAGCCTTAAAGGAGCTGCAAACATTACAAAATGAAAAGAAAAAACTGCAGATATCCATAAAGTGTCTGAATAACCTCGTATCCTTTTCTGATGGGAAGGAAACTGAGCTTCACAGGAGAAAGAAAGACAGTTTGTTTGATGAAATGAGCAGCATTGACCAGCGAATAAACCAACTGTATGGGAAAGTCTGGCCGTGGAAAGAAATCTATCAAAACAAGCAAAGGTTTGAGTCAATGCGTTCTGGTTATAAAGCAGCGTATCCACATCCTGCTACTGGGCGGCGCCAGACCCGATCCAGTACCTCCAACAGTCCGGCCACTTCTGAAAGTGAACCAGAGTTTGCAAAACCATTGCCTCCCCGGCGGCAGCAGCAACGACGAGGTGAGTCAATTGGCAGAACATGACTTTTGATGAGAAGGAGATTCAGGAGCAAGAAAAGAAGAAAAAAGAACAGAAAAGCTTCAAGGTGAATCTGCCACAAACCAGCACAAGACCTAAGCTACGGTATGAGGATTCGTCTCAAGCCGCCTTTGAAATCTCATCTGATCAGGACTTTCCAGAGTTGCCTAAAGCAGCAGTGAGACCAACAGAAGATCCAAGTGTCCGGCGCCGGAACCAAACAGAGGGCAAGTAGGTCTCCCATAAAGCAGCTGAGAGTGGCCCAGAATCTGAAGACAAAATGGAAGTGGCGGCTCAAGAATCTCTTTTGTGTGTTCAGAATGAAGTGGCTGAGAGTGTGGCTGAGAGTGTGGCTGAGAGTGTGACACCTGTCACAGATGGGAATGAGTGTGAGCAGATGGAAGTGAGAGAGAGTCAAGCTGAAGAGGCAGAAGTGAGAGAGAGTGCGGCTGAGCAAACAGAAGTGAGAGAGAGTGCGGTTGTGCAGCCTGAACAAGAGAATGCAGCGGAAGAGTCTGTGACTCAGGAGGCAGGGGTAGAGGTGGAGCAAGTTGGTCATATAGAGAGTCAGTCAGATCAGGTACAGCAGAGAGTGGAGGTAGAATCTATTCAGGTAGGAGGGGTGGATGAAACTGCAAACAGTTTTTGGGGAAAGCGAAGGCTCTTTGCAACCCCAGATGTGTCCCATGATAACCAACCCTTTAAGAGGAAACATTGGGTAAAAATTAAATGGGATGGAGAGAAAGAACAAGTTCCATCTAGAAGGTTTCTTGTAAGAACAGTCATACTGGATAGTATGGGTTTCAGGCCTGGGGATTTATCAGCTGTTATAGCACAAACTGAAACTGATTTTGATGTCACTTTTAAGCTTCAGGAAGCACTTGAAAATTTTTGGCGTATCTATAATATGCAAAAAAGGGCAGGTAACCAAAATTGGGAACAATTTGTGGTAATCCCTATGACAAAGCCTGAGACAAAAAAAATCACAATTGTAACAAAGAATGACGCCATTCCTCAGGAAGACATTCTCATATGGTTGCGCAGGCAATGTACAGTCCTTACACCTCTAGTTAAGGTTTTTGATGAGGATGGGGTTTGGGCAGGAGTCTGAAAAACCCAGGTTAAGTTAAACATCACAGGTAACGTTCCACAGCACCTGCCCAATTCTTTTTTCATTGGGAAAGAACGAGGTACCTGTTTTTATGCTGGGCAGCCCCATAGGTGCTATAAATGTGGAGCAAGCAACCATTTGGCCAGGTCATGTGCAGTCCTGAGGTGCGCCCTATGTAATGCAATTCGTCATGTTGCAGATGCATGTGTAAATGTCAGGTGCAATCTCTGTAATCGAATGGGACACGTGCATAGGAGTTGCCCTGAGGCCTACCATAATATAGTCACCCTTTTCCCAGAGATTGACAAGGAGATGAGGAAGGATTTTGTAACACCAGAAAGAGAGACCAGTGAGGAAAGTGAAACAGAAGTGAGGGACTCACGGAGTAGTACTGTTCCAAAGAAACCTGTGGAGAAAACAGTGAGAACAAACAGAAAGGAGAACCCAAAACCAGACAGAAAGGAGAACCCAAAACCAGACAGAAAGGAAAACCCAAAACCAGTCAGAGAGATAAGTGGGAAAGCAGTAAGAACAAGCAGAAAGGAGAACCCAAAACCAGTCAGAGAGATAAGGGGGAAAGCAGTGAGAAGCAATACCAACAAGGAAGGTAAAAAGGATGAGAATGGCTGGCAGACAGTCAACACAAAAAATAAAACCAAAATGCAGGCTGACTTGTTAGACCCAGGGGAAGGTTCTGCTACATCATTCTTAATTACCACCAAAAACAAATTTGTGGTTTTGGAGAAGGAGTCTGAGACCTGGGGAGACAGAGCTGAAAGAGAGGAGCAGGAGAAACTACAGAAAATAGAGATAGAAGAAGAGAGCGAACTAGAACAGGGAAATACAGAAGAAATGGAAATCCAACTCCCTTTAAAAAAAAGAGGAAGGGAAGGGAGTGACCAGACTGTCAGGAAGAAAGGTGTAGGTGCAAAACATTCCAGTGATCAGGACGGAGAGAGTGTTTGTCTTGAGGATGGAATGAGATCTCGCTGCGGTCCTCAAGTCAAGCGATATGGGGAGGAGGCTGTAGGTTTGGGTAAGAAAAAAGATCCTCACATTCATGATGGGGCAGCCTACAATAAGATTCTTGACCTCTAATGTTTGCAGTGTGAGATTGCCTCGTACAAGATTCATGGCATTCGAAAGTTTAGCAAACTCAGATGCTGAGGTTTTTTTCCTTCAGTAAAACCCGACTCACTACCCAGGCAGATCTTAGAAAGGCAAGAGCTGATTGGCGACATGGGCCTTCCTTCTGGTCTATAGCAGAGGAACCATGTGGGGGAGTAGCAATACTGTTTCGGGGTGGCCTCAATATTACAGTACACCGTTTGCTTGAGATCCAGGTGGGCCGTTGTTTGCTACTGGATGTCACAATAAGTGGAAGTCGTTTCCGTCTTATAAACATCTATGGGCCGCAGTCTATGGCAGCCAGGAGGGCCCTGCTAGTTGAAGTGAGACCTTTTCTGCACACTTCCCTTCCAGTCATCCTGGCTGGTGATTTCAACCAGGTCCTTGGACCAGGAGATCGTTCTGGTAAAATGAGAAAATCAGAAAGTTATTATTTAAACATGCTTATTCAGCAGGCTGGTCTGGTTGATGTTGCAACCTGGGGTGGCCGGAAGGCGTCACATACCTATAGATGTGCAGAAAGAAGCAGCCGTCTAGATATGGCTTTTGTCAGGGCTGGTGAGGAGTTCACTAATGTGAAGGAAGTTGGGGTCGAGTACTCTGATCACTTGACACTCTCTTTCACAGTGGGATCCTCATCTATTCCAGTGAAGGGTAAGGGTCTGTGGCGGCTGAGTGTGGATTCCCTGGAGGGTGAGTCAGTTCAACAGTCTTTTGAGGCTCTTCTTTGCCACCAGCTCGATAGAGTCGATTTTTACAACTCTGTGTCATCATGGTGGGAGGATGCCAAATTCTCATTCCGGACCTTCTTCCGTAAGCTATCTGTACGTAGGGAGGGAAATAGGTATAAGAAGTACCTGACTCTTTTAAAGAAGTTGGAGTCCTCTATTTCGGATGGGGTGGAGGGGTCAAAAATTGCCCAGCTGAAGGCCCAGATCAGAGCATGTCAGTACAGCCGGTACAAATCTCTTGTGCAGGAAAGGGATTATGGGAGTTTTCACTCACCGGACCCCTTTTTAAACTGCAAAGAGAATGTTGGGCGAAAACTTGTCACCAGTCTGATCAATCCCAAGGGTGAGTTACAAACATCAAGGGAGGGCATCCTTGGGATTGTGAAAGACTTCTACGGTTCTCTGTTCCAGGCTAAGGCTTTGGATAAGGGGAGGACTTCATCCTTCCTGGAGGCAACCCCAGGGCCTGATGTAACTAATTTGGACTTTGAGCCTTTGACAGCTGAGATCACGGAGGATGAAGTCAAAGCTGCCATCGACTGCCTCGCCAAAAAGAAGGCTCCAGGACCAGACGGCCTTACAGCCGAATTTTATAAGAAGTTTAAAGATCAGCTGGCTCCGGTTCTCGTAGAGGTTTTTAGAGACTGCCTGGAAGGGGGTATCTTACCCCCCTCTATGAGAGAATCTTCCTTGATCCTGCTGTCAAAAGGTAAGGATCCAAAGCATGTTGAGAATTGGAGGCCAATTGCCCTTCTCAACACTGATAGGAAGCTTCTTGCACGGATACTTTTTACTAGATTGAGTTCATTTTCAGGCACTTTATTATCTCCTGTCCAGTTCTGCACGGTGAAAGGGCGGAGCATCTTTGGGGCGATCCTTACTATTAGGGAAGCCTTGGAGCAATGCAAAGTCCAAAATACTGGGTGTTACTTTCTAACTCTGGACCAGGCTAAGGCCTTTGATCGAGTGGATCATGAGTATCTGTGGGCCGTTTTGGCAAAGTATGGCATCCCGGGAACATTCATTAGATGGCTCTCAGCTTTGTACAAAGGGGCAGTAAGCTTTCCACTTATCAATGGGTGGCGCGGTGAAAACTTTGAGGTTGGGGCAGGGGTAAGACAGGGGTGTCCCTTAAGCCCTCTGCTGTATGTTTTTGCGATCGATCCTTTTCTAAGGCGTTTGCAGGTCAGTGGAATTAAGGGTCTCTCTGTTCCCCGTAGCCAGCCCCTCAGGTCAGTAGCCTATGCAGATGATGTCACGGTAGCAGTCTCTTGTCCGGAAGATGCGAGAGTGCTGTCCGAGAAAATCAGAAGTTACTCAGAGGCCTCCGGGTCTCTGGTCAACATGGATAAGTCTCAAGCTTTTTGGTCATTAGACGAGGAGCCGGCTTTTCCACTCCAGGAATTTTCAACAGCCCAAACTCAGATTAGAATTTTGGGAATCAAATTTGGGAAGGGAGATGATGGTAGGCAAAACTGGGAAGAAAAGTTGGATGCCGGAAATGCAAAGGTACAGCGATGGAAGGGATGGAAGCTGTCCTACAGAGAAAGGGTGAAGCTCGTGAAGACTTACCTGGTCCCTATCTTTTTGTTTGTTTCCTACGTGTATCCGCTGCCAGAAGCTCTCTATGCTCGGATCCAAAGCCTGTTCTTCCAGTTAATCTGGGGGAACAGGCTGAATCCTGTAAAAAGGGGCATTACTTACCTGCAGAGGAAAGAGGGAGGATTGGGCATGTTATGTCCAGTGGCTTTCTTTGGATCCATTTTCTTGAAGTTTAACTTTGGGAGCCTGGGCCAAAGAACTGATTCCCTGTGGGAATGTTGCATCAAGAATTGGGCATTGCCTCTGGTAGGAGATTGGCTGCTTGGCGATAGTGTGAAGCAGGTCAGAGTGCGCGGGAATTGTCTCCCACTGCATATTCGACTCGGGCTAAAACTTTTGAGAAAGTGGGACATTAGAATTGGGGAACTGAGTTCTGTTACAAGGAGACAAATTTATCAGAGGATCCTATTGAGCTACTTTGTTGTCCCCATGGCCTTGAAGGACTGTGTGGGGGATGTCCTTTCTCAGAGCCTGCGGTGGCTCAATGACAGAAGGGTGCCCCCAAAGTATTTTGATCTGAACTGGCTGGCTCTTCAGGGAAGACTTTTTGTCCGAGGCAATGTGAGCTTTTTGAACATCACAGAGAGGGAGTGCCCATGGGGCTGTTCCACCAATGAGACCCTAGAACATTTTCTTGTGGATTGTCCTGTGACAAAAGTTTTAAAACATCAGCTGGCAGAGGCTCTCAACGTGCCCCACATCAAACACCTGTCCTATGCTGATACGGCCTATGGTGTTCTGTCTGTCCCACATCCCCTGGATATAGGGACAGTGTATCTAATAATATCGGTGATGAGGTACCACCTATGGCAGTTCCGCTGCAGAAGGTCCATTAGCCATGAGAATGTTGTTATAGACCAAATAGTGAAGTCTGTGGTGGCTGATTTGGGTTTCCTGAGGGAAAGAGAGGTTAAGCAAAGCTGTCTGAATGCATCCAAATGGAGAGGTGTGAAACTGTGACGTATACTGATGTATTTATGATACTAATGCCTGTGATGTCTGACATGTTTCTCTTTCAAACAGACAATGTGATAACACCAGCTCATGCTTTTCAGTGGAAAAGTTCTGCAAGCTCTTTGGCTCAGCAATATATATGTCCTGAGTTGGGGGGGTGTATGTGGGAAGGGTGGTGTGATGGCCCACTAATAGAAAGACAAACTTTGGACTTTGTGGCCGGGTTTGTGGTGGTGAAGGTGGTGGTTGGGGAGGGAGGAAAACCTTTTTCATGGACAAAGGGAAAGACTTTGCCAGGTTTGTTTTGGGAATTATGGACAGAGGAAGGACTCCAAGAGGGTTTGGTGGTGGGAGATACTGCTGAGCCAAGCCAAAGATTCATGGACTATATTTTGCTTATTTGGTGGTAAATAGTTTAAAATCGGTTTTGATTTAGCTGAGCTGATGATTATTGTAAATTGATAAGTTTTTACAAAATAAAAAAAATTCCTATCTGATCCACATTGTAAGCAGCAGTCCTATCCTGCTTTATGGCTGAGTTTCTAGCTATCTGTATAACAGAGCATTCTGTCCCAGTGGCTGCACAGATCCAATCTAATCCCCATTGGAAGCAGCAGCCCTGCCCTGCTTTATGGTTGAGATTCTAGCTATCTGTATAACAGAGCATTCTGTCCCAGTGGCTGCACAGATCCAATCTGATCCCCATTGTAAGCAACAGTCCTGTCCTGCTTTATGGCTGAGATTCTAGCTATCTGTATAACAGAGCATTCTGTCCCAGTGGCTGCACAGATCCTATCTGATCCCCATTGTAAGCAACAGTCCTGTCCTGCTTTATGGCAGCTGAGATTCTAGCTATCTGTATAACAGAACATTCTGTCCCAGTGGCTGCACAGATCCTATCTGATCCACATTGTAAGCAGCAGTCCTGTCCTGCTTTATGGCAGCTGAGATTCTAGCTATCTGTATAACAGAGCATTCTGTCCAAGTGGCTGCACAGATCCAATCTAATCCCCATTGGAAGCAGCAGTCTTGCCCTGCTTTATGGCTGATTTATTTTGCACTGACCTGTGTTTTCTTGTTCAGACTCCAGTCTTGTTGTGGTTCAGAGATATGACGTGAGCAATAATGCCTGCACCATCCCTGGTTTCTCTTATGCTGAAATATAATGGAATATAAACATCAGTTACTAATAGTTTCAGAGAAGCCACTGAAGACTAAACTGGTTATGAAGCAGCCATGCACCTGAACCGACTTGTAAAACGGGTAAGAATGGAACGTTTCATAACTGAATCCTTTTTTACTTTAATGATATTCTGTTTACTTTAATGATATCTGGGAACAAGTTACTTTCTGCGTTGTATGTAAGTTTGTTTGTTCACTGTATACACTCGTTTATTGTACAGTGCTGCGGAATATGTTTATGTTTTATAAATATATGAGATTAATAATAGCTAACCCTGGAGGGGACAGAGGTGGCAGTTTAGTGAGTCTGTACACTAAAGGGCAAGTTATCTAAAAATGAACTTTTAGGATCATGTAGTCTAAAGCAGTTTTCAGTTTTTTAATGTATTTAATTTCTGGGGTGAATTTAAAACTTAAATTGCTATCTCGTTGCTTGGGCTAGTTAACCTAGCAACCAGAATTTATCGTCAGACTAGATGCCAATGGTGACCTTAAAGCAGTCCTTTATATTACAAACTGTAGAGCTGTGGAATACATAATTATATGAGACTCATTCACAATAATTGACTGCAGTAACATGTATCAACCAATTAGAAACTGGCTTTGATCAGTCAAGTGCAATCAGGAAGCACATGCTATTGGCTGCTGCTCCACGAAACTGCATAAGTTAAGAGAATTAATTTTAATTAATTCCAGCACTTCTTGCTCCTTTATGATACTGGCAACATTTCTAGGAACACATTTAGTTTCAGTTTCTGTTCTCAATCCTCACTCCTCCACTCCACAGCCTGACACAAGGGGAGGCGAGTGTGTGAGTCACATCTATATTTACATGTTCACTGCAGGAAACCCTTGGAACAGATCAGCAGATCATGGCAGAGAGAAGCTGCACGTCAGGTAAGGCACTTGCCTTTCTACTTCTTACACTTATTTGTTTCATTAGGCAATGCGCCCCCTTAACGCAGTGATTCACCTTTTAGTTAGCTTTTAGTATGTTATAGAATGGCTAATTCTTAGCAGCTTTTTAATTGGCCTTTGAGGCCCCAGACTGACATTACTGAATCTCTTCAGACTAAAGCTGGCCATACACGGGCCCATAAAAGCTGCTGACAGACCGAGTTGGCTGCTTATTGGCCCTTGTGTGGGGCCATCTGAGGGGCTTCCCCCGATCAATATCTGCCAGAAAGTTGGTCGATCGGGCAGGGGTAAAAATCCTGTTGGATCACGGACCGCATCTGTTTGTTGATGCGGTCCCGCGATCCGACCACCTGTGTGCCATACATTATGATATGATCGTTGGGCCATAGAGCCGACAATTGGATTAACCCTGATATCTGCATATTGGGGAGAGATCCACTCGCATGTGTATGGCCACCTTAAAGGAGAAACAAACCCTTAATAAAAAAAACTCTACCCTACACAACCCCCCCCCCCAGCCTATCTGCTACCCTAGGCAAATGCCCCTAACTCTTTACTTCATGGGCGCCATCTTCAACCGATTCGGTAATCTTCAGAATGAGACCGGCGATTCTGCAATTTTCGTGAGTTTTGACGCATGCGCAGTTGTCGCGAAACCGACAGCTCCAGCTGTGCATGTACCGCTACGATGGTCTCATTCCGAAGATGACCAAAGGGAAGAAGATGGCGCCCGTGAACTCCGCTGGACAGAATCTGCACGAAGGGGTCGGTAAAGAGTTAGGGACATTTGCCCGGGGTAGCAGCTAGGCTGGGGGGAGGGGGTCTATGTAGGGTAGGGGGGTAGAGTTTTTTTTATTAAGGGTTTGTTTCTCTTTTAAGCCACATTGGGAGATTATTCAGTGCTGCTGGATAGAGTTAGATTGTAAATTCTGCTGAGCAAGGTCCTCCTCTATTGGTTGGTAGTTTGTGTATCTGTTTGTTTGATGTCTACACCCTTATATTATACAGTGCTGTAGAATATGTTGGTGCTTTATGAATATCTGTTAATAGTACTGTTTATTTTGTTTGGGGGTAATTCATTTACTATGCCCCAGAGGAGACGTCCACGCCTATTTCTAGCCAGCTACAAGCATCAGGGATTGGTATGTCACATCTTTGGTATGAAAAAATCTTTTTAGCCCTGGTAAGATTAAAGAAAATGCCTGGAGACTTCAAAAAAGGCTGGCACAAGCCTAGACCCACGAAGCAGTAGAGCCGGAGTCAGATAGTAAAAGGTTAAAAAGCTTACATTTTATTTTTCCACAAATTAAGAACCAAGGGATGACGCGTTTCGTGTCTATCAGGGAGGCTATGAGCCTATGACTAATGGTGGCCATACACGGGCAGCAAAAGCTGCCGATATCGGTCGTTTGGACCGATTTGACAGCTTATCTGCCCGTGTATGGGGGCTTCCGACGGGTCTTCCCGATCGATATCTGGCCACGATATCGATCGGGAAGGTTGGATTTTTACCCGACCGACCCGTCGGAGCCCCTTGGCGCATCGTAATTCGATCGTTCGGCCATATGGCCGAACGTTCGAATTACCCCCGATATAGCCACGCAGTTAGTGGCATATCGGGGAAAGATCCGCTCGTTCGGTGATGTCGCCAAACGAGCGGATCTTTGAGTCTATGGCCACCATAAGTGTCCCTGGTAGACACGAAACGCATCAGGCCTTGGTTCCTAATTTTTGGAAAAATAAAATGTAAGCTTCTTTAACCTTTTACCATCTGACTCCTTTTCTACTACTTCGTGGTCCAGGCTTATGCCATCCTCTTTTTGAAGTCTCCTGGTATTTGCTCCCCTTGCTGAAGGTCTGGGGCGTGTGCACCCGGGCCCACCATGTACAGCGGTAAGCTCATTCAACATATCTAAACATAGCATATACTGGTCACATATTTTTAAAGAGAATGCCCCCAGATTATGAGATTATGTTTCTTTTCTCCTGTGTAGGACAAAAAAGCCCAGAATCTTCAGTACAGAACAGGGCTGAGCTAGGTGAGTATTGAATAAGCAAAGCAATGACTTGTCATCAGAGTAGGACTGGCTTGTCAGGAAATTTCTTGGTGGAGCCTTCAATGTGCAGAGGTCCTTCCTTGACATTTGGGGCACTTCCTCGCAGGTGACATCACAGACTGATAGAAAGCAAACCTGCCCATTCTGTTAGATAGACTTTAGATATGGCTATTCCAAATGAACCCAGATTGGCATGTGTAAATGCACATCAGGTGGGCAGATAACAAGGGGCAACAACTTCATCTACATAGGCCTCCTCTTGTGTGTTGTATTTGGAATAACTCTGCCCCCTCTCTACTGCAGAAAAACAGATCTACAACTTCCTGAAACATAATGGACAACAGAAAGCTGTCACTATTGGAAAGGCTTTACAGACAGAAAAAAATAAAATCAACTCCGTTTTGTACGACATGAAAAGCAAAAACCTACTCAGTCACAATGAGAAGATGTGGTCAGTCACACAGGTCACAAGCCAAGGTTGGAAAGCAGCGTATAGATTGTGATTAAAGGATTTCTTTGGCTAATTTGGTTATTTTTTTTTTAAAACTTGTTTTTATTGAAGGTTTTCACACAAAAAATTACAGTGTCATGTATGATTAACAGTATCTATCATTAATTCTAAAGTATTGTGTTCTGAGATTGGTTATGGTTTGTAAATGAAAAACAGTAACAATTGAACTTTCAGCTCAAATAAGAGATCAAGTTAGTTGAAGAAGTCTCTACATAGGAATCGATGAATAAGAACTTAACAATCTGTTGGTTTGGTGGCTCCTGGGGGGTGTTGGACTCGTATGATGTTGGTTTAACGGTTGGTTTCCAAGGTGCTGGGATGACTCCATGACCATCGGGTGTTCCGTGAGCAACGCTGTGTCATACCATGTTGTATAGCGAAATGTATGTATTGTGAGATGTCTGGTTTGTTGTGGTAGGGTTCCTATGTATGTCTCCCATGTCTTGAAAAAATTTTCAGTGTTTTGTTCCTTACTGGTTGTGGCTTCCAACCAGTCCATATAAAAAATGTGGTGTAGTTTTTGTTTCACAAAAACAATGTTGGGGGTGTCTTTACTCAGCCAATGCTGTAGTATCGTTTAATTTGGTTATTTTTAATAAGACCAGCAGCATGGGGTTGGGGAATCCGTGGCCCACTGGGGCTGCCATCCCAAGGGACCCACACCCTCTCAGAGGACTCTATGCTGTGGTTGTGAGCCAATACCCAGCCAGTTTCCTGAAAACAGGCAGAACAAAATTCTTGTATGGCCACAAAATTATTAACTTATCGGATAAGGCCAGCAGACGTTTTTAACCCCCCCTATAACCAACCTTCAGAATGGGCCCCCTTAGCTCATAACAAGGTTACAGATATATAGAAACATTGGGGTAACAGTCACCCTGCTATAGTTCCAGGGGTACCCAGGGCAAAAATAAGCACTCACCCCAAATCTCCCCTTAACTGGCCTTCAGGCTGGACCCCCTCAGCTCATAACAAGGTTACAGATATATAGAAACATTGGGGTAACAGTCACCCTGCTAGAGTTCCAGGGGTACCCAGGGCACAAATAAACACTCACCCCAAATCTCCCCCTAACTGGCCTTCAGGCTGGGTCCCCTTAACTCATAACAAGGTTACAGATATATAGAAACATTGGGGTAACAGTCACCTTGCTATAGTTCCAGGGGTACCCAGGACACAAATAAACACCCCAAATCTCCCCCTAACTGGCCTTCAGGCTGGGCCCCCTTAGCTCATAACAAGGTTACAGATATATAGAAACATTGGGGTAACAGCCACCCTGCTATAGTTCCAGGGGTACCTAAGGCAGCAATTAGCACCAACCCTAAATCTCTTTGGCCAATTTGTTTACTCAATTAGAGTATAGCATCACTTTAGTAAAGATGAATATAAAATATATAGTGAATAAAGTACCCCTTATTGTAAAATATAAGGATATTATAAGTCACAGAGGAGTTCCATGACCATATAAAAGAGTGTTTTTATACAGGTCATGGAACTCCGAGGTGACTTCTAATATCCTCATATTTTTCAACAAGGGGTACTTTATTTATTATAATAATGACAGTTGTGACAAAAATGACATCACTACTCACCGTTTATAACTGATGACATCACTAGCCGTTTATAAGGATATAATTTACAAGATATTCATGGCTTTTGTGTATTATATGGATATAATCACTGATAATTAATTTATGGAGGAGCCCTAAATACATTTTTAAATCATTATGAAATTTTGTAGATGTTATCTTGTGATTCAGTAGCTAAAGCTTCATTGTTTCTGTAGGTGATTTGCTGCCATCTGAACAACAGAGTTCCTCAGACAGAAGGCTGTCAAATGCAGAGCAAGGGACCAAGCTAACAAAGCCGCGTAAGTATATCACTATTTTGGTTCCAATTTTGTACTCGTCCTTTGAAGTTGCTTGGGCCATCCTTAGGTGCTCCTAAGGCAGTTGGTCTATTTAATAATAAAATCCTTTTAATTTTGGTTCTAAGTCTCAGGAATAGGAGCCTATAACTAAACCAAATGTACTTTGTTTTTTGTAGCTCGACTAACTGAGTATAGCATCATTTCAGGAAATGAAGGATTAATATAGAATATATGGATATATATATATATTATAGAGAAGCCTTAAATACATTTTTTAAATCATTACAATATTTTGTACAATGTTATCTTGTGATTCTTTGGACAAACATTTATTCATTTATTCTGTAGGTGATTTGCTGACATCTGAACAGAGTTCCTCAGATAGAAGCCTTTCAAATTCAAAGCATGGGACCAAGCTAACAAAGCTACGTAAGTATATCAGTACCAGTACCCATCCTTTAAAGTTGTTTTGGGCCTTCCTTAAGTGCTCCTTAGGAAGTTGGTCTATTTAATAATAACATCCCTTTAATTTTGGTTCTAAATCTCAGGAGGAGGGGCCTAGAAAAACAGAAGTTTTACATTTTATGTTTTCTAGCAAAGTTGCTTTTGGCTTTACAGAGAAAGATATCTACTTGTTTTTAAAAGTCAACGGGCAGTCGAAAGCCCTCAACATTGCCCATGGTGTAAACAAAACAACTGCACGTGAGGTGAATCCTGATTTGTATCAACTGAATACGATGAATTTGCTACAAAAAGATCCCTTGACCAATTTGTGGTCCGTCAAACCAGGTTTGTGCAAATTTATTAAAATCCATCCTTATATACTTTGCATCCCATTTACAGCATGTGCAAGATGAAACTTATCGTGCACTCTAAAGTATTCCTTCATGTAGAGAGATGGCAGAGACAGGAGCTCTACCATAAGGAAGAGGCTCATTCCCAATCTAATGTAATCCCTACAATAAATATATAAGGATATTGGAAGTCACTGAGCATTTCTGTAAAGATATAAAGGCACAAGGCTGCAGATTGAGTTATACAGGGAACTCATGTATTATAAGGGATAATGTACCCCCTACTGAAATTTATAAGGATATTAGAATTCACTGAGGGTTTCTTTGACCATATAAAGGCACAAGGCTGCAGGCTGAGTTATACAGGGAACTCTGAGTATCACTCATGTATTATAAGGGATAATGTACAACCTACTGTAAATGATAAGGATATTAGAAGTCACTGAGGAGTTATGTGACTATATAAAGGCACAAGGCTGCAGGCTGAGAAATACAGGGTACTTTGAGTATGTAATATAAATAATAAGAATATTAGACGTCACTGTGGTGGTCTGTGACCATATAAAGGCACAAGGCTGCAGGCTGAGAAATACAGGGAACTCTGGGTATCAGTCATGTATTATTAGGGATAATGTACTCCCCTATTATAAATAATAAGAATATTAAACATAAAAAGGCACAGAGCCTAATAAAGAAGTCAGCGATAGTTTTGTGGAAGAAAGAACACACTATAGTTATGAAGATATGCCACTAGATGTCGATGGTTCCCTACCAACGTAAAACACAGACAGTGGAACAGGTAACTCAAATCTATTACATTCTATGATTCTATATAAAGAGGGCTGTGAAGGAGTGGGTGATACAAAATTGAAGTGGAGGGCTCCTTGATGCAGTCTTCTTTAATCCTGGTGTTATAGAGCTGCATATTAAATGGGAAATTCAACTACATATGAACTTGTAGCATGTTAAAACACTCATAGTCTAAGAGGCATTGCAAGTTGTGTTCTGTGTTTATCTGGTTGGTCAGTTGGTTCCAGGAATGTCTTACATCCTGGGCTTTACTCCCTCCCTTTAAATAAAATATATAAACAAAGGTAAATGCTTTAAGTCTAGAGATTTAGCTGCAGGATTTACAGGCTGGTGTGGAGCCCCGTGAAACTAACTAACAATTCAATCCCTTCCTTTTTGATCCAGGAATGGAAGAAGAAAGAGCCCAAAAATTTCCCCTTTGCGACCCTGTTGGGACGGACGTAAAAACCTGTAATTGTTACTTGTGTCAGCTTGAGCAAAGCCTGAAACTCAGGGACAAAATGCTGGATAACACTGATGGTGAGTGCACAGATCTCCACTTCAAGTCTCAGGCAATACCACCACTTATTTAGTTATAGGGTTTAACAGATTGAGACTGAGATTCAAAATATGTCCTGACATTTCAAGAATGCAGAGGCCCAGGCAGCCCCCCCCCCCACAGGCTCAATAAATAGTGACTGCCACCAGGATCAATGTAGTTGACAGTGGGAGAGAAAACAGGGATCATTGTGACTGACAGTAGGAGAGGAACCAGGGAGAAATAAACTAACGATCATTGTTGCTTACAGTGAGAGAGGAACCAGGGATCATTGTGGCTGACAGTTGTGGCTGACAGTGAGAGAGAATTCAGGGATTATTGTGGCGGACAGTAGGAGAGGAATCATGGATCATTGTGGCTGACAGTGAGAGGGGAACCAGGGATCATTGTGGCTGACCGTGAGAGAGGAACCAGGGATCATTGTGGCTGACAGTAGGACAGGAACCAGGGATCATTGTGGCTGACAGTAGAAAAGGAACTAGTGATCAATGTGGCTGACAATGAGAGAGGAACCAGGGGTCATTGTAGCTGACAGCGAAAGAGGAACCATGGATCATTGTGGCAGACAGTGAGAGAGGAACCATGGATCATTGCGGCTGACAGTAGGAGAGGAACCAGGCATCATTGTGGCTGACAGTGAGTGAGGAATCAGCGATCAAAGAAGCTGACAGTGAGAGAGGAACCAGGCATCATTGTAGCTGACAGTTAGGTATGAACCAGGGATCATTGTGACTTACAGTCAGTGATAGAAGAACCAGGGATCATTGTGATTGACAGTGAGAAAGAAACCAGGGATCATTGGGGCTGTGGGTTTCTTTGGGTTTCTTTCATTGTCTGACAGTAGGAGAGCAACTAGTGATCACTGTGGCTGACAGTGAGTGAGGAACCAGGCATCATTGTGGCTGACCGTGAGAGAGGAACCAGGGATCATTGTGGCTGACAGTAGGACAGGAACCAGGGATCATTGTGGCTGACAGTAGAAAAGGAACTAGTGATCAATGTGGCTGACAATGAGAGAGGAACCAGGGGTCATTGTAGCTGACAGCGAAAGAGGAACCATGGATCATTGTGGCAGACAGTGAGAGAGGAACCATGGATCATTGCGGCTGACAGTAGGAGAGGAACCAGGCATCATTGTGGCTGACAGTGAGTGAGGAATCAGCGATCAAAGAAGCTGACAGTGAGAGAGGAACCAGGCATCATTGTAGCTGACAGTTAGGTATGAACCAGGGATCATTGTGACTTACAGTCAGTGATAGAAGAACCAGGGATCATTGTGATTGACAGTGAGAAAGAAACCAGGGATCATTGGGGCTGTGGGTTTCTTTAGCTGACAGATGCATTACATGGATTAAGTGACTATAAAACCCACATTACCTTATAAAATAAGGTGAAGGCAGAAAACATCTATATTTCTAATCAGTTTTGATAACTAACTTTGCCTCCATTTCTCCCTGTGTCAGTGTTTAACTTCCCCATGCCTTTTTCCGAAAAAGTTTAAAGAATGTCGAGAATATCTAAAATGATCTATTCCTATTGATATCTTTTCTAGTATCCCAAAGTGAGTCTGTGGCATATTTTGATAATGTACAACCTGAGAACCTCTCAGAAATCTCCGATGCACTAGAAAAAATGACTGTAGCTGGAGAAGCCACCAATGATCCCCAGAGATAACGAAGGAGGAGAAGATCCATCTCAGTGAAGACTTTTTATTGAGGATATAAAGCATTACCTGTTAAACTTGCCCATGGTGGGTGGGAAAAGCCAATACTAAGTTCTGCTCATCTCTCATATCTTCTCTCAGTTAGGGAAGAAATGTTCTTTGTTACATTGCTGAAATCTGCTGGATTAAAGCACAAAAGGGGAGGTATAACAAAGTTAACAAACTAAAACAGTGATCTCAATAATATCTGTAACTCTATGAACACCTAGGGGCAGATTTACTAAGGGTCGAAGTGAATTCGAGGGAATTTTTGGAGTAAAAAAATTCGAAATTCGAAGTAATTTTTTGGATACTTCGACCATCGAATAGAATACTACGACTTCAAATTTACCTCGAGTTCGATTCGAAGTAAAAATCGTTAGTATATTCGACCATTCAATAATCGAAGTACTGTCTCTTTAAAAAAACTTTGACTTCAATACTTCGCCAAATTAAACCTGCCGAAGTGCTATGTTAGCCTATGGGGACCTTCTACAACATTTTTCTAAGTCTTTACACATCGAATAAAAATTGTTCGATCGTAACCTAAAATCGTTCAATCGAACGATTTTTATTCGATCACAGGATTGCCAAATTTGCTGAAAAAAACGTCGAATTCGATATTCACATTTTTTTAATTTGGTCGAATTTCGAAGTTTTTTGTACTTCGAAATTCGACCCTTGATACAATTGGAGCGGTATTTTGTATATTTTTTTAATCTATTGTTAAGATTATATTCAATGAATAAAACAGATATTTTAAAATTAAAGGGGTTGTCCACCATCCAACACTTTTTTCAGTTCAGTTGGTTTCAGATAGTTTACCAGAAATAAAGACTTTTTCCAATTACATTGTATTTTTCTATGAGTGACATCTTCTCTTCTTCGGGAAGAGAGCGGCGTATCAACTCATGCGCAGTTGGAGCAGTCTTTCGGTTTTTGACAACTGCGCATGTGCTGAAAGTGATGGACATTGCCGAAGTGCCGGAAGAAGACCCGAAGATTACTGAAGAGCCGGAAGATGGGGCCCGTGAGCTCCACTGCGCTGACTCTGCAACAAGGGGTAAGTAAGCGATTAGGGGCAATTACCAGAATTTACACCTAGGCTGGGGTGAAGCAGGGGGGACTATGTAGGGTAGGTGGGTAGGGGATTATAAGCATAAGGTGTTTGGTTCGCCTTTAAGTAATGGCAAGGTAACAACTTAATCAGTATTAATTTTTATGGCTGGGATTCTAGTAGATGCTATCTGATCACCATTGTAAGCAGCAGTCCTGCCCTGCTTTATGGCTGAGATTCTAGCTATCTATATAACAGAGCATTCTGTCCCAGTGGCTGCACAGATCTTATCTGATCTCCATTGTAAGCAGCAGTCCTGCCCTGCTTTATGGCTGAGATTCTAGCTATCTGTATAACAGAGCATTCTGTCCCAGTGGCTGCACAGATCCTCTCTGATCCCCAGTGAAAGCAGTCGTGCATCACTGAGCTCTCAGAGAACCAGAGGAATGGAGAGTGTCAGCCCAGGCCATGCAAGGCCTGGGCGGGCAAACCCCCAGCGTGAGGCCCAGGCCTTGGGGCCTACACTGGAAGGTGTGAGATCCACCAGGACAGTGCAGACAAGGAGTAAAGCAGCAGGGAGTGAAAGGAAAGGAGCAACAAGAAGGTCGAGATCGGTTTCCTTGGGAAGGATTTCTTCCACAGACATGGAGGATTTGGAAAAGGCAGCTGCCAGTGCTGTGAAAACACCTGACAGGGAAGTAAAAGTGTGTGATGAGTGAGAGGGAGGGAAGGAAGGAGATTGTTGGTAAAGAAAGACAAATGGAAAGTAAAGCAGAAATTTTATCTGTGACAAACATTGAGGGTTGTGTGCAAAATGTCAGTTCTGATATTTGTGTCTTAAAACATAAAATGGAAACCAGTCAGCTTTTTATTTCTCCTGATCTCTTTGCCTCTATGAAATCTGTGTCAGGGGAGAGGCAGCACAGAGCAAACCCAGCAAACAATCAGGGGCTGAATATGCAGCAGCTGCTTTGCACCATGCGGCCGTCATGCAGTCTCCAGTGGCTGATTGTGGGGGAGGAATGGCTGCTTCTAAAACTTCCCCTGAGAGGCATCAAGCACCCCATGCTCTGGTAACAAAAACTGCCTCATGTGCGGGGGTGCGGGTGGTGTCTGGAGCTGGTGTGGAGTCAGGGGAGGCAGTAGGAACAAACTCCAGCAGCCATATTGCTACTCCCTCTGTAGAGATGTATAAGAGTCTCACAGGGAACAGCCATCTTGGTACTCCCACATCAGAGGGAAACAATTGTTCTGATATAAATGAACAACCCCAAGCAGAAAGCCTCTTAAAGGGACAGTATGCTGGTTCAAGTCACAACCAGGATCAAACACCTACCACTGATGAACTGGTTGAATTAATAAAACTGGCAAATGAGCAGGAGCTGCAGCGAAAAAAATTTAAAGTTGAGTTGCAAAAAGCATTTTATAACTATTCCACTGCTGATGTGGAGAAGCAAGACTTTTATTTAGCAAAAGTCAACAAAATAAATGAAGAGTTCAGAACCTTAGAAAAACAGATTTTGCAGAATTATAAAAAAATTGGTTCCCTTTCTGAAGTCTATACAAACAGGAGAAGGTTTGAGGACTCTCGGCAAGCTCTTAAACAGCCGGCTAAATACAGGTCCATGAGGCAAATTGCATCTGCTTCATCTACTTCTGATAGTGACAAGGAGACTAGAAGGATTGGCCAGCTGAAACCAAAGAAATCAGTTGTTGCTCAGATACATGCGCCCAATTTTATCTTCAGCTTGGATGAGGCAAATAGTATAGAAGATAAAATGGGAAAGAGAAGCCAATCTGCTCATAAGGAAGAGGAAAGCTTTGTTTTCTCAGAACAGGATTTTCCCTCCCTTCCCTCTACTTCCCAGAATGACTGTGCCCATCAGCCCTCAGCATCCAAGGAGACCTACACTCAACCATCAGCCAATAATACAGAGACTTCTGCAGTTGTGCAGAGTGCCCCAATGTCCTTGGCACTGGGGCATGGGAAGCTGAGTGAGCAGGAATTGACGGCAGCTGCTGGTGTGGGAGAGTCTGGGAAGGATGGAGTGGATGGAGTGGAGGCTGGAGCAGACTGTGTGAATGCAAGTGATGTTATGGAGTGTGGAGGTGGAGACATCAGTGAAAGTGTTGCAAGGCAGTGTGTGGAATCTGTGCTGAGTGATGTTAATGAAGTAAACAAAGATGCTAATTCATTGGCCGATGTGATACAACCTGTTCCTTGTACCACCCCTTTAAGTACTGCCGCTTTAATTTCTATTCCATCTTCTTCTGCTGTACTCACCACTTCTTCTATAGCCTCAACCTTTTCCCCAGCCCTTACAGTTTCTCCAATAACAACTTCCCCTTTAACTACTCCAGCTGTTTCTCAGAATCCTCTGCCTACAGTGCCCTCCGCACAGCCAAGTTCTGTCTCTGCACCTGTTTCTTCCTCTGTAAGGAGACCAAATGGTCAGCAGTCAATTCCTTCAGAAAGTGCAGGCAGGAGAAATGCCTCTAGACAAATGCCTTCTAGAGATGTGATAGCCAAGGAGATGCTGCTTAAGCAAAGTACTTTAACACCTGCAGGCGTCAGGGCTTATATAAAGTTTTCTGACACCGAATATGACATTGTGTTCAAAACATCACAAGCCCTGGAATTTTTTTGGCATGATTATGACAGCTTTAAACATTCAGGCCTGTGGGAAAGCTTTAGAGTCATCTCAATCACTAAACCTGAGACAAAGAAAGTCACCATTTTGTTTAAGAATGATTGTGTCCCACCCGAGGATATTCTAATATGGCTTAGACGTCATTGTAAGGTGCTTACCCCTTTGAAGAAAGACATTGATAATAATGGATATTGGTCAGGTGGGTGGTGTACTAATGTGGAATTGTACATGAGGTATAATGTGCCGCAGCATCTTCCAAACTCTGTCTTCATTGGTAGTGAGCGAGGGGTGGTTTTTTATCCTGGTCAGCCAAGGGCCTGTTTCAAATGTGGTTCTTACCGACATCGGGCAAGTGCCTGTGCAGTGGTCAAGTGTTCACTATGTGGTGATGTAGGACACACCGGGAAAGATTGCAATGATGTGAAATGTAACTTGTGTGGAAGCTATGGCCACTCACATAGGGCTTGTCCAGAGGCTCTTCATAACATAATGGAGAGCTGCCCTCAGTTAGAGGAAGAGATGGCAAAGGATTTGTTGGAAGAGATAAGGGATGAGATGGATTATTTCCAGTCTGATTCACAACCATCGGTCATTCCCCCTTCTCAGCCTCATGATACAGTAAAAGATCAGTCAGCTGTGGCAAGAGATGCAGGAGATTCTGTTCCCCTGACTGTTTCCTTTTTGTCTCAGGGAGCAAAAAATGAGTTGCCAGTTTCTATAACAGAGGCCCCCATCATTCAGCCTTTGGGAATACAGCCTCTTCCCCAGAGACAGAAACCTCTTGCACAGTCTGGAAAGGGAAATAGTGAACCAGCAGATAAGGCAATTCCACCAGTAAGACTAAGTAAGTCCCCTTTCTCACAAGATTGGACAGTAATAAAGAACAAAGACCTTTCAGGAAAGCAGTCCCCTCCAAAATACATTCCACCTATGCAAATCAGCCTAGAAAACAAATTTGAACTTTTGGCAGAGAAAAAATCTTGGGCAGATGCTATGGAAGAGCAAGATGAACTGGAAAGGATAGATATGGAAGACAAACAAAGTGTGAAACAGTGTCATGGTCAGGCTGATGTGGGTACAGATAGTGGTGCTGAAGGCGATACTGACAGTAAGGGAAAGGAGGAAGTTGTTTCAGGGTCTGAAATGGAATATAACAAATTGCAAGTCCGCAGGAAAATTGTCTCTGTTGAATTCAGTGAAGGTGATAAGGCTTTATCTGATGATGCAAGTGAGATGATATCGTTAGGAGATGATGATCCAATCCCATCTGGTACACAGATTAAAAGATTTGGTGATCAAGATGATAGTCAGGATGAGAGAAGGAGTAGAAGGAGGAGGAGGCACAAAAAAATTAATAACACTTAACTATGGCTTCTTGCCCCCTCAGGTTTATTTCAACAAATGTTGCAAGCATTAAAGTGGCCAGTACAAGATATCAAGCCTTTGAAGCCTTAAGCCACACCTCAGCTGACATCATCTTCTTGCAAGAGACCAGACTGACCACCACTGCAGATATCAAGAAAGCATCAAAAGATTGGCTTTGGGGTCCAGCTTTTTTTTCAATTGCTGCAGAACCTGGGGGTGGTGTTGGTATTTTGTTTAAAGGCTTTTCTGGAATATTTGTGCACCGCCTTATAGAGGTGGAAGTAGGCAGGTGTCTTCTATTAGACGTCTCTGTTGCAGGACGCAGACTGAGACTTATTAATGTTTATGGGCCTCAGTCTGGGCATGGGAGAAAAAACCTTTTGAGGGAAATTCAGCCATATCTCCATACCTCCACTTCAGTCATCATGGCTGGTGACTTCAACCAGGTCCTTAGAGCAGAAGATAGATCAAGGCTTTCCTTTGACAAATATGAAAGTAATTTTCTTAAAAACATACTTGAGCAAGCAGACTTGGTTGATGTCTTTACCCATGGTGGTCGGATGTCAAAGCATACTTACCATTGTGCAGGTCGAAGCAGCAGGATTGACATGGCTTTTGTTCGAAAGGAGGAGATCTTTACACAGACTGAGGAAATCTTGGTTGATTACTCTGACCACCTTGCCTTATCTTTTTTGCTGGGTGTCTCCTCAGTTCCAACCAAAGGTAGGGGGTTATGGAGATTGAGTTCAGATACCCTGGAGAGCGAGTCAGTGCAGCACTCCTTTGAGGCACTCCTTCAGTGTGAGTTAACAAAGATTGTGTTTTTCGACTCAATGTCGCAGTGGTGGGAGGAGGCCAAGAAGTCATTCCGCACCTTCTTCCGCAGACTATCTGTTATAAGGGAGGGAAACAAGTATAAAAAGTACCTTGCCCTACGAAGAAAGCTTGAATCCTTAATTTCGGGCAGGGTGGTTGGGGAGAAAGTTTCCAGACTAAAGCTTCAGATCAAACAGCATCAGTATAGTCGTTACAGGTCCTTGGTTCTGGAGAGGGATTATGGGGGATTTCATTGCCAAGATCCCTTTCGGAATTGCAGGGAAGCTGTGACGAGGAAGTTGAAGGACTCTCAGGGTATAGTTCAGAAATCTAAGGGTGAGATCCTGCGAGTTGTTCAAACCTACTATGCTAGTTTGTTCGGAAGTAAGGTTTTGGATAGGGGAAGGATGAAAGCTTTTCTGGAGGGAACCCCAGGTCCAGACCTGAAAAATTTGGATTTTTCACCCTTGATTGAGGACATCACAGAGGAAGAGGTCAAAAAGGCAATTGAGCAGCTAAAATTAAAGAAAGCCCCAGGTCCAGATGGCCTAACAGCTGAATTCTATAGAACTTTTAAGAACCTTTTGACCCCTTGTGGAGGTCTTTAAAGACTGCCTGGGAAGAGGCATTTTGCCTCCCTCCATGAGAATCTCCTCTTTGGTGTTATTATCCAAGGGCAAGGATCCTACAGATGTCAAGAACTGGAGGCCGATTGCCCTCTTGAACACCGATAGGAAGCTTTTGGCAAAGGTTTTTTTTTCTAGGCTTGTTTTATTTTCAGGCACCTTATTGTCCCGTGAGCAGTTCTGCACGGTGAAAGGGCGGAGCATCTTTGGGGCAGTCTTGTCTGTACGAGAAGTGCTCGAAACATGTAAAGCCCAAAATAAGGGGAAGTATGTGGTAGGTCTTGACCAAGCTAAGGCTTTTGATAGGGTGGATCATGATTATCTGTGGGCGACCTTGCGTAAGTATGGCATCCAGGACCAATTTGTTGATTGGCTTTCTGTTTTGTATAAGGAGGGGGAAAGCTTCCCACTTGTCAATGGGTGGTGTGGTGAAACCTTCGGGGTTGAGGCTGGGGTACGCCAGGGTTGCCCTCTTAGTCCACTGCTATATGTCTTTGCGATTGACCCATTTCTTCGTGGAGTTCAGGCTTTGGATTTGGAGGGCTTCCAGGTCCCCTGTTACCTGCCCCTGAAGTCGGTAGCCTACGCGGACGATGTCTCGGTTGTCATCTCCCGTCCTGAAGAAGTTGGGATGTTGGCCGGGGTTATCGAAAGTTACTCAGAGGCCTCAGGCTCTCTGGTCAACGCTGATAAGTCGGAAGCTTTCTGGACCTTGGATGGTGAGCCGGATTTTCCGCTCCCTGATTTCCAGCATGCCTCCTGTGAAATAAAGATTCTAGGGGTCAAATTCGGGAGGGGTGATAATGCCAGGTTAAATTGGGAGTCAAAACTGGATGCTGTCGACTTAAGGATACAGCGATGGAAAAACTGGAAGCTGTCCTATAGAGAAAGAGTGAAGCTCATCAAAGCTTACCTGGTTCCTATCCTCCTGTATGTGTCTTATGTTTACCCCTTGCCAAAAGCTTTCTATGTAAGGATCCAAAGCTTGTTCTTTCAGCTCCTTTGGGGGAACAAGCTGAATCATGTCAAAAGAGGGATCACTTACCTGCAGACTAAAGAGGGTGGGCTGGGCATGTTATGTCCTGTGGCCTTCTTTGGCACAATTTTCTTGAAATTTAATTTTGGGAATTTGGGCCAAAGAACTGATGTTCCGTGGGAAAACAGTTTCAGGGCCTGGGCATCCCCTTTTATAGGGCAATGGTTACAAGGCGATAAGGTGAAGTTGGTGCGGGTGCGACATGGTCAACTCCCACTGCACTTTGTTGCCGCACTGAAGCTTTTAAGAGTTTGGGACATTAGGATAGGCGAACTTGGCACAGCCTCCAGACGTGATCTTTATAAGAGGGTGTTGAGTGTCTATTTTGCTGTTCCAATGGCCTTGAAGGACTGTGTAGGGGGAACTCTTGTGGAGAGCCTGCGTTACCTAAACAGTAAGAGATTACCCCCAAAGTTTTTTGATCTGGCATGGCTCTCTCTTCAGGGAAGGCTCTTTGTTAGGGGGAATGTGAAATACCTGTCTGCAGTAGATAAAAATTGTCCCTGGGGGTGTGGTGTGGAGGAGACCCAGGAGCATTTTCTTTTGCAGTGTCCCATGGCAAGCAACGTCCTTCATCAAGTTTCCCAGGCCATATCTGCCCCATCTTTAAGTTCCCTTAACTATACTGAACTTGCATATGGTGTTTTGGCAAGAGACCTTTCATATCAAAGGGAGACAGTGTACCTCATTATTACTGCCTACAAATATCACCTTTGGCAGGGTCGTTGCAAATACACTTTTGGTATGGATATGAGTGCAGAGAGGATAGTGTCCTTTATACTCAGAGAGTTATGTTTTATAAGACAGATGGAAAGATCAAAATCCTCATCCAATATTTCTTCATGGAGGGATTTCATATTCTAATGTTTAGTTTGAGCCTGATGTTTTGTTCAATGTTTATTATTTTATTATGTACACCTTGGAGGAGAATTACTGCCTGCTTTGTTTTGTCCTTTGGGGTCCTTTGTTTTGGGTGGGGGACGGGGTTAGTGTGGAGGGAGTGTGTTACGAGGACATTTCAAGCAGACTCTGGACTTGAATATGAATGTCCTTTATTATAGGGAGGGGAGGATGTCAGTATGGACAGAGTTTGGACAATGGATTCTGACTATCCTCTGGAGGGTGGATTGGGTGGTTTGGTGTCACATACTACATGAACTGCCACAAATGGACTCTCATTAATTAGAGTTTGCCTCATGCTAGTAATTTGAAGGTGTGCATTATTTTGTAAAAGGGTTTTTATAATCTATGTAAATAAAATAATTCCTATCTGATCCCCATTGTAAGCAGCAGTCCTGTCCTGCTTTATGGCAGCTGAGATTCTAGCTATCTGTATAACAGAGCATTCTGTCCCAGTGGCTGCACAGATCCTATCTGATCCCCATTGTAAGCAGCAGTCCTGCCCTGCTTTATGGCTGAGATTCTAGCTATCTGTATAACAGAGCATTCTGTCCCAGTGGCTGCACAGATCCTATCTGATCCCCATTGGAAGCAGCAGTCCTGTCCTGCTTTATGGCTGAGATTCAGGGATATGACTACAGAGGAAGCAGACCATGTGACTTCAGGGGGGGGCAAGAGGTATAGGGGGCCCCACGAGGCCCTAATTTATGAGTAATTTTAATATACAGTATATTGGAGAAACAGGATAGCTCCTGGTTATTTTGGGGGCCCTAAAATGATTTTGCTGTGGGGCCCAGCCCAGTAACATCTAGTTACACCACTGCTGAGCTTCTAGCTGTATAACCCAGTGGCTGGTAAATATGATGCTTAATGCCAACATGATTAAACAAGAAGAAAGATAAAAATAAAGAAAAGCTGTTTTATGTTTCAAGAAAATATGGCTTTATGGTCAATAATAGTTTTCGTGTTACACACGTTGCCATAAACCGGAGGTTCCTGAACCAAATTGCATTACCTCACAAAATCTTTCCTTTACTCTTTTACTTTCTGAGTGCAAGCTTTTGTGGCTATAAACTGAACTTTCTCTGAGGCCTATTCTTCATGACTGGACTTTCTCTCTTGCTGTATCAGCTGCTTTATCCTCCTCAAATTTACCTCACAACAGACATAAGCCCCTCCCACCTTCCACTCTTCTGTCTCTTTTTTTTTTTCTATTGAAGAAAAAAAACTTTATTTAAAAAAACAAGGACTCAATGCAGTGGCTGCTGTGTCCCCTAGGCCATACTGATAACACTCCCACACCTATACTTCCTACCCTCATCCACCAACACAGAGCTGCAGTAGCAACATTTATAATCATGCATTATTGTGGCAAACTGCATCATGCATCTAAATGAATTGCTAAATAGCCTTGCAGGCTGTTTATTCCATATGTGTTATATGTTTTAAAGGGGTGAGGTGTCAACTGTACTCCAAACTGTCCCATTCTTCGCGGGACAGTCCCGATTTAAGGTGGCCATACACGGGCCGAGAAAAGCTGCCGACAGACCGCGTCGACAGCTTATTGGCTGACGGGCTTCCCCGATCGAGATCTGCCCGGATGGGACTAAAAATCCCTTCGGATTGCTGCCGCATCTGTTCGTTGATGCGTTAACGCGATCCGACCGTTCGTTACAATCTGTTAGGATCCGATCGTTGGGCCCTAGGGCCCACGATCGGATGAGCCCGATATTGCCCACCTTTAGTCCCGGATTGTTACTGAAATGTCCAGACTTTTTCTTTGATCTTCTGCACTGAACAGCCAAACAAAGTTTCTAAAACTTAATTAAATAAAGAGGCTTTTGGCCCGAGAGCTCGGGTTGCCACCTGGCCGGTATTTTACAGGTTGATCCCAATGTTATTAATAGGGAAAAATGATAAATATATAGGAAGGCCGGTATTTTTTTCCGGAAAAGGTGGCAACCTTACCGAGAGCACAGAATACGGGGCAGCTGCATTCAGATACATTTGCAACTATAATAAGCAATGATAAAATTGTAACTATTTAAGATAAGCAGGTCACTTGGGGAAACTTGCAGCTTAAAGGGCAATGCACCTTCATTAGCAAATCTGTCATAGCACATAAAACCGGACCCTAAAACCCCCAAAAATGTGCTCAAACTTTCCATAACCTGCCCAATTGTGTAAAATGGATGTGGTATTGAGGGGGGTGTGGTCAAAAATATTGCTGTTCTCAGAGCGGCACATTTTCTTGTCCCTCTTTTTGTTTTCCAAATGCTGGGAGGTATGTCATTATGCACCTGCTGTCAGAAGCGTATTATACGTATGTGCTATGCATGACATGGCTGCTCGGAGAGTCCTCTGTCAGAAACACCACATTTCTTTTCTTCTATTGTGTACTCATGGACTTCTGTATCAGACTTCCTGTTTTCAGCTTAAACCTCAAGGGCTAGGGCTTGAGCATGCTCAGTTTGTTCCTCTCTTACTCTCATTGCTGTAATCTGAGCCCAGAGCTATGAGTGAGCAGGGATAGACTCATACAGGAAATGATTATCACCAAGCTAATATGGCAGCTGCTATCCTAAACAAACACAGACAGTGTCTAGAGCTGTTAACTCTGGAATGGGAAAGCATTCTACAGAATAAATCCAGTGTTATAGCTTGCACTGTTATGGTTAATCTATTAATAAACTGTCTCTGTCGCTTTCCTTCTTCTTTAATCGCATACTATAAACAGTAACTAGTGATGTCATCAGTTATAAATGGTGATGTTATTTGTCACATGACTCACTAAAACTTGTGCATTATAATAAATAAAGTACCCCTTGTTGGAAAATGAGGATATTAGAAGTAACATCTGAGTTCCATGACCTGTATCAAATATACATGGTCATGGAACTCCTCTGTAACTTATAATATCCTTATATTTTACAACAGGGGGTACTTTATTCACTATATATGACATGGCTGTTCACACTATAATATGAGGTGCCTCACCATTAATATGGCACTGCCCTCTCTTGTAAACCTGACTAGTGTCCTGAAAATGTGTGCCACCCAGCTCTGCCCCATAAACACCACAATCTGTGCTACTGATCTGCCAATGACACATATTGCAGGGCTTTTCTCCTACTTTTCAAGTCTTCCTTTACTGGATGCCGTGATTTGAAGTTAAGGGCAGGGCAAACGCTCAGATTTGGGGAGATTAGTCCCCCCTGGTGTCAAATCTCCTCTTCTTCGGGGTGACTAATATCCCAGAACTGCCTCACGCCGATTAGAATGTAAATCGACGGGGGGGGGTGGCACTCTGAGCGCTTCGTTTTTTATGAAGTTGCCGACTTTGGAAAACAAATTCTAGCTGGCGGTCTACTGTATCTAAGATGAAGTCTTCACATTTGGTACAGATGTCCATGCATGTCCAATTTTTCATTGTCAGTTTGTGAAATGGAATATTATCTGAGAGATCCTGGGGCTCAAACACCAATGGGACACTTTAAAGGAAAAAACACAAATTATGGCCCCAGCTATGACTATTCAAGGTTAGCAATATGCAATGATCACATGAACTTCATTTCATTCTTTTCTATACATGTAAAAATACAAATATATTATGTGCCTACAAGCTGCCCTATGGCAGTCACCAGTCATATGTATAACAACAAATATTACAGAGAATATATATTAAGTTTCTTCCATAAATTGTGTTCTAATTAAAACAAAAAAAATCAACATTGGTTATAGAGAGATCAATATGCTTACCTGGAACAGTCCCACTGTAGCATTTCCCTGCAGAATAACTGGGTTCTCTGCTCCTGACATGAAGGATCATCATCCCTGGTCAGGACCAGAGTCTTGAAGAAGCCGCGTGGAATGTGCATACACTGCTTGAAAGGCATCAGCATCTGAATAAAGATGGTTATTGAGTTTCCTAAATGGATCATTATAATGCTACTTTATTATATGACTTCCAAGTCCATGGCAAATTGTGAGGGGACCAAACAACCCAGTCAGAGCATAATTATAAAATATGTCACTTTAACCTTTCATAATAGTTTTATTGACACCCTTTGTTCTTTGGGCAGTCTCACTCAAAATTACAGGAGAAATATTTTAAACAGTGTTTTACCTCAACACAGCACTCTGGGCAGATAACCCTGGTTAAAAAAAAAAATGTTATCAGGGCATAGTGATTGACTGGGCAAAGTATAGCTAAGCAACCCCAGTGTCAGAATGGGCATGGAGACTTGCTTTAAAGAAAGTCCAAATATTGTGTTAACTAGCAACAACTAGTAACCACATGAACTACTCAAACCTCCCATGTAATACATTTAAAAATACATAACAGCATTCCCTCATCCCCCTGATAACCCAAATCAGCTAAACCAAGCAGTAGCGTAACTAGAGGGGCATTTTCAGTGGCGTGCGGGCTGCCGGGGGGCCCTGGCCCGTTCGCACCCCCTGCTCCCCGGTAGTTCCGCCACTGAAACCAAGTCAAATCAATCCCCACTATCCCCAAATCTGCTAGGAATTTTACACAGAAACCATGTGGACACAAGGCAGAGAAAGACATTAACACAGAGAGGCACATTTATCATGGGTCGAATTTATGGGAGTTTTTAAAACTCCCATAAATTTGAATCGAAATTTATTAATATAATCGAATTTTCTCAGCTCGGACGAATTGAAATCGATCCGAAAACTCGAATCGAATTTGATTTAAAAACACGAACAAACTCGATTTCCATGAAAATTCCCTGAAGAATGTCAGGAAGGCTGCAAAGATCACCAAATTGATCCCTGGACCTCTCCAATTGACTTAAAACAATAATTCGGCAGGTATTAGGTGGCGAATAGTCGAATTTGAATTCTTTAAGGGCCAGAGTAAGATAAATCTCGAAATTCTGGTTAAAAATCGATTTTGGGTAATTCACAATTCGAATTTAAGAGTTTTGACCAAAAAATTCGAATTTTCACCTCGACCCTTAATCAATCTTCCCCAGAATGTAGGGAAACCTAGTTTATAATGGTAAAGAGTTAGAAATTCTATTGTTACAAAATCACTTATTTACGTTACCATCTCTAGACAATGTAGAAGTGTATATTACCTTTCACATATTTTACAAGTGTAGGGCCAGGTGAAGAACAGTCTTTTCTTGTGGCAGCAGAAGCAAATCTAGAAAGATTGTTCCTCGTTAGAACAAATATGAGGAAGAAAAACTAAAAAGTTGCCCATTTAATATAAGCTTCATCATACTGAAATAACGCTTAATACAGTCAATTTAAATAATCTGCATCATTGTGAAATATTCAAGGTTATATTCACCATGCCTCTCAGCATCTGTTTCTCTTCATTGTCTTCTTGCAGCAGTTGGGTGTCATATTCATTGACAATTCAATCCAATATATCATATAGGGGGCTCCTTTTCTAACAGAGCTCACTCAAATAACGGATTCCAGTAAAGACAAAATAACTGGGTTTTGCACAAATTCTGCATGTAGAGAGACAGAATTTCTGGTCATTTCAATAGAGTGAGCTCTAATACATCTTCTAGGCAAAAGGCCCCCCTATAAAATATATATTGGATCAAAAGACTAATAAATATCTGACACTCAACTCTTGCATGAAGAGAGAATGAAGAGAAACAGATGCTGAGAGAGAAATAGTGAAAAAACAGTACAGAATTTTTAATTGATTGTATTTAGAAAGTCTCCGTATGCTGAAGCTTGTATAAAGTTTTCATTTTCGTGATAGTTCCCCTTTAATATTGAATTTTAAAGTGAATTTATGGTTAAGACATTACCCTGCTCGCAGAGAATCCATAATTGTGCAAGAAGTCAGCCATCTCAGCTTTCACAATCTCACGGCAAAAGTTGGCACTAGCTCAGAAATAGTAGGTATTGGCCGGACTTTAGGATAGTGACAGCTCTTTGGGGAATTCAGAATTGAAAAACTGTAAAGAATGCCCTTATCCTTTCATTACCACCCCTTAAACAAGCCCGAAACACATTTCAGGGCCATTTTTGCAATGAATTGCTGGATACACCTACTCGCTCAGAATGTTTCTTTTGGAGGGGACTTTCATAGGAACTGGAGCGCTTGTTGGATGAATATTTCAGCACATCATAGTTTAGAAAGCTGCTGTTTTTAAGGTCCACTTGGGATGACATCAGCACCGGAACAAACATCAGGTCTGCAAAATTGTGGCAATATCAGCAAATGAGAAGGCACTACTGTCTTAAAGGGGATGGGCGCCAATATTGTAAGCTAGTTTCTATAAATTAAAAAAGAAAAAATACAAAAATACCCACAACTTCATATAAATTTGCATTCAGTTATGTAGCCTTAAGGGTTTGTTGGACTCTTACTAGAACATGGTATACAGAAGTCTGACCAAACCCTTCTTTGGCTTCTAGCACCCCACATATACAAGGTTAATAATGTATTAGGGTGCAGGGAAGGTTTCACTTCAGCATGTAACCAGCTTTAAACTGGAATATTTTTATATAAATAAAACGGACACATTTTTTTATTTACATTTTGAACATTGGTAGCATAACCCAACATTTTTGGGTTAAACATTCTATTTTGTGTTGGAAGGACTGTATACCTACTGTACGTATGTGACCCCACTTGCCAAGTTACAGTAAAATATACTCAACAGCAAAAAAGTTTCCAAAACAGTAAATTAAGTTATAAAGAGAAACGTATGTATATTATATATGTATATAATCTAAAAAATTAAAATTCACAGTAATCATACTTTACCTACTAGTGTCCAAGGTTGGACACATGCCCGCTATACCATTTCCACCCACTAGAGAGAACTGTATAACTATTCCCTCTGCTTCCCTTAGACTTAGTTATTTGGTACCTGTACTGCTTGAGGTCAGTCAGGTCTGAGAATTTGCTGTCCGACAAGGTTTCAGAATGGTCTAACTGCCAGCTGATTTTCACCAAGAAATGCAATGAGTGCCCGATATAAACTTGTGGACCCAGAATTCCACAAGCTAAAGTTAAGGCGCTTAATATCCATCACTCTACTTTCAGTAAAGAGCACTTACATCACTTTCACCATCAACCAGATCGCAGTCCCTTAGGGTGCTTCTAAAACTGCTCACACTGTAGCCCAGAGCGGAAAGGGAATCATCACTTTGAGTGAAACTTTGTGAAGTCAAGGAATCATCATCTGGTGAGCAGAAAGAAGGGGGTGAGCTATCAGAACACTCAATAAACATTGTTTAACCCAACAGAGCATGCAGTAGAAAAAAGCAGCAGTATTTGAACATAAATGCTAGGGACAATTTAATAGCAACCTTGTCTACTGGACCATTAATCATTTTAACCTAGGTTAGCAATAAAACACTTTGTGGGGCCCCATGGCCTGTCCATCCTACAGTTCTTTAGTTACAGTCAACTGTCAGTAACCTTCAGCTTTTTAATTTACTCCCAACAGGTAAAGAGCCACAGGTTGGGCAATAAAGTGTTATCACCATCTTGCTCTACGGCCACCATTGGGTCAAAGCAGTCAGCACTATTTAAACCCCCAAAGACAACTCTGCATTACAAAACATCCTAAAAACGAGGTGCAAAGGACCCCCCGTGATATCTATGCTCTTCAACCTTAATTTAACAACATACGTCAACAATGAAGATTCAAAGGCACACCTTACCAGTATCAAAAGCAGTAGATGGAAGAGGAGACCTAAAAAGGAATCTAGGGGACTCCTTCTGGATGAAACCAGAAGGAGAAGACAGTTAGAGCTAGGACTTTTGTACCAAGGCCAATTGGACTCTGAAATGGAACCTAGGTTAGCAATAAAACACTTTGTGGGGCCCCTTGGCCTGTCCATCCTACAGTTCTTTAGTTACAGTCAACTGTCAGTAACCTTCAGCTTTTTAATTTACTCCCAACAGGTAAAGAGCCACAGGTTGGGCAATAAAGTGTTATCACCATCTTGCTCTACGGCCACCATTGGGTCAAAGCAGTCAGCACTATTTAAACCCCCAAAGACAACTCTGCATTACAAAACATCCTAAAAACGAGGTGCAAAGGACCCCCCGTGATATCTATGCTCTTCAACCTTAATTTAACAACATACGTCAACAATGAAGATTCAAAGGCACACCTTACCAGTATCAAAAGCAGTAGATGGAAGAGGAGACCTAAAAAGGAATCTAGGGGACTCCTTCTGGATGAAACCAGAAGGAGAAGACAGTTAGAGCTAGGACTTTTGTACCAAGGCCAATTGGACTCTGAAATGGAACCTAGGTTAGCAATAAAACACTTTGTGGGGCCCCTTGGCCTGTCCATCCTACAGTTCTTTAGTTACAGTCAACTGTCAGTAACCTTCAGCTTTTTAATTTACTCCCAACAGGTAAAGAGCCACAGGTTGGGCAATAAAGTGTTATCACCATCTTGCTCTACGGCCACCATTGGGTCAAAGCAGTCAGCACTATTTAAACCCCCAAAGACAACTCTGCATTACAAAACATCCTAAAAACGAGGTGCAAAGGACCCCCCGTGATATCTATGCTCTTCAACCTTAATTTAACAACATACGTCAACAATGAAGATTCAAAGGCACACCTTACCAGTATCAAAAGCAGTAGATGGAAGAGGAGACCTAAAAAGGAATCTAGGGGACTCCTTCTGGATGAAACCAGAAGGAGAAGACAGTTAGAGCTAGGACTTTTGTACCAAGGCCAATTGGACTCTGAAATGGAAAGCCAAGCCTTCCCATTACTTATGTATCCCTGATCTATGGGAAAGTATATATCAGCCTACTGGGAGCTTTGTACTGTCAGTCAAGTGGCACTTTGGCCTCAATGTAGGTATCCAAAAGTAAAGGTGGCTAAGTGTGGGTTAATTGTAGGCTCAATTCTGCAGTACACACCCCTGCCACAGGTGTAATAGCAACTTGCATTAGGAAAACAGGAACTGTGAATGAGCCAATGAAGCAGTACTTGCTGCAAAAGTGTTTATTCCAACGACATGTTTCGGGCACACAGGCCCTTTATCTTTATCAAGTATCTATCTCAATCTATTTCAATATTTATCTCAATGTAGCTATGCAATGCTGCGCCAAGCCCATCTCTTTGTCATATCCATTTAGCCAATAAGAAGTGCAGGGGAAGAAGGGACATTCCTACCTGTTTAGACCTCTCTATGGTAAGGAGAAGGTTGCAAAATTCTTCGTGCTCTGCAAAGAGGACTCTGCAGACAGCTCTGTAGTGGCAGGAGGCTTCTGAGGGGGTGAACAGCCTTTCAGCACATTGCTAAAACAAACAAAAAGCTCTGTTAATTGGGGAGGGGGGGCATACAACCGGAACTAGATTTCCCAGATTGTTAGCTATCCAGCCTACCACTCATCACCTGTTCTTGATCTATAACTATCACTATACACACCCTCCCTGGATTTAAAGTTTATTCCCAGGCAATATACCTTTATGATATCCTTTAATGTGACCGGACACTGGAAGTAGAGGTTGTAGTCCATGGAGATGCCATGGAGGCCCAGAATGACATACAGAAGCTTATCAAGGGGCTCACTTAAGACTCGTTCCATGTTGCTGGTCAGACCCCAGTCCAGTGCTGTGTATATGACCTGCGCAATGTGCTCGATGAGCTTTAAAGAAAAAAAAATCTTTAGTTACTATTAGAAATTTGTGTTAATCAGTCATTTCAGAATTGTTCCGGTTCTGACAGTGCTGGCTGAATACTTACAACCCAATCGATACTGCCCCAGACCCCCTCTTAGCTCTACTACATGTTTATGGGTTCAGGAAAAAGGGCGCACACCTTGCCACACTAAGGTTCATACTATATCAGGAAGTTCTTAAAGGAACATGCACCATGAGTGAGGCAAGAGGTTGTAGGTACATCGAAGTACTGGCACATCTTGGGCACCATAGCCTGGCGGTGAGAGGTGGCCAACACTTTCTGCAACACAGCTAATGTGGGCTCAGCATCACAACTGTATCTTTGGTGCAACATCAAATAAGATCTTTTAGAGAAAAGGACAACTTTACCTTTCTTTCAGACTGATTTGCGTCTTGGGATCCTGAAATGAGAACGTTACACTTTAATGCTAGACCTCAAGAAGCGTTCCACAATTCAGCTTACTATATCTGAATGCCATTTTGTATGTCCTTTAAACCTAGCCGCTTACATACAGATGGAGGCACAGATGTGTACACTAGAACTGAACAACAGCACACTGGATAGTTCCACAACTCCCATTACAAGCCTTTATAAGACAATATGGTTTGTAAAGTACATAAATAAGGGTTACGTTACCCTTGAGTGAAAGCTGAATATTTCCATGAGATTCCCAGAAATAACAGTTACTCTCATACTGAGAAGGTATTGGCTGTATAGATGCATTTTAGCAACTCCCATAACCCCCCCCCCCAGGTGCCCAGGTTTATGTAGTGAAGAGTCATATTATTCATACCCATGAGGTCTCCTTGGGTTTCAGTGCCAGCGTGTGGCTGCAACCATGTAACTATGGCTCTGCCCACAGGCATTTAAAGTTGCCAACATACATTGCAATGATGCCCAATAATATGATTAATATAAGAGCAGTGGGTTTAAGGATAATCACCTCACCAAATACATAAAATTTACATTTCATGTGTCTAATTAGTAGCGGATTTGAATGCATTATGCAGACTGCACGGTTTTCTAGATAGCCCTGTATCTAGATTTCTAATAAATCAGGCAGCATATGGATTTTGGCAAGAGGTAAGTGCCAATCCTGGATAGATATTTTCCACAAGAGAGTCAGAGATGATCAAGGAGGCAAGATAATTCCTACTCATGAATTATATCCTGAGCCCCAAATTAACTCATAGATAGCCAGGCACCTTTAGCACCCATAAACCCAGTTACATGGCAGGAGCACCAGTTTAGGAATTGAATTTAGGAAGGCTGTGTAATAATAAGAAGAACAGAGGGAAAACACAGCAAAGGTAATACTTTCATATCAGTGTTGCCCAGTCTGGACAAAAAATAAAATAAAATAAAAAAAATTCTGTTTCTCAAACTGTTAAGTAAACCTGATGGGAATTGACAGTGATATAATGTGAAGTTATTGGGTCCCACCAGCTGATTGATGTGTCTCTATTGTCACACCTCTGGGAAAAGGTTATCCTGCAAAGAGTTACCTGCTTATTTATTTTAAGTAATATGTATGGGAGCTGCCATACTGCTCATAAAATATGCTGTTATAATATCTTGTTATCGTTCTTTACTTCGCTAAAACTCATTTAGACATAACTTTACAGAGACTGTACGTCATTCCCACCAGTTCTCCTTTTGCCTTGCTCTTCTTTCACCGTGTTTCTCAAATGTTTTTATATGCTTTTCTGTCTCCATCTTGCCCTACTGCCTTCATCTCTTGCCCATCTGCCTCCATCTAGCTCTGCTGTCTCTAGCTTGCCTACTGCATCCATATTATCCTACTGCCCCATCTTGCCCCATACTGTCTCCATCTTGCCCAACCATCTCCACCTTACCCTACTGTCTCCATCTTGCCCAACTGTCTCCATCTTGCCCTACTGTCTCCATCTTGTCCTACTGTCTCCATCTTCCCTACCATATCCATTTTGCCCTACTGTCTCCATCATGTCCTACTGTCTTCATCTTGCCCTACCATCTCCATCTTGTACTACTGTCTCCATCTTGACCTTCTGTCTCCATATAGCCTTACCGTCTCCTTCTTGCCCTACTGTCTCCATCTTGTCCTACTGTCTCCATCTTGTTCTACTGTCTCCATCTAGCCTTACAGTCTCCATCTTTCCCTATCGTCTCCATCTTGTCCTACTGTCTCCATCTAGCCTTACCGTCTCCATCTTGCCCTACCGTCTCCATCTTGTCCTACTGTCTGCATCTAGCCTTACCATCTCCATCTTGCCCTACCGTCTCCATCTTGTCCTACTGTCTCCATCTTCCCCTACTATGATTACTATACCCTACCCTTCCTTCTTAAAACTGCTATTATGGCTTCAACATGAGCAAGGCCCTGGTCAGCCTGTCCTCAAGCAGCTCAATGTGACTTTGTAAATCACCACCACTGTACACAAAATATTGCCCCAATGATCTGCATGTAATCTGTAATAGCATGTAAATATGATGGGTGCAGTTTGGCAGGAGGTAAAGCTAAGATCTCCAAGGAACAACCAATAGTGTTAGTGTGGTATATGATGTAAGGTACAGTTCAGCAGTGTGCATATGGTATATAGAGCAGTGATCAATTGTGAGTATATTGTGTAAGGCACCTTACTTTTGTGAAATGGCCAATAAACAGACTGCACAAGACAGGTGTGCTTTGTGATTCTCAGTGGGCAGGGGTGCCCAATAGGTAGATCAGGATCTACCAGTAGACCTTTAGCTGGTGATCAGTAGATCTCAAGACACTGTCAACAAACAGCTTGTCTAAATCACTCTCATATTTCATTCTTTTCATTCAGATATTTATTATGTTAAGGTGACGTAAGAAATAGTTGTTTGTTAATTATTCATTTTCTCATAAATCATTTATATCAAAGTCATAAATCAATATTTAAGTAATATTTTCCATGGAGCAGAATGTTAACAAAGCTTTTATGGATGTAGATCATAATGGGAAATCATGACTAAAATTAGACCCTGCATAAGTATGGACACTCCTGCCCTAGGTACTGTTCTTTGCTCTGCATTCAGCACCACGGACAGCATTTATAGACGTGCCCTAGGCTGGCACTGAACTTCCTCTGGGGCAACCTATAACTGTATCATTGTACCCCATGTGCATATCTGCTTATGGGGCAGAGACATGTTTTATTGGTTTTGCAGGGTGGTGTTGATAGCTTTGTCACTTAGAGAAGCATGTGTGCAAAACTAACCACTAGATGGTGTTGCAGCTGTGTGGGTTGGAAACAGGTCTGCTTAGATAGATAACTAATATATGGATAGAGAAATGGAGATAGTGTTGGAAGGGTTACTGTCTGCTCTGCTCTGCTCTCATTTCCCTACAGAAATAGGGATTGGTAGCATTAAATAGGTACCTAATATATAAGGACAGAGACAAGAGGAAAGTGTTGGAAGGGTTACTGTCTGCTCTGTTCTTATTTCCCTACAGAAATAGGGATTGGTAGCACTAGATAGGTACCTAATATATAAGGACAGAGACAAGAAGAAAGTGTTGGAAGGGTTACTGTCTGCTCTGCTCTCATTTCCCTACAGAAATAGGGATTGGTAGCACTAGATAGGGGTCTAATACATAGAGAAAGAGATAAGGGGAAAGTGTTGGAAGGGTTACTGCCTGCTCTTTCTTTCAAAAGCGTTGGACATTTTGTCCAATCAACTCCATGGACCTTTCTGATATTTACTTTATTTGTTGACCTCTGTATTTTGTGAATTTGGTTCCAGCCAGTTCCCTGTATTATTGCACTTGTTTTATCTGTTCGCACAACATACGTACAGACGCACAACATGAAATTGCCTGCGTTGCACTCTGTCCCTTTGTTTTGCAGAGCAGAGTTATTCGTGCCAGCTAAGTTCATGGTACTCAAAGCCGGTTTCTTCCCTTTTGACAGCAATGAACAGAGGTAAAAGCATAAATATTTATGGAGGTGAAAGTTAAACAGGAAAGCAGAAAAACATAGACTGGTAGATTGTAAGCTCTTGGCTTCAGTTCTGCCCTTTACCCCCTGTTACTTATCAATTGTATATCAGTAGTTTATTTAATTTTATGGACTTGGCTCCTGCACAGAAATGAGTGATGCAATATAAGGTGAGATTACAGCTGGCTCCCAGCCCAAATGTATACGGCCTCTGATTCGTTGCAGCTCACACCCCTCTCCTGCCCCTGGTTGCTTAACCCTCACACTGCCAGAGCCCAGCATGTGAATCTAGGGCTGCTCTATAAAGAAGGGGGCTTTTATTAGAATACACTTATGTTGACTTTCTTTATGCATAATCCAACTTTCTGACCTCCAGCTTTTATTTGGGCGGGTACTTTTTATGGGGAAAACTGACTTTGTGGGGTATCATTAAATAAAGTAGAACTGCTGAAGTGCTGTAGGTTGGTCAGCAATGATATAAAGTGTTACTTTCTCCATTTTTCTTCTATTGCCTTCTTTCCCTACCTTGGCATGCTGTCCTGTTCTACTCACTCAAATATTTCCACGTCCTCATCTTGACCTACTGTCCCTTTCTTGCCCTACTGTCTCTAATTTGTCATACTATCTCTATCTTGTCCCAATGTCTCTGTCTTGACCACTGTCATCATTTTGCCCTACAAGCTCCATCTTATCTTACAATCTCCATCTTGTCCTAATGTTTCCATCTTATCCTACAGCATTGATCACCAACAATTTTCAGTTCCTGGCTCAATGGCAAGCTTTAGTTGCATAACAACCATGCGTACTGCCAACCAGAGCCTCCTGCAGGCTGCCAGACAACATGGGGCAACCTAATAGCCAATCACAGCCCTTATTTTGCACCACAGGGACCTTTTTCATACTTGTGTTGCTCCCCAACTCTTTTTACATTTGAATGTGGCTCATGGGTAAAAAAGGTTGGGGATCCTTGCCCTACAGTCTCAATCTTGCACAACTGCCTCCATCTTCCCCATATCACTCTATATTCTCAATCTTGCTGTAAGGTCTATGTTTTCCTCTGCTGTCTCCATCTTGCCTCCCTGCTACGATTTCCCCTTCTGTAAGTGATCTTATCCTTCTGCTGCCACCTAGCCTTTTAAAACTTATATCCCACTACTATTGATCTTCTGCCACATTATGGTGGACCTATTTATACCCCTTACAGATAGACCTGACGACTTGTAGTTGAACCCAGCAGGAGGACTGCCATTTGTCCTTCACTGTATGTATAATCTATATTTAGTAATAAGAGAAGGAAGGAAATTATATGGTGGTGTGACTGGCTAAAGTGTGTGTAAAGTTGAAAAAAGAAAAGAACTGCTCTATGCTCTATATAAAAAGTGCTGAGTCTCCTGGTGTTCAAATGTCATTGGGTATTTGGGTATTGGAAACAGCCATAGTTATTTTCATGTCAATCTAAATAAAGACATTATTTTATGGTGTATATTAAACCCCCAGTCTGCCCCCATGGAACACGAGATCTTACCTTTGGACCGCCCTGTAGCGCGTTGCAGTGATTCTGGTAGGCCTTGGAGCAGTTGCACCCCCTGTTCCCCCGGTAGTTAAGTCACTGACACTAACCTGGGGGTCAGTTAAAATTAATTGTTTGAGGTCAGGCTTAATAGAACTCATATACTTTATGTGTGAAGCAAATAAACTGGAGTGAGCCCCCCTCAATCCAACTGAACTCTGTAGGGTGTATAGTTTCTCCCTGTTCCTGTGTGAGTTTCCTCCAGATACCCTGATTTCCTCGCAAATGCCAAATACATACATGCAATTTAGCTGGCTCCTAATTAAGACTGACCATAGTGTGTGTGACTGTGATAGGGAGCATGGGGCAGAGACTGATGGAAATGATGTATAATCTTTATATAGCACTGCAGGACATGTCAGCACTATATATATAAATATATATAAATAAATGACAACTAGTGATGGGCGAATTTATACGGCAGGTGCAAATTCACAAAATTAGCGGAAGAAGTTTGACGCCGATGACAATTCCAACGCCGTCAAATTCGTGTTTTGCAAATTTTTCCTGCGAAATGTGCAAATTATGTGCCAAAGTAAAACCGGACAAATTCGTCAAAGATAATAACCTCTACTGTGTGTGATTAATTGGAACCCCAAATGTGAACCAGACCTGATCTCCAACATCACTAAAGCTCTTGTGTCTGATTGGAAGCATCTCCCAGCAACAATGTTCCAACATCTAGTGGGAACCTTCCCAGAAGTGTAAGGACCGCTATAGCAGCAAAAGGAGAGGCAACTTAATATTAACCCCCTTGGTTTGGGAATGAGATGTTGGGGGGGCAGGGGTCACAGTACTTTTGGCTTCATAGTGATGAGTTGGTATTTAGCAACTGCTCAGCTAACTCTGCTTTACAGACATATATTACTATTACCTTCCTTACCACCAAAAAGCTGGCTTACTGAGTGTAGTGTGTGGAACTACTATGCCCTACTCTGATTAGAAATGCTATTGCTAATTGGCGCCAACACAAAAAATAAATAATAAAAATAAATGCCACCTAAGTGCCTGTGCAGATCAGACCATGTTTAAAGGCTAAATAACCCTAGTGTCAGGAGTGCAAGCCAATGAATCTTCCTTTCTTGCTGAGGGTCGGTGGGAGGTGGAACATGTTTGTAGAGATGGGGGCAAAGCACGTACAGGGCATTCCACTTGGTTGCCTAAGCTGGCACAGCAGGTTCATTGAGCCGAGTGACCTGGTCGGAGTTTTATTTGAACGATTCAATATGTGGAAATGGTAAAAAGCCAAGATACAAAGGTTATATTTGTACAATAGTAATATCCTGCAATTCAGCTGCATCTTTCTCCAGCATACCCTGCTTTATCCCTTACTCCCCACCAGAGGTGTAACTACAGAGGAAGCAGACCCTGTGGCTGCAGGGGGTCCTAAGAGGTATAGGGGTCCAATGAGACCCTAATTAACGAGCAGTATTGGTAAAACAGGACAACATTTGGATATTTTGTGGGCCCTAAATGTATTTGCCATGGGGCCCAGTAACATCTAATTATGTCACTGCCCCCCACTGTATCTTCCCTGCTCTCAGCCATCAGTTCTCTCCCATTATTATATTCTTTCCTCCAACAGAGAGTAGAGCTATGTCTGTCCAGAAGTATGTATGTACCTACAACCCTATCCAGCACTATGTATGTATGTCTGTCCAGCAGGATTTGAAAACATCCAGCATTGTCCAGCAGGATGTGTGTCCACTGTTTCTAGCAATTTGTATGTACCTCCAGCACTATGTATGAGAGCTGCAAGAGACTTAAAGGGCACCTGTCATCCCCAAAGTGCTTCCCCCACTAGAGCTGCAGGCTAAAAGAACTCCCACTCCAGTTGGGGGGAAAAATAGTTCTTAAAGAAAAAAAAAACATGAACACTAGGTCACCTGTACTGGGAGGGGGCCATGTTGTATGGCGCTTGTTATTCGCATATGTCTGACATCATACACATGCGCATAACGAATGAAAGGTGACTGTGTGCCAAAAAAGGCCGCCCACAATAGGAGCTCAATCTTAGTGTATGTGGCTAAGTGCTCATGAGGACCATTAAAAAAAATGAGGTGAGGGTGACAAGAATGAATGAAGGTGAATGTATACACCAATTTACTGTACAGCACTGCGGAACATGTTAGCTCTTTATAAATACATATAACACAGGTATGGGAATGCTTGCGATCTAGGGTAACAGATCATCCCGTAATTTGGATCTACAAACCTTATATCTACTAGAATATCACGTAAATAGTAAAAAATGGGCAGGGCCAGATTTACATAGTGGGCGCCCCTAAACTTACTGCCGTTCGTTGCCCTGTCCCTCCCCTTTATTCTGGCAAAATTTCATGATTGGGACCAGAGCAATGAGGATTGGTGCACAGGAAATTTAAAAAACTATTGTATCTCCTGCTCATCCCCAGTGTTTCTGAACCAATGTGGGTGTGGTTGGGCAGCATTCCGCCCCCTAAAATCCTGCTGTCCTAGGCCCGGGCCTTGGTGGCCTTTCCACAAATCCGGGCCTGATAATGGGGCATTGTAAGAGTGCTTGACAAAACTCTACAACCCTAGTTTTTTTGTCACTGGGAAGATATACTGTATATAGTATATATTGGTAATAAGCTCCCAATACAGGTATGGGACCTGTTATCCAGAATGCTCGGGGCCTGGGGTTTTCGGAATAATGGATCTTTCTGTAATTTGGATTTTCATACCTTAAATCTACTAGAAAATCATTTAAACATGAAATAAACCCAACAGGATGGTTTTGCTTCCAATAAGGATTAATTATATCTTAGTTGGGATCAAGTACAAGCTACTGTTTGATTATTATGTTTTTAAAAATGTGGATTATTTGAAAATAATGGAGTCTGTAGGAGATGGCATTTCCGTAATTTGTATCTTTCTGGATTACAGATTTCCAAAAATGAAAGAGAATTGCTTCATAGATTGACTTCAGTGAGTGAGAAATATCCATAAATAACCAGGGCTGTATTTAATAAGAGTCTGCCTATGGACTGGCTGAGAACCTGCAAGGACTTCTGGCTATTGTATCAAGCTCTGCACACATTCAGCTATTTAACTTTCTTACAACAGCCATTGGCCTATAGAACAGAACCATGTTCCTATAACTATAAGGAAAGTATTACTAAAGGTGTAGGACTGTGTTGTTAGCCCCAAAACCTCACTCACCTCATATCAACACTCTGTCCAGGCCAGTGTCTGTCTGTATGTTGGCAGCTATAGGAGATGGCATTTCCGTAATTCAGAGCTTTCTGGATAACAGATTTCCAAATAACAGATCCCATATTTCTAATAATAGGTTAAAATTAAAGTAAGAAGAAGTTAATACAAAAAAAAATAAAGCATGTATCTCTGAATATTTCCAATAAGACAGCCACAAAGCAAACATGAAGAATAAAGAGAAAGTGCTATTGAATTGATACAAATTGAGAACTAATAATAATAATAATAATAATAATAATAATAAAACTAGCAGCCAACAGAGATGCCACTTGTTACCTGTGCTGGTAGAGATTATTTAATTGTGTCCCCTCTGTAATCATTAGCAGCTGAAATGCCCCAGGGGGCAGGCAGTTATTGAGTTATAGTGACACAGTTGTTTGTGGGGCACAATTTCATTAATGGGGCTTTAACTGAGCCTAAAAGGTGCATGAGATGTAGTAACAACTGCCCTTTACTATAGATGGTTATAGCTTCTCAGATCATCGTGTTTACAGCAAGGCAAATATTTGCTTTATTGAATGCGGAGTGCAAGTGGATATGTAACTCTGCCAAGATCTGTGCAATGAAAGAGAATTGCTTCATAGATTGACATCAGTGAGCGAGAACTATCCATAAATAACCAGGGCTGTATTTAATGAGAGTCTGCCTATAGACTGGCTGAGAACCTGCAAGGACTGCTGGCTATTGCATCAAGCTCTGCACACATTCAGCTATTTAACAGCCATTGGCCTATAGACAGAACCATGTTCCTATAACTATAAGGAAATGTGTAGGACTGTGTTGTTAGTTCCAAAACCTCGCTTACCCCATCCCAACACTCTGACCAGGCCAATGTCTGTCCTTTAGACCCTTTGTAAGTCTGGGGTTTTCTGTATTAACAGGTTTAATGTTATAATGCAACAGAATTTGCATCGTGTATGGCCATTGCTTCACTCTTGGTCATTATATGGTGATTAAAGTCTAGTGATGGAATTTAAAGGAGACTTATAGCATAACTAAAAATTGTCCTAATCTTGTAGGCAATAATGAATAATATACAGTCATATGAAAAAGTTTGGGAACCCCTCTTAGCCTCCATAATAATTTACTCCACTTTCAACATAAAAGATAACAGTGGTATGTCTTTCATTTCCCAGGAACATCTGAGTACTGGAGTGATTTCTGAACACAGATTTTTAGTGAAGCAGGTATTCATTTGTATAAAAAATAAATCAAATGTGAAAAACTAAAAAAATATTGGAATTGTAATTTTGCTAATTTGAATCATAGGCAGGTGTGTCCAATTTCCTCTTTTTCCACCCCTAGGCCACCTGGGTCCTACCACCACCCCCCCTGCAAAAGCATGTGCCCGGCAGGTCCTAGTGCAAGCCGTGAACGTGCTCACAAGAGCCAGCGGCTCCCAATGCTACTGAAGATGCAGCTGGGCGACAAGCCATCCTTCAAATTTTGCCGCCCTAGGCCCGGGCCTTTGTGGCCTCGCCACAAATCTGGGCCTGGTCCAATCATGAGAAAAAGTATTTAAGGTGGCCAATTGCAAGTTGTGCTTCTGTTTGACTCTCCTCTGAAGAGTGACAGCATGGGATCCTCAAAGTAACTCTCAAAAGATCTGAAAACAAAGATTGTTCAGTATCATGGTTTAGGGGAAGGCTACAAAAAGCTATCTCAAGAGGTTTAAACTGTCAGTTTCAACTGTAAGGAATGGAATCAGGAAATGGAAGGCCACAGGCACAGTTGCTGTAAAACCCAGGTCTGACAGGCCAAGAAAAATACAGGAGCAGCATATGCAGTGGATTGTGAGAATGGTTACAGACAACCCAAAGATCACCTCCAAAAACCTGCAAGAACATCTTGCTGCAAATGGTGTATCTGTACGTCTTTCTACAATTCAGCACAATTTGCACAAAGAACATCTGTATGGCAGGGTTATGAGAAAGAAGCCCTTTCTGCACTCCTGCCACAAACAGAGTCGCTTGTTGTATGCAAAAGCTCATTTCGACAAGCCACAGTCATTTTGGAACAAAGTGCTTTGGGCTGATGAGACAAAATGTAAGTTATTTGGTCATAACAAAAAGCGCTTTGCATGGTGGAAGAAGAACACCGCATTTCCAAGATAAAACACCCGCTACCTACTGTCAAATTGGTGGAGGTCCCATCATGCTGTGGGCTGTGTGGCTAGTTCAGGGACTGGGGCCCTTGTTAAAGTCGAGGGTCAGATGAATTCAACCCAATATCAGCAAATTCTTCAGGATAATGTCAAGCATCAGTCACAAAGTTGAAGTTACACAGGGGTTGTATATTCCAACAAGACAATGACCCTAAACACACTTGAAAATCTACAGAGGCATTCATGCAGAGGGACAAGCACAATATTCTGGAATTGCCATCACATTCCCCTGACTTGAATATCATGGAAAATCTATGGGATGATTTGAAGCAGACTGTCCATGCTCGGCAGCCATCACATTTAACTGAACTGGAAAGATTTTGTATGGACGAATGTTCAAAAATACCGCCATCCAGAATCCAGTCACTCATCAAAGGCTATAGGAGGCGTCTAGAGGCTGTTACATTTGCAAAAGGAGGTTCAACTAAGTATTGATGTAATATCTCTGTTGGGGTGCTCAAATTTATGCACCTGTCTAAAACTCCAAAGAATTAAGAGGGGTTCCCAACTTTTTTCATATGATTGTATAGTGCTGGAATTATGTGAGTCAATAAAATAATAATAATATCATCACTACAGTCTCTGTCAATGTTTCAAGTGAGGAGAGGGCATGTCTTAATGGTCCTTGCCTGAAGCACAGTAGGAGGGGGATAGCCAATCACAGCTCTGCATTCACACACGCACAGACAGGCTTCTGTTCTCAATGAGGTCAGCCTAGCTGCTGATTGGTTCCTATCCTACAGTGCAGTGTGCTGAGTGCTGCAGGCTCCCCTTCACAGCCTGGGAAAGGAGGCAGCAGAAAAGTTTGCAGAAATTTCCAATAAATCAATCTTAAACGCTTTTTCGCTTATAAAAGTTCATTCTTATCTATTTTATAGAGTATAATGCACTGGCACATTCTTATTTTTCACACAATATGTCTCCTATAATTATAGATCAGCAAAGAAAACAGTAGAGCAGGTTCCGTTTTAAAAAAAATTAACAACACTAAAAATGAAGATTTGGTAATTTCTGTTTTAATTCTGTGAACTCTGGATAAAGTCCCCCCCATTCCCATTGTTCCATGAACAAAAATAAGACCAAAAGCACCAAATGAAATTTTTTTTGTATAAAAATGTATTTTGAAATTTCACATTGCTCAAAAACATCAAGAAAAACAGGCACAATAAAAAATATAACAGCATTTATAGGATATAAAAAGTTGATATACAATTTTGTATATTTAATATAAAAATATTCCGAACTGCCTAGTATATTACTTGCCAAATGCAAGTAATATACTCTTACTCGTTCATATATTTATTTTTAACATTATTGCATCCCCTATGTATAAATTAATTGTTTCAGTGACAATCTGGATTGAGTCTTATTTCACTAGACTGACCCACCTCTAATAAAGAAGAGGCACAAACTATACCGCCTTTGCTTTGTACATCCACCCTACACAACTCTCCTACCGTACATAAGAAACAGAAGGTACACACCAAAGAGAAAGTGCTTTACAGTTAGACAGTGTTACTAAAAATACAGTACAGGGGTCTACCCTACTAATCCGATTTGTCCCCCGCATTGTGGAATCACCCCGAGGACTCTGTGATTGAGTATGGAAGACAAATTATTTTATCTTAAACTTCTACTCTTAAAATATTTGTTTACAGCTCATATAATAGTGACCCAACCATCACCGATTATAGTACCGTACACTAAGCCCAGGTTGCCGGCCTGTTGCCCACTTTTATTTTAGAGATTCTAAGACCTAAGTCAAATCCTACCACCATGGCTCACAATTGCTTAAGCCTTTCCACTAAAGATGACAACTCCCTTTCAATTTCATAAGGTAAATCGGCATTGACTTGGTCGTCTAGATATTTTTTAATGTCCTCCACTTCATCTTCCCAGAATTCTTTAGATATTTCAAAAAGTTCTTCCGTATTGACATCACCAAGTCCTTTTAGATTCAAGGCTCCTTCAGCTGGGATGAAGCCGATGGCCGTCTCTTTTGCGCAGTCTTCTCCATCGATCCTTTTAAACATCCACTCGAGGACGCGGATGTTCTCCCCATAACCTGGCCACAAGAAGTTGCCTTCTTTGTCTTTACGGAACCAGTTGACATGGAAGATCTTTGGCAGTTTGGTGGAGGGATAGTGTTCCATGCTGAGCCAGTGAGCAAGATATTTCCCGAAGTTGTAACCAAAGAAAGGCCTCATGGCAAATGGATCATGCATGATAACCTTGCCTGTAAAGAAATGGTAGCTATTGTTAGACATTTCCCTTTCATATTGTTATCTAAATAGCCCTCAATAGACCTGAATTAGCCACCTCCACAACTCATCATTCTATCCACTTGGCACCTGACCCTTCTCTGTGCCCTCCTGAGGATTTGGACCAAGGTATAGCAACTCTTCTAAAAGTCCTGATTAGAAGCTGCCCTTGTATTCTCTGGACCTCGTCCAAAGGGCATGCTAAAACTAGCACACATGATCCCTGAATTTCCATCAGATGATGGACATGTGCCATTTAAAAAAATAAAATGGCCAGACTGAGGAAGCCATATAATCTACCAATCTTTTTCAACTTAGGGGGGAATGCAGATCTGTGATATCCATTTACCTTTATGCTCAGCTGCTGCCGTTGCTTCGGACCTCATTGCTGATCCAACAAAAACTCCATGTTGCCAACTCAGAGCCTCATAGACCAGGGGCACACCTGTGTATCACCAGAACAGGAGCATTAAAGAAAGGTAACACATTGAAAAACCTCTTTTTTAATATTATTTTTTGAAATGGGATCATTAATGGGCTGGAATAAGATGTATGCAGGGTAGAACCGAAGCCATGACCCCACCCTTTCTTAAGGTCATTGGTTCAATATTCACTAGAGAACTGTCTATGTGAGCAACCAAACTTTATTAATTACTTCAGGTCAGACTGTTTTTCAGTTTTCAACTGACGGGGATTTTGGGAGCTGTGATTCAGTTAGAAAACTGCAGACTATTGCAAATACAGGGGTCACAAACAAAGCCCTGTATCTGGAACAGTTTTAATAGCTTCATGCAACAGAAACCTATGGTGATACTGTATATAATATTGAAAATATAGAACACTAACCTGTTGGCCTTCGCCCTCCAAAAATGATTCCCTCAATGGGTACACCTTCCTGGGACTCCCACTCAGGGTCAATGATTGGGCACTGGCTTGCAGGTGTGCAGAACCTGGAGTTAGGGTGGGCACAAGGTTCCCCTAGAAGAGAGAGAGAGAGTTATAAGGTAAATCATATCCTGTTTATGTTCATGGGTTACTGGGAGTTGCAGTTTAGCCAAAAAAAAGAGGTGAAGAAGAAATCAGGGGGCAAAGTCCCCCTGATTTGTTGAAGTGCATGCTGGATGCGCTTACCATTCTCTGGGGTCCAGTCCTTGTTCTTCCATGAGGTCAAAGTGACTCCTGGATCCAAAGACTCGTTAATGCCCTCCCAAAAAATGCCACCATCGCTTGTTTCTCCGACATTGGTAAAAATGGTATTATTTTGAATGGTCTCCATTGCGTATGGATTTGTCTTTGCAGATGTCCCAGGTGCAACACCAAAAAAGCCATTTTCTGGGTTGATGGCCCTGAGGTTTCCTAAAGGTCAATAAAAAGTGAGACAAGGTTCAGGCCACGAAAAGAGAAAAATGATTGAATGGAAATACATGCCAGGGACCTGTGCTTAAATATTTCTTAAGACTTAATAAATCTGTTATGTACCATGTTCATCGAACTTCATCCACGCAATGTCATCCCCGACACATTCAATCTTCCAGCCTGGAACAGAAGGCTTCATCATAGCAAGATTTGTTTTCCCACAAGCACTGGGAAATGCTGCTGCAAAATATTTCTTCTTTCCTTCAGGATTGGTGATACCCAAAATCTGCAAAGAATCATCAAAATGCATATGGTCACTGTCATATGGTTATGTACGAGCTTAAACTATTTGGTATGGATGTCAGATATGATCTGTGCAGCCACTGGGACAGAATGCTCTGGTATACACAAAGCTAGAATCTCAGCTGCCATAAAGCAGGACAGGAATGCTGCTTACAATGGGGATCAGATAGGATATGTGCAGCCACTGGGACAGAATATTCTGTTATACAGATAGCTAGAATCTCAGCCATAAAGCAGGACAGGACTGCTGCTTACAATAGGGATCAGATAAGATCTGTGCAGCCACTGGGACAGAATGATCTATTATTCAGATAGCTAGAATATCAGCCATAAAGCAGGGCAGGACTGTTGTCTTATTGACATAAAGGAAGTAAAAGAAGTTCTCTTACCAGCATATGCTCAGAAAGCCACCCTTCTTCTTTGGCGATGCGGCTGGCGATTCTAAGGGCAAAGCACTTTTTCCCCAGCAAGGAATTTCCTCCATAACCACTTCCAAAGGAAATGATCTCTCTCTGTTCGGGGATGTGGGCGATGAGTGTCAGCTCAGGATTACAGGGCCAGTTGTTTACTAGAGGTTCTAGATGAAGGAGATGAAAATTAGTGATGTGGGACAAGTAGGACAAGGTGGAGACAGCAGGAAAAGTTGGTGACGGTAGGGCAAGATGACTTCAGTCCTTTGGTTGTTGAAATACAATGCCAATGTTGCCAATCGTTGAATCGGTCAGACAGTCACACACTTACTTTTCAGAGGAAGAGGACAGCCGACAGAATGTAGACACTTCACAAATTCCCCATCTCCCAGAGTCTCCAGGACAGCCGTTCCCATCCGAGTCATAATTTTCATGCTGGCCACCACATATGGGGAATCAGTCAACTCAATCCCAATCTTGGCCAGTGGGGACCCAATAGGCCCCATGCTAAATGGGATGACGTACATTGTGCGACCTGTGTATATGAGAAGAAGAAAAGATTTTTGAACATAGGGATATTGACAAATATAACAGCTCCCATCCATATGTACAGATAAAACATTTCCATTAAAAAGGTTTTTGGTGCTCACCTTTCATACAACCAGGGAATCTGGATTTAAAGGATTTTTTAAAGTCCTCCTCTGACATCCAGCGCCCCAACTGGCTCTGCCCACTTCTGGCCAATGGTACGGTGTCTCGCTGCTCCTGAGTGACAATCACTGTCTTACTTTCAATCCTCGCCACATCTTGTGGATCTGTCCGTGCCAACCAGCTGTACCAGGGGGAGAGAGAGCACACATCAGTATCTGTGAGCACTACCTAGTATCATATATGTATATACAGTATGTGAGCAGTGCTAGATAGATAGAGAGATAGATGATAGATTAGATAGATAAATGATAGATAGATAGATAGATGATAGATAGAAAGATAGATAGATAGATAGATAGATAGATAGATAGATAGATAGAATAGATGATAGATAGATATATGACAGATAGATAGAATAGATGATGATAGATAGATAGATAGATAGATAGATGATAAAATAGCTAGATAGATAGATAGATAGATGATAGATAGATAGATAGATATAATAGATGATAGATAGGAATAGAGAAAGAAAGAAAGAAAGAATATAGGTGGATAGTTATGTAGATATAGTTAGCCATACACATATATGTATAGTTGCCACTTACCAGTTCTGATACTTATGCAGTCTGGTGATCATGCCAGTTTCCTCCATCAGGTGGAGAATCTTCTTATTCTCCTCCTCGGATCCATCACAGATATGGATATAATCTGGCTGGCAGATCTTGGCATTAGTGAGGATAAAATTCTGTACTGCAGGGCTGAGCCGATTCAGATTGCCCTGTTTCACTGCTCCAGCGATCTGCTGCTCTGCCTGTATCTGGGAGGGCATGGTGGGGTCTATAGACTCTGTATAGGGTGGAAACAATGTATCCTTGTGAATTTATTCTTCTAACTCTCCTGAAAGAGCTGTAGCAATTAAAACAGCTATAAATCACTCTACTGGTAAAAAACTATATAGTAGCAGGTTAGAAATACCCTCAAACAGTTTTGCATCATACACACTTGGGATTATAATTTGTGTTTAGATTGTTAATTCTTCTGCATAAATTTGAGGTTTCTTGATTTAACTGCACCTTGATTGGTTAAAGATTCCAAGTAGCATATATATATATATATATATATATATATATATATATATATATATATATATATATTTATACATATATATATTTATATATATATATATATATATATATTTATTTAAATAGGGCTGAAACTAGGTATAGGCAGGAGTGTGCCTAGTTTACAGTTTGGGGGGTAACTTTTTGGGGGGCAGCTGAGACAGAAAATTACATTTAGAGAGAGGATATTACCATATAGATATTCCCATATATAGCACATCCTAAATAGGGACAGCAATGCACAATATACAGATTCATTGAAAAACCCACAGACCCTTAGCTGTATATTGCAGAAGAAACACATTTAGCATACAGATTTGTGTATATAATATAAAAAAGAAGCAACATGAAGGCAATAATATAGTTATATATAATGATTAATCAATAATTGAACCATGCAGACATTTAGTTGCAGATACTCACTGTAGATTCCTTCACCTTAGGAAATAAGATTTCTTCTCTCTACTTTTCTTCTCAAGGGAAGTATTCTCTTATATTGTTTCCTATTTCTCTTCTTGTGATACCGGTAAGGATTCCATCTACTTAAATACCCTAAGCCCCGCCTCTCCCACACTGCCCCTCCCCCTTTTTAGAGGAAAAAAACAGCTCTTGTAAATTTGCCCCAACGTCATTGCACTGTCCTGCTCCCAGGGGCACAAACATGCCTTGTCAGAAGCAGATATTTTTAAACAACAAAATTCCTTTAAGGGTTTAATGATTTAACGAGTGACAGACAAGGGAACAGCCAGTGCGGAGGCTCATTATCACCTTGTTGTGACACTAATAACCTTCCACAGGAACACTGCAGCCAAAGTTCTGCCTGCACCAAAACAAAAATAATAAATCAACACTTTTAAACTCAAGTGGCTCTCGGCTAAATACAACTGCTGATCCAGGGAAAGTGCACTCTTGTTACATTGACTTGTACAGCACTGTGCTGCATGGCAGGGAGGGTGTAAAGATGCAACCCAAAATCTTCAAGCACTTACAGTTTTGTAAGAGTTGGAAGAAATTTATAGAAAGTGCCAATTTGCTCCACTTGATCCCATCTTGTCGTACTATCTTCATATTGCTATCTCTTGCCCTACTGTCTCTATCTTGTCCTACTGTCTCTATCTTGTCCTTATTTCACCATATTAATCTTCATCTTTCCCTACTGTCTCCATCTGTCCCTAATGTCTCCATATTGTCCTACTGTCTCTGTCTTGTGCTTATTTCACCATATTACTTTCCATCTTGCCCTACTGTCTCCATCTTGTCCTACTGTCTCCATCTTGTGCTTATTTCACCATATTACTCTCCATCTTGCCCTACTGTCTCCATCTTGTCCTACTGTCTCCATCTTGTGCTTATTTCACCATATTACTCTCCATCTTGCCCTACTGTCTCCATATTGTCCTACTGTCTCCATCTTGTGCTTATTTCACCATATTACTCTCCATCTTGCCCCACTGTCTCCATCTTGTCCTACTGTCTCCATCTTGTGCTTATTTCACCATATTACTCTCCATCTTGCCCTACTGTCTCCATCTTGCCCTACTGTCTCCATCTTGTCCTACTGTCTCCATCTTGTGCTTATTTCACCATATTACTCTCCATCTTGCCCTACTGTCTACATCTTGTCCCACTATCTCCACCTCCTGGTTTTGCAACATTGGGTGCTTTATCAGAGGAGGTCTCCATCTTGCCCTACTATCTCCATCTTTCTTACTGTCACCATCTAGCCATCTTGTCTTGCTATCTCTATCTTGTCCTGCAGTCTTCATTTTGCCCTGCTGTTGCCATCTTGCCCATTTTGTCCTACTGTTACCATACTGATGCCTATCCCCCGTACTCTTCCTACTGTAAGCAGGGCTGTTGGCAGACACTCTTATTTGAACCCTCGTATTTGCAGTCCTCCCTCTACACTAGGAGAGTGTAAGGCCCTGCAAACATAAACAGATGTCACTGTGACCGATGAAAATTATTTAACATGACCAATCAGTTTTCTGACAGATATAGGACATAAAACATAAGACGTACGATAGTTCGATTCCCACTAACTTCACTATAATTTGTCGGATTGGTTGGATTGCACTAAAATCGGTCGTTCATCAAAGAAAAATATTTGTGTCTATGGGGACCTTTACAATATCATTCAAGACAGTATCTGACAGTGCTTTACAAAGAGAGAATATCAGTGTTGTACAAGGAGAGAGTAACTGGCAGAGCTTTACAAAGAGAGAGTATCAGTGCTGTACTCAGTGCTGTAATTGCAGACTACGCAGACCCGTGGCTGTTGGGAGGCCTGGTTGACCCAAGATTTTGCACACTTCGGGTCACCCACAATTTTGGACAGGGGTGTGGGTGCTCTGGGTAAAAATGTCAGTGCTGTACAAGGAGAGTGTATCCAACATTGCTGTAAAGGGGATGAATATCAATTCTGTACAAGGATAAATAACAAGTATTATACAAGGAGAGCGTATATGACATTGCTGTACAAGAGGAGAGTGTCAGTGTTGTACAAGGAGAGAGAGTGTCAGTGTTGTACAAGGAGAGAGAGTGTCAGTGTTGTACAAGGAGAGAGTGTCAGTGTTGTACAAGGAGAGAGTGTCAGTGTTGTACAAGGAGAGAGTGTCAGTGTTGTACAAGAGGAGAGTGTCAGTGTTGTACAAGGAGAGAGTGTCAGTGTTGTACAAGGAGAGAGTGTCAGTGTTGTACAAGAGGAGAGTGTCAGTGTTGTACAAGAGGAGAGTGTCAGTGTTGTACAAGGAGAGAGTGTCAGTGTTGTACAAGAGGAGAGTGTCAGTGTTGTACAAGGAGAGAGTGTCAGTATTGTACAAGGAGAGAGTGCCAGTGTTGTACACCGTGGTGTAACTACAGATTAAGCAGACCCATATATTTAATTCTGACCAGCAGATCCCCCCTAAACCTCAGGATCTGGAGTCTGGACTGAGATCTGCCAATAACTGGGATACTGGAATCACTAAATGAAGGGAATACTGAAGTACATCCCAAGCAGATATGATTCACCCCACACTTTGCCAGTTTTCCCCCGGGGGGCAGCATATTTGCCTTTGGGGATCTAAAGCCAATACTAATATTATTCCTAGATAATAAATCAAATTGAGTTTCCCAATGTTCCTTTATCCGGAGCCAAGAGAGTGCTAGCAGCAGAGTCGGGACTCATTCACCTTTGGCCCAGTTGAAAGCTGATGCAAGAGAGCTCGGCTGTTACTTTGCCCGGGCAGAGGAGTCACTAATGACATCAATAGGAGGATGGGCCGGGGTCGCAGAACACACAGGTAGGCCCAGTCTACTTGAGGCCTGCTGATTGGCTGGGATGTGGAGGCTCGTTTAAGGTGTGTGGCTGCTATTGGCAAGAACACTCTGCCTGATAAAAAGCAGGTCTGGACAGGGAGTCAAAATAGGTCCTGGCAGTCAGAGTAGAGAGAGGCCCAATCAGCTCCCAATCAACCCACTAAATAGTAGACTTTCTATTGCATCTTATGGCAGCCCCTCTGGCATTTGACAGAACCCACAGATTGCCAGTCCAGGCCTGATAAAAAGCTTTGGCCATTTCTTGGCTGTTCTGTTCTGCTGCAGAGCGTCCGACCCCTAGTCTGCCAGGCAGCTGCTACACGGATCTCTGTAATAGCAAATTATTCATTAGTAACCTAATAAGAAATATAGGCTTGGATGACTGCAGGCTACAGCAAACAAAAGGTTAACTGGGGCCCAGGGATTTGCATACGGGCAGCTTATTGGCTAGTCGCAGCGAGGTGGGGTCCCATAGAATAGCGCTGGGGAGCTGCTCCACTCTCTGCATTGTTGCTGGTACCATTATAATCGCAGCCAGACAACAGTCCCCTTTATTAATTAAATTGCCACACACAGCAATCAGGTACCCCCCCCCACCTTTAGAAATGGCCATGCTGTGTGCTTGCTGCTCCACACAAATCCACACAATCTGTCTAGTATAGTAATAGTCTGCCTGTAATATGGACAATTGCTGATGTAAATTGCAAGTTAGGAGCTAAAGCCCCCAGCAGCTTAATTTATACACTGCATTTTGCAAAGAAGCTGCCACTGCATCGATATGTCTGATACAAGGGAATTAACATTTTGTGATACAAATCACTTCTGGTGGCAGGGAGGAGCAGGACCAGATTTGTGTAGAGGGGGTGGCATGCTGCCCAACACCCACATTGGATTAGAAAAACTGGGGAGGTGCAGAAAGGGTTGCCACCTGGCCGGTATTTTACAGGCCTGGTCGGCAAAAATGATAGTTGATCCCAATGTTATTAATAGGGAAAAAAGATAAATATATAGGAAGGCCAGTATTTTTTTCCTGAAAAGTTGGCAACCCTAGGTGCAGGAGAGTTTTTAAAATGCCCTGTATGCCAATCCCCATTGCTCTGGTCCCAATGATGAAAATTTGATTGAATAAAAGGAAAGGGACAGGGCGACAAACGATAGCAGGCCTAGGGCCTTCTGCTATGTAAATCAGGCCCTGGGGAGAAGACAGTTTGCAGTACAGTTACAGAAGACGTAATGGGCATGGGCTAGGCCTGGGCCTAGGGTGGCAGGATTTTAGGGGGGTGGCATGCTGCCCAACCACACCCACACATTAGTTCAAAAACACTGGGGATGCGCTGGAGATACAATAATTTTTTACGTTTCCCATGTGCCAATCCCCATTGCTCTGGTCCAGATGAAAATTTGCACGAATAAAGGGGAGGGGACATGGCCGACGAACGGCAGTGGGCCTAGGGTCGCCCACTACTGTATATAAATCCGGCCCTGGGCATGGGTGTCCGCAGAAAGGGGCAAAATGGGCATTTGCCCCACCCTGACTACTCCAGCTAGTGCCAAGAGTTTGCAAATGTAATTCCGAAAAACATACAACTTTTTTATACTTCCCACCCCAAGGCAAGCCTTAATTAGGTTATCTTCTGCATTGTCATGAATAGGTTCATCTTGTGTGGGATGCTACCCTATGTCATATTAGCAGGCCTGGATTTGTGGCGAGGACACAAAGGTCCGAGCCTAGGGCGGCAAGTTGGTAGGGACGGCATGCTGCCCAGCCTCTTGCTGAGAACCACTGGGGATGCGCAGCCCAGTCCTACGGCGCGCCTGCTCTCGCTAGAGCGTTGTGGGCAGTGGGAGATAGGACAGCACCACCTAGCACTAGGACCACCTGGCTGGTAAAAATGATGGTTGATCCCAGTGTTAGTAATAGGGAAAAAAATAAATATATAGGTATTTTTTTCTGGAAAAGGTGGCAACCCTTACCACGTGGCCTAGGGGTGCCCGCCACTGAAGTCTGGCCTTGGATATTAGCTTATTTGCTCCCTCCTGGAAAATTTTCTGCGGAAACCCATTGTAGTGGGTTCTGCATGTGGGAAAGAAATTATGGGGTATCTTTATCAAAGAGTGAAGTTAGAGGTCGCCGCAGTCCTCTAGAGTGAAATTCCGCCTCCAATCGTTTCTATGGGGTTTTTAAAAGCGTATTTATCAATGGGTGAAAGTGAAAGTTCCTCCTTTGATAAATATTCCTTTCAAAATCCCATAGAAATTGATGGAGTGTGGCTGAATTTCACTCTAGAGGAATGTGATGATCTCTAACGTCACTCTTTGATAAATATACCCTTATGAGGTTTGCAACTGTATCAACACTCCCAGGTAAGGGGAGGGGGGGGGCATTATGCCATAAAATGTTGAGACTAAGGTGTAATAAAATTCATACTTCATACAGTGTTAGACTGGGACACCAGGGGCCCACCCAAAGACCTTAGATCAGGGGCCCACTCTCAGTATTATTATAATTCCTCGCCTCACGCAACCTCTATTCTGCTAGTCTCTTTTCTTTACATTCTATAATCAATTATTCCATCTATTTAGTCCTCATAGAAATAGGTAATAGCCATGAAATAGGCCAAATGTTTTGAAGCAGGAGGGCCCGACACTGACTTCATATATTGCTGGTGCCACTGAGTCATGAAATGCTGGGGTCACTGTGCCAGGAAATACAAGGATTACAGTGTCATGAAACCTGGGGCCACAGTGTCATAAATTGTTGGGATTAATGTGCTATAAAATGTTGAGGCTACTCTGCTTCACATAATAGTAAGACACTGTTTCATCAAATGCTACGGCTGTGTCATAAAATGCTGGGCACCACCCTGCATCATGAAAAGCTGAGGCCACTGTTATATGAATATGGGCCCACAGACAAAACCAGTAAAACTAAGGTAGTGAAACATAAAGATAGGGACCCTGTTCACAATATGGATTAAGAATAAGGGGCTCAAGGGGCATGTCATAGCCATGGGGGGGGGGCATATATACAATCAGCCTTATTTTCACCATCTTGCTGGTGGGGTCCCATTCTAATATAAACTAAATCAACCCTCCCCCATCCAATGACCTTCTCAGCTCATCTAAGCTGCAGCGTAATCTCTTGCACATATACATAAACGTTAGGGCACACCACACTTATTTATGTGCGCTACCCTGCAGTTCTTATCCTGAAACCTCTCAAGTCAGAATCAGCCCAGCAAACAGAGCTCACCTATTGCCTTTGTGATCCAAATGGCAAATGTACCATTTGCTACACTCAATAAGCCAGTTGTTTGTTGGCTGTTCTAGGGCAGGTATGTACAGCATAATGGGTCTATAGTGTAAGGCTACCCAGCTTTAATTCCTCTAGCTCAGTGCTGTCCAATTTCTGTGGTACTGAGGGCCAAATTGTTTCCGGCCCATATAGTGGAGGGTCGATGATGGAAGCCAGTGTTGCCCACTCCCTGTTTTTAAACCACACCCGCTTTAAACCACACCCATGTTACCACAAGATCATGTCCACATTAATTGTGGTAGCACACCAAAAAAACAAAGGGTTGGTGCTCACTGCAGGGATATCACTTATCATATGTGAAAAAAGTTGCCATATTAAGACACACCCTTAAATCCATATGCCTCCTCTTCCCCTTAGATAACACTACATCTCCAGCACATGATTAAACTCCTTAGGGCCTCTAACAATAATTTATTTTCAAATGCTAACAAACCTCCAGAACAAATACCAGGCTTATGTTCCACAGGCAGAGCAGGGCCCACACAGGGAGAGTATGGCACATACAGGCAGAGCAGGGCACACACAGGCAGAGCAGGGCACACACAGGTAGAGTATAGCATGTGCAGGCAGAGTATGGCACACACAGGCAGAGCAGGGCACATGCAGGCGGAGTATGGCACACGCAGGCAGAGTAGAGCACACACAGGCAGAGTAGGGCACTGGCAGGCAGAGTATGGCACATGCAGGCAGAGAAGCACACAGCACATGCAGGCAGAGCAGGGCACACACAGGCAGAGCAGGGCACACACAGGCAGAATAGGGCACATGAAGTCAGAGTATGGCACACAGCACACGCAGGCAGAGTTTGGCACACACAGGCAGAGTAGGGCACACACAGGCAGAATAGGGCACACACAGGCAGAATAGGGCACATGCAGGCAGAGTATGGCACACACAGGCAGAGTATGGCACACACAGGCAGAGCAGGGCACACACAGGCAGAATAGGGCACACACAGGCAGAGTATGTCACACACAGGCAGAGTAGGGCACACACAGGGAGCATAGGGAAGGCAAACAGAGCAAGAGACAGACCACTTTAATATGTGCTACATACAGTGACACAGTGCTGGTGACCAATGTGGGCAGTTTCAGTCTGGGTCTCAGGTGTGAGCAGTACAGGGCTTTAGGATATGAACAATAGAGGTGTCACAGGTGTGAACAATACAGGGGATTAGTCTGAATTTGAGGTTTAAACAATGCAGGGGCCAGTAAATCTCTGTAGTGATACCATTTAAATCTTACACATGGTAAACAGACACAGCAGGTAGGTGGGGGCCACACAAGGGGGGGGGGTCGCCAGTTGGACAGCCCTGCTCTAGCTGAAATAAAATTCTCAGATTCCAATGATAGACAAAATGATGATAGTCAAAATCAGCATGTTACATTGCGTAGTTTAACTATAATTATCCCCCCCAGAATTTTCCCCCTGATACGCTATACACTTGCAGAACTTTGGACAATACTCTGGATTATTATAAACCAAATGCTATTTTCTTTGCCACATTTAAATATTTGTGCTGCTGGTGTCCAAAGTCCCACAAAAATACACGTTTGCCCCTGTGCCTCTGGGCAGTGGGAATACGACAACAAAGTGTTATTCTCTGGGAGAGTGTGTGACTGAAGGCCATGTTTTTTTTAAAAGAGCGTTTCGTTGTTGTGGCTTCTGAGCAATGAAAGTAGGTGAAAGGGTGGAGAAACTAACAGGTGTGACGTGAGACAAGAGTTAACCCATTAGCCACTAAATAAGAGGGTAACTATATCCAACACGAACATTATATTGAATTTGGCAGGAACAGAACTAACATACAAAATGAGAAGTGCTCAACTTCTGGGTAACCATGTATGTGTGCCCAGAACATTTTGTCTCTGTATCTTTTTATTTATACATATGGGAAGGAGGTGCCATATTGTTTCCCTTAGACAGTTCATTATGAGGGTATAGCTTATTGTGTGCCCAGAACATTCCTTCTCTGTATATTTGTATTTATACATATGGGAAGGAGGTGCCATATTGTTTCCCTTAGACAGTTCATTATGAGGGTATAGCTTATTGTGTGCCCAGAACATTCCCTTTTTGTATAATTGTATTTATACATATGGACGGGAGGTACCATATTGTTTCCCTTAGACAGTACAGTATGAGGGTATAGCTTATTGTGTGCCCAGAACATTCCTTCTCTGTATATTTGTATTTATACATATGGGAAGGAGGTGTCATATTGTTTCCCTTAGACAGTACAGTATGAGGGTATAGCTTATTGTGTGCCCAGAACATTCCTTCTCTGTATATTTGTATTTATACATATGGGAAGGAGATGCCATATTGTTTCCCTTAGACAGTACAGTATGAGGGTATAGCTTATTGTGTGCCCAGAACTTTCCTTCTCTGTATATTTGTATTTATACATATGGGAAGGAGGCGCCATATTGATTCCCTTAGAGTAGACAATACAGTATGAAGGTATAGCTTATTGTGTGCCCAGAACATTCCTTCTCTGTATATTTGTATTTATACATATGGGAAGGAGGTGCCATATTTATTCCCTTAGACAGTACAGTATGAGGGTATAGCTTATTGTGTGCCCAGAACATTCCTTCTCTGTATATTTGTATTTATACATATGGGAAGGAGATGCCATATTGTTTCCCTTAGACAGTACAGTATGAGGGTATAGCTTATTGTGTGCCCAGAACATTCCTTCTCTGTATATTTGTATTTATACATATGGGAAGGAGGTGCCATATTGATTCCCTTAGACAGTACAGTATGAGGGTATAGCTTATTGTGTGCCCAGAACATTCCCTTTTTGTATAATTGTACTTATACATATGGACGGGAGGTACCATATTGTTTCCCTTAGACAGTACAGTATGAGGGTATAGCTTATTGTGTGCCCAGAACATTCCTTCTCTGTATATTTGTATTTATACATATGGGAAGGAGGTGTCATATTGTTTCCCTTAGACAGTACAGTATGAGGGTATAGCTTATTGTGTGCCCAGAACATTCCTTCTCTGTATATTTGTATTTATACATATGGGAAGGAGATGCCATATTGTTTCCCTTAGACAGTACAGTATGAGGGTATAGCTTATTGTGTGCCCAGAACTTTCCTTCTCTGTATATTTGTATTTATACATATGGGAAGGAGGCGCCATATTGATTCCCTTAGAGTAGACAATACAGTATGAAGGTATAGCTTATTGTGTGCCCAGAACATTCCTTCTCTGTATATTTGTATTTATACATATGGGAAGGAGGTGCCATATTTATTCCCTTAGACAGTACAGTATGAGGGTATAGCTTATTGTGTGCCCAGAACATTCCTTCTCTGTATATTTGTATTTATACATATGGGAAGGAGATGCCATATTGTTTCCCTTAGACAGTACAGTATGAGGGTATAGCTTATTGTGTGCCCAGAACATTCCTTCTCTGTATATTTGTATTTATACATATGGGAAGGAGGTGCCATATTGATTCCCTTAGACAGTACAGTATGAGGGCATAGCTTATTGTGTGCAATGTAGATTTGTTTTTATATATACAGTGACCTTGGAACCAGACAGCAGTTTAAAAACAAAAATCAAAACTCCATAAACCTGACAAAAATAGCAGAATTGTATTGTTTATTTCATACTAAAAGTTAATTGTAAGGTTAATCTCCCCTTAAAAATTTCACTAAATGTCATGTTACAGCCGCTGAGAGAAGTATCCATGTACATTGTTAACGACAAAGAAAAGCTGCGCAAATCCATGTGGGAAAAAATGAGCCTCCGTTAAAGTGTGGGGAGATCGGATAATATATAAAGCACATTATTGGGCCCACAGTAAATTCATTTTTGGGCCCCTACAATTTTAGAAGTCATCCAGTTTAACTGATATACTTTGAAGCTCAGATTACTTAGGACCTCAATAGGCCATCTTCACTCCCAGGTCCCCATGCAGCCGCAGGGTCTGCTCCCTCTAGTTATGGCCCTGCTAATAATCACTAATAAGTAAGGACACTATGGGGTTTAATTAGGGTAAATCATTAGACTGGATTGAGTAGCTGTTCATTGACTGCTGGGATCCTTCTCCTCTCAAACAGCTGTTCCTTCCCTAGGAACCTCCTCTCCCCACACAGACAAACAGGTTGTTCCCGTTGCTTATCTCTAGAGGCTGCGGCACAGATTGTAGCTTTCCTGAAGTGCAAAGTATAACCCCCGTCCCTCCACAGCTCCTGCAGAACAAATTGTGTAGCGATAAAGGGAGACATCCTAAAGCTACTCATAATGGGGTCTGACTGTCTGTCCACTCAGCTACTACAGATTGAATCAGCAGCTTATTAGCTTGTTAATTAGTCGTGAATCCAGTGGGCCTGTAAAAACCATAAACTGTCTTGTATTTAGCAACCATATCTTTCAGTATATGGCCATAAACTCATTCAGAAACAGGATAACAAATATTCACCCCAAATATCACCCTAACTAAACTCTAGGCTGGGCCACCTTCGTTCATAACAAGATTACGATATATAGAAACATCGGGGTAACAGTCACCCTGATATAGTTCCAGGGGTACCCAGGTCACAAACAAGCACTCACCCGAAATCTCGCCCTATCTAGCCTTCAGGTTGGGCCCCATTAGCTCATAATAAGATTACAGATATATAGAAACATTGGGGTAACAGTCACCCTGCTATAGTTCCAGGGGTACCCAGGGCACAAATAAACACTCACCCCAAATCTCCCCCTAACTGGCCTTCAGGCTGGGCCCCCTTAGCTCATAACAAGGTTACAGATATATAGAAACATTGGGGTAACTGTTACCCTGCTATAGTTCCAGGGGTACCGAGGGCACAAATAAGCACTCACCCCAAATCTCCCCCTAACTGGCCTTCAGACTGGGCCCCCTTAGCTCATAACAAGGTTACAGATATAGAGAAACATTGGGGTAACAGTCACTCTGCTATAGTTCCAGGGGTACCCAGGGCACAAATAAGCACTCACCCCAAATCTCCCCCTAACTGGCCTTCAGGCTGGGCCCCCTTAGCTCATAACAAGGTTACAGATATATAGAAACATTGGGGTAACAGTCACCCTGCTATAGTTCCATGGGTACCCAGGGTACAAATAAGCACTCACCCCAAATCTCACCCTAACTGATGTTCCGGCTGGGCTCCCTTAGCTCATAACAAGGTTACAGATATATAGAAACATTGGGGTAACAGTAACCCTGTTAGCCCAATGTGAAGACCAGTGAATTTGTGTTCTGGTTCCAGCAGATACCAGAAAATGAATAGCTAATAAACAAAGATGGCCATAGAGTAATTCAGTTTAAAAAAGTGGGAGCTCCATTTAAAAAATCTTTTTTCCTGCAAATTCCCAGTATTCATTACAAGCACTCCAATTCAGTATTTGGCTAAAACTGCAGAATGTTACTTAATGGATTTGTCTGTGCGTCACACATGCAGCAAATTGTTTGCGTCATATAGAGTTTGGATTCAGTTTGGCCAGGGTCTTGGATTAACCAGAATCCTACTAAAAAAGGCTGGGGTTCGGCTGAATCCAGTGCATCTCTTTTCATTACACAGTTTTAATGGTCTGAAAAGTTATATATGTCTAAGTGCTGGATGCAGCTCCCCTTTATACACACAAAGAACTAAAAGGAACTTTACGGTATTTTTTTTTTTTAAATAGTCTATTCAATTTATTTTAGTTTATTTTCCCTTTTTATAGCCCGTGTTAGAGCCAATCATAAGGTAGCATATGTATCTGTATTTATTTTTCATATCCTCTATGATTTATTGATGATTAACTTTTAGCCAAGTTCACATAATGTACTAAGGAGTTCACAACACTTTTTCAACGTTTATCTGTTTAGAGTAAATCTCTAACTGCCACTTCTGGCTGTTCCATGGAGATTAGGCTGCTTGTTATGGATATGTGATATGATACACCGATAAATACATTCTTTTTCATTTGAGGGTTCATCGACAATAATTCAGCAGTACCTGTAGTGCTCAGTGCCAGATTGCTGCTACATAAGACTAATGGGATGTTAGCGTGCTTAAAGAGGCGGCCTAGGAATAATAGATTGGCTAGACTTTAGTACTGGGACCCTATGTATACAAAACAGACTGGAGGATTTTGGGAAGGGTCAATAAGAACCAACTATATTAATTAAGGGGATAGGTCATCTAAGCTACTGTATAATTCACATTTTCACCCTGGAAAAGAGGCATTAACATCATTCTTCAGTAGAATTAAAGAGAAAGAGGGAAAGAAGGGAGAGAGTAGAATAGAGGAGGAAGGGAGAGAGTAGTATAAAAGAGGAACAAGAAAAATAGTATGGCAGAGTAAGGAGGAGAGTAGGATAGAAGAGGAAGGGACAGAGTAAAATAGAAGAGGAATGGGAAAGTAAGATAGATGAGGAATGGGGAAAGTAGGACTGAAGAGGAAGAGGGAGAGTAGGATAAAAGGGGGAGATTAAAATAGAAGAGGAAGGGGGAGAGTAGGATAGAAAATGAAGGGAGAAAGTAGGATGAAAGAGAAAGGTGGAGAGTATGATAGAGGAGGAAGGGGAAGAGGAGGATACATGAGGAGGGGGAAGGATGGAAGAGGAAGGGGAAGAGGAGGGTACAGGAGGAGGGGGAAGGATGGAAGAAGAAGAGGGAGAGGAGGATACAGGAGGAGGGGGAAGGATGGAAGAGGAAGGGGAAGAGGAGGGTAAAGGAGGAGGGAGAAGGATGGAAGAGGGAGAGGAGGATACAGGAGGGGGGAAGGATGGAAGAGAAAGGGGAAGAGGATACAGGAGGAGGTGGAAGGATGGAAGAGGAAGAGAAAGATGATGATACAGGAGTTGGGGGAAGGATGGAAGAGGAAGGAGAAGAGGAGGGTACAGGAGGGGGGAAGGATGGAAGAGGAAGAGGGAGAGGAGGATACAGAAGGAGGGAAAGGATGGAAGAGGAAGGGGGAAAGTAATAAAAAAGAGGAAGGCAGAGAATAGGATGAAAGTGGGGAATAGGATGGAAGGGGAGAGTAGGATGGAAGGGGAAAGGAGAAAGTAGGATGGAAGAGGAAGAGTAGTATAGAAGAGGAAGGCGGAGAATAGGGTGAAAATGGGGGTAGAGGGGAGTGTACAATAGAAGAGAAATGGGGAGATTAGGATTGGAGGGGGAAAGGGCGGGATTAAAATAGAAGAGGAAGGTGGAGAGTTAGGATATAAGAAGAAAAAGGAGAGAAGGATGGAAGAAGAAATGGAAGATTATGATAGAAATGAAAGGGAGAGTGAGATTGAAGAGGAAGGCAGAAAGAGATAATGTTAAACTTAATGAAAAGCGAAATATAGCAAAGAGTAAAGACATGAAAAGGAGGAGAAAAAAGAAATGTTTTCTTGTTTTTCCTGCACCAGGTACAAGCATGTAGTTAGTAAAGCCAGGCTGGGGGTAGAGCACCAGAATTCCTAGTTCCGGCATTGAGTGTTCCAAGGGGACAGTTTTTCAGCAGTTAGCGCTCTTGCACCTGTAACAATAGTTAATAATCCCATTACACTATTTTCCTGGAAACACAATACTTATATTACATAATAATTGTCAACAACTAATGAATAAACCTGTAAAGTTCTGATAGAACTGCTGGCAGTGCCCTCCTTTATGGCTTTACAGAGGCAGTAAAAGTTGAGTACAAATAACACAATTCAGCGCCACTCGGAGGATATAAATCTGCAGTGGGAAAATAAAGGTACAGCAGAACCAGTGCTCTCTACTCTACATTCCTGTCTTGCAAATAAACAGCTGATTTAGGGGTGGGCCTAACACAATGGACAGAATATACATTTTCTGCTTTTATTGCTGACTTTCCTGTTATTACTGCACATTGCATGGACACTTTTTCATACTGTATAATGCTGGCATGTCTGCAGCGCTGTACTGAGATTATACATCATTCCCATGAGTCCCTGCCCCAGTGGAGCTTACAATCTAGGGTCCCTATGACAATCACTCTATGGTCAGTTTTATCAGGAGCCAATTAAACTGTCTGTATGTTTTTGGGGTGTAGGAGGAAACCCAAGCACCTGGAGGAAACTGATTTTGCCCCAACTACCCAAGTGTATTGCACATGTACCTACCTGCATATTCCCCCATGTAAGAGGCGGCGGAGCTTGTATTCCGGAGCAAAACATGTGCAATAAAACACTTTTATGACATTACATTGCTGGTGTTTCAGGGACTGTATTATTGACATATTATCAGTTTATGCAATACAGTAAAGGTATGTGGCTCTTTATAGCTCTGTTTTTGCCCAGCTCTGTATATTTTACCTACCTTATTGGAACAAAGGGGGTTGTTTTGCTGATCTTTATATAATTGGCCCCTGGGAGGTTTGGTAGCAGAATGTTTTTGTACCTTTGAACATATTAAAGAGTTTATATCTTATGATACAATATAAAGTGTAGTCTCACAACATGTATACTGCGCTGCACTTCTGGAAGATTAACGCAACAGATCAGTCATTTGGGGGGGCTACACCTCATCCCGTGCACTTTAGGGGAACCCTGAGTCCATGATTTTCTATTTGCGAGACCCCCCAGGTGTCACAAAAACAAGGTAAGTACCTTAATTAGTGTAACCTAATTGCAACCAATTGACTAATGCTGCCTACCCCTTACAGACCAATCATTACAATCACAGCCCAGTAATATTGGGGAAGCTGAAACGTTTGGGGAAAACAGACATTAAAATAAAAGCAAATATTTACTTTTTGAACTTCTTACATACACACACTTCAAATAAAGATACTTTGGTTTTTTTCTGGACAGATAATAAATAAGGGTCATTTAGCTGAACATGACACATTTCACAGCCCTACAAAACATGATGGTACCTGAACAAGGGGGTTAAAGGCCAAAACAACAAAGTGTTATTGAGACAAAGGAATCCCAGGTGAACGCCCACTAGTCGCAGAGAGATGGAACATCTACACAAACAAGGATCCTTCTCGGAATATTTCTATATTTTGCCTTCAGTAATACATTATGACAGTATATCTATGTCTGTTATGGGTGGAGGGTGCTATACTGTTCATATAGAAGAGGGCAGAGCGAATTTTGTGCACTGATGGGAGAATACTTGTGCCAATTAAAATGTCATGCACAATGCTCTTTTATTGACTTGCATTTATGTGTGCTAGTGTTTTGCCTCCTTTGGTTTAAGGGGCACCCAAGCCTAACCCACTGCTCCTCCATCAACACGTGACCCTAACCTACTGCTCCTCCATCCGTATCCGACCCTAACCCGCTGCTCCTCCATTCACACAGACCCTAACCCGCTGCTCCTCCATCCACACTGACCCTAACCTGCTGCTCCTCCATCGACACTGACCCTAACCTGGTGCTCCTCCATCCACACTGACCCTAACCTGCTGCTCCTCCATCCACACTGACCCTAACCTGGTGCTCCTTCATCCACACAGATCCTAACCTGCTGCTCCTCCACCCGACCCTAACCCGCTGCTCCTCCACCAACACCCGACCCTAACACTCTGTTCCTCCACCCGCACCCTACCTTAACCCACTGCTCCTCCATAAACACCAGACCCTACCCGCTGCTCCTCCACCTGACCCTCACTCGCTGCTCCTCAACCCCCATCCGACCCTAACCTGCTGCTCCTCCACCCCCATCCGACCCTAACCCACTGCTCCTTCATCCACATCCGACCCTAAACTGCTACTTCTCCACCTGCACCTTATGCTAACCTGGCACACCTTTGACTTTATAGACCTGCACCCACCCAAGCAGAGCTAAGCAGGTGCAACCAACACGCTCACTGGAGGTGGAAACCAACACAAAAACGTCGTGGGTCGGGAGAGCGGAAGGAAGAGCTTAACCTGAACCAGCCAGTGACCCGACAATGGTGTGTGGAAGTTGGCCCAAACCCGCCCAACCCATGGCACTGCTGTTAAATTGGGCACAAGCGAAGGAGCACAGAAGTGTACACCGGTGTCCTGCTCTCATGCTGCTCAATCCCAAACACATGTCACCTGTACCCAGTTGTGTGCAGCATCTCTGGTATCTGCTTCAAGATTTTGTGTATGATTGTGGCTTGCACAAATAACGTAATGTTGCATTGTTTGATTGCATTGTGATATGGGGAGATTTTGTTGCTCTTTGCACTCTGTTAGTAAATGAGTTCTATAGTATGAGTTATAATAAGTCTCACTCTTGCTATTCAGGGTCGGGTGAAAGAACACATGCCTAAGGTTCGGCCTACAAACGTGCTTATTTGTGCCTCAGGTTGATTCTACTTCATTAGATAAACAACCCATGTTCCAAAACTTCCCTTCCCTACAGACACATCTTCACTTTATTAACTAGCAGCTTGGTAACTGATCGCTATTTGCCCAACCAACTGGGATCATTAGCCAGATCCTTTAAATATAAAACCAAGTGCTGCCAGCAGTGTCTGTTTCTAGTGTTTGTTTAGGGGCTAATTGTCTCTAATCACAATAAGATCTGCATTCTTAATTAATTAATCAGGGGGGATTCCTTGCAGGGCTCAGCAGGGTTACATTAACATGTATCCATTATTTAATATTCCTTTCTTGGCAAACAATAGGGAACATGTCTGGTGCCAAACCTGATGGCCAGCATTCCTAGAAAAAGTAGGAGGCTTTCTGTCAGTACAGATCTGTACATTCTGTAACTGTGTAACACTAACATGAGATTAACTCTGCAACCTCCACTCTTTCCCCTTAGCCCAGAAGCTCCCAAACTAGATACAGATAGTAATAGATGGGATAGATAGATGTAGCGAGAGAGAGAGAGAGAGAGAGAGAGAGAGAGAGAGAGACAATAGATCAATAGACACACAGGCAGACATTTGATAGATAGACGATAGATAGATAGATAGATAGATAGATAGATAGAGAGATAGATAGATAGATAGATAATAGATAGATAGATTGATAGATAGATAGATAGATAGATAGATAGATAGATAGATAGATAGATAGATAGATAGATAATAGATAGATAGATAGATAGATAGATAGATAGATGATAGATAGATAGATAGATAATAGATAGATAGATAATAGATAGATAGATTGATAGATAGATGATAGATAGATAGATAGATAATAGATAGATAGATAATAGATAGATAGATAGATAGATAGATGATAGATAGATAGATAGATAGATAGATAGATAGATGATAGATTGATAGATAGATGATAGATAGATGATTGATAGATAGATAGATAGATAGATAAATAGATAGATAGATGATTAATAGATAGATAGATAGATAAAAGATAGATAAATAGATGATAGATAGATAGATGATAGATAGATAGTTAGATGATAGATAGATAAATAGATAGATAGATAGATAGATACATGATATATAGATAGATAGATAGATAAATAGATAGATAGATGATTAATAGATAGATAGATAGATAAAAGATATATAAATAGATGATAGATAGATAGATAGATAGATAGATAGATAGATAGATAGATAGATAGATAGATAGATACATGATATATAGATAGATAGATAAATAGATAGATAGATGATTAATAGATAGATAGATAGATAAAAGATATATAAATAGATGATAGATAGATAGATGATAGATAGATAGATAGTTAGATGATAGATAGATAGATAGATAGATAGATACATGATAGATAGATAGATAGATAGATAGATACATAATATATAGATAGATAGATAGATACATGATAGATAGATAGATAGATAATAGATAGATTATAGATAGATAGATAGATAGATAGATAGATAAATAGATGATAGATAGATAGATAGATAGATAGATAGATGATATATAGATAGATAGATAGATAGATAGATAGATAGATGATAGATAGATAGTTAGATGATAGATAGATAGATAGATACATGATAGATAGATAGATAGATAGATAGATAGATAGATAGATAGATAGATAGATAGATAGATAGATACATAATATATAGATAGATAGATAGATACATGATAGATAGATAGATAGATAATAGATAGATAGATTATAGATAGATAGATAGATAGATAGATAGATAGATAGATAGATAAATAGATGATAGATAGATAGATAGATAGATAGATAGATAGATGATATATAGATAGATAGATAGATAGATAGATAGATAGATAGATAGATGATAGATAGATAGTTAGATGATAGATAGATAGATAGATAGATGATAGATAGATAGATAGATGAAAGATAGATAGATAGATAGATAGATAGATAGATAGATAGATAGATAGATAGATAGATATAGGTACAATGCTTATATCTGCTGTTGACACATAATATATGTTGAAACTGTTCTCCTTTCTAGAACATTTTCCCAGCTGAAGATCAGAATTTCATTCAGTCTGTGCCCCTGGTGCAAGAAAACAGTATGTAGAGAGAAAAAGAGAGAGAGAGAGGAAGAAAATAGAAAGATGGATAAATAGATAGATAATATGTAGATAGAAGAGAGAGAATATATAGACAGACAGTCAGACAGATGACAGATAGTTAAATTCAAGAGGGAGACATAGAGAGGTAGCTAGAGAGACAGACAGACAGAAGGATTGATACATGATAGGTAGATAGATAGGTAGATAGATAGATAGCTATGTGCTAATTTCTGCTGTTGACACATAATATATTTTGGAACCCATGGACTATGCTCTTTTCTAGAATATTTTCCCATCTGTTGATTAGAATTTGATTCAGTCTATGCACCTGGTGCAGGAAAACACAAAAGTGTTCTGATGTTGCACAGCTCAGGAAAGAGATCAGAAGCCTCAGAAGTTCTATTCCATCTCTGTACTGAGCTGAGCAACATCAGAACACTTCTCTGTTTTCCATCTGAAGGTCTGTCTCTCTGACTGTCTTTGACTGTACAGTTACAGGACATAATACATGTCAATTGCAAAAATGCTTAGAAAAGCACCCTGACCAATTTTACATTTAGTTTTCTTCAAGGTTTACTTATCCTTTAATGGCAGAGCTGTGTGCAATACTATCTGCATATAGGAGACTTGCAGTGTATTGAACATGTAGTGTAGGAATCTCAACTACCTTTAGCCTCCTCACCTTTAGCTCTCTGATCTTCTGTAAATGAAAGAAGCAAAACACTGCTTCGGTTGCCCTGCCCTAAAGGGCAACACGTTCAGCTCAAGCTCAGCACATATATTCTTTAGTCTTTAAAAATAGCCTGAAGCCAGTGTTCAGCTGGAAATACAAATGGCCAAGCATTAGAAGTATAACTCCGTCCTCAGGTCTCACTTTCTCCCACTAGCGGCATCGAGCTATAGAACCTCCCTAGAGCCTTTACCTGCCCACTCTACCCTCACTGTATTTGGGAAGCCTTGTTCTCCCCCTAGTGGCAGTTTAGGAGATTGACAGAACCTTTATTATTCTTGTCTGTCTCCCATAGACTCCATTTTATCCAAATAATCCAAATGTTTAAAAATCATTCCCTTTTTCTATGTAATAATAAAACTGTAGCTTTTACTAACTAAGATATAATAATAATAAGGAGCTATAATTAATCCTTATTGGAAGCAAAAGCAGCCTATTGGGTTTATTTAATGTTTATATGATTTTCTAGTAGACTTAAGGTATAAAGATCCAAATTACAGAAAGATCCATTATCCAGAAAACCCCAGGTCCCGAGCATTCTGGATAACAGGTCCCATACCTGTATTGGGAGATTTATACCAATATATACTGTATATATCTTCCCAGTGAAAAAAAGCTATGGTTGTAGAGTAGTGTCATGCACTCTTACAATTCCCCAGTTACCCATGATGCAGTTTGTAGAACCCAACTGTATTTACAATAGACAACCCCTGCTGGTGTGCCTTCCAGGTGTACTGGCTGCCCAGCGCTTCCATTCAGTGCATCTGATAAATTAAATGTATTTAGAAGATTTCTCCCCCTAGTGATTAGTATCTGCTCTTGAATTTATTGTCAAAGAAAGATCAATGCAAAATTAATTAATAAAATGTATTCTTGAACTGTGGCTTGGGAGGAATATCATATTACCATTTAAACCCTATAAAGTTTAGAATAACCTCATATAATCAATAGCAAATTAGCTTTCTGGTATCTGTTGCCTGCCCTTTCAATAACTGCCTGACATCAGACTATTAATGTGCCTTCTCACTCAATGCTCCTGAGAGCCCTGTGTCTGGATTTATTCTCCTATTGACTTCTGTAACTATCATTTTCATTGTTAAATACCAATAAGATGAATTTAATTTTAAACTGTTCTTAAATAAAGTTCAACAATCTTCAGGAGACATGTTAAGCAAATACGTCCTCATTGGTGTGCACTTTCATTTCACAAGTTTAATAATATGTTGTAGTTATCCCAATGTTTCTATATATCTGTTTAATGAGCTAAGGGGGCCCAGCCTGAAGGGCACCCTGCTATAATACCCCTGGAACTATAGCAGGGTGACACCCCAATGTTTCTATATATCTGTAACCTTGTTATGAGCTAAGGGGGCCCAGTCTGAAGGCCAGTTAGGGGGAGATTTGGGGTGAGTGTTTATTTGTGCCCTGGGTACCCCTGGAACTATAGCAGGGTGACTGTTACCCCAATGTTTATATATATCTGTAACCTTGTTATGAGCTAAGGTTGCCCAGCCCGAAGGTCAGTTAGGGTAAGATTTGGGGTGAGTGTTTATTTGTGCCCTGGGTACCCCTGGAACTATAGCAGGGTGACTGTTACCCCAATGTTTCTATATATCTGTAACCTTGTTATGAGCTAAGGGGGCCCAGCCTGAAGGTCAGTTAGGGGGAGATTTGGGGTGAGTGATTATTTGTGCCCTGGGTACCCCTGGAACTATCATTTTCATTGTTAAACACCAATAAGATGAATTTAATTTCAAACTGTTCTTAAATAAAGTTCAACAATCTTCAGGAGACATGTTAAGCAAATATGTCCTCATTGGTGTGCACTTTCATTTCACAAGTTTAATAATATGTTGTAGTTATCCCAATGTTTCTATATATCTGTTTAATGAGCTAAGGGGGCCCAGCCTGAAGGGCACCCTGCTATAATACCCCTGGAACTATATCAGGGTGACTGTAACCCCAATGTTTATATATATCTGTAACCTTGTTATGAGCTAAGGGGGCCCAGCCTGAAGGCCAGTTAGGGTGAGATTTGGGGTGAGTGTTTATTTGTGTCCTGGGTACCCCTGGAACTATAGCAGGGTGACTGTTACCCCAATGTTTCTATATATCTGTAACCTTGCTATGAGCTAAGGGGGCCCAGTCTGAAGGCCAGTTAGCGGGAGATTTGGGGTGAGTGTTTATTTGTGCCCTGGGTACCCCTGGAACTATAGCAGGGTGACTGTTACCCCAATGTTTCTATATATCTGTAACCTTGTTATTAGCTAAGGGGGCCCAGTCTGAAGGTCAGTTAGGGGGAGATTTGGGGTGAGTGATTATTTGTGTCATGGGTACCCCTGGAACTATAGCAGGGTGACTGTTACCCCAATGTTTCTATATGTCTGTTTAATGAGCTAAGGGGCCCAGCCTGAAGGCCAGTTAGGGTGAGATTTGGGGTGAGTGTTTATTTGTGCCCTGGGTACCACTGGAACTATAGCAGGGTGACTGTTACCCCAATGTTTCTATATATCTGTAACCTTGTTATGAGCTAAGGGGCCCAGTCTGAAGGCCAGTTAGGGTGAGATTTGGGGTGTGTTTGAAGTGTTTGTTTGTGCCCTGGCCCCTGGGTACCCCTGGAACTATAGCAGGGTGACTGTAACCTTGTTATGAAGTAAGTCAGGGCCCCTGATTAAATGATTTCATGTGATACTAAGAAACAATGAAAGTCCAGACTGGGGTTGAGACTGGAGTGAGGGTCCCTTAGTATATGGTACTTGGGCGCCGACACAGATCAGAGACAATGCAGAGGAAGAAAATAAAGAGGTTTATAGCAGCATAAGGTCAACAGAAATAGAGATTTACAAGCAAAGAAGACAACATGAAAGGCATTCCACAGGAGACCCAAGAGAAAAACATGGCCATCATTTCATTAGTTGACTGCAAGAGGTTAAAGGGGAAACACTGGATACATTAGCTTTTAGTTTGTGGCAAGAACTGTAAGTCTTTTCCATGGGAGGCTCCAGTTCTGTTGTGATCAGTATTTTTGCTCTCGTTAGCATTCCATTTAAGCTCCATGTTAATCAGTTTTCAGTTCTCTTCTCCGGGGTATCTCCAGTTATCAGGTTGCTGTATTTTCCCTGATCAGTTACAGTATAGAGCAGGGTCACTGATCAGCACAATTAATTACTGTACATTGTTATCCCGTCTTCTGCTCCTTCTTTCCTCCTTTTCTCCTTCTCCATTTATTCATTTTTTAAACGGAAGAGGACATTTGTTTAAAATATTTTATTTGATTTTCATATTAAACAAATGAAATCAAATTGCCAGCAAATATTATGCAGGTAAAGAAAAAGACTGCTTTCAACACAACAGCTTGTTATTATCATAAATGTATAACATTCAATGAAAAAAATTTGAAAAATTAACAAAAACTAACTAAAATTAACTAAGCCAGTGGGTGTAAATGCAATAAAAAGAAAAGAAAGTTCTGGACATGCAGTACTTACCCCGGATGTTGAATACTATCAATACTTAATGTAATAACTGCTTTGAAAATGTGAGAAAATAAAGAAAAAGAAAGTTTAAAAAAAGAAAAGAAAGAAAAAACCCATTATCATCTGGAATGCCAGACTACCCAATAAACATTCATTTTACAATTTAAGAAAACAAACTATTTGACTACTAGCACTGGAGTTGCAGAAGGAGGAAGAGGACATTTTAACACCAGTCCCTTTGCTAATACACCATTAGGTCAGTTGTATGAACAGAAATAACCTGATATACAGTATATTTACATTATATATTATATATATTAAAGGGATACTGTCATGGGAATTTTTTTTTTTTTTTTAAAATGAATCAGTTAATAGTGCTTCTCCAGAAATCCATTTCTCAAAAGAGCAAACACATTTTTTTATATTCAATTTTGAAATCTGACATGGGGCTAGACATTTTGTCAATTTCCCAGCTGCCCCCAGTCATGTGTCTTGTGCCTGCACTTTAGGAGAGAAATGCTTTCTGGCAGGCTGCTGTTTTTCCATCTCAATGTAACTGAATGTGTCTCAGTGGGACATGGGTTTTTACTATTGAGTGCTGTTCTTAGATCTAGCAGGCAGCTGTTATCTTGTGTTAGGGAGCTGCTATCTGGTTACCTTCCCATTGTTCTTTTGTTTGGCTGCTGGGGGGGAAAAAGGGAGGGGGTGATATCACTGTAACTTGCAGTACAGCAGTAAAGAGTGTTTGAAGTTTATCAGAGCACAAGTCACATGACTTGGGGCAGCTGGGAAATTGACAAAATGTCTAGCCCCATGTCAGATTTCAAAATTGAATATAAAAAAATCTGTTTGCTCTTTTGAGAAATGAATTTCAGTGCAGAATTCTGCTGGAGCAGCACTATTAATGGATTCATTTTGAAATTTTTGTTTTTCCCATGACAGTATCCCTTTAAATATCAGTCAGTAACCCATTCTCCTGCAGTATACTTTCTGTACGAGAGGACGCAGTATCTGCACTCCAGTGACCTCTCCAACTCATATGCATTGGTCTTGCTGCATTGGACTTTGTATAATTCTTATATTGATTTCAATGGCAGGTGTATATTTCTGCAACCCAAGTACACTGTGAGGCACAGCAGTTAACTGTACAGTTATTATAGAGGTGCAAACGTCCTTTAACCAACAAGCATTTTGCTAACCAGTGTAAATATATTTCCCTTTAGTATCATGCACACTTAATTCTGGGAAATAATATTTCCACGTGGTGTAAAATCAAGGTCAATTCTGTCTGCACTTTCTTTTTCTAAATGCCATCAGCCTCTCTGAGACTGTCACCTACAGTTGTTGCCTAGGCCACTAGATGGCACCATTATACAAACCACAGCTATCAATATAAAACACTATTATTTTTATTTAAAAAAATTTTTAATTGGAAGAGCTATACACATTAATCTCATCTGAATGACACCTTCCTGGGTGGTGATGGAACCCAGAAGGGATTTTTTTCTCCAAACACCCTCTGCTGTACAACTTTTTCCCATTTTTTTAAGGAATGAAACCAAATTATACTAATTTCTGTTGCATGATTCTTGTACAGGAGAATTCCTATGATATCTATAGTTGTTCCTGCTGAATTGTGCTTAGTACAGGGGAATACCTATGCTGCCATAGTTTTATGGGATCTCTCTGTACAGACTATGAGTAAACTTAGGGACTGTTCCTGCTGAATTGTGCTTAGTACAGGGGAATACCTATGCTGCCATAGTTTTATGGTATCTCTCTGTACAGACTATGAGCAAACTTAGGGGGCTGTTCCTGCTGAATTGTGCTTAGTACAGGGGAATACCTATGCTGCCATAGTTTTATGGGATCTCTCTGTACAGACTATGAGTAAACTTAGGGGGCTGTTCCTGCTGAATTGTGCTTAGTACAGGGAATACCTATGCTGCCATAGTTTTATGGGATCTCTCTGTACAGACTATGAGCAAACTTAGGGGCTGTTCCTACTGAATTGTGCTCAGTACAATGAAATCCCTCTCCAGGCATAGTTTTATGATATCCACAACTCATTGGGGATATCATCAGGCTGCCATCAGAAATTTTGGGGCCCTGTACAAGATATTTATATGCCCCCCTCCCCCATGAACACAAGTGTGCAACACAAATGATCACCTAGCAGGTGGGTGGGTTTTGCTAGGACAGAAGAATGAATTTGTTATAACCACAGCTACTATGATACAACCCCGCCAATCATTTTACTGTCATTATTTACTGCCCCTAGAATGACCCAAGTTTAAGTAATATCAGTACATTTCTGCCAAACCGGACAGGCTGACTCTCTATCAGTTTACACATCTCTGTTTTACTCCTCAGGAGTCTCAGTCTGGGAAGCAGCTTAGAATCTCAAGGGGAGCCTAAGTGAGCCTGCCAAGCTTAGCATATAGGCTTTAGCACATCATTACAGATGTTCACACTATGTTATTTTTACAGAAATAACTGGTCGCTATGGGCCTTTGGGGTTAAAAACACAAGGGGATACTGTTTTAGAGCACAGTGTTTTATTCTACAGCCTTTGTTTGCTCTAACCCTGCAGTTATTTCCTCTAAATGGTTTAGACATTGTTGCACGGATCCAGGACAGTTGGGAGCACTCGGAAACAATGTGACAATTATTTTGACTTTTGATATTTACTTTCCCTGATAAAGCAACAACGTTTCACTCAGCAGCGACTGGCCTCCAGCAATCGCTATAGGGCATTCACTGTAGAACCATTAATCTTTTTCTATGGACAAGGAGGGTTTCCCAGAATCCTATGCTGTACCAGAGAAGGTTTCATTGCTATTGATTTGGTGGCTCCAGAGCATGTGGGGCTACTAATGACCTTTGTGCAGGATTGAGCTGGGGAAGCTGCAACACACATAGGCACAGCCCGATCAAGAGGAAGTGACAGTGGCATAAGTTTCCTTTCCCAGTCCCCCTTTTTGGGGTACACCCTTAAGTGCTGATGGTTCTCTGGAGAGCCTGTTTTAGACTCACCTTCAAGCCAATGCATGGCACAAGTACAGCTGGCAAGTAGGAGTCAGGGTACAGGCAGGGGGCGGAGCGCAACTTGGTGGAAGGAAGACCTACAATAGTTACAGAGAATATATTGTAAATATCTCAGTAGTAGTAGATGTGGTCCGGATGCACCAGCCCCAGACCCCCAGCTTTAGGGAGCGGCACGCCAGAAAATTTCGACAGGGCTTTAAATGCCCTTGTCGGTATGATACGCGTAGGGCAGATGGAGATGCATGTATACATTTAACTTTGTAAAATAAAGATATCTTTTTTAACTTAAACCTTTCTGGTCCAGTGGATCCGTTTGAGTGCCGGACAGCCCTGTTCTTTCTTCAAATTTTCTGGAATGAACACCTATCCTACCCAGGCCCCCCAGTCCCTCATGCCACCCCACCTATTCTAGTTATGCCACTAGGGTTGCCACCTTTTTTAATAACATTGGGATCAACCATCATTTTTACTGGCCAAGCTGGTAAAATACTGGCCAGGGGGCAACCCTATATGCTACTGGGAAGTGCACCTTGTGTCTGACACCGGGCCTGCAGCCTCAGGGCCCCCCGCACCATCCCCTGGGCCCACCAGCCGTGAAGTCTTCTCTCCCCTAGCCCCTCCCCTCGCGATCGAACGTATACGCACCTTAGGGACGTGGGTCCAGAAGAGCTTTTTTCCCAGTGTCCTGCCGACCCTGGTCTTGAACCATAGATATAAAAGGAGTTGCACACAGTAAACCAGAGGAGTGTGCCAGTACATAAGAGTATATATATGTATATATATATATATATATATATATATATATTCTCAATGAATAGCCCCTCTGCACAAGCCCTTTGACGCCATATTTGTCACTACCAAGCAGGATACCATGTGCAGTGGAAACCAGGACCAGGATGGATTCCATGTAACCATTCTCCTGATCAGTGGGTAGGGTTGCCACCTGGCCGGTATTTTACAGGTATTTTTACGGTAAAGCACCCGCAAAGGCCAGGGCCGGTTTTACAAATTTACCGGCAATGTAGCTGCCGGTAAATTTGTAATATCCCTAACTAAAGCCCTTGGCCTGCCCCAGTCTGCACAAAATATACCTTTTCTTCGGCACCTGGCCAATTGCATGCCGTCCCCTTTGACGTCCTGCAGGTAGGGGTGTACACTTTATTTTTATTTTTTTTTCAACTTTCTGTTTATTGAGGTTAACACAAAAATACGACAGAATGCAATATTGTGTCCTGTTTATATATACATCAATAAAAATCTTTACTGAAAGACATTCTCGTCTATCTCATTATAGCACGTGTACAAACCTATAAATGTGTTAACAAATTTGTAATATTTCCTTATAAAAGGGGAAAAAAGAAGGAAAAGGTGGGGGGTGGGGTTGAGTGAGACCTTTTCCGTGGTTGAGATATTATATTTGTCTTTGTAACATTCCTTCTCTATAGAGCCAAATATGCCATACGTCCTCAAATTTACTAAGCCTATTATTCAGTAAAGCAGTAAGTTTCTCCATTTCAATAGTCCACCATAGTTTTTTTCGGATTTCCTGCATCGTTGGAGGGGGGCCCTTCAATCTCTTAGCTATCAAACCGCTTGTGGTTAGGCATAATTAGACACACAGTTTATGTTCATTGTATGTCACTTGTTCGGGTTTACGTAATAAAAGAGCTGTACACTTTATTTTTTGTCCATTAGGTTAATCTGTTAGGGGAGAGACTGGTTGTTAAACTAAAAAAATACGGGGCTTAGTTACCCTTTAAAGCAAAGGTTTACGTTAATGTTTACCTGCATAACTGCCTGTTAGTCGGCTCTGCAGAGAACTAGGAAGGAGTTAAAGGATTCGGCTAATTATCTTGCAGTTCCAAGCGCCAGTCCTTGTTGTAGTAACCCCTTGTTACTTTTGTTAGCTGAGTGTTATCTCTCCTCTCCCTGCTTAAATAATCCTCACCTTCCCTGTGTATTAAAACCTGGCCGGCTATGGGCGGGCTGCAGGGGCACCATCTGATTTCTCGAGTTCAATAAATTTTGAATTGGGTGAAATGTTGACTGTCCCCTGTGTTAAACCCTTGTGCCATGTGGTACAAAAAAAAACGATTGATTGTGCCCTTTACCATTATATCCCTGTTCAACAATGGTTATTTTCTATAAAGAAGATTGGTTAGGAACCCTAATTATTATTATGGGGGGGGGGTGTTTTATCAGCAATGACTGGGGGTCTTTCTGGAGCCTAATAAAACAATATCCTACAATTGGATTGACTGATGGCTTTGGGTTCTGCAGGGCATGCTGGGACCTCAGGGACCGGCTCTAATTCCATTCCCTTGCTCCTTCCTGTTCTTAGGTGGTTTTAGAAGAAACCAAGGCAAATTTCCAACCGTTTTTTAATTCTCCCCATATAATTTATGGCCGATGGAAGGATCTTTCTCTATTTATTTAAGTTCATGCGCGCCCTGTGCCAAGGTTTAATGAGATATTTCTGAGCAGTTTCATGCTCTGGAGTCATGCACAGCCCATTCATAAAGCTCTGTCTCCCCACAGGGTTTAGGTAAGTGCCTGACCATATTAGGAGACATCAGTAAATCTGAGGATTATTTGAAGGAGAAAAGGCTGTGAGGGATGAGTCTGCTTTGTATACACAGATGGCTTTCAGGGCCAGTGCAATCAGGGGTAACCGCTCTGAGCCCCTGTCTCTTAATAGAGCCCACCACAAAACATCTGTATGCAGAGGAAAAGTAAAATGCATTTTCTAGGGGAAGGGGCTGTCATTGTAGAATACTGTGAATAGTAAGGCAATGTGATATCTGAAACATGGAGAATAAAGAAGACTTTCTTCCTTAACAGCCCTGGATCTATAGGAATCAGATAACTGTAACCCCTTCTTGGAGGTCATTGTTAGGCAGCTCTCCTGCTTGAAACTGAACTGGCTAGTTGCTAGGGCCACTGTCACTAGGAACCACGCAGCAGTCTGAATGCAAGACTGGAAGATAAAGCAAACTGGAAAATGAACTGTTACCTATGAACTAGGGTGCGTCGTTAAAGGGGAACTTCACCCAAAACATTTTTTGCATAATGAAAGAACACTTACTGTGTTTATTATATATTATAAAAACAGATGTTGATAGATGGAAATCAATACAGGGTACTTGTGAATAACAAAGCACAGCAGGCAAGACCTGAAGAGCCAGAAGAACCAGAACTACGGTTGAAACAAAGTCTCTGATGTAGTTTGCCCTGATGAGAAATCACTCTATACTGCCAACCTTGGATTTAGAACATTTTAAGATCATCCCCTACTGTCCAAATCCTTATGCAAACATGTGTTTGCCGAAATGGCCTTCCTGTGTGTGGCCCTGAAAAAGTATTAAAATTCTTTGTTCATTTCGGACTCAGTTGTATTCACAAGTACATTGGGAGTAAGGTCAGAGTGAAAGCAAATGTGAATTACTGATAATGTTTTGAAAAGTAGATGAGGCCCAATGGACAAAGGAGCAGATGGAGGATTAAAAATGTAGGAAATGAGGAGAACATAAAGATACTGAGGAGGAAAGAGATATGGAAGATGGAAAACAGAAGAACAGAGGGGGGCATAGAGGAGTACATGGAAGAATGGAGGAAAAGATGGAGGAATAAGAGGGCATGGAGTTACAGAGAATGATACAGAGGAACAGAGGAGGAAATAGGGGAATAGCACAAGGAGAGATGTCACGATAGTGGAAGAGATGGCACAAAGAGGAAGAGATGGCTGAATGTAAATGAATCAATGGCAGGACATATCAGACTGAAGAAGGATACAGATGAAAAGAGGAGAAGATGAAGGAACGTTACAGAAATGGAGGTGATGGAATTAAGTAGGAGAACAAGAACAGAGAAGGAGATAGATGAATGGAGAAGGAAATTATGGAATTAAACTGGAGATATAGGAGAGGAATGCAGGAGGAGATTATAGACAAATAGGATATAGAGAAATATAGAAGAAGATAGGGGAATGGAGTAGATATAGAGGAACAGAGGAAGATATTACACAACTTTATAGGCAACACAGGAAAGGAGGAGAAGATTATAGAATTATATAGGAGATAGAGCAATGGAGACAAAAAAATGACAAAATCAGGGACTGTTAACTGGCCTGAGCAACTGAGCCAACAAGGCACATCAGCCCTATGATTAGATAATTCTTCTACTGCTTCATTTTTTAATTTAAATATTTTCTAAACCAATATTCATGCCTAACCTTTAAGCCATTCAGCAGCTCCTCACTTCAGTAAGGTTGTAATTAATAAGGAGGGGGTTCAAATATCCTGACATGGAGAGTAATGTGGTAACTAAATCCCAACAACTCTAAACTGTACAAATTTAATTATCAACTACAAAATCTGTCCTTTCTGTAGAGTTTATCTCATGCAATCATGTTTAGTGATGATCATAAGAATATGGCAATTTTTAATGGGAACAGAAAATGAAAATAAACTAGCTCAAAGCTCTTCTGTGCAATTTAGTGGTTGTACTTGGACTTTCCTTTCTTCGCCAGTTTTAAAGAAAATGGTAAACCCTCATATAAAAATGAATGTAAAATGGCTCTTCTGAGCACTTTTGCAATTTACATAAATTTGTTCCTAGTTTTCAAGAAATTTCTCTGGGTATATGTCCCCTTTAATATGAATCCATATTATATAGCTGCCCTCTTAGATCCCAATAGATTAAGGCAGAGGAACATAGGTGGGAGCTGGAGTTTGTCCTAATTTAAGGGGCACCCCAAGGGACATGTTACCCTTTTCAGTGCCCAAAGAACAATTTATTCAGGTATTTAATGAACTTTTGGAGATTTTTGATACTGGTATGGGTGATATTGTTGCACAAATAAGATTCAATTAACTACAGCCCCCTGTACCCCCTCGCAGAACAGAGTTTTTCCCTTTCTGTTCTCTTCTGTACAGCTGGGGGCGATGCCAAGACCAAGAGAGGGAACACAGAAGCCATGCCAAGAATGTTCCAGGCTCTCATTGTGATACAATCACGGGGAAAGCTTTCTGGAACCATTGCTACATTGTTTAATAGGCAATCGAAACAGGAGGAGGAGAGAGCGGAAGCTGCAGATTTGAATAAAAGTTGCTGTAAAATTACCAAAAAACACAATTTCCCAGTAGTTTGGAAGAGGGAGACACTGGAATATAATCCAAGTGTTCCCCATGTGTACAATGAATGTGTTATACAGGTACCTTGCTCAGAACCTTGGGTTTTCTAGATAATGGATCTTTCTGTAATTTGGATCTTCATACCTTAAGTCTATTAAAAAATTATTTAAACATTTATTAAATCCAATACTATAGACCGGTTCTGTTTCCAATTAGGATTAATTATATCTTAGTTTGGATCAAGTACAAGCTACTTTTTTATTATTACACAGAAAAAGGGGATCCTTTTTAAAAATGTATCTTATTTGGATAAAATTGTGTCTATGGGAGACGACCCTCCCGTAATTCGGAGCTTTCTGGATTTAGTTTCCGTATAACGGATCCCATACCTGTACCCCAGAGCTCACATTATAATGCCAATAGTATGTGAAATATATCCTTACATTTGCCAAAGGGTGGAACCATATCCCAGAACTGGCGGATACAGTAGATAGTTTAAAGGAAGAGTAGGATGCCCTTTAAGCAAGTAACAATATAAAGTGAATGCAGAAGAGTAGAATGGCCTTATTAACTACTGAGCTGCCATAGCTGAAAAACATGAGCCCTTCAAGCTTGGGTAAAGTTAATTGGATGCTGACTTTTTGCCTCTTACTGCAGGTTACAATTCCTTATAACCAGTCATCATATATATATATATATATATTATTAAGGGTTATTCTCCCGATCATAATTATTCTCTATTTGTGTATACAGAAAAATAATACTTGTCGCTCTGGGAGATATTCACAGGACACAGTTCCCTCCTCGGGGGGTCCTTCAACAGTATCAGGTTTAATGCCCCTAATTACGCACATCAGCGCAGACACTTGTACAAAAGGAGCTGCTGTACATTCATGTGGCAGAGCAGTAAAATAGCCGGGTATCACTGAACTTGCTGCTGCTAATGAAACCCTTGCACAGTGCTAATTGCAGAGCAGGAGCGGGGAGTGATTTATTTGGTAGTGGGGTGCAAATCACTGCCTGTGGATTATTTTATTTATAAGTTACAGTCACACACATGCTCATTAGCAACATTCCTGTGACTTTGCAGTTGTGTAATGGGGGTTTCAAAGGATGAATGAAACTATTTGCATTTAAAGGACAAGGAAAGTTTAACTAAAGAAGTAGTTAGAAATGTTGTACATGATGTTTTATGCTTCTGTACCAGCCCAAGGCAACCACAGTCTTTTAGCAGTAAAGATCTGTGTCTCCAAAGATGCCCCAGTAGCTCCCCATCTTCTTTTATGCTAATTCACGGCACATGCTCTGTGCTGCTGTCACTTACTGAGCTTAGGGACCCACTCACAATATACAGTACACATAGAATAGAAATGTCACAATATAAGGCTGATTAGTAATTAATACAGATAATTACTACGACCCCTAAACTTAGCTTCTCAACAGCTGCTCAGAGCCCACTGAGCATGTGAGTGTCACAGACACTTTCCAAGATGGTGACCCCCTGTGACAAGTTTGAAGTCCTGGATCATTGCTGCTATTGACAAGTTGAAACTTTAGGCTGGTGCAGTAAGTTTACTATATAAAACATGGCATTTTTAGCCACATTCATTTCTAGGGTTTAGTTCTCCTTTAAAGAGGATCTTGCACAAGGAAAAAAAAAAGAAACGTATTAAATACACAATTTTTACTGGTTCTAAAGTTATGGGTAAATGTTACTGGTATTGGAATCAGCGCCTGTCTCTTTCTGCACTGCTTATTCTGACTCTTGAAACAGTGTTGCAGAAGCCAGACTGTTACTCAGAGGTGCAGCAGCCTTGTAACAGTAATGATTCCGGCCTTCAATGTTGCTCCCAGCTGCTACTCATCTTGCATGAGCATCTTGTTTGGCTATTTTTTAGAGGTCAGTGGCACTGCACATGCTCAGTAAGCTCTGGGCTGCTGATGCGATGCTAAGCTTAGGGGTCATGGAAAATCATCAAGTGGAAAGGGAGGTGCATCGGTCATAGAAGCTGATGCTACAAGGCTAGAAAATATTCATCACTCAGCAGCCCTATAACATATGTGTAATTAAAGGCGTGGTTCACCTTTGCATTAACTTTTATAATGTTACAGAATGGCCAATTCTAAGCAACTTTTCAATTGGTCTTAATTTTTTTGATAGTTTTTTAATTATTTCCTTCTTCTTCTGACTCTTTCCAGCATTCAAGCGGAACTCCCTGACCCTGTCTAAAAACCAAATGCTCTGTAAGGCTACAGATTTATTTGTTTCAATTGGTCTTCATTATTTATTTTATTAATTGTTTTTGAATTATTTGCCTTCTTCTGACTCTTACCATCTTTCTAATGGGGGTCACTGGCCCTGTCTAAAAAAACAAATGCTCTGTAAAGCTACAGATATATTGTTATTGCTACTTTTTACTACTCATCTTTCTATTCAGGCCTCTCCTATTCATATTCCAGTCTCTTATTGAAATCAATGTATGGTCGCTAGGGTATTTTGAACCCAAGCAACCAGATTGCTGAAATTCTTGAGAGCTGCCGTATAAAAAGCTAAATAACTCAAAAAACTAAAATTATCAAAATGTATAAAACAATTTGTTCCAGAATATCAATCTCTACTGAAAGTTAACTGAAAGGTGAACAACTCCTTTAAAATAAGCAATATTTCCATACCTTTACTTCCCCTTTAAGGTCAAAAACTTGTATAAGTGTGTTTTTTTTGCTTTTTATAATGACAAAAGTGTTTTGTAGCAAGGGGACAATATCCATTGCTGGATGGAGTGGCAGGGCAGCCTGACCCTAATATAACAGAGAGCAGCGCCAATCCTAGGGCAGCTCCGCGGGAGAATAGGTTTCGGAAGGAATGCGAAGTGCATGCCCGGAGTTTATCCAAGGTGTGTGCTGGATTGCTCAGTCAGGCTGATAAGACTTCACCCTGGAGTAAGAAAGTTGGCGGCAGTCACAGGTGCCATCCCTTCTTTAGGAGCAGTGTTTACTCTCGGCTTTTCCGTTACAGATTATTCAGCTATTACTTCTGTAATATATCATCGACCGTTATGGCAAGTCAACATTGCCGAGACTCATTGCCAGGGAAGAGGTTTGTGTTTTGACTCCTAAATACTGTGGCCCCTGGCGCACCTGTCCTACAATTTTATTTACACCTCTGCGTTCATTGTTACTGGTTTCCTGTGCCAGGGTATTTCAAGGGCAACTGTCACCATTATGTACTGGAACTCTCCCTGCTATACTTGCTTCAAAGGTTATTGCATTTAAAACTCAAGGATCATGTCTGAAGCAGGACTGCTGCTTACACTGGGAATCAGATTGGATCTGTGCAGCCACTGGGACAGAATGTTCTGTTATACAGATAGCTAGAATCTCAGCCATAAAGCAGGACAGGACTGCTGCTTACAATGGGGATCAGATAGGATCTGTGCAGCCACTGGGACAGAATGTTCTGTTATACAGATAGCTAGAATCTCAGCCATAAAGCAGGACAGGACTGCTGCTTACGATGGGGATCAGATAGGGATTTTTATTAAAAAATATGAACAATAACAATAAACAAAATCAAAATGTCATAACAAACAAATCAAAACATACAACAGATACATATTCAAAAATCCATAGTTTTTTCCCATGAAAAATCTATCCCCCTCCACAATTTATTGTTTTCTTTATTGATATTTATTTCTTTCAATTTTATCAGGTATAATTCTTTCAAAATCTTTTTGGTTGTCAAATCTATAGATCCTTCTTCTCTCCCAAAAGTTTTACCACATCTCCTCATCCATAAGAAATATCGAACAACTGAGAAAATAACAAAGAGGGTCTCTTTATCCAGAGGATGGTTATTAATTACAATTCCATAGGCTCTTTCCCCGTAAGTGTTTCTACAGAAATTATTGATTCCCAAAGTTGTTAAAACTTGATCATAAAGGGCTTTTGAGACTGAACATTCTAATAAAAAGTGATCTACTGTTTCTTCTTTTCCACAGTCCCAGGGGCATAAACTATTTACTGCACTTAGATAACTTAAATTTCCCCTTACAAATAACTTCCCCTGTAGGGCCAACCATGCGTTATCAAACATTTTTTCTGGGAGTCTTTTTCCATTCAAAAACTTAATGCATTCCCCCATGACTTTTACAGGGCAATCTTTTGGACTCAAAGAGACAACAAAAAAGGAGCTTAGCACTTGTTCATACAACTGTTTTCTTGATAAGTTTTCAATATCATTGAAACCTAAACCCCACTTTTTCAACAATTTTAAACCTAACGCAATATGTTGCGGAAAACCTCCCCCCCTGATCCGGACCCCCTTCACTCTACCGCCCTCCACCCAGTCTCTGATAAAAGGCGAAACCCAGGATCTGACACAGTTTTCCCACAGAGAACACGTCCTTTGACCCAGATTCCCAAAATTGAATTTAAGAAAAATGGTGCCAAAGAAGGCAATTGGACAGACCATCCCTAGACCTCCCTCTTTCTTCTGTAGGAATGTTACCCCTCTTTTTACCGGGTTTAGCCTACTCCCCCAGAGCATCTGGAAAAACAAACTGTAAACCCGAGCATAGAGAGATTCTGGCAAGGGAAACACATAAGCAACAAAAAGAAACAATGGGATCAAAAAGGTCTTGATCAGATTAACCCTTTCTCTATAGGTCAGCTTCCAAGATCTCCAACGCTGAACTTTTGCCAAACCAGCATCCACTTTCTCTTCCCAATTTAATCTGCTATTATCATCCCTTCCAAATTTTACTCCCAAGATTTTAACCTGCTCTGGGGCCACTGGGAAATTTCCGGCCTGGAAATCCGGTTCCCCTCCTAGAGTCCAAAAAGCTTCCGACTTTTCATGATTAACTGAGGATCCAGAGGCCCTTGAGTAGCTTCTGATGCAATCGGTGATCACCTCAACCTCCGCCTGCTTAGAAATGACCACTGACACATCATCCGCGTAGGCTACAAACCTGAGTGGCTGCCCGCCGGGCACACAGACCCCCTCCATGCCCTTCTCCTCCAGCATCCTCAGGAAGGGATCCAGAGCAAATACATAGAGAAGAGGACTCAGAGGGCAGCCCTGCCGCACCCCGGCCCCAACATCAAAGGTTTCACCTTGCCAGCCATTAATCAGTGGGAAGCTTTTTGCCCCTTCATACAAAATCCTTAACCAACTAATGAATTTGCCTGGGATGCCGTATTTAGACAAAACAGCCCATAGATAGTCATGGTTAACCTTATCAAAAGCTTTCGTTTGATCCAAAGACAACAGGTATTTGCCCCAACCATGAGCTTTGCATGACTCCAAGGATTCCCTTAAAGTAAGGAGGGCCCCAAAGATGCTCCGCCCCTTCACCGTGCAGAACTGACAGGACGATAATAAAGTGCCAGAAAACAAAATCAAACGTGAAAAAAGAATCCTCGCCAGAATCTTTCTGTCAGAATTGAGAAGGGCAATCGGCCTCCAGTTCTCAACCTTCTCATCATCCTTCCCCTTTGACAGCAAAATTAAAGAAGAACACCTCATTGACTCAGGCATACCCCCCTCCAAACATTCATTAAAGATCTTAACTAACACCGGGACTAACAGCGATTTAAAGGTCTTATAAAACTCTGCTGTTAGCCCATCAGGCCCTGGAGCTTTTTTGTTGTGCATTCTGTCAATCGCACCCGCCACCTCTTCCTCCTCAATATTTGCTGTCAATGGGGAAAAGTCCAAATTTACTGTATCAGGTCCTGGGGTCGCCTTTAAAAAGTTTTCAGTCCTTTCCCTCTCCAAAGTTTTACTTCTGAACAGATCAGCATAGTACGACCTTACAACCCCGAGGATACCCTCCCTGGATTTCTGTATAACTCCCTCGGAGTCAATAAGGCCAGTCACCTGCTTTTTCTTAAAGGTCTCTCTACAATTCTGAAAAGGATCAGGGGAGTTTTTTGCCCCAAAATCTCTCTCCAGAATCATAGAGTCCTTGCGACTGTACTGATGCTGCCTAATCAGATATTTCAACCGGGCAATTTTTTCCCCCACCACCCCGGCCGAAATTAAGGTTTCCAACTTCTTCCTCAGAGACTGGTATGTTTTTGATCTTAAACCCTCCCGTTTAACAGATAGTTTTGTGAAGAAAGTTCGGATTTCTTTTTTTGCTTCCTCCCACCAGTGTACCACAGAATCAAAGAAAAAGAATTTTGACCACAAGGCTTCAAAAAACACCTTAAAAGAGTCATCCTCTGCTGCTTCTTTAAGAGACCCAATTCCCAGCCTCCACAGTCCTTTGCCTCTCTTGGGAAGATCTGATGTTCCCACTGTAAAGGATAACATTAAATGATCTGAGAAATCTACTGATGATTCCTTCACATCAGAGAAGACCTCCCCTTCCTTTACAAATATCATATCAATACGACTACTTCTATTGGAGCAAAAGTATGTATGTGTTGCTTTCCTCCCTCCCCAAGTAGCCACATCAATATAACCCGCCTGCTTAATTATACCTAACAAGAAAGCACCTTCATATTTGTTATATCTCCCAGTTCTATCTCCTGGATTTAAGGTCTGGTTAAAATCACCAGCCCAAATGACTTGGCAAGAGACACACAAGTATTGTTTTATTTCTTCTAACAGATCTTTTCTTTCTATCACTGCATGAGGGGCATAAATATTTATAAGTCTGTAACTTTCTCCTTTTATATTTACATCTAGTAAAATACATCTACCCACTTTAAGCTCTAAAAATCTCTTTACCTTAATGTCTGAGAATCCCTTAAAAAGAATTCCCACCCCCCCTGCTGTTTCCTCTGCTATGGACCAAAATGATGGACCCAACTGCCAGTCCCTTTTTGCATTAAAAATCTCTATCTTATTTGTTAGTCTTGTTTCTTGCAAAAAATAAATGTCATTTTCTTCTTTCTCCAAGTTACTAAACACTTCCCGTCTTTTTTAACATTTTTAATACTACACACATTTATAGTACTAAATTTAATTATTTGTTCAGGCATCTTGGAGAGTTAGTTGTTCTCACAGGATTGTGTTCGGCATGTCTTTTATACTGGGGTTTCCCCATGCCACCCAACGACTCCCCCTCCACCAGGAGATCCTCCTCATCAATGGACTCCCACTCTTCCTCACTATCTATCCTTCCTTTCCTTTTCTTCCCTTGCTCCTCCACAATTCCTTTTTCCACATTTGATGGACCCTCAGATTCTAATACAGAATCTTTCTTTCTTTTGCCCAAACCACTGCTGGGGGGTACCACATTCTTTTTTATTGACCTTTCCTTGACTCTCTTTTTTACCTCCTTTTTGTTCCCTTCATCCCTTTTTTTCTCTTCACCAATCCTTCTCAATTCCTCTTCCTCCTCTGCCAAATCCCCCCATGATTTTCCTGAGGGCAATTCAAATCTGTTCGAAGTTTTGATTTCACTTTCAAAGATCATTTTACCTGCTTTTTTTCCTGCCTTTTTTCCTGCCACCTTCCAGTCATCCCCCCTTCCCTGCACTGATGTAACGGTACTTTCTGCCTTTTGGTTTTCTTTACTTTGACAGGGGGCAACCTCATTGTTCCCTTCCTCCTCCCGCCTTTCTTCTGTTACATCTTCCTGAAATATTTCCTCCTCTATTCTTGGGCAAAGTTTAACAATATTGTGCCAGGCATTAGGACAATCACGGTGTGTATGACCCAGTTCCGCACACAGGTTACACCTCACATTCTCGCAGTCTTTGTTGACATGTCCCTGGGCCCCACACAATGTGCACATCTTTATTGTACAGTCTCCCGCCAAATGCCTCCTTGATCCACACTTATAACATTGACGGGGCTGCCCTGGATAAAAGCAAACACCCCTTTCTCTGCCTATAAAAAATGAATTTGGGAGATGCTGTGTCATGTTGTTTTGCACATTTAGCCTCACTTGAGTCTTCCAACCCACCACCCAAAATCCTTCCTCATTATATACAGGTTTTAAAGGCATCAAAACATTGCATTGTCTCTTTAACCAGACTAACACATCAGCAGGAGGGACAGACTCATTCTTAAAAAAGATTGTTACTGTTTTTACTTCTGGTTTTGAGACTGGACTCGCCCTGAAGCCTTCCCATGCTGAGGATGTCTTTTTATCTTGATATAAATTCCAAAATCTGTCTAAACCTTGAGACAACTTGAAACTTATTTCAAAATCAATATCTGACACATTTACAAAAGCAAAAACATCTGCAGGAGTAAATCCCATTGATTGTTTGATTAAGTTTTAACACACATAGCGGCTACCTGGTGATTTCTCCTTTTCTCCCTCCCATTTGATTTTAACCACATTTCTCCTTTTGAAAGTGAGCCCATCATGAAATGATTCCTCCTGCCTTGCAAAAAATTTTCTTTTCTCCCAGAAAGACCTACTATCCTGTTTACCTTGTTCAGGATCAACTCCATTTTGAGCAAATTGTTGTGTTTTTTCCTCAGGTAAAGCACTAGTTGCTTCATTCTCAGCAGCTTGTGTCTCCCCCTCCACCTCATTTACATTCCCTTCAGAGACTGAACATTCCTTGTTGTTAAACAAAACATTTTCATTCCCTTTCTTTCTGTTTGTTTCAGACAAATTATTTGCACCATTATCATCTGATTCCCCCCCACCTTCATTCAGCACAAAATCCAAATAAGAGGATTCAAAGGTCTTTTTCCCTCCACTGGACATTTGTTTAAACCGTTCCTTGTTTTTATACACCTCCTCCCATGGTTTAATCACTAATAACAAAGCCTCCATATTTCCCACCACCTCCTCCAGTTCTTTATTCATTTCTGCCAGTTTCCTGATGCCTTGAGCTCTGAAATGTCCCTTAGCAGATTTAACATTTGAAAGTTCCCTCTCAATGTTTTTTTCCAAAGTATTTCTCCTGTTACTTAACAGTTCCATAGCTCTGAGTGATTCAATGATGTGTGAGGTATTAACAGTGTGTCCACTACTAGTCACATTAGAAGAGTCATTAGCCAGTGCTCCACTCACCCGTGCCCCAGTCCTGGTCTCCTCTGTGCCATCCAGCGCCCCCTCTGCCACTGCCACAGCAAGCTGGCCACACAGCGCCTCAAGCCCTGCCATGTGTTTAGCAGGACTATCCTTCACGCTTGCCTCCCTGCTAGTCACTTCCTCCACAGTGTTTGTCTCAGTGTTGTTGGTGTAACAATGTGCTGGAGCTGCAGTTCTCAGAGTCTCACCTGAAGCCTCACTGCTGCTGCTTGCGGACGCCATCTTGTCCTTTTCCTCAGCACTAGCACCGGAGCTCCCTCCTTCTGCCTGGGCCTCAGATACTTCACTGTCACCCACCTCTGCGTTACTGAGGGAACACTCCAAAAGGGTACTTGCACCACATCTGCGCACTTCTGAAACACTTTGGGGGCTGCTGGAATCCACTGCTTTCTCCATGGGCATTTCACAGGGGGAGCTTGCACCAGGCAAATCCTCCATATTGGCTTTTTGATCAGACACTTCTGCTGACTGTGTTACTTCCATCATTTCTTCACTGTTTGCTTCATTACACACCACTTCACATGAAGTTTTCTTGCTTTTGCAAAAGACTTTCTTTATGGTTTCTTTTGGGACTTTTTTCCCAACACCTAAAGTCTTTGTTCCACTTTTAACACGAGATGACATCCTTCTCTCCATTTCCAAGTTGTAGGCAAATAAGAAAGTCCAAAAGAAAGTGTAAACTGCACCCCCAGACCCTTGCTGGGCCTGGGGTAAGTTCTGTAACTCAGGAGCTCCTCACACGCACGTCCTTCCTGATTGGGGATCAGATAGGATCTGTGCAGCCACTGGGACAGAATGCTCTGTTATACAGATAGCTAGAATCTCAGCCATAAAGCAGGGCAGGACTGCTGCTTACACTGGGGATCAGATCGGATCTGTGCAGCCACTGGGACAGAATGTTCTGTTATACAGATAGCTAGAATCTCAGCTGCCATAAAGCAGGACAGGACTGCTGCTTACAATGGGGATCAGATGGGATCTGTGCAGCCACTGGGACAGAATGCTCTGTTATACAGATAGCTAGAATCTCAGCCATAAAGCAGGACAGGACTGCTGCTTACAATGGGGATCAGATAGGATCTGTGCAGCCACTGGGACAGAATGCTCTGTTATACAGATAGCTAGAATCTCAGCCATAAAGCAGGGTAGGACTGCTGCTTACAATGGGGATCAGATAGGATCTGTGCAGCCACTGGGACAGAATCCTCTATTATACAGATAGCTAGAATCTCAGCTGCCATAAAGCAGGGCAGGACTGCTGCTTACATGCAAACATTGTAATAAACTCCATAAAAACCCTCTATGGAGTTGAACTGGCATCACTGCTCACCAAGCTGCTGTATTTTATGACCAAGTGAGTGTTAAAGACAACTTCAGCCTTAAGGAAAAATAATTCCATGTAACTCCATCACTTTACTTGACGGGACACAGACTTTATGGGATGTATATAAAGTATTGTTTTAACGTTTCCTTCTAATGCATTTCCCCCTTCACTTTCCCCGTCAAAGCCCCCCTGTACAAGAGAGAGCAAACACTCTTTCCTATTGGGGTGAGGGGATTAAGGGTCCTTAAAAGCAGCGAAGTTCTCACGAAGGGCCCGGGCCTGTGATATACCAATGTGCTCCTTGTGCAAAGCACAGACATTAAGTGATTAATCCAACGGGGGGAGATTAGGGAAAACGAAATCAATATAAACACTTTTCTGCAAGACTGCGTACAGGAAGCCGAGAGAGACCCCGAGGATTGACCTTTATCTGTCTTTTAAACTGTATTTGTTATATACTCTGTGCCTTGTATGGCTGTGTGATAAAAATAGCAGGTGCCGGCACTTATACACACATAAAGCAGCGCTGCATTTACTGTATTCTCAACAAGTGTTTCCTGCTCTGTGTGTAACTCAGGGGAAAGACCTTATACTGTATATAGTGACATATAGGTCGACCCACACCCAACCCTAAACCTGCCCTAACCCAACCCGAGCTCAACCCACTGCACTGATTTATATACCTACGCCCGCCCCATCTCTGACATCATCCTTGGGGGCAGGTGGTTATGAGTATATATAAGTAGTCACCTCCCTGACACTGGTGGGACTGGGACATCATAGAGACGTCGGAGAAAGGCTGGGCTGGTGGTTAATACCATCCATCACTCACCTGTGGGGGCCATTGTACAGCTTGAACCTGCCTGACACGAGGGTTTTAGTCACTACTGTTTATAGACACAGATGCAGCAGATAGTAACATAGTAACATAGTAAATTAGGTTGAAAAAATCTTCCATAACCCTGTATTCCCTCACTTGCTAAACAACATCCAACCCCTTCTTAAAGCTATCTAATGTATCAGCCTGTACCACTGATTCAGGGAGACAATTCCACATCTTCACAGCTCTCACTGTAACAAACCCCTTCCCAATATTTAGGCGGAACCTCTTTTCTTCTAATCAAATGGGTGACCTTGTGTCAGCTGGAAAGACCTACTGGTAAATAAAGCATTAGAGAGATTATTATATGATCCCCTTATATATTTATACATAGTTATCATATCACCCCTTAAGCGCCTCTTCTCCAGCATGAACATCCCTATTTGGCCAGTCTTTCCTCATAGCTAAGATTTTCAATACCTTTTACCAGCTTAGTTGCCCTTCTCTGTATCCTCTCTAATACAATAATGTCCTGTTTGAGTGATGGAGACCAAAACTGTATGGCATATTCTAGATGGGGCCTTACAAGTGCTCTATACAGTGGAAGAATGACCCCCTCCTCCCGTGACTCTATGCCCCTTTTAATACAGCTCAAGACCTTATTTGCCCTTGATGCTGCTGACTGCCATTGCTTGCTACAGCCAAGTTTATCATCTACAAGGACTCCAAGGTCCTTTTCCATAACGGATTTGCCTAGTGCAGTCCCATTAAGGGTATAAGTGGATATTTTTACATCCCATTTACATTTATCAACATTGAATCTCATTTGCCACTTAGCTGCCCAGATTGCCAGTTTGTCAAGATCATGTTGCAAGGATGCCACATCCTGGATGGAATTAATTGGGCTGGATAGTTTTGTGTCATCTGCAAACACAGATACATTACTTACAATACCCTCCCCTGAGTCATTAATAAACAAGTTAAATTAAAGTGGACCCAATACCGATGTAGCTGAGTATAAAGACAAAGTTGCAAGGGACAAATTCCAGCAAGTGCAAGATCCAGGTACTAAAAAGGAGGGGCAATTGTAAGCATTTTGGCCCAGCTACACAACCCCAGTACAATTTGCATCACTGCCTTGTAATAATATTGTAAAAAGTTCATGGGACATACACAGAATTCTGCTGCAGAATTGTCTTTGCCAATTTACAGCTGTTATCAAACAAATTCCAAGGGTCCGACGTTGGCGACTCTCTGCCTGTGTTTCTCCGCAGGCCGAGAATCCGCCTGCGGAAAACGTCACATTTTGTATTTCGGGATGAAATCTGTCCAGAGGTAAAATGGCTAGGGGTGCAGCAGGGCTGATGATTCTCTGCCTGTGGAGAATCCGCAATGTAATACCATACTCCAAACTGTCCCGTTTTTCGCAGGACAGTCCCGATTTTAACAGCTTAACCCACAGTCCCGGATTGTTGCTGAAATGTCCTGACTTTCTCTTTGATCTCCTGTACTGAACAGCCAGGAAAAGATACAAAGTTTCTAAAATGTAATTCTTTTTCGGCAGAGAGCCCAGAATATGTGGCAGGTGCACTTCAATTCTTTTGTAACAATTTAAGATAAGCAGGTCTCTTGGGGAAACTGTGACTAGCACTTTAAATGGCAATTCACCTTCAATAGCAAAACTGTAATAACACATAAAAAACACAGAAATGTGTTCAAACTTTTATTACCTGGCAAATTTTATAAAATAAAAATGGTAATTAGGGGGTGTGGCCATAAAAATGGGCGTGGTCAAATCTTTTTGTCCCTCTTTCTTGTTCCAAAATGTTATGAGGTATGTTCTATATACTGTACCTAGTCTAGCTAGGCTAAAGCGTCCATTGCTCCTAACAGGGGTGTAACTAGCAGGCAAGCAGGTTCTAATTAAATAGCAATTTTAATTAGCGATGGGAAAATTTATTCGGCAGGCGCGAATTTGCGTCAAATTTGCCCGTTTCGCCGCCGGTGAATAAATTTGCGAATTTGCCACTACGCCGGCATCAAAGTTTTTCCATTTAGATGCTGGTGCCCATTTTTCCACAGGCGAATTATCATCAACGTCAAAACTGCCGTTTCGTGTTTTTTTGCCAGTTTCTCTAATTTTGCGGGAAAATTTGCAAAATTCATGGCGAATCGAAATGGGACAAATTCGCCCATCACTAATTTTAATATAGCTTGCTAGACTATATTGGGGCCCTAAACTGAATGAGCTGTGGGGCCAGTAACACCTAGTTATACCACTGGCTCCTAAGGATTGTGGGAATTCTACAACATCCCAACTCCGTTGCATTGTGTCTGCAACTCATACACTAGCTGAGCACTAAAATATAGAGCTTAATAAAGAAAACCTGGGCAGAGTAAGTCATAAATCACAGCATCCCAAGGCCAAATTCCGCTAAGGAATCATCCCCTCACCAGTGCTCCCCCTGTATGTTTATGAATAATGCTCCCTGCCTTGGAGAACTCTGGGGTACCAGCAGAAAGCTCTGGATTCAATCAACACCCTGCATTCCTAGGGGCTTAACCTGCCTTGGCGGCCAGACCCATGAAAGGTTGGAAGAGGCTGCAAGTCACAGACAGGCTGCTTAATTTATATTATAGGGAGGGCAGGATTACAGAAGAGCTGCCCCTGCTCCCATCATTTACAAAACCAAATCTAAATATATTTAAATCAAAATTATTGAGGGTTAAAAACAAGGAAATGTCATTTGATTTTATGAGATCATTTGGCTGTTTCATGTTATTTAATCTCTGCAGAGGAAATAGTATGGCAGCTCCCACTGCTTAATCTGTTAAAGCAGATCAATAATATAATCTGTCATTGGTCCAGCTGAAGATCCAGCTATAGCATTAGAAAACTAGACATCCCACTGACTGAAGCCTTGACCCAGTAATGATAAAAACGATACCGCAATATATTTGAGCATTAAAGGGCAAGTTTGAATCATTTGCTCCAGGCCAATGTGCCAAATATACACAGCGAAATATTTGTACTGTATTTTTTAATTAGCCCTTTAAACATTTGTCATGATATTTTGGGATGTGGAACCTGGAGTGGAGACTATTTAGTGGGGCTGAATAGAACCCCAGTTGAGAGATAAAGGTTTAGGCTGGATTTTTTCCATATATGTCTGCTCCTTGATGTTTGGAATCAAAGGTTGCTATGTACAGAAACAACAGCCAACGGGCGACTCACATGTGACATCACATACTGTTTATATATCAGGAATTTGTTTGCTGTCTGTCTCTTTTATATGGCAGCTCTGTTAAAGGGCCGCTTTACCCCAATTCTTCCTATATATTGTCGGATAGGACTAAGCTTGGGGTGAGTGCTGGTGAATGTTAGGGTGAGATTTGGGGTGAGTGCTTCTTATTTGCTCCCTGGGTACCCCTGGAACTATAGCAGGGTGACTGTTACCCCAATGTTTCTATATATCTGTAACCTTGTTATGAGCTAAGGGGGCCCAGCCTGAAGGCCAGTTAGGGTGAGATTTGGGTGAGTGCTTATTTGTGTCCTGGGTACCCCTGGAACTACAGCAGGGTGACTTTTCTTCATTAGATTCGGCACTGACAGGGTTAAGAACGCATCAGTAGGCGAGTGAGTAAATTTTATGGCTTGTACCAGTTAAATCTCTGCTTGGCCTCCTCTTCCCCCTCTCTTGCCAACAAACAGATGATTGTTTGTAACAATTAACATTACAATATTCCTGCTCCAGCCACGAATACAGAGACATGTGGCCCCAGCACAATGCAAAAAGGAGCCCTTATGTCTGTGACGTCCATCAAAGCTCAGACTCCTGTTGAATGATCTTAACTCCATCCACTTGAGCAAAGGGTACCCTGACTCCAGAGAGCATAAAAGGTCAGGGATAACTTTTTTTAGGTAGCTGTTGTCATAATGATCTGGCCACTGGGTGGCGCTGTTCCACTGAAACCTATAAAGGATGTGAGTTGATAGAGCTATAGAAAAACAAAGAGATATCGACAGAAAGAAAGATAGAATGATGGACAGATAATTACTGATATTAAAGTGCAATGGAAAGTCATTACATAATTAATTTAGCACAGTTAATACAATCTGCCCTATAGACTGCACCAACACAGCTTCATATCAGATCAGGATGATGAGAATTATATAAACCCCAGTGGGAGCGTCAGTGGCCGGTGGGACGTGGGAGTGGTGGCCCTGTCCTGTTGTGACTAATCAGTATACAGGGGCCAGAATGCTGAATAATTCATGAGAAAACGGAATGTTCTTACTAAGACAGAATCTTCTTCAAACAAAAGCCTCAATGTTGTGTCCATGTGGGACTGAAAGGGAGATTTCTCTTATGTATTGTAACTAAAATGCATCATAAAATATTGTCTTATTATCCTTTATTTCTGTAGCACCAATATATGCCCCGGGGCCTTACAGAGATTGTATATAATTCATACATGTCACTTCCATTATCTTTTGGGCAATTTGGCTTATTTTGGCCCCACTTTCTGGACTGCTAAAAGAAATTGTAGGTACCAAAGTGCCACTAATCACGATGTGTGCCATTCTTCTAAATAAAATATAAAGACCGACTGTAAATTGTATCTGAATCTGATTACGTTCATCAGGGCTGTCATCAGGGAGGCCCAAGGGTTGGATGTGGCTATATACTTCTTTCTACTTCATCATGTCACTATCATCTCAAACACTAATTATGAGAAATAACCACAGAATTTTTGCATTGGCGTCCTTACGTATGGGACCGGAGGAGTTAATCTATGGAATAATAAGCTCAGTCTGAGTCATCAGCCTATACCATCACACTCCTGCCTGAGCTAATGAGGATAAACACGTTGACAATGTCTGGCACTCTCGCTAACGGCTAAGCCTGGGCTACAAGCACTCAGACACCCACAGATTGTCAGGGGTTCGGTGACAGTTGTGCAACTTTAAGTATGATAAAAATGTCAGCTTGATAGGCAAGTATGCTGTGCAGGCAAATTCCTAGAATTATCCAGCAACCTACAGTCATACCTGGTGCCTCTACTCTAAGTCTAGGGCATAGCAGAAGTCAGGATGAAATTTGGGGCAAATGTTTTAAATCACCCTCAAAATCCATGGAAAGCCCTGAGCAGATGGTCAAAACTTTCAATTTACTAACTGCAAGGACTAACTAACTAAAGGCTGAACATTCTTGACTGATGCTGACTTTAAAGCTGGCCATAGATGTTGAGATTTTTAAAAGATCAGATCCTCATCGTGAGACCACGATCTTCTCAGAACGATTGCACGAATTTACCATCAACTAAAAAGACCAATTTGCCAGGAAAACAAAGGGGAGCTGCCTGCTTGGCCCTGAAAACATAGATAGATTGCACTGGGACCGACAAAGATTTTTTAACCTGGCCGATCAATTTCCTGACAGATGTACGATCGTTCAAATCCCACTAACCGCACGATAATTTCGAAGGATTGGTCGGGCTTCCCTAAAATCGGTCGCTCGGCAAGAAGAATCGTCGCGTCTATGGGGAGCTTAAGGCTGGTGACACACATGGCGATTGTGGGGAGATAAGTTGCCCACTGTTGCTCTGTGAGGGGAGATTAGTCGCCCGAAGAAGAGGAGATTTGTCGCTGGGCGGAGCATGTACCACCACCCTAACTCTGTATATAGATTTGTGGCTTTTTTTGTCCTGACCTCTGATTGGCTATATTGTTGAACCCGAGTGTGATGCTTTGACATTTGTCCAAGAACCTTGTTGATCTTCTTAGTTATCTTCTCTGACCTTAACCTGTCATTCCTGCTCTTTGGGTTTTATGACATCCCCAATCATCCAGAAGTATTTCCTCTGTGGATGTCCTAGTGGGGCCCTAGAATAACATCCTGATAAAATAAGTATATACAGCTGATGGACCATTTTGTCCACAAGGTGGAACAAGCAAGAGTAATGGGCAGATACAGTCATGGTATAAACCAGCAATAACAAATGATGGGGTTTTATATAGAGCAACTTGAAGTTATTGTTGCAATTCTTTGCTACAGTCACCATCTTGTATTGCTGCCACCATCTTGCCTCACTGTCTACTATATACTTGATAGTTCTCCAATGTTGGCATCTTACTCTACTCACTCCATCTTGGCTTACCATCCACAACTTGTCAAACAGTGTCCAACGTGGCCTGCTGTCTCCAACTTTTCCTACTGTCTCCATCTTGCCCTACATCCATCTTGTCTTCATATTGTACTACTGTCTGCATCTTAACCCACCATCTACAACTTGCCCTATACTGTTCATCTTGGCCTACTGACTCCATCTTATCCTACTTTCTCCATTTTGACCTACAGTTTGCATCTTGCCTTACTGTCCCCATCTTGCCTTACTGTCCCCATCTTGTCCTACTATATCCATCTTCCCCAACTGTCTCCATCTTGCCCTACAACCTTCATATTGTTCTACTGTCCCCATCTTGACCTATCATCTACAACTTGCCAAACAGTGTCCATATTGGCAATCTGTTTCCATATTGTCCTACTGTCTCCATATTGCCCTACTGTCTTTATATTGTCCTACTGTCTCCATCTTGACCTACCATCCACAACTTTCCAAACAGTGTCCATCTTGGCCTGCTCTCTCCATCTTGTCCTACTGTCTCTATCTTGCCCTACTGTCCCCATCTTGTCCTACTGTCTCCATCTTGCCCTACTGCCTCTATCTTCTCCTATTGTTACCACCTATCCCTACTGTCTCCATCTTGTCCTACTCTTTCCATCTTCCTCTACTGTCTCCATCATGCCCTACTGTCTTCATACTGTTCTACTGTCCCCATCTTGACCTACCATCTACAACTTGCCCTACAGTGTCCACCTTGGCCTACTGTCTCCATCTTGCTCTACTGTCCCCATCATGCTCCACTATTATTGCCTTATTATACAAACTCTCCCACAGTCAACATATCTTCAGCTACTGGTCTGTTGGGCCTAGCGATGTGCGTTGTCTGGGGCAGTTGCCCATATTTAGATGCCCTAAAAACAGCTCTGGGAACATCAGAGACCTTGTTAATTCAAGTCACTAATTTTAGACACTAAAAAATCCCAGGAGGGGATTCCTCTCACCCTTGGCCTAAGAGGAGATTTAAATACAAAGAATGTAATGTAAAAATAATGTTTTCATGAGAACTCAGTAGGAATCGGAAACTATTGCACTGGAGATTGCATCCAGTGTTTCTTTTATGGGGAAATAAGAGCCGGGATCGAGGGATGATTAATATGGTATCAGGATCTGTTTGCTTTGCAGATGTCTTGTGATACCATCAAGTCAAACAAATGTACCGGAACACAGGAAATAATAATAATAATAAATAATGACATTAGAAATAATAAAGGGATATACTTTGGATTGAAATCAGCAATGCCAAAGACTGACAAGGAATGCTGGGAGCTGTAGTTTGAAAACAAACAAATCAACTGCCCTAAAAGCCTCCCTCTGTGTCTCCCTGGGATATTGATGGGTTATTGATGGACAGCACATTACAGGGCCACATATAATCTTATCACATAACTTCTGTCCCCTGGCACCTGTGGTCCCCCCCCATAGCTATCTGGCAGGTTACTCAGTCCCAAAAGGCTATCTCAGTCCGTGACCTTCCTTGGCCATGCGGTCACTTCAAATTCCACTTCCTCCATTAAAACAACAGCCTGTTACTTAATGGTTACAGGAAATCCTTGGGATATGCTCCCGGCATAGGTCGCAGGGACACATTTTATTAATTCATATTCCTCAACTCTTTTTATACTTTTTTTTTTTTTTTACAAATTGGAACCAGCAGTTCTGCACAGAGAATCGCATGCATCTTACGTTTTTTAATGAGCAGGAGCTGCCATTGTACAGTCAGGAGTTTCTCTACCCCAGTAGTACAGTGCCCACCTCCCCCAGTGACTTCATTATTACATAAAAAACATCAAAATACGTAACTTCTCATGTGGGTGTCTCTTTTTTGCCCCTGCAGGAGAACTGAGACACACCACTGCCCCTGAGGTCTAGTAACTCATAGCAACCAAACAACAGATAGCAGTTACTAGTCTGCCCTTTGAAAGCAAATATCTGTTTGTTTACTTTTTATTACTTTACCCCCTAAGTGAGGACATTTACCCTAGGTTCAAGAACAGCCCACAGGACACGATGAAACCCCGTTGAGTCCAACACCAGGGTGCAACCTCTCAGCAGTGGTGGAGATACATCGACGACATTCACACCTTCTGCCCCTTGCCAGGAACCAAAAGACAGAAGTGTAACAATTTGTGGTGTTAAATTCTTCATTTAAACTGTGTTGTGGTAACAGAAGAAGAGAAACAGGACAATGGGGAAGTGCCATGGTGCTTTGCTGCCATTTCACTGGTTTATTTTAAGCTTGGGATTCTGAAGGCAGTGTGTTTGCTTTATCGGTGCCCCTGTTTTCTGTCTGCCAGCCTCTGTGCAATTTTATACAGTGGCACAGCTCCCTGACAGCCAGAGATAAAAGCCATCCCTCACAGTGAGAACACGCTGTGCAGCTTTTTTCTGCCGGGGAGAGGGAGCTGTCATGGATTTCCTTAGATCCTTATGTAATGAGCTGCTTTGGATGCACAGGAGAATTCTGGGGGACACTGAATCTTATCAGGGCTGTCCAAACTCTTCCCTATGACTGTGTTGCACAATTAGTACAGGACTGTTACTTTTATTAATGTACAATGTTCTATAGGGTGGGCCAAAAGGGGCCCTGCACAACTTAAGGCCATCTTTAGAGTTTCAAGCAATGGAGTAGCCACAGTAATAGCAGAAATGTCAAAATTAGAGCAACAAATGTCCTCAAGAAGTGTTTTGGGGATATAGATAATAAGGAGCTTTTGGCCAGCCTGCAGGGAGACAATGGCTGCTTAGCAAGGCTCAATCTAACAGAACTCATTTGGCACCAAGTCTAGTAGCCCATAGCGTGTAAAATGGGCGACCGACTTATTAAATAGTGCAACATTTCATAACGGAATCCCTTTAATGTCACACTTTGTTTTCTTTTCTCATTCTGATGAAATACCCATTTCTATCAGCTTTGACCTTAGCTTGGCAACAAGAAAGGGTCAGCGTGCCAGAGGGATGTGGCTATGGCTGGAGGGAAGGCAGGGGAACTTGGATCCAAATTCAAGACTGAGGCTAAAAACAGGACATTCCAGAGACATAATAATGAGCACCCTTAGTGTTGCTTGGCAGGCAGCTTGCAATCCAAATTCTCTTATTTACTGCCTTTGGTGTCTCTTGAATTCATTCTGTGTGATCTGACCCCACAATATCCTATATGCATATAATTGACTGTATAATATACATAATGTAACTGTATAATATATAGGCACAGATATACCCCCATCTTTCCTCCAACTACTGTCACAGTGTAACCCCCATATCATATATGCACATAATGTAACTGTATAATATATAGACACAGATATACCCCCATCTTTCCTCCAACCACTGTCACAGTGTAACCCCCATATCATATATGCACATAATGTAACTGTATAATATATAGGCACAGATATACCCCCATCTTTCCTCCAACCACTGTCACAGTGTAACCCTATATCATATATGCACATAATGTAACTGTATAATATATAGGCACAGATATACCCCCATCTTTCCTCCAACCACTGTCACAGTGTAACCCCCATATCATATATGCACATAATGTAACTGTATAATATATAGACACAGATATACCCCCATCTTTCCTCCAACCACTGTCACAGTGTAACCCCCATATCATATATGCACATAATGTAACTGAATAATATATAGGCACAGATATACCCCCATCTTTCCTCCAACCACTGTCACAGTGTAACCCCCATATCATATATGCACATAATGTAACTGTATAATATATAGACACAGATATACCCCCATCTTTCCCCCAACCACTGTCACAGTGTAACCCCCATATCATATATGCACATAATGTAACTGTATAATATATAGGCACAGATATACCCCCATCTTTCCCCAACCACTGTCACAGTGTAACCCCCATATCATATATGCACATAATGTAACTGTATAATATATAGGCACAGATATACCCCCATCTTTCCCCAACCACTGTCACAGTGTAACCCCCATATCATATATGCACATAATGTAACTGTATAATATATAGGCACAGATATAACCCCATCTTTCCTCCAACCACTGTCACAGTGTAACCCCCATATCATATATGCACATAATGTAACTGTATAATATATAGGCACAGATATACCCCCATCTTTCCCCCAACCACTGTCACAGTATAACCCCCATATCATATATGCACATAATGTAACTGTATAATATATAGACACAGATATACCCCCATCTTTCCCCCAACCACTGTCACAGTGTAACCCCCATATCATATATGCACATAATGTAACTGTGTCCACTGCAGGACTCAGGCTGCCAGGAGGCAAATACATTACAGAAATATTATTCAAATATTCCAGCAAATGCTTCTTTTAATTTTAATTGCTAGGTAACAATATGTCATTCTGAAATACTCCTTTCGTTTTATAGAAAACCTGTTTACATTGTTGTGCCCTTGGGGGTAGTTGGAAAATACACGTGTAGCCGGAGATTTACTGGGGAGAGGCCCCTCTGGCCGGATTCCTGGCACCATTCCCCGTCAGAGAAGGAATATTTAGGAATATGCCACACAGTCATTGGGAATCCCAATCTGTTTTGTCCTTAGAAGGTCTGTTCTACACCCTCAGTAACAGAAGGTATTGGCCTGAAATCCTCACTAATTACTTCATGTGCTTATTAAAGGGGCGCCTGTGCTGAAGAACAGATCTTAAAGGCATGTGTGCGCTGAAGTATGGATTGTTTCTGCAATAAAGATCCTGCAGTAATCCTCACAGACAGGAACAGGAAAGATTGTGGGCAGAGAAACAATTTAAAAGAAATATAGCCAATGGTTGTGCCAAATTTGCAATGTACTTAAAGGGGAAGAGAACTTAATACATTTTCTATCTAGTATATATATACCAGTTTCTCCAATCTCTTATTATAGATAGGATCATTTATTAATTATCCACGTATATGAAAGGGGTTGTTTACCTTTGAGCTAACTTTTAGTATGACGTAGAGAGTGTTATTCTGAGACAATTTGCAATTGGTTTTCATTTGCGGTTTTTGAGTTATTTAGCTTTTTATTCAACTGCTCTCCAGTTTGTAATTTCAGCCATCTGGTTGCTAGTGTCCAAATTACCCTAGCTACCATACACTCATTCCAATAAGAGACTGAAATATGAATAGGCGAGGGCCTGAATAGATATATGAATAATAAGTAGCCTTACAGAGCGTCTGATTATAGATGGGTCATTTGAAAGCTAGCGAGAGTCAGAAGAAGGCAGCAAATAATTAAAACTATAAAAATTAATTAATGAAGACCAACTGAAAGTTTGCTTAGAATTGATAACGCTATATACTAAAAGTTAACTTAAAGGTGAACCACCCTGTTTGGTCTCAAATCATGATTCCATGTGTAACACAAGTGTGCAAATAGTGAGTATTTACGGAAGACTGGTGGGTAGGAACGTGCCTCTCATGTGCAGCCCATTGAAACTCCCTTTGTTAGGCCTCAATCCTGAAGGTGCCGCACCTCCTGCAGCCCAAACAGTCAATATTTGGTTTCTTGACCTTTGAATTGTGTCAGTCTATGCACATAGTAATGGTCAGTCCCTCCTAGGCAAATGTCGTGCCACATGGAATAGCAATGGCAGCCTCCGTGGGGTATGGCAGTGACTGATCATTCTCCCCTTGTATAACCCGGGGGGCAGAGAGATGCTGGCACACGGAATCCCCGCAGATTTATGTTCCGCTACAATGAGAGAAAATTGCCTGCGGGGAAAGTGACATGCATCAACTGATATAATGAAGCAATAAATATCAGCCATTATTTGCTTCCAGTTCTGATAAATGGCCCAAATCCATTGCCTCTTTAACACTTTAGTTCATGCTAAAACCCAGAGCTGACCCTCCATATTGATTATATGTTTGTACAGCAAGACAGAGAGCTCTCTTATTGCTAGATCCATTACAATTGCATGCTTTCTCTTTATATTACAATTTATAATTGTGGATGGGTGCTGCCATATTGTTGCCTTATTCACAGCCCTCTATGCTGGTGGTTCAGTCTGTCTGGTTACATAGTTACATAGTTACATAGTTACATAGTTAAATTGGGTTGAAAAAAGACAAAGTCCATCAAGTTCAACCCCTCCAAATGAAAACTCAGCATCCATACACACACCCCTCCCTACTTTCACATAAATTCTATATACCAATATCTATACTAACTATAGAGCTTAGTATCACAATAGCCTTTGATATTATGTCTGTCCAAGAAATCATCCAAGCCACTCTTAAGCTGGCCATAGATGCAAATATCCGATCATTTGAGGATTCCCATCTCCCGACCTGCCACTAACCATTCAGATTAAATAAAGCAGTAAAAGAACAGATCAGACGATATTCTGCCCCTGACAGCAATCGTACGAAAGTTATGTTCGACAAAAGCTGGTGTTAGTCTCCCACTGAAAATTGTACGATCGGCAATACATGCAGAGAAATTATTTGGAGGATTCGTACTATCGGATTTTTGCGTCTATGGCCAGCTTTAGGGCAGAGACACACAGATTTGGGGACATTAGTCCCCCGCGACAAATCTCCTCTTCTTCGGGAGGACTAATCTCCCCGAACTGCCTCTCTCTGATGGGATAGCACTTGCCTCTCAAGGAAACTTCGGGCGACTTCGGAAAGAAGGAAACTTCGCCCCGAAGAAGAGGAGATTTGTTGCCTGGAAACCAATCTCCCCGAATCTGTCCGTGTGTCTCTGCCCTAAAAAGCATTAAGAGGCAGATTCGGGGAGATTAGTAGCCCGGGACTAATCTCCTCTTGTTCGGGTTGACTAATCTCCCCGAACTGCCACCCCTGTTTTCCCACCGGCTAAAATGCACTCGGGGGAATTTGTTTTGCCTCGCCAGGAAACTTTCAGGTGACTTCCGCCAGCTAAAATGTAAATCGTTGGCTGGCAGGAGAGGCAGTTCTGGGAGATTTGTCGCCGGGCGACTAATCTCTCGGAATCTGCCTGTGTGCCCTGACCCTAACAGAGACTGTATAAATACACTTATTTATACATATTTAAAACAGAGGTTCACAAGGTTCATCTTTATAATCCCCTTGTATAAGAAATGTAGGGGAAACACACACTCAGCTGAACGTCAGCTCAGCAGGGGGAAATTCCTTTTCAGCCCAATGGATGATGGTGAGACAAGCGACTGTAGAGTCAGATTTCATCATAATTAAGAGAAGGTACCAGACCTGTAGAACTCTGGGGATTAAGATGCACTAATCTGTTTTAATTGCTGAGTGCCATATGGCCCTTCCCCTCTGTGTCTCTCTCATCACCTTGTGCCTAAATTCTTTCCCCCAATTATTCTATTCTTGTAGAGACCGGGCTGGATTATATGAGACAAAGATGTCTAGAAACCACATGTGGCCCCTGGGTCTCCATCTGCATGGCACTGAACTTGCTCATACACAGTAGGATTTAAAGCTGCTTCTGCATAGGAACGGCTTGTTTGTAACCTGTCATCTTGGTCAAAATAGTCTCACCTCAATTCAACCATTAATAGGTAGCAGGTGTTTTACTATCTGTAGCTTCTCACACCCTATATAGCTGTTCCCCTTGCCATAGAGGAAAGGGCACCCATGCATTTCCTGCAACATATAGAATTGGCACTGTATTTATCCTGCTGTGTTTTCTGGGGTATTAAACATGGAGTTGGTGATGTGTTTAACCTGCTGTGTGTTCTGGGGTATTATACATGGAATTAGCACTGTATTTATCCTGCTGTGTGTTCTGGGGTATTATACATGGAGTTGGCACAGTATTTAAACTGCTGAGTGTTATCTGAGTGTTCTGGGGTATTATACATGGAATTGCCGCTGTATTTAAACTGCTGTGTGTTCTGGGGTATTATACATGGAATTGGCACTGTATTTATCCTGCTGTGTGTTCTGGGGTATTATACATGGAATTGGCACAGTATTTATCCTGATGTGTGTTCTGGGGTAATATACATGGCATTGGCACAGTATTTATCCTGATGTGTGTTCTGGTGTATTATACATTTTTCTAAATGAGACCCAGAAGTTGCTGCGAGGAGCTTTTTATGCAGAACAATACAGTTTATTTACCAGAAACCATAACAGAACTTTCACTAACAGAGAAGTAGTATGATGTTTCCCCAGCTTGGGTTTTTTTTTTTGTTTGGGGGGGGAAGGTAGCAACATCGGAGACATCTGGCAGGGTTTGTGGTTACTTTCACTAGTCTGAAAAAGCCCTGCACCTTTACGCCAGAGACCTAACACAGGCAGGTTTTCCCATGGGGACCACCCCAGCTCTCATGTTTTGAATTGGCAAAGGAGCAGATGCAGTCAGCCCCCTTTTCCAGATGCACCCGTTTTGTACAAATTATTCCTAATGAGACTTACCTGCACTTCTTCATTATGAATTAGGCAGCCATAGTCAGAAAGGACTTGCATCCAGTACAGACTAAATGGGGCACTTTACCTAATCTTGTGCTACTGACCTACATCTTATTGAGTGCATTATCTGCCGGCATCTTTTTATTTCTCTGTATGACCTGGAGCTGCCATATTGTTTCTCTTGACAAATGTTTCCTGTACTCTAGATCTATCAATATATCTTTATAGAGCATTAAAATGAACTTCTATTGTTAGTAATATGGCAAAACTATACTGGGGAGCAACATGGCAACTCCCATCCACATGCATATATATCTATATATATATATATATATATATATATATATATATATATATATATATATATATATATATATATATATATATATATATATAAATAGAGAAGAAACTGATACAATAAGATTTAGTGATGTGAACATAAGAAAGAAACTAATTATTCTCCCCAATTTTTGGCTAAAGGTTGCCTTGCCCTGTCTCATTGCCCGGGTCCCAGTTCTCTGTTTATAGTTGGATCTGTGACAATAGCAGGTGAAATGAAAATATATTTCTAGCACGGAGGAGCCAGCAAACAGACGTGAGTGATGACCTATTGTGGGGCAGTTGGACGTGCAGGTCCCAACATGTTGCTGCAAAGAGGGCAACACCCTTCTGTGACTTGTTGTACAAAGATCCGGCTCATTGCAATATATTCTATTATGGGCGGCAGTTCTGTATTTATTTTAACAAATTTGCAGCACTTAAATATCAAGAAGGTCTTTAGTGCAATCCTAATCCAATGGTGGCTTCCCAGTTGTGTATGAACTACAAATCCCAGCATTCCCTGACAGCTTTTTTTCTTTCACAGTGGTATGGGTGTCAGCAGCAGGTTTAGAAAGCCAACACAATACTAGTTACACTGGAAGTGCTATATAGTGTCAGATAGGAAATGCCAACAATATGTATGTGTATGGTATGGCCTCCTTATATATTTATATAATACACAGAAGCCATGAATATCCTGTAAATTATATCCTTATAAACGGCGAGTAGTGATGTCATCAGTTATAAACGGTGAGTAGTGATGTAATTTTTGTCACATGACTCACTAAAACTTGTGTATTATAATAAATAAAACACCCCTTGTTGGAAAATATGAGGATATTAGAAGTCACCTCGGAGTTCCATGACCTATAAATGGTCATGGAACGCCTCGTGACATATAATATCCTTATATTTTACAATAGGGGGTACTTTATTAACTTTATAATGTGCTCCTCCAGCTGATCTCCCCCAAATGCAGTGAAATCTTCCATCCCCTCTATTAATTGAATAGCCTCTCCCTGTTTCCCCATTTATCTACAGTAGAAATCAATGTATATTTGCAGACCAATCAATGTATAATCCAGATTATATATACCTTAAAAATGACCATTAGAGATACAGTAGAACCATAAAAAAATGGTGTAAAAAATTGTGTAAAATGCAGGAAAATGTAAACTCAGGGAAATGTATTATGGATAATATATAGGTGGGACCAGAAAACAACGATGTAAAATGAGGGAAATTTAAAATCAGGGGATGTAAAATTGAGGTTCCACTGTATGATTTGGGTTTATTTAATGTCTACATGATTTTCTAGTAGACTTAAGGTATGAAGATCCAAAGCACGGAAAGATCCCTTATCCGGAAAACCCCAGGTCCCGAGCATTCTAGATAACATGTCCCATACCTGTATGTATATATATATGAATCTTTCCCATTACGCAGGACCTTATTATTTTATCAGATGAGTGATAATCCCAGGCTGTAGATTACCTTCTACTATAGGGGGTTAAGCAGGAGGCAGGAGGCTGGCACACATATTACATATTACTCTCATGTGCAGGCGCATATCTTGATCTCAGAGGCCGCACTCCCACATGGCCAAATGTGGATGTGCAGAGAGTGACTGTGTGTAGGTCTGGCAGGATCCCAGGCCGAGAGCTGCCATACTTCTTGATCATTATGAAGAGCCCCAGTGTTAGGGGATGGTTTGGCAGGAAACTTTCCTATTGTTCTCTCACTGATTTCAATGGCCTCGCTATACTGGGTATAGCTTATTGTGTGCCCAGAACATTCCTTCTCTGTATATTTGTATTTATACATATGGGAAGGAGGTGCCATATTGTTTCCCTTAGACAGTACAGTATGAGGGTATAGCTTATTGTGTGCCCAGAACATTCCTTCTATGTATATTTGTATTTATACATATGGGAAGGAGGTGCCATACTGTTTCCCTTAGACAGTACAGTATGAGGGTATAGCTTATTGTGTGCCCAGAACATTCCTTCTCTGTATATTTGTATTTATACATATGGGAAGGAGGTGCCATATTGTTTCCCTTAGACAGTACAGTATGAGGGTATAGCTTATTGTGTGCCCAGAACATTCTTTCTCTGTATATTTGTATTTATACATATGGGAGAGAGGTGCCATATTATTTCCCTTAGACAGTACAGTATGAGGGTATAGCTTATTGTGTGCCCAGAACATTCCTTCTCTGTATATTTGTATTTATACATATGGGAAGGAGGTGCCATATTGTTTCCCTTAGACAGTACAGTATGAGGGTATAGCTTATTGTGTGCCCAGAACATTCCTTCTCTGTATATTTGTATTTATACATATGGGAAGGAGCTACCATACTAGCAGAGTATGGAGAGAATAGTAGATAGGGAAATAAATAATGCTGTGCACCAAATAAGCAGTTAAATAATATTGCTCTACTGCCTTCAAATAATTGTACAAAAGTTTTTTTTCTCCCCATTCTTTTTCAAGACTATGAGACAGGAGGAAGCAATTTCTTGTTGCACCGCTCACTTCCTGTATGGATACATCTTTCAGTTGCTGCAGATACCGAGAACAGAAAGTCTGCGGTTAATATAAAATAGGATACGAAACCTGTCACCATCAGGATTAAGCATTTTTCTCCCCTTTATAAGGCTGTATTAGGGAGGAAGCTAGGCTTTTAGGTGATTCTGGGAAATGTAGTCCAAGAACAGGCAGAGGGTAAAACCTTGCACATGGGAACCATTCCTGAAAATAGAAAGCAATCTCTTTTTGGAAATCTCCAGCCTTGGAATGAATAGCTGGAAGGAGCAGGGAGTTGTGAAATGGGGTCACACAAACAACAGGGAGTGTTATTCCAGGCAGAAAATACACTGGTTCTTGGATGCGGCAATCCTAATGTGGATCACATGCCTCTCGCTTCTTCCCGGCTTCTGGGCTGGAGAATCATGTTGCCAAGCAGCGGCTGAAATAACAGTTTCTATCTGATGTACACGACTCTTTAATAGGATACATAGTGCAGGTAATGGGTCTTTTATATGGGGATGTCAGGGCTCAGGTTCCAGCAGGGTGGGGATATAAATCGTTACATGGAAATTGATAATTTTATCGTGAAGGTGGAAGTCATTGTTTTCCTGGATTGATAAGGCTTATTTCACCTTTAAATTGACTTACTTTTGGTATAACGCAGGCATCCTGTGTGAAAAGTTGCCATTGGTCTTCATTTTTAGAAAAAATTATTTAGCTTTTTCTATTTTGTATCTATTTGGTTGCTAGGATTCAGTTCACCCTAGCAACTAGACAGGTGGTTTGAACAAGAGATGACAAGAAGAGACTTAAAAAAAAATAAAAAAAGTAGCACTAACATGGTAGCGGCTACATTGTATCAGGGGCCAAAGCCGAGAACAGAAAGGGAGAACCAAAAGCAGCATGCCCCAGAAAGATTGCACTGGATCCAAGACTCTTACGGTGAAAAGAAGGTGAAGACAGAGGCTGCTGGGAGTTGTAGTCGCTATCTCTGCTCTGCATTGCGAAGGGAGGGAATGTGCATGGGAGGAGAGTCAGATTGTGCAGTGGAAAGTCCCTGCCTTTTCAGACTTGTCTGTGTGCTGAGATAATACACAGTGCAACCCCCAGCTACTGATTCCAGAGAGGCCATCGCTCTGCTCATTTGGTGGGTGCTGGTATGTGTTTGTTACTCTGGGTACGGCCATGTGACTGTGTGTGCGGTAGTTCAAAAGACTAACCATTGAAGATGGAACTTTTTCTAATCTTTCCTACTTTTCAGCCTTCGTCATATCTATTCCAAAGGCTTTTCTTGTTGTAATTAATTAATACTGTGCTATATCCAACCCAAAATTTGGCCTCTTCTATATTGTATGGGGTAATTGCTTCCCCTCTGCACAAAGTGAAAAATCAACAATAATACCTTCTATTGGGGGTCAGTCCCTATATATTAGGTACCTATCTAGTGCTACCAATCCCTATTTCTGTAGGGAATGAGAGCAGAGCAGACAGTAACCCTTCCAACACTTTCCTCTTGTCTCTGTCCTTATATATTAGGTACCTATCTAGTGTTACCAATCCCTATTTCTGCAGGGAAATGAGAGCACAGCAGGCAGTAACCCTTCCAACACTTTCCTCTTGTCTCTTGAGCATTTCACCTTTAAAATTCTGGATACACATCAGTCCTAATTTTTCCTAATTGCCTGAAATTATCCCATAATAAATTCTGCTGGACTGGACTGTATCCCAGTGTAACAGGAACTCATCCAATGGGGGCGAGGGGCCAGCTCATACAGATTAATACTTATGACACATTGGTGTTTATATAGCAGTGAAACTAACATTCAATAAATATCATTATATCTTTCCCATAGGAGTGCAGTTTGCTGCTTCAGTCACATCCCAGCTGGTCCATTATTACTTATTAAGTCGTGGAACATTATATGAAATGCCATTAACCTGCCAATAGGCCTGTACCTTGGCACTAGGTTCAGCTTATTACAGGCAAATGGACCTTTGTGAATGGCGTTTAAGATGCAATTAAGCCCTTGCAGTATGTGTGTGGCCCAATTGTATGCAATCTAATTGTGTGCCAGCTTTACATTGGTGGTTGAAGAACAGCAGCAGGGCCACATGTTCCCAATCACTCTCCTCTATGTGTTTTACTGAGTCATGGAAGTGCCCCTGACTTTAATAAATAAAAGATATAAGTGAATGTGTTTGCATCTCGCAGAGCATGTGCTTGTTTCAGATAATAACCCAGGCAGCCAAAACATCGATGCGCACAGGGTGTTTACTAGAAATCATGTGTTGCCAGGGCAGATTGAAATATAGGCTTTCAGTTTGCACTTCAATATAGGGTTTATAGGGAAATATAGATAATATAGCAATTGTAGGTATAATATAACCCCACAGTGACTTCTAATATCCTTATCATTTACAGTAGGGGGTTCAATACCCCTTATAATACATGAGTGATGCTCAGAGTTCCCTGTTTAACTCAGACTGCAGCCTTGTGCCTTTATATGGTCACAGAACCCCTCAGTGACTTCTAATATCCTTATCATTTACAGCAGGGGGTACATTATCCATTATAATACATGAGTGATACTCAGAGTTCCCTGTATAACTCAGCCTGCAGCCTTGTGCCTTTATATGGTCACAGAACAACCCCTCAGTGACTTCTAATATCCTTATCATTTACAGTAGGGGGTACATTATCCCTTATAATACATGAGTGATACTCAGAGTTCCCTGTATAACTCAGCCTGCAGCCTTGTGCCTTTATATGGTCACAGAACCCCTCAGTGACTTCTAATATCCTTATTATTTACAGCAGGGGTACACTATCCATTATAATACATGAGTGATACTCAGAGTTCCCTGTAAATCATTATGATTCACAGGCGGGGGGTACGTTATCCTATTTAACAATGCATATTATTATATTGGCCTTTTCGGCAGTCAGTCGCTTATTAAATATTTAGACTGTATTGCACTATGTGTGTTTCTGTGTGAATGCTCACAGATAATTTAGCCTTTTGTATGTTTCAGCTATATTGTGCTTTTAAAAAGCATATTAAATAACATAATACCTTCCTAGACAGACAGGGACATAATTAAACGCCCTTTATTTGCATGAAAAATCAGAAATCAAAACAGGCAGTTTAGTCTTCAGTTGGTTCCACCCAAAAATGAGTAAGAAAAATGTGAGTGTCAGACCCTTTCACAGTGTTCTCTTGGGCACCCTTTGTATCATTTATTGGTGACTTTGCATGTAAATGTATATGGTCAACCTATACAGCCATTTGTTGTAAGCACCTTGTAAACATTGCACTGTGGAATATGTCGGAGCTTTAAAAATACAAATAATAATTGATTATGATGATGATGGAGGCAGCGGTGTCAGTGATGTCAGTAAAGGAAGGTTGTAGGAGCAAAAAGAGAAAGTTAGAGGAAGTGGTTGTTGAAGAAAATGTGGAAGTGGAAACAAATTAGAACTTCTGCACTTCCTTGTTCCTTTAGGGAAAAGCCGGGAGATTTCACAGGGGAGGAAGAACCAAATTGGCTGGAATATGATATGAAGAAAGGAAAGATAGGGAAGGCAAAAAAGTGAGAAATAAAAGAAGATGTTAAGGGAGTGGTTCACCTTTAAATTAACTTTTAACTAAGCGATTTTTCAATTGGTCTTCATTATTTATTTATTTATTTTGATAGTTTTTTTAATTATTTCCCTTCCTCTTCTGACTCTTTCCAGCTTTCAAATGGGGTCACTGACCCCATGGAAAAAAAACATATGCTCTGTAAGGCTACACATTTATTGTTATTTATTGTTATTGCAACCATTTATTTATAAAAGAAGATGTTAAAGGGTGGTTCACCTTTCAATGAACTTTTAGTATGTTATAGAGTAGCCAATTCTAAGCAACTTTTCAACTGGTCTTCATTATTTTTTTTTTTATCGTTTTTTTAATTATTTCCCTTCTTCTTCTGACTCTTTCCAGCTTTCAAAAAAACATATGCTCTGTAAGGCTACACATTTATTGTTATTGCAACCATTTAGTACTCATTTTTCTATTCATGCCTCTCATATTCATATTCCAGTCTCTTATTCAAATTGGTGCATGGTTACTAGGGGCATTTGGACCCTAGCAACCAGACGGCTGAAACTGCAAACTGTAGAGCTGCTGAACAAAAAGCTAAATAACTCAAGAACCACAAATAATTAAACATGAAAATCAATTGCAAATTGACTCAGAATATCACTCTGTACGTCATACTAACAGTTCATTTAAAGGTGAACAACCCCCTTTAATGGGTCCCACATCAAATTCAATTTAGGGCCACAAAGCATTGGTAAGTTGACCCATTCTACCAAGACATATTAAAAATGCTCCTTAATTAGGGCTTAACTGGGTCTTTTTCACTTCTGGGTCTGCTTCCTCTGTAGTTACGCACTAGGTCCATAGCTAAAGAAATAGCTGGTAGAGTAGAATTTTATGCAAAGGATTGTTTGGCCGGAGGGCAGGCAGGTGTGATAGATATGGTAACCTGGGAAGGAAGGAATAGGAGACATATCATTGTGCAAATAGGGATAGTAGTATGGATACAGTCAAGGACAAGTCGAGGTCAAGTCAAAGAGTTCTTAAGAGTTAACCTTCCTACTAATTAATGGTTGGAGTGGTAACAAACGTTATAGTGAGGCAGCTCGTCATCAAACTGACCCCATTGGCTGCTGACTGTCTGACATGTCTGGCCCCTGCCTGGTCTCTCAGTTGTTGGATTGTATCTGCACAGCCTTAGCCCACCGCCCATGTTTGTACCACAATGACACAGCTGGCCTGAGATAAACCAATGAACATGTTTGAAAATATAAATACATCTGTTCTACATCTTTTTCAAAATTCCCAGAATGAACCCTTTGCCTGGCCTGCTCAGCTGGTGAAAAGTGGAAGGTGCTGGGCAATGTCATTCCCTAAAACATGAAGCTACAAATCATCAGCTGCCAGTGATAGGGAGTAGCACAGAGGTTCTGTGTTGATCTTTAAGCTGCTATCAGCTGATCCAAAGCTTTAAACAGGAAGCGACCAGACACGGTTCTGCCCAGTGTTTCTTAGAGATAAGTACAACATGAGGCTCTAGATATTCTGCTCCGGCAAGGTGACCTGCGCAGTCACTGCATGAGGTGCTGGGCTACTTACTCTGCACATTTTAGTTAACCCTTCTCTCTCTCTTCTGTATATCAAACTGAAAATATACAGAGTAGGTATGTTCTGGGCACACAATAATCTACTGTATACCCTCATACTGTACTTTCTAAGGGAAACAATATGGCACCTCCTTCCCATATGTATAAATACAAATATACAGAGAAGGAATGTTCTGGGCAAACAATAAGCTATACCCTCATACTGTACTGTCTAAGGGAAACAATATGGCACCTCCTTCCCATATGTATAAATACAAATATACAGAGAAGGAATGTTCTGGGCACACAATAAGCTATACCCTCATACAGTACTGTCTAAGGGAAACAATATGGCACCTCCTTCCCATATGTATAAATACAAATATACAGAGAAGGAATGTTCTGGGCACACAATAAGCTATACGCTCATACCATATTGTTTATAGGAAAACAATATGGCACCTCCTTCCCATATGTATAAATACAAATATACAGAGAAGGAATGTTCTGGGCACACAATAAGCTATACCCTCATACAGTACTGTCTAAGGGAAACAATATGGCACCTCCTTCCCATATGTATAAATACAAATATACAGAGAAGGAATGTTCTGGGCACACAGTAAGCTATACCCTCATACAGTACTGTCTAAGGGAAACAATATGGCACCTCCTTCCCATATGTATAAATACAAATATACAGAGAAGGAATGTTCTGGGCACACAATAAGCTATACGCTCATACCATATTGTTTATAGGAAAACAATATGGCACCTCCTTCCCATATGTATAAATACAAATATTCAGAGAAGGAATGTTCTGGGCACACAATAAGCTATACCCTCATACAGTACTGTCTAAGGGAAACAATATGGCACCTCCTTCCCATATGTATAAATACAAATATACAGAGAAGGAATTTTCTGGGCACACAATAAGCTATAACCTCATACTGTAACCTCCTACTACTGAGCATGTGATGTAAGCCAGACTTATATTATATTCAATGAAAGATGGCAAGGCAGGGTTTGTTCTTTTCTGTGCCAGAGAGAAAATGATGTGCATGCTATGAGCCTAAGGCAGACAATACACATAATGAACTGTTCCATCTTAGCAAATCGTCTTCTTCTAAACAAGGAACACTTTCCCTTTAAAGCCAGCCACCCAATAGATTCCGGAAACCGTCTGCTCTCCCTGAATAGAGACAGGGGGAGAGGCTGAGTTATAGGTTTCAATTATACTCGGCAGGAGTCATTTTCAAGGTTCAGTGACTCCTGTTGCTGCAATAAACTGGTATCCCACCTCCACAGCTGCTCTCGCCCACATCTCCCATATCAGACATTTACTCACAGAATGGGCCCGTGACACAGGACACCTGTTATATAACAGGAAATAGCAACATCCTACATTCATTCTTCTACTCTTTATTATTCTTTAAAATGGAGCCTTATTGTGAAATACACTCGTCCCATGCATCACAATGTCAGATAGAGGTATAGGGGCTGATATATTATATGTGTGCAAAGAGATGCAGGGGGCAATGTACTACAGCTCAAGGGTATTGGGTGGGGAGAGAGTGCAAAGATTGTTGGGTATATGCTGCGGCAGATACTGATGTACTGATTGGGAGATTTAGAGGCTGATGCATTGATGGGGACAGAGGTGCAGGCAGGGGCGCTCCGCCAATGAGGCGAGCTGAGCCGCTCGCCTCAGGCGGCAGCGCCAGACAAGATTCCAGGGGCGGCAAAAAGCCGCTCCTGCACCTTTAAGAGCCGAATTTCCGGTTTTTAAACCGGAAATTCGGCTGCGCTATTGCGAGAGAGCGCAATTGCGCTCTCCGCAATCGTGTTCCTGCCTCCCCTCGCCGACAGGTAAGTCGGTGCGGGGGGCGGCATTGCAGGAGCCGCCTCAGGCGGCTCCTTCCCCAGAAACGGCGCTGGGTGCAGGGGCTGATATATTTAATGGGATAATCAAATACCAGTGATTTCATGGGATAAGAGTGTAAAGGAATAATGTATCAGGCTGAAAAAGATACCCATAGGGCAGGGACACACGGGCAGATTCGGGGAGATTGAGTCGCCTGGCGACTAATCGCCTCTTCTTCGTGGCGACAATCTCCCCCAACTGCCTTCCACCTGCTAAAATGAAAAATCGCCACGGCAATGCACTCGTGGCGATTCGATTTCCCAAGTCACCCGAAGTTTCCTCGTGAGGCAACCTTGGGCGTCTTCGGAAATCGAAGCTGGCGTTTTCTCATTATAGGCAGGGGGAAGGCAGTTCTTCACCACGAAGAAGAGAGGATTAGTCGCCAGGCGACTAAATCGCCCCGAATCTGCCCGTGTGCCCCTGCCCATAGACTCATCTGTTGCACGGGGCACAAAGATGCACAGGCTAATGTACCAAATATATTTGTCAGAGAAAGAGGTGCAACGGTTTATCTACATCATAAAGCAAAAAGTTTATGAACATCCCTTCTAAGTACAGGTATTGGATCCGTAATCCGGAAACCCGTTATCCAGAAATCTCCGAATTACACAAAGGTTGTCTCCCATAGACTCCATTATAATCAAATAATCCAAATGTTTAAAAACGATTTCCTCTCTCTGTAATAATAAAACAGTAGCTTGTACTTGATCCCAACTAAGATATAAGTAATACTTATTGGAAGAAAAATCACCCTTTTGGGGTTATTTAATGTTTACAGGAATTTCTGGTAGATTTAAGGTATGAAGATTCAAATTACGGAAAGATCCCTTATCTGGAAAACCCCAGGTCCCAAGCTTTATGGATAACAGGTCCCATACCTGTACTGGAATTGGCTATTTACTATTGATGGCATTATATGATGACAATACCGTTGTGGAACAATTTTGGGAAGACCATTTCTCGTTTCAGAGCAATAATGTCCCCATGCACAAAGTCAGGTCCATACAGAATGGGTTTGCTGAGATGGGAATACCTGACTGCACAGAACCCTGACCTCAACCCAAAAGAACCCTGTAGGATGAATTGGAACCCCTGTGAGCTTGATCCCCAATATCAGTGCCCAACCTCACTAATGTCATTTTGGCTGAATGGAACTCCCAGTAACAATGTTCCAACATCTAGAGGGAACCTTCCCAGAAGAGTTGGGCTGTTATAGCTGCAAAGGGAGGGGCAACTTCATATTAATCCCCTTGATTTGGGAATGAGATGATGGGAGGAAGGGGTCCCCATTTATTTGGCCAATATTACAGTATAAACCTATGAGCCATTGGATTAGAATGTACTTTCTACCATCTGACAAGGTTTGACATAATTTCTACATCCCTCTCCGTATTTTGGAACATTTTCATTCTGTTCTCTGGCAGTTAAACAATCTGGCGGGCCTGTTTATATCTCTCCGTTCCTTGCACAAATCCCTCCATCCCTGAGACTCCATGGAACAGCCCTGATGTGAATTCTAAGACTCCGCCATCCTCCATTCAAGTCTGCACGGACATTCTGAAAATGGCTTTGACGATGGGAAGCAGCACTTCTCTGTCTACTTTAACAGGATAGAGAGACAAAGTGGAGAGGAATTTAGCTGCTTATTGGATTATTTACAGCAATGATCTTATATTCAAGAGGTTTAAACAGTTACCCAAGTGTGCACAATCCCTTGTATTACATAGAACAGAACTCATTTGCTAATAAAACCATTAGGGAGTACTGGAGAACTGCCACCAGCCAGAAAGCCAGTAGCAAAGTCCTAACACATTGGATTTACTTGGTTAGATTTCGGTACATGGCAATTGGACTGGATGATGTCGAGGGTAATTTACCCATAGAAACAGAAGCCGATATATTGTTTCCCTTAGACAGTACAGTATGAGGGTATAGCTTATTGTGTGCCCAGAACATTCCTTCTCTGTATATTTATATTTATACATATGGGAAGGAGGTGCCATATTGTTTCCCTTAGACAGTACAGTATGAGGGTATAGCTTATTGTGTGCCCAGAACATTCCTTCTCTGTATATTTGTATTTATACATATGGGAAGCGGTGCCATATTGTTTCCCTTAGACAGTACAGTATGAGGGTATAGCTTATTGTGTGCCCAGAACATTCCTTCTCTGTATATTTGTATTTATACATATGGGAAGGAGGTGCTATATAGTTTCCCTTAGACAGTACAGTATGAGGGTATAGCTTATTGTGTGCCCAGAACATTCCCTCTCTGTATATTTGTATTTATACATATGGGAAGGAGGTGCCATATTGTTTCCCTTAGACAGTACAGTATGAGGGTATAGCTTATTGTGTGCCCAGAACATTCCTTCTCTGTATATTTGTATTTATACATATGGGAAGGAGGTGCCATATTGTTTCCCTTAGACAGTACAGTATGAGGGTATAGCTTATTGTGTGCCCAGAACCTTCCTTCTCTGTATATTTGTATTGATACATATGGGAAGGAGGTGCCATATTGTTTCCCTTAGACAGTACAGTATGTGGGTATAACTTATTGTGTGCCCAGAACATTCCTTCTCTGTATATTTGTATTTACACATATGGGAAGGAGGTGCCATATTGTTTCCCTTAGACAGTACAGTATGAGGGTATAGCTTATTGTGTGCCCAGAACATTCCTTCTCTGTATATTTGTATTTATACATATGGGAAGGAGGTGCCATATTGTTTCCCTTAGATAGTACAGTATGTGGGTAAAGCTTATTGTGTGCCCAGAACATTCCTTCTCTGTATATTTGTATTTATACATATGGGAAGGAGGTACAATATTGTTTCCCTTTTCCTTCCCTGTATAACTGTACAGTTCCTATAAAAGAGGAAGTGTACAGTATTGTTGCCTAACAGGAAAGGCAGCCATGCAATATCTGATAAGCCTGGGTGAGGCCTCAGTCAGAGATCTCTCTATCCAGTAATACAATATAGTGTATAAAAGTCTAAACATGACTAATATCAAACTGCTGATCCAGTAAAAATATGTTTATTAAATAGGCAAACTATCATCCCTTGTTTAAAGGTGCAGTTCAGATTAAAATTACCTTTCAGCATGTGTCAGATAATAGAAATGAAGATCCCAAAGTTAAAAGACCAACTGCAACGCTGCCTCTGGATATTTTGTCATGCAGGGGTTATAGTTACTTTCCCTTTCTGTATAAGAAACAGTAAGAGTTGAGTATATATGAATATTATAGTTGCAGGGCTTTCCTTACAGATATAAATGCTTATCCAGCGCCGTCTTCAAGTTCTGCCTTGTGCCTATAATCCTTTTGCACTTTTAAAAAACTGTTCCCCATTTTGAAAACGACACCAAAACACACACACAAAATAAAAGTACAACTTTTCTATAATAAAATTCGCTTTATTTGTCTTTTTTAAAAATATATTATTGACGTTTTCAAGTCAGGACTGAGCACAAATAATGACTTAACGGATGGGAAATGAAAAGGTCGGCTCTCAAAACAAATTAAAAGGCAAATATGTTTAATACTGAACACAGCCATGTAGAGCTGATGTTGCCTAGGCTGGTACTGAACTACAACTCACGGCTAGCGGAGGAAGAGTGCAGCTACCATATTGCTTACCTCTGCTGAGGTATTCCTATTTTTGGGCAGCCAATAAATATCACCCCTGTTGGTCATAAAAAGACATGAAAATATTTAAAAAAATGAAACATAAAAACAAATTCTGGTTTAAAGGGGTCATTCACCCTTTAAGTTAACTCTTATGTTTTAGAATGACTCATTCTAAGGAACTTTTTAATTGGTCTTCTTTATAGTTTTTGAACTATTTGTCACCTTCTTCTGAATCTTTCCAGCTTTCAAAAAGGGGGTCACTGACCCCATCTAAAATGCTCTTTAAGGCTACACATTTTTAGTTATTCTTACTTTTTATTACTCTTTTCATCCAGGCTCTCTCTTATTCTTGTTCTAGTCTCTTAATCAAATGAATGCATTGTTGATAGGGTCATTTGCTCCTTAGCAACCAGATTGCTAAAATTGCGAACCGGAGAGCCGCTGAATAAAAAGCGAAATAACTAAAAAAAAACACAAATAATAAAAAATGAAAACCAATTGCAAATTGTCTCATAATACCACTCTCTACATCATAATAAAAGTTAATTTAAAGGTAAACAAATCCTTTAAAAAAAAAACAAAAACGGCAAGAATGTGAATCGCTGGCGGGATAGCATACGTTTCACGCTGTTTTCTGAAGTCGAAGTTTCCTCGTGAGGCAACTTTGGGCGACTCCAGAAAACCGAAGCAATACGTATACCATCAAACCGGGGATTCGCATTATTGCCGGTGGGAAGGCATTTCGGGGAGATTAGTCACCCACAGTAGCGAAGATTTGTCGCTTGGCGACTAATCTCCCTGTGTGCCACCATCCTAAATCTAGCCCAGCAATATTCATTCTTTGTACAAAGGCAGGAGCCCTATTTTATAAATGCTGTTGCCCTGGCAACTGAAGAGCAGTTTAAACATTGAAAAAGGTAAAAACATCAGTAGCAAAAACAACCGAAAATTTCTTTAAATTACTGATAAAAATGTTTAGGCTTATGGCACATTTTTAAAGCTCTCCAACCCCTCCCCCCCACCACCATAGAATGCTGCTATAAATCAAAGGTTTGTTTTAAGGCAAACTTGCCCTTTACTAAAAATGTGAACACATAATTTGCATGGATTTTTTCATTTTTTTTTTTAAATCCAACAATCTGTCTGCTTTTTTTTTTTGTGTGCATATAACCAGGGGCAGGTGTCGGGAAGGAAAACATTACCTATAATAGAAAACAAATTCACATATGCAAAAGAAAAAAATCTACGGAACTTGGGATACAGACAAATTTAAAAAAAATGTTTTGCAACAAATCCAGAAGCCCCAGTCTAATTAAACCATTTGTTTGATTTTTGCGTTAAAGCGGTTCTTCGCCTTCGAGTTGTGTTTTAGTATGATGTAGAGAGTGATATTCTGAGACAATTTGCTATTTGTTTCCATTTTTTATTATTAGTGTTTTTTGAGTTATTTCGCATTTTATTCAGAAGCTCTCCAGCTTACAATTGTAACACTGGTTGCTAGGGTTCAAATTACCCTAGCAACCATGCATTGATTTGAATAAGAGACTGGAATATGGATAGGAGAGGCCATAAATTATCAATAAAAATACATCTGTAGCCTTACTGGGCATTCATTTTTTTAAATGGGACCCCTATTAGAAAGCTGAAAAGAATCAGAAGGCAAATAATTTAAGAACTAATAAAAAATAGAGGACCAATCGAAAAGTTGCTTAGAATTAGCAACATACTAAAACTTGAAGGTGAACCACCCCTTTAAAGGAGAACTAAAGCTTAACTAAAGAATTAGCTAGAAATGTTGTACATGATATTTTGTGCTTCTGTACCAGCCCAAGGCAACCACAGCCCTTTAGCAGTAAAGATCTGTGTCTCCAAAGATGCCCCAGTAGCTCCCCATCTTCTTTTCTGCTGATTCACTGCACATGCTCTGTGCTGCTGTCACTTACTGAGCTTAGGGACCCACTCACAATATACAGTACACATAGAATAGAAATGTCACAATATAAGGCTGATTAGTAATTAATACAGATAATTACTACATGGCAGCACAGAAATCAGTGCAATTAGCATCAGAGTTTAATAATCAGCCCTGTAGCATCAGCTTATATTACAGACCAACCTCATTTTCTGCTGGATAATTAGTGACGAGCCCTAAGCTTAGCTTCTCAACAGCTGCTCAGAGCCCACTGAGCATGTGAGTGTCACAGACACTTTCCAAGATGGTGACCCCCTGTGACAAGTTTGAAGTCCTGGATCATTGCTGCTATTGACAAGCTGAAACTTTAGGCTGGTGCAATAAGTTCACTATATAAAATGTGGCATTTTTAGCCATATTCATTTTTAGGGTTTAGTTCTCCTTTAACATCCACTTTAAGCATTAGTTACTGTATCGGGCAAGACTTCCTGATACAGTAACTAAACGCTTAAAGGGGGTGTTAACACAAAAATCAAACAAATAGTATCAATCAGTATAAGTCAGGCTGAGCTGAATATAGGTATAAGGATTATATTTCCTTTATTGCTCAAGCAGAGTCAATACCAAAGAGAAAGAATGTGGCGTTGGTGCTGGTCAGTGTTATAACAGGTGTTTAACCGCAACAAAATTCCCTTAAGAACTGTTGTTCCCTCCTTTTAAACCCGGCTCATGTTTCCACGTCCCTTGACTGGAATTGCTACACACGGCTCAGCCTGCCGTACTATTGTCCCGTAAGTATAAAGGCACCGATGTTCAACGCTTTTTTAATTGCACCGCTCGTTGCCATGTAAACAAAGACGCGGGACTGATCAAAGCAACAAAGAAGAAGCGACACCTGCACTATGGGGTATTTAGGCGAGAGCCACTGGTTCTATATTTGAGGATTAGGGCAAGGCCAGACGTGGCGTTTAAGTTTTTTAAAAAACACTCCGTCCGGCGTAAATATGCATAAACTGCACTACCACTGAAAATAATGGAAAACGCACTACGGCAATTAGAACAATGGGGCTTGCAAGCCGAAATCCGCCACGGGACGTCAGCATTGGCGTTTTTCAGAAAAACGACAATACGTCAAGTAACTATCAAATCAATAGACTCTATGGGATCTGCACGTCTGAAATGCGTTACATAAATACACAGTGTTTTTTAAATATGGCGTCCAAATTCTCGCAAGATAAATGACGCATATACATTTTAACAGCGTCTTAGGCTGGTGACATAATTACGTTGCGTATTGAAGATCATTCCTGCTCCGTTTTGCACGTAAATAGCTTTTCTATTTCTAGCCAGTGGAATTATGGGGAACGGGAACAATGAGAAGTGCATTTTCGGAAAAAAAAATATCTACGCACTGAAAAACGCATGTCGACGGTCGCATATGGTTTCAGAGGCATATTTAGCTTTTTTTTTTTAAAAACGAAATGTAAAAACACCACGTCTGGCCTTGCCCTTCAAGCTGGATAGGGAAAGATTGCCAATAAAGATTACTTTTTTTGGATACAAATGTTTCAAAGTCATCAGTAATAGATTCACTCAGAGCTTTGTGTGTTTTGGTAGATCAGGTCAAGATGATAAAGCAAATATATGTGTTTAAAGGGGTGGTTAAGTTAATTTTTAGTATGTTATAGAATGGCTAACAACTTGTCAATGGGCCTTTTTTTTTTTTTTTTTTTCTTTAATTATCTGCCTTCTACTCCGGACTGTTTCCAGCTTTCAAATGGAGGTCGCTGACCCCATCTAAAAAACAAATGCTCTGTAAGGCTACAAATGTATTGCTACTTTTAATTAATTACTCACCTGTCTCCCATTTATATTCTAGTCATATTCAAATTAATTCATGGTTGCCAGGTTAATTTGGACACTAGCAACCGGATTGCTGAAATTGCAAACAGTCACGAGATCAGTTATCCAGAAACAGGAAAGCTCTGAATTACGGAAAGGCGGTATCCCTTTTTTTAAAAATAATTTCCTTTTTCTCTGTAATAATAATACAGATTGTACTTGATCCCAACTAAGATACAATTAATCCTTATTGGAAGCAGAACAAGCCTATTGGGTTTATTTAATGTTTACATGATTGTCTAGTAGGTATGAAGATCCAAATTACGGAAAGATCCATTATCTGAAAATCCCCATCATTCTGGATAACAGGTCCCATACCTGTACTGGAGAGCTGCCAAATAAAATGAAAAATAACGCAAACCACAAGTAGAAAAAAAAAAAAACAAAAAAAAACTATTCAAGTCAAATCAATGCTTGGTTGCTAGGGTAATTTGGATATCACGCTCTACATCATACTAAAAATTTATTTAAAGGCAAACAACCCCTTCAATTTTGATTTAAATCGTAACAGCCCAGTAAATAGGTGACCATTTTGCCTTTAGTCAACTGTATATTCTATGACCAGCAGGGATTTACAATGACAATCATTACAAATGTGCAGCTTACATAGGAATAATATTATACAATTTGTGAATCTGTACTCTGCATTTTTTGTTCACAGTCAATATATGAGCACAAACATTACAAATATAACATACAAATAGTTTGGAGTATATTAAGAAAACATCAAATGGAGAGTTCCCATTATTATTTCAGTGCTTCCAAGACTTGAACCAGTGACCGACAATAGCGAAACCAGCCTCGCTTTGAAAAAGAGAGGGATCCAGTGACATCATAGTTTTAAGCTGCATTCATTGGCCACATACCATGATGCAGTATCCAATGTGTTGAACAGTTGGGGGCAGTTTGCTGAACTAAAAGTAATGTAATATGTGATGTCACAGTCTCAATAGGAGTCTAGACAACCTGCTGGCACAGATATGGGCAAGACAAACCTTTCATACAAAGTGCTTGGTTAGGGAAAATGACTGAAACAAAAAAAAAAAATTAATAAAATAAAGGCTTATTTAACTTTAGAGAATGATACTATTGTATTATAAAGTAGGTTGATTATTGCATAATAATAAAAAAAAATGTTTATCCAATATCCATAGTAATCCAAGTTAACCTATACATTTTTTGTATTTAAATAAATGCAAAATTATTCCGTTTATGTCATGTTGGATAACTGCCAAAAAAACGGATCTTGCAATTTAAAGGTTTTTGTGGCGCACATAAAAAAAAAAAAAGACTCCATGCAACATTGCCGTGGCCAGGGCTGGATTTACAGAGTGGGCTCGCTGCAGTTCATCACCCCGTCCCCTCTAGTGATTGGCGAATTTCTCCCATTTCGCCTAAAAATTCTCTAATTTCCCGCAAAACACGAATTTTGACGCCGGTGCCTAAATATTTTTGACGCCAGCGACAATTCGGACGCTGACGACAATTCTGACGCCCATTAAAGTCAATGGGCGCCTAGAATTGTTGCCAGTGGCGAACCGCGGAAATTTGTGTCTGGTGAATAAATTCGCCCATCACTAGTCCCCTCCCCTTAATTCGTGCACACGATCAAATTTTCATCATCAGGTCGGGAGCACAGAAAATTAAAAAACTATTTTTTTATCTCATGAGCAGCACTAGAGTTTCCAAACCAACGTGGATGTGGTTGGGTTGACAAAAAAAACCAAAGACATCCTCATTAAGTGGTTCTGATGAGCCACTGAAATTTGCAATACTTTAATATCGAAAGCGAAGACGAAGCACAGATATTAGATCTTCCCCTTGTCCATCATACCATTACTACTCATAGGGAATAAAGGAGAAATAAAAATGTGCCGTTTGTTTGCATATTTATATATATATATTTACATTTTACCATCTTTTGTTCAAAGTAATAAAATTAACAGGCAAATAAAAAAAAAAAAAAATCTGTTACCGCAGCTGTAAAAATTTTACGTTACTCATCTGTCCGTAAATACTGCGTCTGTCCCTAACCTGCCGCAATAACAAGACATCAGAAATTATGCATGTACTTTAATAAAAGTATCTGAACTGAATGAACAGTTACAATAAAATATTACAGTGCTTTGACTATGGCGGCCCCTCCTCTTGCCTTTCCTGTGCCGGACGAACCAGCGCCGATAGGTTTTTTTTTTTTTCCCCTCCCAAGTCCGCCAAATTGCATATTGAAAATAGTCAGCAAATTAAGAAAAAAAAAAAAAAAAAAAAAATTAGAATACAATAATTTAGGGAGGTGGGTGCTTGCTTGACAGTCGGTCAACAATTCACAGCTCAGGTGAAAAATAGGGGGTTCGAGGTTTTTTTTTTTTTTTTTTCACAATAAATATTCAAAAAAAAAAAAAGAAGTTATTTCTTTAAGGCATCGCTGAGTATCAGTTTTTATCCCCGTCCCCAAAATAATAATAATATTGATGATTTCGGTGTTCAGAGTACCTTATAAAGATCCTTGTGTTTTTTTTTGAAAGTTTTTATTGAATTTTTTGCAGAGTTGAGGCAAAGAGTTAGTGGCGCCCAGTTTTATTCTTCTGCAGCCAACAAGCTTCTCCTCTTGCCTGGAATCCGCCAAAGAAATCCATGACCTTGATATTGCCTGAAACAGAACTGAAAGCTGGGATCCACAGAACTTGACTGCAGCATTTTCTTACTGTGTTATTAGCAACACTTTCCCATCTGGTATTATTATTGTTGTTACATTTCTCCCCATCCATGGCTAGGGGCAACGAGGAATCTAGTGTCTGAGCTTTTTACTGCATCCGGTCAGGCTGGAGCTGTTGAGGCTGGTATTGGATGTACGCTGTGGGAGGAGCTCCGGTGGTGGTGGAAAGTGGCTGTTGGACTGGGCTAGTATATCCATAGCCCATGTATCCGGTGGCCGGCGAGGCTGCATAGGGATACTGTTCATAGGCCGCAGTGGTGTAATGGGTGTAGGCTTGAGTAGCAGCATTGTAGTCAATATATGGAGACTGCAGGGAAGGGATCGGCGTTGGGATGACCATGCTTGGCTGGACGATGGTGGGTGGGTAGATATACTGTGGTGTCAGCCTAGGGAACAAAGCAAAAGACACATTTTCATCAGTGTTTTGGGTTTTTTTGGGTTTAAAAATGGAGGACTTAATTCCGTGCCAAAGTGACTTCTCCTACTGCTATGTTGCACTGGAACCATTAAAGGAACAGTAGCACCTAAAAATGAAAGGTTTGTAAAGCAACGACAATTTAATGCAGTGTTGTCCTGCACTGGTAAAAGCTGTGTGTTTACTTCAGGAAGACTACTATAGTTTATATAGACAAGCGGCTGTGTAGCCATAGGGGCAGCCATTCAAGCACAGGATACACAGTAGATAACAGGTAAGTTCTGAAGAATCCTATTGTATACTACAGCATTTACCCATTATCTGCTGTGTATTCCGTTTCTTTTCTCCCTTTTCAGCTTTGAATGGCTGCCCCCATGGCTACACAGCAGCTTGTTTATAAAAACTATAGTAGTACTTATCTGTTATTTACTGTGTATAATGTGCTTGAATGGCTGCCCCCATGGCTACACAGCAGCTTGTTTATATAAACCATAGTAGACTTTCTGAACCAAACGCACAGCTTTTACCAGTGTAGGACAACACTACATTATATTGTAATTTCTTTAAAACACATTTTTTTAGGTTTTTTCACTGTTCCTTTAAGGGGCAGTAGTAAAGTTATGGGATCTGTTATCTGGAAACCCGGTATCCAGAAAATTGCAAATTACCACAGACTCCATTTTATCCAATCAATCTGAATTTTTAAAAAATGATTTCCTTTTTCTCTAATAATAAAACAGTACCTTGTACTTGGTCCCAACTAAGATATAATTAATCCTTATGGTTTACATGATTTTCTAGTAGACTTAAGGTATGAAGATCCAAAATTATAGAAAGCATAGGTGAAGGCATTTAGCTATGTAGAGCAAACGCTCTTCTTTTCCATGGGGTGTTGGAGCTCAACAGCAGCACCGAGCTTCAACACCCCTCTAAATCATTCATACAAAATATTCAAATGCCTTTATCTCCCATGTTTTTCAAAGTGATGCAGATTACTAAAAATACTATAACAAACAGCAAAGCACTTCGGTCTTGGCTTTATGTCCTTTTATGACTTAAGTTATTACCATGATTTTGAACTTAAATTAAAATGACCCCATCACATATCCTATTTGAGAGCCCAACACGACTTTTCGATCCCAAACTGGTTCAGATGGTAAAATCATTGATTCTAGAACTATGTTCATTATAAAAAGTCAGTAGGGGCATTGGCCTGGTGAATCCATCAGCAATGGTCTGACATAGCAGGCGGCCAATAGAAACTAGCACTGGGATTTATATATTAAATATTTTGGGTCTTACTATTCTTCTCAAAGAAATAGCAAGTAGAAAAGGCTTTATAGCTGTCCAACTTGTGCCCCAATCTAAATGACCAGCCTACAGGCCAAATGGACAGCCGCAGTACAAGTGCTACATACAGTATTTACAATACAGTCATCGCTTTTGTTTGGTTTATTCAGGCCGCTCATCTGTCGACGCACAATGCATTGGCCAACGTTGTAGGCAATCAATGAACTGACCTATATCCATTATACATAACTATAGATCATCTGGGTCCTGTCCATGGAATGCTTCAATATAATTCCATCAGTCTGTAAATGGCCAGTCTGATCTGACTTCAGACAGATTACATTAACCCCAACACCTATTACAATACTGAAGCACAACACAATGGAATGTACAGCCCATATAACAGCAGTGACCTAAACTTGGAGTAGAATTATTTACAGGCACCAGAATGATGGGCCAGAGCTACAGCACCAGCGCATGGGCAGAATTAAGATACAGGCATGGACAGGTCCATTTATCAATATATCTAGGGGTTGTAAGTCCATTTATCAGGCGAGATAAACATCAGGAGAAGAGAAGCGGAGAGCATGTTTGTCGGAGAGACAGTAGGGAACAACCTCCTTCAGAATATCAGGAGCATTTATAATGGCAGACGCAGCACACTAGAACACCGAGTTAGAGAAGGTGACCTGTTAAATGTTGCATTCTGGGCTTTGGGAGCTGAAGCTCAAAAGCAGCTGGAGTGTAGCAGTTGGACAGCCTTGATTTATGTATATATTTTTTCCTTCCAGTTGGGGGCCCCGGGCTTTCTGCACTGCCCCCTTGAACACCCCCGTCTTCCTCCCAATTGTTCTTCACTTTGTACCTTTCATTTATTATTTTGTTGCTCTGCCAACGGCTGAGGTTAAGTGGAAACTAAGGCTGGTCCTGTCCAAACAATACAGGCTCTCCCTAATCTCTCTCTAACCCCTTCGCTGCCGAAGGAGAGTGCAGAAACGGAAACGTGAATGACTTTTCCATGGTTACAAAGGAAACAGGGCTGTAGAACTTTAAAATGATTCGGTCATTTTAATTTCTAAACTAAAAGGTTTACACTGAAAATAATTCACTCTACAATATAAAATAGAATTCCTGAACCAGCAAGTGAATTTTTTTTTTTTTTTTTTTGTAATATTGGTGAGTAGGTCATTTTGCCTGGTCATGTGTTTTTAGAAAGAGCCAGCACTTAAGGATGGAACTGCTTTCTGGCAGGCTGTTGTTTCTTCTACTCAAAGTAACTGAATGCGTCTCAGTGGGACCTGGATTTTATTATTGAGTGTTGTTCTTATGGTGGCCATACACTATAAGATCCGCTCGTTTGGCAAGGTCGCCAAACGAGCGGATCTTAACCCGATATGCCCACTAACGGATGGGCAATATCGGATTACAATTCTAGGAATGGGCTCCGACGGGTTGCAGGACGGCATCAACTAGCCGATGCAGTCCTGGATCATACAAAAAAAAAGAATCAAACTTGACCGATCGATATCTGGACGATTTTTGGCCTGATATAGATTGGAAGGACCCGTCGGGAGCCCCCACACATGGACATATAAACTGCCGAATCGGTCTAAAAGGACCGATATCGGCAGCTTTAATCTGCACGTGTATGGCCACCTTTAGATCCACCAGGCAGCTGTTATCTTGTGTTACGGAGCGGTTATCTGGTTACCTTCCCATTGTTCTGTTAGGCTGCTGGGGGGAAAGGGAGGGGGTGATATCACTCCAAAGCACAAGTCACATGACTGGGGGCAGCTGGGAAACTGACAATATGTCTATTCCCATGTCAGACTTCAAAATTAAATATAAAAAAAAAAAATAAAAAAAATCTGTTTGCGCTTTTGAGAAATTGATTTCAGTGCATAATTCTACTGAAGCAGCATTATTAACTTTTTTGGAAAAAACAAAAACTTTTTTCCCCCATGACAGTATCCCTTTAACAGAAGTCAGAGCATGAGAAATGACAGGAGGCTTGTGTGGAATGTTGGGCAACAACTAGTGCAAGACACACGCATTTTCATGGATCGCTGGATCCAGAATAGGTGGGGTAGATTAGTAGCTCATGGCAGATCACAAATGGATGGGACAGGGTTAAGGTTGCCTCCTGGCTAGTATTTTACCGGCCTCGCCGGTAAAAATTATGGTTGATCCCAATGTTATTAATAGGGAAAAAAGATAAATATATAGAAAGGCCGGTATTTTTTTTTTTCCAGAAAAGGTGGCAACCCTAGACAGGATGTACCATGGGGACAAAGTGAGCACCTTTTGGTGTGTGCGATACTAGTGCCCCTCCTTATCCAGCTCAGACTCACACAGGGGGTACAGATACAGAGCTGCCTGCTATAGTGTCACTTTCACACGTCCCTTGCTACAGCTGTGCCACTAAACATTTAGAGCCCCCAAGTGCAGACGTCCCTGCTGGAGACTCCAGGCAGAAGCATTAAGTCTCGTTTGCATATCAGGGGCAGCAAGGAGGGGGTGAGGCAGCTCTTTCTGCATCCCGGGCTAATTGGCACCAGTTACTACACCAGGGTGCGGATAGTGACTCTATTGTTAGTGCAGGAATACAATGCTGGGTGGGATGCAGAAGCAGGGAGGGAGTTGCACTCCTAATGCACGGGGTGGGCTGTTATTTATTGTAACCCACAGCAAAGTGGCATGTATCAGAGTCTACTACTAACTGTTATATTGTTTCAGTATTCCTTTAATGCAGTGATCCCCGACCAGTAGCTCAACATGTTGCTCACCAACCCCACGGATGTTGCTCCCAGTGGCCTCAAAGCAGGTGTTTATTTTTCAACAAGTTTTGGTTATATAAAAACCAGGTGCACTGCCAAACAGAGTCTCACTGTAGGCTGACAATCCACATAGGGGCTACCAAATGGCCAATCACAACACTTAATTGGAACCCCAACAACATTTTTCATGCTAGTGTTGCTCCCCAACTCCTTTTACTTCTAAATGTTGCTCATGGGTTCAAGAGGTTGGGGATCCCTGCTTTAATGTATAGAAAAAGGTCAGTAAAAGACAACGGCATCCCACAGGCTGGTTTCCAGACACTCAGCTGTACCGCAAACAGGAAGAGACACACACCGATCTGGTCACGTGGCTGTGAGTTCCACGCAGAAGTCGCTCTTCTTCTAGTAACCAAGAGTGAGAATGTACTTTCTAAAGGATCCCACGAGTGCTGGGCAGCTCAGAGAGGAAGAATAGAAGGGAAGCCTGGGGAAGTCGTTGAGCAAGACGTCTAGGTTAGGAGCAAGCAACGAAACAAAAAAAACCAAAAAAAAAAAAAAACCCCACACACAAACCTACTGCTCATGAGGTTAAAAGCCTCATTTGCCTACTGAACAATTTTTTCCCCATGCTGCCTGGGTTCCCTCTCACAGGGGACCTTAAGCTTATGGTAGACAGGGGCTTAAATCCTCAGGCTAAGAATCAGCACCTACACAGGCAGTAGCCTCTTTCTGTTTGCACCCAGAACCATTGTATTGGCTCGGGTGCAAGCACACTTAAGCCGATTTCGGATTGAGAATCCAAACTATCTTAATTCTAAGTCAAAATCAGCCGAATGTGTCTGCACCCAGAACCATTATATCGGCTCAGGTGCAAACAGGAAGAGGCTATTGCCTGCATAGGGCCTGCAGATTTCAGCCAACACTTTTGGGGACTTTAACAAGCCCCAGCCAAGTCTGCTTACACAACACACACGGCCTCATCCGACCCATCCTGTTAGGGTAACAGGAACTGTTTATTCTTCATATAACAAAAGAAAATTTCAGCTTGGGAACCAGAGAAATGTGCCAATTACACCTTGATCAGATAAAAAAAATAATAAGGAGTATTTAGCCTAAAAAAGGAAAGGCGTTATTTACTTGGTGGTGCCAGAAGTTAGGCACCCTCAAGTGATTGTATCTACTTACCTCACACCCTGTGCCGGTGCTCCTATCAGCAGAAAACTGCACCAGTTTGGGATTATACCAGTGAGCATCACAGAGCTATTGACACATGCACAGTAGAAAGAAATAGCCAACTTCTTTATTAAAGGTCATCTTTTCGCTCTACTGCACAACCATGCAAGAAAAAAAAAAAAGACAGTAGAGGATCGCTCCATGGTGCTCGCTGGAATAACCCCCGGGTCGGTGCACTTTTCTGCTGATAGGAGCACCAGTCCAGGGTGTCAGGTAGGGTTGCCATCTGACAAGTATTTTACTGGCCGGGTTGGTAAAATGATGGTTGATCCCAAAGTTATTAATAGGGAAAAAAAGATAAATATACAGGAGGCCGGTATTTTTTTCCAGAAAAGATGGCAACCCTAGTGTCAGGTAAGTAAATAGAATAATTTCTGATGCCTAACTTTTGGCACTCCCAAGTAAATACAGCCTTTCATTCTCCTTTATTGGTCTCAGTACCAGGGTGACACAAGGACTCACATAGAATAAAAAGAAAGCAATGGGAAGGGGGGCAAAAGGTAAGGCATTCACCCCACCCTTTGCATACAACAATCTGTTTTGCATACGTTACAAAAATATTCAAATTATGGATCATTTAAGGGGAAGTGACACTAAACAGTGAAATCTGTCAGTTAATTCAGACCGGTTCTTCCCCCTGCACCATACTCAGATCTATCTGTACACACCCACACACATGGAAAACTGCCCATACACAGGGCTATAACAGTTGCCAAGGACTTCATGGTTGAGGTGTGGTCTTGGTCCAGCCAGTATCTATAGGCCACTATGATTTAATAATTAGCCCATAACTTCTTCAAACCCAGGGATCCCATAAAAACAAACATGAAGTCAGCACTAAGCTGGAAAATCATCCAAAAGATGGGTGAATGTTTCACCATAGTCAATACAACTTCTGTGCCACTGGGACAGAATTATCTGTTATACAGATAGCTAGAATCTCAGCCATAAAGCAGGACAGGACTGCTGCTTACTATGGGGATCAGATAGGATCTGTGCAGCCACTGGGACAGAATGCTCTGTTATACAGATAGCTAGAATCTCAGCCATAAAGCAGGGCAGGACTGCTGCTTACAATGGGGATCAGATAGGATCTGTGTAGCCACTGGGACAGAATGCTCTGTTATACAGATAGCTAGAATCTCAGCTGCCATAAAGCAGGGCAGGACTGCTGCTTACAATGGTGATCAGGTGCAGCCACTGGGACAGAATGCTCTGTAATACAGATAGCTAGAATCTCAACTGCCATAAAGCAGGGAAGGACTGCTGCTTCTAAGGGGGGATCAGATCGGATCTGTGAATCCACTGGGACAGAATGCTCTGTTATACAGATAGCTAGAATCTCAGCCATAAAGCAGGACAGGACTGCTGCTTACAATGGGGATCATATAGGATCTGTGCAGTCATTGGGACAGAATGCTCAGTTAACCCTGAAGCTTCTGGCAAAATGTAGGTGGATGATCACATGGGGCAGGTGCAAGGGTTAAGTGGAAGCTTTGTTAGGACATTCAGTGTCCCACTCCCCTCGTGCTTTCTAGAACAGCTGCTGACTAATTAAAAGGACGTTTCTAGTGTTGTGGAGAGAAAAGAATAAAGGGAGGGTGCTGGGAGTGGGGGACGCTGTATACAAAAGGCCAGACAATAGGCTTCTATACAAGTGAGCCAGAGACCTCGCACAACATCTGTCTGATAGCACTTCCAACGGCTCAGTCATGCTAGCTGGGCCTCTAGGGTTGGGTACTGCCAAGAGACCATAATTCAAAGGGGAGGGGGAGGGGTATGCACAACATCTTTTATACAGCTATACAGTCTCTCTCTAAAGCACCATTATATATTCTCTCAGGGGTCGTAGAATATAGTGACAAAAAGGTCTAGTAGCCCATAGCAACCAGCCAACACCATTTATGGGAAACCTGCTTAAAAGCAAACATCTAATTAAAATACATATTAAAACACACAAAGACCAATTGCAAGTTTCTAAGTTCATATTCAAGATACCAACAGTTAAATCGCAAATAAATATTAGCAAATGATAGCATAAAAAATAAAATCGCATAATAAAGATATTTCTCCTGGGAAAAAAAAAAAAAAAGACACCAAGCCCTGAGACTCTCCTGTAATGGCTTTAGTGTAGTACTAGATTGCTGAAAGGGGAGTGGAAGGTTGGAACTCGTTTCCAGCAGAAGAAAAAGCAATAAACAGTAAAAATAATAACATCTGGGAATTATAAGAAAAAACACAAATCACTAATTGGTTGAGAAAAGCAGATAAAGAATGTTACCATCTAAATCACTTGATGACCAACCAGTCTATTTTTGAAAAGGAGAATTTAAGAGTAGTTGTGCACTTACCCAAATGGTCGCTGGATGAAGGCTGGGTGTAACTGCTGGACTCCTATAGTAAATGCTGCAAAAGGAAGAGGCATAGAGAGATATTTAATAAACATACAAATACCTTGGTGGTGCTTGGGGCAAAAAGAAATACAGTTTTATTGTTATCTCTCTGTACAGGCTATGAGCAAACTTAGGAGCTGTTCCTGCTGAATTATGCTTAGTACAGGGGAATATCTATGCTGCCATAGTTTAATTATATCTCTCTGTACAGACTATGAGCAAATTTATGGGGCTGTTCCTGATGAATTGTGCTTAGTACAGGGGAATACTTATGCTGCCATAGTTTAATGGCATCTCTCTGTACGGGCTATGAGCAAACTTATGGGGCTGTTCCTGCTGAATTGTGCTTAGTACAGGGGAATACCTATGCTGCCATAGTTTTATGGTATCTCTGTGAATAGACAATGAGCAAACTTAGGGGCTGTTCCCAGCGCCGATCCGCGCCTTTATGCCGCCTGAGGCGGCCTTCCGTTGCCGCCCCGACCCCTCCTCACGGCGCTCACATTTTCTGCGCAGGAGGGGGTCGGGGCGCTGCACGACGCTAGTGCAGAGAGCGCGTTTGCGCTCTCTGCACTAGAAGAGCCGAATTTCCGGGTTGAAAACCGGAAATTCGGCTCTTAGTTACCAGGAGCGGCATTTTTGCCGCCCCTGGTAACCAGGGGGGCGCTGCCGCCTGAGGCGAGTGTCTCAACTCGCCTCATTGGTGGAGCGCCCCTGGCTGTTCCTGCTGAACTGTGCTCTGTACAGGGAATACCTATGCTGCCATAGCTTTATGGTATCTCTGTATACAGAATATGAGCAAACTTAGGGGGCTGTTCCTGCTGAATTGTGCTTAGTTATACAACTCTCAGCATCTTACTACCTATATGGTATAGAGTTGGTGCAGAGAAAGCCTGGTTCTTACCGCTCTGCAGGTTCCTTGGCTTGGCTCCTAAGTACGCAAGGTTGACGTTAGCTTTGCGGCCATCAATAATGGGGTTTGGGTCTTTGCATGCTCTTTCTGCGGCAGCTCGGTCTGACATAGTCACCTGGAGTTAGAGAAACAGGTGTTTAATGAGACGTCTGTCACTGCACCTTATAACCCCTATAATAAGTAGGATTTCCATAAGCAACCAGTTAAACCTGTTGCCTTTGGTCCTTCTGAACAGAGTTTTAGCATTTGTATGTAATAAAGGAGAGCTGCCCCTAGTGACCAATTAGTATATCAATTGTTAACCGGCTTGTCATTTTCATTCAACTTCAGACTAAATGCTGCTGTGTTGCTATTATCCTACTGCTACTATAGGTGCTGCTGTGCCATTATCCCACTGCTACTATAGGTGCTGCTGTGCTATTATCCCACTGCTACTATAGGCGCTGCTATGCTATAATTCCACTGCTACTATAGGCGCTGCTGTGCTATTATTCCACTGCTACTATAGGCGCTGCTGTGCTATTATTCCACTGCTACTATAGGCGCTGCTGTGCTATTATTCCACTGCTACTATAGGTGCTGTTGTGCTATTATTCCACTGCTACTATAGGCGCTGCTGTGCTATTATTCCACTGCTACTATAGGCGCTGCTGTGCTATTATTCCACTGCTACTTTAGGCGCTGCTGTGCTATTATCCCACTGATACTATAGGTGCTGCTGTGCTATTATCCCCACTGCTAATATAGGCACTGCTGTGCCATTATCCCACTGCTACTATAGGTGCTGCTGTGCTAATATCCTCACATGCTGGCTCCCATGTACCAGTGAGTAAAGAGATGACTGATGAGTTATTGATCTCTTCCACACACTATGCTACTCATTGAAGCAGCAGCAATAAAAATCTCCAGCCTCTCATTTAGTCTGTCTTTTCAATGTCCAGGGTCGCTGACCCCAACAACTGGATAGCATTTCTAGTCACACCCTGGAGAAAACAGTAAACCAAATCATTCAGAAACTACAATGAAATTTAAAAAAAAAAAAAAAAAAAAAAAAAAAAATTATCCTTGGATTGCCTGCACTCAATCCAAGGATGAAGCCAGAGGTGCACAATCCAAATAGGGATAATACATGAACATAAGATCAGCACTCTCTGTAGTTTAGTGAAACTGTGTTGATTTATTTATCAAATATCACATCTTATCCGATAGATAGATAGATAGATAGAGCACCTCTGGGCTGGTACAGCAAGTCCAGTATATAAAAATTCCATTCCCTGGAATGGATCCCCTTACACAGCAGTTTAGGATAGAAAATCCCTCTCTAGTGTGTCTCCTTGGGATGTAATTGTTACATGGGAGAATAACAGGGCAGGGAAAGAAATAAAGATGAGAGATGAAACAACGTAACAACCAGAAACATTCATACTATTACTCCTTAAAGAGGTAGAACTGTTGATATGATGTAGCCCAATGCTGTCTAGTGTGTGGCCCTTTAGTTGCTGTAAACTTCCATAAATGTTACTCTCAACACAAGGGACATTAAACCACTTAATATGGCAATTCCCAGCTAGACCTGCCATAATAATTTGCCTATCTGAAAGCCCTTTTTTTTCCCAATGACAAAGTCTGCAAACCCAGCCAGGCAACAGGGAAACCACAACGAGTTTGCAGCTTTCGGTAATGAAAGTGACACCTGCATATTCTGGAGACCCATTGTGACGTCACCAGTTAGTCAAATGAAATCTATTCCCATACCCTCTTTACGCTTCTTGCCTGCCGATGGAGGGAAGAGCTGCCGCTCTCTTGTTCTGAAACCCACCACAACAATTGGCAGATGCATCACTATAAACACAAGTAAAAGTAGATGTTTGAAACATCACTCCTTAAAGGGACCTTGTCCTTCAAAAGGAGCCCCTTATGCTAAATGACCATGGGGTAGAGTTCAGCCAATGTTGTGCAGCTGTCGCACTTAATTGCCCTGTCATGTCCTATTTGGTTGAAAGTGATAGAACTGAACATGCTTTCCTATATCCCTTTATAGGAGGCAGCACAAGGATTTATGAGCATTGTGAAGCCCCTTTAAAAAAAAAATGCCAGCTGATATTCCACCCCATGTGAAACCTCTCCTTTAAAGTGTACACAGTATGCTAGTTGCTTCTCATTCATGGCAAGTTCACTGCCAATGTCACATGACTATTGCTCAGCAAAGCAGCTGCTTTGTAAACAGAGGCAATAGGCTTATCCAGATCATGTGATCATAAACCCTGCCATGCACAGGAACAACATGGCTTCAGCCATGGAATATAGTTTCTCTAAAAATGTCAATTTTTTTTAGTAGCAGAAACTTGTTACTTATAGATCTGTAAATAGTGCTAGTGGCTCTTACAGATAATGCAATTTAACCTAAAGTAATAGTTGTTCCTTTAAAATAAAAATGTACCTATTTATAAGCTTTTTGGAACGAAGGAACAGCTGGTTGCCAAGAAAAACAAAACAATAGCATCCCATGACATGGAGGATAAGCATAATGGGAAACCTCTACTACTATCATCATCATCATCTTTTACTTATATAGAGCCAGCAAGTTATGCAATGTTTTTACATTAATCCATAATGAACGGGGGTCTTACAATAATTTACAAAAACAAGGGTTACAGACCAAGAATAGGATCAGGGGGCACTTCTTGCAAAAACTTACAATTCTAAGGTAAACAGAAGAGGAATGCCCTGGACATACAATAAGCTGTACAGTGTACAATTTTGCACCTCCTTCCCATATGTATAAATACAAATATACAGAGGAGGAATGTTCTGGGCATACAATAAGCTCTACCCTCATACTGTACTGTCTAAGAGAAACAATATGGCACCTCCTTCCTATATGTATAAATAAAAATATACAGAGGAGGAATGTTCTGGGCACACTAAGCTATACCCTCATACTGTACTGTCTAAGGGAATCAATATGGCATCTCCTTCCCATATGTATAAATACAAATATACAGAGAAGGAATGTTCTGGGCACACAATAAGCGATACCCTCATACTGTACTGTCTAAGGGAAACAATATGGCACCTCCTTCCCATATGTATAAATACAAATATACAGAGAAGGAATGTTCTGGGCACACAATAATCTATTCTATACCCACATACTGTACTGTCTAAGGGAAACAATGGGGATTTATTTCTTTATTTTCTGCTCTTACACTATAAATTACTACTATGATTTTTTTTTCTGCCGTCAAGCATCTGTATTTCTAAATACCGGCTTCTCCTCTGTCTTTATGGCCAAGAAAGTTGGGTGGAAGATGCGTCTTGCAAAACACAGTCCAAATATTATGATCACAAACATGTTTATCAAGGTACCTGTGTGTTTGCAAACAGAACCTTCCCCAACTGAATTCCAATATGTGGGGGTGGGAGATAGACAAGGTCTGGTTGGAGGCCTGCTGAAATGTCTGTGTTGCCATTATTTAACTTGTATCCCAGCATTGACACCTGCAGCCTCCCATACAGCTGATCAATAACCTTTACTAAAGGTTCTCTCATTCTCCCAAAGCTACTAATTCAAGCATTAGAGGGTTCTATATATCTGTAACCTTGTTATGAGCTAAGTGGGCCCAGCCTAAAGGCCAATTCGGGTCAGATTTGGGGTGAGTGTTTATTTGTACCCTGGCTACCCCTGGAACTATAGCAGGGTGACTGTTACCCCAATGTTTCTATATATCTGTAACCTTGTTATGAGCTAAGGGGGCCCAGTCTGAAGGCCAGTTAGGAGGAGATTTGGGGCAAGTGCTTAGGTGTGTCCTGGGTACCCCTGGAACTATAGTAGGGTGACTGTTAACCAATATTTCTATAGATCTGTCAAACTCTCAGGGTCCAAGGAACCGGAGATTGTCTCTCTCACTTGCTGTAATTAAATTGTATTGATTGTGTTGCACGGTTTGTTATAAGATAATATGTTGCACAATGCTTAGTTATATTATAGATATAAACGTAGTAGCCCAGGCTATAAAAAGACACCTTCATACAGTTTATACTTTTGCTCAAATATTTGATACTTAGCATTAAGCTGATTAATAAATATATAATAAAATATATTCTCCATTGAAGTCTCTAGCATGCAGTCTCTTCTTAGATGAATTAAACACATATATACACACATATACACATATACATATATATATATATATATATATATATATATATATATATATATATATACACATATATACATATATGTTTAATTTTACGTTACACATCTGCACATAAGCAGGGCCACTCGCAGTCTCCCCTCACAGACACAATGGGTTAAACTACGCTGATCATTCTACCAACTGCAGGTTTAGTAAACACAGCCCTGATAAATCTACCTTTCCACCTGCTGGTAAATAAAGCATTGGGAGAAACAATGTCTGGTGCCTCTGATCTTGTCGAACTACAAACCCCACAGCGAAGCCTATAGAGGATGCAGGGAATTGTAGAGTGGACCGGCAGAGGTTGCCAACCCCTAGGGCTGAGTTTTTGCTATTCTGGGCCTCTGTCTCAGAGAAGCAGAGACTCCATCCTTTGCAAGTTGTTTTTAACCCCCTCATTACACAGCCCAGTAGAGATATTTGAATACATCAATTCTCCTATTTAACCCCATCTCAAATACTTACAAAGCCGTATCCCCTCGACTTTGCCGTCTGTCTGTCCGTAATGACCACCGCCTCGTCAATATCCCCAAAAACCTCAAAATATTTACTGAGGGAGGCATCCGTTGTGTGATACGGGAGACCCCCTACAAAAATCTTGGTGAAAGTTGTGTCTTTTTGCACGGTGTGCATGGTCACAGGCAAATTCACCAGCCCTTATAAAAAAAACATCCAAATCTTCGCAGGCTGCCCCTCTAACTCCAGGGAATAGATACAAAACAGATACAAAAAAAATATTCTCTTTCTTTCGCTAAATCCTTATTTTATATAAAAATGTCGCAATGCTTCTATAATAAAATAAAAAGGGTGCCGGTTAAAGAGTGCCAGCAGTAGTGGGTAAAGAGGTAGTTAATGCAGAGCTGTGTAGCAGGTGGGAAGGTGCTAGAGAAACTCCATGCACCATCTGTTCTGGCCAGCGCTCTCTCTGGGTCTGAGCTGGCTCTGCTAATATGCTAAGAGGAGCATACTTCCCAAGCCTTTGTACTCAGCCACAGCCCCGCCCACCAGCCACAGAACACACCCCTCCCAGAACCTTCCCTTTGGAGGAGGGAGGTGCAAAAAAAATCCTCTAGCCTTCTGGGAGTTGTAGTTTTTAACTAAAGCCAGCAACAGACCTGAAAGAGAACTGACTTCTGCTACAATGTTTCAAGAGTCAGAACCAGAAAGGGACGGTATAAAAAAAAAATATCATCTAGCCTTCTGGGAGTTGTAGTTTTTAACTAAAGCCAGCAACAGAACTGGAAGAGAACTGACCTGCTACCATGTTTCAAGAGTCAGAACCAGGGAGCAGAAAGAGACGGTACAAAAAATAAAAAATCCAAAAAAAAAAATCATATAGCCTTCTGGGAGTTGTAGTTTTTAACTAAAGCCAGCAACAGAACTGCAAGAGAACTGACTTTTGCTACGTTTCAAGAGTCAGAACCAGAAAGGGACGGTACAAAAAAAAAAAAAAATCTAGATTCTGGGAGTTGTAGTTTTTAACTAAAGCCAGCAACAGACCTGGAAGAGAACTGACTTCTGCTACAATGTTTCAAGAGTCAGAACCAGAAAACAGAAAGGGATAAACAAACGCTGTTACTTTTAGTAGCAATTGCATGTGTAATGAATGGATTTTAGGCAGATGCTTACAATGATACTTTATTTATAACCTAATTTACCTGGTGCCTTTTTTTTCTTTCTAATTAAAAGGATTACAGTTCCCATCATTCATTGGGTGAGGATCATGGTAGTTATACTTGTAACTGCTGCAAGGCATGCTGCAGCTTAAAGTCGCTGTGTTGCAGCATTTTCTCAATAAAAGAACTGCCATTAGAGCAGGCTACAGATCGGTATCATTGGTTTCTATGGGATATGTCACACAGTTGCACAAATGACTTGTAACGCCTGGGCTGGGTGCCTTTAGAAATGGTTTCAGTATTACACATCAGAGTTGTCCCTTGTGGCCTCCCCCTTAAAGCGAAAGTAACAGTATATATAACTGCTCCCAGTGTGATAAGTATATAGGCGAAGATTTGGGGTCACACCTTGGCCAAAATGTATCTGCTGCTGTTGACGGAAGCATAGAGCGAGATTAACCCTTGATAGCCTTCCGCCAAATTTGCTGCTGATATACAAGTATTAACATTCTCAAGCAACTAGAGGAGATCACTCCTGCAGGTGCCACATTTCCCAGCATTCTCCATGGTTAGTGTCAGCGCCTTCAGCCTTCTAGTGGAAACAATAGAGCTAGGGGTGTAGCAACTGCTGGGAAGCTCTAGGGGCCCCAATGCTCTAGGGGCCTGGAAGATATAGGGGCAGGGAAGCTAAAGGGGCCTGGGAGGTATAGGGGCCTGGAAGGTATAGGGGCCCATAAACTATAGGGGCCTGGAAGTTATAAGGGCCTGGAAGGTATAGGGGCCCATAAGCTATAGGGGCCTGGAAGGTATAGCAGCAGGGCAGCTATAGGGGCCTGGAAGGTATAGGAACCCATAAGCTACAGGGGTGCAGATGGGTTAGGGGTGCTGAGTCATAAGCAATTTAAACTAACCACTGACTAACCACTAAGGGCAGAGACACACGTGAAGATTCGGGGAGATTAGTTGCCCAGCGACAAATCGCCTCTTCTTCAGGCGACTAATCTCCCCAAACTGCCTTCACCTGTAGAAGACGAGATTTGTCACTGGGCAACTAATCCCCCCCGAATCTCCACGTGTGTCTCTGCCCTAAGCGGTGGTTCTCCTTTTAGTTAATGTTTAGTATGTTATAGAATGGCCTTTTCTAATAGGGGTCACTGACCCCATCTAAAAACAAATGCTCACTATCGCTACATTTTATTACTCACCTTTCTATTCAGGCCTCTCCTATTCATATTCCAGTCTCTTATTCAAATCAATGCATGGTTGCTAGGGCAATTTGGACCCTAGCTACCAGATTGCTGAAATTGCAAACCGGAGAGCTGCTGAATAAAAAGCTAAATAAAATAAAAATGAAAACCAATTGCAAATTGTCTCAGAATATCACCATCTACATGATATTAAAAGTTAACTTAAAGGTGAATAACCCCTTTAATATGCTTACACAAACTGGACTACAATTCCCATGATGCCTTTTGGTCTTGCTGTTCTCAGCACAGGGGGACCTAAGGCTGGAAGGCTTACAGGGAGTCTGGACCTGCCTCAATTTGACTAAGAAATGTTTCCCATGTTTGCAAAACAAATACGCCTGAGCCAAAAACCCGCCACAGGCCACCGCCACTGAAATACACTTTGTTCTCGCAGTCTGAAGCTGCAAACAGTGTGCTGAGATATGGGGCTGATTTATGGCATTGAAGGGAGGCGGGGCTTGTTCCCCAGCAATCACTTAGGGAGAGGAATAACAGACTGCACTTGGCATATACAGCATATACAGTGATAGATTCCCCTTTCATATAATAGGGCAGGATTTGCATGAGCGAATGCTTTTAGTTTGCAATGATTTAGTGCCCCCTCCGTCTGTTTGTTTTGTGCCTTTTATCCTGGCAACAGGACCCACCATGTCTCCACAAATAACCTGTGGGTTTTCTATAACGGATTTAAATAAATCCCCTTGTTAGTAATCAAGGTACCAATATAATATAAAGATATGGGCATGCACACCAAATGATTAATCATATAAACCAGATAATTGTGCAGTAAAAAATTTTTTAATGTTTAAAACATAACGGTAATAAACAACATCAATTAATGAAGGTAAATATTCAGTAAATCAGCATACATACATACCACACCACTGGTAGTTTTGGTTAGATATAGAAAAGCGGATACACAGACCCCCAAAAAAGAGAACACCCCGACGTTTCGGCTTTCGCCTTTATCAAGGGGAATACCCCTTGATAAAGGCGAAAGCCGAAACGTCGGGGTGTTCTCTTTTTTGGGGGTCTGTGTATCCGCTTTTCTATATCTAACCAAAACTACCAGTGGTGTGGTATGTATGTATGCTGATTTACTGAATATTTACCTTCATTAATTGATGTTGTTTATTACCGTTATGTTTTAAACATTAAAAAATTTTTTACTGCACAATTATCTGGTTTATATGATTAATCATTTGGTGTGCATGCCCATATCTTTATATTATATATGCTATAAAAACTAATGGAGTTTTTAGGGCTTTTGCACCCGCAATCATTATTTTTGATTTATTGTTAGAGTGCCCTCCTCATCCCTATATTTAGTAATCAAGGTACCCCCAAATAATGCCAGTGCCACCCTGCCCCTCTCCACTCACACACTGTAGTACTGGAATCAATATGTCAACTCCCTCTCATATGTATAAATACAAATATACAGAGAAGGAATGTTCTGGGCACACAATAAGCTATACCCTTATACTGTACTGTCTAAGGGAAACAATATGGCATCTCCTTCCCATATGTATAAATACAAATATACAGAGAAGGAATGTTCTGGGCACACAATAAGCTATACCCTCATACTGTACTGTCTAAGGGAAACAATGTGGCATCTCCTTCCCATATGTATAAATACAAATATACAGAGAAGGAATGTTCTGGGCACACAATATCTATACCCTCATACTGTATTGTCTAAGGGAAAAAATATGGCACCTCCTTCCCATATGTATAAATACAAATATACAGAGAAGGAATGTTCTGGGCACACAATAAGCTATACCCTCATACTGTACTGTCTAAGGGAAACAATATGGCACCTCCTTCCCATATGTATAAATACAAATATACAGAGAAGGAATGTTCTGGGCACACAATAAGCTATACCCTCATACTGTACTGTCTAAGGGAAACAATATGGCATCTCCTTCCCATATGTATAAATACAAATATACAGAGAAGGAATGTTCTGGGCACACAATAAGCTATACCCTCATACTGTATTGTCTAAGGGAAACAATATGGCACCTCCTTCCCATATGTATAAATACAAATATACAGAGAAGGAATGTTCTGGGCACACAATAAGCTATACCCTCATACTGTACTGTCTAAGGGAAACAATATGGCACCTCCTTCCCATATGTATAAATACAAATATACAGAGAAGGAATGTTCTGGGCACACAATAAGCTATACCCTCATACTGTACTGTCTAAGGGAAACAATATGGCACCTCCTTCCCATATGTATAAATACAAATATACAGAGAAGGAATGTTCTGGGCACACAATAAGCTATACCCTCATACTGTACTGTCTAAGGGAAACAATATAGCACCTCCTTCCCATATGTATAAATACAAATATACAGAGAAGGAATGTTCTGGGCACACAATAAGCTATACCCTCATACTGTACTGTCTAAGGGAAACAATATAGCATCTCCTTCCCATATGTATAAATACAAATATACAGAGAAGGAATGTTCTGGGCACACAATATCTATACCCTCATACTGTATTGTCTAAGGGAAACAATATGGTACCTCCTTCCCATATGTATAAATACAAATATACAGAGAAGGAATGTTCTGGGCACACAATAAGCTATACCCTCATACTGTACTGATGAGAAGACAGCTTTGAATTATGAGACGTGCAGCCATGAAGCCTTTAGATATAAATATAAATCAAGTACCGAGCCAATAAGTCTATAGCTGTGGCATTATCTACATTTCAACCAAGGCCTCACACTCCCCCTCTAAGCTAGTTTGGTACAACCTGATGCTAGGCTGCCCCCACCCCACCCCTTCTCTTTTTGGCTGAAGCCTCCACACAGGGGTCCTATTCAGGGAGTTATCAGCATTGACTGGCAAATACAGACTGAAGCCAAGCTGGACTATTAGATCCTGGTCTCCTCAGCCTCTGATGTCTCCCCCGCCCGCTAGAATATATCCTGTATACAATGTCAGTTGTTAATAAGTGATAGTATTCCTATTTATACCAGGAGGTCCAACTCCAGAATTTCAGCTCTTCTTAGGGCAGTGGCACGTGGGGAGATCGGTCGCTGCAATTTTTAAAAGAGAGATTTGGCGACTAATCGTTCATTTTGTCTTCCAAATGAGTATAATGTTTCACTGAAATAGCAATTCCATTTCCAAGTATTGAAATCTACCATAGTAAAACACACCGGGAGATTAGAAGCCACGATTGTATGTAAATTTCACGCATTGACGATATACGTCATTTCCTGGGCGGCGGTTTTGAATTTTTCTGTCCCAGCGTCTTGGCGTCCATTCACCATTCATAATAAAAACGCGCTGAGGAAACCACGCGTACGAAAAACACGCCAAGGAAATCACGTCGGAGAAAACAAAGTTTCTACTAAAATGCCATTTCTGAAGCATTTTTTCGATACTGAACGATCTTATTGATCTTGTGGGAAAAGAAAAGTAGTGTGTGGCATCATGGGTAGTAAATCTATTGGGAGCTGAAATCGCATGAAATCTTTGCTTCGCTATAGATGCAGAACATCGCCAGAATGCAGATCGCCAGAACGCAAAAATATAAAATTGTGGGCGACATCTCCCCGTGTGCCGCTGTTTTTAAACTGCAACTCCAAATTCATGAATTCATGTCGCAAAATTCTATTCCCACCAACTCCCCAAGGCCCTGTCCTTTTTTATTTCTTAAATGCCCTTGGGGCATATAGTTCATCTCTGTAGGACACAGTTATCATATCTCCATCTTGCACACCCCTCCCCATGTGTGCAAACAAACCCAGGCAGGGCTATCTTGCCTCAGAAATTAACCCTTCCCTGTCCATGGGGGGTAACTATTCATTAACATATTGCATGATACAGATGTCGATGCTGAGTGAATGGCTGGTTGCTAGGGACAGCAAGGAGCCTAGCAATCAAATTGGGATGTAAATGCCCAACAAATGTTAAAAGGATACTGACACCTTTCAGATTGTTACAGGACTCTTTCATTGTCACTATTAAAAGTCCAGAGTGCTAAAACTGACACCTTGGCTTCCCCGGCCCCCTGTTACTTCCCTGTGTTGGCCAGCCCATGGCTTCTGCAGCAGTGAGAGAGTAGCTGAAGTTGAAAAATGAAGTCAGGGAAGTTTAACATTTGGTTAAAGTGAATTATGCCTTACATCTGTGTATTCCAGTGGAAGATTGAAAAACCCTACGTGAAGCCTCAGAAGAAGGGAAAATTCGCTGTATCCGAGCTGTCCAACTGGAGGGCTGGATTTGGCCTTCTAGGGTATTTTTTGGCTCCAATCCTGCCTATGTGCTCCACATACTGCTGTGTATGACTTCATCATATTGATAACAGTCTGGCCTATAAAACATGTATTATCTCAGATAATTGCCCTACTATGGGAATGGTTGGGCAGCAGTACACTCTATCACTATCATGTAATAGAAACATTCCCAGTTACATGGCTGAAATACACACAATACAGAAAGGTTCATCGTTATCCAGAGATGTAATTAGATTCCCCCAGGGAAAGATAACACAACCCATTGGAGATAAGACTGTAACCTCCAGTGTAATCTGGGACTCATTAAATCCAATGCGTCCTGGAGATTAATCAGGGAAAGAGAAATTTGCATAAAAAGAATGGATAAATGCCCTGTGCCGCTTTGGCCAAACAGAAGTGCCAGGTGGGCAGCATAATAACCGTGGGGAAATCACTGCAAAATAAAACTGATGGTCTCCTAAGGGTTATAGATCACATTGTAGAAGTGACCAAAACAGGGAGCTCCTCCATGATGAGCTCATCCAACAGGATTTTTAAATCATCCTGGTGCTTTTATTGGCCAGTGAATGGCCACATTACATGAAAGATACTGGAGCGGTAACATGACAACAGATAGAACAAAGTAGGGCAAGACAAGATGGAGGAGGACAGGATGGAGAAAGTAGAACATGATGAAAACGTCAAAAAAGTAGGTCAAGATGGAGACAGTTGGGCAAGGTGGTAACAGTAAGAAAAATGAAGACAGAAGAGCAAGATGGAGACAGCAGGACAAAATGAAGACAGTAGGGTAAGATGAAAACAGTTTGTCAAGATGTAGACAGTAGGACAAGATGGAGACAGTAGGATAAGATGAAAACTGTAGGTCAAGATATAGACAGTAGGACAAAATGGTACAAAAAATGAGGGTTGTGGGTGCACTCCTAAGGCCATATAAAAACATATTTAAGTACAATAATCCCCTGTTTAAATAATTCAATAAATATGCAAGTGCATGTATTTAATATAAGAAAAACGTTTTTTTGTTACAAAGTTATGATCATAAATTTGATAAGCCACCATACCAAGGTAAACCCCATATGGCGGTTTATTATACTCTCTTCACAATCACATTTTTTGTAAAAAAATTTTGGGCAGTCTCTCTTTTAAAAGCTGCACATTCAGGTGGGAGAGGATCTAGTCCACAGATTGAAACCAAGCTTCAGGAGATTTTTACTCCAAGTAATGCTGTTAAGAGAGGTATATGACCTTTTATATTTTATCACAGGTAAACATGTTAGGGACCAACGTATGGGGTTTACCTTGACGTGGTATGGTGGCTTTTCAATTTCTTGTAACAAAAAACCCTGTTTTTCTTTTTAAAATACATGCACTTGCATAGTCATTGAATCATTTAGACAGGGGATTATAGTACTTAAATATGTTTTTATATGGCTTTAGGAGTGCACCCACAACCCTCTTTTTTTAGGACAAATGGTGACAGTAGGTAAAATGAAGATAGAAGAGCAAGAAGGAGATCGCAGGACAAGGAAATAGTAGGGCAAGATGGAGAAAGTAGGGCAAAATGAAGACAGTAGAGGAAGTTGGAGACAGTAGGACAAGGTGGTGACAGTAGGGCAAGATAAAGTCAGAAGGGAAAAATGGAGAGAGTAGGACAAGATGGAAACAGTAGAGCAAGATGGAGACAGTATGGCAAGATGATGACAGTAGGACAAGACAGAGACAGCAGGACAAGATGGAGATGGTAGAGAAACATGGAGACAGCTAGAAAAGATGGAAACAGGAGAGCAAGGAAAGACAGTAGGACAAGGACAAGATGGAGACAGTAGGGCAGGATGAAGAGTGTAGGGAAAGATAGAGAGGGTAGGGTAAGACAGTGATAGTTTGCATTTGAACCATGGTTGGCTTCTGGCGGGATAGTCCTAGTCTGCTAACTAGAAGGGTTTAATTAAGTTGTATGGCTAATTTCAGCCTTAATGCAGCCCTATACAGGCCAATTGGTATGCTATTTGACCGAATGGCCCATGGGCTAAACGGACAGCATATCAGGGGCAATACGAAGTATTATTCTCCCCTTCCTTTTTGGTTCTTTTTGTCCTGGTTAACAGCCTCCAGGATGCTGATATACAATACACTGGCTCATATGTTGCATCGATAGATTAAAATGTTCAAACCTGCCTGATCCACACACTGGTCGTGGGGTACCATACACACACAGAAAATCATACAAACTGTTATTTGTGCATGTTTGGTAAGCATTAATATCTGGGCATCTGTGGAAGCGGCAGATATAGAAAATAAAGTGCCCAAAGCCCACTGTCACTTCCACTCCCCTCTGTAGAACTTAGCAACATGTGATTAGGAGCCTTAAGGTTGCGGCTGTGAGTGTATTAATGGCACCTCGCCACGCAGTAGGATTCGGCTGTTATACAGAGGTCACCCGGGTCTCCTTCATCTTAATATACACAAACCCCCAGGAGTTTGACAGTTTAGTGATGAATCCCTGCATGGGGGGAATCTTTTTTTTTTTCCTTTAATTTTATTTTGTTTACACACAGGCCCCATCAGGATTCCATAAAAGGAGCTGGTGCCTGGCCACATTCACACAAGGCAGCCTATTAAATTCAGAGCGAGCACTCAAGTCAAGTGAAAATCTCCCAGCTGCTCCTTTGGAACAGGCTGCCGGGGGTCCGTCATTTCTATAAAGGGTCTTCCCCTTCCCCCCCATCTTCCCATACACTCTTGGATGTTGGAATCTGAACTGATGCTCAGTATTTTTGGAACAGGGAGGGTTTTCTCATGAACCCTTATTCTTATTGTCATGCTCTGTGGTAGTTGTGGGTGACGAGCTTTGGTGGCATAGCACCAAACAAAAGGACATAGAACCTGAGCTTGATATATCCATTAAGTTCAACCTTCAACTTATAGGCAATAACTCGGCTCTGCTCTTTGGGGCAAAACACCCAAAACTGGCCACTGTGGTACAACAAAGTTGACGTTCACTAATGGATCCAGTAGTTTGGTGGATCTTAGAGTGATTTGGCCAAAATATTGATAAAACAGGCCATCAGGAGACCTTTATACAATTAGATGCTGACATAGACAGTCTATGGCCACCTTAGCACTAAAAAGCTGGTAGCAAATAGGCTCTATTTCATCATAGCACTAGACTATGCAGCACCTTCCATTTACAATCTAGCTGCTGCCCCCCAGTCACGAAGGGTTAAATGAGACTCTCCTGCTCTGAGCCAGACGAGTGGGAGAACAAAGAAAAGGAAGAAGCTGATTACTAAAAATAATCAATCCCAGGGCAGTTCCCAATATAGGCATGTGGTATAAGGCAGGTCCGGACTGAGAATTAAAATAGGCCCTGGCATTTCAGGTACACTGAGGCCCAATCAGCCCACACAGAGGCCCAAACAGCCCCTACCAGCCCACTAAATAATGACTTTCTATGGCACCTTATAGCAGCCCCTCTGGCATTTGCCAGAACCCACAGATTGCAAGTCCGGGCCTGGTATAAGGGGTGCAAAACAGAGTAAAGCTCTAGAACTGTCAACTCCAAAAAGATTAGCTGAATCTTACCCCCACATGTAATACAATGCACTAAGTTTGCCCAGGAGCAGTAACCAGTAGCAACCAATAAGATGTTTGCTTTTAAACATGTGACCAGGAAATTCTACCTGCTGATTGGTTGCTATAGGTTACTGCCCCTGGGCAAACTTAGTGCCTTTAATTACATTACCCCATTAGTGTCTACAAGTTAAAATTTATACATATGGGAAGGAGGTGCCATATTGTTTCCCTTAGACAGTACAGTATGAGGGTATAGCTTATTGTGTGCCCAGAACATTCCTTCTCTGTATATTTGTATTTATACATATGGGAAGGAGGTGCCATATTGTTTCCCTTAGACAGTACAGTATGAGGGTATATCTTATTGTGTGCCCAGAACATTCCTTCTCTGTATATTTGTATTTATATATATGGGAAGGAGGTGTCATATTGTTTCCCTTAGACAGTACAGTATGATGGTATAGCGCAGAACATTCCTTAACTGTATATTTGTATAATACACAAAAGCCATGAATATCCTGTAAATTATATCCTTATAAACGGTGAGTTCTGATGTCATCAGTTATAAACGGTGAGTTCTGATGTAATTTCTGTCACATGACTCACCGAAACTTGTGTATTATAATAAAGTACCCCCAGTTGTAAAATATGAGGATATTAGAAGTTACCTCGGAGTTTCATGACCTGTATAAAAACACTCGGCCTTCGGCCTCGTGTTTTTATATGGTCATGAAACTCCTCGGTAACTTATAATATCCTTATATTTTACAAAAGGGGGTACTTTATTCACTATATTTATACTTACTGGAATGAGGTGCCTAAGATCCAATACATAAAATATTGGCCATGCTGTTGCCTATAACAGGTGAAGCCCATATAAAGACAGTACAGGGGGCGCAGGGTTAGAGATATGCACTTATGGAAACAGAGGCGGGGTGGGTGAAATGGAAAATCGATGCATATTGGGGTAATTCTCTGCTCTGTGTCGCTCTGTGAGTTTCCTGCCAATACAAATAAACAACATTTGGCAGCAGTTACATCGGCTCTTCTTATGCAGATAAGGGGCCCGACTAGCTCTATATTTGGTGATACAAAGTGCACTAAAAAGAGATGGAAAAATCCCCCTGTGCTTATTCCATTTTCTAGGTTTAGATCCTTTACTGGAAAAGGGAACAGTGACCACTAACAGAATAATGTAGCTGAGAATCACATTTGGTTTTTATCTTGTAAAGAATAAAACAAACTCGGTCATAGCATGGATCATGTGTTTTACAAGGCAATTAAAAAAATTAATTCAGCAATCACTCTATACTTACTGGTTCTGACTCCTGAAGCAGGGGCCACCTGATCTAGAAGAGAATTTCTACGCTGTTTCAGGAGTCAGAACCAGAGAACAGAACGGGAGAACACTGCCTAGTGAGTGGATTTAAGGGGAAGCTTGAGCTATTCTTAATTATATATTAAAGATTACAGATAAAACATAATACAGCTCATGGGTATAGTTATATTCATCTGTATATATATGTGTTCATTTATGAGAGAGCAAGTTAACGATGCATTCAAGAGTAAACATTATCAGCAGACTAATGGAACAGTGCCTCTGGTGGCTGAATCATGAAGCTGTTGAAATGTTATGTAGCTTTTCTAACCTTTAGGCTCAGGGCACTCGCTCAGATTCGGGGAGATTTAGTCGCCCGGTGACAAATCTCCTCTTCTTCGGGGCGACTAATCTCCCGGAACTGCCTCCCGAAGTTGCCTCACGAGGAAACTTCAGGCGACTTTGGAAAACGAAGCGCTCAGAGTGCCACCACGCCGGCGATTTACATTCTAGCTGACGGGAGGCAGTTTGGGGAGCAGTAACGTAACTAGAGGGGGCGGGCCCTGGTGCAAAACGTGCAGCCGGGCCCACGCCCCCCTCTGTACGCAACTATCTTCCCGGAATTCGACAGAGCGCGAGCTGCCGGGGGGCCCTGAGGGGGTGCGGGCCCTGGCCCAACTGCACCCCTGTGGTTCCGCCACTGTTGGGGAGATTAGTCGCCCGAAGAAGAGGAGACTTGTCGATGGGTGACTAATCTCTCTGATTCTGAGCGTGTGCCCTGACCCTGATATTGTAAACTAATTTTGTAATACCATTGTCGAGGAAATCCGCACTCGCAGGGCTTACTTGATGATTTAAATCCTTTATTATAGGGAGACTGGCGTTTCGGCTACTAATTTTGAATTCAGGTGTGAGACCCGTTATCTGGAGACCCGTTATCCAGAAAGCTCTGAACTGGAAGGCCGTCTCCCATAGACTCCATTTTACTCAAATTTTTAAAAATGATTTCCTTTTTCTCTGTAATAATAAAACAGAAGCTTGTACTTGATCCCAACTAAGATATAATTAATCCTTATTGGAAGCAAAACAAGCCGATTGGGTTTATTTAAAGGGATACTGTCATGGGAAAAAAATATTTTTTCAAAATGAATCAGTTAATAGTGCTGATCCAGCAGAATTCTGCACTGAAATCCATTTCTCAAAAGAGCAAACAGATTTTTTTATATTCAATTTTGAAATCTGACATGGGGCTAGACATATTGTCAATTTCCCAGCTGCCCCAAGTCATGTGACTTGTGCTCTGATAAACTTCAATCACTCTTTACTGCTGTACTGCAAGTTGGAGTGATATCACCCCCCTCCCCTTTCCCCCCAGCAGCCAAACAAAAGAACAATGGGAAGGTAACCAGATAACAGCTCCATAACACAAGATAACAGCTCCCTGGTAGATCTAAGAACAACACTCAATAGTAAAAACCCATGTCCCACTGAGACACATTCAGTTACATTGAGAAGGAAAAACAGCAGCCTGCCAGAAAGCATTTCTCTCCTTAAGTGCAGGCACAAGTCACATGACCTGGGGCAGCTGGGAAATTGACAATATGTCTAGCCCCATGTCAGATTTCAAAATTGAACATAAAAAAAATCTGTTTGCTCTTTTGAGAAATGGATTTCAGTGCAGAATTATGCTGGAGTAGCACTATTAACTGATGCGTTTTGAAAAAAACATGTTTTCTGATGACAGGATCCCTTTAATGTCTACATGATTTTCTAGTAGATTTAAGGTATGAAGATCCAAATTACAGAAAGATCCATTATCCGGAAAAGCACAGGTCCTGAGCATTCTGGATAACAGGTCCCTTACCTGTGTAAGCAAATAATTCTAACTTTTAAAAATGATTTCTTTTTTTCTAAAATAGGGGGCAAACCATGCCATTGGTTTATTGGTAATGTTTAAATGATTTAAGGACACTTAGGGGGTTATTTATTATAATCCAAATTTTTATGATTATTTCATTTAAAAAAGTCTGAGCAAACTAAAAGCCACCATTTGACCGTATCTATTTAAAAAAAAAAAAAAGCTTGATTTAATCGGATTGGGGGAAAAACTCGATAAAATCGTGCGAAAACAAGAATCATACTATTATTTCTGATTTTTTTTTTTAACTGAATTGCTCTATTTTCTTGGGCTTCTTCCCTAAAAGCATGAATTTTTCAGATTTTCGTCCAAAAAAAGTTGGATTTTCAGGCTAATTCCAGCGCAGACCACAGAAACTTCCAAATAGGATAGGTACCTCTCCCATTGACTTATATACAACCTCGGCCGGTCTGAGATGCCGGATTTTCAGGTTCTGATTTTTTCCATTCTTGGGGTATAATAAATCTCAAAAAAAAAAAAAAAGTTTTTTTTCCCACTAAAAATTCAGATGTCATTTACGTATGCAAATTAGGATTCGGATATATACAAATGAATCCAATGCCTACGATTCTTCTAGGCAACATCATCTCTTTCATATTACATGACAATATGTAAATAAACAGATTTCATAAAAAGAACTTTATTGAAATATAAAACAAAACCCGAAAAGACATCAAAAAGTTCATACATTAACATCCGTTTATGGTTTAAGGCAAGTTGATCTATTAGCATGCTGCTCCAATACGCTCACGACGGATGCAGAGAATCCAGAAAGAAGACAATATTAGGGTCTCTTGTGACATCAGTGAATGCAGGGCAAGCTGTAGAGAAACTGTCCTTGTTCTGTACACGGTTTCAACAAAAATCTCCGAGTCTGCTCCGACCCAAAGGAATGGCAGCATGAGAATGTGGTCAGTGCGAGGGACAACATTGATACCAGTTGTAAGCACTGTGCTTGAGCAGTAAGGAAAATTCATAAATCTTATACTTTCCCCACGGTGGGGGCTTATCACCTGTAACACAAGAAGATTGGTTTACAAACAGGATTAACAATTTGGTGGTACATGTTAAGCAGCTCATGTTATTCCCCCCCCATGGCTACTGATAATCAAAAAGAGCCTTTCGACTGTACGAATGAGGCAGACCATGGAAAGAATCTCTGCAACTGATATTTTAGACCAGAGAAGCACAGGCAAAGTACTTAGATTATTCAGTATACAGAAATACAGAGAAATTCTGTTACCTGCATTGTGGATACAGGGGAAGCCATTCACTGGCCATAAGACTATCAATTATGATCTTTTTTGGAAAAAATCTTTCCAAGAAAAATCGTTTGTTTCAATAGAGCTGAACCATCAGATATACAGATAGAAACAATGGAATTCTACCTGTATCTGACGATTCAGCACTAACAATGGCCGATGTTTGGGTCTCCTTAAAGGCACCCGATGAAAATTTTCCGTCAAACCTGATCGACGAGCCGACTGATATCCAAGCCTTCTGCTGATATCGGTCGGCTATTTTTCCACCATACACGCACTGAATATCGTATGAAAATTTGTTGTTTTGTAAGATATTATCTGTGTGTTTATGGCTATGGCAACAGCCAGGGAAATCATAGACGTTGACACCATCTAGTGGGTGAAATGCTTATTGCCTCAAAAGAGAGATTATTGGACAGACAGCACCACTTATAAACAAGGCATATTTCATAAAAGCCTACTTCATTTGCATATAGGATACAGACAGAAAGAGTCACAGTTTTAGCCCAGTGAGTGGTGCAATAACCCCATGGGCCCTGTGTCCCCAAAGAGCCAGACACACTACACTTACTATTTCTTGTTCCGGGGTTTCAATTCTTCAGCGGCGTTACGCAAGAAGATATAGTTCTTCTTCTGTGGATTGTAGAATTCATGCCCCTGTAAAGAGAGAGAAATAAAGAGATATGGGGAGCACTACTCACACTCTTCAGGTGTTGTTGCATACGGTGGTGCTATTCCTTAGACGCACGGCCACGTCCACATGCAGCAAAAGGAAAGCTTCTTGCTGTGCAAATAATCCTTTATTATAGCCAGTTTTACCACCCCCGAAACGTTATTCTGTACTTGGAGTGGTAAAACTGGCTAAAATAAAGGGTTCTTTGCACAGCAAGAAGTGCTTGACTTTTCTGTGACATTTTCCTGTAAAGAGAGAGTCATTCAGATTACACACACACAAACTTACGTTTTAGATTGTTTAGTGGGGGTCCCTCAGGGCTCGGTATTGGGTCCACTTTTATGTAACTTGTTCATTAATAATTAAGGGGAGGGGATTGTAAGTAAGGTAATGTATCAGTGTTTGCAGATGACACAAAACTATCCAGCCCAATTAAATCCATGCAGGATGTGGTATCCTTGCAGCAGGATCTTAACAAACTGGCAATCTGGGCAGCTAAGTGGCAAATGAGATTCCATGTTGATAAATGTAAAGTCATGCACCTGCACATGTAAAAATATCCAAGCCAATATCCAATCTACACAATCTAATCTATTGTGGAGTGCTCACCTCCCAGATAAACACTTTTGTAGTGTCAGATGCTGTACTGGACTCCTGTCGGGCCATAACAAAAAAGATACCAGCAGCAGACTGAATTAAATTGCAATAGCGCACTATTACAATTTAATTCAGGGTGCTGCTAATATCCAATCTATACACAGAGCTTTTAGTTGTAACGCAAACCTAATGCTCGTGCAAGTGTAAGGCACTGACACAAAGACCCACCTTGGACCAGTCATAGCTAGAAGAATAGGCGAAAATATTTCCATTGTGGTTGAAAGAACAAGCAGAGATTGGCTGGTCCAGCTGCTCCGAAGTCTTCAGTTTGGTCCGGGCATCTTTGTCCCAGAAACTGAATCGTCCATCTGAGCCGACCGTAGCCAAAGTGCCGTGTACAGGATGGAAAGCGATGCCATTTACCTGCATAGGAAGACGGGAGAAACAAACCAACAGCTAAAATTTAAGATCCCCTTTTATTGCTCCATTCTGTTCACCAGATTGTTCCATCACTTGACACAGTGTGATGTTTAGCATTGTGCATGCCTGGCAGAATATACAGTATATAGGTTATGCAGCAAAAATGTAGGGGTGCATTGTCAAAGGGCTGCTGGAATAGTAAACACACACACACAGACATAATATGCATTGCTTCTAGTCTTAGTTATACTTCCAATTAATATCTTTCATTAAAAAAGTACATGAAAGATAGGCACAGATTTAATTGAAATATTTGCCACTATCCTAGCACAAAATGTCTATATTTTCGTGCATGCAAACAGCCCATGTGTTGAATAGTTCATGTTAATACTTACAGCATAGATATCTTGAGGGGCTGTTGTGTTCGTGCCATTGGAGCGGTGGCATTTAAATGTGAAGTTGTCTTTGGCTCTATTGGAAAAGAACAGATGCATCAGGAATTCTCCCAAATATTTAAACGTTGAAAGATCCCTGGTTTACAGTATGCACAGACAATAGGGAGACGCTGCACCACAAAACACCTAGCATTCCACTGGGTACTGGGAGTTGCAGGCAGTTAGTTGGCCGTTACTAGTTTAGAGGGTACTTACGGATTGGGAGGGTTGATGTAATGAATTGCGACTCTTCCTTCGATACTTCCAAGTGCAAAGCCCGTTGGCTTGTTCTGCTTGTCTTTAAATATGGCGACACAGCGGTGCTGTCAGAACAAACAGAATTCATAGTCACCCTAAGGAAGGTCACTGTAGCAAAAGTCTGGTATCAGCCTTTAAAGGAATTGTTCATGTAAAAATAAAAACTGGGTAAATAGACAGGCTGTGCAAAATAAAAATAAATGTTTCTAATATAGTTAGTTAGCCAAAAATGTAATGTATAAAGGCTGGAGTGACTGGACGTGTAACATAAAAGCAAGAACACTACTTCCTGCGTTTCAGCGCTCCTGGTTTACACTGATTGGTTACCAGGCAGTAACCAATCAGTGACTTGAGGGGGGGTACATTGGTCATAACTGTTGCTTTTGAGCTGAAGTCTAAGGATCAATTGTAAACTCACTGAACAGACATGTTCCATGTGGCCCCCCTTTCAAATCGCTGACTAACTCAAGAGTTGGAGAGCTGAAAAGCTGAAAAGCAAGAAGTTGTTTTCTGGTTATTATATTAGACATCCAGTCACTCCAGCCTTTATAATAAAAAATCTTTCTATGTATCTAGATTTCTTTCTCTAGATTCTAGAATTATCAATGACCTTTCGCTTCCAATTCTTTCTAATATGTATATCTAGAATTACCTCTACCAACCCTTTCCTTCATCTGTTTATTCCTCCCTTTAATCTCTAACTCCCCTCTCCACGTTTAGCTCTACAGTCAACCTCCACCACAACTCACAGTTATTTCCCTTCCTCCTTTTGTGAACATGTGCCTGTTCTGTGGGAGACAACCCCCTATTTTCACAAATGTGTCCCTTCGCCAATTCCTACCAACGTCAGCAGAGAAGGAATCCAGTCTGTTGTGCCAGTATTGTACCCAGGGTCCTTTGCAACCATTACCTGATGTTTGAGGGGAGAGTCTATTCTTCTGAATTCCGAGGGCTGGTTCTCAAGCTGATACACTATTAACCCTCTCTCTGCAGTGGCCACAACAGCCATAGGGTACACCTAAAGAAAAAAATACATTAGGATGATAAAGAGGACTAACTGCCTCATTTAACCTGTACGCACTGTATATACACCACTAAAAATATATGGATTTCAGGGATGAGTCTGTAGGTTCCTTCTAACTACCAAACATGGTGAGGGTTTGCCTGGGCTACAAAGTTAGCAATTTGCTTCAATGGTGGTGGCCAAGATTTTGGTACCCCTACCAAGTTGTTCTCTTTTATCTCCTTCAATACGAGTTCATAGTACAATATATATATAATATATGATAATAACAGGATTTTTTGATACTCACCGTTAAATCCTTTTCTCTGTAGTCGATAGGGGGACACAGGGACTCTTGGTTTAAGCTCCACCCTCCAGGAGGCAGGACACTATTAATAAAATTAAAATTAAGGGGGCGTGCCCATATAGTGGCTTAACCCCACATGCTGTAGCATTCCTTCAGTTGGTACCAAAGAGACTGCTGAAAGATAAACTGTATCAATACTCAACTAGCAAACCAGTAAATCAGGAAAACGTTTCCATAAGACCAAGTGGTCAACATTTCGCTCAGGGTTGGGAAGCCCTGTGTCCCCCTATCGACTACAGAGAAAAGGATTTAACGGTGAGTATCAAAAATCCTGTTTTCTCTGTCGTCTAAAGGGGGACACAGGGACTCTTGGGGACTTAACAAAGCAGCCCAGACAGCAGGGTGGGAGCGAATACAGAAAAGGCAAAGACACGTTACTGTACCACAGTGTGTAGTACTTTGCGGCCAAAAACGGCTTCCGCTGATGAGAACGTGTCCAGTCTGTAGAATTAGTGAATGTATGAACCGAGACCCAGGTGGCTGCTCTGCAGATCTGGTCCAAGGAGGCCGAGTTGCGCCAAGCCAGGAAGCACCCAAGGATCGTGTGGAGTGAGCTCGAACATTGGCAGGAGGAGTTCTGCCCTTAGCTAGGTAGGCTTGTCTGATGGTTTTCTCTGATCCAACGTGCGATGGTAGTCTTGGAAGCTGACAGGCCCTCCGAGGCCCGGACGGAATGACAAAAAGGGCTTGAGAGCGCCGATAGATTTAGAACGGTCCAAGGTACCAGCGAAAGTGCTCTGACCACATCCAGACTGTGAAATCTCCGTTCCTTGTCATTCTTGGGTTCCGGACAGAGAGATGGAACCACAATCTTCCTGGTTGACGTGAAACGAGGACACGACCTTAGGCAGGAAGGAAGGCACAGTCCTCAGGACTGCCTTGTCCCTATGGAAAACCAGCAGAGACGGATCACAAGATAAGGCACCTATTTCCGATACCCTGCGAGCAGATGAAATGGCAACAAGGAAGGCAGTTTTCCAGGTAAGCCACTGTTCCAGGGACGACACCCAGAGGTTCGAAGGGAGGGTCAAGGAGAGCCTCCAAAACGAGGTTGAGATCCCATCCAGGGACTGGTGATCGATAAGGTGGAACGATATGTTGTACTCCCTGTAGGAAGGTGCGGACTGAATCGTCTAGGGCTAGACGAGACTGGAAAAGGACAGAGAGGGGCAGACACTTGGACCTTCAGGGAACTGAGCTTCAGACCGAGTCGAAACCTCGCTGTAGAAAGGATAAGATCCTGGGAATATTGCAATCATGGAAGGAAAACTTTGATTCCTCGCACCAAGTTGCCAGTAGCTGCGCCAGACCCCTGTGGTAGGCTTTAGAAGACGTAGCTTTGCGTGACTTCAGCATAGTGGCAATCACATCGTCCGCTATACCTTACGTCTCCAGATGGCCGCTCAACAGCCATCCCGTCAAAGCGAACAGTCCGGATTGTGGTGAAATATGGGACCTGCTGGAGAAGATCGCTCCTGGGAGGGAGGCGAACTGGTTGAGCTATGGACATGTCCTGAAGATCCGTAACCACGTTCTCCTGGCCAATACGGAGCTATCACTATGACCGTCGCACAGGATTGCTTGATTTTCTTCAGAACCCGAGGAAGCATTGGAAACGGAGGGAAGACATAAGCCAGGTTGAAACTCCAGACTTGTGTCATGGCGTCCACCCCCCAGCGCCGTCGGATCCCGAAAACGGGCGTAAAAGGCTGGAACTTTGCGGTTGGCTCTGGATGCCATGAGGTCGACTTGAGGACGTCCCCACCTTTTCACTAGGTCTGTGAACACCGCGGGATGAAGTTCCCATTCTCCCGGATCCAGCTGGTTCCGACTGAGAAAGTCTGCTTGCCGTGTTGTCCACTCCCGGAATGTGTATGGCCAGATATCCTGACTGAGCTGAGCTCTGCCCAGGCTAGGATTTGTACCACCTCCGCTAGGGAGGCTTTGCTGCGGGTACCTTCCTTGTCTGTTGATGTAAGCGACGGTTGTGGAGTTGTCGCTTTGGACGCGGACGGACTTTGTTTGGAGTAGGGGAGACCAATGTCTTAGGGCAAGCTTGACTGCCCGAAGCTCCAGGACGTTGATGTGTCGCCTCGTTTCTGTGGGAGACCAACGGCCTTGTACCGACGAGTTGTTCCACGTGGCGCCCCACCCGAGGAGACTTGCGTCTGTCGTTATCACGGTCCAGTCCGGAGTTGCCCAGGACTGGCCCGTCGTCAGATTGTGGTGGTTCAGCCACCAGAGGAGTGACTCCCGTGTTGTCTGCTGTAGAAGAATCCGTTGGGACAGGGGACCCCCTTTCCATCCCGACAGAACGTTGGCCTGTAGAGGTCTCAAATGGATTTGAGCAAAGGGAACCGCTTCGATGGACGAGACCATCAGACCGAGTACCTTCATTGCGAGGTGGACTGTGGGGTGCCGGTCTTGAAGGAGGAGATTGACTTGCGCTCTGATCTTCCTCTGCTTGTCCAGGGGCAGCGAGACACGTTGAGTCAGTGTATCGAATTGGAGACCCAGGAATAGCATTTGGTGACTGGGTGTCATGCTGGATTTGTTCCAGTTGATGGTCCACCCGAAGCTCTGAAGCAGCGATATCGCTTGTTGCATGTCCCTTCTGCTCTTCTCTAGTGTTGGAGCCTTCAGGAGAAGGTCGTCCAGGTAAGGTGTGATCGATATTCCGTGGAGTCGTAGGGTTGCTGCCGTCACTGACATGAGTTGGTGAACACTCTGGGGGCAGAGGAGAGGCCGAATGGGAGTGCCACAAATTGGTAATGGAGATTTCGGAATGCGAATCTGAGAAAACGATGGTGAGGAGGCCAGATTGGAACGTGGAGATACGCGTCCTTGATGTCGAGGGACATCATCCAGTTGACCTGGTTCCATTCCTCGGATGACTGACCTGAGAGTTTCCATTTTGAACCGGACTGACCGTATGTGTTTGTTGAGGAATTTCAGGTCCAATACTGGTCGGAAGGACCCGTCCTTCTTTGGAACCAGGAACAGATTGGAGTAAAATCCGCAAAATGTTTCTGACGGGGGAACTGGAATGATCACTCCATTCTGTTCCATGCTCGTAATGCAGTCCAAGAAGGCTCGGCCCTTGGCTGGGTTGGAGGGGACTCTGGACATGAGAAATTTTCGGGGAGGAAGAGAAGCGAAGTCCAGGTGGTAGCCCTCGGAAACGATTTCGGTTACCCAAGCGTCTGACGAGTATCGTATCACACCTCCCGGAATCTCAGCAATCGTCCCCCTAGCGGTTGCAGTGACCCCGGAGGGGGTGACCCGTCATCCTGAAGTGGCCTTGTCGGCTGGAGACTTGTTGTGGAATTTGTTGTTCTTCCACGATGGCCGTCCCTTGTCGTTTGGTTTAGAGCGAAACTGAGAACGTTGGGGAGGACTGTGCCGTCTGGAAAAAACGTCCAGTGTGGCCGCGAAAGGACCGACCGCGCCTGGAGGAAGTCGTGGGTCTTGACTTGCTTTGGGGGAGGAAGGTGCTCTTCCCTCCCGTGGCCTGTGAGATTATCTTTTCGAGCTCCTCACCAAAAAGTCGCTGTCCCTTGAAGGGTAGTGAGGTAAGGGACTTCTTGGAACTGACATCCGCAGACCAGTTCTTCAGCCAGAGCGTTCTGCGTGCTGCGACGGAGAGCGCTGATGTGCGGGCAGTAATCTGTGCTGTAATCCAGGGAAGCGTCGCACAAGTAAGCTGCTGCCTCCGCGAGGGACTGTGCGGAAGGCAGGATGTCAGCTCTGGGGATGCCATCTTGAATATCAGCAACGAGGGATTCTGCCCATGCCTGAATGGCTCTCGCTACCAGGCTGAGGCGAGAGCTGGACGAAGGGTTGAGCCAGCGGATGAGTAGACTGCCCTGAGGAAACCTTCCAGACGTCTGTCAGATGGGTCCTTGAAGGCTGCGGCGTCCGTGACTGGTAACGCTGTGGATTTAGATAATCTCGAAACTGGTGCGTCCACAGTTGGAGGCAGTGACCATTTCTCTACCAAGTCCTTGGGGAATGGATAGGATTTCGAAAATTTCCAAGTAGCTTGGAACTTGCGCTCCGGCGAATTCCATTCCTCTTGTATTATGTTAAGGAGTTGGTCATGCGAAGGAAAACATGCAGAAGCTTTGTGTTTTCTTTTAAACAGGTTAGAAGATGAAGCCTGTTGTTCAGGTGTCTGTGTGATTTTTAGCACGTCCATCACCCCCTTGATAATGCCCTCTACGTCGTGAGGGAGTTCCTTGCTTTTGGAATCTTCCGCATTATCCTCCTCTGCTTCTGAGGAAGCATCAGAAGGTGGGAGTTCCCCCTCTGAATGAGAAAAATCCTCTCCAGCTGACGAGACGTCAGAGGGGTATGGGTGTCGGTGTCACCCCTGGAGCTGGGAAGCCTTTTACGCTTTCCACTGGCTTTGTGACCTAGTTTGGCTAGGGCTTTGCCCAAATTGGTGGCAATGGAAGGAAGGCCCTGCAGGGATGCCAGGGATTGGGAAAGTTGAATGGCCCATAGGGGGGCAGGGGGTTCTGAGGAAGTGCCCGCTACCCCATCCATTGCATCCAAATCCTGTGCGGTTTCCCCAGATTCAGGGACCGTTGGGATGGACCCCTGGGTGGGCGCTGGACCCTGCCCCTTTGAACAAGATCTGCAGAGCGGGTCAGCCTGGCCCCCAGGGATTTTTAGGTGGCAGTTTTTGCAGGTAAAGTAAGTCACCTGTGCTGCTGGTGCTCTCCCCCCAGCCCTGGGGAAAAGTCCCCCTGACTTACCTTCTGCCATGTGAACAGTGGCTGAGGTACCTGCTGAAGTAATGGCCGTCAGGAATGTGCTTTGTAAAAGGGTGCCTAGAGGTAACCCAAGACTGCTGCCTGAAGGTAGAAGCCTAATCCCCAAGAGCAAGTGGCTCCCGTGGCTCCGGGTCAGGAGGAGGAGGGCTGCTGGCAGAGTGGAAGCAGGAGAGGAGGATACAGTAAGCGGCAGCTTACTGTGACTGCGGGAAGTGGCGGGAGGAAGTTCCGCGCCTTCTGAAGCCTCCTCTACGCTTCGCGCCGAAAAAACAAAATGGCGCCTGGAACGCATCAGCGCGATGCGTTCCACTGCGCGCAGGAGAAGGGCGCGCGACTTCACCAACAGCCTGCCTGTGTGGGAGACCGTCGGAGGGAGCAGTGAATACATCGCTTAGTGCAGCTAGGTCTGGGCTGGGGTGAGGGGAGAGCACGCCAGAACACGAGTAGAATATTATATCATACTCACTGCTGGCTCTTCACCGGTCAGAACATCTGCTGGCCCCAGTAGGTTGCAGGGATTTTTCTGTGCAGGTCGGTTATAGCCTAGAGGGCTAGAATATGACCCCGGTGAGAGATCCCTCGAGGGGGGGGTACACTCAAGGGACAGGCAGTCCTGCCCTGGTGACACCCCATAGATATGCTTCTGTCTTGAAGCTGGTATCCATCCTCCTTGAAGCAGGACACTTTTAAAACTGAAGGAATGCTACAGCATGTGGGGTTAAGCCACTATATGGGCACGCCCCCTTAATTTTAATTTTATTAATAGTGTCCTGCCTCCTGGAGGGTGGAGCTTAAACCAAGAGTCCCTGTGTCCCCCTTTAGACGACAGAGAAATATATATAATACACAAAATATCATGTAAATTATATCCTTATAAATGCGAGTTCTGATGTCATCAGTTATAAACGGTGAGTTCTGTGGTCATTTCTGTCACATGACTCACTGAAACTTGTGTATTATAATAAACAAAGTACCCCAAGTTACAAAATATGAGGATATTAGAAGTTACCTAGGAGTTCCATGACCTGTATAAAAACACTCGGCCTTCAGCCTCGTGTTTTTATATGGTCATGAAACTCCTCGCTAACTTAAAATATCCTTTTATTTTACAAGAGGGGGTACTTTATTCACTATATATGCTGTGGTAGAGTGACGAAAACAATGTGGGAAAAGATGTGTTTTCCCTTTAAGTTCACCATAGTAGGAGAGGTAGGCACCACGAAGGGTGTTACTAAACAGAGAATAGGTTCTCTGTTTAAAAGCTTTGGTTGCCAGGTCCTGGAAGCTGGAGTATTCTGGAAAGAACAGGCAAGCCAGGTACTCCAATCCAGAAGTCCAGCTCATGGATTAGAGCTCACCTTCCACAGGAAGGCTGTCCTGTGGAAAGGTATTTAGTTCTAGTGGGCCTGTAAGGAAGCTCTCTCAGAGCAGGACACAGAGCAGGACACAGAGCAGGAAGGACACCTGCCTGTGTGAGGAACTCCCACAGGGGCTGGGGTGCCATTTGCTTCTGCAAGGTGCAGAGAGAGGAGACCAAGTGACAGAGGGTCTGTCTGACTGACTGAGGAAAGCTAGGAGGCTGAGTAATCCCCCCAGAAGATTTGTGAGTACAGGGGTGACCCCTACTTATGTGTTTGCTTACTGGTAGTCCACAAGGGGCCCAGTTTAGTAAGGGAACTCTTCATGTGTAAAGGTAGCGCCCAGTGGGCAGGATTTATTTTTATTATTTGTTTTGTATCCTGAAATGGTCACCCCTGTGTGTAAATAAACTGCCTTAAAGAGAAGAGAAGTGTCTGTCGTGGATCCCGCAGCTTACAATGCTCATAAAAAGGTCACTATAAACCACTCACTAATCACAGGTTACATAGTTAAATACATCTAGATGCACATACATCAAGGGTCGAAATCGACCAATTGAAATTTATTAATAAAATCAAATTTTTAAAACTCGGGTGAATAGTATCGACCCTAAAGCTCGAAACGAATAAGAATCTAATTTAAAAAACTGGATTCGAGTTTTTTTCTCAATTGTCAGGAAGGCGGCAAACAACTCAAAATTGATCCCTGGACCTCTCCCATTGACTTAAACAGCAGACCGCCAGGTTTTAGGTGGCGAATAGTCGAATTTGAGTTCTTAAAGGGCCAGAGTATGATAAATCTCAAAAATCTAATCTAAAACTCGAATCGAATTTGAATAACTCCCTAGTCGAATTTGACAGTTTCAAATGTTCGAATTTTCAATTCGACCCTTGATAAATCTGCCCCCTAATGTTGCGGTTTAACTACTACCCTCACATTACAAAACTGGTGATTGCAAAGTATACAACCTCAAGTCACAGATCATGTTGTTAGTATTCCAACAACTGATAGTAAAGAGGCACGTCATTGCAATGTGCTGATGCACTGCTTACATAGTCTGAAGAGTTGCCACTGGGTGGTGCCAACTTCTGCAGAGAATAGGTAGGTGCCATACAAGTAAAATAACTCCACCTGTAGTGTAGTACTATTGCCATTCCAGAATCAAAATATGCACAATGATCAAATGTAACCCTAACTTACCACATCAGCACAGTAACATCGTTCTGGGAGTTGTAGGGTCAGCAGTGGGTTTGGTGATCTTGTGTCCCAAAACTAGAAACACATACAATAAAAATATTCTCTTGAATTTATGCAAGGAATTATGCTGCTCCACAAAAATGCACCAGGTTAGGTCAATTTAAGTCGCTAGTGTGATCTAGGGATGCACCGAATCCAGGATTCGGTTTGGGATTCTGCCTTTTTCAGCAGGATTAGGCCGAATCCTTCTGCCCGGCCAAACTGAATCCGAATTTGCATATGCAAATTAGAGGTGAGAAGGGAAATCACGTGACTTTTTGTCACAAAACAAGGAAGTAAAAAATGTTTTCCCCTTCCCACCCCTAATTTGCATATGCAAATTAGGATCCAACCAAATCTTTTGTGAAGGATTTGGGGGTTGCCTAATCCAAAATAGTGGATTTGGTGCATCCCTAGTGTGATCCCATCCATATTAGGGTTGGCAGACTGGTAGTGAGTAAATAAATGTGTATAGCAGCATGATAATTAAGGGAAATTTAGTGGCATACAATGGGGCCACTGAGAGCATGTCTTTTCTGTATTAGTATATATGCACATTTCATTTGGAGATCCCAGGAAGATTAAACATTAAAAAAATAATAAAAATAAATAAAAAACATATAGGAATTGTATCAATATTACATTAACTAAGACAAATGCAGATTTACCTTTAAACTTTTATCCCAGCCACCAGTCATGATGCAACTATAATTTGGAGCCTTTACCCAATGCACAGTCTTTATAGGGGCTTCATGCTGAGGAAACAAATAAAGGTTAAAAGGCTAAAAAAAAAAAAAAAAGTTGCACATTCTAAGAACAAAACTGAATATAATAAACATTGTAGTGCAGTTCTGTGCAAGGCCTGTCCAACTTCTGTGATCCTTCTAGAACTCAACAGCCCAGCACTGCTTTATGGTAGGTCACACACCAACTTACCTGCCTTGCAAGACTTCGTGCTGCGTTTTTTTCTGGGTCACTGTTTGGTACGTACTTAATTATATGTCTTAATGACTTTGCAATTGTACATTGTTGTAATCATATTCTTTATTAAACCACTTATTTGCATACCTTAAGTGTCTGTATTAATGATGTGTTGTGTAGAGAAACTTTTTGTAATTTGTATAATTTTTCTCTCTCTTTGGGTTGACTCTTGCACCCTTTGTTAAATTTGTATAAAAGGAGTGCCATCCATTAATTGTTGTTTTCTGGGCCTATACATATACGCTCAGGATTAGAACACAAGTCTCACAAGATTATCTATCGGTTCAATGACATTATTGCATTGCAACTCAGGAAAGTCTGTGTCTGATTAAACTATGAATGTGTGTGCCGGAGAGATACGAAAGATCAGTTGTGTCTAAGCAAACATCATCGGTGAAAATTTAAAAATAAATCCGTGAAATCTTAGTCTCTAATGAGATTAAAAAGGTAATAATGTGATAACTATCTTTTTCTAAATAATATTTTCATTTGTGCATTGGAGCCTCCAATATATTTTGGTAAGGGTTCTGGCACACGGGAAGATTTGTCAGCCACAGCAGCAAAGACTTAAATGCAGGAGTCAAATCTGTGCCATTAGCCCAAGAGTGCCCATGCGGGATCTACTTTTATTGATGTTGTCCCATTATGATCTACATCCATAAAATCACAGTTAGCATTCTGTTCCATGGAAAATATTACTCATATATTATATTAATGTATAAGAGAATTTATATAACTATTTTTAAAAAACAACTATTTCTTATGTAACCTAAGACTAAAACAGAAGGGTTATTTAGTCAAGCTGTTTTTCACAGTGTCTTGAGATCTACTGATCACCAACTAAAGGTCTACTGGTAGATCCAGATCTAGCTTTTGGATTCCCCTACATAGCCCTAAGTGGACAAAACATGCTAAAGTCTGACCATACCTGTGCAACTTGTATTGACTGGTTGCTGTTAAGATCCCACATTTTGGCAGTTTTATCACATGAGGCTGTAAACACTTTGGTCCCGTCCTGTAAATACAAAGTCAAGATTACAAAGAGGAAGAGAAGTAGCACAGATGTTCCAGGCTAGGACTAACGGTGGCCATAGACGCAAAGATCCGCTTGTTTGGCCACATCGGCAAACGAGCGGATCTTTCCTCGATATGCCATAACAAACATGGCTATATCGGGGGGTAATCTGATTGTTCGGCCGTATGGCCGAACGATCCGATAACGATGTGCCGTGGGCTCCGGCGGGATCAGTCGGGTCAAAATCAAACCTGACCGATCGTCCAAACGACCGATCTCCGCCGGACGAAAGATGTGGGCACACGATCCGAAAATCGTACGAATCCTCGATTCGTACGATAGGATCTGTGTGTCTATGGCCACGTTAAGGGCAAGCAATTCAAATTAAGAAGGTAAATACAGATCATCATATAGTAGTTGGGATGCACCGAATCCACTTTTTTGGATTCGGCCGAACCCCCGAATCCTTCACAAAAGATTCGGCTTAATTAGGGGTGGGAAGGGAAAAACATTGTTTACGTCCTTGTTTTCTTACAAAAAATCACGCAATTTCCCTCCCCGCCCCTAATTTGCATATGCAAATTAGGACTTGGATTCGGTTTGGCCAGAAGGATTTGGTCGAATTCGAATCCTGCCGAAAAAGGCCGAATACTGGATTCGGTCATCCCTATGTAGTAGCCATTGATTTCCCTTAATTAAATACACCCTAAACACATATTCAGTGCAAGATCTATTTACAACACGGTTTTCAAAACAGTTGGGACACTGTGTAAAAAGTGAATAATTAACCGGTCACCCATTGAAAATATTTGGAACATTATGAAAGGAAAAATACGACAAAGGAACGTTGAGCAGCTGAAATCCTATATCAGGCAAGAATGGGACAACATTTCACTTTTAAAACAACAGCAATTGATCTCCTTGGTTCCCAAGTAATTACAGAGTGTTGTTAAAGGGGTTGTATGATGTTGAGAGTGATATTCTGAGACAATTTCCAAATGGTTATCATTTTCTATTTTTTTGTGGTTTTTGAATTATTTAGCAGTTCTCCAGTCTGCTATTTCAGCAATCTGGTTGCTAGCATCCAAATTACCCTAGCAACCATGCATTGATTTAAATAAGAGACTGGAATATGAACACCAGAGGGCCTGAATAGAAAGGCGATTAATAAAAAGTAGCAATAACAATACATTTGTAGCCTTACAGAGCATTTGTTTTTCGATGGGGTCAGTGACCCCCATTTGAAATCTGGAAAGAGTCAGGAGAAAAAAGCAAATCCTTCAAAATCTATACAAAAAACATTATGAAGACCAATTGAAAAGTTGCATAGAATCGGCCATTCTATAATATACTAAAAGTTAAATTAAAAGTGAACCACCCCATTCACAAGAAATAGTGATGTAAGACAGTGGGGAACATGGCTCTTTATTGAAACCTGTCGCTTGCATCTCATTCAAAACAAGCAGATATTTTTCAGAAAACAAATAAATAAACCTGTATTCCTGCTTTGGTGTTATTAAAGAGACTACCATAAACTCAAGAAAGGAAAAAGTGACAAATGAGGAGGCTGCTTGGGTGCATCGCATGCAACGGCCAATTAAAATAAAAATGCTTTGTAAAAGTAAGAGTATAATAATACGTACATCACTCCAGCAGACGTCAAGCACAGGACCTGTGTGCATCTGTTGTGCTTTTGGAATGGTCTGTCCATTATCTTGAACTTCCCAGCACCTCACCTGCACAAATAAAGCTCCATGAGCAAGTCAGATTCCTATTGGAAATACATGGTACTTACATGATCCATTCTCCTACTGCCCCTAAGGACTGTACAAGGTTTATTCATTTGCATCTTGTTCCCGAAACATGTTGTGAGATGCACCAATGTAATAAACGGAATAGAAAAGGGTTGTGGTCCACAATCAAAGAGGCAGAGTCTCGACCTCTCCTACATATAGTCCCTGGAGTAAACGATGATACAGTCCACATCGTCTTAATTTCTATACTAATATACAGATGCTGAATGCAACTAAAATCCGACTCATGATCGGCACTCACATCATTGGCCCAGGATCCTGCAATCAGGAAGTTGCCCGGCAGGGTTGGGGGGCTGAAAGAGAGGCACGAGATGCTGTCATCTGGAGGTGATGCCACTTCAATGTCCTGCACAAGAGGAAGGGGCGGTGCTTTAGGAAGGGACGACAGCAGCAACAGCTGAAGATACTTTGATGGAATCCACTTACCTTCATAGGATTGTGGTTATCAGTCGCTGTGCTGCCGAACATACTGCCGCCCCCAGTTCCAAATCCCCCAGGGGTGGAAAACAAACTCATGGTGTTACTTAAACAGAAAGAATATATCATAGTGAATTAGTGGCTTAGCAACGCACACTCAGACCACAGACCGAATGTGAAGTCAGTGCCTTAATCCCCATTTGTTTATTGTCATGTGCCTCAGTCCTTTACTGCACTTCATTCCTGTACCTCAGCCCCTTTATTAAACCTGTGTCTCAGCCCCATTCCTACCCCTGTGCCTCAGCCCTTTCCTACCCCTGTGCCTCAGCCCCATTCCTACCCCTGTGCCTCAGACCTTTCCTACCCCTGTGCCTCAGCCCCATTCCTACCCCTGTGCCTCAGACCCTTTCCTACCCCTGTGCATCAGCCCCATTCCTACCCCTGTGCCTCAGCCCCATTCCTACCCCTGTGCATCAGCCCCATTCCTACCCCTGTGCCTCAGGCCCTTTCCTACCCCTGTGCCTCAGGCCCTTTCCTACCCCTGTTCTTTTCACGGGTCACTCCAGATTTTTCCAAAGCTGTCCCGGATCGCTACTTACACCTCCCGCAATGCTGTTAACTCCACGCTCGTTACCTCCTGTTTTACAGAACAACCAAAGCCACAAGTCACATAACGCGAGACTATGCTGTCACGACTTCACGTAAACGCAGTGACAGATCACGTAGGCGCTTTCTGGGAGTGACGCGCAGAGATGACGTAGTTGCTAGTGAGTGTCGGTAGGCCACGCCCAGTCTATGTTCCCTCTGGCTGCACTTTTTTTTAGAGAACAAGAAAGGAAAGACTTTTAGGAAGTGTTGATATCTGTACATCGTGCCTTCCACCTCCCCACCTCCCCACCTCCCAGTATTCCCTTACAAGACTAAAAAGAAAGACTTTTACTGGTTTGACAACATTTCTTTCCCCAACCAAAGCCACTAAAAGCTGACTAAAATGAGATTTTTTTGCAATGCAGATTGAAGTGTCATCTCTTTTGTCCTTGTACTTGAGGGTCCCAGTGTCCTTGTGAAACAAGAAGGGTTAAGGAAATGAGTGAAATTGAGTTTTGAAATTTCAATGAGTGAAATTTACCAAAAATAAAACTTGTGTTTTCCTCTGGTTCTGACTGGTGCAGGTTCTGTTTGGGGCCCAAAAGGGAGTAGGTGAAGATGGTGCTGGAAGAGGTTTCCCATATTTATAGAGGAGTTAGACCACACTGGCTGTTAAATACAGTTACCCATAACCTTGTGTTTCGGGTAAGGTTGCCACCTGGCCGCTATTTTACAGGCCTGGTCGGTAAAAATTATGGTTGATCCCAATGTTATTAATAGGGAAAAAAAGATAAATATATAGGAATTCCGGTATTTTTTTCCAGAAAAGGTGGCAGGTGAAAATGATGGCTGATCCCATCAAAAAATACAGCCTGGTATTTTTTTTCCAAAAAAGGTGGCAACCCTACAATGTATGGGCTAATTTAGGAGACTAATACTGTGTTGAAATATTGGGGGGTTGTGAGTGCTGATGCAAAATATGGTAATCTTTTCAATACACCTCCTTTATTTTCATACAGGAGAGGACGGTCAGTATGACCTAGTAAAACAAAAAGCGGTTCAAGGAACCACATTGCAAAGTACCCTTACAAGTATCAAATTACAGGGCACCCACCCTTGCCATAATTGTGGACACTGCAGTGGGATCATTGCAGGAGACACGGTTACACATCCCCTGAAGGGTTCTAAGATCAGTATAAGGGGCTGGTTTACTTGCGATACTAAGGCTGTAGTGTACTGCATAAAATGTCCGTGTGGACTCGCTTACGTTGGACAAACGAGTAGATCAATAAAATTACGCTTGAATGAACATAAAAGTACAATACGCAATTACCACCCCCCTGTTGATCAAAAGGATGTAAATGAAACCAATAAAAAAAAAAGGGAAACAGCTTTGGCCAGACACTTTTTCGATAAAGGTCACAGGGTGGCACAATTAAGATGGTTGATTCTTGAGAAGATTACACCAAACAATCAGCAAGATAATAAAAAAAAATTATTACAAAGGGAATGCCACTGGATCTGGGCATTACAAACAAGGGTCCCATGTGGACTGAATGAGGAATTCAATCTAGCTTGTTATCTCTGAGATCCCTTGCTACTTTTAAATATACTTAAAAATGTTAATATGTTGCCTTTCCTCTCTATTTTGCAGATATTGAGAAATTGAATCGATTTGTTGCAAAGGCAAGGTAAAAAATAATCTTTTGATGTGATAAGGTTGAGGGCAAGATAGTGTTTCAAGCCTGGAAAAAATGCTACAATGTTTTTAATGGTTTTAAGCTCTATTAAAGGAATGTTTTAATGTTTATATTGAAATATTATTTAACTTTTTTCACAGGAATTTTTTTCAGTACTCTCAAAAAATTTTGTTCTAAAACATTTTTTTCAATTTTTTTCCAATTTTGTCTAATACCTCGGGAACTTTATTTGGACTTTTTTTGGACTTTTTTCATTTACTTATGGTGATTTCACTGATGATTATTCATGCATAAACGGATTCTCAAATTGTATTAATTAAGTGTTAAGTTATCAATCATCTGTGGGTAAATTCATGAATATGCATTAAGGAATGTTTAAAAGGTTCACTTTGTGGTGTGATTTGCTGTCTGACGAAGGGGCATGCCCCCGAAACGTAACGTTGCAATAAACACGCAGGGCTTTGCCCGCATCCATTGAGCTCTGAGTGCCGGTTTTCTTCTTGCTAACGTGTTTTATTAAGGGTTGCCGATCCCTTTCAACTGTGCACCGGGCCAGCTTATATCGGAGAGGCCAGAGAGTGCTGGTGGGTTTTGGAACTTGGACTAATGGGTATTAACAGTAATCAATCATTTTTATTGTGGTGTCAGAGGCTCCTGGGTATTTCCTTTCTAAAGGGGGCGGGTGAGGGGATGCCATAGGCATCATGGCTAGGGTTGCCACCTGGCCGGTGAAAATGTTGCTTGATGCCAATGTTATTTATAGGGAAAAACTATGAAAATATAGGAAGGCCGGTATTTTTTTCAGAAAAGGTGGCAACCCTAATCGTGGCCCTGTCCTTGAGGTGCTGGTATTGCAATCCTGACAGGAGCTGACCCACTTGTAAAAGATGAAAAAGTTTGGCTCTTAAAATATACATCCCTCCCAGCATTTTGGAAATAGAAAGAGGGACAAAAAGATCTGACACGAGGAGCGCGGCCATGCTCATTTTACAACAGGTTATGAAAGTTTGAACACATTTCTGTGGTTTTTATGTGTTATTACTGTTTTGCCAATGAAGGTGAATTGCCCTTTAAGCTGCAAGTCACAGTTTCCCCAAGAGACCTACTTATCGTAAATTGTTACAATTGTTTCTTTGCTTATCTTAAATAGTTACAAAAGTATTTAAGTGCATCCGCCACGTATTCTGGACTCTCTGCCAAATGCCAATTACGTTTTTAGAAACTTTGTGGGGCAAATTTACTAAAGGGCGAAGTGACTAATGCTGGCGAAAATTCGCCAGCGTGACGTCATTTCGGTACTTCGCCGATTTACTAACGGGCACAGGCGTAACTTCGCTAGCGAAAGAGACACGCTGGCGCTCATTCGCACTTAATGGCCAGGCGAAGTTGCGCTCTGACGAAGGGACGTAACTGCGCAAATTCACTAAGATGCAGATTTTACTGAACGTTACCTTTTGCGCCAGACTTGCCTTCGGCACTTCAGACCAGGTGAAGTGCAATAGAGTAGATAGGACTTCCTCAAAATTTAGTTGAAAATTTATCTAAGTCCCAAAAAACGCTGGCGTCTTTTCATTTTTTCAGGGTGATGTGTAGGGCAATATAACAACTCTATTTTATTTTATTAAGCTTCCCTGGGCTTATCTAGTGTAATGTATTTGCTGTAACATATATGTCCATTCAACTTTAACTTCCCGCCGTATGCAAGTTAGCCAACGCTAGTGCAACTTCGATCTGCTTGCCGAATTAACGCTAGCGCAACTTCGCTCAGATAACACTAATTCACTAACATGTGAAGCTGCATCCAGCGTTTGGCACCCTGGACGCAGCTTCACATGTTAGTGAATTAGTGTTATCTGAGCGAATTTTCGCCTGGCGAAGTGTTGCGCTGCCTGCGAAGCTGTCATTGGCGAATTTTCGCCACTTAGTAAATTTGCCCCTGTATCTCTTTCTGGCTGTTCAGTGCAGCAGATCAAAGAGAAAGTCGGGACATTTCAGTAACAATCAGGGGCGCTGTGTCACTGGCTATCAGCGGCGGCAAAAATGCCACTCCTGGTAATTTGCATATGCAAATTAGGATTCGGTTCGGCCGCCCTGAAGGATTCCGCCCTATCCGAATCCAGCTGAAAAAGCTCGAATCCTGGCCAAATCCCAAACCGAATCCTGTATTCGGTGCATCCCTAGTAATATTTCAGGACTGCGGATTGAGGTGTCAAAATCGTTTTCCCAAGAAAAACAGGACAGTTGGGAGGTTTGAATATATAGTTCTATGTAGACATACACAGTGGTTGTGCTAATAACCTTTATATTACCAACCTGGCAACAAAAATGCTTAATCCCAATTAAACAATATAGCATAGGGCAAAAAAGGACCCCATGAGCTAACAGAATATTTTTCTAAAGTCTTAGAATTTCAGGATCATTTTGAAAAAAAAACACTGCCGTTTTTAATCCTCTGTACACCTGCTGCGGTGCTCAGATCCAGCCTCCGTATCGTAGCTTGTTGGGTAAATAGACCCTGGACAGGAAGTCAGGAGATATTGACGTCAGAGCTTGGATTTCTGCTTTCCTTCCGCTGGCTGCCATCTTCTCAATCTGAAAATAGGATATAAAATGCACTGCTAATCTGGTAATACATTGAAAGACATTATCTGCCAGACAGGGTATGAACAGATTGTTGTCCCAGGGCCAAATGATCTTTGTAGGAAGTAACAGACAATGACCTAATTGGTCTTGGATTTTTTTATTTGTGTTTGTTATGTTGCTATCCTCAGCTTCATTGGATGCAGAGCTTTTTCCAGTCATTTAAAATAGGAGTGATTTGCTCAACACCTGAGTGGCTAAATCAAGCAAAGAATTGGTAATATAAGTTGTATATAGGCATGTCTATATATGTTACCTGGGGCAAAACAGACTTTAAAGGACCCCATTCTTTAGGTATATGTGACACAGCGAGGTTTTACCAGGGAGAACTTGCATACACTCCTATTTTAAATGACTGGAAAATGCTCTGCATTCACTGAGGCTGAGGGTAAGCAAAATAACAAAGGGAAAACAATGGAAAAAAGAAGACCAAATGCATATTGTCTCATAAGGTCAACTTTTCCTTCAGCGTTGGTGGAACAGCAAAACCAGAAAAGCAGCAGGGGATATATTAAAAAAAACAAACTTCTCGTTTCCAGATCGGCTGGCAGGAAATGTAGGGTCTCTTCTGGATACTAAGCAACTTCCTTTGGTCCATTGCACTTAATGGAATCAGAGCATCTTTGGGAATGAATAACCTAGAAGGGAGGTGAATTCTCAGTAAAGTATGAATGACCATATTAAGGAGGGCAGCATTACATATGGAAAGTAATCTGGAACACTGTCAGTTTATTGGTGTGTGCATTACGGTGACCTACCTCTCTAAATCTGATGGTAAGAGGCCAAGCCATGAGATTGCAGGGACAGTCAAGTGATGAGCTTCATATGACATTGACTGCAAGGCAAAAAGGTAGGCACTGAAAATTATTTCCATATATTGAGCACAGACAAACTGCTGACATTGTTTGCTTCCACGTGAAAGTCTCTTAATTCTTAATGCAGAATTTGGGCGGACCCATGTCAACTACCATGTGCTTGCTTAAAGGAGAACTAAAGCTTTACTAAAGAAGTAGCTAGAAATGTTGTACATTATGTTTAGGGATTCTGTACCAGCCCAAGGCAACCACAGCCCTTTAGCAGTAAAGATCTGTGTCTCCAAAGATGCCCCAGTAGCTCCCCATCATCTTTGATTCACTGCACATGCTCTGTGCTGCTGTCACTTACTGAGCTTAGGGACCCACTCACAATATACAGTACACATAGAATAGAAATGTCACAATATAAGGCTAGTAATTAATACAGATAATTAATACATGACAGCACAGAAACCAGTGAAACATCAGAATTTAATAATCAGCCCTCTAGCATCATCTTATATTACAGACAAACCTCATTTTCTGCTGGATAATTAGTGACGAGCCCTAAGCTTAACTTCTCAACAGCCAATCAGAGCCCACTGAGCATGTGAGTGTCACAGACACTTTCCAAGATGGTGACCCCCTGTGACAAGTTTGAAGTCCTGGATCATTGCTGCTATTGACAAGCTGAAACTTTAGGCTGGTGCAATAAGTTCAGTGTATAAATATGGCATTTTAAGCCATATACATTTTTAGGGTTTAGTTCTCCTTTAAATTTTTCCAGCACACTGGAAGATGACCTGGTTCTGGCTTCCAGTTTTAATGCTTCTGGCTGGTGATCAACTTGAGAAGCCAGGGGCTGAAAGTGACACCAACATGATACACAGTTCTGTATTTGGGCAGGAGGTAAATGGGACCCATGCAGCTTTATGCAGTGTTTATGCAAGCAAACAAAATGCACAGCTCTGCACAAGGGCAGTTTTTGGCAATGGGCTAGTACACTTTCCTACCCACTGTTTGTTGACATCCTGTGATTTAGTGAGTGGATAGGAGTTTTCATCTTTCTTTACCTTAGAGAATATTTGGCACACTCAAAGTAAATGGTGCAAACCGCAATACACCCTCCTACAGTTTTATGCCAAGTTGCAACCAGTATCATATGCAGAATACCACAGCAGACTGCCTTAACACTTACTATAGATCCATACTTGTAAATGCACATTATTTCTATCCCTGAAATACAAACAAACAACAAAATGTAAGAGCCAAAGAAAAAATATACAAAAATACAAAGGCATGTACATGTAAAGCAGGTTAATATCGTGAATAAAATACCCCCTATTGCAAAATATAATGATATTATAAGTTACTGTGGAGTTCCATGACCATATAAAAGCACGAGGCCAGAGGTCAAGTCATGGAACTCCGAGGTGACTTCTAATATCCTCATATTTTGCAACTGGGGTACTTTATTTATTATAATACACAAGTTTCAGTGAGTCATGTGACGGAAATGACATCACTAAGCTCCGATTATAACCAATGACATCACTAAGCACCGTTTATAAGGATGTCATTTATAGCATATTCATGGCTCTATATAAGCTATTAATAAGGGCAGCATGGTATCATAGTGGGTAGCACTCTTGCTAGGCAGAGCTGGAGTCTGAGTTCAAGTCTGGCATGGACAATAATTTTAGGGAGTTTGTATATACTCCCCATGTATGTGTGAGTTTCCTCTCGGTACTTCTCTCCCCACACTCCGTATACATATCAGCCTGATAAAACTGCCCCTTGTGTGTGTGTATGAAAGAAATAGGGAACTTAGATTGTAAGCTCCTCTGAGCTTACAATCAGAAGTAAATATTAAGATGAGTTATCAGCCATAGCTTTCTCATGTTGTTGAGCAAGAGGCAGTTGTGTGTGTGTACTAGTCCTGCAATAGCTGTTGAAGTCTCTAGTCTAGATACTCCGTGACATACAGTAAAAGCACAATCATGTTGGTTGGAATATAATCCATATATTGTACATATTTTAAAAAGCTATTTGTCTTTAGACTTAAAGACAATCATCATGGTTTGAAAATCAATGTAATATCACCCTTATATTTCTATTTGTGTCATAGACCTAAGGGTCCCATATGCCCAGCCTATAACTGCTTCTGATTTAACTATAACATCAAAAAATGAAAGTATTTTAAAGTAATAAAAATATAATGCAGTGTTGCCCTGCACTGGTAAAACTGCTGTGTTTGCTTAAGAAACACTACTATTGTTTATATAACAATATAATGCGTAGCAATGGGAGCAGCCATTCAAAGGAGAAAAGGCTCAGGTTACACAGCAGACAGCAGATAAGCTCTGTAGAACATAATGATTTCATCTGTTATCCACTATTTAACCTGAGCCATATAGCCTTTTTTCAGTTTCCACCATTGCTTGTTTATATGAACTATAGTAGTGTTTCTGAAGCAAACAGATCAGTTTTACCAGTGCAGGGCAACACTACATGATATTTTCATTACTTTAAAATATTTTCATTTTTTGGTGTTGCTGTTCCTTTAAGCAAACAGTTTACATGCTCAGGGCTTAATGTTAGTGGCACAGGTAAAGAAAAAGTTGAAACCCGAAATGATCACAAAGAAGGAGAGAATGTTATGGGATCGAACGTTGTTTCAGAGCTTCTTACCATAGGGATCAGCATCCACCAGGGTGAAGATGGGGATGTGAAAGGAATCCCACAGTTTCCGAGTGAGAAGCCTTGTGTTCAGATCCGGGACACCTTTTCCCTGGGCAAGGAAAGCAGAGGTGGAGTGTTATGATAATCGGCATATTGCCTTTATGGAGACAAGGATACAAGGGTATTTTATTGTCAATACAAACTATAAACACGGTACAGTGTACTGAAATTACATTTCACCAGAATAAAATAAAAAAAATGCAATTACAATTACAATAAATACACAACTTATGCACAGCTTTAATCTTTGTACTTTTATTATATGTGTGTGTGTAAAACTCCAGGGTACTTGTCACTTATATTGGGGATTGCAGGGCAGTTTCACAATGTGATTCAGGCTTCCAAACTCATTATATGTTTCATACAACATTAATTTTGAATAAAATTCTAATAAACTTTTTCTGCACTGATTTTCAAGTTCACATGATAGTTCATTGTGCAAAAAGGAACACTAACCAACTAGGAGCCTAATACGCCAATGACCTGGCTAATTGGGTGAGGGCTAGTTTATAAGGTTAATGCTATTGGCCACAGCCAAAATCTATTAATATCTGTTAGCCTGTCTCATTGGATACCCATCACTGAGCCCATATGTGCAACTAGGCCTAAGGCACAAGAAGCTGCTTTCTGGATGTGATTATTCTGGAGTTAAATGGCATCAATCAAAGACAGGTAAGTGCTTGCCAAACTCAATACTCAAAGACAAAAATGGGGCATTTGGCACAAGGGAGTGATAATTGGCTTAAAGCTACCTTCAAGATCTGTCTATGATGGACATAGTGCACCAAATACTGTTTTAATAAGGGGATTTTCAGCACCCACATTTATGCACAAATAACCAGAAACCATATTGATCCATTAGCCTAAAAACTAGGGATTGCCCAAATCCACTATTTTAGATTTGGGCCAACCCACAGATCCTTTGTGAAAGATTTGGCCAAATACTGAACCTAATCCGAACCCTAAATTTGCATATGCAAATCAGTAAGGGGGAGGGCAAACATTTTTTTACTGTTCTGTGACGAAAAGTCACATGATTTTAAGAATTTGGTTTGGCCAGGCACAAGGATTCGGCCGAATCTGAATCCTGCTCAAAATGGCCGAATCCTTTCTGGATTCGGTGCATCCCTACTAAAAACTGATCCATTGTGCAAGCAGTTTTCTGTTTGATGCATAATTCAGTACCAACCTAGCAGGCTACACGGTTTATTAAAAGAAAAACATTCTGCTGTAACTATTTCACATACATAGGAAGCACAATATTTGAGCCTTACTGTTATCAAGATGCAGGGGCCAGACCTAGAGCAGAAGTTGTCATCGAGAAGCCTTTGGAATGTTGCATCCTTTTCGATTATGAGGATGAATTTAGCTTGGGTACTCAGGTCTTTAAGGGCTAAGGTTGCAGGTCTGTGAAAGTGCACCCCCCCACCTCAATTCACATGATAATTAAAATATATAATCAAACAAACCATTCTATTTTAACCAGAGACAAAAAACACTGTGGAATGGATATTTACAAGCAGTAATTATTGAATTATCAGCTTCTACTTTCTACTATGCTCTATGTATGTGTATATGATCTACATTCTAACTCATGGTTGGGGCAACTTTGTGGTAAGATATGTGATTTACAGCACTGTGTTTAAAGGAGTTTAAAGGAGAAGGAAAGCTACCGAAGCAGTTTATTGTCAATAGATTAGCCACAATAGTCCAAGCTATAAGACTATATTTATTTGGCAGAATGCTTTACCATACCCGAGTAAACAGCTCTAAAATCTCTCTGTTTTTTTAGGATAGCAGCTGCCATGTTAGCTACTAAATTCACACTAAATTCAGTGTTTCTTTTGACAGAGGACTCAGAGATTAGTCGCCCATCGACAAATCTCCTCTTCTTTGGGGCGACTAATCTCCCAGAACTGCCTCCCGCCGGCTTGTAAATTACCGGCAGGGTGGCACTTCCAAAGTCGCCCTAGGTTTCCTTGCGAGGCAACTTCGGACGACTTCGGAAAAGGAAGCGCAACGATTGCCATCCCCCTGGCGATTTACATTATAGCTGGCGGGAGGCAGTTCGGGGAGATTATTCGCCCTGAAGAAGAGGACTAATCTCTCCGAATCTGAGCATGTGTCTGCCTTGAGGGTTTACTTGTGTATTTATATAGACCTTTCTGATAAAGCTTACTTAATTTTAGCCTTTCCTTCTGCTTTAAGTATGGTGCTGCCCTAGGCACCTGCCTAGGGTTGCCACCTTTTCTGGAAAAAAATACCGGCTTTCCTATATTTTTATGGTTTTTCCCTATAAATAACATTGGAATCAAGCAGGCCGGTAAAAATATAGGTGCCTAAGGACTACCCCCTTTAAGCTGATACTGTAGGCACTGGCATTCAGGTGCCTGCATAGTAAATATGGACCTGCTACAAGGCTGCCTTTATAAACTTTGGGGCCCCGTGCAAGTTTTTTATATGGTGTCCCCACAAGCGCACAGTACCAACATTTTTGGACAGTGTGTTTTTTGCTTTGAAGGCCAGTATCTTTTAGATAAGTGCTATTCAAGATTCTACATGCCAGTTATACACTATTGCACCATAGAGGAGTGGATTATTCTAACATCCAAGGTTTTCTAAAACTAAGAGGTCTGTGTAGATTTTGTGTATGTTGGAGAATATAAAAATCTCTTGGAGGGAGCCACATCCAGCCAATGGGTCTCCAGTTAGACAGTCCTGTTCAAGTTACTGCACTGTTTTGCAAGAGTTAATTCCAATGATTTATGTGTATCTGGGGAAAGAATGCTGGATATGCAGACACATTGTTATATAAATTGTGTTAACAGTAGCAACTTGAATGTTGTCAGTAATTATAAAGGGAAACACCAGTAGAATGTGTTTTTGTTCTTATCAAATAAACTAAATTGTTAAGCATGATTTCCCTTATGCTCAGCAATTCAATATGTGCAACTGAGAAGCTGAAACAAAAGGCTCTGACCAAGGTCATTGTGAAAGTGGCTGTTTGGCTTGGCACCGGGAACGACTTTTGGATGTTTTTGCTTCACGCCCCATTGAAGCGCTAAGACTTAAAGGATACTTCTGATTCCTTCGACATTTATTGGCACGAGGACGGCCTGTGATAACAAGGAAACTTTTCAGGTTTGAAGTGAAAACGTTACACCCCTCTCAAATATTCTGAGGTCATGCTGAAATGGAACACATACTTCTCATCCCTAAACCTTTGGCTCTACTGTGGCACAAACAGGAGGGTTTTTAAGAGAGATACTTGCAGTGAGATGGCATTTTATAAAAAAGACAAAACTTGAAAATGTTGTAATTTTGTAAGGGCACAAATTATGATTTTACAGATATAGGACCTGTCATCCAGAATGCTCGGGGCCTGAGTGGATGGATCTTTCTGTAATTTGGATCTTCATGCCTTAACTTTACTTGAACATCATGTAAACATTAAATAAACCCAATAGGCTGGGGTTACTTCCAAAAAGGATTAATTATATCTTAGTTGGGATCAAGTACAATGTACTGTTTTATTATTACAGCGAAAAAGGAAATCATTTTTAAAAATGTGGATTATTTGAATAAAATGGAGTCTATGGGGTAAATTTATCAAAGAGTGAAGTTCCGCCACTAGAGTGAAATTCCGCATGCTCACAATTCATTTCTATGGGATTTTGAAAGGCATATTTATCAATGGGTGAAAGTGAAAGTTCACCCTTTGATAAATACGCCTTTAAAAATCCCATAGAAATGAATGGGAAGTGGCGGAATTTCACTCTAGTGGCGGAACTTCACTATTAACTTCACTCTTTGATGAATATACCCCTATGATACCTGTATCATATTTCTACTTACGGAAGAGCTACCACCACAGTATACTTTGTTTCCATCTTCTGCTGTAAACCATAAATCGCCAGCCACACACCCTTTGGACGTAGAGAGCTAATGGGGAATGAGAACAGCAGTATTCACATTTTTTTTACTGTTTTGCACTGCTTATTATTTTGATGAAATCACTGATACTTCTCCGTTTGTGACATAAAATTAACCCTCGTTCAGGATGTTGATAGCAGTTTATATCTGTAGTAATAAGTCAAATCAACTGGACTTGCTGTGTTTTTCTTCAAGAAGTTTCACCAGTCATCTGACTGGCTTTCTCAATAAAGAAAAACACAGCAAGTCCAATTGATTGGACTTATTGCTAAAGATACAATATACCAAGACCTGGATAAATGACACTCTTCACAAACATGGCAGTTTATAGCCAGTGTCACTTTTATATAGAAATGCTGAAACAATGTTTGCATTCTCCTGAATGATATCGTGGAAATATGAAATGTAGCAGGTGCTTGTGCCACATAGCAATGAAGAGGCTGTGCTGGTAGCTACTTACTATGTGCAAATTGATTCTTGGGATTTTCAGCATGCAGGAAAGATCACTAATTATATTGTCCACAACCGTCTGGGAGCCATAAAGTTGCACATCATTGTAATATATATCTCTGGAGGGGACAAAACATCTTTCAGTTTACAGAAAGGAAATACATATTTTTTATATTTATTACCAAGCTACATTGTAAAATAAAGACCATTGTTATGTTTGACTTCATGTTTGTGTAATTAACTGTTCTTTCGCCAGCATGACTATGCAATATGTGCCATTGCCAAGGTGTGGAAATTTCTACCTCCCTGTGGACCAATGGGTCTTGAGAAAAAGTCCCTACTACAAAAAAATATATACCAATGGGGTAAAAATAAATAAAGCTGGCCCTAACCAAGTTTGGTTGCTTCTTTCTGACTAAAGGTTTTTTAAAAATCTCATGCCATCCCACTTATAAACAGGACTTTTACCTTTTTGTTGCATATGTATCACTCTGCACTAGTCTGTAGATCACTGACAGCACCTTAAGCATCAGGGCTGAAAGGAAGTTAGACAATAAATTAAAAGTGATAAGGCTAAAATAGAATGCACATGTTGCAAACTTAATTCAGGCATCCTAATCTCTGTCCTGTGCATTGGTCAATATGCCACGCTATGGATGAATCCTACATAGTCCCAATACTCCCCATTTATAATACATTCTAGTTCAGACACATTTACCAGGTCTAAAGTTTCTCAGGCAAAATTAACCAAGTTTGGTCTCCTTACCGAACTTTGGTGCAGACTTGGCACAGTCACTCCTTACTTTTCTGGTAGTACAATGTTTTGCCATCTGCAACCCCACTGTATGGTTAAACCTGCCAGGAAGCATACATAGTTATATAGTTATATTGGGTTGAAAAAAGTCCATTAAATTCAACCCCCTCCAAATGAAAGTTGTATTTAGCTTCTGTCCCAACACAAGGGCATATTTATATTTTGTGCAATATTGAGGCTAATCTCCCAAACATGTCCTGATGACAAAGGCAGAAACTAAATTCCTGGCTATCAATCAGCTGATCAGGGAATGGAATCAATTTTAAGAATAAAGACTGGCATCCAGCTTCCTTCAGTAAAACAGTGATGCAAGATTTATTTAGCATTTGTGTCCCACAGGCTGATACTCACTCTATGTTAGCCCAGTTCGACCTGTTGTCCAGGGTCAGAACAGGAGCTTCATTTCTAGACAGACTTTCCATTATTCCCTGGATTATACGTTCAATTGCAGCAAGAACCTGAGAACTGACACAATGCATAACACTTAAGCAGATGGTCGCAGACTGGCATTTAGAGGTTACAAGGGATGTCTCTGCAAGTAAATCTTCTCACAAGTTGCTGTGCTGAGTGTTCCTTGCATGATAATCATAAAGATCACCTCTGCCAACATAAATATAGACAAAAAGATGGGATCGATTTTATCTTGCCTGGTTATACTTTCCTGTGCTTCTTCTTGCACCCTAGAGCTTTGCTCCCCATTCTCTTGCAACTTCTGCAACAGAGATGCGCGATGTCGTTCTACACACTGGAAAAAGTCTGGGCTCAGCATAAGGTCCATTCCTAGAGCAAGAACAATGTCATCTTAAAGTGTAACCAGTGAACAGAAAATCCCCCCAGAGATGATTTATAGAGAGTATAATTACCAAAAAAGGAACCTACCCAGTGATCTAAAGATTACTTAGCAAGTGCACAAGGTTATTTTAAATGTAAACAACAAAACCAGGGTCCCCAAATTATCTAACAGGTTCCTTTACAAAAGGTAGTACTGTCATAAGTTAGAAAACCAGCCAAGATCTCATGGCTTAAAACTTCCCACATCAGTCAGTTAAACAAGCTAAAGAAGCTGCTTGAATGAGTAGTGAAACGTCTTCAATGATAACTCAGCAAGTCCAGTTGTTTTAGAATTACTTATACTAGATATACCATGACCTGGATGAATGAAAATCTTCATAGGCATGGCTTAAAAGTTGTAAAACACCTGTTCCAAAAGGTAATGCCTGCAATTCTACAAGTGTACAGCAGAGGGCACGCAGATGACAACCATTTCTGAACCAGTCAATGTTCTCCAGCTGTTCCTATGCAGCTTCCAAGTTGAACAGACTGGCAGTCACCTCCTGTCCTGTTTTATGGCCCCTTATTTTGGATTGCTGCATTTTACTGAAGGCAGGTATGTCTCAGTGTTTGCTGTGTTTACCAGAAAAGCATCCTCATATCTACAGATGTGTTACATTCTTGCATGAAAGTTGGCATAAGGTTAAAAAAAATATATATGTATATATGTTATAAAAAGTATTTTTAGATTCGTACAGTGAGTGTTGCTGAATAAGAATATTGACTAATTGATCAATATCACTCAAAATACTGATTGCTGATCTACTTGAAAGCCAAATGATTGGATCAGACATTGCATGGGCTAAAAGACCAACTCTGGGCTTCAGCAAGAAAAAATGATTTAGTCTGGGGAAGACTGTAGAGAACTTTATTTAAGGCTAAATATACTAGAGAACCTTCTACCAAATGCTTGAAGCCAACGGCAATTGGGAAGAAAAATACAGGTATAGGAAAAGCCGTTATTTTATAGAAAAGGTGTTAATCCAAGGTGAGATTCTCACTGCTGTGTGTGTATATATATATATATATATATATATATATATATATATATATATATATATATATATATATATATATATATATATATATATATATATAGAATATGTAAAGAAGAAGCAGCACTCGTCAATTGCAAAAAAGTGTATTAAAAGATCAGAGCATCACTCAAGGCTTGAGTGATGCTCTGATCTTTTAATACACTTTTTTGCAATTGACGAGTGCTGCTTCTTCTTTACATATTCTATTTGATGTGGGGATGTGACGGCGTCTCCTATTGGAGCGAGCACCGACCAACACAGCAAGTATACTTCTAAGAGTGCTGGGGCACCCATTGTATAATTTTCTATATATATATATATATATATATATATATATATATATATATATATACACACACACACACACGCAGAAATATGGGAACATTCTATTTTTGTAATTTTATGCAGGAATTTCATCTTTGAACCTCTTAGTACTTTTTCACAACAATGTGAAGGTGGGCAAAAACATGATAACTTCGCGATAACTTCACTGTAGGCAAATCCCCATTTGTTGTCCCACCACTTGGCATAGATCAGCGTGTATGGCGAGCGAGCCAAATGAATGGATTTGGAATTTCCATGTAAGTGCAGCTTTACACATGTCTAAAAGCTCTACCGTTCTTGGCTGCTGCTTTTTGGAAATAAACAAAGCAAGGCATGTCACGACTACCAGGGAAGTTTTTTTTTGCTATGCAAGAGCAGAATCGTTTTACATAAAAGAAAGTGGGTAGGGTTTAGGCAGGGATAATTATATCTATATTATATAAGCTTTTTGGGTATAAAGTCTTTTATATGTTAATGATTATGTTCCTTTAAGTTTCTTATAAAAAACACACACATGCAAAACACAGCTCAGCCTAAGAAAGTCTACTTTGGGCTGCAGATGCAATAAATCCTGGAGATTCCGCCTGAAATGGTATTCCGATTCCAGTGCCAAAAACGATTTTACCACCAGGATCCAGTCACTGAAGAGCTGTTTTGGCAAGGAGGAGCATCGAATATCTGTTCTAAGCTCACCTTCTCACGCAAACTGGCAGGGTTGCCTGGGAGCATCAGTGTGAAGGGAAGAGGAATTGCTCGTTATTGATAAATGTTCCTCTAATCTCTTTCCGACAGAGGCGGCTGAATTCCATTTGCATTAGATTTTCCTGGATTTTCTGCACATAAAATGTTTAAATGTGTATAGGACTGGAGTCAAACATTTCTCTGTAACCAAGGTGGCTTCTTTGTAAATGTGCGGTAAGGAAGGAAAGAATTAGCAGTGTAGGTAATGATGAGCACTAAGTAGTTAGGAGAACCGAAGTGTAAGCTTTTACGTACACAGGAGACCAAATAGCCCACCACAGGCCTAATAAATAGTAACTGTCTATGGTATCTTATAGTAGCCCCTCTAGCATTTGCAAGAATCTACAGATTACCAGTCCAGAGCTGTGTATGACTGATATTTTGAAAGTAGAAAATGTGTATATCACATTATTGCAGTGTACTTTCATACTGTACTGTCTAAGGCAAACAACATGACAGCTCTCATCTATATGTAGAAATACAGGTATGGGATCTGTTATCCGGAAACCCATTATCCAGAAAGCTCAGAATTATGGAAAGGCCGTCTCCCATTGACGCCATTTTATACAAATTATCAAATTTTTTTAAAATGATATCCTTTTTCTCTGTAATATTAAAACAGTACCATGTACTTGATCCAAACTAAGATATAATTAATCCTTATTGGAAGCAAAACCAGCCTATTGGGTTTATTTAATGTTTACATGATTTTTAAGTAGACTTATGGTATAAAGATGCAAATTATGGATCTGTTATCTGGAAACCCCCAGGTCTCGAGCAATCTGGATAACAGATCCCATACCTGTATACACACCATAAGCTAAATCCTCAAAGGGTACTGTTTAAAGGGATACTGTCATGGGAAAAAAAAATATTTTCAAAATGAATCAGTTAATAGTGCTGCTCCAGCAGAATTCTGCACTGAAATCCATTTCTCAAAAGAGCAAACAGATTTTTTTATATTCAATTTTGAAATCTGACATGGGGCTAGACATATTGTCAATTTCCCAGCTGCCCCATGTCATGTGACTTGTGCTTTGATAAACTTCAATCACTCTTTACTGCTGTACTGCAAGTTGGAGTGATTATCACCCCCCCCTTTCCCCCCCCAGCAGCCAAACAAAAGAACAATGGGAAGGTAACCAGATAACAGCTCCCTAACACAAGATAACAGCTGCCTGGTAGATCTAAGAACAACACTCAATCGTAAAAACCCATGTCCCACTGAGACTCCTTCAGTTACATTGAGAAGGAGAAACAGCAGCCTGCCAAAAAGCATTACTCTCCTGAAGTGCAGGCACAAGTCACATGACATGGGGCAGCTGGGAAATTGACAAAATGTCTAGCCCCATGTCAGATTTCAAAATTGAATATAAAAAAATCTGTTTGCTCTTTTGAGAAATGGATTCCAGTGCAGAATTCTGCTGGAGCAGCACTATTAACTGATTCATTTTGAAAAATTTTTTTTTTCCCATGACAGTATCCCTTTAAAGCTGTACATACATCTACCGACAAAATCATATGAAACAATGGGCCAGCACTCTATTCAGGGATCTTCTTAAAAGAGAAGCAAAGGCCTATTTAATTGGGGATGCCAAAAGTTAGGCACCCCCAAGTGATTATATATACTTACCTCACACTCCGGGCCGGTACTCCTATCAGGAGAAAACTGCACCGGCGCGGGGTTATTCCAGTGAACATCACGGAGAGATCAGCTTTCTTATTTCTTCAAATTTCTCGGGGCAGACACATGTAGAACGAAATAGCCGAGTTTGAACAAAGAAGAAGCCGGAAGCTGATCGCTTTGTGGTGCTTGCTGGAATAACCCCGGGCCGGTGCAGTTATATTTATATATCTAACTTTTTGCACCCCCAAGTAAATGGAGCCTTTCCTTCTCCTTTAACAGCACTGCCATAAGCTAGAAAATTAGGTTTTGGGATGAAAAAAAGGCAAGATACAAACTCTGGGACAGTGCATCAAATAGGAGGGATGAACAAAGGTAGCAGCTGCTATATATTACAGTTTTGATGTCTTCTTTGACTTTGTTGAGCTTCCACTGAATGTAGTTGCAGTTCATGCCAAAACAGGTCCTGAAAATTTTGCACAATTATTAACATTTATTTTTAATCCTTTCATCTCTTTTTTTAATTGAAGAGCCAGAGGTAAAATGGAAAGGAGTGGCTCAGCTAGAACATCTGGCAAGGCGCAAAATCCATTTTCATTGTTGGCTGAATAGGAAATATTGGATCAGTTTGCCCTTGTTCTGATTTACCGACCCATTACCATCTACAAAACATGACGGAGGGCCATCGACTGACAGATTTTTTCACTGTAATTAACCTCATCCAGCCTGAATTTGATGGCTCAATATGATGATCAGAGTCCTCAACACACACAGGGCAGTGGTCATCCAAAGCTGTCAACACAGTGTGACAATCCGGCTGCCAATATTTCAACACCTGGCACAATGCCACTCGAAATGTCTGCTATAAAAGCCTAAGCACTTGGATCAAGGCTGTTCCCTAATACTTTCTGTAATAGGAACCTCTCCAGTGTATTTCCGAAGCACTGGACCCAATCAGATAAATCAGACTCTCTAGAAACCTCAGGCAGTTTTCAAAGTTAATGGTCATTCTACAGAAATGACTTGTGCTGAAACCATTCACCCACAGTCTATTAAGTTTCTCAAATTGCCCCGAGCTTATGACCTTTTAAATTTCTAATTGGCCTTTTAAAAAGCACATATATTTATACATTTCTCCATAAGGAAATTGTCATTCATTGGCTTGGAGATCCCTGGTAATTTTTCCCATCTGAAACTTACATGAAGTAATCCTGAATTCGACAAGCCAGTTAAAAGGGACCAAGACTGTGGCTAGATATAAATTTCACTTGTCCTGACCTTGCAGCAGGGAATATAACCCTTTTGCTAGAATAGGGTCAGACATTGAGTGAAATTATTATTTTAACATTTCCAGTACATTATGGTAGCTGGCTCTCCTTAATGGTGATGGGCTCATGGCAGAAAAACTCAACCTTTGACTGTCAGCAAATGATGGGGACTTTTATATCAACAATATCTAAAGCTGGCCATGGACGCAAAGATCTCATTGTACGAATCGAGGATTCGTACAATTTTAGGACCGTGTGTGGAGAGTCCCGACATTTTTCGTCCGGCGGAGATCGGTCGTTTGGTCAATTGGACAGGTTAGAAAATTTCTTTCGCCTGCCGATAATATCTCTGCGTGTATTGCCGATCGTACGATTTTCAGTGGGAGACTGTCACTAGCTTTGTCTATCGTACGATTGCTGCCAGGGGCAGAACATCGGCTGATCTGTTCTTTAACTACTTTATTTGGTCGGAATGATAAGACTTTGATCCGAATGGTTAGTGGCAGCTTGGGAGATGGGAAAGTTTGATCGTACGATCGAATCTTTGCGTCTGTGGCCAGCTTAAGGCTAGAGCCAGATGATCTTTACAAAAGCAAATTCTCCATAAGCAGTGAATCTGCTACCCTGCTGCTCCCCTTGTCTTTCTAACTGTGGGCGAATTTCAACATGAAATGTCAAATGTCACCTTTCGGCTCCGAAATCCGACGCATTTGTCTGACCTGAGCAGAAACAATGCTTCCGGGTGCAGGCATAGTAGCAGATTCTCAGCCTGCGGTGAACGCAGGTTGAGGTCCGTCATCATCTGGCCAAAGCCTAAAGCTTCCACACTGGACAACCTAAATATAAAGTGTTCTTGGTGCTTGGTTATTGTACAAACTGTCTTTTTCAGTTCAAGCCTCGTTTGAGGTTTCAAATCATAACAAGGTTACTAGTGAATGAAACCATAGTCATAGTTCCAAAAATTTCTAGATGGACAAATGAGTTGGTCTTCTAGGAGCACAATGCAGGGGTTAGCTAATGGGCCTGTAGCAGGTTGTAGTATAAGTTGTTGAGCTCAGGTCACACTGCAGTTGATGTTCTTGGAATATTCATTCTGACAGACTGCACAGTACTTTGGTATTGTAGTTTGAAAGATAAGGAACAAGTAATATTAACTTTCACAACTTACCCATCGTTGTATGATTGTATCATGTGGTAATGCTCAATCAATGAAGGTAGTGGGTAAAAAAACATCTTATACAAACTGCCTGTTTTTTATGTATACTCCCATTGTTTCCCTTTTGTTCATAATGAGGCCAAGAAGTCTTGTGATGAAAGTAGTAATGTTTCCCTTTAGAAAACAAAAAATGTATCAAGTTTTCAGAAAAACCAATTTACTAAACCCTTCTGTGGGATCGAGGTGCCTGTAGATCAGTCTCCCACTGTGTGGATTTCTTTTCTAAAAGCAACAGCCCCGCTGTATCTGTGATTAGGAACTAGTTTTGGGTAAACGAGAAGAGCACACAGCTGGTTTCTGTTTGAGGCTGGATGGTAACATGTAATAAGGAAAGTAACAGCAGCTGAAAATAAATGCTGTCATCTGTTATTTTTTTCCCCTCTAACTGGAAAGTCAAGTGCTTGGCTGCTGTACAGAAATGATCAAAAGCTCTGTGCTGTCTTAGAGGAAAATTTTCATGGGCCCTAATGACCCGTAGCACAATACAGGGAAGCAGGGCTTGGATACTTCCACCTCCCCTGAGCAAATGGTTTTGGCCAATTTAGGTTTCCCAGGCTTGATTACGATTGGTCAATTCTATTAGGGCCTGGTGCAGAACTGATTTAAAAAGTTCAGGGCGGACATCTCATTGGGAATGTGCATGTAGGATGAGGAAGTCTAAGACATTTGGGGAGAAGTTTTAAGATGGGGTTCATAAGCTAGATGGCAGCTTTGTTTGTAAAAATTTGGAAGTGAGACCACAAAGGATGACAGGCTGTTAAAATGGCTCCTGTTACGATGGTAAAAATGGGTTTGCAGAATGCAGGAGTGAGGTTTGATTGCTTTGGGGGATGCAAAGCACTAGGGTGTCTGTTGTGGTGTAACTATAGAGGAAGCAGACCCCTCAGTCACCCCTCTGAAGATTTTTTGTAGGGGGGCCCGGCGCACTCTAGTTACTCCATTGGGTGTCTGCCTAAATACAGGGCTCTCTTGCACCTGACAGCACTGCAATCTGCAGTTCACATCTTAGTGCTCCAGTGGCTTTACCAGTTACAAGTAAGCCTATTATATTGCAGATATAACCATAATGCATCGCTAAGCATAGATGATAACTGTTAACATTATTACACACCTTTTCTAAATCTATATTGTACAGGATAATATATATATATGGGGACCACATGGGTTTAAATCGGTGCTACAACTAGAAGCCGGAAATTCAGCTGTGAAAAATAAAACAGCAGCTTGTTAAAGAAATGTTAATTTTTTGAGCTAAATAGGGAAAACAGGGAAACTGAATCCACTCCTTGTAAGGTAGATATTTCAATTACAAAAACCTGTTTTGCCTGTTTAGCTCAAGAAATAACTAAAACAATAGCCTTTTTTGTAATAAAAACAACTGACAAAAAGCATGCTCTGCACAAGCCCTATGCACTGAACTGACGTTAGACAGGTGGTATTCTGCCCCTTTAAATCAGTCAGTCACAACAGGAGAGCTTGGTTAACCGTTCCTGCTAAAATGTTTATGTCTACTCTGCTCCATTAAGGCTTTAGCACTTACAAGTGCCCCCTTTTTAAATGATAAGTGATCTAATGACAGGCAATGCTGCATGCTACCATGGGAATGTGTTGAGCAGTGATGGGGTCTGGTTCTGATCTATCAATGCACTTGCCATTGTATTTATAAATAAAGAGTGAATAACAACTAATAGTCATGATTAGATAAAAGGCACTATATCCATTTAGATTATAAAAAGAAAATATTATAAAAAGCAAGCCTTCAGACATTCCTAAAACAAAGGACCAATATCCATGAAGTGTTTCTCATACTGGTGTGTTTTGCCTTCTTTGATCCCTTTACACCTTGTGATACATACAAACTGAATGTGGGGTAAGTAGGCAGAGACTACCTGGAAACAGTAGATTATACAGTATAAGATTGCTGACAATGTCTGCCCCCCCGAATCTCTATGTATGATCTTAGGGTAGAAAAGTTGCAGACAAAAGTACAAATCATATAAAGACATGTATAAGAGAAGGGATGGAAGGCATTAGGGATGCAGCGAACCCAGGATTCGGTTCAGGATTCAGCCAAAATTGGCCTTTTTCAGCAGGATTCGGCCAAATTCACAATCCAGCACGCAAACAAGGACGTCACGTTTTTTTTTAGCAATTGGCTGCGCACGTGGTTGTCTTCCCCCCCTCATTTCCCTAATTTACATATGCAAATTAGGATTCAGATTCGGTTCAGCAATCAGATGAATCTTTCACAAAGTATACGGGATTTGGTTGAATTCTAAAATAGTGGATTCAGTGCATCCCTAGAACGAATACAAATAACACAGAGATTACTACCCTGAAGACAGTACAGTCTAATCCTGTTATGAGGGATTTAAAAAACATGCCAGTGATTTGCAGTTTAAATTGCACTCACGTGCAAGAGCAAACAAGGTAAGGCCTAATTTACCTTTAAGGAAAAAGGGGAAATACTGGCTAAAAAAGCTCAAATGCACACCAGAATCACCCACAGGGAGTAAGTGGGGGTCTCGTGAGGAAGGTCCCTTGAGGTCAAGGGGATCCAGTGATGCAAAAGGAAAAAAAAACAGGCAAGGCTTAACAAGACCTCATATTTCAAAGTGAACTCTAAAACTAGTAAGAAAGACATTGCACGGATGAGCGCCTTCACTTCACTGCCACAAGCCCATTAAATAAGACTGGGGCACTCTAGTCCCATCACGGGTCACTTGCCTGAGTCTCTTGTAACAGGGATGAGCCATTAAAAGCTTCACGACTGCTTTAAAAAGGAATTTTTTCCCAGGACTTTAAATGTTTTCTTTTCTCTTTAAAGGAAGGTCAATCCTTTGATATCCATTCAATTCCCAATCTGTCACTGATGTAAATTTCCCAATAGAACAAAAGCCCCCAAATACTCCCTGTATTTTAAGTTGCTGAGGTTGAAGTAAAATTAGGCAGTCAAAAACTCATACTATATGTAGGAAATGGGATCCTAATAAATAAATAAAACATTGTACTAGGGATGTACCCCCACTAGCTGCTTCTATAGTACATACGAGGGTCCTGGTAACAAAAAGACAGATGTAAAGCTAACATGCTCTTTTGAAAACAAAAATAGTGTATAAAAATAAAGGAATTAATCAGGTGAAGGGACCTAAAGCATTATAATAGCATAGATTTTTTGTTAAAAAAAATACAGGTTTATAAATAGCAGCATAATGTGCCATAGCCCTTAATTTTAGGCAAATGACACATTACCTGCTTTCTGTTCTTTACCCCTCCAAATGTTGTGCCTCTTTCCACCCCTCTTGTGCTTTTCATTCTTTGCCAATCTTTAACACAATCCTCCACCACTCTCCATCTCTCCCCATACCTCACTCCTTGTCATTCTGCTCTGCTTGCCCTTTTCAAAGCCTCCCTGAATGAAGGGCTTGTTAAGACTTAGCTGGCGAAACTGTTTACAGAAAAGATCATTAGGAACAGTTAAATCAGAACAAAAGGACGTTTGTTTCCATTGTCTACGCTGGTTTGATATTTCAGCTGGAAAAACGAACAGTAGACAATGTACGTCTTCCTATGGAATATGCACCATTATTACCAAGACTAACAGATTTCCCTAACACCCATCCATTTGCAATTCAATGAAAATCCCACATTTAAATGAGTTTCCTGAGTATTATTAACCTGTTGTGTGTTTCGTAGCACTGCCACTGTGCCTCTTGATTGTGGTACTGAGTATAGCAGGTGCAAAATGGCAGCCAAAGGAATAGAAAGGAGCCAGACAAGGTTTTTTGGGGGAAAGGTCATTTTTGCTCATTAAATAAAAACATTAGATACCTAATTCTATAGCTGGCCATAACATTACAATAAAGTTACTGTATTCAAAAATTTTCAGTTTATGTACAGTGGCCCTGCAAACGACATAATACGTTTTACTATGGATATTGTCAGTTTTTTTTATCAGAAGATTTACATCTTTTTTCTTTTAATATTGGTAAGTTTCAGATGAAGAAAAAAAGCTACTCTTTACTTTTTGCTGTTACAGTTGTTCAGTTGGGCCATTTATAGCAATGGGCAATTATTTGTTGCTTGTTTCTCACTAGAATTCTTAGGTAGAAGAACAGCTGGAGGGGACTTTTATACAGCCAGTCCCCATGTGACAGTGTGGTCTGCATCCTCTATAGCAGGGGTCCCCAACCTTTTTCACCCGTGATCAACATTCAGGTGTAAAAAGAGTTGGGGAGCAGCACAAGCATGAAAAATGTTCCTGGGTGGTGTAAAAAAAGTGCTGTGATTGACTATTGGTAGCCCCTTTGTGGACTGGCAGCCTACAGGAGTCTCTGTTTGGCAGTACACCTGGTTTTTATGCAACCAAAACTTGCCTCCAAGCTTGAAATTCAAAAATAAGCACCTGCTCTGAGGCCACTGAGAGCAACATCCAAGTGGTTGGGAGCAACTTGTTGCTCACAAGTTACTGGTTGGGGATCACTGCTGTATAGTTTCACTGATGCTCCAAAAATGATATTAGCTATGATTGAAATAGCTATTGAAAAGCAGGCATTGGCCCTGTTTTAGGTGCATCAACTTTGTACAATCAGATCCCTGTGCACACAGTAAGTATAATTCTGGCGATAGACGCAAAGATTCGATCGTACAAATCTTCATTTTGCACGATTTTCAGGGCGTGTGGAGTGTCCTGACATTTTTCTTGATATGGCGATCTCGGTTGTTCAGTTGATCGGACAGGTTAGAAAATTTCTGTCGGCTACCGATAATATCTCTGCATGTATTGCCGATCTGCCGATATCAGTGGGAGACTGTCACCAGTTTTGTCACATTACTTTCGTACGATTGCTGTCAGGGGCATAACATTGTCTGTTCTGTTCTTTTACTACTTTATTTGATCTGAATGGTTAATGGCAGGTCGGGAGATGGCAGCGAACGATCATTCGTCCGATATGAAGGTAAATCTACACGCCAGCTTGGGTCTACAGTAATGTTTACAATTATAACTGCAATAACTTGCCTACAACAAACGAAGCTGGTTTATTACTACAGGCCTAAATCAGCTTTATTCTTTACAACAGGTTTATTAGCAACAGGTGACTTACCAGGTACTCATGAGGACATTAGTGACTCACCTGTCCCAGTTTTTGGTCTATTATTCTTCTTTAGGTCTAGGTCTTACTGCAGAAATCTCACTAAACCCCTTCTTCCTGAAAGGGACATTAACACAGAATGTAAAAGAAGCATCACACAGTCCGGCAGATGTTGGTGAATTAGGACTGTCCCCTCCTATAAAAAAAACCCCACAGGGTTGTAGCCAGGCTTGGACTGTGGGTTCTGGCAAATGCCAGAGTGGCTGCTATAAGGTGCCATAGAAAGTCAGTATTAAGTGGGCTGGTGGAAGCTGTTCGGTCCTCTGTGTACCTGAAATGCCAGGGCCTATTCTCATTCTCAGCTGGCAGCCATCACAGATACTCATATTAAGTGCTGGGTGTGTAAAACACAATTAAAAAAATCTCCCCACACTAACGCATCAGCACAGACAAGTGTTAATGTCTAATATCAATTTATTTAGACTACAAGGTAACACAGAAGGCAGTATAGTCTGCAGCATGCAGCTTAATTAATTGCTCATGCAGGTTGATAATATGTTTCAATTGCAGCCCCAGAACTATTATATTTCCAATATTCCTCTCTTTGTGTATATTGTGTAATATTTTTCTATATAAGTCTTGAGACTGTTCGCTGGTTAATATCATTTCTGCCCATATGGACACATTAATGTCGCCCCTCTCACACACTTGACAGGAGGCACGGCTAATTAGTAATTAATTTATTTACATGCCACATCCTACTCTGGTTTGTATGGAGACATGGTGAATGGTTTTATTAAAACCCTGTCCACTTTTCAAAAGCTGACTGAGGAGGCCTTGTGTGAGAGTCAGAGCAGCAGGAACAAACTGGCACAAAGAGAAAGCTTTTCTGACCGAGAGTGGGAAAAAATGGTTCCACAAACTTGAGTAGCAAGATAGTGACCAAAAAGAGCCCAGCAACCTGTGAGTGATATGTCACAAACTGTTGCAGATACACTGAGAGAACCACATGCCTAATGGGATGAATTTACCTCACACAGAAGCACTGCTGTGGGAGGGCGGGGTTTAACTCTTGGTGCAGTGAGGGAGAGTGAGAGTGGGAAAAGATCCTCCTGTCACATGGTATGGGGAGGTGGGCGTGGCCAGGAATCCCTGTATTTATTGGGCAGTGTGAGGAAGCAGTCTCTGTGAGGGAGACTAGAAATTGGGGTGTACAGGGGAGGTATGAAAGACAGTCAGAGGCTGTAGTTATGCTTTTGACTGTCTGGGGAGGGCCATTAAGGGGGGAATGGAAATGTTGGGCATACTGGAATGGCTCGAGTGTGCCACATAGTAGTAGTGGGCCTCTTAGCAAGGTGCCAGTCTACAGTATGTAGTATGTCAGAAGTGAGGGGAATAATATTGTTGCCTCCCATTTCTAAAGATGGAAAGAAATACCAGAATAATATTAGATCTTCCTTTCTGTAGAGGATGGGCAATTACCCAACAGTTACCAGTTACCAGATCAGTTAAAATGATGCACAATAAGAAGGTCACCCTTGGTTTATATCTTCTCACCCCCATATGTAATAATAAGTGGAGAGTTTGCCCTGGTGCAGCAACCCTAGCAACTAACAAGTAAATGCAGTCTGCTGATTGGTTGCTAACAGTGAAGAGACCAGTAGCAAATTGTGCAACTTTTATTATAAGCCATGTCTGGAGTGAGAATCAATATAGGCCCTGGATTTTCAGTTACACAGAGGCCCAAACAGCCCACACAGAGGCCAAATAGCCCCCCCTGTCAGCTCAATAAATAATGACTATGTCTATGGCAACTTACAGCAGCCCCTCTGCATTTGCTGAACCCATAGATGTCAGTTCCAAGGCAGGCATAACCCTGTGGATCTTTCTAACTGGTCACCTGGAGTAATATGTTTAGTGTTGCTCGAGGTCAAGGTGCTATTGTACCTACAGGTGGAGCTACAGGTGTCACTGATGTTAATTTTAGGGAGCAAACTTCCGCTTCACACCCCGACTGGTCCCAACACTAAAGGGATAATTTACTGTAATCCTGGACCTGGACGCAAGTGCTACAGCAAGAATGGGCAAGAACGCGTGTCCATTTGTGCTCATTTAGAAAGTACTTGTGTGCTGGTCTGGCTGTGGTTTAAGATGGCCACAGACGCAAAGATCCGATCGTGCGAATCAATGTATGATCGGACTTTCCCATCTCCCGACCTGCCACTAACCATTCAGATCAAGTCTTACCATTCTGACCAAATAAAGTAGTTAAAGAACTGATCAGCTGATGTTCTGCCCCTGACAGCAATCGTATGATAGACAAAGCTAGTGACAGTCTCCCACTGAAAATCGTACGATCGGCAATACACGCAGATATATTACCTGCAGCCGACAGAAATTTTCTAACCTGTCCGATCGACCAAACGACCGATCTCCGCTGGACAAAAAATGTCAGGACTCTCCACACACGTTCCCGAAAATCGTACGAATCCTCGATTCGTACGATGAGATCTTTGCATCTATGGCCAGCTTTACACCCAGTGCCAGATAGGAAGTGCTGTGTTGGGTGCAGAGCATAGGATATCAGATGGGATTCTGAAAGATGTGCAAGTTAGGGGGCAGGAGAAGGGTTGCCTATGTGCCTCTCCCAGTTGCCCCTCATGAATACTGCACTTACAAATGTGGGTAGGGCTCAAATCTGCAAAAAATATGGTATGAACCCACCTTTTGCACTCTGCACACTGCCCTGCACTATTTAAATAACCCCTTTAGTCTCACTCATACTAAATCTGAACCCTTAAGGTACTAGCACACAGTGAGATTTGTTGGTTGCATTTAAATCTGTGCTACTTTGGGTGACAAATCTACCCAAAATGCTTTCCCACCGGCAATAAAGTAAATCACTAATTGGAAAACATATGAGGCACTTTGTTTTCAGAAATCACGCGAAGTTTCCTGGCGAGGCAATGTCCATGTTTTCCCATTGGTGATCAGGAGTGTTTCTGCCATGAGGCTAGAAGCTTGCCCCACCAGTTACCACTAGGGTTGCCACCGGTCAGTATTTTATCAGCCTGGTCGGTAAAAATGATTAATCCCAATGTTATTAATAGGGAATAAAGATAAATATATAGGAAGGTATTTTTTTATGGAAAAGGTGGCAACCCTAGTTACCACTCCCTGTAACTTTAAGAGCCTAATTTTCAGTTATTAAACAGGACATTCAGCTCTTCTAGTGCATAGAGCGCAATTGCACTAAGATGCATAATTTAGTTCTTTCTGTACCAAAATCTGTGATCTCTGAACTGATTTGATGGTCTTTTCTATGCAGGTATAGATTCACCATTGAAGAAAACTTGTTTTATCCCTAATCCCATATCATAGGAAGAGTTTTTTTGTCCAATACAAGCAAGTATACCAATTGTACATATTCGGGTGGATTTATTCTGCCGTGGTGCCTCAAAGCAGCTGTGCAGACAGGAGCAGCTGGGAATGCCATAGGCTTTTGTCTGCACAGGTGTTTCTGGGATTTCTTATAGAATTCTTTTATCCTGTCTGAATAGCAAATATTGTATTTACAGGAACAGATCAAACTCTTTCTATAGCCCTTATACTTTAGCTCATATTCTTTAAACTTGTAAACATTTAATAAACTTAGCATTCCTGTAGGGCTGTTGGGGCTTCAGAAACTGCTACAACTCCCTGCAATCCTCTGTAGCCGAAAAATGTTATCAAGCAGGAACGCAATGATGCCAAACTGATGTCACATGACCTAGCAGTCCTTCACTTCTCAGACAGAATTATGGGTAAATGGCAAGGCAGAACACAGACATCTGGAACATTCTCCGATATGAACCCTCAATTACGAAGATTCCGAGGAACCAGTTCAAATAAACCGGGGTGGGGTAATGGAAATAAATAGCCCTGTTTGAGCCCAAATCCAATAGTTAATTGGCTGCCTTTACTGACCCCAGCATAGAAACACAACCTAAAACTTCAACATGTTTTAATTAGCGGGTGCCCAGTGCAATAAAGATCAGCAGATATCCAAGCTCATGAAATTTCGCTGAGTCCTCACAAAAATGGTTCCCAGACCTTGCATGGAAATGATTTTGGGATATATTTCTTATTTATGGAGGTAGTAATGTAAAACCCCTCTTTTACTCATGCAAACTGATTTTGGAAACAATTGTTAAATTACTTCAAATGCAGGGCTCTGTGTGTGTTTTTTTTTTCAGATGAAGTTCATTTTAGTTAAAAGTCGGAATCAGAATCCAGAGCATATGGGGCTTGTGATGTTATCGGCCAACTGGAAGCCAGCCAGCCAGCCATCAGCTAAACAGCCAGATATGCAAATGACTTTGTATCCTTTAAATACAAAGCTGCTGAGTTTCCCAATTATTCTGGTAAATTCTGGATTCTTCACCTGCGTGTGATGTAACTGAAATCAGCATTTGGTTTCAGACTCCCAGCAGGGTGTTATGTACAGGAACAATGTTATACAGGGGACTTACAAACATACCATCAGCACTAATTACAACATTCTGTTTTTTTAAGGGCAATGAATGGGATTAACTAGGGTTTTTTTGCTCACTGTCTTTTCCATTTTTGTGTTTTGTGTTTTTAGTGAGATAAAAATTCAGTGGACAGGATGCCATTACCCACCTGTGTTTCATTAACTAAAGGGTAACTAAATGCTCTGAAAAATTCAGCTTCTTTAAGGCTGGGGACACACAGAGCCGAAATCAGCCTGCTGAAATCCGCAGGCCAATTTCAACGCCTACCACTAGCAGTATCCTCCTTCTTCATTGTGTTGGCTCTGGCACAAACACACTTAGTGGATTTCAGCATGAAATGCAAAGTCTCTCCCTTCTTTGCCGAAATCTGACAACTTCAACTCAGTTCTAAAATGCTGCCCACATGCTTTTAACCTTATAGGACAAGGAAATACGTTTTGGCAGTGAATTAGGATTTTGCAATTTTGGCCATACAGCTGGCCATACTCTTGAAGGTGCACTCATTTTGCAATTTTAGCTGATTTGGCCACCAACAAACTGTACCAAATTGTATTTGCAAACCTGCCTGGTGGTGGGCCTCTTACAATGTATGTCACCTTAAAGCTGACCATAAACCATGGGTCTCCAACCTTTTTTTAACCCATGAGCCACGTTTAAATGTAAAAAAAGTTGTAGAGCAATATAAGCATGCAATTTCCTGGGGATGCCAAATATAGGCTGTGATTGGGTATTTGGTAGCCCCTACGTGTACTGGCAACCAACAGGTGGATCTGTTTGGCAGTACACATGGCTTTTATGCAACTAAAGTTTGCCTTTAAGCCTGGAATTTAAAAATAGGCTCCTGCTTTGAGGCCACTGAGAGCAACATTCAAGGGTTGGAGAGCCACTGGTTGTAAATCTCTGCCGTAGATGCACAGATATAATCATACAAAAAGATTTGTCATTTGATTTTCATTCTCTGTTAGTGTGCTCTGAATAACTGTCATTGTCAATCGGTCATTTAGCGATCTGACAGTTTAATTTCTGTCTGATTATGATAATATCTTTGCATGTATTGCCTATCTGTCAATATCCATGGACTGTTTTGTGTAGCCGAGGATGAGTAGAGTATAACAGTGCTTTATTAGCAGACTCTTGCAGCCATTACACGACAGTAACTTTCAGGAAGTATGCACAGTATAAGTCTGGGCACAGTGACATCTACAGGCCATTTGTATAAACACCACAACTGTCACTGGGACATAACTTTTGTACGATTGTTGTCTGTCAATTAAATGGCCAGAACATCATCGAATTTGTTAGAATTCCTACTTTAATTGTGCAGATTAAATCTGAATGTTAGATTTCGGTTGTGGCATTAATACGTATGATCGATATCCGAACATTTGCCGTACGTCAAATAAAATCGGAATGTATATGGCCAGCTTAACTGTAGCCTTCCTAATAAGCAAAACACACCCATATACCTTTGCCTAAATTAGTTATTGCAGCCAGTCATTAAAGTAAATGAAAATGAAGGATAATGGGCCAAAATTACCTTGTCTCACAATGACTTTAATAGGAACCATTTGAAAGACATAGAACCGGAACTTTTAACCTGAAAATGCTTGTTTTGCCACTTTTTGGGTGTTTCCTTTCTGGGTAGTAAGAACACCAGGAAGAAATTTCTGAAGTTTTTAACCTTGTACTTTTGCACAATATGTGTTTGCATTAATATTTGTTTAAAATAATTCTGAAAAGAACAACCAATAAATGCAAACCATGAGTTCTTCTGGATATTGTTCTGTAGGGACATCTTAACTTTTTTAAAATAGCTGTAATTTTGATGCTGCTCACTGAAACTGTATTTGCTCAAATCAGGCAACAACATAGCAAGGTAATCACGTTTTTGTACCCAGAGGGACAAAATTGACACTTAATTAAGGTTTTTAAAGTCTCTGACAATATCTAAAAACATCTGAAAACTGGACTGTCTAGTTCAAAACCAGACAGGTGGCAATCCTGGTGTACGCTACACATATGCCATTATTCATATATGGTTTACCTGTTTGTTTGTTAGCCTTTGCATTATTATTCTGGAAATACATTGTTTATTTTCATACTATGATGAGACTGATTTTTATTTTTTGTTCAAATTAATGCATTTCAGATTCACAATAAAGAAATCCACTTTGATTACACTAGTGGGATTTTTGTGATAGGTCACTTAAAACAACCTTTACCAGACTAAATACAGGTGGGGTGATTTATTCTGTGTTCTAGGTCCTGTGCATTCAAAGATGTGTCTACTGCATATTAACGGGTTTATTTATTAAAGTCCGAATGCCAAAAACTCGAAAAATTCAAGTTTTTTAGTGGAAAAAAAAACTAGAATTTTTCGTGATTTATTATACTCCCAGGCTGCTAAAAGTCAGATTCCGAATAGCTCCAAGCTGCTGGGTTCCTGTTGAAGTCAATTGCAAAGGTCCCATTTCAAATTTGAAGATATCATGGTCTGTGGTGAGTTTCAGCCAAATATCCCCAAATATCGGGTTTTGGGTGTAAAACCCAAAAAATCCAAATTTTTTCCAAATTCTGTAATTTTAGTTTTGTCTGACTTTTTTTACTTAAAAAATCAGAAAAAATGGATTTTGATAATTAACTCCCTAAATGTAAGGTAATGTGATCCTTGAACGTGGACTAATCTCCAACATGATAATTGGGTGTAACATTCAGTGGCGTAACTACCGGGGGAGCAGGGGGTGCGATTGGGCCAGGGCCCGCACCCCCTCAGGGCCCCCCCGGCAGCTAATGCGCCGCGATTCCCGGTCGTTTCCGGGTGTACGGAGGGGGGCGGGGGGCCCGGCAGCGCGTCCTGTGCCAGGGCCCGCCCCCTCTCTAGTTACGTCACTGGTAACATTTATACATTTCATACATTAGATAATTGTGATTACTTTACTTTTATATAAAAACAACAGACATACATGTAATTAGGTTCCTTTCAAACCTTCATTACTAAGTAGACAATGGTAGGAACATTTTCAAATTATTTTAAAGTATTCTGCAGTTCTCTGGTTTGACATTTTAAGGTTTATTTTTTGGGTCCCACTTCCCCTAGCAGCCTGGCAGTGACTTAAATGCCACACTACAAAATGAATACCAGAGGGCCTAAATGGAATGAAAAGTACTGTAGTAATAATAACAAACAAAAATGTAGCAGGACAGTTAGCCGTGAAGTAGTTAAGGAAATTCATCTTAGCTTGCAATTTAAATTCCAGGTTGAAGAGAGATATAACATAAAAGTAAACAGGTAGGGGATCCATATCCAGAAACCGCTATCCATAAAGCTCAGAAATAGGGCAATGCCATTTTATATAGTCTCCTAATTAAACAAACATTTTACCTCTAAGGGGCCGATTTACTAACAATCGAATTTCATTTTTTTTTTATGAATCTCTAAAAAAAGTGTCGTGTTCCTATTTTTTTTTAAAAGTTCTAAAAATGATAGATTTATTAAGTTAAAAAACACGAAAACCTCTGATACAAAACTTTACCAGGTAAAAATTGTTGAGGTCCTATAGAAGGAGCTGATCCTATTGGACCATTTTAAATCAATTAGAGGTATTCGGATTTTTTAAACATCGCTCAGCATTATTTTCCGTTCTTTTTTTTATTCAGATCTTTTAATAAATGTCATGACATTCGTGGTTTTAGAATGAGTTTAGTCATGGTTTTACAAACCTCTAAAACCACTAAAATTCGACCTATGATAAATAGGCCTCTTAGCTTTTTCTCTATAAAAATAAGACACTGTCATATACAGGTATGGGATCTGTTATCTCAAATGCTTGGGACCTTGTTTTTTCTTCTCCTAAAAATATTTAAACATTACATACAATAAGGTTGTTTTCCCACCAATATGTTTTATGCTAGCTTAGTTATTATCCGGTGCAAGGTACTGTTTTATTATTACAGAGCTCAGAAGGAATGGGTGAATTTGACCCATTTCGCTTTGCCGAAAATTCGCCGACGCCCATTAAAGTCTATGAGTGTCAATTTTTTTTGACGTGCGATGGCATTCAAGTCTATGGGTGTTAATTCCGCTGCGAAACAAGGCAAAAAAATTCGCCCATCCCTACTCAGAACTCCATTTTCGCATGCTGCATGGGATTTACAAAGGTACTTGCACCTACAGATGCTCCTTAACACACTGAGAGCCAGTGGGCCAGTTCAGCCTGTTATGATGAATTATACGCAGTTTTGTGCAAAGTGCAAATTACAGGGCTCAAGGATGTCATTGCATGGGAACCTTGAAATTTATAATTGTATTGAGAAGGTGTAATTTTCATGCTGCACATACCAATACCTGAATGTCCTGCAAATTGTGGGCACCCACTTTTATGCTGAAATTTAGGCTGTGCAGTAGTCACGGACAAAAATCACCTGTATTCATTTCTAGGGCGGTTGACTTTTCTGCCGTAACCAAGATGAATAGGAGGCTTAAGGGCAAAAGCAATGTTTTTAAAAAGATGCTGCTGGAGCTGTATTAAGATTATTCAGACCTGTTATAAAAATTAATGAACGGTTCTTGTATGGTTTAAGATCATGTCAATTTTGTAAATAGTAGCTACTAAGTTGTTCCCAACCCATGTTCTTTTGCGAATTGACCATTATTAGGGAGTTTCCATAGCAGACTCTTCTGGACATTGTATTCTTTCCCAAAGACTAAAAAAAAAGATTTCCAAGACAGCATATTATCTCTTTCCAGTACAGATCTGTTAACTATCTCCCCTTTGTCAGGTTTGCAGGAATGCTGCATTAACAGACCTTATCAGCTGTGTAGCAGATAAAAGCGTGCTACCTCACAGACAGGAACTTGGAGATTCCGGCTAGGTCTGTGTTCTGTCTGTAAAGTTAGTAATAATCTTAGCAGGGGGTGGGGGTGATAAAATTGGGACATTTGGAGCTGGACTTATACCAGCAGCCAATATTAGTTCCTATGATTAACCTTCCTTTTCCCTGATATTGCGTGTGATAAGTTATTTTCTCTTTTTAAATTTCGGTTAGCCATATCTTTTGTACAGTTTTATCTGAGCCAAGTTGGGTCAGACAGCTTAGCAGATATCCACCACCTTCTGGGCAGTTTTGACTCCTTTTGGGTCACAATTGATGTTTCATCTGCCAGTTCACCTTGGAATACCCCATAAACTAAAGCCACAGGCTTTTAATGCACAGAAAAAAAGATTATCTTAAATATCTTAGTTAGTACGGAATAATAAAAAGGAAATGTAAATACAGTTCAATTGTGATAATAATGAAGAGTGATATACAGTTTCATTACAAGCTAGGTACAGTAGAAGATGTAACTATTTATAATAGGTATTAACGTCTTAGTTGTTACAAGTTGTTGCTTCTTTTTAACAGACCTGCTCACTTTCTGAGTTTGGGTGTATTTAGAGTCTGTATATTGATTTTACATTTTACATTACAGTAAATGGCTACTTATTTTGAATCCACAGAAGGCTTATAAGTTGTATAAGCTTTGTATTGACCAACAGTTACACGTTTTCATCACTGAGAAGCTTAGATGGAATTCCACAACTTAAATATGACTCCATATTCTATTGAGACCCTGCAGAGAAAAAAAACAAGGCATTTCAGAGGTATATACTAATATATTATTAATGCTTATCCTGTATCATTACCCCATTTCCTATAAGCAGTCATTCTGGTTTTCAAACATCAATTCCAGAGTAGACAAACTGGATTTTAATGTCAGAATGTGCATATAGGAATATCAACAATAACATCTGTATGTTTCACAGATCATCTAGTAGCAAGCTTCAATACTAGCGTAAGCGCTAAATGAATTTCTTGGACTCGATTTCAGTATACTGAAGGATGTCAGTCCACAGGATTAGGGGTATGCTCTATTATACAAAAGGAGATCTTTGTAATGCTGAGAGCCATTGGAATGGAAAGGAGGCGCCCCGGTGCTGGAGGAAACTTAGAATTTGATGGAGCGATAAGAAGTGCTTGGCTCATCCAGTTTCAGTATTTTTCCATCAATTTAAAAAATTCAGATATGGAATAGATTTTTAACCAAGCTTAGCTGCAAAATATAGACTGTGAGTAATGTGTACTTGCAAAATGACAGTTTTATGAAGCTGGGTTTTCTTCCCAGGATTCCTTCTGCTTTGCATAACATTGAGTAGAGGATCTCCTCACCCCAAAAGGTTTTCATAAACATTGTAGATAAAAAGCAGCACTTCCATCATCATCACTTTTTTAAAGGAGAACAATAGTTGAAAACCTTTCATTCAAAACTTCCCACATTTTTTAATTCAAACCTTAAGTTAATAGGCCATGTAACATTTATAATTTTACTGCATTTAGCAAAGCTAAAAACATTTTTCATGGAGTACCCTATGGGCCAAAGCTCCCCTCTCCTGGGTTTTATGCATAATTATGGTATTTTTGGCATTGTACAGGTCTCAACTACAGAAGCGTTTTGCTTTATTGGGGATCATCAGTGCAAAGCAGGGTTTTTCTGATCTGTGCTTTAAAACCTAGTGGTTTTAGCTTATCGGATATTCCATGAAAATGTAAATTTTAGGAGTAAACCTGTTCATGTGAAAACTCAAATGTGATAAATGTCAGGAAATGTTTCTTTGACAATTGTGCATGATTTCCATAGACGTTTATGCAAAAGCAACTTGAGAATTTTCAACAACTTGAGTTAGTGGGGTGGTAGAGAGATCCATTCAAACAGAAGCAGTTGTGTCCATTGGTAAGAATGGAACATGCCAACGTTAAGCTTCTAAATTTGTTTTAAAATAGCGCCAAGGCAGAAATCACGAGAAAAACAGATAAACGCTAGAGAAAATGGTTTTTTTTCATCATAGTTTAACTAACATTAAGGGGGTTATTTATCAAAATCCAAAAATATCTAACAATCTTCTAAAAACGACTCCGACCATTGGAGGAAACTCGATAAAATCTTGGAAAAATCAGAATACCGCAACTTTTGGGATTTGCAACTGAAAACGTGAACTTTTTCGGATTTGATGCCTGAAAACCAATTTTGATAAATAACCCCCTTAATGTTAGTTAAATTATGATGAAAAAAAATCTTCAGATTATTGCACAAAACCCATCGCAGAGCAGGATATCTTCGGGACGTCTCCAATTGACTTCTACATGAACTCGGCAGATCTGAGTTGGAGTACTTTTTTATTCAGTTTAATAAATCCCAAAAAATTTGAGGTTTTTCTTCCATGAAAAAATCAAGACTTAAATAAAAAAAAAAAACCCTGATTTCAAACTTTAATAAATCGTCCCTCAAGTGTTCAGCAGCAGTGTGGTTAGTGACCTGCAAAAGGTGGTGCAATGTAGATGAACTAAATGCTGCATCTGCTGCGTCTCTGGTTGTAAATGAATAGTTGTTAATAATATTAGTGTTCCGCAAATGTATTTTTTTTATATATATTTGGATGGGAAGACAAGTAATACACAAGGAAGACTCGGCACAGAAGCACCTGTAGCGCCACTCTTGCTCAGGACAGACTTACCTGCTGGGCATTCTGATTCTGTGATTGGCTGTTTGCAAAAGTGAATCGTAAGCGGTGAAGCGTCATGTTAAACTTTGCTTTGCGTCTATATTGAGCTCTCTGCAGGAGAAAAAAATATACTTTGTATGGGAGACAAATTTAGCTTTATGGTTTTGAATTATTTGCTCTCTTAAAATGTGGTTTTGAAATTATGGCCAGTCACCACTGATACATTCCTCTATAAATAATAAGAAAACAGCAGTAATAGCACTTTTTACACTGTGGTGTGCAAACCATCCAAAACCACTATGCAATACTATTCTTCAGCAACTTTTCATCGCCTCTATTTGTCTATTGTGGAGCACTATCCTTAACCCTTTGAGTGCTATAGTTGTATAATCTACATTACCACTATGCCAATGTTGATGTTTCTGTGTTTCTGTAGCATCTTATTTCGAAACAACGTTGGTCCTGTGTTTGTTTTTTTTTGTTTGTGTTGGTTTAAGAAATAAACATTTATTGTGCAATGATTCTAACAAGAATGATGTCATTTCCCAAGTTATCGTGTATGGGCACATTTACAACAAAATAAATTTGGGATGTGGGCTGCTTTTGAAAGTTCCTGTTCTATTTAGTGGTTTGGGTGTCATTGTAGCTTACCTGCCTCTGCCCACTAGAAAGTTTGCAGCAGTATAAATGTTCATCAATATCTGACATTATTACCCTAATATGTGTATTAATAGCACAAGCTAAACTGGCCCAGAATGAATGGGATGAATAATGTAAGATCTGCCTGAATTTGACCATACAGTAGATATATCTTTCAAATCCTATTAAGATAAGGAAGTGTATCATGTATGCCGTCAAGGCTTGCGTTCCAATTGCACTTTGCCCTAAAGCTGGCCATTAACTCAAAGATCCCATCATTCAAATCCTCGAACGATCGGACTTCCCCATCTCACGAACTGCCACTAACCTTCAGTTTAAAATAAAGTAGTAAAAGAACAGCCAATGTTCTTACGAAAATTTATGTCCGACAAAGCTGGTAACAGTCTCCCACTGAAAATTGTGCGATCGGCAATACATGCAGAGATATTATCGGCAGCCGACAGAAATATTTTATCCTGGCCAATCGTCTCCATGGAATGAAAAATGTCGGGACTCTCCACACACAATCAGAAAATCGTACGAATCTAGGATTCGTACGATTGGATGTTTGCGTCTATGGCCAGCTTAAAGGTGGTCATAGACGCACCGATAATATTGTATAAAGCAAATTTTCATACGATATTCGTTGCGTGTATGGTGGTAGACGAGCTAATTGATATTGGAAGAAGACTTGGACTCGGCTTGTCAATCGGGCTGGCTAGAAAATTTTAATTGGGTGCCTTTGAAGGCACCCGAACATTTGCAAATGTTAGTGCAGAATTGATACAGGTAAAATTCTATTGTTCTTATCAATATATCTGATGATTTTGCTCTACACGTGTGTATTGAAACAAACGAGATCTTTTCTAGGAAAGATCGTAATTGTAATGTGTATAGCCATCTTTAATGTCATAAATTACTGTTTACCAGGTAGGGTTGCCAGCTGGCCGGTAAAAATGATGCTTGATGCCAATGTTATTAATAGGAAAAAAAGATAAATATATAGGTATTTTTTTCCAGAAAAGGTGGCAACCAGAATACCTGGGGTTTATATTTGTTTATATTTGTTTATATTTGTTTTAACTGTCATTTATTCCTCATATTAAGATTGCAAGCTCTCCATGCAAGCATTGGAGGACAGGGCCAGGTTTGACCACTGAACTACCAGTACAGAGCTGTGTGCATTATTAGCATCCCTCCGGGTTTATAGAATGTCTCAAAAAGCCTTCCCTATCAGAGGAAAGGAAACTAGCCATATATATGCTTGTGCCCTCCAGTTGAAATGATAATGAGACGCAGACAGTCCTTAATCTGTTTACTTTCAATTACCAAATAGACAGTGGCCCACCCTTGTCTGTAGTCTTGCAAACATCCTGAAAGCAACCTGATGGGATTCACGGTGCGGTTATTTCTTTCTCTCTGTTTATGCCCTCCTTCTTACTGCCTGCTCCTCCCACCACATTCAGTCTCCTGCTGGCTCCGTCTGCCTTCACAAGCCACTTAGACTTTGCTAGTGAGACAGAGAGGACAGATCAGACTCTACAGGGCAGAAAACACAAGGATTAATCTATATATATATCTGTCTTCCTTTGTACTGTGGCATTCTACAAACTCTTACAATGACTGGGTTCAGCTGATGCAGAGGAAGCCTCCAGCTGTCTTAAGTTAGGGAGAACTTTAGCTGAGAGTTGGATGCACTGGTTTGATTTAATGCTCATTTATTGATGGTCTCCCCTTTGGAGAGAAGGGCAGGTGCTGTAGGTTTTGCCGTACAGATCCAGGGGAAATGAATGTTCTGCAAAAGAACAAAACAGGTTCTGTTCTCCTTTGGACATACTTCTTGTGGAGGATCATCCTGGCTGACTTCACCTTGGACAATGAGGTGCACTCTAGCTTTATCCAAAGGAGGTTGCGAGGCCAGGAGCGCAGGGAGATGCAGAGAGAGATTTTGTCCATCCTGGGGCTGCCGCACAGACCCAGACCCCATTTGTATGGAAAGCAAAATTCTGCCCCTATGTTTATGCTGGATTTGTACAATGCTATGACAGTGGAAGAAGAGGAAGCTGAAGGCTTCTCTTATCCATACAAGCCCATCTTTACCACCCAGGGGCCACCGCTGGCCACCCAACAGGACAGCAACTTCCTCAATGACGCTGACATGGTTATGAGTTTCGTTAATCTAGGTGAGTACTTTTATGCCTTACCTCTTGCCTGGATATTGCTGAACTATTTGTTCCAGGTTTCGTATATATACCTTGTCACATTGGTTCATCTGGTCACAAAGGGTTAAAGCATTTTTTTGTTGGCAGGAGTTTATTGTACCACAGTTTCGGTAACATTTCCCAAGACTTACTAGTTCAAATAATATCCTCTAGGACAGAATTCTAGCATCGCTCCAAATTAGATTGTAAGCTCTTTTCATTTACCCATGTGTGTTTACTTTCTTTGCTAATTAGCAATGCAGGAGTCATATTTGGCCACAGCACTTTGTTTGCAGTTTGTTTGGAGTGCCTTGCAGGGTATATTCTCAGGTGGAATGGTCTAGCTGCCTGTTACATCCGAGCAATTTCTTGGGATTGTACATGATCCGACAGGTCTCCACACTTCTTTTGAAGTAGCAATTACTGTACAGAATAAGAAGAGAGCAGGAAATTCTGAGCCCAGCAGAGTTCAAAGCAGAACACTCAGTGATTCACACTACGAAAATGAGCACAAATGGACTAGAGCCCTATTAGAGAGCTTAATAACATCCTTCAAACTGCATTGCTGCACCTCCCTTTTACTGCTTGTGTCTTTTATGCAAGGGATTCTCTAATGCGCCTTTTCAAGGAAGATGCATAATGTAACTAGTTTACTGAAAGCTTTGTGCATACACGGAACAGTCTCCCAGCATGGGGTTGTGCAAAGTGTTTTATTAATGGGACAGAAAAACAGATACCGGTTTTGAAGGGTTGAAGTGATAAAATCTCAAGTTACATAGGTAGGCAATTTTCAGACAGGCTGTGAGTAATGCAGTTTTGCAATATTACAATTCTTCTCCTAGAATGTTATGCCTGATTCAGATTTCCTCTTTTCTATAGATCAATAGAAAACCAAAATTTTGCTATCAAATGATTGTTAGGTTGTTGAGTTTTTATTGTAACGAGCAGGAAATAAACAACTGGTGTCATGTAAACAGTGTTGTAATATTTTGCCTGTTGTTGTTGTAAAATCCCCTCGTAGCACGAACAACCTTTCCAAGCAATCTAGAAGACAGGCATGGGAACACATCTGAGCTCTTGAGAAGACTACTAAGGCCAGAATTTCTGGTTGGGGTAAAGATAACTTCTTGTAAGGGTGGTGGCACACGTGGCGATTCTGGGGAGATTAGTAGCCCAGCGATAAATCTCCTCTTCTTCGTGAATCGCCAGCAGGATGGCACTCCTTGGTTTTCCGAAGTCGACCAAAGTTTCCTTGTGATGCGACTTCGGAAAATCGATATGAGTGCCATCCTGCTGGCGATTCACATTCTTGCCAGTGGGAAGGCATTTTGTCGAGATTAGTCGCCTGAAGAAGAGGATATTTGTCGATGGAGGCTTATCTCCCCAGAATCTCCACGTGTGCCACCACCCTAAAGGGATATCATCCCACCCCCCTAAAAAATAATAGTTATACAATACTGATAGTATAGACATTGCGATGAAATAGTAAGCACTCATCTGTGTACTGGGAAAACCTTTCTATAGCTCCATTGTTTTTCCTTTGTGAACTTGGATAATTAGACTGTCAGCAGTAAGTTGGAGGAACAACAGTCAGAGAAATAATGTTTTACCCATATTTCAAGCAGGTGTCTCGTCTTTGTATTTTACATTTTAATATTTTGCATCTATAATGGTTCAAACAATTAAACCAGAAGCCTAAGTTAAGCTTAAGATTAAAATGGGGTGACACAAAGTTAAGATGACATACACAAATACATGTGCTGATTTGCCGAGGTCGCCAAACAAGTACATCTTTGCCAAACATGTGCAGGGAGAAAGTAGGCTGATCCGATCATCTGCCTAGGCGCCAGTTAGATTCTAACACACATCTATTGAGATCTGTTGGGAAAGGACCACACCAATGGGCAATGTGGTTCTTCTTCAAAGGGATTTTCAAACTTTCTGGGTAGATATCTGCCTTATTGAAGACCAGGTATCTTTTGCGCAGGCCTACATTGAGGCCCCATAAATGGCTAGAGTATCTGGTAGATATAGAAGTTTAAAAGAAAACAGTGGGAAAATATCAGAATGGAAAAAGTTTTCATACTCATGACATTTGGGCTTTGTTTGTGAAGTGCATTTGGGCTTTGTTTGTGATGCGCAGGGAAGGAAGTACTAAGGAGCACAACGTTGTGCCTCTTAGAGCTCATACTCATTCCATGTTCTGGATGCCATTGGATGCCCATAGTCTGGACCTTCTACTCCTTCTACTCTGGAAATAGACCAAGATGCACTACTGTTCATAATAGAGCCTAAATGTCAAAAAAATAGTGCAGTTAGAAAAAATTAGTTAAGTTTATAAAAAAGCTTTATAGTCTAGCGATGCCAATCTGGAGGTCTATGGGCCAGATACTGTATGACCCTTCAATAGATTTTTATTGAACAAGCCTGCTCAAGATCTCCATAGACCTCTTTGCAGGAATAATTTGGCTCCAAAACATATAAAACAGCGCATAAAAATGTCCCATGGCATGAAAAACCTTGGCTAGTACTGGTCTAGGGTTAAGAGTATAGACTTTTGTACTTGCATGGACAGTGTATTTCTTCATACGACTCATATGTCTTGCTTTATGGCAGGGATTGTATGGCAGTTTCCTAAGTGCCTCTTGGTCAGGACAGGCCATTGTCAAAAATAGGTCTTTAAAAAAAATGCCATCACACAATAGGGTTCTTGGGAGAAAATAGCAAAAAATGTGTAAAGAGGGCCAAAGATGGTTTTCTTCATTCCAGTGCTAAGAATACACCAATAGCAGCAACTTCCTTTAGTGATAGATTTATTTATATGATGTTTTGAGAATTGTGGAAAAAAAAAATTCTACCCTACAGATACATTTCAACCTACTGCATGATATAGGGTAAGTGCAGACTACCCGCAAGCTATACTCTTGTGAAATAATTGCCTTATTCTAAATCGCTAAGGCAGATCAGCTTATCGTGCTCCCTCTTTCAACAACCAGGCATTTAGGGAAGCCTGTAATCTCTAAGTTATGGAAAAGGAGGTGGTAACAGGGCTCACAATTATTTTTAAACTTGAGACAAGAAATGCAGTGGTGGTACACTTGGTGTACCAGTAAAAACACACAATACATTGAATGGGTACAGGAAGAATGGACTGTGTTAGGAATGTTAAAAAGTACGTGAAATTGTTGTAATTTTCTGTTGTGGTGGGGTCTAATAAAAGGAATCCAAAACGCATGGCATATATCTAAAAGCCTTAAACAGAATCCCAATTAAACATCAAATTGGCAGACTAGATGGGGCAACTGGTTCATTTCTGCTGTCAAAATATATTTGTCTATTTCAGTATAAATAAGTGTACTACTTTCCAAACACCAAGAGAGAAAACACAGAAATTGCAAATGATATGAGAAAACATAGTTGTCTATCCAAAAATTCTCATAACATGGTCATCAAAAAATGTATTGGATCACTTCTTCCTCCACCCACATGAGGTTTGAAAAGGACAATAACAATAAAGGCGTTATTTATCAAAGGTCGAGTTTGTGAGGTTTTTTTTCTACCTCCAATAAACTCACAACTCGAATGTTTGCTTATTTATGAAAAAACCCCAATGTAAAAAACCCGGTTGAATGCAATCGGGGAAAAAAACTTGAATACTTAGATTTTATCGAGTTTTAGGCTAAAAAACATGACTACTCAAATTTATTGGGTTTTGGAACTCAAACCACCATAAAAAACCCAAACATCATGAATGCAAAAAACATCTTCAAATGGTTAAAGGGACCTCTGCCATTGACTTTTACATGACCTCGACAGGTTTTATTTATTAGAGGTCGAGTTGTGTTTTCCAGAAAAATTTGAGTTTTTCTAGGGTAGTTTCACTCAGCTCTATTCAGTGTTTGGGAAGATATAGATTGTCAAGGTTTTGATGATCATGTTCAGCAGAGAACACAACAAACTGTAGATGCATGTGATGATCAAATTAGCCTGATTTGGCCAACTACCTGGGTGGCCAATGTGATTAAAGGGCATGTATGGTCAAAATTTTTAATCTCCCTTTGGCTTTTTGGGAATGAATAGAAGGATTTTTCAAATTGCAAATAATCATTTTTTTTGGCGTTTTATAGCTGCTCACAGCACAATCATATCCCCCACATACCTGCTCTTCTGCAGCAGCGTGCAAAACCTTCATGGTAGTGATGTGTGGTTTACCCGTGCGTCGGGTGGGTTCAGGCCGACCTCGCACTCTTTCTTGCGGGTGGTGGATGGGTGTGGGTTGAGCTCTTCTTCTGCTCTCCCTGCCCGCCACCGTCAAATGCTGACTTCCGGGTTCATCTTTTATAGACGATGAGCCTGCTCGGCCCGCCCCTTTTGTGAGGTCATCGGCGGGTCGGTGCTAGGGTTGCCACCTGCCCGGTATTTTACCGGCCTAGCTTCTTCTAGCGTCCGTGGCGTGGCCCCCCCTTTTAAAGGCACGTCCCACCCCCTTTGAAGTCACGTCCTGCCCCTTTGAGGCCCCGCCCCCGGCAGCCGGTAAATTTTTTTTTTAAAAGGTGGCAACCCTAGTCGGTGCGGGTCTATAAAAGCAACGCGGAAGTCGGATGCAGGCGGGCGTGAGCTAAGGGAGGGCAAGTTAGGGTCGGGAAAATCCCGACCCGCACATCACTACTTCACGGCCCGTGGCCGTCTCTTCTTCTTGGCCACCTGCCTCTTCCGCTAGCCCTGCCCACCTACCAATAAAAAATGAGTAGGTCATTTTTATTGGTAGGCGGGCGGGACTAGCATAAGAGGCCACGGGTCATGAAGGTTTTGCGCGCTGCCGCAGAATGAGCAGGTATGTGGGGGATATATGATTGCACTAAAAAACGGCAAAAAATATATAAACTTTTGCATTTATAAAAATCTTTTTACTCACTCCCCAAAGCCAATTGTGACCATACATCACCTTTAAAAATCAGCTGATTGACAACCTTCAAATGAGCTGATCTATACATAATTCGGGCTTTCATGCAGCTTCCCATCTGCCTTTTGTGATCACTTTAATACATTTTTTGATAATGCTTTTTTACAGGTGTATTTAGGGTGAGTGTCTTGAGAGCCAAAGAAGAGCCTTAAAGAATATTGATAATAAATGTTGACAGCAACCTTTGGATTTGGCTCTAAGATGGGAGTAACTGCAATTCATCATGAAGCCTACTTAGGCTTATCTTGTCTTACAGTGATTTGTGCTGATAGACCAATGCACAGAACTACTAATCTGAGATACAATTATTCATACTTTTGAAAGGATTGAATTGTTGCGAGTGGTATTTTCTTAATGGATTTTCTCATATTTTTCCAAATCCCTTTAGGGCTTTATTCTTTAAAAAGTTTCCTTTGTATCATTTACCATGGTGAAAACTGATTTAGTTAGCATTAAGTTATATTCCTTTGCAGTTTTATCAAATCCTCATTCATTTTATGTTCATCCCTCCCTTGAAATGTGTCCTCTGTAGCTAGAAAGAATTCAAGCGAAGCTGGAACCAACACTAGTCTTAATTAGTGATGGGCGAATAAAGTTGGCAGGCGCGAATTTGCAGCGTTTCGGCTAATAAAAATGTTTGGACGCGCGTCGGAAAAGTTGCTTGCCTCAAAACCGTCACACATCAACATTATTTGGACGCCCATTGACTTTAACTCTGGCGTCAAAATTGACGTGAGCGTCAAATTTCTAGTTTCACTAATTTTTAGGCAAAGCCAAACAGGAGAAATTAGCCCATAACTAGTCTTAATCTGTCTGTATAAATCTCTAAAGATGACCATCGATGTGCCAGTTTTCAGAGTATCGAATTGATCATCAGCAATTCTTTTTTTATTGCATAATTTGGCCTCACATGAGGATGCGCTGATCCAACCAACTGACCTGCAGCTGATCCAACCAATTGACCTGCCCCAACCTTTTTTTACCAAGGATCCACATTCAAATGTAAAAAGATTTGGGTATTTGGGTGATTGGGTATTTGGTACCCCATGTGTACTAGCAGCTTAAAGGAGGCTTTATTTTGCAGTACACCTGGTCTTTATGCAACCAAAAGTTGCCTCCAAGCTTGGCATTCAAAAATAAGCACATGCTTTAGCGCAGTGGTCCCCAACCGGTGGCTCGTGAGCAACGTGTTACTCTCCGGACCCTTGGATTTTGCTCCCAGTGGCCTCAAAGCAGGTGCTCCTTTTTGAATTTCTGGTTTGGAGGCAAGTTTTGGTTGTATAAAAACCATGTGTACTGCCAAACTGAGCCTCCTATAGGCTGACTGTCCATTTTAGGGCTACGGAATGGCCAATCACAACCCTTATTTTACACCACCCAGTAACATTTTTCATGCTTGCGTTGCACCCGACTCCTTTTACATGTGAATGTGGCTCAAGGGTAGGGATGTAGCGAACCGCCGATAATGTGTTCGCGAACGCCGTTCGCGAACACCGGCAAAATTTGCGAACAGTTCGCGAACAGTTCGCGAACTTCGAACATCCGAAAATCGTTCGATTCGAACGATCGAAGGATTTTAATCGTTCGATCGAACGATTTTCGTTCGAATCGAACGAAAATCGTTCGATTTTAGCGATCGAATGGTCGAATGGTTGAACGATTTTGACGCGAACGCCTATTGGCGAACGTCGCGCGACGTTCGCGAACTTGCGGCGGACGCGAACAGCCGATGTTCGCGCGAACAAGTTCGCCGGCGAACAGTCCGCGACATCCCTACTCAAGGGTAGAAAAGGTTGGGGACCATTGCTTTGGGGCCACTAGGAGCAACATCCAAGTAGTTGTTGCTGGCAAACCACTGATTGTGGATCACTAGCCTTAAGGTGGCCATAGACGTAGAGATCCACTTGTTTGGCGGTGTCGCCAAACAAGCAGATCTCTCCCCGATATGCCCACATTGATGTAGGCGATATCGGGCCCAACGATTGGATCATAAGGCATTCAATACGGGCGTTTGGATTGCGGGACCACATACACGCACAAATGCGCCCGCGATTTCGGCCAGATATCGATCGTGAAAGCCCATCGGTTGGCCCCACATACGGGCCAATAAGCTGCGACTCGGTCTGTCGGCAGCTTTTATCACCCAGTGTATGCCTTAACTGTTGAGGCTATGACATTATAGGCTATGAATGGCCACTTAGGAAGAATATAGACATGTTCCAAGGTCCAGAAAAGATGTTGACTGCAGTTTGTCCATCTACATCTATATCATAGTGATCAAGAATGATTAGTCAGCTGCTCAGTTGATGTGATAGCCCAGAGATCATCCTATGTAACTGAAGTCCCAGTCATTAATTTTAGCTATACAATTCATGCAAATTTCGTTTAGTAAACTAGCTTGCCTGAAACATGTCTTTGTGAAAAATTATAGGCTAAAAAATGTGTTACTTTCATAGCCCCTGTGTTGAAAGGACCTGGTAACCAAATGTTGTGATTTTTGGGTTGTAGAAAATGCCGCAGGTTGCCATTTGATACAAAAGTAATTATAAACCGCATCATGTGCAATGCTAGAACACCTCCTATTCCTTCATTGTCCCTTGGATCAGACTATCACATTGTAAACCTGAGCTTATAGTTTATTTAGTACTGAAAAGGTTGGATGGCTGGAAGCAGAAGCCACCCGTGCATTTAATCTATAGATTACATCAGGATTTTGTGTTTGAGACAGGAAAATGAAACGTCTGCTCCGATCTGCCCTAACTTGTCTGTATCCAGAAGCAAAACTGTTTCGAGACAGAGTGTCGGTGTGTGTGTCTCTTAACTCTGTAAATGCCAGATTAAATTTGAATTTTATTTCCACCATTAGAAGAATATTCCAAGCAAAAGAGGGTGCCAAGTCTGACAGTCATGAAGGAAAGGGCAGCCCTCTTTCTGGGCAATCACAATAAATTCAAATGGTGCTACACAAGGCAATTTCAGATGAAAATGATGCTGGTGATGAGCTTCGTGTTGCTTTTATATGAGATTATTGCAGGGAAATCTAGCTATCTGTTTCTTCCCAAGAAGATATCACACTGCCTTATCATATGTCAGGTTGGATTTTGATTAAATAAAAAGTAACAGTGCAAAACAATACAGCTTTCAATGACAGGCAGGGGTCAGGATCCATGTTTTTCAGCCATGAAAAGAAGAATCTATCTTGGAGGCCCAAAGGACAGGTAATCATATGATAAGTTGTCTTCCAATATTCCTAGTATTGTATGCCAGGGTCCAGGGCCGGATTTACATAGCGGGATAGCAGGCGCCCCTAGGGCCACTGTTGTTCTTTGACCCCTTCCTTTGTGCATATGCGCAAATTATCAGCATCGGGTCCGGAGTACTGGCCATTGGTGCACAGGAAATTTTAAAAACGATTGTATCGCCTGCAAATCCCCAGTGCTTCCAAACAAATGTGGGTGTGGTTGGGCAGCATGCTGCCCCCTAAAATTTTGCTACCCTAGGCCTGGGCCTTCGTGGCCTTTCCACAAATCCGGGCCAGGCCTAGGGGCTGTTTTAGCAGACTATGATTTGATTGCAGCTAATCTGTCATGCAAGATTTGGCATTATTGGTTTTCCAAAGTCTATGTTTTTTTTAATATTTGCTTTAAATTGAAGCCCTGCAAAGTTTTTTTGTTTTTCCTTAATACCTATCGGCAGTTCTGGGAAACAAAATTATTATTGTGCATTGTGTACAGTACAGTCACTGATATCTATAGAGTCTCTAAACCAACTATTTGTATTTGCTTAAGTCTATCTTGGTCTACTTAACCCCCAATGCAGGTCAACCACCACTTTCCATGGACGGTAGGGTGCATTCTATTGGAATCCGCTGTGTACAAACATGCTTATATATAGTTCTGCCTATTTAACTACCCTACCCTAAATGCAATAATTGTCATAATATTGACAGTTTTACCTGGCTCCATGATACAGGTCAATATAAGTTATTTTACAATAACACTAGCAGAAGATAAAAATGATGAAAAGGAATCTCTTAGGTTTATACAAACAACATTCCACTAAGGTAATTCTGCATAACTGTGGTTTTGTGAGTACAATGTATTTATAGGAAGCATGACACCTGAAAGAAGCTTTTCAAAGGATACCTTTTTCTATTTTCTTGGTACATTAGAAAATCCGGTATTATGATCTCCCACCATTTTTGGAGACATGCACATGAATTGTCTTTAATCACCCTGAGTTTCCCTATAAACGTAAAATTTTCCCCGTAATCCCCACACTCCCTAAATTTAGAAAGTCTAGGCAGTTCGTGAAATGTGTTTTCATCCTGGAAAGAAGAAGGAATAAGGTTTTGCCAATGCAGGTAATGCAAACTACAAATCAATGAATAAGGGGTCAAATTCACTAAAGGACGAAGTGCCTAATGATAGCGTTAATTCGCTAGCGTAGCGCATTTTCGTTAATTCGCCGATTCCCTAGTAACGGACACTGGCGTAAATTCGCTAGTGTTACTTCGCACCCTTACGCCTGGCAGATTTTGCACAATGGACGTAACTACGCAAATTCACTGACGCGCGCATTTTTCTGAACGCTACCTTTTACGCTAGACTTCCTTCGCCACCTCAGACCAGGCGAAGTGCAATAGAGTAGATAGGGATTGCTTCAAAAAGAGTTTAAATTTTTTCAAAGTCCCAAAAAACGCTGGTGTTTTTTTCTTTTTTTATGGGTGATAGACTGAAAAAGATCGAAATTTTTTTTGGGGCTACCCTCTCCCCCCCTACATTTCCTAACTCATGGCACCTTAACTATACAGTGGGCACATGTGTAGGGCAAAATAACAATTTTATTTGATGTTTTGAAGGTTTCCCAGGCTTGTGTAGTGCTGCTACATGTACCTCCATTGTAACTTCAATTTTGCGACGTATGCAAATTAAGCATCTCTAGCGTAACGCTAGTGCAACGCTAATTAACGCTAGTGCAACTTCGCAACCTTTTGTTTCCCGAGCGCAACTTCGGATTTTAGTGAATTTGCGTAGTCATTGCTGGGTCAGCTTCAGGATGTTGACTTTCTGAGTTTAGGTCTCTGTTTGCTGTCTGTAGCCAAAAAAGACCCACCTTGCTATGATCCCACTATTTTTTTTCATCTATCCCTTTAATGGGGGAGATGCAGCCACAATTTGAGAGTGACTGAATTGTATGAATTATCTGTGCTCATATGACCTACAACACTATTTTTTTCAAAATTATTAACTGATTGGGAAAACATTATTGTAAATTTTTACTTTTATTAGTGGAAACTTACGCCGTGTGTTCAATGAGACTCTAAGCCTGGCTGAGCACATGAAGGAATGTGCATTTATATACCCATATGCTACATGAAGTCATAAAACCAAAAGGGTTTTTTACATAGTAGATTTTTTTCTGGCTTGTAAAAGGAAAGCTTTTTAATTGTTACATGAGGACTGTCCTGCTGGAGGTCTGTGTGCCAGATCTGACCCTCCAGGGAATTTTTATTGCCCTCGGTCAGGCCAGGGGATCTTCATCGTCTTTTCTTTGTATGACATCAGAATTTTATTGCAATCTGGTCTCTGACTATGTGGGTCAGTTGGAAAGTAGACCCACAACATGAAAACCATTGTTCAATAAGAGCTTGGATATTTGGTGTGTTTGTGTTATAGTTCTGGGGAAAATCAGCTTTAAATATGGCCCTGACCCCTCTCTCTTTTTTTTTTAAGCAATAGCTTGGCAGGTCTGTATTTACTCAAAAATAAAACCATAGGAATGTGAATATCTGGCTAGCTACCATTAGCATCTCACAAGAGCTTTCAATCTAAAGATTTAAGGAGAAACAGATATATATGATTTTTGGCGAGAAAGGGTTGTCATCTGGCTGATATTTTACCTGCAAAAACGCAGAAAATACAGAAAAGGTGGTATGATATATGTAAAGCACTGAGAAATATACCTGTGATATATAAATAAAAGGGTAAAAATAATCTTTTAAAGACTCATAGGTGTCCAGTTCTTTTAATCTTTACATCACTGGAAAGAATGGAATTTAAGTAAGGTGATGAAGGTGGAGGAGTGGAACACACACCTAGATATTTGTGTATTTTTGCAAATAAATGAAAAGACAAATAAAGCCATAATAAAGAGATAATACCCAGCAGGGGCGTAACTATAGAGGAAGCAGACCCTGCGGCTGCAGGGGGGGCCCAGGAGGTATAGGGGCCCCATGAGGCCCTAATTCATATACAATTTCAATAAATATTGGAGAAACAAGTCAACCTCTAAACATTTTGGGGGCCTGAAAAATAATTTGCTGTGGGGCCCAGTAATATCTAGTTACGCCACTGATACCCAGTACTTTTTTGGTCCAAAACACAGCAATTCTGGCAATTCCGCCAGCATAAAAAAATCCTAATTATAACTGTACACTTTTTAATTGAATTTTGTATTGCAGTTGATTTAAACATATAATTTGCAGATAAAATCTTCCTTTTTTCGTCTTCCCCTACGGCTCTGCAAAACCTGGTGTCGTGCCCGGGTGCTGATCAAAGCAATCAATGTTGTTTACGTATCCAAGAGAATGAAAAAACCTAAAAACAATCTAGAAAAAAAAGGGTTCTTATTTTTTATAAGCGGCTTATGAATTTATTGTAGCTAACTGAAGAACTTCTCCTGATGCAGTAAGGTGGAGCTGTCCATCTGGAGGTCTTCAAAGGAATTTTCATGGCCTCTGGACCATGTGCTAGCGAAACCCCGAAAAAACTAGGGAACATTAAAAAACAGGGAAAAAAATGATTTTTTTTCTGCCTTTCATGTACATATAAGCACTGACATTATTACCTATTCATTTGTGTTTCTCTGCCCAGTTTTAGGAGTTTGAAAATGACCGTAGAGTAGAAAATGACCCATGGTGTGGCAAAACAAGAAAAAGTTCTGCTTCCGAAAACATGCACATCATTTAGCTGCAAGGCGCAGTTCAAAGAGCTTGGAATATATTACACATTTTGAGAATGCTTGGGAAATGTTTGTGTTTGGCCTTGAAATATTCAACTAAAAATAACTGGTCTTTAAAGGATGCAGAGAATTTCCAACATATTCACATCTCACCTCATTTTTCCAGATCCATTCAGCACCACATTTGGCACATTTACTGCCCTCTTCTAAGGGCACATGCCTTTCCCTTTCTTTCATACATTGTCAATGTGTAACCTCTGTTGCACACATAAATACATATACTATGCATTTTTTTCTTTCAAGTATTTAGAGGCACACTTTTTTCCCCCAAAGCGCAGCTGTTTTTCGGAATAATTACTGAATAACTGTACTGGCCACCAACTGGTGCGAAATTTTGTGCGCTCGTATCTAGGGCGTTAGCTGCACAACATATGGGTAAAACATGGGCACTAGATAGTGTCAAAGACAAAATGATATAGATTACATAGGTACGATGCACAACGGGATACCTGTACATCACATATTTTGAATGATAGGTTTACACCAGAGAGCTTCCTTCTCCCTCTGTGCTTTTCATATTAGGCCTATTGGTAGGTGTAAGTCAGTGTGGGCACTAGGGCAGCCATCAGGGAGGGACTGGGGGGAGAGTTGTAGGGGGCCCGAGGGTAAGGGGGGCTTGGCCACTCTACACTTTCTTGATTAGCCGGGCCCCCCATCTTTCTGAGAGCTGCTGACTTCGGGAAGGCATGGACGTTTAAGGGGCCCTGGACACCAATTTTCTTATAATGTGTGGGGGGGGGCCTGGCCACCAATTTTGGCCACCAATTTTTTTTTCTCATTTGGGGTCCTAGCCACCAATATTTTTTAATGGGTGGCCCTTGCCACAAATGTTTTTTTATGGGGGGCCCTGACCACCAATATCTTTTTATTTTTTATTAACATGTGGGAACCTTATCCACCAATATTTTTTTGTTTTTTTACTGTGTGGTGGGGGTCGGACCTGTGGGGTGGGGAGGGTGGACCTGTAGGCGGGGCTTGCGGTGGGCGCAGCCCAGGGGCCCCAGGAAATTTTGTTGTATGGGGCCCTGCGATTTCTGATGGCGGTCCTGGTGGGCACAGCTGCTTTGTGTATTGTATTGCAATGTGCACAAACCTGCACATGCAGTAATCAGTCAGTGCCTTGATGTGGTCCTCTTTCAGCAGGTCTCCCTAGAGATAGAGTTGGCTGGGGGGAGCAATTGGATTAGCCTAATTTTACCTGGCACTTTGCTGGCCAGATCAATTAAGGATCCCCCCCATTTTGTGACCTTATGCATCAAGCGGATTTTAGAATAAATTGTAAGGTTACAAAATGAGCAGGTGATGGGCTTATCTGATAGTTTGCTCCCTTGATCAACAACTGGATCTCAGACACATATTTAATGGAATATTCCAACCTTTCTATAGCAGATATATAGCAGATAGAAGATTCCATGCTTTGCCATGACCATACATGTAGGTCCAACTTTGGTCAGGGCTTCCTTTGTATGAGCCATAGTTTCAAGAATATCTAGGACAGCAAGTAAGTTTTTAAATTCAAGTCTCACCCTACTTGACCTCCAAACTGGGCTCACATTCTCACCAATTTCCACCCTAAATGGCCTTCAGGCTGAGCATCCCCTGCCACTGCTCCAAGCCCCACCAGGGGTCCAGCTCCAAAGTTTGGGAATCACTGCTTTAAAGGTTGCCATACACAGGGAGATCCGCTTCTTTGGCGATATGACCAAACAAGCGAATCTCTCCCTGATATGGCCACATTGAGGTGGGTGATATCGGGCTGATACGATCATGGGCCCTAGTGCCCAACGATCAGATCAGAATGGAGGCAATAAGGGCGGTTGGATCGGATGACCAACAGATCGGCCACTATCCAACGGGATTTTTAACCCTGCCCAATATCGACCGAGGAGGCCCATCAGAGGGCACCACCACACGGGCCAATAAGCTGCCGAATCGTAGCCTTTATCAGCTCGTGTATGGGGGCCTTTAGTCGTGTGGTGTTATGGAATATGTTATCACAATTAGAGTTCTTTACTGTAGTTTCCCCTTTAAGTACTTTGAAGATTGAGTATATTGGATGGGCCAGTAGGTTCTTATCTGCCGTCAGATTCTGTTTCTAAAGAATTCCTAAGTGTGTATATATTAAAGAAAAAAACATAGACAAAAAGCCAAGGTTGGATTAGAGCTTTGAAGTGAGCGAGTGTGGCTCGGTGATGTAACACTGCGGGGTGCAAGGAATAAACGTTCTGTAAGAGTTGAAACATTTCCTCCAGGGGAATGTATTATAAAGCGAGCATGGGTTGCAGGCATTTGCAGCTGTAAGCTGGCTTGTGTTAAGAGATTTAAGTCTGGAAGGGGTTGCTCAGCATTCCAGCTCACAAAAGCCCCCCTCTGGTGAGCAGCCAAAGGTTAACAGAGATGTCACACAGTTTTTTTCTGTGGGGAGAGAGCTGTAAGATATAAAAACTATGAGGCCAGCTGTGTTAATAGTAACCCCTTCCTCCTCGCTGTTATTCCACACAAAAAATTGCCACTTTTTGTAAACCAAATATTTTCATGGTTATCTGACCTGGGTTTGAACTAATATGGACGTGGCTTTCCCACAGTGCAATCAGTGAAGTTCTTCCTTGGCTGCCAATGAACTTAAGTATCGTGATGCTACAGGTTTGGTGGCCTCTTAAAAACGGGGATGTTAGGCTTGGGGTTTAGGATGCAATTTTAGAGCCAGCACTGAATATCTGAATAGCAATATGTCCTCCTTATATTAGAATAACATGCACAGTAGTCAGATGTTGGATCAGATGTTGCATCCTCTTGGATCCTTAATTTAATTTGAACCACCTTCTCTGGAAATACAGGGAGTGCAATAGAGGACCATTGCCTTCGAAGTGTATTTCCTGCATCTTACAATATGACCTGGAGCTCAATGATGTTTCTTTAATTCATTTTGAATAGACCAATTAGATTTATGTTGTTAATGGAATGTTGTCCTTTTCATTTTGTTGTCCTGCCAGTTGCTAATCTTTTACATTTAAAGGAGAAGGAAAGTCATCTTGGGGGTAGGGATGCACCGAATCCAGGATTCAGTTCGGGATTCGGCCAGGATTCGGATTCGGCAGAATCCTTCTGCCAGGCCGAACCAAATCCTAATTTGCATATGCAAATTAGGATTTGGTTCGGTATTCGGCTGAATCTTTCTAGAAGGATTCTAGTGGATTCGGTGCATCCCTACTTGGGGGTGCCAAATGTTAGGCACCCCCAAGTGATTGTATTTACTTTCCTGTAACCCTGGGCCGGTGCTCCTATCAGCAGAAAACTGCACCGGCCTGGGGTTATACTAGTGAGCACATGGAGCAATCCTCTTCCATCTTCCTCTTGGCTCCATGGTGCTCACTGCTATAACCCCGGGCCAATTCAGTTTTCTGCTGATAGGAGCACCGGCCCAGGGTTTCAGGTAAGTCAATACAATCACTTGCCGGTGCCTAACATTTGCCACCCCGGAGCGCTTCTCTTCGCTCGGCTGCGCATGCACAGTAGAACGAAAAGCCGAACTGTAACTAAAAAGTTGGCTATTGCGTTCAACTGCACATGCATTTGCCCCGGGAAATTTAAAGCAAGAAGAAGCTGGAAGAGGATCGCTCCGTGGTGCTCACTGGTATAACCCCAGGCCGGTGCAGATTTCTGCTGATAGGAGCACCGGCCCGGGGTTTCAGGTAAGTCAACAATCACTTGGGGTACCTAACATTTGGCACCCCCAAGTGAAGGATGACTTTCCTTCTCCTTTAATCACCTTTTGAAAATGATTGAAATGCAAAAGATTGGGGCAGGATTGGTGCTGGCTTTTCCTGAAACCCGCTACAACTCTCACCCCTCCACACTTACCTCTTCTGCAATTACGATTTGGGAGCAGCTACCAGAGCAAAAAGCACAGTGCCTTCTGAGACAAGGTTCTCACCCCCATCAAAAACAGATTGAGGCTAACGTGACTAATCTCAATGTTTTTATCCTTTGAGAGTTCATACTGTGCCTTGAAAATGTTACCAACAACAAAGTACAGTGCTGACTATTGATGCATGGGTCATTTCAAATAAACGACATGCACCTGACTCTAACACGCCCTTAGTGGGCCGAACGCACATGCTGATGATGTCATGTAACAGGAAGGGACCTGCCGCTGACATCACCTCTGCAGCAAAGGAATGGCAAGTGGGCTGAAGGTGGCAATGGGCCAATACTAGCAGTTAGACCCGCCACCTGCCCGAACTTGCAAAAGCAATCTTAACCCGTAAGACCAACAGGCATTGTGGTTATTGGTACACCCACACATCACTAGTACTGATATATACCTGCCAACAATTTCAATGGAAGCACTTAAGAATATTTTTCTGTTGTGGGGTGGGTAGAATGCTACAATCAACTCAAGCAGCAAGTGGTTTATCTGTACAGTCACGTATATCCTTGTATCGTACAATATGGCAGCTTATACCTACAGGTATAAATAATATCTACAGAGAAGTCTTTTTTTCTGCTGTATGTACAATGAGCTATGCACTCTATAAACCCTTCTTGTAAATACAGAATATTTTCCATTTAAAGATAAAACATTTTGGGCTTAATTAACTCTGAAAAATGTTTAGAATTTCCTGGAACAGTTCATTTTGAGGAGCATGGTTTTTGGTCATTTTTATCAGCCGAAATGCATTTCATAGTAGGTGAATAATAGATCCAAAGCACTTTTGGCTGCATACACTTTTTCTTAATGGACCCCCCAATCAGCCTGAAGGAGACACCTTTATCATCTTAGTATAAAATAAAACTATTAATGTCAGTTATGCAAGAGAAGAGCGTATCCAGTTTGTATGGATTTGCTGTTAGTTGTGTTGTCCTATTGAGTATGGGAAATAAAATATTTTAAAAAGTCATTATTTTTTAAAATTATGTTACACATATTTTAGGTGCAGTTTATGGAACAATCCTACTCCATATATGGAGGAAAACGAAGATGAGCATCAATTTTTCCTTCATCCATTGTGCCAAAATGATGTGGCTAATATAAATATACACATATTTCGGAAAGCTGCACTTATTGTACTATATGTACAATCCATCTTCTTCACTTTTATTTTTTGGATGAGGTTCCTTTTGACAGCAATTTCTCAGTCCATGGGGCTCATTTTTATGGTGCAGAACTTGAGTTGACTGAAGTGCTGTCTGTTCAACATGCAATGAGCTGTAAGTTTGGGAGTTGTACTTCAATCCCCCCCTTGAGGGTGGCAGGTTGTGAAGTGAAGACAATCTGCAAAAAACAGGTGAAATCTGCCTCCCTAATGAATTGCTGCAGGTCTTGTGTGTTTGGCAGTGCTGTATTCAAGAGGGTCTGGCAGAAGAAGGCACATAGCTGGCCCCTACCTGTCCCCTAAAGCTGACCTTTTACTATAAGATCCATTTGTTTGGCTACTTGAGCGGATCTATCCATGAACGATATCTGGTCCATGGTTTGATTTTCCCCTTGGTCTGAGGACTACATCTGCTAGTTGATGCAGTCCTTATGCCGATGGCTTGTTCTCCTGCTGCTGCTAGAACCGAACTATTGGATTAACCCAAAATCCCCTTCCTTTGGTGGGCATATCAATTGAGATCTGCTCGTTTGGCAACCTTGCCAAACGAGCGGATCATATCATGTATGGCCACCTTAACTCATGCGGAACTTGATCCAATGGGAAGATCAGCCTGCCCAACCAATATCTAGCCAATGTTCAGATAGATATCTGGGCTGCCAAATCAGTCTAAAGGGCTCAACTCGTATGGCCACCTTTATTTTTGTGCATGAACCATGCACAAGATGGCCATACACAAGCAGATTTAAGATGCCGATATGGGTACTTTAGTCAGATTCGGCAGCTTATCTGGCCGTGTATGGGGTCTTCTGGTTTATGAGGTCCTTTCTCTGAAAACTTGTATTCCTGTCATTGTAATGTAATCATTTGGCCCTAGGGCCAATGTTCAGATTAGTCAAATGTCGCCCCCCCCATATCTGGCTAATCTGCCAAACGAGTGAATCTTATAGTGTTTGGCCAGCTCTAGGGCAGAGACACCTGGGAAGTCGATCGGCAACTAATCGCCTCTTATTCGGGCGACTAATCTCCCCAAACTGCCTTCCCGCTGGCTAGAATCTAAATCACCAGCGGGATTTAGTATGTGCCATCCCACCGGCAATTTTGATTCTAGCCGGCGGGAAGGCTTTTCGGGGAGATTAGCCACCCGAAGAAGAGGCTATTAGTTGCCGGGCGACTAAATCTGCCCGAATCTTCCCGTGTGTCTCTTCCCAATCTCCCATTGTTTATCTGATCCTTACCCAGCCTAGTAGTTAGAATTAATTGCAGAGATATCATATTCGTAAAAGAAGACAAAGGAAAAAAACTTTGGAGAGCAGACGGAGAAGGGCAGAAAATAAGCGAAAAACCATGCGAAAAAGAATCAGGAAAGAGCTGGGGGCACGAATGAAAAGGGATGGGAGTGGGTAGAAAAATAACTGAAAACTTGTTTTTGGATTTACTAAGTTATAACTTTTGAATAAAGCATTTTGGAGCAGCTCATTTATACCCTACAAATACATACAGTATAGCTTTCTGATTCAATAAAAGCAATTGCATTGGCACCTTCATAAATTACATAAAAATGATCTGGAACACTTAACATAAAACCAATGGCGCATGTAATAATTCTAACTGTATTTCACTTAGTCGTACCTGTAATCATTCCTAGGCGGAATTCGGAAACTAAGCTACTAAAGTGGTATCCCGTAATGGCTTGCGAGCTCACGTCTGGGGTTCATCATGCTGAAACTCTGCAGAGCTGTCAAATTAAACATTTCTTTTCCCGTTTTTCTGCCCGAAACCTCAAATTAACAGAGCAAGCATTAAATGTATGATAGGGCTAACAGCATATTACATTTTCACTAATTAAAAACAGGGTCACTTCCAACATGTTGTATGGAATTTTTACTGTTTTGGGATTTAAGTATTTTTACAATAAATGAATGCAGTTGTAACACTCTCTCCTAGAAACACATTGAACTTAATCCCTGCATTCCTGCCTCTAATGCATGGCACAATGCACTGATCTCTTCTTTAACCCTTAACCCAGTGACACTATCAACACATGGAAAACTTCCATCATGTCCTAATTAAAAGTTTTCTTTACAGATAAATGTGTGGGTCTCTGGGTAATAATATTATAAGTTCTGTTTTAGCATGCGTTGTGAATAGTAAAAATCAAATAAATATTCCTCATAGTTATCGTGAGTTATGAGTATTCAGAAGTAGCTGGCTTTCAAAGGGAACTACAGGGGAATATCTATACCAGGGGTCCCCAACCTTTTTTACCCGTGAGCCACATTCAAAAATAAAAAAAGTTGGGGAGCAACAAAGGCATGCAAAAACTTCCTTGGGGTGCTAAATAAGGGCTGTGATTGGCTATTTGTTAGCCCCTATGTGGACAGTCAGCCTACAGGAGGCTCTGTTTGACAGTACACTTGGTTTTTATACAACCAAAACTTGCCTCCAAACCAGTAATTCAAAAATAAGCACCTGCTTTGAGGCCACTGGGAGCAACATCCAAGGGGTTGGTGAGCAACATGTTGCTCGCGAGCTACTGGTTGGGGATCACTGATCTATACTGTCATAGTTTTATGGGATCTCTCTGTACAGACTATGAGCAAACTTAGGGGCTGTTCCTGCTGAATTGTGCTTAGTACGGAGGAATACCTATGCTGCCATAGTTTTATGGTATCTCTCTATACAGGCTATGAGCAAAAGGGCTGTTCCTGTAGAATTATAAATCATACAACCTTTAAAAGGTACATTATTGTTGGACCTTTATTTACCCTTTAAGTATAAAAAGCATTTTGAGACAAAAATATTACAAGCATTTATAAATCTTGCAATAATCCTTTAACCATGTTAGGGCAGAGACACATGTGGAGACTCGGTGAGATTTGTCGGCGGGGGACAAATCATCTCTTCTTCGAGCGACTACTCTCTCCGAACTGTCTTCCCACCGGCTAGAATTTGAATCGCCGGCAGGATTGCACAAAGTTTCCTCTTGGGGCAACATCCCCCTTGAATTTTTCTTTCCTAAAAACTTATTGTAAGCAAAGAGACATTCCTAAATTTATTAGAAAGGTGTGGATAAGTTCCCTGTATTCTCTGACGGAATGCAATCTAGTTCTGCAGGTTCATGACCAATGGGTGTGGCTGCACAGAGGCAATGGGCGTGCCACCAAACAATCTCCTGGCAGCTCTTTTGGCATTGCTTACCAACGTAGGTGAGCTGCTCATCACCCTATCCTACTAAATTATACTTCCAGGGAGCACTATCCTTGTAGCCTGATCTATGTCAAGGTTTTTACCAGTTTACACCTAAAGGGGTTGTTTAACTTAAAATGTACTTTTAGTATGATGTAGAGACTGATATTCTGAGACAATTTGTAATTGGTCTTCATTTTTAAATATTTGTGGTGTTTGAATTATTTAGCTTTTTGTTCAGCAACTCTCCAGTTTGGATTTTCAGCTGCTATCTGGTTGCTAGGGTCCAGATTATCCTAGCAACTAGGCAGCGGTGTGAATGAGAGACTGCAAAATTAATAGGAGATGGCCTAAACAGAAAGAGAATCAAAAAAGTCAGACCAAACTAGAATCCACGATCGGACCTTATTTATTATAATAAGATAGGGGACAAACATGAAAAAAATCGGGCGAAAATACGAATCATAGAATTTTTTCATGGTTTTTACCAAATAGATTTTTTCAGGCTCCCATTTTTCGTATTTTTCCCTGAAAAGTCTGCAGTAGTCGGTTTTTCGGGCTAATTCCAGCACAGACCACAGAAACGTCCAAATAAGGTAGGGACCTCTCCCGTTGATTTGTAAACAACTTCGGTTGGCGAGTTTTCGCTAGAAAAGCCCACTTCACCCTTAAAAAAGTAGATCTGCCCCTTGGTTTACTACTTCACACTGTTAGGGGGTTATTTATCAAAATCCGAATTAATCTCATTATTTTCTGAAAAATACTCCGACCAAATCTGCACAGGTTATTTCCACTTATTTATCAATAAATTTTTCTGAAAAATTCCAGTTCGGGAAAAAAAACTCGAAACATTTGTGAAAATCGTATGAGAATTTGAATTGTACAAAGTTCGAAAAATCAGTTTTTTCTCAAATCTTCGGATTATCACACGAAACCCAGCGCAAATCAGGATATCTTCAGGACTTCGTCCATTGACTAGATTTTATAGTAAATTGTATAGTAAATAGTTGAATTTTTCAAGTTTTTGGCATTCACATACCTCCCAACTGTCCCGTTTTTCACAGGACAGTCCCGAATTTGACAGCTCAACCCGCAGTCCTGGATTGTTACTGAAATGTCCCGTCTTTCTCTTTGATCTCCTGCACTGAACAGCCAGAAAAAGATATAAAGTTTCTAAAAACTAATTGGCTTTTGTCAGTGAGCCCAGAATAGATACTTAGATACGTTTGTAACAATTTACAATAAGCCAAGATACAATTGTAACAATTTAAGATAAGCAGGTCTCTTGGGGAAACTGATTTGCAGCTTAAAGGGCAATTAACCTTCATTAGCAAAACTGTAATAACACGGAAAAAAAACACAGAAATGTGTTCAAACTTTCATAATCTGCCAAATTTTGTAAAATGAACATGGCAATTAGGGGGTGTGACCACAAAAATGGGTGGGGTCAAAAAAATGTCCACGCACTCCGCATGGCAAATCTTTTTGTTCCTCTTTCTATTTCCAAAATGTTGAGAGGTATTCATTCAGACTTATTGTCTCCTGTTATTATCGCCTTATTGTACATTGTTGTTCTGTAAAATTCTCCTTAGTTCATTCAGGCAACAAGATCCGACCAACTAAGGGCAGAAACACACGTGGAGATTCAGCGAGATTGGTCTCCTGGCAACAAATCGCCTTTTCTTCGGGCGACTAATCTTCCCGAACTGCCTTCCTGCCAGCTAGAATCTGAATCGCCAGCGGGGTGGTACTTGGAATGCTTTGTTTTCCGAAGTCGACCGAAGTTTTGGAGAACAAAGCGCTCCAAGTGCCATCCCACTGCAATTTAGAGTCTATCCGGCGGGAAGGCAGTTCGGGAAGATTAGTCGCCCGAAGAAGAGACGATTTGTCGATTGGCGACTAATCTCCCCGATTCTCCACTTGTGTCTCTGCCCTTATTTGTGAGCGAGTTACTGGAGTGAGGAAATTAGCGTGACAGGTTTTTAGACATTTATCTCTTTTACACCAATTACCCATTGGGAGATTGAATCAAACCCCTTCCTACATTATTACTTTCCTTTCTTCATTATCTTGATATGAAACAGACATCATCTAAAGGGCGGACGACAAGTTCTAATCTTCATCAATCAGCATTAGCTGTAACGGCTAAATTAATTTAGGACTTTTCAATTAAGGATGTATATTGTCAGCGTGCTTCATATAACTGCCTTGATTTTTGCTTTCTCTCTGAGAATTATCCTCTGCCGGGAGTTCAGTGATACAGAACAGGTTTTGATGGAAAATTTCAAATACACAAAGCAAGTTAAACAGCATAATCAGTGCAGGCTTTCTGACAATAACCTCCAGCTCAAGATACCCCAGTAAAGGCAGAGGTTAAGGAATCCAACAAAACTGACATAATACATAGTACTCCTACTGTAAAATATACAGATGTTACAAATACAACCTAACTAAGGAGGATATTAGAAGAGTCTGAGGGGTTCTGTGACCATATAAAGACACAAGGCTGCAGGCTGAGTTATACAGGGAACTCTGAGTATCACTCATGTATTATAAGGCATAATGTCCCCCCTACTGTAAATGATAAGGATATTAGAAGTCACTGAGGGGTTGTTCTGTGACCATATAAAGACACAAGGCTGCAGGCTGAGTTATACAGGGAACTCTGAGTATTACTCATGTATTATAAGGCATAATGTCCCCCCTACTGTAAATGATAAGGATATTAGAAGTCACTGAGGGGTTCTGTGACCATATAAAGACACAAGGCTGCAGGCTGAGTTATACAGGGAACTCTGAGTATCACTCATGTATTATAAGAGATAATGTAACCCCTACTGTAAATGATAAGGATATTAGAAGTCACTGAGGGGTTGTTCTGTGACCATATAAAGGCACAAGGCTGCAGGCTGAGTTATACAGGGAAGTCTGAGTATCACTCATGTATTATAAGTAGGGATGCACCGAATCCACTATTTTGGATTCGGCCGAACCCCTGAATCCATTCCAAAAGATTTGGCCGAATATGGAAACTGAATCCTAATTTGCATATGCAAATTTGGGGTGGGAAGGGGAAAACATTTTTTACTTCCTTGTTTTGTGACAAAAAGTCACACAATTTCCCTCACCGCCACTAATTTGCATATGCAAATAGGCCGAATCCTGTTGAAAAAGGCCGAATCCCAAACCGAATCCCAAACCGAATCCTGGATTCGGTGCATCCCTAATTATAAGGGTTTATATAATAAGGATATTAGAAGTCACTGAGGGGTGCTGTGACCATATAAAGGCACAAGGCTGCAGGCTGAGTTATACAGGGAACTCTGAGTATCACTCATGTACTATAAGCGATACTGTTCCCCAACTGTAAATGATAAGGATATTAGAAGTCACTGAGGGATTTTGTGACCATATAAAAACAGCAGGGATCTAGAAACCAAGTCACTTATGTATCATAATAAATAATGAGCACACTATTGAACAGGGTTGAACTGTGCTGGCGGGACACCAGAAAAAAACCCAGTGGGCCCCAGTTCAACCCTGCTATTGAAAATGTCAAAAATATTTTTACTTAGGTCATAGAACTTCCCATATGTTAAACACTATAGCAACAGCCGCTAATTGTCATAAATGAATATTGCTTTCGGTAATTAAACAAATAGGCATCAGTTGAGGCAGTTGTTTTCTGCACAAAAAGAATAAAGCTCAGACTGTATCCTCATTTCTTAGTTAAGAGCGGATATATGATAGGGCATAAACGGAGTGAATCATCCCTTTAAGCTGTTGGCTCAGACATTCTTGGACATCTTCTCTGTGTTGTCCTATGGTGAAAATCCTCTCCTCTCTCCAAGTGAGTGGATTGAATTAACAGAGAGCCGGAGACTTTGAGATGCAGCGTAATTGCTTTATTGTCTTGGAAGCCGAGATCCTTCTAATCTACAGCTTGTGCAAACATGTTTAACGTGTGTTAATGTGTTTTCCAAGCAGACCCTCTCAGCAAAATCCTGCTTCTCATTAATTGCCATCAGTAGCACTCTACAGGATTTCAAAGGTTTGGCCCGGCCCACATTGTGTTTCCAATTTCCTAACTTTCCTGTGTTTGGAATGCCAATTTTAATTTCTTCCCATGGAGGAATGGTGTTTGCCAAGTAGGGATTTTATATATAGATGGCTACTCTGACTTTGCCAGCATTTAACGATTAAGAGGAATGTTTCCTTGCCGTTTCATGACATGTTGAAGGCTAATGTCTGGTTGTGATTATAAGGAACTCTCTTCTCTTGGCCGTTGCTAATTGTTAGGCCCAAGTAGTGCGAATCAGCTACGGATACCAGACTTTGTATCATTTTATTTCTGCATAATTCAAACATCAGAGATCTTTCAAGCGTTTAGGTATATTGCAACCTAATATAACATCCTCAAATCTAAAATGGTTAAACTGATCCTATAATTATAAAATGACTGTTATTTAAGTGTTTATTTTCCATTTATAATTAGTACTAGGAACTCCATTACTAAATATAAACGGCCTTGAGGGTTTTTCCTTGGCCTTGCGAAACATTTTTAAGGGCTGCTTCACCTTTAAGTTAACTTTTAGTAGGTTAGAGAATGGCTAATTCTAAGTAACCTTTCAATTGGTCTTCTATTTTCTTTTTATAGTTTTTGATTTTTTTCCCTTCTTCTTCTGACTCTTTTCAACTTTCAAAAGGGGGTCATTGACCCCATCTAAAACAAATGCTCTGTAAAGCTACAAATTTATTGTTATACAGATAGCTAGAATCTCAGCCATGAAGCAGGACAGGGCTGCTGCTTACAATGGGGATCAGATAGGATCTGTGCAGCCACTGGGACAGAATGCTCTGTTATACAGATAGCTAGAATCTCAGCTGCCATAAAGTAAGGCAGAACTGCTGCTTACAATGGGGATCAGATAAGATCTGTGCAGCCACTGGGACAGAATGTTCTGTTATACAGATAGCTAGAATCTCAGCCATAAAGCAGGGCAGGATTGCTGCTTACAATGGGGATCAGATAGGATCTGTGCAGCCACTGGGACAGAATGCGCTGTTATACACATAGCTAGAATCTCAGCCATAAAGCAGGACAGGACTGCTGCTTAAAATGGGGATCAGATAGAATCTGTGCAGCCACTGGGACAGAATGCTCTGTTATACAGATAGCTAGAATCTCAGCTGCCATAAAGCAGGACATGACTGCTGCTTACAATGGAGATAAGATAGGATTTGTGCCACTGCGATTACTCCCAACACAGTATTTTTACGTGATTATGCATGAATGGAAGCTGCTCCCATACATATACAGTATACTTTTTTTACATTTTTGAAGGCTAGTGATCTCTGAGTCTCATCTAACACAGATCTCTGTCTTTTTGATGTTTCCATGCGCTGCCCTAGCCAACTTTTCTCTTTGTATTTCCTTGCATCTGTAACAGTTTATAGGAGCAGGTGCAGCTGGTGCTCTCTGTAGGTATCCAGCTCTTTTATTCCTCTTGTAGCTTCATGTTTGTCTCTGGACAATCCTGCAGACTGCAGACGGCACAGGACATATATTAAATTACAGCAGTTAGAACATTTGGTAACGGGTTTTGGAGACGGGAAGCAAAGAAAGGAATTTTGAAGGTATAGCAATGTGTGTACAGAGCATCCTGAGACTATTCGCTGTCAGACACCAACCTACTCTCTTTGTGGAACACAATATCCATTGGGGAAGTTTTATTCCCTTCAGCTCTTCAGTTACAGTAAGAAAAATGGCTCCTCAAACTCAGTAATTTGGTACGTGGGGCGAATGTAGTTTTATGTTGCACTGTAGTGCATTGCACTTTTGCTGTGCAGTAGCTTAATTTAAAATAAATAGTCTGTAGGAATTAAAAAAAAATTCTAATATCGTTAGTTAGCCAAAATTGTTATCTATAAAGGCTGGAGTGAATTGATATCTAACATAATAGCCAGAGTCCAAAACATTTATTAAAGTTTGAATGCCAAAAACACGAAAAATTCAAGTTTTTTTAATATAAAATCCGACTTTGTATTATATTTATTATTATACCCAGAGGATGGTCAGAATGCAAAAAAGTCAGAATGCGAAATTCCAGCATCTCAGATAGGGTAGCCACTCGGCTGGTATTTTACCAGCCTAGTCGGTAAAACACCTGCCAAGGCCGGGGCTGGTATTACAAATTTACCGGCAATTTGTAATACCCTTAATACCTTTTTTTTCAGGTTTCTGTCCATTGCGCATGTTGCTCCGCCCCTTTTGCGGCACTGTGTGTGACCCCGCCCCCTTTACATCACCGGCCGCCTCTTTTTTGTTACCGCCCCCCCCACCGGTCGGTAAATTTTTTTAGAAAAGGTGGCAACCCTAATCTCAAACCTGCCAAGGTTGTATATAATGAAAGAAGTCCCGAAGACATCCTGATCTGTGCTGGGTTTCATGCAATAATCCAAAGATTTAGTGGGTTTTCATGCAAAAATCTGAAAAAATATGATTTTTTTGGGCGGAAAATCCAAAAACTTTGTACGATTCAAATTCTCATACGATTTTAACAATTGTTTTGAGTTTTATCTCAAACTGGAATTTTTTCGGGAAAATGTATTGATAAATAAGTGGAAATAACCTGTGCAGATTTGGTCGGAGTATATTTCAGAAAATAATGAGATAAATTCAGATTTTGATGAAAAAAAAGTAGGAAACCAAGGGGCAGATTCACTAAAGAATGATTCACAAAAGTGGGCAAAAAAGACAATTCGCAGGGACACCTCCAATTTACTAAAAGGCATAAAGGACAATTCACTAGCAAAAGAGCTCAGTGCTTGCGAAGTTTTGCGCCCTTTCACTAGACGACTGATTATTACTCCGCAAATTCATCAAAGCAAACTTTCCATACGTTTTCCTTTTCGCCAGAGTCTGTTTCGCCAGTTTATACATGGCAAATTGATAAGATGAATCTACATCCTCAACAATCTTATGTAAGTGATTTTGAATCCTGTATGCTGAAAAGTCATTAAAAAAATAATAAAAATTCGCTTAGAAATGTCTGAGCTGACAATTCGCCAGCATTCACCTGCCGAGACGAAACGTTGCACTTTTATGAATATGCGTATTCGCTGCAAATTAATATCTGACAATTTTGTGTGAACCTTCAGAGGCGAAAATTCGATCTTTAGTAAATTTGCCCATAATCTAAGACTGAATTCGGGAGCCTTAAAGCGGTGGTTCACCTTTAAGTTAACATTTAGGGGTTAAAGATCACATTTTAGAGTTTTTTTTTATATTTCAAATCAACTCACAGCTCGAATGGTTTCTAATTTAAGAAAAACGGAAAAAACTTGAATCAGTGATTTAGGTCGAACAACCCGAAAACTCGAATGAATCGAGTTTTGAGCAGGAAAAAAACTCGAATAGCTCGAATTGATAGAGTTTTCAGGCAAAACCCTCTGATAAAACTCGAACAGCATGAAGGCTATTAACATTTTCAAACGGGTCATGGGACCTCTGACACTGACTCCTACAAGACCTCGACAGGTTTTAGATGGTATATTTTCGGATTTGAGCTATTTTCAGGGTTGGTGTATGATAAATCTCGAAAAATTTGTTGTTTTTTTTTAAAAACCCGAAAAATAGATTTTTGACCAAAAAAACCCTTGAAATCTTGAAACTCAAACCTTAATAAATAACCCCCTAAGTATGTATGTAACTTTTCAATTGTTTTTCATTATTTATTTTTTATAGTTTTTCCAATCATTTGCTTTCTTCTTCTGACTTCCAGCTTTTTTTCCAGTCACTGACCCCATCTAAAAACAAATGCTCTGTAAGGCTACAAATTTATTCTTATTGTGACTTTTTATAACTCATCTTTCTTTCAAGGCCCTCTCCTATTCATATTCCAGTTTCTTATTCAAATCAATGCATGGTTGCTAGGGAAATGTAAACTCTAGCACCCAGATTGCTGAAACGGCAAACCGGAGAGCTGCTGAATAAAAAGCTAAATAGCTCAAAATCTACAAATAATAAAAAATGAAAACCATAGCCATAGCCATAGCCCATCAGTTTCCAAGTGACAGTTGCCTGACAAGTAAAGCTGGCCATAGATGCAAAGATCTGATCGTACGAATCGAGGATTCGTACGATTTTCGGAACGTGTTTGGAGAGTCCCGACATTTTTCGTCCCACGGAGATCGGTCGTTTGGTCGATCGGACAGGTTAGAAAATTTCTGTCGGCTGCCGATAATATCTCTGCGTGTATTGCCGATCGTACGATTTTCAGTGGGAGACTGTCACTAGCTTTGGTTGGACATAGATATCGTACGATTGCTGTCAGGGGCAGAACATTGCTGATCTGTTCTTTAACTACTTTATTTGGTCGGAATGGTAAGACTTTGATCTGAATGGTTAGTGGCGGGTCGGGAGATGGGAAAGTCCGATCGTACGATGATTCGTACGATCAGATCTTTGCATCTATGGTCATCTTAAGTCACATTCTTCAGACAGTCAGTGCACCTGATGAGAGCTTTTTGGTTTTCCTTGGATCAATTTATATAATGCCATGAGCTATATTTTATGATGTTTCTGCGGTTAAAAAGGATGTTTTCAGATGTTGTTGGACACAAACACTTACTTACTAACTGACATTTAAACTGACAGTAATGCTTGCTCATGTGAGCCGTGCCATTGGATCCGCTGCATTTTTTGTCAATTAGTCAGCCTGGGTTCTGTCCTGCAGTAGGAATATTACTAACTAGTGCATGAGGGATGAGATTTTCTTTGTTGCAGGACTTTTTAGGCCTCAAACTGCTGCTACACAGGGAGCTTTAGCTCAACAACAGTGAATTAGACCCAGTATGGAGAGCCCTGTATTAGGGTAGAGACACACGCTTAGATTCGGGGAGATTAGTCGCCCAGCGACAAATCTCCTCTTCTTTGAGGCGACTAATCTCCCCGAACTGCATTCCGCCGTCTAGAATGTAAATCGTAAATCCAAAGTGGAAAACGAAGCGCTCCGAGTGCCATCCCATCAGCGATTTAGATTCTACCCAGTGGAGGGCAGTTTGGGGAGATTAGTCGCCTCAAAGAAGAGGCGATTTATCGCGGGGCGACTAAATCTCCTCGAATCTTTGCGTGTGCCCTTACCCTTATTGTATATACAGTATTGTAAACAATAATCCAATAGTCTTCACAGATACATCTAGAGAACTGCAGAATGGAAACCCAATCTGTTTTATCCATGTGGAGCACAAAGCTGTTGCAAGAAGACCTCATTCGTGTACTAAAGCCATGTGAGATGCAAAATGGATTTGTCCACGTGAACAGCCATTCATCCTCCAAGTGCTGTATCTATAATCGTACCCCATTATTTCTTTCAGCTTAACTGAAGCCCCCAGTCTAGTCAAATCACTTGAATTGTTCTCAGTTGTGCAGTATCCAGCTGTGGAATTTCTAACAGGGTATCCTGAAGGCTATACCTAAGACACTTAAGTGACATGACAGTGGAAACAATTTGCCTCATTAACTCTTAATAAGGTGAATTGGCTCTCCTGTTACCTGTAATTTAAAGCAGCATGTGTGTCAGACTTCTATTGTGTAACTATGTAAATATATGTTGAAAACACAAGAAAATGATAAGCAGTCCAGTTATTCACAGGGTCAGTAGAGTCTTGAAGGTGCACCACGAGCCTGTGATTCTGCACTTAATAACCTGGAACAAAGTTGTATGGGAAATGTTCTTTCTGGACCTGGTAACCCTCATTGAAATTTAGTGCATGCTACCAGTAGGCGTATCATGCTGGCAAAGTAGCCAGGAACAGTAAGAGCTTGGTGGGTTTAGGAAGGCCTTGGATCTCAAATTCTTCGTGCAGTTTCATTTAAGCTACCGGTAATGGGAGAACTAAAGAAAATACATTTTATAAAATTATTAAACGAATATTTATACCTAGCAACAATGAGGGTTGGAGTACTGAGAATGGAACTGAACCTGAGATTCCTCCCTTTCATTAAACGACTACTACAAGGAGAAGGAAAATGGAATAAACCAAACTAAATAGCCAAGAACTGTTGGGTTGGATAGGATCTGGGCCTTGGAATCCATCTCCAGAGAGCCACCATTGAAGGAGAAATAAATGAAGAGTAGCTAGGAATAATGAGTAGTGACAAATGAAGAGGAACTAGGAACAAAGAGTAGTTAAAATGAAGAGCATAAGAAAAGGGGAAATGGGAAACAATGGGCAAAATAAAAAATAACTGATAAGGAGAGAACAAGTTGAATGGCTTACCCAGTAGCTCCTCACTGGACCCAATAGCACAGTATACCTTCAAGTAGTACAGAGAGGTAGCGGATAAAGGAGCGGTATGAGAGTCAGAGCTGATTACGTAGAATGTGAAGGAGGCTCTTTAATGTAAGTGACCAGCAGGCAGAAGAACAAGTGAAGTCACAACAGGCCAAAGTCAGGGCAGGTGACTGGAAGCATTGTTGCAGTACAGGACATTATTTTGCCTCTGTTTTCAATGCAGTGTGTTGGTATATTTGATGTTCCTGTCTCTTGCACCCTCTAAGAATAAAATAATTTATATTTGAATGTTGCTGATATCATCATAGGTCCAACAACAGAGATGTCTTGACTGTACAAGTAATTAGTACCTATATATGAGTTATTTATGGAACCTGAGTATACATGAACACATCCACTCACTAGAGGTTTAAGGTTTGGTTACCCACAAACTGAGCCAAACTGGGCTAATCCTTTATTTTGGATCCAGCTATGCTTGGGCAAAAAAAAAAAACAACACACATTTAAATGGTCATTACGGATAGACCCTGACAGTTATTATAGGTCCCCTTGCTGTTGACCACCTTCCCTGTTTTAATACCGCAACAGCATGATAGTCAGCATTCAGGGCTTTGTATAGGCCTTCAGGTGAGCCAAATCAGAACCTATCATATGACTTTAAGGTAGTTATTAACTAAACCTTGAATTTCTGGGCTTTTTGGGGCAGAATATTTTTTTTCATATAAAAAAAACCTTGAATTTTTCCAGATTTATTATACCCTGATGCTGCAAAAAGTCTGAACCTGAAAATTCGCCATCTCAAACCTGTTGAGGACATATTTAAGTCAATGAGAGATGCCCCATGCCAATTGGAAGCTATTTTGGTTTGCGCTGGATTTAGCCCAATAATCTGATATTTTCGGGGTTTTTGAACAAAAATACAAAAAAACTGAGCGATTTGGGAAAACAGTAAGAAAAAAACATACGATTCGGGTTTTCACTCGATTTTATTGTTTTTCTTCCCCCAATTCTATTTATTCTAGTTATTTTATTAATAAAATTATTACATTTTGGACAGTGGAAGTTTTTTTCACAACTTATGCTATTTTTTAACATTTAGGGGCACATTTACTAAGGGTTAATAACCCTCGAATTCGACCCTCAACGTAAAATCCTACGAATTCGAATATCGAATTCGTAGGATTTATTGCAAATCCTACGATTGAACGTTCGAAGGAAAAATCGTTCGATCAAAAAAACCTTAGAAAATTGATGGGGAAGGTCCCCATAGGCTAACATTGTAGCTTGGTAGGTTTGAAGTGGCGAAGTATGTAGTCGAAGTTTTTTTTAAAGAGACAGTACTTCGACTATCGAATGGTCGAAAAGTCGAACGATTTTTAGTTCGAATCGAAGTCAAAGTCGTAGTCGAAGGTCGTAGTAGCCTATTCGATGGTCGAAGTACCCCAAAAAAAACCTTCACAATTCGAAGTTTTTTTACTTTAAATCCTTCACTCGAGCTTAGTAAATGTGCCCCTTAGATTTGACTGTGCAGATTCGGTAAAATGTGGTTTGACCAAATATTTCATTGTCTGACCATAATCTGTATAGGAACCCCTAGAGGTTATACGGAATCAATGTCGGACTGGGACTCCAGGGGCCCACCCAAAATCCTTTGACCAGGGGCCCATCAATTAATCTTAGACCAGGGGCCGACTCTTAGTACTATTTTTCTTCCTCTCCTCACTCAATCTCTATTCTTCTAGTCTCTTTTCTTTACATACTATACTCTATTTTTCCATCTATTTAGCCTCTTTGTTCTCATAGAAATAGGGAATGGCTATGAAATAAGACAAATGTTTAGCAGCATGAGGGACCACTGACACCTGGGCCCACCGGGACTTTTCCTGGTATCCCTGTGGGCCAGTCCTACATTGTACGGAATGTTGGGCCTAAGAGCTCTTGAATGATCTGGGCAGGAATTATACGGTATTTTTCTCAGAAAGGATTTCATTTCTGACTTAACACAGAACAATCATGACTCACTGTAGCCCTGTTTACAAGGATCTAAGAAAACAAACTTGACTCTTAAAACTTGTTCTCCATCGTACGTGTGGTTGTTTTATAGAATCCAAGAGCTTTTAACGAGGGTTTACCCTGCTCGTCCCGTTCCATATGTTGCCAGTAGATACATACACACGTCGCAAGAAGACTTTTATTTCACGTACGAGATGCAAATCTGATGGATTATGTGGAACAGAACAAACGTTTTATTCTACTGCACCTGCGCTTTAATTCATAATGATTTCAGCTTGATGGAATCCAGACCGCAGGAAGGATTATAAATTCTCATTTGATTTCATTTACTTCTGAAAATGCCTTAAACCAGCTGTGCCTGAGTAAAACACCATCCCTTCTGCACAGATTTTGGAAATGAATTTTCTTGTAGTTAGGGATGTCTTGTTATATAGAAGCAATCGTAGGTAGCAGAAGTGGAGATAGAAAAGGTCCCTTGGCTGGAGGCTAATTAAATCCATTCTCTGTTTTCTCGGAGCCTACAAAGATAGGATTGTTTGCAGTCGCCGCGCACATGTGCAGAGATTTAAGCATTTAATTTACATTGAAGGCTATTCTATTACACGATTCCTTTGACATCTGTTCATTATGGGAATTGAGTCATGATATAAATGCAAGAGGACCGTGTAGCTGGGGAGAGAGGGATAGGCTTGGAAAAGCTTTTTTGTAATGTGCAACTCATTTGTTTGAAGGACTGTCTGTTGACGGTTACTTTGTGGAATGGCTTTTTCTGTCCAATGGAGGTATTTCATATCCATTAAATGAAACAGTGAAAATGCAAACCTCACCATGTACACCATTTAAAGGAGAACTAAACCCGAAAAATGTATATGCCATATTTTATATACTGAACTTATTGCACCAGCCTAAAGTTACAGCTTCTCAATAGGAGCAATGAACCAGGATTTCAAACTTTCCACCATCTTGGAAAGTGTCGTCACTAATTATCCAGCAGAAAATGAGGTTGACCTTTAATATAGTTTTGTTAAAAAATTCATTTTGTATGCGCTTCCGTTTGCAAATAAAATACACCAACTTTTGTGTAATATAAACTGTAATATAAACTGATACTATTAATACATTCTGATGCTAATTGCACTGGTTTCTGTGCTGTCATGTAGTAATTATCTGTATTAATTACTAATCAGCCTTATAGTGTGACATTTCTATTCTATATGTACTGTATATTGTGAGTGGGTCCCTAAGCTCAGTAAGTGACAGCAGCACAGAGCATGTGCAGTGAATCAGCAGAAAAGAAGATGGGGAGCTACTGGGGCATCTTTGGAGACACAGATCTTTACTTCTAAAGGACTGTGGTTGCCTTGGGCTGTACAGAAGCACAAAACATAATGTACAACATTTCTAGCTACTTCTTTAGTTAGGGGTTAGTTCTCCTTTAATACTAATATATTTCCCTTTAAACCTCATCCACAGTGGCATTTTGGACACTGGCAGATTCCATAATTTTGCTACGACTGCACACTCATGCCCATGCCATCGGATGACAGTTGTGTTAGCTTATTAACATATCACTGCCGGGTTCTGAGCCAAATCCTAATTTATTTTGTATAGAAAATTTAGTTTGGACAACACTTGGCATTGTAGTTCAGCCATAGATGGATGGTTACAGGCTGGACATCTACAATGAAGCATCTGGCACACAAAGCAATACTCCTTTACCCAGTGAAATGAATAGTGTGCATTATAGTATACACCAGGTGCATCCATGAAGGCTGACAAGGCTTGTCATGGAAGATACCAAACGTTGATCACAGTAACTGTGGAAGGATACAGATAAGTGATGTCTAAGTTGATATCGAATCAAAGTCTGAATGTTCTGAGTTTTGAAAACAATTCTATATATCTGTAGAATATTATAAGCTAGATAAAATAACAAAGGAACAGTGCTTTAGTTGTTTTTTATCTAAAGCTCCCAGGAATCCCATTTTACTGTTCTAAACTCCTCGTGAAAAATAACAAAGGATGATAGTGTGATCCTTCAGGCTAGAAAACTATAGAACAGCCATCTCTAAAGTCAATCTGTTTTGCATTCTGTGTCTAAACACAATGAGGCTCATTTATAAACACTGGGCAATTTTGCACCTGGGCAGTAACCCCATAGCAACCAATCAATGATAGTCTTTTTTGTCAGCCAGCTGCAAGCGGGACAGTGAAAGCAAACTTTTAATTGGTTGCAATTAAATACTGCCCAGGTGCAAATTTGCCCAATGAGTTCAGACAAAGCTCTTCATTTGAGTGGCGGTTTCTACAGTTCTTGGGTTCTCAGTCTGGCATTTGCCAGTGCATCCTAAGGCAATGATGTTAGGTATTTTTGGATAAAAATTACTACAGCTACGGGACCTGTTATCCAGAATGCTGGGGTTTTCTGGATAACAGATCTTTCCATAATTTGGATCTCCATATCTTGTCTACTAGAAAATCCTGTAAACATTAAAGAAACCCAATAGGCTGGTTTTGCTTCCAATAAGGATTAATTATATCTTAGTTGGGATCAAGTACAAGCTACTATTACAGAGAAAAACAAAAAAAAATTGGATAAAAAGAAGTCTATGGCAGATGGCCTTCCCATAATTCGGAGCTTTCTGGATAATGAGTTCCGGATAACGTATTCCATACCTGTACATGAAATATAAGAATTGAATTGCTGGCAATAAACTATGTGTGTTCTTGATGGTCTCTGCTAATTTTATGCGAATAATTTTAAGTTTTGGTAATGTGATCCACACATTTTCAGCTTGACACATTTCAAGAGAAATACTAAATTGACATGAGCAGGTTTTTTCTGTGTTTCCCTGGGCAATGAGCAGTGTTTCCCGCTGACTAAGTCCACGTTACTAAATGATCTGAAAAACATTTTTCCACTGATATGAACAATTTGCAAACCTTACATTTAGTCTGCATGTTTACTTATAACTGTTGCTTTCCTGGTTTATTTGATGAATGCACAACATACTTTCCGTGACAGACAATAAATACAATGACAAAATGCATATGGTAATAGTAGATGCTGATATTGCTTAATGCCTTACGTTGTAGTTCATAGTGTTTTTGTGACAGTATGTTTTCTATGTACAATTATATAGTTTTGTGGATGAGTAAAAGAAATGCTTTGTGGCTAAATAGGACCCCATAAAGGTTTCCCACTAACGAGAACAAGGTTCCCCCTGGACAGAACCATAGTTTCCCATGAGAGCAGGGTTCAATGGGAGCAACATTTGCCATTGATGGGAGCAGGGTTCGCAATGGTAAACTTGATCAGGGACTTTGGGTAGCTGCCTGCTTGGCCCTGCAAACATAGATAGATTGCACTGGAACCGACAAAGATTTTTTTAACCTGGCCGATCAATTTCCTGACAGATGTCGGCCGAAAAATTGTAAAATGTTCGATCGTTCGTATCCCACTAACCGCACGATAATTTCGAAGGATTGGTCGGACTTTGATAAAATTGGTCGTTCGACAAGAGAAATCTATGAGGACGTTAAAGTTTTCCTGGCAAATTGGTCCTTTTAGTTGATGGACAATTCGTACGATCGTACGGATGTTCCGAGATAATCGTGGTCTCACGATGACGATCGGATCTTTTAAAAATCTCAACATCTATGGCCAGCTTTAGTAACCATCCTATATTTTTTTTGAATGGCAGAGGAAACCATAATTGGCTAGGTCTTTGTCCATAGGCTATGGCTGAATTCTGCTTCTATTATTCTAGAACTAACCAAAGGTTTCTAGTTTAGCAATGACTGGAGAGACACATTTTGAGCAAGCCCAATGATAGCAAATGCTTCTATGGTGGTCCCAAAGGGGTTCTGGCTGCTGCACAGCTAAAGTACATGCGTGGGTAAAATATATTTTCCCCTGGGGATTGGATGACCCAATAAAAATGTTGGCACAGGGTCCAGTAATTTCTCATTATGCCTTGGCTGCTAGGGTGCGTTGTAAGTTAGTTTGAAAAAGAGACAAGTCCATCAAGTTCAACATTACGTCTGTATATAACCTGCCTAACTGCTAGTTGATCCAGAGGAAGGCAAAAAAAAAAAACATTTGAAGCCTCTCCAATTTGCCTCAGAGGGGGAAAAAATATCCTTCCTGACTCCAAGATGGCAATCGGTGCAGTCCCTGGATCAACTATGAGCTATCTTCCATAACCCTGTATTCCCTCACTTGCTAAACACCATCCAACCTCTTCTTAAAGCTATCTAGTGTATCAGTCAGCACAACCGATTCAGGGAGAGAATTCCACATCTTCACAGCTCTCAATGCAAATTATTACTAGATAGAGCATGTTCCGCCATGTCTTCTGGGATGCAGATGCCTCAATTGGAGGAATGTTGCTGAACTTCCTGACTGGTTGAATTGAAATGTAGGTTGTCTGTCACTAAGTATCACATGGACAACAGGCGCAGCCCAATTTAGGAACAAAAAACAGATGATCATTCTTAATGGACTGCTCATAAAGTCTGGCTGTCGGATGCGCTAAGATCACAGGACCTAGTTTCCCTGTGTGATGTTTTCTGACTGCGCCCCATGTATGTCACCATCTGCATCCAATCAACTTTTAACAGACAGTATCAATCTTGGTGATATGGTGATGGCAATTGTAACTTGTTGACTCTTCATCATCTTCTGATGCCATTCCTTTGATATATTTCCGTTTTTACAAAGTAGACAACATGGCTTACACTATGGGAAGTCTTTAATATATTTCCTGTAGATAACAGGGAACAGCAATCTGTGGCCCTCTAGCGAATGTTGAACTGAGAGTCAGAGAATCCCTCAATGACTTTCAGCTGTCATTGAGTGTTGGTTTTAATTTATTTCCATGGAAGTAACCAGGATACAACACAAGATCAAGTAGGAACTGAAAGAAGCAGCACACAGATCTCATCTAAAAATACTTGGTAATTATTGTTAAGATCTTTGATGTAAGATCTGATGTTCTCTTCTGCTGATAGGATTTTCTATCTTGTCTTGATCAATATCAGAATGAGCCTGAAAAAAATGTAAATGTAATGGTTTGATCCATGGTCTGCCAGGAAAGGCTTCCGATATCTGTCCCTATTTCTAAACCTCTACTTTGTAATAGTTAAACTCATTTAATTTGTCCAACCTAACTTGTTGTGCTGTTTGGCTAAATCATTATTCATAGCGTTGATCCTTTACTCATCAATGTCTGGCTCCGAGGCCCCTGGACAGTCACGATTATCTACAATTTGTGCTGTTAAGTCATCAGGCATGCTTCAGATTAGCAGAAGTTATGTTTTTGACTATTCTTCCTTACATCAAATCCAAACCCCCCACCCCTGTCCTCTATTTTACCCCATTACTTTTTAAGTCATGGGGTTGAGCCACTGCCCTGCAAAATTAAGAGGTTGTAAACCTGAGGAGAGTTTAGTTCAGGGGTCCTCAACCTTTTTTACCCGTGAGCCACATCAAGTGTAAAATAATCTTGGAGTGCAACATAAGCATGCAAAAAGTTCCTGGGGCTTCCAAATAAGGACTGTGATTGGTTATTGGTAGCTCCTATGTAGACTTGCAGCCAACAGGAGGCTCTGTTTGGCAGTACACTTTTTTTTTGCAACTAAAGCTTGTCTCCATGTCAGGAATTCAAAAAGTAGCACCTGCTTGGAGGCCACTGGGAACAACGTCAAAGGGGTCGGAGAGCAACATGTTGTTCACGAGCCACTGATTGGGGATCACTAGTTTAGATACATGTTAAACTGTATGTGCCCCATAGCACTTATCTTCTTCAGGTTAATAGGGTCTTGCTTGAGAGCACAAGATGAGATCACACTCCATTAATGTGTAACGTGAAACTAGTCATATACCTATTTTATAATACCTATTTTATTATCATAAGGCTATAAAAATATTTGAATGGTTTACTATTGAGCAGGTGTTGCATTTAATATATATAGAGAGAGTGTCACATAACTGAAGGGATATCCAAGAAATTAGCCTTTATTTATAAAGTGTTAACCTATTCTGCAGCTCATTTACGCCCTGTATTATCTATTTATTTCTGGTGCAAATATGTGATTGAGTCAAAACTTGGAAAAAGGTATGTATTCTCCCTAAATTCATCCTGGGCTTCTCTTAGGAGGCCAAATTCACAGTTTTCTAAGACTATAGTCTGTAGGAACAGTGTGGTTGCCGTGTGGAATCAAACAACATATTCACGTGCATGTCTCCAGAATTCTGTATGAACATGTAAAAGTTTACAAGTAGATTTTCTGTATTTATTTTTCTCCAGTGGAGCACGATAAAGAATTCTTCCATCAGAGGCGGCACCAGCGGGAATTCCGGTTTGACCTCGCCAAAATCCCAGAAGGAGAAGCAGTGACAGCAGCTGAGTTCAGGATATATAAGGATTATATCCGGGAAAGGTTTGAAAATGAGACGTTCCAGATCAGTGTCTACCAAGTCCTGCAGGAACACCAAGGCAGGTATGTTAATGCTCATATATTTTACATATCTATGGACCAGAAAGGTATTCCTTCTACATTTATATAAATAAGTGGAATCTTTAATATTTCTTGGCTCAGCTTATCCATTCTGTATAGTCTGTAACAGCATCACTTGTCATCTTGCTTGACTTGTGTTCTCCTGAATTCCCCCATGACTTTCCTAAGACAACAAACCCAAACCCATATTCCACCCTAACTATCCAGTCTGGGCACGTCATTTACTGCTTCATTCTCTGCCAGGGAGACCACCCCACATTTTGGGAACCATTGCCTTAGAGTAGTAGTTCCCTAAACTGTGTTAAGATATGGGGATCTTGCCTAGATCCACCTGAAAGAACCTCAAGCTGGTCTTTCAAATGGATCTTTCCTAGATCCATCCGAAAGACCGGCTTGAGGGTCAGTTAGGGAGAGATGTGGGGTTATTTGCTAAGTTATGTGTTATTGGCTGAACAGCAAATATACTAATATTTATATTTATAATGTATCTGTAACCTTGTTATGAGATAAGGGGAGTCATGACCAAAGGCTGGACCTTCAAGGGGGCTTAAACTGAAGACTGAATCAGTGCCTTATTGGCATGTTTATGCTTATGAATCTTTTCTACTCTAATACATCGTGGGACAATTGAAGCTTTTTCCTCCATCCTGCAAAAAACACAGCACGTGAGTGCCCAAAAATGTGCAATGTCCCCTTTAGGAAGAACCTGAAATATTCTCCATGCTTTCTGTGTCCCAGACTGCACCATGGAGCAGCATATTTAATAAATGTAAGGCCCTCCATCAATTATATAGCAAGTGTCCAGATGCTTAGAATTGCACAGAGTCTCCAATGGCCTCTTTTTATGACTCCCAGCATGCCCGAATCTGCATGAAGAATTTCTATAAACATCTTAACATTTGGTTCTTTTCTGTGATTTGCAGCCGTGCTTATGTGCCCTGCCTCTTGCTTTATGAGCTGAGTTTTATGGCTCTCTCAAGGGGAGTGTGGAGGTTGTTATGTACAGAATTTGCTTTCTTTTCACCTAAATTTAACTCCGGGGTTTTCAGACTTTTCAGGTTCAAATCTCTCTACATTTTTCAGTTCGGAATATGTTCATCAGCCCACCATAGCATGTAACAAGGTTACACATATAAAAAAACATAATTTTACGGGAAATTTTCTTGCTGTATAGATTTATGGATTATCTGCACCAGTAATTCAGTATTCACCCCAACTGTCTTTCTTATCTGGGCCGTTTCCTTTGATGCATTGCACCCCAATAAATCAAAATGCTAAGAGAATACCCTTCCCTGTTGTTTGAGGCCCCTTCTAATGCATGTCCATCAGGTGCAGTGATGGTGCATCATTGTAGTGGTGGCAGGGAAAAATGACTGATTACTGATTACTTTGCACTTTCTCCTCTAAGGTTGAGAAAGCTTCACTTCAGTTACATGGAATTGAACAGGGAGAATGCTGGGAGATATAGTGACATGACTTTGGAATGTTGCTCCAAATACGAGAAATATAGCTTGTTTCCCTGTCTGCAATGTTGGGATTCACTATCCAACTGCCCCCCTACAAATCCTCACCATTCTGTATTTCAGTATAAACAGCACATCCTAATTCTGTCACTGTTTGGATTCCAGTACGTCGGCGAATATTACAACACAAGATTGATTGCAAAGCCCTATATATACCGTAAATTGTGCATCGTGTGCTTGGAAAAGAGGCAGAAACCCCAAATACAGTCATTTGCTGGAACTAAACACACTTGAGGCTCAGCTCACGAGAATGGGAGAATAATTGTGAAATATTTTAATTTCTTTCAGATTATGGGAACGTGTCTATGTACCTTATAGCTGTAAATGATCCCTCTGCTGATTCAATCAAGTTGCATGAAAGATTAGTAGCCTATAAATAAGGTGGGCTGTGGGGATCAGTCCTTAGGTGGTCTTATAGTAAGGGTGGGGGCAAGCCTGAAGGCTGCTAGGGTGAGATTTGGGGTGAGTGCTTATTTGTGCCCTGGGTACCCCTGGAACTATAGCAGGATGACAGTTACCCCAATGTTTCTATATATCTGTAACCTTGTTATGAGCTAAGGTTGCCCAGCCTGAAGGCCAGTTAGGGTGAGATTTGGGGTGAGTGCTTATTTGTGCCCTGGGTACCCCTGGAACTATAGCAGGGTGACTGTCACCCCAATGTTTCTATATATCTGTAACCTTGTTATGAGCTCAGAGGCCCAGCTTGAAGGCCAGTTAGGGGGAGATTTTGGGTGAGTGCTTTTTTGGGCCCTGAGTACCCCTGGAACTATAGCAGGGTGACTATTACCCCAATGTTTCTATATATCTGTAACCTTGTTATGAGCTAAGGGGGCCCCATCCTGAAGGCCAGTTAGGGGAAGATTTGGGGTGAGTGCTTATTTCTGACCTGGGTACCCCTGGAACTATAGCAGGGTGACTGTTACCCCAATGTTTCTATATATCTGTAACCTTGTTATGAGCTAAGGGGGCCCAGTCTGAAGGCCAGTTAGGATGAGATGTGGGGGTGAGTGCTTATTTGTACCCTGGGTACCCCTGGAACTATAGCAGGGTGACTGTTACCCCAATGTTTCTATATATCTGTAACCTTGTTATGAGCTAAGGGGGCCCAGCCTGAAGGCCAGTTAGGATGAGATGTGGGGGTGAGTGCTTATTTGTACCCTGGGTACCCCTGGAACTATAGCAGGGTTAGTAGAAAGTAAAAGGAGAGCACTCAAATTGCAGATTTAACTGCTTATGCTTATTTATTTCAGTCTGTGAGACACGACATGTTTCGGGCCCAAAAAAAAGCCCTTTCTCAAGTTTCTTTTCTTACACTTGAGAAAGGGCTTTTTTTGGGCCCGAAACATGTTTTGTCTCACAGACTGAAATAAATAAGCATAAGCAGTTAAATCTGCAATTTGAGTTCTCTCCTTTTACTTTCTACTAAGATTGATACCTTTGGATGTACGGTACATCCATACAAGAGGATTGAGGCATTCACTGCATAACCATTGTTGGGCTGAGCGCAGATTCCCCCATACTCTATTGGAACTATAGCAGGGTGACTGTTACCCCAATATTTCTATATATCTGTAACCTTGTTATGAGCTAAGGGGGCCCAGCCTGAAGGCCAGTTAGGATGAGAAGTGGGGATGAGTGCTTATTTCCTGTCCTTGAAGCACAGCCTTAAGGTCATTTAGGGTGAAATTTGGAGTAAACAGTTATTTGCTGTACTAGATGTTCCAGGAAGCATGGCATGATAACTAACGTATATTTATAATCATGTTTAGGGTGGGGACATGGTCAAATGCTCGGCCGTTTGGGTGGACTTGAACCCAGTGGGTATAGTGGGGTGTAGGGAATCTGCAATTGTTTTCTTATATCCTTTAAGTATAGAAAATTAAATAAATGTATAGATTATTAGTTGCAGTACTGTCAGTACAGTCACCATTGGGCTGCAGTAAAGCAGTGACACAGTTGTTGGGGGTTTAAAGTAAAACTCACTTTTCATAAAAAAAAGAACAACATGCAACATGAAAGAGCTGATACTAAGTAATTTGTAAAAAAAGACCTTTATCCCTAGGCAGGGAGAAGAATGATAGTTGTACTTGCATTTCTAAGCCAGCAGCCCCATGGTGGGACTTGCTCTCTCTGCCACACTCTGTGACCGTTACCAGCCATTAAACCCAGAACATTCCTTTCACATGGCGTATATGTGACTTTATCGGGACTGTATTACACATCACCCCAGCCTGTGCTGCCTAATGACTTATTATTTGTTTGTGCAATTGGAATTCCTAATTTCAGATGAGTCACAAGGCACAGGCCCACAGTAAAACACTAAGGAGGGAAAGCGGAAGGATTTTGTCACTGGCCTCGTACAAGCCAGAACCGAGTGGAACCAGTAACCCTTTCTGCTCAAGCCAGAACTGTCCTGTACAGGACTCAGTCGCTTAAAGGAGAACTAAAGACTAACTAAAGAAGTAGCTAAAAATGTTGTACATTATGTTTTGGGCTTCTGTACCAGCCCAAGGCAACCACAGCCCTTTAGCAGTAAAGATCTGTGTCTCCAAAGATGCCCCAGTAGCTCCCCATCTTCTTTTCTGCTGATTCACTGCACATGCTCTGTGCTGCTGTCACTTACTGAGCTTAGGGACCCACTCACAATATACAGTACACATAGAATAGAAATGTCACAATATAAGGCTGATTAGTAATTAATACAGATAATTACTACATGGCAGCACAGAAACCAATGCAATTAGCATCAGAATTTAATAATCAGCCCTGTAGCATCAGCTTATATTACAGCCAGGGAAGCTCATTTTCTGCTGGATAATTAGTGACGAGCCCTAAGCTTAGCTTCTCAACAGCTGCTCAGAGCCCACTGAGCATGTGAGTGTCACAGACACTTTCCAAGATGGTGACCCCCTGTGACAAGTTTGAAGTCCTGGATCATTGCTGCTATTGACAAGCTTAAACTCTAGGCTGGTGCAATAAGTTCAGTATATAAAATATGGCATTTTTAGCTATATTAGTTTTTAGGGTTTAGTTCTACTTTAAAGAGGGGGGGGGCAAAAAAACCATTGCTTGTCGGGGCAACTGGAAATATATATATATGTGTGTGTGTGTGTGTATATATGATTATACAAATGTTCTAAGTTGAGTCAAGGCCTACACACCTGTATCTTACTGACATGTCTGTCCTTAGAGATTCTGACCTGTACGAACTGGACTCTAGAACAATCTGGGCTGCAGAAGAAGGATGGCTGGTGTTTGATATCACAACGACCAGTAATCACTGGGTAGGGAACCCGCAACACAATCTTGGATTGCAGCTGTCTGTGGAGAGTTTCGATGGTAAGATGATGCCTTCCAATATGGGTAACGGGTATATGTGTTGTGTGTGTCACACAGATTACTGGGGTTACTGGTGCCACTGGAATATCCAACCTGCTGCCATATAACAATACAGCATTAAGTTTATGAAGACAGTATCCCTTTAAAACTAGATATCATAAGTTACAAAAAGCTACACCAAGCTCTCTTCGCAACTATCCCAAATTTAAAGGGGCTGTTCACCTTCTAGATAACTTTTACTATAGAATAGAATATAGAATTTAAATGTAGAATGGCCAATTCTAAGCAACTTTTCAATTGACCTTCATTCCAGCTTTCAAAAGGGAGGTCACTGACACCATCTAAAAAGAAAATGCTCTTTAAAGCTACAAATGTATTGTTTTTGTTACTCTTTATCACGTATCGTTCTATTCCAGCCCTCTCCTATTCATATTCCAGTCGCTTATTTAAATCAATTCATGGTGGCTAGGGTACTTTGGACCATAGCAACCAGAGTGCTAAATGTGCAAACTGCTGGATAAAAAACGAAATAACTCACAAATAATAAAAAAATAAAACCAATTGCAAATTGTCTCAGAATATCACTCTCTACATTGTGCTAAAAGTTGATTTAAAGGTGAACAACCACTTGAAGTTAAAGGGAACTGCTTTCTACTAGTCTACTAGAAAACCATGTAAACATTAAATAAACCCAATAGGTTGCTTTGGCTTCCAATAAGGATTAATTATATCTTAGTTGGGATCAAGTACAAGGTACTGTTTAATTATTACAGAAAAAAAGTCATTATTTTAAAACATTTATTTGATTATAATGGAGCCCATGGGAAACAGCCTTTCCGTAATTCGAAGTTTTCTGGATAACGGGTTTTCAGATAACGGATACCATACCTGTACTGTATTTTATTCACTGCTAGTTCTTATTCCTCCAACAATGAAGCAGACCTCGAGGAAGGCCGCTACACTGTTTCAAGAGTCAGTACAGGTATGGGATCCGTTGTCCGGAATCCTATTATCTAGAAAACTCTGAATTATGGAAAGGCCATATCCTGTAGACTCCATTAAAAATAATCCAATTTTTTAAAAATTATTTCCTTTTCTTTGTAATAATAAAACAGTTGCTTGTACTTGATCCCAACTAAGATACAATTAATCCTTATTGGAAGGAAAATCAGCTTATTGGGTTTACAGTATTTAATATTTAAATCATTTTCTAGGCAACTTAAGTTATGAAGATCCAAATTACGGAAAGATCCATTATCTGGAAAACCCCAGGTCCCAAGCATTCTGGATAACAGGTCCCACACCTGTACTATAAAACAGTAAGGGATAACCAGGCATCTCTTTCTTTGATGATGGTATTAATTGTGTGATAATGGTCACCATAGGGTGGCTAGTACAGATCACTGTGAGTCACTAGCACTAAAGGTCCCCATAGACGCAAAGATTTCTCTTGCCGAACGACAGATTTTAGCAAAGTCCGACCAATTCTTCAAAATTATCGTGCGGTTAGTGGGATTTGAACGATCGAACATCTTTCGATTTTTCGGCCGACATCTGTCAAGAAATTGATAGGCCAGGTTAAAAAATATTTATCAGTCCCAGTGCAATCTATCTATGTTTGCAGGAACAAGCAGGCAGCTACCCTTTGTTTTCCTGGCAATATCGCCTGAAATGGTCTTTTTAGTTGATGGACGATCATTTCAAGATGGTCTCCAGTGTCGGACTGGCCCACAGGGATACCAGGAAAAGTCCCAGTGGGCCAAGGTGTCAGTGGGCCCTTATGCTGCTAAACATTTGGCCTATTTCATGGCCATTCTCTATTTATATGAGAAATAGATGGAATAATAGATTGTAGTATGTAAAGAAAAGAGACTAGGAGAATAGAATTTGAGTGAGGAGAGTAATAATATTACTAAGAGTGGGCCCCTGGTCTAAGATTAATTGGAGGGCCCCTAGTCAAAGGTTTTTGGGTGAGCCCCTGGTGTCCCAGTCCAACACTTATGGTCTCACAATGACGATCAGATCTTATAAAAATCTTTACATCTATGGCCAGCTTTATAGTGTCTCTTGACTAGTATGGACGATTACTCATTTCCAAGTGTAAAAAAAAAATACTAAACTTTTGTTTACTAATGGCTGATAATTGGTTAAAGTAGACGAGTCATTGTCTAGTACAATTCCTAGTATACTTGGTGAGTCACTTTGTAAAACAGACAAATACCTCTTTACAAGTGGGGGTCACTGGGGCAGTGTATTGTTCATGTGCTATTATAAATCACTGGAGCTTATATTATAATATCCCCTGTCACAAACACAAACAATGTCTTATATTTTACCAGGAGCCATTTAAACTGACTGTAATTGTTGGAGTGTGGGAGTAAACCGCAATACTCAGTAATCCTCCACAGCTCTGTAAAATATATCCTGCAGTTAGTGCTATCAACTGTTCTACCTGATGTATTCCCTTGTTGCATATTTAGAGAATATTACTAGTCACCTAAATATCTTTGTACTTTATATGTTCACAGAGCCACTCATTGACTTTTGATATCCTTACAATTTTTAGTAGTGGGTATATTATCTTTATAATACATGAGCGATACTCAGAGTTCCCTGTATAACTCAGCCTGCAGCCTTGTGCCTTTATATGGTCACAGAACCCCTCAGTGACTTCTAATATCCTTATCATTTACAGTAGGAGGTACATTATCCCTTATAATACATGAGTGATACTCAGAGTTCCCTGTTTAACTCAGCCTGCAGCCTTGTGCCTTTATATGGTCACAGAACCCCTCAGTGACTTCTAATATCCTTATCATTTACAGTAGGGGGTACATTATCCCTTATAATACATGAGTGATACTCAGAGTTCCCTGTTTAACTCAGCCTGCTGCCTTGTGCCTTTATATGGTCACAGAACAACCCCTCAGTTACTTCTAATATCCTTATCATTTACAGTAGGGGGTACATTATCCCTTATAATACATGAGTGATACTCAGAGTTCCCTGTATAACTCAGCCTGCAGCCTTGTGCCTTTATATGGTCACAGAACAACCCCTCAGTTACTTCTAATATCCTTATCATTTACAGTAGGGGGTACATTATCCCTTATAATACATGAGTGATACTCAGAGTTCCCTGTATAACTCAGCCGGCAGCCTTGTGCCTTTATATGGTCACAGAACTCCTCAGTGACTTCTAATATCCTTATAATTGACACTAGGGGGTACATTATCCCTTGTAATACCTGAGTGATACTCAGAGTTCCCTGTATAACAGTATAATTTACAGTAGGGGGTACATTATCCCTTATGAATCTGCAAATTGTGCACATCAGACCTGTAAATGCACAGACGTATTCCTCTTTGGGGAGCTCAGTGGACAAGTTGTAGGATTCTGCATTTTTTATCTTTATGTTTTTGGTACCAGTGAATTAATGTACCATACGCCAGTACCCAGTATCCTCTCTCCGTTTGTAAATCTCCATGTGTCTCCTTGTTAATTGCCTGGGACGACTTTTACGTGGCCCAGTGCTCCATCCCATTCTGTACCTATAGCCTGCAGACTTGTAACACATTTAATAGGCAGCATTTGTTTTCTGTTCTGCACCAATTATCCGCAGGCTGGAATTTAAGATCCTCTGGAGAAAAAGTTTATACTGTTTTTTTTTTTGACGATTTTTAGTTATGGGTTTATATCATTTAAAAGGAGAGTGAACTTTGTGGAACCTAACACATTAAAAAAAACAACCTTTTTTTAACCTGTTTAAGGATGATGGGAATTGTAGTTCCTTGTAAAGTCTCACTACATTGGTTTGGCCACCCTCATTCTGGACCTCTCATACTGGATTCTCAGACTGATCTGATTTTTCGGCCCAGGACAAAAATTGGATCATAATTCAGATCTATGCAGACCCAATAAAGGGCCTAATGTGCAAGTGCAGTTTGAACACAGCTGATCTTTGTTACTGGGTAATTTTTTAAACCATTGGCATTTTTTCCCTTAGGACAGAGCATTAATCCCAAAATGGCTGGCTTGATAGGAACCAACGGACCGCACAATAAACAGCCCTTCATGGTGGCATTCTTTAAAGCCACTGAAATCCACCTGCGCAGCATTCGATCTGCTGGCGGGAAACAACGAAACCAAAATAGATCCAAAGCACCAAAGAGCCAAGAGGCACTACGGGTGTCCAATATTGCAGGTAGGACCATGAAAATCTGTCATTTCTGCTTGTCGTATTGATTTCTGTATGTGAAGAAACCTTTCCGTAACAGTTATTGTATCCTGACTGAATTCTGCTCCGTATAACTGCTATATTACCCTGTTATAACTTTTATCTCTGACATCCAACATAGCAGAGCGTGCTGGGAGCTTTAGTTCTTCAGTAGCTGGAGGGCCAAAGGTTACATATACCATAAGCCTGTGTCTCCGCTACAGGGGAAAGCAGGTACACTATGATTTGGTGCCTCCACTCAGGGTCAGGACAGACTTGGCTGTGATACCCACACACACACAGAGGAGAGGTTGACGGGTTTATTTGCAGGACACTGTGCCTTTAAATAACCATGCAGCCTGCCAGCCAGGAGCACCTTTATATAATATTTCAGATGGTTTTAAGCTGCTGAGGGGGATTCCCAATTATGTGGCAGTTTCTTCAGAGTCCTGAGAAGGACTCCCTTTGGCTTTCCGTGCCCTGAGAAGAGCACACTTTGTTCTTCAGAGCCCTGACAAGGACCCTCTTTCCTTCCACACCCTAAATAGAGTGCACTTTTCTGCCACTGGGGTTCCCTACTGACTTTTCACACACAGTAATATGTGGGAGCTTGTAGCACCCTGCTTTCCCTGTGCTATTTCTCTCTCTCACAGAAGCACTTCCTGTGCAGGCCTTGCTTCTTCCTGTCAGCTCACAGGGGTGGAGACACAAGTATACACAGCTCCCCTACATACATACATAAATATATATATATATATATATATAACCACACCTCATAACACATTCTCTCACTGACCCTGATATTATTATTAGGAGTCAGGACTCATGACTCCTTTCCCTTTGACTTTAGCCAAACCTGTTGTATACAACCAGGGCCCCTTGGCAGAATGAGACCCAAGATGGAATGGTGGTGGAACTGGCTGTAAATGTGTGGGGATTGGCAAGGGCTGTATTTTGGGTCCTTTCCTCTGTAGGCACCCACAGCCCCCCACCCAGGGCACATGGGCAGATTCGGGGAGATTTAGTTGCCTGGCGACTAATCACCACTTCTTCGGGGCGACAATCTCCCCGAACTGCCTTCCCCCTGCCGTCCGCCTGCTAAAATGAAAAATAGTTTGCGGCAATGTACTCGCAGCACTTCAATTTCCGAAGTCACCTTGTGAGGCAACTTCCGGCGACATCGGAAATCGAAGCGCCGCAAATGCCATTGCGCTGGCGTTTTCTCATTATAGCAGGCAGAAGGCAGGGGGAGGCAGTTTGGGGATATTGTCGCCCTAAAGAAGAGGCGATTAGGCGACTAAATCTCCCCGAATCTGCCCGTGTGCCCCAGCTCTAAGAAGTCAGAGCATTTGCAGTACAGTCTCCTTACTGCAAATAAGCTAAACAGAGGTACTCACCACTGCAATAATAACTTTCCATTTTTTTTTATATCTATACACACCAGGGCCAGTCTAATCCCAAACTCTTGTATATATAAATATATATATCGCACTGGGTTTGGGTGGATAATAGCGGAGTTCTGGCATAATCGGGACATGGAGTGTGAAAGTGTGAGCAAGAGACAATATTTTGCACTGGAGACCCATATTCATTGTTGTCAGGGAACATCACCCAAGGGGCCCAGATAATCGGTTCCTCCTTATGGACAGGCCCTGCTAACTTAGTAGTGTAGGCCAAAGGATAACTTATAGCAGCTCTGTGTACAGCTCCTCCTTTATGCTTCAAATCCCTGCCCTAATGCATGCTAACACTGTATATGATTAACAATAATAAATATATTGGAATGATGTGCGGAAGCCTTTGGGGTAAAGTGCTGAATCTTAAGCAGCACTGAAAGAGCTATAAACTCCAGTTATGACACGTACGTTTAAATCACTTGAGATAAATGTGTTCAGTGCTGCAGAATTTGTTGGTGTCATTATGAATGATTGTATTAATAATAATAATAATAATAAAAAAAAAATGTAAGCCACTCCCCTGCTTAGCACTAAAACTCTTTCACAATGTTCTCTGAAACGGTAGTCTTTACCGACCCTAACAGTATGGAAAGCTGTCCTGATGATGTTGTTTGTCTCTGAAAATCTAAATCAGGTGACTTACAGACCCCCTTGAACGTGGGAGTCTGTGTACCACTTAGAAGCTTCCCATCCCATACTTATTTGGCCCTGTCTCCTGAAACATTTCATTTTATTTTGTAGAAAACAGTAGCACTGATCAGAAACAAGCTTGCAAGAAACACGAGTTGTACGTCAGCTTCAAAGACCTTGGCTGGCAGGTAAGTGACAAAAATAGGGGTGGGTATAAATATTGGTACAGTACATACTTGGGGTACATTTTTCCTTTGAAGAGTAATAGCTTCCAGCCAACTGTTTGGTTTGCTGAATTCCAAGAGTACCAACCCAGCGACCCAGCAGGTTTTATGTTGGTAACACTGTGTATGATTTACTAATGCAGGGTAATATTTCATCTTTTCTACAGGACTGGATTATCGCCCCTGAGGGATATGCAGCATTTTACTGTGAAGGAGAGTGTGCATTCCCTCTTAATTCATACATGAATGCAACAAACCATGCTATTGTACAGACTCTGGTAAGCTTAAAAGTTAATATTCAAGTTTGAGTAAAATCAAAAACATTTAATCAATTTTGAATAAGAAAAGTCCCTTTCAGTTGTCCAGAGCTTTAAAGGTTTTAAAGATTCAGTTTGTATTAATCCAAATCCTGATAAAAGGGCTAATCCATGGATTTGGTGAATCCTTAATAGATATAAATTTAAACTTCATACGTGGCAGGGCCTCACTGGAAGCCCTATACCTCCTTCTGGACCCCCAAGAGCTATACCCTCATTCCATACAGTCTCAAAGGAGCAGCAATTATCCATATCTAAAAATACAAAAATATAGAGGGTTATGTTGTCTCTCTCTTCACAGGTTCATTTCATCAACCCAGACACTGTTCCAAAGCCATGCTGTGCCCCTACTCAGCTCAACGCCATCTCCGTTCTTTATTTTGATGACAGTTCCAACGTAATCCTTAAGAAATACAGAAACATGGTGGTCAGAGCCTGTGGATGCCACTAACCATGAGAGGAAGACAACTGAAAGTCGACCAACCATTGTATGCACATTGATTTGCCACATTAATCGAGCGGCACGGATATGTCTAGCAATCAGCTGCTGTGCAACTGTAGCATACCTACTTTTGTAGATCCATCCCCTACGTGAATGTACATATATGAGCTATTCACTTTGTCTCTGAGTTCTTTTCCGCACAGTTAAGTCAAGGTAGAATGGCTTGGACAGATAAATTCTGTTGTTCTGCCTTTAACTGAAGCAGAATAAAATATATTTGTGGATTAAAAATAATGCTGGAGAAGAGACTGATCACCACTACCTACAGTATATCTCATAACGTCACTAAGGAAGGGGCTCTAGATGATACAATGCTGTGGTTCTCTTTTGCAAATGCTGTCTATTTAATATCACTCCTTTGATGTTTAATTATAATCTTGGCAGGGTAGATTTTTATACCTTAATTCTGTTCGTTTGGACTAATCAAGCATAAGAGCCCTGTTGCCATCAGAGAGGAGTCTGGGAAACAGAGACACAGGGTTTATTTTTGTACATGAGAGTTTGAAATGTGCCTCTGAGCTGCCATCTTTGTTATACTCCAAAGACTGAGAATATGTTCTGAGACAACGGAAATGTGTACAGGTAATAAAAATAATAAATCAGTACTTCTCTTGTGCCAGTTCTGTTGCCAACATCATCTCCCAGCATGCACTCCCTGACACCAATTGTATCACTTCCTTAGCTATGATATTATTATGGATTTTAAAGAAAGTGGAAGACAAGATGATAATTTAGACCTTAATCTTTAAAGTAATTGTCCGTGTTTATTTGAATTTATTATTGTAATGACCCCTGTTTGTTAAATAATTTATTGTTCTACTGTACAGCGCTTCGTACATAAGTAGCGCTATATAAATAACATTATACATACGTACATAATGTCCTTAGCTCCTGAACCGACAAATTGATTGACAGACAGTTCATATACATTTCATTTTCAGAAAATACAGTACAGTCTGACTGCTAATTTTGGGATACCAGAATTAAAAATTAAGCAGAGAACCAAAAAATATACAATCAAATAATAGTTAATTATTATGTTCTTTTTATAAAAACATTGAATAAATTCACTTACAGTAGGTCTATAAATTCAATTTCAACTCAGTTCCGACACAATTCTACTTTTTCTTCTCATTTTCCACAATTTATACACATCTCCAACATTCGTTTCAACAAAAATATTGATGAAATTTGTGCTCTAGATCTGCCAGGGTTCAATTCCTTGGGCAGATTCACTAAAAGGCAAATTGTCGCCAGTGACCGATTCACACACATCGCACCACTTCGCCAGGAGCAAATTTGCTACCCCTACGCTAATTCACTAATATGCGAAGTTGCGCCCTGGGCAGTGCAAGCATTTAATAGTGAAGATGCGCTAGCATTCATTTGTGCCTAGCGAAAATTCGCTAGTGATCTTGCGCTTAGGTCTTTATTATAAATGTTGGTGCAAACGCTTGAAGATACCACTTTTTATTATGTCCAGGGAACCTTCATAAAGACAAGAGAATTTATATAATGCCCTACACATGAACCCATTGTAAAATGAATGTTCCATATGTTAGGAAAATGGGTTACTCAAAAAAACTTTGTTAGGAATTTTGCAGGCAATCCCGCTTAAAAAAAAGAAAAGTCACCAGCATTTTTTGAACTTTAATGCATTTTCGGCACACAGGATATGATGTAAGTGACAGAAGATTGAGGAAGATCTAGCTTCTTTTAAGCACTTCACCAGGTCTCAGGGGGCAAAGTCAAATCTGGCAAAACAGGTAAGTTCAGTAAAACCGCATTTTACTGAATTTGTGGAGTAACAACCATTCGCCAGAGCGAAAAGTTGCCTGGCGATAGAGTGCGAATGAACGCTATTGAAGGTATCTTTCGCTAGCGAATTGATGCCTGCACCTGTTAGTGATTTGGTGATGTCCCTGTGGATTTGATTTCTGGTGAAACGTCGCTAGCATTAGCCACTTCTCCCTTTAGTAAATCTGCCCCTTTGACTCCTAGGGGCAAATTCACTAAGATTCGTAGTTGCGCCAGGCGTAACTTCGCCGCACTTCACCAGGCGTAGTTTCGCCAGCGCTCCGCAAATTCACTAAAATCCGAAGTTGCGCTCAGGGAAAGCGTAAGGTTGCGCAGTTGCGCTGGCATTGATTCGCTAAGCGAAGTTACGCTAGCGATGGTTAATTTGCATACAGCTATCACCCATAATATAGAAAAAACGCCAGAGTTTTTTGGGACTTAGAAAAAATTTGAACTTTTTTTGAAGCAATCCCTATCTACTCTATTGCGCTTCGCCTGGTCTGAGGTGGCGAAGGAAGTCTAGCGTAAAAGTTAGCGTTCAGTACAGTGCGCGCGTTAGTGAATTTGCGTAGTTACGTCCGATGCGCAAATTCGCCAGGCGTAAGGGTGCGAAGTAACACTAGCGAACTTACTCCAGCGTTCGTTAGTGAATTTGCGAAGTAACGAAAATGACCAACGCTAGCGAATTGACGCTAGCGTTAGGCGCTTTGGCGCATAGTGAATTTGCCACCTATTGTGGTCAAACGTGAAACAAGTCCCTAGTTTCCCCAAAGTTCTTATACCAATGGGGGTTTAAGTAAAGTTTCATTACCTCAATGATTTTTCCAATCCAACATCGACACTTTTACTTTTCTTATTTAACTTTTTGAATATTGTAAATGGACAATTTAAATGTCAATGGAAACCTGCACAGTAAGCAATGTTAGTGCTGTGGGCCTCTAATTCATGACCAGTAAACTGATAAGTTTAACCGTATTAACATGGAGAACCAATTTTGGGTCTCAACCTATAGGTTAAGAATTGCTAACTTTGATGTCCAGCAAGTGCCAATACCAAATACTAGTACGTAATTGGGAAATGTTTATGTTTTCTCTTCAAATGAAGTTCAATGAAGTAGGAAGACAATCCTGGTGATTTCCTGAAAGAGTCCTGACCTACAAGCAGAGTTAGAAAGTGACCTATAGTTCATGGAAGGAGCTTACATAGCAGTAATGGGGTTGCATTTCATTTGATAATCCCTGTGAGTGAAAAGCCAATTCCTATTGAAAGTAGTTCTCCCTGGGAAACTGCAATGATCTGGTGCAACTGGAGCTCTATTAGACAAATCCAAAAAGAAAGGTTTAGGAGTCCTTTAATGCACGCCTCATGTTCTTCCACTGAACAACACAACCCTGATTGACTGTAGCCAGTAAGTAAGTCATGACAAAACTGTTTACACTTGATACTAGTGACATGAGTTATTAGAGGGTCTGACTATCCTTCTGGGCTGCGCCCATAGCCCCTCAACCAACAGATTATGCACCTCTCACTGCATCCGTATCCACTAGAGTGGCTAACAATGATTGATGAAGAAGAAAAGGTGGCTTTGAGAATGCTATTGCCCCAGTGACCTTTTAAATCCAAACCAGATGTTTGTGTAAAGTGCCTGCTGAAATGTATTTGGAACATGACTCTATAGTTCCAACATGGAACAAGCTGGAATGAGAATTGAGAGCACTGGGCTCTAAATGTCATGCTGGAATGTAGCAAATAAGAGTTCAGGATTTATGAGAGTAGGTTAGATTTAATTTGCTATTTGATTCTGAAGTCCCATTTTTAATATGTGATATTCTGACATCTTCTAACCCTCAAATACCACATTCAATATACCATGTTGAATGGAAAATAAGATAATATGAAAGAACTGGAACACAACTTGATGAATGAAATTAATTTTAAGTAGATGCAAATGTAAAATGGCATTGCTTTTATATTTTTCATATGCCCACATAACTTTTGAGTTGTGAACATCGAGAAAGAAACTTAACAGGTCTGTAATAATAAACTATAGCCTTATACTATATTGGATCAAGGGAAAGCCCTACTTATAATCTGGTAGAAAAGCCTTTTACGAAAAATATGGTTTGGGTCCTGTGGAGGACGTGAATTGTGCAGAACCATAGCTGAAGTACGGGCTGGTAAAGTGTGGTCTTCAGTAATGAGAAGGTGTAAATACCTACTGCAAAAAAATACAGCTGTTTTCAAAAATATTGACATCTATTGACAGCTCCATGTATTTTTGGATAATCTTATTCCATTCATAATACCAAAATACACAATAAGTCCCCTATACTTTGTAAATAAATGCAGCTGTGTTGAGTTGCAGGTGTAATAAAAGCAGCACAATTTAACCAGACTAAATTGTCTGCGTGCACCACACTGAACAATGGACAAAAGAAAGAGAACTGTCTAAGAAGGTTGAGACAGAACGTTGTAAGGAAGCATGGATAATCTCAAGGCTAGATGTCCACCTCCAGAGACCTCAATGCTCCTGAGACACATGGCACTGTAATCATTCTCTCTGGATGCAGACAAAAGACTGTTCAAAATGTAGTGAAAGAACCTTGATCAATGGCTAGACAGATTTAGGTCCAAGGTACAACTCAGTGAAAGAGGACTTTATGGTAGGAGAGCAAGGATGACTCAAAGACACTTAAGGATGCCCAACTGGAGTTTTCCAAAACACACTGAAACAAGCCATAATTCTTCTGATAGAATATCCTGTATACTGGTGAGTTAGTAAAGTACAACCTCTTTACTTAAAAATGAAGCCTTCAGGGAAACAATGACCATCCTTACAGTCAAACATAACATGGTGGAGGTTTGCTGGTGTTTTAGGATTGCTTTGCTGCCCATGGAATTGGGTGCCTTGAGTCTGTGCATGGCATCATGAATTGAGGAGATTACCAAGAAATTCTGGAGAACAACGTTGAACCAGTGTCAAATGACATGGCTCTCTGTCTCAGATCATGGGTTTCCAGCAGAACAATGACCCAAAGTGGAAGAAGTGAAGCAGTTTGAAAAAGAAGAGTGGTCCATCCTGTGAGCTGAGAGAAATGCCATTTCCATTTACTTGCTGAGTGCTGATCGCACTAATTGTACTTTTCTTTTCACACTCCAGACTTGTGTGTATTACGCCATATGTCAGGTCACTACATTTGAAATAAAGCATCCGTTACAGCTCATGTAGAATAAACAGAGTAAGTCAGGGGAGAGGGACATTCAAGGACTGCAAGGATTTACATTTCTCGGCACTGGAAATAACCCTGGGCTCTAAGGCTGTTCTCTTTAATTAGAGCCGAATACCTTGTAAAATGCCAACCACATGCAAGTTCCATTAGCTAGTGCTATGTAAATCTGCAGTCAACTACACAATCCCCCCCCCACACACATACACCCCTAGATTTCCATTGTACCACTGGAATTACTAATTGCACTATTGCCCTCTACTTCTGCTCACATCATTTATTGCACTTGCATTTCTATATTTTCTTGTGATGTTACTCTGGTGTAGGCTCTTCTTCTTCCAGCAGCCCATGGGTGTACAAATGTGTTTTTTTTTGCATTTGAAACAGCCAGAAACATTGTGCTTCCTCTCCCCCCTCTGGCTTGTTCTGACTTTGCTCTGTGCCTACAGCTAAATAGCTGGAACAAATTCAAAGTGACTTCAACCAGGGCAAGGTACATGGACCATGAGTGTCCCTCATGACTTGTAAGGGTCGGTGGGGTTGTGCGTTAACATATTCAGTGTGGTGCTGCCATCTGACATCTTGTAATAGGGAAGTCATTTAAACTGCTTGTTACGTCACCCCAAGGGAATGAGGTAGGTTTTGATTAACTGCCTTCAATCTTGGTTGTTAACTTTCACCTTGAAAATAAAAGCATGGAAACATCAGAATACTTTTCTACAGATATTCAGCAAATAGAACAGAGGTGGAGCCCCCATCCTCACCCCCATTTATATTCAAAAATATAAAGAAAAGACAGAAGGATCTTTGTCTGTTTTGGTCACCAGGCTAACAATCAGATTATAATCGGGGCCCATGGAGACCTATTTGGAGAGAGCAGTCCTCGTCCAATGGGATTTTCATTGCTGATTAATTAATTCAACTTAGGCCAAATCCCAATACAAATATCATATTTTTCAAAAATATTTTTGTGCTCAATAAATTTCCCTTGAATTTTTGAAGAAAAAATTATTTTTACATTTTGGAAACTTTATAAATTGATCTGTTGCTATAATCCTGTTCCTCACTGCCCCACCTAGGCCGATGAACCCGATGAGTGCTTTATTTTCCGAAGCCGCCCGAAGTTGCCTCACGAGAAAACTTTGGAAAGCCGAAGTGATCCGAGTGCCATCCCATGGGCGATTTACATTCTAGCCGGCTGGAAGGCATTTAGGGGAGATTAGTCGCCCGAAGAAGAGATGATTTGTCGCTGGGCAATAGGGATGTAGCGAACGTCGGAAAAAAAGTTCGCGAACATATTCGCGAACTTGCGCAAAAACGCGAGCGGTTCGCGAACGGTTCGCGAACCCCATAGACTTCAATGGGAAGGCGAACTTTAACATCTAAAAAAAAAATTTCTGGCCAGAAAAATGATTTTAAAGTTGTTTAAAGGGTGCAACGACCTGGACAGTGGCATGCCAGAGGGGGATCAAGGGCAAAAATGTATCTGAAAAATCTGCCTGTGTGTGCTTGGAAGAGATAGTGTAGGGGGAGAGCTGTTAGTGATTTCAGGGACAGATGATAGTAAGTTTGCTGGCTAGTAATCTGCTTGATACTGCTCTGTATTGGAGGGACAGAAGTCTGCAGGGATTTGAGGGACATTTTAGCTTAGGTAGCTTTGCTGGCTAGTAATCTACTGTTCTCTTTAAACAACTGCCATACGTTGACCTTGTAGGCATTGTTTGCCCAGTTTTTTTGGACGCAGCCACTGAAGCACAGTTGCCAGAAAAAATATGCCATATAAATGCTGAAAATAGTCATTTTTCGCCATACGTTGACCTTGTAGACATTGTTTGCCCAGTTTTTTTGGTTGCAGCCACTGAAGCACAGTTGCCAGAAAAAATATGCCATATAAATGCTGAAAATAGTCATTTTTTGCCATACGTTGACCTTGTAGGCATTGTTTGCCCAGTTTTTTTGGTCGCAGCCACTGAAGCACAGTTGCCAGAAAAAATATGCCATATAAATGCTGAAAATAGTCATTTTTTGCCATATACGTTGAGTCAACGTATGGCAAAAAATGACTATTTTCAGCATTTATATGGCATATTTTTTCTGGCCTCTGTGCTTCAGTGGCTGCGGCCAAAAAAACTGGGCAAACAATGCCTACAAGGTCAACGTCGTTGACCTTGTAGGCATTGTTTGCCCAGTTTTTTTGGCCGCAGCCACTGAAGCACAGAGGCCAGAAAAAATATGCCATATAAATGCTGAAAATAGTCATTTTTTGCCATACGTTGACTCAACGTATATTGCAAAAAATGACTATTTTCAGCATTTATATGGCATATTTTTTCTGGCCTCTGTGCTTCAGTGGCTGCGGCCAAAAAAACTGGGCAAACAATGCCTACAAGGTCAACGTATACACTACTACAGCGGTGGATACGGATTACGTAAAATATATTATGGCTGCTTGAAAAAAGTCACTCCGGTGTTTTTTCTGGAGACGGTAATATTATGGATATTTAGACAGAATGTGAACAAGGTCACACAGCTAGATGGCGGGTTGAAGAAAACACTGTGCAAATAATGCCTACAAGGTCAACGTATACACTACTACAGCGGTGGATACGGATTACGTAAAATATATTATGGCTGCTTGAAAAAAGTCACTCCGGTGTTTTTTCTGGAGACGGTAATATTATGGATATTTAGACAGAATGTGAACAAGGTCACACAGCTAGATGGCGGGTTGAAGAAAACACTGTGCAAATAATGCCTACAAGGTCAACGTATACACTACTACAGCGGTGGATACGGATTACGTAAAATATATTATGGCTGCTTGAAAAAAGTCACTCCGGTGTTTTTTCTGGAGACGGTAATATTATGGATATTTAGACAGAATGTGAACAAGGTCACACAGCTAGATGGCGGGTTGAAGAAAACACTGTGCAAATAATGCCTACAAGGTCAACGTATACACTACTACAGCGGTGGATACGGATTACGTAAAATATATTATGGCTGCTTGAAAAAAGTCACTCCGGTGTTTTTTCTGGAGACGGTAATATTATGGATATTTAGACAGAATGTGAACAAGGTCACACAGCTAGATGGCGGGTTGAAGAAAACACTGTGCAAATAATGCCTACAGGGCAAATAATGCCTAAAAGGTCAACTTATACACTACTACAGCGGTAGTAAAATAAAAAAAAGTAAAATAAAAAAAAAATGAATATTAAAAAAAAAAATTAAAGTTGGTGCTGCTGAACTACTAGGAGCAGCAGATTAGCACACCAGTCCCACTCCCCAACACTGCTAGACTAATAGCACTGGGCTCTTATAGTAGTAGTAGTAGTAGTAGTAAAACAACAAAAAAATAAATAAAAGCAGTCCTTACAAGGACTACTGTTATTGCAGCAGTCAGCAGATGAGATCAGAAGCAGGACAGCTGCCCACTGCAGCTACATACAGAGCACTGCAGTAGAAGGTAGATTACTAGCCAGCAAAGCTACCTAAGCTAAAATGTCCCTCAAACCCCTGCAGACTTCTGTCCCTCCAATAACAGAGCAGTATCAAAACGATTACTAGCCAGCAAACTTTCAACTGTCCCTGAAATCACTAACAGGCAGCAGCTCTCTCCCTACACTATCTCTTCAGCACACACAGGCAGAGTGAAAAAACGCTGCAGGGCTTCGGTTTTTATAGGGAAGGGGAGTGGTCCAGGGGAGAGCTTCCTGATTGGCTGCCATGTACCTGCTGGTCTGGGGTGAGAGGGCAAAAAAAAGCGCCAACAATGGCGAACCCAAAATGGCGAACGTCGCGCGACGTTCGCGAACTTCCGGCGAGCGCGAACACCCGATGTTCGCGCGAACAAGTTCGCCGGCGAACAGTTCGCGACATCTCTACTGGGCAACTAATCTCCCCCAGTAGCCTCGTCTGCCACCACCCTAAAAGTCAAATTTATTCAAATCTGATCTCATATTTTTTCATTCAAGTTTTCCAAATGCATTTTTTGATATTTATCATTGTAAAATGTTTTTTTTAAATGAATGGGAACTACATTTTAAACATCAAAAAATTTAAAAAAAAGAATGATACAAAGTATTTCGTTTGCTGCTTACCACAATTGCGTTTTTTCCAGATTTGTGTCTTCATCGTAAAAATTTTGTTTTTCTTTCATTCCTGTATTTTTCTGGAAGAAAAGTTAATTCCAGAAACTGCAGCAGAATCGGGTAAGTTTTACCTTGAATTTGTGTGTGTCTGTAATGTTTACCAGGCAGATATTTATAAGAGTTCCTGATTGAGGTTGAATTACAGATGTCAACAGCTGTTTTACAAAATAAAAACTGCAAGGGGGTGGGTTAATTAGTTGTGTTTACTGCAAAAATAGTTCAGAGATACAGTCATCTCCATAAAATCAGAGGCACCGCAGAGGAAACAACCCACACATAAACAGGAAATTGAAAGGTAGAATTCAAACCCTAAGGGGCATACAACTAAAATAGGCACTACGATTGTGTTGGGCTGTATCCCAAAAGGGCAACAGGACACAAAATGATTTAAATAGATTTCATATTTACATTTCATATCTACATGTTGAATGGGCCTGCTTTAATTTCAACCCCTCTAATTTGGTTTTGGGGAGGCAGCAGGTAAATCTCCAGGGACAAAAAGGAGACAGAACCCCACCAAACATAAAGGAAACAGTAATAGACTTGTTTTTTGGCATGGCTGAGGTTCGTAATGGGCCACAGAAATGTTTTCAGCCACAAACAAAAATATATACTACCCTGCACCTTGAACTACGTTGCATGAGATGTTTGGTTTGAATTTTCATTGAAATTTTTTTTCTCTGTTTGGAATCAATGAAGACATTTGTAAACAATTCCAGGGCAGGACCCACGGCAATGAATGCTCAGCGCTGACAAGCGGAATGGAGAAGGATGATTAAAGAGCTTCATTTCCACTTCTCCAGAGAGAAGCCTAAAATAATACAATTAGCGCAGCCAAACATGTTATCTTGGATAATGAAATCCCAGATTTAAGGTTCTTTCTTTCAACTATGAGTGCTGTGGCTGTCATTCTGTAGGCTTGAATATATGTAGCCACAAGGTCTTTGCCTTTTTTGCCTTCTAGGCTGGTCTTGGAGTTCCTCCATGTTTAAACCCCATCATCATTTGGAGAGCATTAAGGCATAATATGGATGAAAATTTGTGTGGATCAAATTATCTGCTTTGTACATCTGCTTTTCTTCCTCTTGATGTTATCAACTTCCTCTGGTGCAAAAGTTGCTCCCATGTTTGTGTTCAGATGACCATCATGTCTATTAATGTTGGGCAGCAGCTGCCTACATTGCACTTGAAGAGGACCGAATCTCTGCAAGACGATGGGTTTTTACAAATGTCAAGACAATTAAGATTCCACAAGAAGAATTTTACATTAAAATTTGAAATTGTTCTTACATTTGAATGATGTTTTGCTCCTATTTACCTTAAGCATTCTGCTGTGTTGACAGAAGGGCAAGATGGTGACGGTACGGCACTTACAGCCTGCAGTAGTCAAAGATAGTTGCAGTAGAATATGATGGAAACAGCTTGATAAGATGGAGACAATATGGTGAATGGAAGACAAGATAGAAACCATAGGGCAGGATGCAGACAATAGGCAAGATGGTTCAAAATGGAGACAGTAGGACAAGGTGGAGACATTAGGGCAAGATAGAGATAGTAGAGCAGTATGGTGAAAGAAGGACAAGATGGAAACAGTAGGGCAAGCTAGAGGAAGTACAGCAAGATGCAGATAGTAGGACAAGATGCAGACAATAGAGCAAAATGGTGATAGTAGGGCAAGATGAAGACAGCAGGACAAGATGGAGACAGTAGGACAAGATGAAGACAGAAGGACAAGAGGGAGACAGTAGGACAAGAGGGAGACAGTAGGACAAGTTAAAAATAGTAGGACAAGTTGAAGACAGTAGGACAAAATGGAGACAGTAGGACAAGATGAAGACAGAAGGACAAGAGGGAGACAGTAGGACAAGTTAAAAATAGTAGGACAAGATGAAGACAGTAGTACAAGTTAAAAACAGTAGGACAAGATGAAGACAGCAGGACAAGTTAAAAACAGTAGGACAAGATGAAGACAGTAGGACAAGATGGAGACAGTAGGACAAGATGAAGACAGTAGGACAAGTTAAAGACAGTAGGACAAAATGGAGACAATAGGACTAGATGAAGACAGTAGGACAAGATGGAAACAGTAGGACAAGATGGAAACAGTAGGACAAGATAAAGACAGTAGTGCTAGATAGGGCCAGTAGGGCGATATGGAGGCAGAAGGCAAGATGATGACACATAAACATTTTCAGGTTTATTTTTGAACATATATTTTATGAATATATATTTTCTTTAAAACTGTGTTGCATTGATGTTCCTGCTCCTTATGCAAAAGGGAAAATAATGTCAAGTAAGTGCAGGGTTAGTAGCATGATGCAGCTACTTGTACAAGCCGAGCTATTTCGTCTCCCCTCTACATAAACATCCACACAATGACTAATGGCCCCAGCTCCTCTGCATTCACATTAAAAGCAAATCTTGCTGCTCTCTAACCTTTATTTACATTAGCAATAAATGGGCTGATGGGAGGCTAATCCCGGCTCATATTTCCATCAGGAATGCCACTTTCTCCAAACTGTACAATTAGGGGATAACTCAGCACACTCATTCTCCCTTGTTAACCGTGTGCCAAGTCAGAGGAACATTAATGCAGATAGAACAACACTGTGGCACCTCCCTCATATATATATATATATAAATACAAATATACAGAGAAGGAATGTTCTGGGCACACAACAAGCTTTACCCTTATACTGTACTGTCTAAGGGAAAAAGTATGGCACCTTCTTCCCATATTTCCCAGATGTATAACTACAAATATACATAGAAGGAATGTTCTGGGCACACAATAATCTATACCCTCATACTGTACTGTCTAAGGGAAACAATATGGCACCTCCTTCCCATATGTATAAATACAAATATACAGAGAAGGAATGTTCTGGGCACACAATAAGCTATACCCTCATACTGTACTGTCTAAGGGAAACAATATGGCACCTCCTTCCCATATGTATAAATACAAATATACAGAGAAGGAATGTTCTGGACACACAATAAGCTATACCCTCATACTGTACTGTCTAAGGGAAACAATATGGCACCTCCTTCCCATATGTATAAATACAAATATACAGAGAAGGAATGTTCTGGGCACACAATAAGCTATACCCTCATACTGTACTGTCTAAGGGAAACAATATGGCACCTCCTTCCCATATGTATAAATACAAATATACAGAGAACTAATGTTCTGGGCACACAACAAGCTATTCCCTCATACTGTACTGACTAAGGGAAACAATATGGCACCTCCTTCCCCTATGTAAAAATACAAATATGCAGAGATGGAATGTTCTGGGAACACAATAAATGAGCACAAAATTGGATGAAGTTACACTTGTAGCCTCAACTCAAAATGGCAGCCAAATGTAAGATATTATATAAAGAGAATTTATGTTCCTTGAAATAAACTTTAGAATAATTATATCAGAAAGACCTTAATATTTTCAACCATAACCCAACAAATCCATGTCCAGAGACATGAATACATTTCATCTCATGTGAGTGCTGGAATGTATGTGAATCACAGAGCTGTGGAAAGGGCTGGCGGTTCATAACTAGTTCATGGCATGTTTTATGTCTCGTTAAAATGTTTCCATATCTGAAGAACATGCCCTTTAGAGCCGTGCAGTTCAGCGAGGTCAGTGATGCCAAAAGATGCCGTTCCCCAGCTCTTTGCCACATGGAAAGAAGTTCCTCAGTGCAGCTAAGGGAAACTGTTTTGTCCTTTCCCATGGAGGGTGGGAAACATGTCCTCACCCATGGTTCATTGTGGTTCCTGAGGTCCGAGAGTGTGGCCAATGCAAGGCTTCATGTGGTCGGTGGAGGAGGTGGATTTTGGTGTTTGTTTTGAATATGTGGCCACTGACCCAGGAGATGGGCCCAACATTCTTCCCCTTTACTTACTGTTTGGCTCGCTGGGAACCACAAGGAATTACTGAATTTTTATCACTTCCAAGGATTAACTGACAAGATTTGCCTGCGTAACTCCCTCTACTGGCTCCAGTGTCAGACTGGGATTCCAGGGGCCCACCCAAAAACCTTAGACCAGAGGCCCACCCAAAAACCTTAAACCTACTATAATCTTTTATTCCATCTATTTAGCCTCTTTGTTCTCATAGAAATAGTAAATGGCCATGAAATAGGCAAAATGTGCACCAGCATGAGGGCCCACTGACACCTGGGCCCACCAGGCATCAAAAGAACTCAGAATTCTGCTGATATGCCTCTGTATACACAAACCCCTCACTCCCCCAACTGTACCCTTTTTTAGACGCTGAGATAAGGAACAGCTAATTATACAGAGGGCTTCTCATGGGGCTTCTGAGGCTTCCTTCTCACAAATCAGGGAGTGTCTATGATTCCTTCAGTTTTGGTGACCAAATGCCAAATATGCTCAGTACTATTGTCTGTTGACTATGTTGCAAGATACAAACAGACTTCCTTTGGCTTGAACTCCTATCCCACATCCCAAATACCCCTTAAATGGAGACTTTAAGGCAACTCCCAGATAAATAAAAAAACAGAAAATGATCTGCTCAGTATAGAAGGTAAAAACAGAATCCACCAAAACAAGCATAAATGGAGGAAGTGGATGAAACAGTTAAGCAATCATCATAACATGCAAATATGTAAAAATCTCTGCCTCTAGGTTATTTATTGTATGGAACAAAATACAGCCTCCCTAAAAAAAAAATCCATATAAGATCTGCTTAGAGAACCTACAATTTACTGTGGGTTTTTTTCTTCCCCACTTCAGTTAATAGCACTGTAATAGCACTGTTATATGCTATTTCCCTTTATTTTTTATGGCTCCTTAATGCAGAAAGATAAAATCTCACTGGAGAGTGAGTGGAGAGACTTTATCAGAGTCAGTAATTCGTACAGTAACAATGGGGCTTGTCATTGCCATAAATATCACTTTGCAATTTATTCAGACGCAGGATAACTGTGCCATTAAATGTGTGTTTAGATTTATTGAAGATAATAATATAGCCGTAGATGCCCATGTATATTATTCCCCCTTAGTTCAGAATGGGACCAGAATAAATAATGTGCACATAATACGCACCCCTTATTCATAGAATATTTTAGTTCCACCCACTGTTTGAGTTACAGACTGCCTGCCCCTCCCCTTATAACCTTCCATCAGAGTTCTCTACTACCACCCACTCCTCTAAGCTTCCATTAGAGTCTTCTAGAACCACCCACTCCTCTAAGTTTCCATCAGAGTCTTCTAGTACCACCTGCTCCTCTAAGCTTCCATCAGAATCTTCTAGTACCATCCGCTTCTCTAAGCTTCCATCAGAGTCTTCTAGTACCACCCACTCCTCTAAGTTTCCATCAGAGTCTTCTAGTACCACCTACTTCTCTAAGCTTCCATCAGAATCTTCTTGTACCACCCGCTCCTCTAAGCTTCCATCACAGTCTTCTAATACCACTTGCTCCTCTAAGCTTTCATCTGAGTCTTCTATTACCAACCGCTCCTGTTTCCTTCCATCAGAGTTTTCTAGTACCAACATCTCCTCTTAGCTTTCATCAGAGTTTTCTAGTACCAACCACTCCTCTAAGCTTCCATCACAGTCTTCTAGTACCACCTGCTTCTCTAAGCTTCTATCTGAGTCTTCTATTACCACCCACTCCTGTATCCTTCCAAATCAGAGTTTTCTAGTACCACCATATCCTCTTAGCTTTCATTAGAGTCTTCTAGTCTTTACCGGCCAGGCCTGTAAAATACCAGCCAGGTGGTAACCCTATGTGTCATGTGGCTGAAAAAGGGAAAGCAATAATTAGAAGATAAAGATTTACAAATACAAGGGGAAAGGAAGAGAGGGCTATTTACAAAATGATGGGGCTGCATTTATGTGGGACACCCATGGCTTGTTTAATGGGTCAGAATAACTGCCTTCTCTGTGGCAGAGAATCAGAAGCACACATAAGTGCAGATAATGGATAAGTACTACTGGAGGTTTTACTCTTTATTTCAGTGAGTAGCAGGAATGTCTGAAGCACGAGGAATGCATACGCCCATGTGGCCAAACAGATGCCATGAAAATATCTGCTGCATAAGATTGTTTCATGTGAGGATTGGCAATTAGAGTTTAGAGCTGGCATGGAGCCACACAAACATTGTTTCAACCAGGTAGACTAAAATTATCAGATACCAATCCCGATTTCTTTACCTTTGTCTCACCTATCACCTATCTAGTGCTACCAATCCCTATTTCTGTAGGGAAATGAGAGCAGAGCAGACAGTAACCCTTCCAACACTTTCCTGTTGTCTCTGTCATTATATATTAGGCACCTATCTAGTGCTACCAATCCCTATTTCTGTAGGGAAATGAAAGCAGAGCAGACAGTAACCCTTCCAACACTTTCCCCTTGTCATCGTCCCTAAATATTAGGCACCTATCTAGTGGTACCAATCCCTATTTCTGTAGGGAAATAAGAGCAGAGCAGACAGTAACCCTTCCAACACTTTCCTCTTGTCTCTGTCATTATATATTAGGCACCTATCTAGTGCTACCAATCCCTATTTCTGTAGGGAAATAAGAGCAGAGCAGGCAGTAACCCTTCCAACACTTTCCCGTTGTCTCTGTCCTTATATATTAGGTACCTATCTAGTGCTACCAATCCCTATTTCTGTAGGGAAATGAGAGCAGAGCAGGCAGTAACCCTTCCAACACTTTCCCGCTGTCTCTGTCCTTATATATTAGGTACCTATTTAGTACTACCAATCCCTATTTCTGTAGGGAAATGAGAGAGAGCAGACAGTAACCCTTCCAACACTTTCCTCTTGTCTCTATCCTTATATATTAGGTACCTATCTAGTGCTACCAATCCCTATTTCTGTAGGGAAATGAGAGCAGAGCAGACAGTAACCCTTCCAACACTTTCCTCTTGTCTCTCTCCTTATATATTAGTTACCTATCTAGTGCTACCAATCCCTATTTCTGTAGGGAAATGAGAGCAGGCAGTAACCCTTCCAACACTTTCTCTTGTCTCTGTCCTTATATGTTAGGCACCTATCTAGTGTTACCAATCCCTATTTCTGTAGGAGAAATGAGAGTAGAGCAGGCAGTAACCCTCCCAACACTTTCCCCTTCCAACAAGCTTAGCAACAATAGAAGGGCTGCACATAACTTTTCTTGCACAATATAATATGGCCTTTGCACACCTCCTCCATGCCGTCGCTCTAATGTTAGGGCCCCAGGGAATATGCCCTCTGTGCCCAACCCAGTAAGTGGTCAAGGTAATGAGAATTGCCAGGAATTATAGTAATTACCGAAATGACAAGCTAAACAGAAAAACAAAACAGGCAAGCAGTGGAGAGTGGCGTTGGCTCTGCGCGCCACACCAGAACTATAATTACACAGAGTTTCAGAAGGTTCCAGAACAAACAGAGCCTGGAAAGTGAGAGCGCCTGCCTGTCACTGAGTGGGAGATTAATCACCGATAGAGGACAAACATGGAGCTGGTTACTCATGCAGAATAGGTGGGGCACTAAAGGGGGGGGGGGCAAATTTAGGATTTGTCATGAGCTGGAAGGCAAGTGGGGGGGAAATGTCCTTTTACTCTGGGTGTCTGGGAAAGGTCATCCAAACTGTGTTGGGCGGCTGTTAGTTCTTAAAAGCCTGGGACAAGTCTCAATATAATAACAGGGGTAACGTAAGCGCTTGTTGGTCCAGTCGGGCTCCAACACCTGCAGATCCTCTGCTGCTCCTGCCACTGGGAATTCACACTCCATTATACATCATAAAGGCACGCGGTCACATGTTCCAAATCACTGTGCACCTGCAGAGTCCCTTGCACATCCACCCAAAGCTTTCAGCAGGGGGAAAATAACACAGGCGCAGAGCTGATTTCCTTCTGTGCACTGCAAGAGCATCCAAAGACCCTGTGTGAATATATATATATATACCATGCAAAGACTTTTAGGGCAATGGCACGTGCCATACCTGTGTGTAGCATAGCTCAGTGGACAGGAGACAGAATGCCTGGATTTGTTTCTCATTCATTTCAGTGGCTCACTTGGCCCCAAAGGTGCACACATGGGTCTCTCTAACTGCCACCGTGTTTACCTTTATTCTACTGTTATTATTTTCTGTATTTACACCCAGAATTTGCTGCAGTCAGTGCAATGTGGGTTACATGCAGCTTGCTGTAATAGGATGGAGTCAGGTACAAAGATCATGGAGCCAGATTTAAACCGATAAACTGGGATTCTCTTTGGAGGACTATTTTGCTGCTGGTTCTGCAGAGGAAGTTTGTATTAAACAAGACAAAAACTATAAAATCCACATTAGATTACATGACAACACAGGACCCAGTGCAGTCTGTATATTCTGATTATTAATCAGTCTTTCTGTATCAGCTTCTGGCAGATATTATTTGACTTGTGTTGTTTTGATAATTTATAACGATCCCTAAGCAGCCCAGACCACACTGAGCATGTGAACAGTCTTGGTCTTGCAAACAAAGTTACAAGATGATAACCCCCTGTGGCTAACTAAAAGCATAAATCATTTGTTTGATTAGGCTTGTGGTGCAATAAGTTCACAGGGCCGGATTTACATAGTGGGCGTCCCTAGGCCCACTACCATTTGTCGCCCCTGTCCCCTCCAGGGGGACAGGAGCAATTAGGATTGGCGCATAGGAAATTTAAAAAATTATTATATCTCCAGCGCATCCCCAGTGTTTTTGAACCAATGTGGGTGTGGTTGGGCAGCATGCCGCCCCCCTAAAATCCTGCCGCCCTAGGCCCTGGCCTAGGTGGCCTTTCCACAAATCCGGGCCTGTAAGTTCATGTTTATGTTTAGTATACAAAATACAGCATTTCTAGCCTTATTCTATTTTAGAATTTACTTGCCCTTTATTTGATCACTTTACTCTTCCCTTTCCTTCTTTAACCATATTCATAGAGCTGAACTTTTCCTTTGCAATATTGCAGAGGCCCATTCCTTTATTTCTCGAGCAGCTGCTACACACTCATTCGAGACCTTATCCTGCCCAGTCTAGACTTCTATATCTAAAGGTGGCCATAGACATAGAGATCCGCTCATTTGGCGATGTCGACAAACACGCAGATCTCTCCACGATATGCCCACATTGAGGTGGGCAATATCGGGCTGATCCGATCATGGGCCCTAGGGCGGTAGGATCGCGGGACCGAATAAACACACAAATGTGGCTGCGATCCGACAGGAATTTTTAACCTGCCCCATTGAGAGGGATATCGATCTGGGAAGCACGTCGGATGGCCCCACACACGGGCCAATAAACTGCTGACTCGGTCTATCGGCAGCTTTTATCGGTCCGTGTATGGGGGTCTTTACTGTATAAATATTTGGCCTCCTGTACTTCTCCCTCCGCTTAATATTCTTAAAGAACCCCCCTTCAGTCTCTTCCCAACTAACCTCTAGGTTGGACACTTCTCACCCTCCTTTCTGTGTCTGTAAATTACCCACCCGCTCAGATTATACGCAGTGCCAGTATTCACTGTGCTCCTTACAAGCTGGGAGTTAAATGTGCCGGGTCACACCCTGGGGGTTAAACTTCTCACCAGAAACAGAATCCTTCTTCTCTAGGAAAATTTATTAGTGAACCTGGCGTCAAAGTTCAGCCATACTTATCCCCTTACACTGCGCAGCCGTTCTTATAAAAGTCTTATTTGCCTCTCGGGATTGATTAAACAAATATTCCTGTTCCTTCCAGTTCTCTGTGAAATGGCCAGAAAGAATTAGGGCTGAAAAAGGAAAATCACCCAAGAATTACAGTAATCTCAGTTATTTCTAGCTCCTCTTCTCTCTGTCTCCGGTGGGAAATGCTACGGACTGGTGGGATTCATTGAGTGGGTGCTGCTACATTACAAACAAATGAAACAGTGCCCCCAGTGGTTGAGTGGAGCATCACTCAGACATGATGGTTATTATGGAAGCCAGACTCCCATTATTTCTGACCAATATATAAATGTATATAGAATGATACAGTCAGGTCTGAACATCTGCAAGTATGATGTCACCCCATGGCGTTAGCTCATATCATGCACGGATCTGGATTGGGTCACTTTTTTTTTCTATTTAAAGCCTCCATTCTGACCCCCGCCCAGTACAATCTGGTTCCCATTAGCTCTCTGTGCCACCCGCAGTTTGTCAAACTCGTAACAGCTGTTGTGCAGGAAATCACCTTCCATTCAACTCTTGATAGGAATGGGGGGGACGTCGTTAGTTGTTTCCCCCTAAATGGGCTTTTAGCTGCACCCCCTTCACAGAACACCTATCATTCACCCCGATTGGCCAGATCAAATATTTAACAACCTGTTGATCCCAGTATGCATCTAACTTATGCATAGTCTGTATAGGAACACGAACCATGGCTTCTCCCAAGGAAATACATTGTAGGATGTAAGTGGGAATGGGCAATCTGAGCCTAATTCTGCAATTAATAATGCCAACTCTGCCAGGACCCCAAAAAAAAAGCCAAAATCCAGCTTGTTTTAGTGAAACACAGACAGGGTCGAAGTGGTATCCTTTTCTTGTGCATCACTGAGACATGCCACTAAACTACATACATGCCACATGCATCTACACGCAACTACCTACATATTACCATCCAATTATCTACATGCCACCCAGCTACCTACATGACACCCAACTAAATATATGTACCCAACTAGCTATATACATATAACTACCTACTTGCCACCCAGCTACCTACATGCCACACAACTATCTTCATGCCACCCAACCACCTTCATGCCAACCATCTACATGCACCCATCTGCCTATATACCATCCATCTACCTACATGCCACCAACTACCTTCATGCCACCCAACCATCTACATGCACCCAACTACCTACATACCATCCAGATACCTACATGCCACCCAACTATCTTCATGCCACCCAACCACCTTCATGCCAACCATCTACATGCACCAACTACCTATATATCATCCAACTACCTACATGCCACCAACTACCTTCATGCCATCCAACCATCTACATGCACCCAACTACCTACATACCATCCAGCTACCTACATGCCACCCAACTATCTTCATGCCACCCAAACACCTTCATGCCAACCATCTACATGCACCCAACTACCTACTGTATATATCATCCAATTACCTACATGCCACCAACTACCTTCATGCCATCCAACCATCTACATGCACCCAACTACCTACATACCATCTAGCTACCTACATGCCATCCAACTATCTTCATGCCACCCAACCACCTTCATGCCAACCATCTACATGCACCCAACTACCGATATACCATCCAACTACCTACATGCCACTCAACCACCTTCATGCCAACCATCTACGTGTACCCAACTACCTACATACCATACAGCTAAATACATGACACACAACTATCTAACTACCTACATGCCACCCAACCACCTTCATGCCAACCATCTGCATGTACCCAACGACCTAAATACATGACACACAACTATCTTCATGCCACCCAACCACCTTCATGCCAACCATCTACATGCCGCTGAACTATCTACATGCCACCCAACTACCTCCCACTCTGTACTATGGACAGGAAGCTCAGCCACACCCAGTCACTAGGAACAACTACATGGTATCCAGCACAGTTAGGGGTAACAAAGGACATATATAGTGTGAGAAGTGGGCTGGTTTAGGTGGATCATGGGCAGGGCTTTGGCATAATTGGGGAGTGGTTTTGGCAGATCAAGGCTGTGCCATGCATAAAAGGTTTTTTTTTCTTTATTGGTACAGGGGCCAATGTAACCGGTGGTCTAATAATTGAGTCCCCTTAAGGGCCCAATTTACAAAGGGGTATCATTTGTGCCATTTTTGTGGCTTATGGGTAAAAAGAAATGTTTTGCACTAAGATTATGTTTCATTTGAGGCCAATATCATTCAGCCACAGTATTTGGATGCAGTCACCCTTCCCTGCTGGGAATCAGACCAGACCAAGTCAATTACTGGACTGACCCAAAGAATAAAATTAGAGGGAATCATAAACACCTTTTCAGTTTGCGGCTTTCAGACATTTGTCATACTAATTAGTGAACGGGGTTTGGACTGGGAGGTAGAAGGTCACATGGAGCTTACACAATAATCAATCCCAGGGCTGTCCCCATTTATCACTAAAAATGGTTAATTCACCTTTAAATTTAGTATCATGTAGGGCAATTATTGGTTTTGCTCTTTTGTATGGGTTGTGAATGATTTCGCTTTTTGTTTAGCTGCTGTACAGTTTGGAATTTCAGTAGCTATCCTGGTTGCTACAGTCCAACTTTCCCTAGCAACAGGGCAGTGGTTTGAATGAGTTGCTGGAAGATCAGTTGAAAGATAAGAAATACAAAGTAACAATAATAGTACATTTGTGAACCGCAAGGTCTTGCAAACAATCTGGGATCCTGGAGTTCTTTATTGGATTGCTGGGTTACAGGAATCCTACAGTTCGGCTGCAGGTATATATATATACACATCAATATTAAATTCCCTGTGTCTTTTCTTTCTGCACATGATCCCAGCACTTATCTCTCGTCTCTTATAATGTTGCACCCCAGCATTCCTCAGCTTCTCACTCCCAAAATCACCTCCTCTGCATTTTCCACACTTTCGTTTTTTTTTTATTTCCAGCTTGGCAGCAACAAGTTGAAAAGCTGTTTAAAGGGCAGGTAATATCAGTTAATAAAAGTGTCCTGAAAGCATTTATATTCAGTGTTCACCTAGTCAGCACTTTTAGAAATGTTGGCAGCATTTCTTCAAAGCATGGTATTCAAGCTGAAAATATCTATAGTTTTTTTCTGATTTTAGGAGCAGAATATGTATTATATAAAGTCTCTCTCTCTGTACAAATTATAAAAATCACAGGCAGCTGTTCCTGCTGAATTGTGCTTAGTACAGAGGAATACCTATGCTGCCATAGTTTTATGGGATCTCTCTGTACAGACTATGAACAAACTTAGGGGGCTGTTCCTGCTGAATTGTGCTTAGTACAGGAGAATACCTATGTTACTATAGTTTTATTATATCTCCGTACAATTTATGAGCAAACTTAGGGGGCTTATCCTGCTGCATTATGCTTATTACAGGTAAAATTACAAATGCATACCTTCCATAACCCTTATGTTTCCATTTGAGCTGTAAGACTCCAGTCTGGACATATGGTACTGGCAGAATTAAAAACAAGGGATGTGTTACCAACAACTCCACTGTCCTTGCAGCAGGATACTAGACGTTGCAGTTTAACAGCAGCTGCAGAGCCATTTTCCTAACATCATACTCATCTGAATGTTGGGGCCCAGAACAAATGCTACTCCCTGGTCCATATACCCCATGGTAGATCCTTTCCCCCTTGGAGTGGTTTCCATTGCACTCTCCCAGCTGCGCAGCTCTGCTGATTGGCTGTCAGTATTCGCTCGTGCGTTGGTCAGACACTGATGTCATGGCAGAAGAAGGGCACATTTCGGAGGCTGACATAATTCCACTTTACAACTTCAAAGCAAACTGTTATTTCTCTAAGACAGATCCATGGAAAAAGGGACTTGGAGGCTGTTCCAACACCTGCTAAGAAGCAGCAGGAACTTTGGCACCGAAATAGAACATGACAAAGTTCCATCACTGGGGTCTGAACTGCGCTCAGAGAAACAGCTCCGCTCCATCTTCAGTGCACTGACGTTCCACCTATTTTAGCCCTTTAAGGCCACAGGGCACTGGGAATTTATTTGGCATGCATGGATCTTATCAATTCTCATTTATTACAGGCAGGATTCAGTTTCCATGGAATGACACATCATTAGGACTATCAGGACTCATGCCTCCCAACTGTCCCGTTTCGAGCGGGACAGTCCCTCTTTTGACAGCTCAACCCGCAGTCCTGCGTTTGTACTGGAAAGTCCCGATTTCTCTGCACTGAACAGCCAAAAAAGATACAATGTTTCTAACGTAATTGGCTCTTGGCAGAGAGCCCAGAATAGATACTTAAGATACATTTGTAACAGTTTTGTCTTAGACTGGCAGCTTAAAGGGCAATTCACCTTCATTAGTAAAACTGCAATAAAACATAAAAACTACAGAAATGTGTTCAAACTTTCATAACCTGGCAAATTTTGTAAAATGGGCATGGTAATTAGAGGGTGTGGCCGCAAAAAGGGGCATGGTCAAAAAAAATTCGCCGCACTCCGCGCTGCAAATTTTTGGCCCTCTTTCCATTTCCAGAATGTTGGGAGGTATGGTCAGGTGCAGGGGTGCAATTATAGAGAAAGCAGAGCCTGCGGCTGCAGGGGGGCCAAGGAGGCATAGGGGGCCCATGAGGCCCGAATAATGAGCAATTGCAACATTTATTGGTAGAACAGGCCAATCTCTGGATATGTTGGGGGCCCTAATATTAATTTGCTGGTTGGCCCAGTAACATCTAGTTACTCAGTGCTGCACTGGTGTAAATAACAAAAACCCTGCTGCAAATAATCAACATTTTTAAAACGTATTTCCTTTTTCTGTGTATTAATAAAACAGTAGCTTGTACTTGATCCCAACTAAGATATAATTATTGGAAGCAAAACCAGCCTATTGGGTTTATTTCATGTTTATATGATTTTCTTGTAGACTTAGAATGTGAAGATCCAAATTACAGAAAGATCCATTATTCAGAAAACCCCAGGACCCGAGCATTCGGCACAACAGGTCCAATACCTGTATATAGTACTAAATAGTATATAGTTCCATGATGTTGGGGGGGGGATGCTGTTCCTTGTCCCGTGCGGTGGAATCCTACTAAACTCCCTGCTGAATACACATTCCACCCTTCTGTAATATTGACTAAGCAGTGGTACTTATGGGCACTGGGGGGATAAGTGGCACTTCTCCCAGGAAGGGGGACATTTCCGCAGCACAATGGTATGCTTAAACATTACTAGCAGGTTCAAATTAGCTCTTAATCATCTTTTATGAACATTTGGTCACATTGATTTAAAGGGGTAGTTTACCTTTACATTAACTTTTAGTATGTTATAGATTGACTAATTCTAAGCAACTTTTCAACTGACCCTCATTATACCTTTTTTTATAGTTTTCTTAAAATTTTTTCCCCTTTTCTCTCACCCATCCCAACTTTCAAAATCTAAAAAACAAACGCTCTGTAAGGCTACAAATGTATTGTTATTGCTACTTTTTATTACTCGTTTTTCTATTCAGGCCTCTCCTATTCATATTCCAGTCTCTAATGCAAATCAGTGCATGATTGCTAGGGTCATTTGGACCCTAGCAACTAGAATGCTGAAATTGCAAACTGGAGAGTTGCAGAATAAAAAGCTCCCTTGCCCACTTGCACTACTCTCATAATATATCTGATAGAGACCTATGTGGATCTGGTTGGGCATAGCTGGGCCGGACTCCAAACCTATCCCTGACCAACAAAGCAATATAAGATCCCCTTAGGACTTACTACACAACCCACATCTTAACTGAATACTCAAGCATGGACAATTAAATGAGATTCATTTGTACAGGGGAATACCTATGCTGCCATAGTTTTATGGTATCTCTCTGTACAGGCTATGAGCACATTTAGGGGGATGTTTCTGCTGAATTGTGCTTAGTACAGGGGAAAACATATGCTGCAATAGTTTAATGGTTCTTCTCTGTAGCGGCTATCAGCAAACTTATGGGCTGTTCCTGCTGAATTGTGCTTAGTACAGGGGAATACCTATGCTGCCATAGTTTTATGGTATCTCTCTGTACAGACTATGGGCAAATTTAGGGGTGTTCCTGCTGAATTGTGCTTAATACAGGGGAATACCTATGCTGCCATAGTTTTATGGTATCTTCCTGTACAAACTATGAGCAAACCTAGGGGATTGTTCCTGCTGAATTTTGTTTAGTACAGTGGAAAACATATTCGGCAATAGTTTAATGGTTCTTCTCTGTAGAGGCTATGAGCAAACTAAGGGTTGTTCCTGCTGAATTGTGCTTAGGACAGGGGAATACCTATGCTGCCATAGTTTTATGCGATCTCTCTGTACAGATTATGAGCAAACTTAGGGGGCTGTTCCTGCTGAATTGTGCTTAGTACAGGGAATACCTATGCTGCCATAGTTTTATGGGATCTCTCTGTACAGATTATGAGCAAATTTAGGGGGCTGTTCCTGCTGAATTGTGCTTAGTACAGGGGAATAATTATGCTGCCATAGTTTTATGGTATCTCTCTGCACAGGCTATGAATTTAGTGGTTGTTCCTGCAGAATTGCCTATACATTTATTGATGATACCTATACAAACTGCACATATAAATAAAGTTAAGTAAAACTACCTGCAATGCCACAGAGATTACCCTTCTTTGCACTTACTGAAGACAAACCAGTCTCCCTAAAACTAGATAGAGAAAATCATTTTCATTCGCAGAACAAAAATACCCCAAAGGGGCATTAAAAAATATCAAAGCTGAATTTCCCTGCTCTATGCTCCCCTCCGGCACCCCCTCTGCCCATGCTGTTGCTATTATGTATAAATGGTTACAGTCCTGTCCTGCTGGTATAATGAATCTGCAGAGCATTTTGCAATGTAAATACAATAAAAGTAACAGCTGAGCTTTCCAGGGTGCCCGAGTCATACAGGACCCTCGTCTCTTTCTTTTTGTCCTTCCGCCAAGTGCAGCCAACTGCCAAAACTGACACAAATGACACATAAATTTGTTTCATTTTTCTTAAAAGGGTCTTTTTTTTAATAGTCTGTTAAAAAGATCACAGGGCCGGTGCCTGCTGGGGAAACATTCCTGCTCCTTTGAAGTGGAACCTTTTCCCGAAATCCTGGATACACACAGCTGGCCCTGCCTAGAACTGGGGCCCTCACTCTGTGGCTTTCCAGCTCTTACTGCACTACAATTCCCAGCAGTCTAACCAACGCTGTTGTGGAATGCTGGGAATTGTAGTACAGTATCAAGCTGAGAAGCTTTTTTTTTATTATAAACCTGCCTAAAACTGTGCTGGCAGGAAATATTTTATCTCAAGGACCCTTAAAGGGCACCGGAATGAGAAAAGGCTTCAAAGAACTGAAATACACACTTGTCGGACCCAGATAAAGAGATGGCTCTGATTCCCTTATTTGCCAACAAAGCGAATGTTCTGAACAATCGCGTTCTGCAGCCGCAGGGAGAGGGGGTGTATCACCTTACTATGGTTGTGGGCCGCTTGGATCCTGGTGCAAACAAAGAGAGAACTGTTGGCCGATTCACGTGAAAAGCCGCCTATTGTTCAGAGTCAGAAACAGCCATTCAGTGACATTGGCAGCGCCGGCAAATTCTTCTTGCCAATTTTCACAAAGATTTGCTGAACTGATTAAGATGCTGATTTGTTGCATTGGTATTTAGGAGGAGCGACTGAACGGGCTCTGCAGTTTAATAGGGACTGGATAAAGCTTGTACAGCCCAAGACACAGTGTAACCCCCATATCATATATGCACATAATGTAACTGTATAATATATAGGCACAGATATACCCCCCATCTTTCCTCCAACCACTGTCACAGTGTAACCCCCATATCATATATGCACATAATGTAACTGTATAATATATAGGCACAGATATACCCCCATCTTTCCTCCAACCACTGTCACAGTGTAACCCCCATATCATATATGCACATAATGTAACTGTATAATATATAGGCACAGATATACCCATCTTTCCCCAACCACTGTCACAGTGTAACCCCCATATCATATATGCACATAATGTAACTGTATAATATATAGGCACAGATATACCCCATCTTTCCTCCAACCACTGTCACAGTGTAACCCCCATATCATATATGTACATAATGTAACTGTATAATATATAGGCACAGATATACCCCCATCTTTCCCCCAACCACTGTCACAGTGTAACCCCATATCATATATGCACATAATGTAACTGTATAATATATAGGCACAGATATACCCCCATCTTTCCTCCAACCACTGTCACAGTGTAACCCCCATATCATATATGCACATAATGTAACTGTATAATATATAGACACAGATATACCCCCATCTTTCCTCCAACCACTGTCACAGTGTAACCCCCATATCATATATGCACATAATGTAACTGTATAATATATAGGCACAGATATACCCCATCTTTCCTCCAACCACTGTCACAGTGTAACCCCCATATCATATATGTACATAATGTAACTGTATAATATATAGGCACAGATATACCCCATCTTTCCCCAACCACTGTCACAGTGTAACCCCCATATCATATATGCACATAATGTAACTGTATAATATATAGGCACAGATATACCCCCATCTTTCCTCCAACCACTGTCAAAGTGTAACCCCCATATCATATATGCACATAATGTAACTGTATAATATATAGACACAGATATACCCCCATCTTTCCTCCAACCACTGTCCAAAGTGTAACCCCCATATCATATATGCACATAATGTAACTGTATAATATATAGACACAGATATACCCCCATCTTTCCTCCAACCACTGTCACAGTGTAACCCCCATATCATATATGCACATAATGTAACTGTATAATATATAGACACAGATATACCCCCCATCTTTCCTCCAACCACTGTCACAGTGTAACCCCCATATCATATATGCACATAATGTAACTGTATAATATATAGGCACAGATATACCCCGATTAGTGATGGGCGAATTTATTCGCCATGCGTGAATTTGCAATGAATTCCTGCGATTCGCTGGCATAAAAAAAATGGACGCCACCGTCAAAAACGAGACGCCGCCGCAAATTTTTCACCGTTTTGCGAATTTCATAGGAAATTCGCTCATCACTAACCCCCATTTCATTTTGGTACAGTGGGAAAGATACACAAACACAAGAAAGGACTTTGGGATAGAGCAGTAATTTCCTTTCCTTCCTCTTTCAAAAGAGGGAGACAAACCAGTGAATTGAATGTTTTGTGTGTGGCTTTTTGCAATTTGAATTAAATTTACATAAGAAAAAAAAATCCCAGAAAATATTTAATGCAGAACTGCACAGAACGTTGGTGACCATATTTAATTGAAGGGAGAAAGATCTGGGTGCCATTCCCACATTCCCAGTTTCCCAGGCATGAGTTAACCCTTTAAGGCTGGAAGAGAGGGAATCTGAGAGGGAAACACTGTGCTATTGTGCAGGCCACCAAATTAAAGAAGCCCAGAGCTGAAAGAGTTAAATGCTATAAAGGGCACAGTGTGATTGTTCCCCCTTCAGTGAATGTCTCATGCTTCTCCTGGGCTTGTATTTAAAGGGTAACTAAGCCTTCAAATAAGCTTAGGTTGATTTCCTACATGATTGTCAAATAGTGATTTTATATAATATTGAAAACATTGTCTTTCTATACTATATTCATGTATGTCCATTGCATTAGGTCTCTGCATTTAATTTTAATAAGTGGCTTATAGCACCAAACAAGTTAAATCTGTGGAATTTCAGCTGAAACAAACAGGCTTGTCATGTAGGAATGGAACATCCTGCAAACAGGGGAGCGGAACAATGAATAAAAGGTTTCATTCAGGGAGGGCTGATTCGCTAAGCTGCCTTTTCATCACTGCCGTCCCATTTAAGCGTGGCCACAGCATGGAGAACAGAACAGGTTCCCTCTTCCCCACCTTAAAAGCAGGCAGGTTACTGGATATGGATAATACTGACCTTGGTGTGTGTAAATGTGATAGGGATGTTAGATTGTAAGCTCCATGGGGCAGGGACTGATGTATAATCTCTGTACAAGAGCTGTGGAATAGGTTAAATAAATAAAGATTAATAAAAGTGACAGGCAGATTGATATAAGATCTGGAATTGACACAATCCAATAACAATTTTTCCCTTGTTATATTTGTTGTATAAAAGAGTAAATGTATCTGATTTATTCCCATCAGCAGTGTATGCACTGACCCCTAGCGGCTAAAGAAAAGAATGTAAATCGATACGGCTCCTTGCTGTGGCCTCACACAGGCTATTAAAAAGATATCAAATAAATATACGGAAATAGGAAAATAAACATGTCCAAAGAGCTGGAGAAACAGCTACACACACACAAATTCCATTAAACAGTAATAATACCCTTGGAATTAAAATGCATATCATTCTCCCAGTCTTCCTTCCAGAGACTGCTCATTCAGATCAGGGTACGATGGAGTCGTATAAGGGCTCTTATTGATGAGCGGTTGTAGCTGCGCTCCCCTGTGTTCCTTTTTTCTGCGTTCAGCCGCAGGGGAGCGCAGGAATAGGCGCATTACGTTTTTTCCAATGGGGCTGCACGCGCCAATGTGAGTACAGCCCCATTGGAAAAAAGGTAATGCGTCTATTCCTGCGCTCCCCTGCGGCTGAACGCAGAAAAACGGAACGCAGGGGAGCGCAGCTACAACCGCTCGTCAGTAAGAGCGCTAAGAAAGATCCGAGGGGCAATGAGAGATGGGGGAGGGAGGCAATTAATACAGGATTAGGCAAGATTTTTATTCTAAGGTACGAAACCCTGTTCTGGGTAAATTTTGTTTTAATGAAATTAATGTATTTATTTACTTTCTCATCTAATGTCAAATAATAATAATAATTTTTATTCTAAGGTACCGAAACCCTGTTCTGGGTAAATTTTGTTTTAATGAATTTAATGTATTTATTTACTTTCTCATCTAATGGCAAATAGCATTGGGTTTTGTTATTACAGGTGTTGCTAAATAAAGAGTGATGGGTAAGGGTTTGATTTGGAAATCGAAATTTTGAATGGATTAGACATGCAGCCGATTTAGCATTAACCCCCCCCCAACAGAATATATTTTGGGTAATAAGCAACAGAAAATCAGAATTAGACCACCCTGCAACCAATCACAATGTTAGAACCTTCATAGGACTACGCTAATCTGCAGGCAGACAAAACATTCAGGGCTAGATTATAGCCACTCAGAGTTAAAGAACAATGAAGGGTTTGTTTACCTTTAAATTAATTTTTAGAACAACGTAGGCAGTGATATTCTGAGACAATTTGCAAGTGGTTTTCATTTTTTATTATTTGTGGTTTTTGAATTATTTAGCTTTTTGTTCAGCAGCTCTCCAGTTTGTAATTTCAGCAATTTGGTTGCTAATTACCCTAGAAACCATGCATTGATATGAATAAGAGACTGGAATATGAATAGGAGAGGCCTGAATAGAAATTTTAGTAATAAAAAGTAGCAATAACAATGCATTTGTAGCCTTCCAGAGCATCCAGTGGAATTAGTCTATTGAGATCAGGACCCTTCAATCCATTTCTTTACTCTGTAACCCTTATACGTTAAATGATTATAATGTAGTGATTCTTATTTGCATAGGCAGTATGTTGGTGCATGAGCTCTAGTCTTCCCATAGAGGGAGCCCACACTTTTTATTGTGTTTCTGCTTTGGCTGATGTCCCTCATAATTCGGAATCTCTGTCTCTGAATCTATGCTAGTTGAAAGGGCAGTATAGGGGCCCATTTATTAAACCTCGAATTTATCTGGTGGAGGTTTTATAGGGGAAAACTCAAATTTGTTGTGGGGAAAAAAAGTCAAACTTTTAGAGATTAATTATACCCCAAACTGCTCAAAATCCAAATTCGAAAATACTCAAACCCGTGTGTGTGTGTGAGTGAGGAGTTCTTCAAATTTTGCACATTTTGCCCTTATCCCTTTTAGACTATTGCAATTTCCTACAAACCGGTCTTCCTGACTCCCATCTCTCTCCCCTCCAATCAATCTTAAACTCTGCTACCAGGATCTATCTGCTCTCTCCTAAAAGGGTACCTCTCCTAAAAATCCTTAGCGTGGCTGCCTGTTAAACAAAGGATAACATATAAACTCATTCTACTAACATTTATAGCCCTTCACTCCTCTGCTCTTGTCTCGCTATACGTTCCTGCTCGTCTTCTCCACTCCTCTCAGAGTCAACTTCTCTTCACACCATCCACTGCCACCTTTCATCTCAACCCCTTCTATCTTGCTGCTCCTTCCCTCTGGAATTCCATCCCTGAATTCCTCCTTAAGGAACCCTCTCTCAATCTATTCAAGAAAAAACTAAGAGTCTACCTTTTCGAGCACTAGAACATTAGCCTAGTCCTCTGCCTATGGCACAGTCTGACTATGCCTTACATTGTGCACTATTTCATCTCCAATTTGTGCCTGTATCCAGCCTCCCATCCAGTTAGACTATAAGCTCTATGGGGCAGGGACCTCCTTCCCACTATGTCTCTTACCACATAGCACTTAATCTCTTTGTCCGGAAATGATTCTGTATTTATTATGTGATTTGTCTTCCCCATGTATACTTTTATATATATTGCACTTTTATGCACTATACAGCTCTCCTTATCAGTGCTTTACAAATACATACATGCATACATTTCGTTCACCTTATCTATCCTAGTTTGGGGATAAGTAACTTTGCCACATTTAATAACTGCCTTTCTAACATAATATCGGAGATGTTCTCTGTGGGATACCCCTCCTAAAACAAGAGGACCCAGGCTGGAGAATTGGGTACCACTCGACCAAGTGTCTATGAACACATCCGGACCAATAATTTGTGAGCTGGGGACACTCCAGGAAAATGTGAAGGAGTGTGCCGGTCTCCAACATACATTGCTCGCTGCTGGATAGATCAATTTTAGTTTATGACGAGTGTAATACCATCTACTCAGTAATTTATAATTTAGTTCTTGAATTTTGCAACATCTATAGCTAAATAGTAGGTGGGCAATACCCCTTTTTTATCACTTTCCTCCAAAGTGTCCAGCCCAAGATTTTGTTCCCAAGCCCGTATGAAGGGCAGTTGTTTCCTGCCCCCCACTGGTCCTCCCACTGGTCCTTGCATGTCGGATAACATAGATATCACCCCTTTCGGGTGTATTGATGTGACCTAGGCTTTCAAAAGGGGTTAGATGTCTCCCTATCTTACTACTGCCTCCAATGTATCTATAAAAGTGTTTGAGCTGATTGAATTGAAAATCTGGAAGGGTATTGTTAGGTCTGGCCTGTTTTTTTTTCAAAACACATCAGTTAATAGTGCTACTCCAGCAGAATTCTGCACTGAAATCCATTTCTCAAAAGAGCAAACATTTATTTATATTCAATTTTGAAATCTGACATGGGGCTAGACATTTTGTCAATTTCCCAGCTGCCCCTGGTCATGTGACTTGTGCCTGCACTTTAGGAGAGAAATGCTTTCTGGCAGGCTGCTGTTTTTCCTTCTCAATGTAACTGAATGTGTCTCAGTGAGACATGGGTTTTTACTATTGAGTGTTGTTCTTAGATCTACCAGGCAGCTGTTATCTTGTGTTAGGGAGCTGCTATCTGGTTACCTTCACATTGTTCTTTTGTTTGGCTGCTGAGGGGGAAAAGGGAGGGGGGTGATATCACTCTAACTTGTAGTACAGCAGTAAAGAGTGATTGAAGTTTATCAGAGCACAAGTCACATGACTTGGGGCAGCTGGGAAATTGACAATATATCTAGCCCCATGTCAAATTTCAAAACTGAATATAAAAAAATCTGTTTGATCTTTTGAGAAATGGATTTCAGTGCAGAATTCTGCTGGAGCAGCACTATTAACTGATTCATTTTGAAAAAAAAATGTTTTTCCCATGACAGTATCCCTTTAAATCTGCAAGTTGGATTTTCTCGATTATATGGACAAATTGTAGATGACCACCTACTAACCATTCTTTAAAGGCCTTAGGATTAAGTGCCAAAGGAAATGGTTGTTGCCAAAGGTGGTTGGTGATAGGGGTGAGTGGCGAAGGAAAGGAGGTAATACAGGAGCTGTATGGGAAAATTTGAGAGAGACCTTGTATTGTATTCGGAGGGAGAGAGACATTCAGGGCCATGGATTTATTGTAATTAACCTTAAAATTTATGATTCTGCCAAATGTATCAAATTATTTCTTCAGTTGAGTTTTCGCAGCAACAATTCAATAAAGTTGAGTTTTCGAAGTGGCAATTGTACACTATGATTTTATAATTGATAAATGAGTTCAATTCGTGGAAGGGAGTTTGGTCCACTGTGTTGTAATAAAAAAAATTTGATGATTTTGAGTTTTAGTAAATAGCCCCCTTAGTGTTGGCTGAAAGTGCCTGTTGCCCAGATTAAAGGAGAACTAAACCCTAAAGTAACCACTACCCCCCTATCCTACATAGACCCCCCTCCCTCTTTCCCCCAGCCTAAGTGTTACCATGGGCAAATGCCCCTAAGTCTTTACTCACTCCTCCGTGCAGATTCTGTCAGCCGAGTTCACGGGCGCCATCTTCTTCTCTTTGGTAATCTGTAGGAAGTAAGTGCCGTAGCTTTGCTACAACTTTGCCTGCGCCAAAACTCACGAAAATTGCCCGAAGCGCCGGTCTTATTCAAGTTTATATTCACTATCCCTCTCTCAGCATCTGTTTCTCTTCATTCTGTCTTCATGTACCAGTTGGGTGTCAGATGAATGATCCAATATATCTTATAGAGGGGCTTCCTTTCCTAACAGATGTATTAGAGCTCACTCAAATAACTGATTTCAGTACAAACAAAATCTAACAAAATAACTGCCTTTTGCACAAATTCTGCATGTAGAGAGATGTCTGGTGATTTCAATAGCGTGAGCTCTAATACATCTTCTAGGCAAAAGGAGCCCTGTATAAGATATATTCGATCATTCATCTGACACCCAACTGCTACATGAAGACAGAATGAAGAGAAACAGATGCTGAGAGAGGGATAGTGCAGATAAACTTGATTATTTCAGAAATGGAACAGAATTGAATGTATTTAGAAAATTTCTTATTTCAGTATGCTGAAGCTGATATTAAATTTTCATTTTCGCGATAGTTCCCCTTTAATACATACCTCCCAACTGTCCCATTTTTTGCGGGACACTCCCGATTTTGACAGCTGAGCCCGGAGTCTCGGGTTTGTTACCTGCACTGAACAGCCAGAAAAGGATACAAAGTTTCTAAGTTAATTGGCAGAAAGCCCAGAATAGATGCTTAAATAACAATTTAAGATAAGCAGGTCCCTTGAGGAAACGGACTTGCAGCTTAAAGGGCAATTCACCTTCATTAGCAAAACTAGACGAAAACCACAGAACTGTGTTCAAACTTTCACAACCTGTCAAAATTTGCACACATGATTAGTGATAAATTCACCAGGCGCGAAGTCGGGGTGAATTTACGCGTTTTGCGGCCAGTGAATGAATCAGCGAGAATTCGTGGTTGACGCGCAATGGAAAAGTCACTCGCATCAACTTCGTTGCTCATCAACACTATTTGAACGCTCATTGACTTTTAACACTAGGCGTCAGAATTGACGTACGCATCAAAATTTATTTGAATTGATGCGGGCGTCAAAATTTGAGTTTCGCTACTAATTTTTCGAAATTTCGCAAATTTGTTGGGAAATCCTGGAATTTTTCATTGAATCGAAACAGGAGAAATTCGCCCATCACTACTCTTGATCAACTATACCTTTAAACATAGAAGGGGTGGCCGTATTTATTTTTACTTTCTAATCAATTATTATGTATCTCTCTATCACTTAGCAATATTTCTCCATCCATCGGGTCATCTGTCTCTATTGATAGAATTATCTATCTATTTTTATCTATCAATTTATGGAATGAAGAGGGGAAATCATCTCATATTATTATGGTCCTGCTCCGGTATTATAAAGCTGACTGAAGAATTGACACTGAACAATGGCATTGCAGTCGAGCTGGGAACATTTAGGAAGAAGCAGGGCACATTGGGATCTCTCTGTCCCTCTGGATAGAACAGTCGGTCACTGCACGCCAGTTACTGGCAGGGGAACGGTTAACGTGACAGGGATAAATTTTGATGTATGGCCGCCGGATAGGGAAGGGTAGGAATAACCATAAAACAAAATGCTCTGTTTCTAGTTAATGAGAAAGTGCGGTTTCTTCTGGCCCTGCAATCTGCTCACATCTCCCATCACTTGTACATAAACATTTGGGGTAATTAGCAGATTTCGTGAAGGATGATTTCTTTTTATTATTTGTTTGTTTGTTTGGCATCCTGTCTTCCCTACAGGGGGTCTCTGTGCACAGGGGGGTCCAGTAAATGCTATTTCATCTCTCCACTCTTCATATGGGCCACAGGAGGGTATTAACAAAGCATCGAAACCAGACCTCAAGCTCATGCATTTCCTGCCTTTCCTCCATTCTACTGCCTGTTTATATTCCCCATATTGCTCTCTTTATTCTTCTACCCCTTTCTTGTTTTCTTTCTTTCTTTCTTTCTTTCTTTCTTTCTTTCTTTCTTTCTTTCTTTCTTTCTTTCTTTCTTTCTTTCTTTCTTTCTTTCTTTCTTTCTCTTTCTTTCTTTCTTTCTTTTTCTTTCTTCCTTCCTTTTTCTTTCTCCCTCTCTCTTCTTCTCATCTCACCATTTTATCTGCTCTCTTGCCCTCCTCTCTTTATTTTTTGCCTATTTTCTCTCACTTACTATATGACTCTTTTTATTGCCCATATTTCTCTATAACTTTCTCTCTATTCTTCTACCCCTATTACCCCTTTTTCTTTCTTTCTTTCTTTCTTTCTTTCTTTCTTTCTTTCTTTCTTTCTTTCTTTCTTTCTTTCTTTCTTTCTTTCTTCCTTCCTTCTCTCTCTCAACTACTGTATGCCTCTCTCTCTTTATTGCCCATTTTTTCTTTCTTTCTTTCTTTCTTTCTTTCTTTCTTTCTTTCTTTCTTTCTTTCTTTCTTTCTTTCTTTCTTTCTTTCTTTTTCTCTTTCTTTCTTTCTTTCTTTCTTTCTTTATTCTCATATTACACTTTTAACTGCTTATTTTTTGCCTATTTTCTCTCTCTTACTATATGACTCTCTTTTTATTGTCCATATTTCTCTATAACTTTCTCTCTATTCTTCTACCCCTATTATCTTTCCTTCCTTCCTTCCTTCCTTCCTTTCTTTCTTTCTTTCTTTCTTTCTTTCTTTCTTTCTTTCTTTCTTTCTTTCTTTCTTTCTTTCTTTCTTTCTTTCTCTTATTCTCATCTCACTCATTTATGGGATCTCCTGCCTTCCTCTTTCCACTCATTTACTATCTGCATTTCTGCTTTTTTCCAGTTCATCATTCCCTCCCTATCTCTCCTTCCTGCTTTCTTTCTCTTCTCTCACTTACCAGCACTCTATTATTAAAAGTAGGAGCTATGTTAAAAAATTAACTTAAATGCTATTTAAAAACATTAAAGCTTTAAAAAAAAAAAAAAACTATTAGTAAAACTTACTAAAAGTAATAAACTTTGTGATTGCTTATACCTACCCTCCTCTTAAAGGAACAGTAACATCAAAAAATTTATGTTTTAAAGTAATAAAAATACAATGCAGTGTTGCCCTGCAGGGCCGGAACTAGGGGTAGGCAGAATAGGCACGTGCCTAGGGCGCAAAGCTGGGGCGGAGCCAGGCACGTACCTGCTCTGTCGCCTATCCCATGTCCGGTCCTCTCATTCCCCGTCTTCTTGCACGCGATTGATGATTCTGCGCATGTGCGCACGCCGATTTCCGCTTCTGCGCATGCGCGCTGGCGTTAACACGTGCATGCGCACATTCAGCCGGCGCAGCCTACCTGCCTGCCCTGCCTGGCCCGGCTGTGCTGCAGTGGTAAAACTGCTGGGTTTGATTCAGAAACTCTACTATTGTTTATATAAATAAGCTGCTGTGTAGCAATGAGGGCAGCCATTCAAATGAGAAAAGGCTCAGGTTACACAGCAGATAGCATATAAGCTCTGTAGAACATAATGGTGTTATCTGTTATCCACTATTTAACCTGTGCCATATAGGTTTTTTTTCAGTTTCCCCCATTGCTACAGCTTGTTTATATGAACTATAGTAGTGTTTCTGAAGCAAACAGATCTGTTTTACTAGTGCAGGGCAATAGTACATTATATTTTCATTACTTTGAAACACTTGCAATATATATATATCATATATATATCGCAATATATTTAAGCTGGCCAACTACATAATGAAGCAATAGAATTCTTAATGAATCAGATAAAATTAAGCGTAGGACTGGCCAGATATGGGATGACTTTGACGTAGTTGGCCAGCTTAAATATATTGCAATGTATGGACAAACAATCCCTGTTTTGTTTAAAGGGTAAGGCATTTTTCAGTAGCAGTATGTACAAAATGTCTCAATGTCTTAAATATATGTATGTATATATATATATAGTGAATAAAGTACCCCCTCTTGTAAAATATAAGGATATTATAAGTTACCGAGGAGTTTCATGACCATATAAAAACACGAGGCCGAAGGCCGAGTGTTTTTATACAGGTCATGGAACTCCGAGGTAACTTCTAATATCCTCATATTTTACAACTGGGGGTACTTTATTTATTATAATACACAAATTTTAGTGAGTCATGTGACAGAAATTACATCACTACTCACCGTTTATAACTGATGACATCACTACTCACCGTTTATAAGGATATAATTTACAGGATATTCATGTCTTTTGTGTATTATATATATATATATATATATATATATATATATATATATATATATATATATATATATATATATATATATGTATGTATATATATATATATATATGTATGTATATATATATATATATATATATATATGTATATATATATATGGCCACCAATAGGGGGATATACAGAAAATTGCCAGCAGATGTCGCCAAATCTCTCTGTATGTGTCTAACCGAATAGCTGGTAATTAATTGCCTGTAACTTTTCATCTGGCTGTGATACTAAAATGTGAATATTCCTTTAATGCTGCTCGTGGTGTAATTATAAATTTAGCAAGTTTTTTTTTTAATTTATAGATCTTACCTATAATCAAAGGGGGAGGGGATTTGTTCTTGAAACATGTTGCTAAATTATTTGCCAAACTGCAAAAGGAAAAATTAACACATATTAGTCTGGAGCAGTGAGGAGAAAGTCATAATATCTGAATATTAACAAATTGCAGATATGTGAGCAATTCTCCTTAGAACACAAAATATGTCTATATCTTAAGGGCAGATTTATCAAAGGTCGAATTGAAAATTCGAATTCGATTTTTCGAAGAAAAAATTTTTTTTGGTAATAACTGTAATAATAGGGAATTATTCAAATTCAATTCGAGTCTTTAAAAAAAATTTGAATCCAATTTTCGAGATTTATCATACTGTGTCCAACGAATTTGACTATTCGCCAGCTAAAACCTGCCGAATTGCTGTTTAAGTCAATGGGAGAAGTAGATCAATTTGGAGTTGTTTGCAGCTTATTTTTAAATAAATTTTTATTAGTCGAATTTCGAATTTATGGGGTTTAGGGGATTTTGTAAAAACTAGGGATGCACCGAATCCAGGATTAGGTTCGGGATTTGGCCGGGATTCGGCCAGGATTCGGCCTTTTTCAGCAGGATTCGGATTCGGCCTTCTGCCTGGCTGAACCGAATCTGAATTCTAATTTGCATATGCAAATTAGGGGCGGGAGGGCAATCGCGTGACTTTTTGTCCCAAAACAAGGAAGTAAAACACGTTTTCCCCTTCCCACCCCTAATTTGCATATGCAAATTAGGATTCGGATTCGGTTCGGTATTCGGCCGAATCTTTTGCAATGCATTTGGAGGTTCGGCCGAATCCAAAATAGTGGATTCGGTGCATCCCTAGTAAAAACTCACATGAATTCGAAATTTGACCTTCGATAAATGTGCCTCCCCATGTAGGAAACAATATACGTATACTAGGGGGCAGATTTATCACCGGTCAAATTTAGAGTTCATGGGAGTTTGTAAAAACTCCCATAAATTCCCATGAACACGAAATTCAAATGAAAAACAACCAATCAAATTTTTTTCAAAATTTTTTAATTTTTTAAACTCGGGTGAATGGGATCAACCCGTAATCTAATTTGATACGATTTTTTTCTCTGAAAAAAAACTCGATTTTCAGGAAGGCTGCAAACAACCCCAAAATGATCCCACGACATCTCCCATAGGCTAAAACAGCAATTCGGCAGGTTTAAGGTGGCGAATAGTCAAATTGAAATTCTTAAAGGGACAGTACATGATACAGTTCAAAATTCAAATTTTTAAAAAAATTCGAATCAAAGTTCAACTATTGCCTAGTTGAATTTCACTAAAATAAACTCAAAGATTAGAATTGCAAAATTTGATTTTCGAGCTTTCACTTCGACCCTTGATAAATCTGTATTTGTATTTAAACAATTAAACCCAATAGGATGGTTTTGCCTCCAATAAGGATTAAGTATATCTTAGTTGGGATGAAGTACAAGCTACTGTTTATTATTACAGAGAAAATGGAAGCTGTCAAGGTTCCAAAACAGAGAGAGCAGATAATGAAAATATAAAGGGTCCATTAATAAAAAAAGCAGAATTTAGTTTTAAAAGTCAGATATATATATAGAGAGAGAGAGAGAGAGAGAGAGAGAGAGAGAGAGAGAGAGAATAAGGGACGCACACCCTAAGCAAAATGGAAACTTGGGTGCCAGTCTGGAAAAAATTCGATAAGCAATGCAGGATGACGGCACACCAAGAAGTTACAGCAATACAAACGTTTTGAAGATAAAAAGGAGGTTTATTGGACTGAACCTGGTTGCTGTAACTTCTTGGTGTGCCGTCATCCTGCATTGCTATATATATAATATAAATAAATATATAATTTTTTATAAAAAAAAACCAAATACTTGATAAAATGGACTCAGTGGGCAGATTTACTAAAGGGCGAAGTGGCAAACGCTGGCGTCAATTTGCCCACGTTACCGCCCACAGGGACATTGGCAAATTTACTAACGGGCGCAGGTGACAATTTGCTAGTGAAAGAGATAGGCGCTAGCACTTATTTGCACTCTAGGCTACAATTCGATCTGGTGAATGGACGTTACACCGCAAATTCACTAAAATTTGAATTTTACTGAACGTTACCTCTTTCGCCAGACTTGCCTTCACCAGCTCAGACCAGGCAAAGTGCAATGGAGTGTATAGGACTTCCTCAATCTTCTGTTACTTACATCATATCCTGTGAGTGGAAAAAGCATCAGAGTTAAAAAAATACTGGCGTCTTTTCTGTTTTTCAGACGAAAAAGTCCTAAAATTTTTTTTGGGGGGTAACAGGTTTCCCTCATACATTTTCTAATATATGGAACATTAACTGTACAGTGGGCTGATGTGTAGGGCATTATAATAACTCTATTGTCTTTATTAAGGTTCCCTGGACTTGTGTAATGTAATGGATTTGCTGCAACATAAAGACGTCCATTCGACTTTAAATTTCCCGCAGTATGCAAGACCTCTCGTGAATTTGCACTAGGCAGAAATGAACGCTAGCGACTCTTCGCTTTGAAATACTCGCATTTCCAAAGTAACTATTGCAAAAAGTCGCCATTGTTCTGCACCCACGACGAAACTCTGCATTTTAGTGAATTGGCGTTGTCTGAGCAAATTTTCGCCTGTAGCGATGGCGACTTTTCGGCGGTTAGTGAACATGCTCCTATGGGAGACAGCCTTCCCCTAACTCGGTGCTTTCTGGATAACGGGTTTCCGGGTTACGTATCTCATACCTGTATCTGTAAAGACTGAAAATTTTAAATAAATATCTTCCTAATAGTGATGGGCGAATTTATTCGCCAGGCACGAATTTGCAGCGAACTTGCCCGCTTCGCCGCCGTCGAATAAATTTGCAAATGCAAAAAATTTTTGACAGTTTCGACAATAAACGGACGATAAACGGACGCCAATTGACTTTAGTGGGTGCCGGCGGCAACTTTGACGCCTGCGCCCATTTTGACGCTGACAAATTCTCTCCATCACTGCTTCGTAATTTTAGAAAAAAAATTTTAGGAAATATTTTATCAAGTTTGTTGATGATAATTTAGATGATTAATATTAATTTTAACAGCATTTTAAGGAATCATTTCTTATTGGCTGGGCTGGAGTATTCTACCACGGAGGTACCGAGAAACGATTTTACAAATTTGCCTCTATTCTCGAAGAGAACTGGAACTCAGTTTTAAACACTTTTACGCAGCGTTTTTCAGAAATAAATATCAGATATTCCTGAAACATTTTTTAGTTGGATGGGAAAATGTAACCTGCTGGAGCTTGTCTGTATCGTAGTTATTTAAAGGCATTAAATCAGTTTCCATGGTTTCCCCATTACTCTAGATATATTTACACACCTGCCATTTTTTTTTTTAAAAATCTAACCTTGCCTATAATTCTATTATTAATGCACTGTTCATTTCCACACAGGCGTGAAAAATATTAATTAAGCTTTATTTGATAATGATACACCTTGGCCTGGTTTATAGTAACCCCTCCCCACCCCCAGTCTAACGATAATCTAATCTAATATAATGATACAATTAATATAATAATGACTTTAAAGTGATATCACTCTCTTCTGACCTGAGCGTTGTTGTTGTGAAGCTCATTACAATACAGGGATTTTTTTATTTTTTGGATGAAATGCATGCGGTGGATTCCTTAGAAATGGTTTGAGTTTACAGAAAGGAGTGGGTGTTGTTCTCCGGATACATTTCCTCGCAGTTTAGTAATTTAATATTTTCATTGCCTGACAAACTAGCGAAGGAAACAAATATTCGCATTGGGTTTTATTTACTAAAACAAGGGTCCTTTTAACGGTACAAAACCGTTAAAATGGAGCCCAGCTGGTTATTTCTTTCTACTTCATCCTGAGTAGTTGTAGCCATAGTGAGAAAATATAAGGGGGATCACAACCTTAACAGGGGATCAGGGGAGATTTCCAGGGGAAATGAGAGAACATGCAGTAACCCTCCCTACACTTTCCATTGTCTCTGTCCTTATATATTAGGTACCTATCTAGCGCTACCAATCCCTATTTCTGTAGGAAAATGGGAAATGAGAGCAGAGCAGACAGTAACCCTTCCAACACTTTCCTCTTGTCTCTATCCTTATATATTAGGCACCTATCTAGTGCTACCAATCCCTATTTCTGTAGGGAAATGAGAGAGAGCAGACAGTAACCCTTCCAACACTTTCCTCTTGTCTCTGTCCTTATATATTAGGTACCTATCTAGTGCTACCAATCCCTATTTCTGTAGGGAAATGAGAGCAGAGCAGACAGTAACCCTTCCAACACTTTCCTCTTGTCTCTATCCTTATATATTAGGTACATATCTAGTGTTACCAATCCCTATTTCTGTAGGTAAATGAGAGCAGAGCAGACAGTAACCCTCCCTACACTTTCCATTGTCTCTGTCCTTATATATTAGGCACCTATCTAGTGATACCAATCCCTATTTCTGTAGGCAAATGAGAGCAGAGCAGACAGTAACCCTTCCAACACTTTCCCCAAGTCTCTGTCCTTATATATTAGGTACCTATCTAGTACTACCAATCCCTATTTCTGTAGGGAAATGAGAGCAGAGCAGTCAGTAACCCTTCCAACACTTTCCTCTTGTCTCTCTCCTTATATATTAGGTACCTATCTAGTGCTACCAATCCCTATTTCTGTAGGGAAATGAGAGAGAGCAGACAGTAACCCTTCCAACACTTTCCTCTTGTCTCTGTCCTTATATATTAGTCACCTATCTAGGGTTACCAATCCCTATTTTCTTACAGCACAGATAATATAGCACAGATACCAAAGCCAATACACACTCATCCTTTGGGAATTGATGTTCTCCTTGTTTTCTCAAGGGAAGCTTCCTTAGAAAGAGTTACATGCAGTCACTAACTATTTTACAGAAGCTTTGGTCCAATGGCTTAAAGAGGCATAGAGGCAGGGCATACAATTACTTTCACATTCAGCACTTCCTACATGTCACTGCTCTCCCAAAAGTCCCCCTTCCCTCCTCAGGCTCTATAATTGTATAGGGCACTGCGCATGGGCATTAGGTTCCCCTTTATGGTGCATACACAAGATTTTGGGTGATACATAATTTGTCTTAATAACAGTGTCAACAAAATGGCTCCTGCCTGCTTGGTTGTGTAATTCCAAGACTGAAGGAAACAAAATTGAAATAATAAATATTGTGTGAGTAAAGTTTATTTTGCTCAACTAACATGATAGAAAAGAATTTAAAATTATTTCGTAGGGTGACAGGTCCCCTTTAAGGCATTTATTCCGTTAAAAAGGCTTTAGCAATATGGTGCCCATATGTGACCCAAGCGGAGAGGAGGCTAAGTGTTTGCTGTTTACAGATGCAAGGCTTTGTGTTTGCTGACATCTTGTAACAAGGATAATGTGCCTTCAGAACATACAGAGAGATGCCAGAGCAGTGGCAGTCACAGGGGTCAAAAAATATCTTGATGGCATGAAGAGAGAGAGGCTGTATATATATATATATATATATATATATATATATATATATATATATATATATATATACATACAGTATATCATCGTCTTCCAGTATTGTTGGGTTGTTCAGGTTGGGGCTGGGGGAAAGATGGGGGTATATCTGTGTCTATATATTATACAGTTACATTATGTGCATATATGATATGGGGGTTACACTGTGACAGTGGTTGGAGGAAAGATGGGGGTATATCTGTGTCTATATATTATACAGTTACATTATGTGCATATATGATATGGGGGTTACACTGTGACAGTGGTTGGGGGAAAGATGGGGTATATCTGTGCCTATATATTATACAGTTACATTATGTGCATATATGATATGGGGGTTACACTGTGACAGTGGTTGGGGGAAAGATGGGGGTATATCTGTGCCTATATATTATACAGTTACATTATGTGCATATATGATATGGGGGTTACACTGTGACAGTGGTTGGGGAAAGATGGGGGTATATCTGTGCCTATATATTATACAGTTACATTATGTGCATATATGATATGGGGGTTACACTGTGACAGTGGTTGGAGGAAAGATGGGGGTATATCTGTGCCTATATATTATACAGTTACATTATGTGCATATATGATATGGGGGTTACACTGTGACAGTGGTTGGAGGAAAGATGGGGGTATATCTGTGTCTATATATTATACAGTTACATTATGTGCATATATGATATGGGGGTTACACTGTGACAGTGGTTGGAGGAAAGATGGGGGTATATCTGTGTCTATATATTATACAGTTACATTATGTGCATATATCATATGGGGGTTACACTGTGACAGTGGTTGGAGGAAAGATGGGGGTATATCTGTGTCTATATATTATACAGTTACATTATGTGCATATATCATATGGGGGTTACACTGTGACAGTGGCTGGTGCATGTGCTGCACATGGGTTGCCCCAGCTGTATTTGAGCAGATATCCTACCCTCTGCCGGGAACAATATGTTTCTCTTGAGGAGATCTGGTGCATGGAAATCATTTGATGAACTGTTTGCCATAATTAGCAGGATGCGAGGGCTTCAGACATAACAAACAGGATGTAATGTTACACACAAGATGTCCTTGCGGGATTCTCTTCCTGTTCAACACCATCCTGTTTAAAGTTCAGTCATTTACAATTCATTCAGATGATGCCTTTTTGGTTTCTGTAAAGTCTTGTTTCAGTCGTACCAGTCCTTTCGATCACAACTGACTTTTTTGGTTCAGCAAAGTTTACAGGAAACAGCCATTTAGCTTCTTACCATCTCTGTATAAATATGTGGTCATAATGTGGAAGAGACGAAGGCCACTGTGGGATCCCCGGAGCTACCTCTACCTTTTTATTTATGTATAAATGCAGATATACAAAGAAGGAATGTTCTGGGCACACAATAAGCTATACCCTCATACTGTACTGTCTAAGGGAAACAATATGGCACCTCCTTCCCATATGTATAAATACAAATATACAGAGAAGGAATGTTCTGGGCACACAATAAGCTATACCCTCATACTGTACTGTCTAAGGGAAACAATATGGCACCTCCTTCCCATATGTATAAATACAAATATACAGAGAAGGAATGTTCTGGTCACACAATAAGCTATACCCTTATACTGTACTGTCTAAGGGAAACAATACGGCACCTCCTTCCCATATGTATAAATACAAATATACAGAGAAGGAATGTTCTGGGCACACAATAAGCTATACCCTCATACTGTACTGTCTAAGGGAAACAATATGGCACCTCCTTCCCATATGTATAAATACAAATATACAGAGAAGGAATGTCCTGGGCACACAATAAGCTATACCCTCATACTGTACTGTCTAAAGGAAACAATATGGCATCTCCTTCCCATATGTATAAATACAAATATACAGAGAAGGAATGTTCTGGGCACACAATAAGCTATACCCTCATACTGTACTGTCTAAGGGAAACAATATGGCACCTCCTTCCCATATGTATAAATACAAATATACAGAGAAGGAATGTTCTGGGCACACAATAAGCTATACCCTCATACTGTACTGTCTAAGGGAAACAATATGGCACCTCCTTCCCATATGTATAAATACAAATATACAGAGAAGGAATGTTCTGGGCACACAATAAGCTATACCCTCATACTGTACTGTCTAAGGGAAACAACATGGCACCTCCTTCCCATATGTATAAATACAAATATACAGAGAAGGAATGTTTTGGGCACACACTTAGCTATACACTCATATTGTACTAAATAATATGTCAGCCCCAACCCATATTTATATATACACAAATTAACATTTAATATAAACATCATCATACCGAAATAAGACATTTTCTAAATATTATCAATTAAAAATTCTGTACCATTTCAGAAATAACCAAGTTACACTTTACTGTTTTCCCTCTTTTCATTCTCTCTTCATACAGCCACTGGGAGTCTTATTTTTATTTTCAGTTATATCTCATATATCCTTTGGGGGGTCCACTTTCCTATCAGGTGTATTAAAGCATACTAAGATAACTGACCTTGGCACAAATCCTGCATGCAGAGAGACAGGATTGCTGGTGATTTTGAAAGTGTGAGCTCTTATACATTGTCTAGGCAAAGAAAGCCCCCCAAAGGCTTTATTAGACCAAAATTTCTAAAAAACAAAATCAGACTGACTCCTGCATGAAGAGAGACTGATGTTGAGAGAAAATAGTGAAGCGTTGGGACTTGGGCTTTTCGGGTAACGAATCTTTCTGTAATTTGGATCTTCATACCTTAGGTCTACTCTGAAATCATATAAACATTAAATAAAGCCAATAGGCTGGTTTTGCTGCCAATAAGGATTAATTATATCTTAGTTGGGATCAAGTACAAGCTACTGTTTTATTATTACAGAGAAAAAGGAAATCATTTTTAAAAATGTAATTATTTGGAGAAAATGGGAAGATTACTTTCAAAAGCTTTTAAAGCTTTATGGGTAGTGAATTTCCAGATAACGGATCCCATACCTGTATGATTAAGTTTTCCTTTAATATGTGCCTGGCGCATCCCTATTAAACCCTCTTGGGGTGGGTTGTATTTTCATGGCAACCAGTATTTGTAGGTTTTACCTTTAACTGTGATCCTACTGTTTTGTTATTTCTGCTTAGATACTGCCCCTGGGTAATAGATGGGTGAGGTTTGTCTTATTCCAAGCCAAAATGTTCTGCTACTAGTTCCACCTGCCAATTGCATTTTAATTATTTAGCAGTTTTAAAGATCTCATTAAAGTGCTGGGTGCGCTTAACAAGTCATCAAAAAAAGCAAAGACTCGTTACTTTTCTGCCTACAACGTCAGCTTGTTTCAGCTTAAATGTGTTTTACTGCCAGAAGTGAGAGAAACTTGATCTGTTTTATTCCTCTGTTCAAAGTTTGACTTAGAAACTTGTAACATTCATGATGCTGAGAAAAAACTCTCTGCATCCTCAGTCAGCAAGCGGTAGTGAAAGGGGCACTACTGTATATTCTATAATGTCCCGGTTGAATTGTTCTTAGTACAAGAGTATACTGGAATAGTTTTATGGTATCTCTCTGTACAGACTATGAGCAAACTTAGGGGACTGTTCCTGCTGAATTGTGCTTAGTACTGGGGAATACCTATGCTGCCATAGTTTTATGGGATCTCTCTGTACAGACTATGAGCAAATGTAGGGGTCTGTTCCTGCAGAATTGTGCTCAGTACAGAGGAATACCTATTCTGCCATAGTTTTATGGGATCTCTCTGTTCAGACTATGAGCAAACTTAGGGGACTGTTCCTGCTGAATTGTGCTTAGTACAGAGGAATACCAATGCTGCCATAGTTTTACGAGATCTCTCTGTTCAGACTATGAGCAAAATTAGGGGACTGTTCCTGCTTAATTGTGCTTAGTACATGGGAATACCTATGCTGCCATAGTTTTATGGGATTTCTCTGTACAGACTATGAGAAACCATAGGGGTCTGTTTCTGCTGAATTGTGCTTAGTATAAAGGGAATACCTATGCTGCCATAGTTTTATGAGATCTCTCTGTACAGACTATGAGCAAACGTAGGGGACTGTTCCTGCTTAATTATGCTTAGTATAGAGGAATAACTATGCTGCCATAGTTTTATGGGATCTCTCTGTACAGACTATGAGCAAACAAAGGGGTCTGTTCCTGCTGAATTGTGCTTAGTACAGAGGAATACCTATGCTGCCATAGTTTTATGGGGTCTCTCTGTACAGACTATGAGCAAACTTAGGGGACTGTTCCTGCTGAATTATGTTTAGTACAGGGGAATACCTATGCTGCAATAGTTTTACGAGATCTCTCTGTACAGACTATGAGAAAACATCTATTCAGTACTGATATTTTTTTACAGTTGTATTAAACCCTAAACTGCAACAAACCACAAACGTTCTGCCTGCAAGTGAGTAACTGCAGCGAGTACATGTAACTGCCCCAGCAGGAGGGAGTCAGGACATGCATCAGAATTAGTGAGCTTTGATATCTTGCCAAGCCGTTAATCCTCCCTGATGAGCAAAGACTCAGAAAGCAGTTTATCAAAGTCATTCACCTGTCTAGAAGTTTTCAAGATGACGGTCGTTCTTTCTTTGCCAGGCTACATCACAAGCCTTTTGGTGGGTGGTGTAGTGAAGACTTAAAAAAATCTGTTTATTAAAGATTCAATAACAGTAGCACTACGGAACTGTTTGCTTTGCGTATGTTGGCAGCTTATTTCACATTATCTGTCATTTTAGAGAGTGTTGTTCCTCGGCCAGAGATCAAGGCAGATGACAAGCTTCCCTTGTGTGCTTTTTTAGTTTTGTACAGGTTGAATCAGGTCCTAGATAGCCGAGATAACACTCCAAATTTCCTTGTTTCGCAGCCGGTCAATAAAGTTGCGAAACGAAGGCGATAATCTGCCGTTTCAAAAAAATATGGCTGCATGTCAGAATAAAAAATTGTTGCGCCCATTGACTTTAATGCATTTGGACAAAATAGGCGCGTGTACAAAAATTGTCGCAGGCGTCAAAATTGACGTGCATCAAAATCATTTTGACTTCAATGCGTTTCCCAATTTTTTTGCCGGTTTGCGATTTTCGCGGTAAATTAGAGAATTTACAAATTCACTAGTCCGAGAACTTCTAGCAATGGTCTTCTTTGGTTCTAGAGCAGTAGCTGTTTTTTTCAGTTCAAGCCACAACCTTTCAGGACACCCTTTAGCTAACTAGGTTACAGATTTTGGAGAACATTAGTAAAGCAGTCATTTAGTCAATATTTACAAGAATATTTAGGATGTTACGTTTACACTGCAAATCTCACCCTAATTGACCTTCGAGCTGGTATTTCATGTATATCTAAGAGCAGTGGTGTAACTAGAGTGTGCCGGGCCCCCCTGCAAAAAAACCTTGAGATGGACCCGGCGCACTCCGATCGACATCCTCCTGCCAACTTCCTGCCCCGCCCATGTCCTGCCTCCACCCACACTCTGACTCCGCCCACGTCCCACCCTGACTTGTGTCCCCTTCCTCACCGCAGAAGAGGTTTTCTTATTAGCTATAGTGGAAGCAGACCCCCCCAGTCTGGGCCCCCCTGTGACTGCGGGGTCCATCTTATCTATTTTTACCCCACAGAAATAGGAAATCTTCCTAAATCTCATCCTAAGTTGCCTTTAGTCTGACACTGACCCCTTGGCCACTGTTTCTTGCACCCAGAGAGGCCAGACCCACAGTTTGGGAATCACAGTTCTACAGAGTCAGAGGTATTTGGGTCTATAATGTTCTAAACAGGTCGGCTTTCAGCTATTGTACGTTACATAAAGTAATTTAAAGCTCAGAATAACTTTTAAAATATTATAATTTTCTTATAATTACAAGTATTTGGCTATATTATTATTTTACATTGATTTTGTGCATGGAGAAAGCATGTAGCCATGTATAATTACGCACCCCATCCCGCTTTCTGGGTTACACCTCATGCACTCAGATCTTTATCAACATAACAACAACACTTTTTTTATTCTTCTGTTTGAAGTAATCGTATCCCCAAGTGTTTTCATCTGACCATGTTGAATTTTCCCCTTGCCATAATATTATGAAATCTGATGCAAATCAATCCCAATGGGAACCAAACTTCTGACACTTTGGAAAGGGTTTCTGGTGTCTTGTTGCAAAACAAACGCAACCGATCTGATGAGAATGAACTTCAATCACAGAAGCTTCACTTAGTTTCCAGCACCAAAAAAAAAAATTGAATAAAGAAACCTGGTAAATAAGGTATGGTTCTATAAATAACAAGAAGGGACTATTCAGAACTATTTCTACCTGACTCTGCAAATGAATCTTGTTAGAAAGTAAAGTGGTGCTATAAACAATGGTTTCCAGATGAGACGTCAGACCACTGGGATGTTCTGTTATACAGATAGCTAGAATCTCAGCTGCCATAAAGCAGGACAGGACTGCTGCTTACAATGGGGATCAGATAGGATCTGTGCAGCCACTGGGACAGAATGCTCTGTTATACAGATAGCTAGAATCTCAGCCATAAAGCAGGGCAGGACTGCTGCTTACAATGGGGATCAGATAGGATCTGTGCAGCCACTGGGACAGAATGTTCTGTTATACAGAAAGCTAAAATATCAGCTGCCATAAAGCAGGACAGGATTGCTGCTTACAATGGGGATCAGATAGGATCTGTGCAGTCACTGGGGCAGAATGTTCTGTTATACAGATAGCTAGAATTTCAGCCATAAAGCAGGGCAGGACTGCTGCTTACAATGGGGATCAGATAGGATCTGTGCAGCCACTGGGACAGAATGTTCTGTTATACAGAAAGCTAAAATATCAGCTGCCATAAAGCAGGACAGGATTGCTGCTTACAATGGGGATCAGATAGGATCTGTGCAGCCACTGGGACAGAATGCTCTGTTATACAGATAGCTAGAATCTCAGCCATAAAGCAGGGCAGGACTGCTGCTTACAATGGGGATCAGATAGGATAACTGTCCATTTAAAGACCTTACTGACACATGAATGTGTGGTAGAAGACCTGCTGGGGGAAAGGAACGTCTGCAAAATACTTTGGCACTACAAATTGGAAGCTTTTTCATATGTACTATTCATTTTTCTTAAATTAAAAATGACCCCCAGGCAATGACATACCTACTTTGATGTTGCTATAATTTTGACATATGAAGGGTGGTGAAAATGAACAGATTATCATGTCAAACATTCCCTATGGTATAGATCTGTCCTTCCTTTTAAAAAGATTTAACTTGACACAGTGGGGAAAAAAATGCAACCAAAATGTAAATGTAACTGAAAATTAATATTAACAAAAAAGAGATGAATATATTATAAAACCAAACTGTATGTTTTGTTGGCTGAATGGAAGTGTTTTGATCTCTCAACATCATGCTTCACTGTATCCTCTATTTCTATAAGAAAAATGAGAGCAGAGCAGACAGTAACCCTTCCAACACTTTCCTCTTGTCTCTCTCCTTATATATTAGGTACCTATCTAGTGCTACCAATCCCTATTTCTGTAGGTAAATGAGAGCAGAGCAGACAGTAACCCTTCCAACACTTTCCCTTGTCTCTGTCCTTATATATTAGGTACCTATCTAGTGTTACCAATCCCTATTTCTGTAGGGAAATGAGAGAGAGCAGACAGTAACCATTTCAACACTTTCCTCTTGTCTCTGTCCTTATATATTAGGTACCTATCTAGTGTTACCAATCCCTATTTCTGTAGGAAAATGAGAGAAGAACAGGCAGTAACCCTTCTAACACTTTCCAATCCCTATTTGGGTAAGAGAAATAAAACCATACACCAACAAAAGGTATAAATAATAGATAACCGTGTTTTTTTTACATGAAGAAAACATATACAGAATGTATTTGTGAGTGCCTGGCAGTGCCATTTATATTCGTGCTTTTCTGATCCTCTAGCTGAAGCACAGGAAAATGCACTTGGCCCTAAAGTATACTGGGGAGCTTACATTTACTACATGGAACACACCTTACATTATTTCTCTATTTTACATTTATATATGTTGCAAAACAGTACTATACAAGTGGATTCACCTTGCCTTGCCTCCATTCTAGAGAAAAGGCTTTATCTTAGGGTACTTAAGGGATAGAGAGGTTTGGATATGTCTCCTCTCTATGATCGAGGGACAGCCGCTGGTATGTCAGCTCATGGGGGTAATTATAAGTGATACAGATTTCTGGCTTGTCTGTCTATTTAAGGGTTTACATATCCAGTGCCCCATTGAGTTAATTGGCCAAGTAAATAACAGTGCTGGAGGCCAAACAAAGCTGCCTTACAACATCTGTACTTACATAAATCGCAACCTATGTGCCTTCTTTGTTGTACAGGTATGGGACCTGTTATCCAGAATTCTTAGGATCTGGGGTTTTCCAGGTAAGATGTCTTTCCATAATTTGGATCTCCATACTTTAAGTCTACTAATGTATGGAACCTGTTATCCAGAATGCTTGGGACCTGGGGGTTTCTGGAGAAGGGATCTTTATTACAAATTTACCGGCAATGTAGCGGCCGGTAAATTTGTAATACACCTAAAAAGGCTTGTGGCCTGCCCCCAGCCTGCTCAAACTTACCTTTTTTCCTGGGATTCTTGCCAAATTCGCGTGACTGGCTCCACCCCTTTGACGTCACAACCTCACCAGCCAATAGCGCGTCACGGTCCCGCCCCCACCCATTTAGCCCCGCCCCCTCCACCTGCCTGTAAAGATCATTTTAAAAGGTGGCAACCCAAATTACAGAGTAAAAAGAAAATCATTAAAAAAAAATTGAATAATTATGATAAAATGGAGTCTATGGGGAGATTACTTTTCTTTAATTCAAAGCTTTTCGGGTAATGGCTTTCCAGATAATGTGCCTGGTGCATCCCTATTAAACCCTCTTGGGGGGGTTGTATTTCCATAGCAACCAGTATTTGCAGGTTTTACCTCTAACTGTGATCCTACTGGTTTGGGATTTTTCGGATAACAGATAAGGGATCTTTCCGTAATTTGGATCTTCATACAATAGGTCTACTAGAAAATCATTTGAACGCTAAATAAACCGAATAGACAGTATTACATTTAACCTTTTTAGTGGCAACCACAATGTCTGCTGCCAGCTCCATGCACCACTAGCAATATACTTTATTCCCCATAGCGGAAATAGAATACAGAAATACCGAATCTACGGAGAATGGCGGTCAGTACTTGGATTCTACATTCAGTAGCAATCAAGCAGTTATTCTGAGGAATCAAAAGGATGACGCAGTTTTGCAGTCGTCATGATACAGGTATGGGACCTGTTATCCAGAATGTTGGGGACGTGAGGCTTTCTGGATAACGGATTTTACGTAATTTGGATCTTTATGCCTTAAATCTGTTAAAAAATCATGTAAGAATTAAATAAACCCAATAAGCTGGATTGGCTTCCAATAATGATTAATTATATCTTAGTTGGGATCAAGTACAAGCTACTGTTTTAATATTACAGAGAAAAAGGTAATACTTTTTAGAAATGTCGATTATTTGGATAAAATGATGGTCTATGGGAGATGGCCTTGCCATAATTTGGAACTTTCTGGTAGGGATGCACCAAATCCACTACTTTGGATTCGGGCCGAACCCCCAAATCCTTTGTGAATGATTCGGTCTAATACCAAACCAAATCCTAATTTGCATATGCAAATTAGGGATGGGAAGGGGAAAACATTTTTCACTTCCTTGTTTTGTGACAAAAAGTCACTGATTTCCCACCACACCCCTAATTTTGCATATGCAAATTAGGATTCGGTTCAGTCTGGGAAGAAGGATTCGGCGGAATCTGAATCCTGGCCGAATCCTGAACCAAATCCTGGATTCAATGCATCCCTACTTTATGGATAACGGGTTTCATTGTATGGGATCCTATCCCTGTAGTATACTTTCCCTTTTTAAACAGTCAATAGAGAAAAAAATTAATTTTGCTTGTTTTGGAATTCTCTTTATTTTTTTCTTTTTAATAAGCGCTGCCTGGTTACTGTATCTGTTTTGTTTCAGGCCTACTTTTACCTGATCTTACGATGTAACTCCCGAAATATTGGTTAAACCCAAGTGAGTGAAGATTGGTAATAATATGTCCATCAAAGTGGCCGCTGCTGACAGGGAACTTTGCAGATTGATGTTTTGCTCTTGGAGCGCTGTGTCCTGTGTGTGTTCAAAACGTTCCGGCCCTTTGAAAATGAAGTGCAGTTTGCTGACAGAAGGCAACATATAGTCTAACTGAGAAATCATCCAGATAAATGCTTCAGATAAGTCTAATGATTTGTTTGTTCTTTTCAGAATGTCTGTTTCAAAGGAAATTATACTGACCAATATTATACAGTTACATTATGTACATATATGATATGGGGGTTACACTGTGACAGTGGTTGGAGGAAAGATGGGGGTATATCTGTGTCTATATATTATACAGTTACATTATGTGCATATATGATATGGGGGTTACACTGTGACAGTGGTTGGAGGAAAGATGGGGTATATCTGTGCCTATATATTATACAGTTACATTATGTGCATATATGATATGGGGGTTACACTGTGACAGTGGTTGGAGGAAAGATGGGGGTATATCTGTGCCTATATATTATACAGTTACATTATGTGCATATATGATATGGGGGTTACACTGTGACAGTGGTTGGGGGAAAGATGGGGTATATCTGTGCCTATATATTATACAGTTACATTATGTGCATATATGATATGGGGGTTACACTGTGACAGTGGTTGGAGGAAAGATGGGGGTATATCTGTGCCTATATATTATACAGTTACATTATGTGCATATATGATATGGGGGTTACACTGTGACAGTGGTTGGAGGAAAGATGGGGGTATATCTGTGCCTATATATTATACAGTTACATTATGTGCATATATAATATGGGGGTTACACTGTGACAGTGGTTGGAGGAAAGATGGGGTATATCTGTGTCTATATATTATACAGTTACATTATGTGCATATATGATATGGGGGTTACACTGTGACAGTGGTTGGAGGAAAGATGGGGGTATATCTGTGCCTATATATTATACAGTTACATTATGTGCATATATAATATGGGGGTTACACTGTGACAGTGGTTGGAGGAAAGATGGGGTATATCTGTGCCTATATATTATACAGTTACATTATGTGCATATATAATATGGGGGTTACACTGTGACAGTGGTTGGAGGAAAGATGGGGGTATATCTGTGCCTATATATTATACAGTTACATTATGTGCATATATAATATGGGGGTTACACTGTGACAGTGGTTGGAGGAAAGATGGGGGTATATCTGTGCCTATATATTATACAGTTACATTATGTGCATATATGATATGGGGGTTACACTGTGACAGTGGTTGGAGGAAAGATGGGGGTATATCTGTGCCTATATATTATACAGTTACATTATGTGCATATATGATATGTGGGTTACATGTATAAAAATCCTGTATTGTAGATAAAGTACAAATGACTGGATCAGACTTGTTGAACTGCTTTATCTGGTATGACCAGCACTTTCTCGGAAGACCTGCCTGACCCCACACCACTGAATTCCAAACCAGAAACGTCTGTCGTTGAAATCTCTATTTTACATTCCTCCTCACACTTCTAATTACATTCAGATGGAGGAATCTCTAAAGAAGGGGGGGCTTTGCTTGTGAAATTCCACAAGAGGTTACATTGGAACACGCCTTTTGGGACACAAATTTTTTTTTTTGAGACAGACTTACCCTTATCTTCCATCTAAAGAGGGGGCAGAGATCATATAGGTGTAGGGTGTGACCAACCGAAATGCTGAACCTGAAATATCGCATTGTTGCACAACAGATAAAAATGCAAAGTTAAAGGGAAAACATCAAAACATTTTCAGGAGGAAAAATACACAAATGTTTACTTTTATTAGATAGTACAGATATAGGATCCATTATTTGTAAACCCGTTATCCAGAAAGCTCAGAATTATATATTTTATAATTAAAGGAAGGCTGTCTCCCATTGACTCCACTTTATCTAAATAATCAACGGTTTTAAAAACCTTTTTCTGTGTAATAATAAAACAGTAGCTTGTACTTGATCCCAACTAAGATATAATTAATCCCTATTGGAAGCAAAACCAGCCTATTGGGTTTATTTAATGTTTTCTTGATTTTCTAGTACAGGTATAGCAACTGTTCTGTGGAAACCTGTTATCCAGAAAGCACCGAATTAAGGGAAGGCCATCTCCCATAGACTTCTTTGTAATCATATAATTCACATTTTTAAAAATAATATTTTTTCTGTGTAATAATAAAACAGTAGCTTGTACTTGATCCCAACTAAGATATAATTAATCCTTATTGGAAGCAAAACCAGCCTGTTGGGTTTATTTAATGTTTACATGATTTTCTAGTAGACAAGGTATGGAGATCCAAATTACAACAAGATCCGTTATCCAGAAAACCTGGGTCCTGAGCATTTTGGATAACAGGTCCCATACCTCTAGACTAGCGATGGGCAAATAAATCCGGCAGGCACGAATTTGCGGCGAATTTCTGTGTTTAGCCACTGCTGAAGAAATTCGTGAAAAAAAATTCACAGGCGCCAAAAAAATTTGGCCGCGTGTCGGAAAAGTTTCTCGCGTCAAAACCGTCACGTGTCACCACTTTAACGCCCGCGTCAAGACGCAAATTGACACGGGAGTCAAAATTGATGTGGGCTTCAAAATTCAAGTTTCGCAAATTGTTTGCCGTTTTGGGAATTTTGCGGGAAATTGGAGAATTTTTCGGCGAAGCGAAATTTGCCCATCACTACTTTAGACTTAAGGTATGAAGATCCAACTTATGGAAAGATCCATTATTGGGAAAACCCCAGGTCTTGAGCATTCTGGATAACAGGTCCCATACCTTTAGACTTAAGGTATGAAGATCCAACTTATGGAAAGACCCATTATCTGGAAAACCCCAGGTCTGAGCATTCTGCATATCCCATACCTGTATGTATTTATACACTGCAGTACCTTACTGAGCTTTTCCATTCTCTTGATACCTATAAAGATGCTCTGCTGACTTATTATCACTCAATAATGTCCCCTTTAAAGGAGAAGGAAACCCCAGGGCGCTAAACCCCTCCCCCCTCCCCTGTGCTGCCCCCCCTCCCTCCTCCCCCCTGGCCTACCTGTCCCCCTGGGCAAATGCCCCTAACTTTTTACTCACCCCTCTGCGCAGGTCCTGTCCACGGAATACGCAGTCGCCATCTTCTCCCACGCGCGTCTTCTTCCTGCTCTGATCGGCGTTTTCTGGTGCATGCGCAGTAGGAACAGGTACCGGTACGGCTCTACTGCGCATGCGCCGAATGTCACGAAGTAGAGCCGTACCGGTACCTGTTCCTACTGCGCATGCACCAGAAAACGCCGATCAGAGCAGGAAGAAGACGCGCGTGGGAGAAGATGGCGACTGCGTACTCCGTGGACAGGACCTGCGCAGAGGGGTGAGTAAAAAGTTAGGGGCATTTGCCCAGGGGGACAGGTAGGCCAGGGGGGAGGAGGGAGGGGGGGCAGCACAGGGGAGGGGGGGAGGGGTTTAGCGCCCTGGGGGTTTCCTTCTCCTTTAACTGTCTTTCTGCTATTCCTGACATGCACTATGACACTCTTATGACATCAGAACATTAAACAAAAAGATGTGTCTGTCAACACTGAATACTTGGAAAAAAATCAGATGAATTTGTCAAAAAGCTAGAAATGTAAGGTTTCACAGATGACCCTGAAAAAGTGCTTTGGGCAATTAACGTGACCAAAGGACTCCTGTCACTCAGAGTACAAACAAGTCAGGCCTCAGCTGCGTAAGAGACATTAAGAGAGTCGGATTAGCTTTGATTTCGGCACAGGAGTTAATGCGAATGGAGGGACATGACAAGTGACATACCTGGGAAAAGGCACCTTTGAAGTTTGAAAGGCAGATTATTGTGGGAGATGCTGATCAGGCTAATTAGTCATTTGCCCCCTTGGAATGACTTAAAGGGGATCGCTACCTAAAAATCATGTTTTACATATATATATATATATATATATATATATATATATATATATATATATATATATATATATATATATATATATAGTTGTAAGCAACTCCCCAATATACCTTAATTCCACATTTCAGTTGCTTAGAATTAAATATCCTTTATGGTGGTTCACCTGTAACTAAACTTTTAGTATGCTTTTTAGTATGATATAGAATTCTAAGCAAGTTTTCCATTGGCCTTCATTTTTTATAGTTTTTAAATTATTTGCTGTCTTTTTCTAACTCTTTCCAGCTTTCAAACGGGGGTCACTTACTCCATCTAAAAAACAAATGCTCTGTAAGGCTACACATGTATTGTTATTGCTACTTTGTATAACTCGTCTGTTATTCAGGCCTCTCCTATTCATATTCCAGATCTTTTATTCAATTTGGAATTCTACCAAGTAGATTTTTTTCTTTATTAATAGTGATGGGGCGGAATTGGGGGCGTTTTGCTTTGCCGAAAAATTTGAGAATTTCCTGCGAAATTCGGGAAACGGGTAAAAATTTGCGAAATGGCGCTGGTGAATTTCCGGGAATTTGCTGCAAATTCACGCCTGGCGAATAAATTCGCCCATCACTATTTTTTAATAGTTTTTGAATTATTTGCCTCTATATTCTGACTATTGATGGGTGAATAAATTCGGCAGGTGCGAATTCTGCGTTTCGCAGTGAAAATTCGCCGGCGTCAAAAGATTTTGGACGCAATTCAGAAAAGTCACTCGCCTCAAAACCGCTGCGCATCAACATTATTCGAACCCCCATTGACTTTAACACTGGTGTCAAAATGGTAGGTGGCTGTTCTGCCCTTCACTAGGGCAGAGACACACGTTCAGATTCGGGAAGATTAGTTGCCCGGCGACAAATCGCCTCTTCTTCGGGGTGACTAATCTCCCCAAATTGCCTCCCGCCGGCTAAAATGTAAATCGGCGGCATGGTGGCAATCGGTCTGCTTCGTTTTCCGAAGTCACCCGAAGTTGCCTCACGAGGAAACTTCGAGGCGACTTCGGAAAACGAAGCGATAGGAGTGGCATCCCGCCTGCGATTTCGATTCTAGCTAGCGTTAAGGCAGTTCGGGAAGATTAGTCACCCCGAAGAAGAGGCGATTTATCGCCGGGCGACTTAATCTCCTTGAATCTGAGCGTGTGTCTCTGCCCTTAGAAATAATACTAGAAATAGCCCTATCCTATTTAATTAAATAAGTACGAAGTACAATTAAAAAAAAAATAAAAAACATATTTTTGTCCATCCGTCCCCTCCAATTGAAGCCCTGTTTCTGCCCCCCTGTGGGTTCCAGCAGAGTTTAGGAAACAGAACAGCCTCTAAGGTTTATAGGACTTACCCACAAGGAGGGTTCAAATAATATATTTTTATTTAAACCTCATTGTCAATAGTGATTTCTGTTCTTACTTCTGACTTGCTCTTCATGCTAAGAACAAATAGAAATTTTATTTCTGAGAAGGACAAGTTTCAGGGGTTCAAGACTGGACACCTTATAGTCTTGTCGGATCTACTGATGGACAAATAAATTCGCCAGACATGGATTTCAGGCCGCGAGTGAATTTTCAAAACTGCAGCGAAAAATTTGCCGCGACTAAAAAGATAGTCACGCGTCAAAATTGTCGATTGCGTTAAAATTATTCGAACGCCCATTGACTTTAATGCAACCAGACAAAATAGTCGCGCAAAATTGTCACTTTTATTTTTATTATTTTGGTGCCCATTGACTTCGATTTTTTCGTTGTTTTGTGAATTTTTCGAATTTTGCCAGCCCAGTTGTGGCGTCAATAGAATGGGAATAATGGCAGGCGAATGGAGAGACACCATCTTGACAAGCAGCAGAATATTCTCAGGTCCCAAATTTCTGTCCTACTATCTGATAGAGTTACACATCTGGTTTTGTGTTCGGAGAGATGAGAACCCGTAAGAGCACAATGAGGGCAGTCAGTTCCTTCGGGACATCACGGCTTTAATTCTAATGGGACGGAGGGAAGGCCCTGAGACCCCCTAGGTGTTCCCCAATCTGTCATGTGCAATAAGAGCTAGATGGGTTTGATATTAACATGAAGTGACCCTGACATATAACCTTGGTTTAAGCTCTGATTTTCCCAAATACAGGGAGAACATGAATTCACTGAGAAGTCCAGCATTAAGTTCATTCCTGACATTTCCAATATACGTTGAGTAAAATTTTTAATGGTTAGAAAGGTGTTTGTAAATGTAATTGCTATTGAAAGCAGCAGTTGTTTATCCCTTTCCGTTTTCTTTGGAGCTGACATTGAAACAATGTAGCGCAAGTAGTGATGGGCGAATATGTCCCCTTTTGCTTCAATGAAAAATTAGTGAATTTTCCGCTAAATGGCAAAACATTTGGCATTAAATTCACTGGGCATCCGAATAATGTTGACACGCAACGGGTTAGACACGATCGACTTTTCCAACATTTTTTGACGCCGGCGAATTTTCGCTGCAGTTTCACGAATTCGCCCATCACTAAGCGCAAGTCTGTTATCGGCTTGCTTCTCCTGTATATTTCTGGAGTCAGAACCTCCAATGCAGGGAATGAAAAGAACCAGGCCGACACTGTTTTAAATAGCAATTACTTTTAAAATAACTTTAAAACCCTTTAAAACATGTAATTACTGTAAATTTGTTCACTAGGCGCTATGTTTCTCTTTAAAATACTTTCTACTTTTTGTGCCGCCATAACAAGAATTTAGGCTCAATTTGGAAGAAGCGAATGGAAAGTTAATAACAAGAGAAATGCAAATGCAGACATGAAAAAAACCCTGGTTCAGAAATATCCCTGGATTTCAAGTAAAAAAAATGCTTTATTGTTGTAAATAAACATGGATATTTGGCAGTACCATAAGGGACGGGCCCTGGTGCTTGACGCGCTCCCCTCCGTACTGCCCGCATTTCGCACCCCCTGCACCCCCGGTAGTTCCGCCACCGATATTTGGACTGTGAGCACTGCACTCTGTTAGAAGGGTTAGTTCACCTTTAAGTAAACTTTTAGTAAGTTATGGAATGCCTAATTCTAAGCAACTTTTCAAATGACCTTAATTTTTTCTTTTTTTACAGCTTTTTGACTCTTTCCAGCTTTCAAATGGGGGTCACTGACCCCATCTAATGCTCTGTAACGGCTCTTACACACGGGCGGTTTGTCCTGTGTTCCCCTGCGTTGCGCTTTCTTCCGGGGAGCGCAGGGATTATACGCAATCAACTATTATGACGGGATGTATGCGACGAACGCAGGTGAAATGCAACATGCTGCGTCCCACATGCGTTTGCCGCTTACATGCATCTGAGTACAACCCCTTCACAATAATTGAGTGTGTCTACTCCCGTACTACCCTGCAGCTGAACGGAAGAAAGTGCAACGCAGGGGAGCGTATGAAAAACCGCCCGTGTGTTAGAGCCCGAAGGCTACAAATGTATTATTATTGCTACTTTTTATTATTCCTCTTTCTATTCAGGCCTCTCCTATTCATACACCAGTCTCTTATTCAAATCAGTGCATGGTTGCTGAAACTGGAGAGCTGCTAGGGTTGGGCCAATTTGATCCATTTCGCCAAAAATTAGGCGCCAGCGAAATGTGGCCAACGCCCATTAAAGTCTATGGACGTCAAAAAAATTTTGTCGCGCGGCAACATTTTTTTAACGTGCATCATTTTTTTTTTTGACGCGCAATGCCATACAAGTCTATGGGCGCCATTTTCGCGGCGAAACAAGGCGAAAAAATTTGCCAATCCCAGTGCTGAGTAAAAAGCTAAATAAAATGATATTAATACGTTCTACATCATACTAAAAGTTAAGTTAAAGGTGAACAACCCCGTTAACAAATGAGCCCTACTGTGTATAAACACACTGGTGCATCACAGAATAGGAAGATTTTAAATTATATTTGCTATTACAGGTATGGGACCTGTTATCCAGAATGCTCAGGACCTGGGGATTTCCGGATAAGGGATCTTTCTGTAATTTGGATCTTCATACCTTACGTCTACTGGAAAATCAATTAAACATCAAATAAACCAACAGGCTGGTTTTGCTTCCAATAGTAATAAAAATTATATCTTAGTCGGGATCAAGTACAAGGAAATGTTTTATTATTACAAAGAATTTGGATAAAATGGAGTCTTTGAGAGATGGCTTTCTGGATAACAGGTTTCCGAATAACAGATCCCATACCTATATTATCTCCGCTAAAGAATCAGATTGGCGCAATCATTTCACTTTAATGCACATGTCAACACCTGCTTGATTACTCCAAGCCACAACTTACCAATCAGGTCTCATTAATTAATTAGTAGTTAATTTGTGCACACATTTCTTTTTTTTAGTATATGAATCTAGTAAAAAAAAAAAAAAAGGTTTGTCAGATTCCTGAATAACAAGATTTTCCCCATGCTGTTTGGTTTGAGCGAATCTCCTGATGTGACACCTCTTGCTGGAGGGAAAGATATATTTAATCAGGAAAAGTTCACAGCCCTGCGTCAGAATTGCAGAATAGTTTATTGCTCACGGCTACGAGAAACAGATGCTATCTATAACAAGACTCACCAGTCCTTTTTTCCTTTAATTGTTTGATGTTTATGTCAGTTTGAGAAGTACCTTTAGACCCGCATCATGAAAGCTTGAAAATAATAGACAGAAGGTGAGGGAAAATATACACAATTAATTAGGAGTTTTAGTGGGAACTGGGAAATAAAGGGATTGATGAAATGGTGACAGCTACTCTTAGACCATGCTAATAAGTTACTTACAGTAGCTACAATAACCTCCTCTAAGAATGCTGGGTGATATACTCAGGTATGAATCATTTACCCATCCACCTGGAAATTTAGGGGCAGATTTATTAAAGGCTGAGCTGTATTCAACCCGAAAGTAACCCGAAGGGTAATTTTCAGTTAAAACTCAAATTTTCGGATTCAATTTTTTAAATTTTAAAAATTCTTTGAGTTTTTATTATACCCCAAAAGTAGATATAGCTCAAATCCGAAAACCTGCCGAGGTCATGTAGAAGTCAATGGCAGAGGTCCGTTGGATCATATGAAGAAGAGCCTTCATAATGTTCGAGTGATTTCTGGTTGTTCACCTTGAATTCGCTGATTCAAGTTTTTTCTTAAGGGCTCTTACAGACGAGCGTTTGAAGCTGCGCTCCCCTGCGTTCCGTTTTTATGCGTTCAGCTGCAGGGGAGCGCAGGAGTAGACGCATTCAGTTTTTTTCAATGGGGCTGTACTCACACAGGCGCATGTAGGCACCGAATGCAGGTTGAGAAGCAACATGCTGCATTTTTCCTGCGTTTGGCTCCTACATGTGCCTGTCTGAGTACAGCCCCATTGAAAAAAACTGAATGCGTCTACTCCTGCGATGAACGCATAAAAACGGAACGCAGGGGAGCGCAGCTTCCAACGCTCGTCTGTAAGAGCCTTAAATCGGAAGAAATTCTAGTTGTGAGTTTATTCAAGGTATAAAAAAAAACCTTGCAAAGCTCTAAAATTCGACCTTTGATAAATAACCCCCTTGATGTTTTGTTTGAAACATCAGATGGATTATGGGAATTCACTTTCATGTAGTTTGGTTGTATGTAAGCCTTTAGAAATGGCTATTTCTACAGGAAAAGTAAAGCATAGCAGTCAGTAAAACTTCCAACATTTCCCTCTTGTCTCTATCCTTATATATTAGGTACCTATCTAGTGCTACCAATCCCTATTTCTGTAGGGAAATGAGAGCAGAGCAGTCAGTAACCCTTCCAACACTTTCCTCGTCTCTATCCTTATATATTAGGCACCTATCTAGTGCTACCAATCCCTATTTCTGTAGGGAAATGAGAGCAGAGCAGACAGTAACCCTTCCAACACTTTCCTCTTTTCTCTGTCCTTATATATTAGGTACCTATCTAGTGTTACCAATCCCTATTTCTGTAGGGAAATGAGAACAGAGGAGGCAGTAACCCTTCCAAAACTTTCCCCTTGTCTCTGTCCTGCACAAATCTAGATCTACTAACCGTTATTTCTGAGCATTAACCCTTCCAGCACCCTTCTCTTGTATCTGTCCATATATATATATATATATATATATATATATATATATATATATATATATATATACACACATATATATATATATATATACACATATATATATATATATATATATACATATATATATATATATATATACATATATATATATATATATATATATATATATATATATATATATATATATATATATATATATATATATAGCACCTATTTAGCACTACCGGTCATTACTATTCTAACAAAAATAAAGGTGACATATAGGTAACAAGAAGATTTTAAAGGGCAATGAGGGACAATTTATATTATTTTTCTATTCATAGCTTTCCCCTGAGTCTGGGTGGAAAGCTAATGGGGTATTAACTCTTTCTGTTGGAAAACACACAAATACAAAATCATTTCAGTACCATGGATAGAGACACATGTATGGCTTATCATAAACACTCTGGCCAATTGTAACACATAACATAGAGGGTTCATTGCTATAATGTTATTATAAACAGTATAAACAATATAAACATTATAAACGCCAACCTATCCCATAGCACTGTACAATAGAAAGGCGAATACATCATAATATAATATAATAAGTATAATCAGTACAAAAGGTAAAGAGGACCCTATACAATCTATGAGACACAAAATGTTATTAAACTGCTCTGTAATGAATCAACTCCAGTCTGTCAAACCATTGGAAAACCAGAATTGCTCTGTGTCTTTAAGAATAAACAATAGGTAACCAAGTATATGGGGGACACAAAGCACCCTGTGTTTATCAAGAATACTAACGCACGATATATAGTTCTGCAGCACGTGGGTTAATATAAACTCTGCTTTAAAACACTGGTTAAGTCTCAAGGGTATTCCATGTAAATAGACATTTTAGGAGCAATTTTGAGCTTAATTCTTCTTTGAACTCATATAAGAACATGTTCAGTCTGACGCTCCCTTTAATACAATGTATCCATTACAGAAGGAAAGGAAACTTCCAAAATGACACATTTTTAGCAACATTTCTGAGAAAAAAAAGCCCATTCAGTGATTAACAAGAACCCTAAGGGCAGAGACAAATGTGGAGATTCAGGGAGATTCAACGACGAATCGCCTCTTCTTCAGGCAACTAATCTCCCCGCAATGCCATCCCGCCGGCTAGAATCTATATCGCTGGTGGAATGGCACTCAGAACACTTTGTTTTCCGAAGTCGCCCGAAGTTTCCTTGTGAGGCAACTTTGGGTGACTTCGGAAAACTAAGCACTCCGAGTGCAATCCCGCTGGCGATTTAGATTCTAGCCGGCGATTAGTCGCCCGAAGAAGAGCCGATGTGTCGCCGGGCGACTAAATCTCCCTGAATCTCCACGTGTGTCTCTGCCCTTAAACAGAGCGGGATGCAGCTTGATGTGGCTGCAGGTTACTCTCACATTAAAAGGATGACTTTTTTTAACAAGAAATAATGACTAATGCATTAACAAGGACAAAAAACAACGTATTTCTAGAATTGCCTGTAGCTGCTTTTGCGAGCTCCTTTGATGTAAAAGACAATGACAGGCATAATTACTGATCGTAACAAAGGCAAGTTGGTTGCTTCATACAAACCATGAAATGATATTGTGAGTTTATTTATGTGTCATAATCTAAAGTGATTTAAAGAGGGTTCTTTTTTTTTCTGAAGATTTAAAAGCAAGCGGAATTCCCAAATTTCATACATTTGGACAATCTGGTTCGAGCAAGGGATTAGTGGGGTGTGGAGGTTGAGGGTGTCAAAGAAAAGGAATTCAGGTTCTAATGGTTCAGGTTCTCCTTTCAATGTTAATCACAGTTTTAAGACAAAAAGGAGCATCTGAGGTCGCAGCATAAATATATAGAGGCAGAGATTTCAGAGGGAACATTCGTCATAAATTTTGCAAAAATGTTGTAACCTCCACATCATTAAAGAATGTTAATTAGCTGTAATTATTACAACACATAGGGGCACATTTACTAAGCTTGAGTGAAGGATTCGAATGAAAAATCTGAATTTCTACGTTTTTTTTTGGCTACTTCGACCATCGAATTGGCTACTTCGACCTTCGACTACGACTTCGAATCGAACGATTCGAACTAAAAATCGTTCGACTATTCGACCGTACTGTCTCTTTAAAAAAAACTTCGCCACCTAAAACCTACCGAGGTACAATGTTAGCCTATGGGGAACGTCCCCATAGGCTTTCCTAGCAATTTGGGATCGAAGGAAAATCGATCGGTCGATGAATTAAAATCCTTCTAATCGTTCAATTCAAAGGATTTAATCGTTAGATCGAACGAACGAATTGCGGTAAATCCTTCAACTTCAATATTCGAAGTCGAAGGATTTAACTTCGATGATCGTTAGTGTTACTTCAGCAATGCGAGCAATTCAAAGCGAAGATGCGCAAATTCGCTAGAGGTCTTTCGCTCAAGTTAATTTGTATACAGCAGGAAATTTAAAGTTGAATCGACGTCTTTATGTTATATGTTGCAGCAAATACATTTCCACTGTTAATTGCACATGTCCAGGTAACCTTAAACCTTAAGCGTTTGCTTCGCTGAAAAATGTACGAATTTCCATTGAAATTTGCGGAATGTCGAGAAAATTTTCAAAACGGCTCCGGCGTCTCGTGTTTGACGCTGACGTCCAAAAAAAGGACGCTGGCGAATATTCACTGCGATTTCACAAATTTATTCGCCGGCGGCTAATCGCTGGAATTCACCGCGAATTTGCGCCTGCCGAATAAATTCGCCCATCATTAGATATGATGTAAGTAACAGAAGATTGAGGAAGATCTATGCACTCCAATGCACTTCTCCTGGTCTAAACTGGCGAAGGCAAGACTGGAGAAAGAGATAACGTTCAGGAAAATCCACATTTTAGTGAATTTGCGAAGTAACATCCATTCGCCAGATCGAATTGTCGTCTGGCAATAGAGTGCGAATGAGCGCTAGCGTCTGATTCTTTCACTAGTGAATTGACGCCTGCTCCCGTTAGTAAATTGTCGCCAGCGTTTGCCACTTCGCCCTTTAGTAAATTTGCCCCATTAAATCCCCATGTTGCAAAGCTAATTAGGTATTTATACAGATGTAGGGCTCCATAAATGTGTAGAAATCAGGACAGAATAATTAGGAAGCTGTATATGACTTTACTATACATCTCGTTTTAAAGGAGGTACTTGCCATCTGCTAATAAAGAACCCGAGGGTCACCCACCTGAAGCTGTTGCCTGTTTCTCATAAGATCTTATAAGCCTTCAACCAAGCAATGTGTTTTGAACAAATGATCTTCCGGGAAAGGCAGGACATTCAACTCAGTAATCATGTTAAAAAAAAAAAGTCTAATCTTTCAATTATATTGACATTAGAATTTAGCTGTAAATTGTTCCTGGGCTCTGAGCATTTCAGACAAAGTTATTTCTTTCAAATAAATCTCACTCTCCTTGATGCCAAATCCCCCCCAAACAAATACATTTATCAGTTAGAAGGACAAGACTTCCAGTCCATCTCTTGGCTTCAAAGACATGAAAATCTCTTAAAAGGTTTGAGCTTTGAGCTGCGCTTCTTTGGGAAACAAGCGGCTGTGATGGACGTAGCCTGTAGCTGCATTTTCTTTACTGTACATTGGAAACATTCCCTATTAGGTTACAGGTACTGATTTATATACCCCAGGAGAAACATCCATCAGGATTCCTTGCTATGCAAGCTCACTATTATTGTCTGCAGTAGGAAAAATGTACTTCTTCTATTACATGTAGCAGAATAATACTCACATGGGAAATATCAACTGTAAAGGGGGTAGTGGTTATAAGGTATTTATTTCCCCATCAATACAAAGGGCATAGCTTATTATGTGCACAGAATATTCTCTTGCATGTCCATTGTCAGGCTTTGAGGGTAAAGGGTCATTCATTTCATTTTTTGTAGGTTTCTTTCGAGGATACTAAGGGGTAAATTTATCAAAGAGTGAAGTTCCGCCACTAGAGTGAAATTCCGCAGCTCTCGATTCATTTCTATGGGATTTTGAAAGGCGTATTTATCAATGGGTGAAAGTGAAAGTTCACCCTTTGATAAATACGCCTTTAAAAATCCGATAGAAATGAATGGGGAGTGGCGGCATTTCACTCTAGTGGCGGAACTTCACTATTAACTTCACTCTTTGATAAATATACCCCCTATAGGGGGTTATTTATCAAAGTCCGATTTTATCTCAACATTTTCCGCTGCAAACTCTGATCAAATCTGCTTGGGTTTTTTTACACTTATTTATTATTACATTTTCCTAAAAATTTGCTTTGCGGGAAAAAAAAAATAAGATTTTCAAAAAAACTCAGATTTCTTATGTTTTTTGCCCAGAAAACTTCGGGGTATTGCACAAAACCCAGCGCACATCAAAAAATGATTGGGACTTCTCCCATTGACTTATATGCAACCTCGACAGGTCTGAGATGCCGGATTTGCTGATTCAGACTTTTCCATCCTCGGGGTATAATAAATTCCGGAAAAATTCGTCTGATTTTTCTAAAAAAAAAAAAAAAAAATCACAATTTTTTTGTGATTTTTACATTCAGAGTTTACTAAATAACCCCCTAAGAGTTGGGGCCGATCAAAGGCAGTATAAGCAGCGGGACACTCTCATGTGGGGTTGTGTCCTCCTTTCCACATCTGCCTTGTGTTTCCTTGTTGTACTTTGCCTGCTGTGATGTAACGTTATATACAGTAACTGTCCAAGAGTATTATCTGTCAAAGATCCTGAATGTGAAAGTTCAGACACATACCAAACCACAATATACATTGTAACCATTCACAGTATACATTGGAATGCAATACACCTAAAATTATTGTTATAGCAAAATGCTGGAATTCTATAGGGGGATCTGCTTCACTTTCTAACATTTTAATAATGTAACCGTCTCTAACCTGTATGCATGCACATAATGTAACTGTATAATATATAGGCACAGATATACCCCCATCTTTCCCCAACCACTGTCACAGTGTAACCCCCATATCATATATGCACATAATGTAACTGTATAATATATAGGCACATATATACCCCCATCTTTCCCCCAACCACTGTCACAGTGTAACCCCATATCATATATGCACATAATGTAACTGTATAATATATAGGCACAGATATACCCCCATCTTTCCTCCAACCACTGTCACAGTGTAACCCCCATATCATATATGCACATAATGTAACTGTATAATATATAGGCACAGATATACCCCCATCTTTCCCCCAACCACTGTCACAGTGTAACCCCCATATCATATATGCACATAATGTAACTGTATAATATATAGGCACAGATATACCCCCATCTTTCCTCCAACCACTGTCACAGTGTAACCCCCATATCATATATGCACATAATGTAACTGTATAATATATAGGCACAGATATACCCCCATCTTTCCTCCAACCACTGTCACAGTGTAACCCCCATATCATATATGCACATAATGTAACTGTATAATATATAGGCACAGATATACCCCCATCTTTCCCCCAACCACTGTCACAGTGTAACCCCCATATCATATATGCACATAATGTAACTGTATAATATATAGACACAGATATACACCCATCTTTCCTCCAACCACTGTCACAGTGTAACCCCCATATCATATATGCACATAATGTAACTGTATAATATATAGGCACAGATATACCCCCATCTTTCCTCCAACCACTGTCACAGTGTAACCCCCATATCATATATGCACATAATGTAACTGTATAATATATAGGCACAGATATACCCCCATCTTTCCCCCAACCACTGTCACAGTGTAACCCCATATCATATATGCACATAATGTAACTGTATAATATATAGGCACAGATATACCCCCATCTTTCCTCCAACCACTGTCACAGTGTAACCCCCATATCATATATGAACATAATGTAACTGTATAATATATAGGCACATATATACCCCCATCTTTCCTCCAACCACTGTCACAGTGTAACCCCCATATCATATATGCACATAATGTAACTGTATAATATATAGGCACAGATATACCCCCATCTTTCCTCCAACCACTGTCACAGTGTAACCCCCATATCATATATGCACATAATGTAACTGTATAATATATAGGCACAGATATACCCCCATCTTTCCCCCAACCACTGTCACAGTGTAACCCCCATATCATATATGCACATAATGTAACTGTATAATATATAGGCACATATATACCCCCATCTTTCCCCAACCACTGTCACAGTGTAACCCCCATATCATATATGCACATAATGTAACTGTATAATATATAGGCACATATATACCCCCATCTTTCCCCCAACCACTGTCACAGTGTAACCCCATATCATATATGCACATAATGTAACTGTATAATATATAGGCACAGATATACCCCCATCTTTCCTCCAACCACTGTCACAGTGTAACCCCCATATCATATATGAACATAATGTAACTGTATAATATATAGGCACATATATACCCCCATCTTTCCCCCAACCACTGTCACAGTGTAACCCCCATATCATATATGCACATAATGTAACTGTATAATATATAGGCACAGATACACCCCCATCTTTCCCCCAACCACTGTCACAGTGTAACCCTATATCATATATGCATTTATATACTCTCGTCTTTCACCCAGCCCCAAGGAATAGGGTATTTTATTACTTACTAAGGGGGTTATTTATCAAAGTTCGAATTTATCTCAATAAGTTCTCAAAAAATCTGCAAAATCCAAATCCGCACAGGTTTTTTGGGCTTATTTATTAATACACTTTCCCGAAAATTTTGTTTGCGGGAAAAAAATCAGATTTTTTCAATTCATCCGATTTTCACCTGAAAATTCCGAAAACTTCGGGGTAAAAACCCAGCACACATCAAAAAATCATTGGGACTTCTCCCATTGACTTATATGCAACCTCGACAGGTCTGAGATGCTGGATTTTCAAATTCTCACTTTTCCCATCCTCGGGGTCCAATAAATTCCAAAAAATTCACGATTTTATTGAAAATCCGATAAACACGAATTTTTCGTGATTTTTGCATTCGGAGTTTAGTAAATAACCCCCTAAGAGTTGACTTAAAGGTGAACCAACCCCTTAATATATATTAGCTAATGTAAGTTTATACAGAGAGTTCTAAAAAAAATACATTTTCAAGCAGAATTCTTCAAGCTCCATTTTCACCTCGGAGCAAGTTGATGTCATGGTGTTAATATGATAAAAAAAGAAAACACAAAACCAACATCGTTTCACCCTGCAGCCTCCTGGCGAAAAAATAAAAAACAAAAAAAATCCAACGCTTTGTTTCCATATGAGGATACCCCTGCCATTAATATTTGTTGTGTGAAAAGGAACAGAAAGTCTCGTGTCTCAGCAGATGATGTGACACTGATCCCTTTGGAAATTAAAACATAAAATTGTTTTGCATTTGCCTGTCGGCTGCTGCTGTTGGGGGAGAGGCGCAGACAAAGAGCTTACATTCCATTAACTCGTATCATTTGCACAGCATTGTTAGTAGAGGGTCACAGTGGCAAATGACATGGAAAACCTTTATCTGTAAACTATACCCCCATAGGGTACTATTTAAAGGAAAAAATACGGCAGCTCTCACCCATATGTTTAAATATAAATATACAAAAAATAGGAATGCTCTGGGCATACAGTAAGCTATACCATGTCAAAGGGACTATAATATATATATATAATACTAAAATATGTTTTGCATGTGGTTTCCGCAATACTCTATGACATTTAACACTTTTCCGTAATTCACATTTATCAAATTCGTGTTTATTAAGTGAGAAGCGGCAGTCGGGAATGTGTGTCAGAATGAAAACTGCCCTCCGATGAGAAGCGGAGTTTATCTGAAGTGCCGGTCCCTCGGGAGGAATCTGTTAAATCCAGTTAATACCCAGGCGCAACAGATCTATGCGTAGATCTTAGAGCCCGGACAAACTGTTATTGGAGCAAATAGTAACTTGTTGATGTATTAGTTTGTTTAATATTCCAGTCCTAAAAGCCGTTTCCAATAAATGGCACATTCTGCGAACAGATGCTTCTCTGCCACAGCTGCTCTTCTGAGCAGGACCAGAGACCCAGCTTTAATCATGCTATCATCCTCGTTTTTGGCTTTCAAAACAATTCCTGTTTTATTTCTGGCCATTTAATTGAATATCTGGCAGTTTCTTTTACTTTTTTGCTTTTTATTGGTTAAACTTTACTACCTCAATCATCAATCACTCTACGATTAAATGTATTGGTCCCATTCTTCTGCTAGAAACCTCCCTTTTTATTTTAATGCAACAATTAGTGATGGGCGAATTTATTCACCAGGCGGGAATTTGCGGCGAATTCCCGCGATTAGCCGCCGGCGAATAAATACGCGAAACCGCCGAGAAAATTCGCCAGCGTAAAAAAATTTTGGACCCCATCGTCCATTTTTTTTTTTTACGCTGGCGCATTTGCGCCAGTGTCAATAGAACAGATGTCGGTGTCAAAAAAAACGGACGCCAGCATCAAAAATGAGACGCCGGCGCCTTTTCGCAAATTTTTCGCCGTTTTGAGATTTTCGCGGGAAATTCGCCCATAATGCAGTACAAAATGTACTGTTATATAATGAGAAGGAAGTAGCACTAGTATGGGTAGCAACATAATATTCCTAATAAAGTGTCTGGAAGGTTTATGATCCAAACCAAAATTCAGTTGCACAATGTATTTATGCTGAAACTTACTGCATTTCCTTAACCAGTTATCCAGAAAGCTCAGAATTTTATCCAAATAATCCAATTTTTTAAAAATTGTATTTATGTATTTATGCTGAAACGTGCTTATTGAATTTGCTTAATCAGTTATCCAAAATCTCTGAATTTTATCCAAATAATCCAATTTTTTAAAAATTGTATTTATGCTGAAACGTGCTTATTGTATTTCCTTAACCAGAAAGCTCAGAATTGTATCCAATAATCCATGTATTTATGATGAAACGTGCTTATTGCATTTCCTTAACCAGTCATCCAGAAAGCTCAGAATTTTTATCATTTTAAAATGATTTCTTTTGTCTGTGTAATAATAAAACAGTAGCTTGTACTTGATCCCAGCTAATATATAATTAATCCTTATTGGAGGCAAAACCAGCCTATTGGGTTTATTTAATGTTTAAATAATTTTCTAGTAGACTTAAGGTATTAAGATCCAAATTATGGAAAGATCTGTTATCTGGAAACCCCAGTTCCCGAGTATTCTGGATAACAGGTCCCACCCAGTGCCTATTGATACTGGGAACCCTTAAATGACCATCACATGGAAACCCTAATGTGTATAAATAATAGGGATGCACCAAATCCATGATTCGGTTCAGGATTCGGTTCAGGATTTGGCCTTTTTCAGCAGGATTCAGATTCTGGCTGAACCGACTACGAATCCTAATTTGCATATGCAAATTATGGGCGGGAGGGAAATTGCATGAGTTTTTGTCACAAAACAAGTAAAAAATGTTTTCCCCTTTCACTAGTAATTTGCATATGCAAGTTAGGATTTTGGATTCGGTTCGGTATTCAGTCGAATCTCTCGTGAAGGATTCAGGGGTTCTTCAAAATAGTGGATTCGGTGCATCCCTAATAAATACAATAGTTTTCTATTACTTTTAAGCTTGGTACCTGCCCAATGGCATATTTATAACAACACCTTGTAAGCTCTTTGGGACAGTAACCTCAGTGTATTGAAACTCCTAGCACTTACATATTTATTTTCATAGTTTATTTATACAGTAACTGTACCTCTATATGTGTTTATGCCTTGCAAAGCACTGCTTACGGAGATATATGAATAAATAATTTCCAAACAGCTTTTATGGGAAGGGAAGCAACAAAGTTGATCATTCAAGCAAGTTGGCAATTTATCTGATGCTCTAAAACGGACTTTGGCAGGTAGTGGGAGATCCTGCAGTTCCAGCTTTTTCTACTAAATTCTTGCTAGAAATTTGACTTTCCATCTTTAGGGCATTGGTCAGGTCTGGATTCTAAATTGATTTGGCATTTGACAAGTTTATGGAGCCCAATCAAGCGTAATAATTATTGACTGTCTATGGCATCTTACAGCTGCTCCTTTGTCACTTGCCAGAAGCATGGGCACAAGGAACAATATGTTTCAATTCAAAAAATACTCTCAGGTCTCTTGGAAACATGAAGTATTTTGCAACACATCCGCCAAAATGGAAATCTGGAGTATTCTAGGCAGATTAAATATCCAGCTATACAAATACATCACTAACATCCCTCATCTGTTGTAGGGCTATGACTCCCTGCAGCCACAGATTTGCAGTTTTATCTGAAGCAACCTTCTTAGATCTACTACCAAACTGGAGTAAATTCCTTAACCTGGCACTTGTCAGAGGTGGGGTTTGGTAAAGTTACTATTAGGTGCTATTTGGATAATTGTTGCATTATAGGATTTGCAGTTTGGTAACAGCTGGATTCTGGGAGTTGCAGTCTGATAACAGTTGGATTATGGGAGTTACAAATTCAAGCTGAATCCTTGGGGTTGCAGATTTGGTAATAGTGGGATTCTGGGAGTTACGGTTGGATAAAAGCTGTATTCTCGGAATTGTAGTTCGATTACAGTTGCATTTTTGGAGTTGCAGTTAAAATACAAAAATACAGAAAATACAGGTATGGGACCTGTTATTCACAATGCTTGGGGTTTTCTGGATAAGGGGTCTTTCCATAATTTGTACTGTCATGGGAAAAAAATTTTTTTTCAAAATGAATCAGTTACTAGAGCAAACAGATTTTTTTATATTCAATTTTGAAATCTGACATGGGGCTAGACATTTTATCAATTTCCCAGCTGCCCCTGGTCATGTGACTTGTGCCTGCACTTTAGAAGAGAAATGCTGTTTTTCCTTCTCAATGTAACTGAATGTGTCTCAGTGGGACATGGATTTTTACTATTGAGTGTTGTTCTTAGATTTACCAGGCAGCTGTTATCTTGTGTTAGGGAGCTGTTATCTGGTTACCTTCCTATTGTTCTTTTGTTTGGCTGCTGGGGGGGGGGGGAAAGGAGGGTGTGATATCACTACAACTTGCAGTACAGCAGTAAAGAGTGATTGAAGTTTATCAGAGCACAAGTCACATGACTTTGGGCAGCTGGGAAAATTGACAATATGTCTAGCCCCATGTCAGATTTCAAAATCGAATATGAAAAAATCTGTTTGCTCTTTTGTGAAATGGATTTCAGTGCAGAATTCTGCTGGAGCAGCACTATTAACTGATTCATTTGAAAAAAAAAAAATTTCCCCATAACAGTATCCCTTTAAGTCTACTAAAATGTCCTTTTAACATTAATTAGACCCAATGGAATTGTTTAGCCATCAGTAAGGATTATATCTTGGGATCAAGAACAATATACTTATTTGGAAATCTTTTTTAAATATTTGATTATAATAGAGTCTATGGGATATGGGCTTCTTTTAATTTAGCTTTATGGATAACGGGTTTCTGGATAAAGTATCCCATACCTGTAGTTGGATTCTGGGAGCGCTGGCAGTTTGGCAACCACTAGGGTTAAATCTTCGGGACGTGGCACAAAACCTTGGAGTCATTGAGTCTTCTCAGGCTAAATCAGCCATGGGACGAGCGCAATGGAAAATAATGTTTACGAGGTTACAGCAGGGACCACACAGGGGGATTTCTGCTTCCAAGCGCTGAAGTTATTTGTGTTAGGTCTGCGCAAGGAGAGATAACATTCATGCATTAGGGGAAATAGGAAACGTTTCACTGAGTTCCCAAATAAATAAGTGCACTGTATGCTCCCCATGAGACCGAATATCCTATTTATTAAATGGAGTTGTGCAAGAAACATCTATATATCTGTGCCACTATCATGTTAAAGAATCCATGAGCTGCACAGAGGATTAACTTGGCCCCAAAAAACATCAGTATAAATTTACACTAAAGGGGTGCAGCAGTTGCATTTTTGCAGTGCAATTCTAATGTCTTTCATTCACTTCAATCCAATAGTTTGTATAGTTTTCCTGTGTTTTGGAGAGTTTCAAGTAGGGTTGCCACGTTTTCTGTAAAAAAAATACCTGCCTTCTTATATATTTATCTTTTTTCCCTATTAATAACATTGGGATCAACCATCATTTTTACCGGCCAGGCCAGTAAAATACCGGCCAGGTGGCAACCCTAGTTTCAAGTGAAGGCTCTGTTGTCTCTGCAGTCTAAAAACACGGCACTGGTAGGATAACCTATTAACACGTGATAAAAAGACTATTTTCTGGGTAATTGTGATGACAATCCTCGCTTTAGGGGACTTTATAAATCAATATTAAGTGCTGTTCAGTATGGCAGAAGGGACCCAATTTGTTCACTTGTATGGGGCTCTCTATGCCACTGAAAGGAATTTTGTATATAAAAGAGTTCCGTGTGCTCTGACATAAAGGGAACCAGCCCTGAGCCAAATCATCTACTGAGTTTTTCCAAGGGAGCCGTTTAAATGAGCAGTTTGTATATACAGGAGGGAAAAAAATCCCTGTTTGCTCAGTATGTAAATATATTAAATAAACTGCAAACATCTAAGAAATATACATTTTGTGGGGTCGGGAAGGTTAAATAGTGGCTCATTCCGCGAGCAGAAAGAATAGCAAGACAATAAACACGTCTCTAGCTAAACAAACTGTAAATGGATAAAAGTGACTTTGTGGCCAAGGGATGACATCAGGCTGACAGAGCCAAGAGAGAGCGGGGAGCGAGTGTACACAGAGGGGGTGCTGCTGATGGCCCATTTGTACACACATGTCACTGGGCCTTCATAATCACAAATACAAATAAGCAGAAGAACAAATCCCTGTCCACAGCCCTGGCAGCAAATATGTCCAGTATGGATAATGGTAACCTTGTACTAATCAGCCTGTCAGCACCAGTGTTAAACTTATTTGCAATGGCTCTAAAATCACTGTGTTTTAAATAGATAGATAGATAGATAGATAGATAGATAGATAGATAGATAGATGATAGATAGATAGATAATTAGATAGATACAGTAGATAGATGGATAGACCGATGATAGATAGATAGATAGATAGATAGATAGATAGATAGATAGATAGAAAGATAGATGATAGATAGATAGATAGATAGATGATAGATAGATAGATAGATAGATAGATAGATAGATAGAAAGAAAGAAAGAAAGAAAGATGATAGGTTGATAATAGATGATATAGAGATAATTGATAGATAAATCGCAGAATAATAGATGATAGATAGGTAGCTAGATAGATACAGTAGATAGATAGATGATAGATTGCAGAATAATAGATAGATAGATAATAGGTAGATAATAGATGATATATAGATAAATTATAGATTGCAGAATAATAGATTGATATATAGATGATAGATTGATTGATTGATAGAAAGATAGATAGATACAATAGATAGATGGATAGACCGATAGATAGATAGATAGATGATAGATAGATAGATAGATAGATAGATAGATAGATAGATAGATGATAGATAGGTAGATAATAGATGATATATAGATAAATGATAGATAGATCGCAGAATAATAGATTATAGACAGATAGATAGGTAGATAGATAGATAGATAGATAGATAGATAGATCAAAGAATAATAGATAGATAGATAATAGGTAGATAATAGATGATATATAGATATATATATAGATGATAGAGAGATTGCAGAATAATAGATTGATATATAGATGATAGATTGATAGATAGATACTATAGATAGATAGATAGATAGATAGATAATCGATCACGGAATAATAAATAGATAGATAGTAGGTAGATAATAGATGATATATAGATAAAGGATTGATAGATTGCAGAATAGTATATCAATAGATAGATAGATAGATAGATAGATAGATAGATAGATAGATAGATAGACCGATAGATAGATAATAGATAATAGATAATAGGTCGTAATAGATGATAGATAAATGATGATATATAGATACAGTAGATCACAGAATAATAGATAGATAGATGATAGATAGATAGATAGATAGATAGATAGATTGCAGACTAATAGGCCCATTAAAGGGAGCCCTACGTCTATAGAAATAGCTTATTAGCTCTGCAAGAAGAGGGTTTTATATGTGCCCATTTTTAAGGCAAAACAGTGGCCTAATTATAGAGAAGGAGCTTCATTTTTTTTTTACCTTTAAATGAACGTTTAGTATGATGTAGAGAGTGACATCAGTCCATAAAAGTATTCAAAGGCTAGATTACCTTGTATCCAATCAGAATATAACAAATAATATAATGGTGATAAAGCCTGTCACTGCAATGAGTCTCTATTGATCTCAAAGTATCATTTGGACATTTTCCTGCTTTTACTCCAAATTACATATAATAATGATCTTACTATGGCTCTCTGAGAGGTGACTAAAGTGTTAACCAGAGTAATGGCCTAGACATGTGAATTTAATAGCAGGATCTGCATGGTATTCGTTAACTGTCTCTCTGGAAGGGCAGAATTTATAAGTACTCTTTTAATTATTTCAGTGATTTTTTAAGCAGAAGCCAGTGCTGGAAAACTGTTAAAAATAAATTTATATTTCACAGTTATGAGTTCCACATTGGTTCTGGTATAGTGCTGTTTAGCTGCTGGGGTGCTCCGCGGCTATATCAGTTTGTATTAAGGACACAGAATGCAAGTCATGGCAGATGTGATCACAAGACAAGGGGATTTAACTGGACCCAAAGCCTTATTAGCAACCAAAAAAACACAAGTCAATAAAGTAACAGCAAGCACGCCATCATTATTATTCATAAATGAAAGGAAATGTGGAACAAACAATTCAAAGACAATATTGAAGTGGGGTAAATATTCTCATTAAGTTATGTCCTGAAATTGGGGTTGTCATTAGAGGGTCCTAGCTGGGGAAGCATGTGGATATAGAAAAATTGTGTGTAGGAAGTGAAGTCAAACCTACAGCAACATTAATGGGACACTAAGCTCTGGAAAGCTATGGCTATCAGGCCAGAACTAGTGGTAGGCAGGATAGGCACCTGCCTAGGGAGCATTGCTCAGGGGGGCACAGTCCCAAGCTTCTAAGTAAGCTATTAGCACAAATGTAATGAGTGTTAGCTGGGAGGGTGGGGATGGGATTGACTGATTTGGGAATTGTGAGATGGCAATGGAGGCAGTGGTAGAAATGGTTGGAAGAGTATGAAGGGAGTGTGGCTGTGGGATAACAGCTATAGTAGAGAGAGATAGTGCCTATAGTAACAGTGGATAATAGTCTCTGGGAAGGGAGTGTGACTGTGGGATAGCAGGTATAGTAGGGAGAGATGGTGCCTATAGTAACAGTGGATAATAGTCTCTGGGAAGGAAGTGTGACTGTGGGATAGCAGGTATAGTAGGGAGAGATGGTGCCTATAGTAATAGTGGGATAATAGTCTCTGGGAAGGGAGTGTGACTGTGGGATAGCAGGTATAGTAGAGAGAGATGGTGTCTATAGTAACAGTGGATAATAGTCTCTGGGAAAGGAGTGTGACTGTGGGATAGCAGGTATAGTAGGGAGAGATGGTGCCTATAGTAACAGTGGATAATAGTCTCTGGGAAGGGAGTGTGACTGTGGGATAGCAGGTATAGTAGGGAGAGATGGTGCCTATAGTAACAGTGGGATAATAGTCTCTGGGAAGTGAGTGTGACTGTGGGATAGCAGGTATAGTAGGGAGAGATGGTGCCTATAGTAATAGTGGGATAATAGTCTCTGGGAAGGGAGTGTGACTGTGGGATAGCAGGTATAGTAGAGAGAGATGGTGTCTATAGTAACAGTGGATAATAGTCTCTGGGAAAGGAGTGTGACTGTGGGATAGCAGGTATAGTAGGGAGAGATGGTGCCTATAGTAACAGTGGATAATAGTCTCTGGGAAGGGAGTGTGACTGTGGGATAGCAGGTATAGTAGGGAGAGATGGTGCCTATAGTAACAGTGGGATAATAGTCTCTGGGAAGTGAGTGTGACTGTGGGATAGCAGGTATAGTAGGGAGAGATGGTGCCTATAGTAACAGTGGATAATAGTCTCTGGGAAGGGAGTGTGACTGTGGGATAGCAGGTATAGTAGGGACGAGATGGTGCCTATAGTAACAGTGGGATAATAGTCTCTGGGAAGGGAGTGTGACTGTGGGATAGCAGGTATAGTAGGGACGAGATGGTGCCTATAGTAACAGTGGGATAATAGCTGGAGACAGGAACACTTGATGACAGTATAGGGAGTTTGGGAGTGTTAGTACCACAACAACAAAAGCTTGTGAGCTTTAAATTATAAATGAATCAACTCATAACATTTGTTTTGCCCTGGATTTACCACCTCTAAAGATCTCCCTGTCTCTCTCTCTCTCTCTCTCTCTCTCTCTCTCTCTCTCTCTCTCTCTCTCTCTTTTCAGGGAACCATTAACACTGCAGGGCTAAAAATGATGTATATTTTCCACTTATACAAAAAGGTTTGGAACTTCTTGAAAAGTTAAAGACTCCCCGCTGCACAAAGAATTAAAAAAAGTGATCAGACAAATTCTCCATTATAGTGAAAGAATCCCTCCCATTTCATGGGGAATGTAATTAAGGCGACAGACATTTCGACCACAATCTCCTGATGAGCAATGATGACCATGGAAGCCTCTCCATGGGGGGTGGACACCGTGTCTTGTACCTCTTGATTTGGCAACAAGAACACAATCGCATAGTCTAATGAGCTCGCTGATATTTTGGGATACACAAGAGTTTTTCTTATATGTGAGGACAAGCTTTGTTCTTCAGAAAACGTGATGTCTCCTTAGATGCGTTGAAGGAGCTGCTCACTCAAGAGCTCTTGTCAAAAAGTAAATTGTTAGTTTAGTAAAAAAAAGCAAACACCGTATTTACATTGTTTTTATTTCAGGAGTGGAACTATATTATGGGATGCATGCATCTATACACGATGAACACAACAACTCGGTTTCCAAAGGGCTTTAGGCGGACATAGATCTTAAGCAAATATGAAAATGCAAGAGCGCAATTGCACTCTCCGCAATCGTGTTCTTGCCTCCCCTCGACGACAGATAAGTCGGTGCGGGGGGCGGCATTGCAGGAGCCGCCTCAGACGGCTCCTTCCCCAGAAACGGCGCTGCTTGCTACCACTTTCACTCTGTATCCCTTCAATAGCAGGTTTATTGTATTGGCAGTCCACTATTTCAGCTGATTTGTGACTCTTTCAAAACTCCCTTTACTTCCTGTTCGCCGCATCCAAGATGGCGGTGCCCATGACCCACGTGAGTCGACGCCGGCACCCTGACGACGGTGTGATGATGAACTTTGAAAATAAAAGGACTTCCAGGTCCCGGGTTCGATGCCCTTATATAGGAATTACTGACTTGTGTTCCCTAAATCCTTTTCTGTTGTTTCTTGGATTCCTGACCTCTGCTGCGACCCCGATTCTGATTCTTGCTGCCTGCCTTTTGAACCTTTGCCTGAATTTGACTACGCTTTTGCCTGACCCCTTTTGGATACCAATGTACTTGGACTTTTACCCAAAGCTTCCTCCTTGGCCCGGACTTCTCCCGCTGGGAGCCGATAGGCCTCCTGCCAATGTTTAAATTAAAGTGGTGGTTCACCTTTCAGTCAACTTTTGGGGGCCGATTCATCAAGGGTCGAATATCGAGGGTTAATTAACCCTCGATACTCGACTAGGAATTGAAATCCTTCGACTTCGAATATCGAAGTCGAAGGATTTAGCGCAAATTCTGCGATCGTACGATCGAAGGATTATTCCTTCGATCGAACGATTAAATCCTTCGAATCGAACGATTCGCAGGATTTAAATCCAACGATCGAAGGAATATCCTTCGATCAAAAAAACTTAGGCAAGCCTATGGGGACCTACCCCATAGGCTAACATTGACTTCGGTAGCTTTTATCTGCCGAACTAAGGGGTCGAAGTTTTTTTTAAAGAGACAGTACTTCGACTATCGAATGGTCGAATAGTCGAACGATTTTTACTTCGAATCCTTCGATTCAAAGTCGTAGTCGTAGTCGAAGGTCGAAGTAGCCCATTCGATGGTCGAAGTAGCCCAAAAAATACTTCGAAATTCGAAGTTTTTTTACTTCGAATCCTTCACTCGAATTTAGTGAATCGGCCCCTAAGTATTTATAAAATGGTTAATTCTAAGCAACTTTTTAAATTAGCCTTCATTTTTTTCTATTTTAGGGTTATTTGCCTTCTTCTTCTGATTCTTTCCAGCTCAAGTGTGAGAAAGGGCCTTTTGTTGTGTGGACAAAAATAAAAGCACAATAGAAGACAATTTCTGCCTAAGTGTATGATTCCCAACCTCTTTGATTTATCTATACAAGAAGTCAACTAAGTCCTCCCCATTTTTGGAATTCAGTTGAAAAAAACATATATCCCAGGTAATGGGATGCTTAGATTTTATTTCCAGGGGCTTTAATAAAGGGGATACTGACTCTTTAATGTTGCCATAGAAAAGCAGAATTTAGGGTTTGAGGACCCATTTGGATTTTATATGCTCAGATAATTATTGATCTGGTGCCAGAACTAGAGACCTCGGGGCTCTGGTACAACATTTGTTAGAATATTTAAAGAAAAGATCTGATTGGCTACGAGTTTTATTCCAGTGTAAGCTGCACTTTAATTATCTAGACAGGAGAAGGTCACTGTGTACCCATTTAAAATATACAGATATATATATATATATATTTACTAGCTGGAGGATACCTTCAAAAGCATGTCAGAAGCTGAAACAAATTCTGACAATTCACAATTAATGAAGCTAAATTATGACTGGAATTTTAATTTTTTTTTACTGCTTTGTTCAAGTCATCATTCCATTTTGAGGGATTATGTGTGAAAAATGAAAGAAAGAAGGGAAAAGAAAAAAAAAAGAATAGTATTATTAAAAATATGTTTTAACATGCTGCTGGAATCTGTCCCTTTAATCTCCTTTATTTCTAACACATCCCTGTCTGTGATAATTACAAGAGCTTTCAGTCACCGCTAAGTAATGGGCTTAGATCCCCCTTTTAACCCGACAGAGCCATAGATCTACTCAAAACTTTAGCCTGGCCGTTCAGGAATGATGGACAGAATGGATTTTGTTTCTGACCTGGAGGCTGAATTGGAGCTTGTTCTTAAAAAAAATCTGAATGACTCGTTTACATTTACAGCACCGCTGCCTGTTACTGATTTGGCTAGGAGAAAAATACAATAATTAAGCTGAGAGGCTGAGAGAAAGCATTCAGCTTTTCAAGGGAAACCATCCAGATCTTAAAAAAAAATATATATACAGGTATGGGACCTGTTATCCAGAATACTCAAGACCTGTAGTTTTCTGCATAACAGATATTTCTGTAATTTGGATCTTCATACCTTAAGTCTATTAAAAAAATCATGTAAACGTTAAATAAACCCAATAGGCTGGTTTTCCTCCCAATATGGATTAATTATATCTGAGTTGGGATCAAGTACAACTACTGTTTTATTATTACAGAGAAAAAGGAAATCATTTTGAAAAATTTGAATTCTATGGATAAAAAATATGTATCCTTATTCAGCTGCTGCAGGAAATCTAGTACTAATTTTCTTCCCTGTGTCTCCATTACAGGCCAGAGCAGGTACAGTATGATTTGGTGCCTCCACCCAGGATCAGGACAAACTGGGCTGTGATATTCCTCCCTGGGAACTTCCCTGATCCGCAATCACATACACAGAGGAAAAGTTTTATTTACAGGACACTGTACCTTTAAATAACTGTGATACATACAGCCTGCCAGCCAGGAGCAACTTTACATAATATTTCAGATGGTTTCATCTCTGAGCTGCTGGGGAGATTCCCACTTATGTGTAGGGGTGGCCCTGTGATGTCAGAGGGCTAAGTGATGATGTTTTGGGCATGCCTATTGACGTTAGGGGCATGGATATGATGCCACACCCGTGCCGATCATGGAATTTTGCTAAGTTTTATTAAACTTTAAAACCGGCCAGCCCCCTAAAAAAACTTTCTTTCTGGGGTTCCCTACTGACTTTTCACACACAGTAATACAGTAAGTGGGATCGTGCACTTTTGTTGCTTTCACTCTCTTTTAGGGATGCACCGAATCCAGGATTCGGTTCGGGATTCGGCCTTTTTAGCAGGATTCGGATTTGGCTGAATCCTTGTGCCTGGCCGAACCGAATCCTAATTTGCATATGTAAATTAGGTGCGGGTTGAGAAATCACGTGACTTTTCTTCACAAAAGAAGAATTTTTTCCACTTCTTCCTTTCCTACCCCTAATTTGCATCTGCAAATAATTTGCAGATGCAAATTAGGATTCGGATTCGGTTCGGTATCCGGCCGAATCCCAAATAGTGGGTTTGTGCATCCCTAATCTCTTTACATATTTCATTTGGTTTTATCTCTGAGCTGCTGGGGTGAATCCCCACTTAAGTGGCAGTTTCTTCAGAGCCCTGACAAGGACCCCCTTTCCTTCCACACCCTAAAAAGAGTGAACTTTTCTGCCACTAGGGTTCCCTACTGACTTTTCACACACAGTAATATGAGGGAGCTTGTAGCACCTTGCTTTCCCTCTCTTTACATAATGTTTCATTTCATTTTATCTCTGAGCTGCTGGGGGGGGGATTCCCACTTATGTGGCAGTTTCTTCACTCCCTTTGGCTTTCCGTGCCCTGAGAAGAGCACACTTTGTTCTTCAGAGACCTGACAAGGACCCCCTTTCCTTCCACACCCTAAATAGAATGCACTTTTCTGCCACTGGGGTTCCCTACTGACTTTTCACACACAGTAATATGTGGGAGCACAGCAGGTTCCATTATGACTGATTTATGGGCAATCTTACTGCTAACATTGAACCCCAATACCAGTGGGAAGACAAAGACTGTCACTAAAGACTTGGGGAACCATAGCCTGTGCTGGGTTGGGATGCCAGACGAGTAATCCAATTCACATGCATGAGATGCCTTCTATTCATGGCATTCAGCACACACAGAGTGGGGAAAGGCATCTAAACAATGCAAATTATACTGATTAGCCATGTCAAAATGATTTTCCTTCCTTTTCATTTGCCAGCCATAGAATTGTATACAAAGTCCGCCGTGGTGCCGAATACTTGTTTTCCAACTAGAAAGAATGTCAATATATTTAATTATATGAATTTTACTTTTTTTACATGGGATATTATATCTATGGTTATGCTTTAACTCTTCCCATGCCAGTGTCCCATTAATCTTGCGGGTTTGCTTGTAAATGTGGTGTGGCGGAGACCAAAGGAAAATCCCATTATCAAACAAGTGTAACCGAACAGTGTAACAGCAGTGCTGTTTTGCTTTTTTGCTGAGATTTCTGAGTAGGCTCCCTGAAAAGGGAACTTTACCCAAAAACTGATTTTTTGCCTAATGAAAAATTATTCAAGGAGTTACGGTAGTCACCACATGGTCAATTTGGGGCCCCAAAATGGAAAAGCTGGATTCACGGCCTGGAGCTTGTACCAAGTTTAAGGGGAGTAGGGATGATAAAGGGTTGAGTCTGGCAAGTAGGGTTACCACCTTTTCCAGAAAAAACTTCCTTCCTATATATTTATCTATTTTTCCCATTAATAACATTGGGATCAACCAAAATGTTTACTGGCCAGGCCAGCAAAATACCAGCCAGGTGGCAACCCTACTGGCAAGACTGGCAAAGTTTGCCACATTTTGCCGAGTCGCAGACCAGGGGGCAGGACCGGCAAAGTTAGGCCCGGTAATTTGAAGGGCAGGATTCCCTGTGATTGGCCAATCGCTGATCGCCGAATCATAGCCATGCCCCCTGACATCATGGCCCCCCTCATTGCATCATGGCCCCACCCCTCTGCATCACAGCCCTGCCCCCTGCCCGCTCTCCACCAGCCGAAAATGTGTCAACCCTAGGCCACGTCCTAATTTGGAAATATAAACAGTCAGTTTTCACTGTTTCACAGTTTCTTCCAAAAAGGTGGCAACCCTTCAGGGAAGAGATGAATATTGTACTACCAAAGGTCTCTAGACTGTGAATCAAAATTTTAAGTAAACAGAGGCCCAAACAGCCCCCCACCAGCCCAATAAATAGTGGCTGTCAATGGAAACCTACAGCAGCCCCTCTGGCATTTGCCAGTCTAGGCCTGATCTACCATGCAGGAGACCCAGCAGTTGTGGGGGGACCTGGATTATGGGGTTCGCTGTATGGTAGCTCCACCTTCACAGCCAATTTTGCAATTTAAACTTCACCAACCACTTGTCTGCATGCTGTGGGAGGCAAACAGGAAGGAGGTGGATCTAAAAGTGTATTAAGTCACCCCAAAGATTTTTTGGGGGGCCCAGCATATTTAAAGTATGCCAGTGATAGTGATGGGCGAATTTTTCCCGTTTCGATTGGCCGCAAAATTCTAGTAACAGCGAAAAATGTGTGAAATGGCAAAAAATTTGCGAAACGCGAACATGTCAATTTTGATGCAGGCATTAAAGTCAATGGCCATCCAAATAATGTTGCTACGCACCAGTTTTGACACAAGCGACTTTGCCAATGCCCGTCCAAATTATTTTGAAATGCGGAAATTCACAGTGAATTCGCGACTGCCGAATTTATTCGCCCATCACTAGCCAGTGGTACTTCTCACAGTGAGTCCGGGGTATGGCCCTGCATGTCACGGACACTTTATTTGTCCAACACAAGGGGCCCAGGTAACCAGTGCTCTAATAATTGGGGCCCTGCATTCATTTAATATTGTAGCAGTCTCCTGAAAACAATTTATCAGACTGATTAATAGAGTAGAAACTATTTCTGCTACATTGCTTTAAAATTCTAAACCAGAGAACAAAAAGGGACAGAAAGAAACTTTCAGTTCCACATTAGTACTATAAACCCAATGAGAATGTGCAATTAATCTATATTGGGACACTGATTACACTTTCTTTCATTTCTTCCACCCAAAACACTTTTGGGCGGAGGACTGCTTTTTATCATGACCTTTTAGTGTACTGCTTTGTGTAATTACCATTTTTAAATCGGGACAGTGCAACATATAATTTAAAAAATAGTATTCATGACCTGCGGAGAGTGTTTTTCATGTTGGAGAGCAGTTCCATACGTCATTCAGTGCACAGAGAACATTCCACTGACATGTTGCATCTGAACCTATCCCAGAAAAATGTGGTTGAATCTGCCGAAATTTCTCATGACCCATAGCAGGAGACAATACCCCCCCTGTATTGATTGGATTCATTGACAATATATTTATTTTTCTGACTATAAAGTTGCTTTTAATCATCTGGCTGTTTCTGAAATAAACTCGGAAAAAAAACCCACAAAATGAAAACTTGCGGATCCCTTGATTTCAGCACTGTCCAGTTTGCAAAATTATTCAAAAACCCCATTAACATGCAATTAGTGATTTAAAAAATCCATGCCTTTTTTTCACGGTCGAGTTGAGTGGGGAAGGCTGGAATTTTACCAAAGCCTGTAAAACAATGAGCTCTGGGCTGCAAATGATTCCCTGAAAAGCAAAATTTCTGCATTTATTTTGTTGCCCAATTTGAATGATCTGGGAAATAAAGGAGGGTTTCCCTCCCTACCTTCGAAATGGTAATTATTTTCTGCTCATTAAAGAGTAAGCTTCACTGAGTAGCAGTAACAATCGAAAATGCTAATTTGCTAATTATAAAACAGTTAAAAGTGCATATATGCAAATATGTCTATATCTGTGTTGCTTAACCCCTGTAAAAAAACAGATTCCTATATTTTCACAATTAATAGTTGGCATTAAAACCAGGATTGTTACATGTTCCTCTATTCAAAACCAATTGTTTCTGCTGCAGCACCAGGGGAAAATGGGTTAACCATAAAGCTATGTTGATTCGATAAATTAGCTTGTACATATATATATATATATTTATATATATATATATATATATATATATATATATATATATATATATATATATATATAGATATATATATATATATATATAGATATATATATATATATATATATATATATATATATATATATATATATATATATATATATATATATATATATATAGATATATATATATATATATATATATATATATATATATATATAGATACGAAAAAAGGAACCGCACACACAGGTCTCGGCTCCTAAACTCGAGCCGTCATCACCTCGAGGTTAGGAGCCGAAACGTCGTATTAAAGTCTATTATTCTTTGTTTTGCACTATAAAGACCTGTGTGTGCGGTTCCTTTTTTCGTATTAATTACTATTTATAACCAGCACCCAGGCATCAACATATAGTGACAGGTGCACTAGCTTTGTTTTATATATATATAGATAGATAGATATATGCTCAGGACCTAGGGTTTTCCGGATAAGGGGTCTTTCCTGAATTTCGGTCTCCATACCTTAAGTCTACTAAAATATAATTTAAATTAAACCCAATAAATTGTTTTGCTTCAATATGGATTACTGGAATTATACCTTAGTTGGGATCAGGTACAAGGTACTGTTTTATTATAACAGAATTATTAGAGAAAAAAGAAATACTTTTTAAAAAAGGGGAATTATTTGATTATAATGGAGTCTAGGGGTATATTTATCAAAGAGTGAAGTTAATAGTGAAGTTCCGCCACTAGAGTGAAATTCCGCCACTCTCCATTCATTTCTATGGGATTTTTATAGGCGTATTTATCAAAGGGTGAACTTTCACTTTCACCCATTTATAAATACGCCTTTCAAAATCCCATAGAAATGAATTGAGAGCTGCGGAATTTTACTCTAGTGGCGGAACTTCACTCTTTGATAAATTTACCCCGATGGGAGATGGTGTTCGTATAATCTGGATAATGGGTTTCCATATAACTCATTCCATACCTGTATATGTTGTGAATTCTGACAAGGTTCTGCTGTTTGATGGATCAATAGCTTCAGAAGTTTTTAGGTCTTATTCAAAAGAAAGAGGTTTTGCTTGATGTGATCTATGACATCATCAAATAAGAGGAAATGCCAATATATTGAAGACACCATTGATGTCATCAAAACCGTAGACAGGTGAGGATAAATAAAGGGCTTTTCATTTCTCAAATTATTATTATTATTTACAGGTTGTAACTGGCTAACCGTTCTAACCTGTATTATGCACAATTCAGCAGGAACAGCCCCCTACTGAACTGCTGCTCATATTGCCATAATTCTGCAATTAAAGTGGGAGCAGCAGTCCAGTAGGGACTGTTCCTGTTGAATTGTGCATAATACAGGGGTACTAGCAGTTTAGGAAAGTCTGAAGCAAGGAAAGGTTTATACGTATATTAGTAATATTACTTGCCCAAGATTTTGTGTAGCAGATAATTCTTTTCTCTTATTAATCTTTCATTTTGACATGCAACGACCTGGATGCTTAAGTTAACTGTACGCCTTTAATTAACAATTGTAATCATAATGTTTATTTCTTGGTTTAAAGTTTTACCCGTGTCACACAGATCTTTGCTGGCACCCAAGACATAATCCCCTTGCCCCTAAACAAAGCTTGATCTGAATATATTTATCCTCGATTAAAGCACGATCAGCATTATGAGTGTTTATAGCACTGGAATGTGCCGATGACAATGGCGGGTTCAGGGTGGGAGTGGAAACATTTTCATTTTTAGCTTTTGCTTGACCTTTCCATTTTGGAACGGAGATGAAATACAATTTTAATCAATCGACTTAAAGGCACGTGAAGAACTGGAGTTTAAACATGTGTGTATAAGAGCCGGCTCTGAAGCAGGGACCTTATAGAAGCTGTAAGTTTACCATAGGGCTTCTGTACTGTAGGACAAGGGCAACAGCCTCTTGACTAGATTTAGGGGTTGCTCACCTTTAAATTAACTTTTACTATGATGTAGAAGAGAGACAATTTGCAATTGGTTTTCATTTTCTTTATCTAGTTATTAAGCTTTTAATTCCGCAGCTCTTCAGTTTGCAGTTTCAGCAATCTGGTTGCTATGGTCCAAATTATCCTACCAACTATGCATTGATTTGAATAGGAAACTGGTATATGAATAGGAGAAGCCTGTTTAGAAAGATTAGTAATAAAAAGTAGCAATATCAATATATTTGAGGCCTTACAGAGCATTTGTTTTTTAGATGGGGTCAGCGACCCCCATTTGAACCTGTGAGCAACATTCAGAAGTAAAAGGAGTTGGGGAGCAACACTTGCATTAACTGCTGTGATTGGCCATTTGGTAGCCCCTATGTGGATTGTCAACCTACATTGAGGCTCTGTTTGGCAGTGCACCTGTTTTTATACAACCAAAACTTGTCTCCAAGCCTGGAATTTAAAAATAAGCACCTGCTTTGAGGCCACTGGGAGCAACATCCAAGGGGTTGGAGAGCAACATGTTGCTCACGAGCTACTGGTTCGGGATCACTGCTGTAAAGAGTCAAAATAAAAAGGCAAATCATTTTAAAAAACTATAGAAAATAAATAATGAAGACCAATTGAAAAGTCGCTTAGAATTGGCCATTCTATAGCATACTAAAAGTTAACTTAAAGGTGAATCACCCCTTTAACAGTTATGGTTACCCTTGAAATCCAATATGCTCTTTGTAGGCAATAGTTCCTACAGCTTAATTGGAGATACCGGTTGACCTGCAAAAACTTCCCAGAAGTCGCTCTAATTTCACCGGAAAAGATGGCTTTAAAAATACCCATTTGGGGCATCATTTGGCTCAGTGGTTGGCAATGTTTCCATTTTTCCAAATTGCTTTCCTTTAATCTATATATTAGACTAATGAGCCTTGGGATAATTTTAGTTGGCTGGTTTAATATGAACCCATTGACATCAGCGATAAAAACGGTAAACCCCCCGAAACATAAGATATAAAAAGCCATTGATGGTCAGGGCCCCCCTATAAGTTAAAAAAAACTGTGGTGCAAGGGCCCCCCATAAATGTTTTTTTTAAAAAATTGGTGGTCAGGGCACCACTTTTTAAAAAAAAAACATTGGCACCAGGGACCTCCTAAAAGTTTTTTTAAAAATCATTGGTGCCAGGGCCCCCCTTAGGAGTTAAAAAAAATTATTGGGGCGCCAGAGAATATTTTAAAAAATAAAAAAATGGTGGCAGGGGCCTATAGAGTATTAAAATAATACATTGGTGGCCAGGGATTAAAAAAAACACACACACACATTGGTGTTCAGTAGATCTGAACCTGTGGCTTCAGATCTACTGAATTCCAGGTATTTTTGCGGCTTCAGTTCTTCAACTTCAGCTCCTTTCGTGACTTTGGGTATTTTCAAGGGGTTCAGGACTTCAGCTTCGGCTCCTTTTGTGACTTCGGGTATTTTCGCGGCATCAGGACTTCAACTTCGGCTCCTTTCATGACTTCGGGTATTTTCACTGCTTCAGGAGTTCAACTTCGGCTACTTTCGTGAGTTTGAGTATTTTGCGGTTTCAGGACTTCTACTTCAAGTCCTTTCATGTGTTTGAGTATTTTGCGGCTTCAGGACTTCAGCTTCATCTACTTTCGTGACTTTGGGTCTTTTCGCGGCTTTGGGACTTTAAGTTCGGTTCTTTTCTTGACTTTCATTGGCGGTTCAGGACTTCAGAAGAGGCGGCACGGCTTTGGCTCTGTCAAGCACAGCTGTGCCCCCCTGATAGCGACCCTGGGGACAGGGCTGTATTTTCATTAAAGGTATCCAAGAGCCCAAGAATAGGGCAGCTTTAGTGGGTGCCTAGATACAACCCCTCCCTTATAAAAAAAAAAGAAAAACTAGGCCACTGGATAGCATTTGCAACAAAATCCAATGGGTTAAAATGCTGGGCTACCTCTTTTCTACCCAACTAGAAAATGTACATTGTGAGTGGTAGGTAATGGGCTAGGGCCTAGGGCAGGGCTGGATATTAATCCTGCACTGGGTCATGGAAACCTGGATCTACTCTGCTAACAATCCTAAAAAATGTCTCATTGTGATTGGCTGCTCATGAGTGAATCCCAAGCATCTAATCAACCTCTTCTTCTTCCTTGAGCTGCATTGAATTTCACCAGCAACTACAAGGGCTGCTGGGAATACCCACCTTGCTACAGTAACACCTCAATCAAGTGTCATTGGCTGACACTCAGGCATCTGCTTATATTTTGGGTGATTTCCTTATATTTAATCACTGTGGGAACCTCACCCTGTGTTACTCAGCCCTGAAGGTGTTTATCCTGTCTAAGAGTGAATTATTCTTTTAATAGAATTTCTTTGTGAAGGGCCCTTTATGCTGAGGCTCCGGCTTAATAGTGACAGCTCTGAAATAGCATTCTCTCTGCAGAAAGGAAGAGAAATCGTTCATTTAAAAAGGTTTCAGTTACCGAATTTGACGTTTACTTTTGCCATTTATTTATCTTCCTGTGAGTGCACTTTCTCAAGAAAATCCTTCCATGTTTTTCCTTTGTTATGTTCATTCCCAGGCAGTGCCGTGTATAGGAATGGCCCCTGCTATAGTAGGGTTTCTCAATGTTATTGCTTTGTAGAATCCTGCAAACATATTGCCCTGCCTTGTATGGAGCAAGAGGAAACAGCATGGCAGCTTACACTGCCAGTTTATTTGACATAGCACTTCCCTTCCATATGTATATACAATATAAAAAATACATATATACAGAGAAGGAATGTTCTGGGCAGACAATAAGCTATACCCTCATACTGTACTGTCTAAGGGAAACAATATGGCACCTCCTTCCCATATGTATAAATACAAATATACAGAGAGGGAATGTTCTGGGCACACAATAAGCTATATCCTCATACTGTACTGTCTAAGGGAAACAATATGGCACCTCCTTCCCATAAGTATAAATACAAATATACAGAGAAGGAATGTTCTGGGCACACAATAAGCTATATCCTCATACTGTACTGTCTAAGGGAAACAATATGGCACCTCCTTCCCATAAGTATAAATACAAATATACAGAGAAGGAATGTTCTGGGCACACAATAAGCTATACCCTCATACTGTACTGTCTAAGGTAAGCAATATGGCACCTCCTTCCCATATGTATAAATACAAATATACAGAGAAGGAATGTTCTGGGCACACAATAAGCTATACCCTCATACTGTACTGTCTAAGGGAAACAATATGGCACCTCCTTCCCATATGTATAAATACAAATATACAGAGAAGGAATGTTCTGGGCACACAATAAGCTATACTCTCATACTGTATTGTCTAAGGGAAACAATATGGCACCTCCTTACCATATGTATAAATACAAATATACAGAGAAGGAATGTTCTGGGCACTGTATGAGGGTGTAGCTTATTGTGTGGCCAGAACATTCCTTCTCTGTATATTTGTATTTATACATATGGGAAGGAGGTGCCATATTGTTTCCCTTGTAGAATACAACTTTTCCATAATAAGTTTTATTTAGGTGGGCACTGTATTGCATTGTATAAATAACTGTATATTAATTGTGTTTCATGTCTACACCCATCTAGTCTACAGGGCTGTGGAATATATTGGCACTTTATAGATACAGGTATGGGATCCATTATTCGGAAACCCGTTATTCATAAATCTCCAAATTAAGGGGACACCATCTGCCATAGACTCCATTATAACCAAATAATTAACATTTTTAAAAATGATTTATTTTTTCTCTGTAATAATAAAACAGTACCTTGTACTTGATCCCAATTAAGATATAATTAATCCTTATTGGAACTAAAACCAGTCTATTGGGTTTATTTAATGTTTAAATGATTTTCTCATAGACTTAAGGTATGAAGATCCTAATTACAGAAAGATCTGTTACCCGGAAAACCCCAGGTCCCGAGCATTCTGGATAACAGGTCCCATACCTGTATTTGTAATTAAAAATAATACTAATAGTTATTCTTAATCATTCATTCTGGGTCTTTAGTGAGTGTATGGGTGATTTAAAAGCACGGTACATGTACAATATATTTTTATATATTCTAAAATGTTACGGCACTGATGCTTTGTGTGACCAGTAGAGGGCAGTCATCCCATGCCAATAAAGCAGAGGTTGCTGTTACATGCACAAGGATTTTAGCACAATATGGCATTACAGGGTCACCCGAGTCAGCGGGATGACTTTATTATATATTATTTGGGCATAGAGGCTCATTTATAAACATTTGGCAAATCTACTCCTGGCCAGTAAACTATATGAACCATTCAGTGATAAGGATTTCTTTCACCCAGCTGCAGGTTGAACAGAGACAAGAGGAAAGTGTTGGAAGGGTTACTGTCTGCTCTGCTCTCATTTCCCTACAGAAATAGGGATTGGTAGCACTAGATAGGTACCTAATATATAAGGACAGAGACAAGAGGAAAGTGTTGGAAGGGTTACTGTCTGCTCTGCTCTCATTTCCCTACAGAAATAGGGATTGGTAACACTAGATAGGTACCTAATATATAAGGATAGAGACAAGAGGAAAGTGTTGGAAGGGTTACTGTCTGCTCTGCTCTCATTTCCCTACAGAAATAGGAATTGGTAGCACTAGATAGGTACCTAAATATAGAGACAGAGACAAGGGGGTAGTATTACAAGGGTATGAATCTAGTCTTTGATAATATCAATACAATGTTAGGCTTTCTTAACCATACCTTGAGGTCATACAACATTTTTAACATTTGTTAAAGAATTTGCATCCTCAATGTACATCTTTCCAATAGTTGACTCTAGACCAGTCCTTTCCATCTGCATTCTTTCAGTTTCAGAGATTACTGCTCCAGCTGAATTCTAAAGGAGATCCGTGGTAGTTACCTATACAGTTATGGGACCTGTTATCCAGAATGCTTGAGATTTGTTTTTTTTTAGATAATGGATCTTTCCGTAATTTGGTTCTTCATGCCTTAAATCTATAAGAAAATCATGTAAATATTAAATAAAGCCAATAGGCTGGTTTTGCTTCCAATAAGGATTAATTATATCTTACTTGGGATCAAGTACAAGCTACTGTTTTATTATTACAGAGAACAAGGAAATCATTTTAAAACATTTTTTAAAAAATTATAGTTATCAGCATAAAATGGGATCTATGGGAGACTGCCTTCCGGATAATGGGTTTCCGGATAACAGATCCCATACCTGTATAATTTATATGTCTTTTTCAGGATAATTCGCTGCAAGTCTTGACATCATTTAAGGATTAATTATATCTTAGTTGGGATCAAGTACAAGGTACTGTTTTATTATTACAGAGAAAAAGGAAATCAATTTAAATTTTTTTTTTTAAAAATTATAATTATCAGCATAAAATGGGATCTATGGGAGACTGCCTTCCGGATAATGGGTTTCCGGATAACAGATCCCATACCTCTATAATTGATATGTCTTTTTCAGGATAATTCGCTGCAAGTCTTGACATCATTTAACATATTTTAGGACAAAGTTGAGAAAGCAAGACTTTTTGAAGAGCAGTTTCACTCCCATCTGTAGTTAAAATATTGATGATAATTTGGGGATGGATGTGAGGGGTGGCATCACCCCATTTATTAATGCAATTTCTATGTTTTTAAAAAGTAAAAGAAAGACAAGATACTTACTTATGAGAAAAGCAGAATCAACAAAACTTCCCAATCGTTTTTCGTTTCCCGAGCTGGGATCATACGATAAGCCAGAGAAAAACGTATCCCACATCAAAGATATCTATAATTATTGATGGATGTCATTTATAAAAGATTTTTTGTTTATTATTTTAACTCTATTCTAAGCTACTTGATATTATTCTTCTTAGCCTATCCAAACCAAAGGAAACCGCAACACACTTGTGACCGTGAACACTTGCAGGAAGGACGTGATCAAATATTTTACACACTTGGGAATCACAAACAGAGAAAGAGATACATTAGACCTATCTGTTTACTTGGCCTCGGGCTTGCTTCTCTAATCACCTGACCCAGGAATGCAAGTGTAGGATCACCTGCTGAAACAATATTCCAGCTTTGTCAACTATTATGATATATTACGTTTTCAAAGCCTGGGAACTTTCAGTAAAAAAACAAAAAAAAAACAGAGGCCTATAGCAAGTCGAGTTCCAAGTCTGTGGGGCAGATTAACTAATCGGCGAATTTTCTCCATTGTCCGTTTCGCACCCATCGCAACACTTCACCAGGCGCAAATGCGCTCAGACTACGCCAGTTCACTAATATGCAGAGTTTCGTCCTGGGCGCCAAACGCTGGCGACTTTTCGGTAACGTTACTTCGGCAGTGCAAGCATTTCCAAGCGAAGATGCGCTACCATTCATTTCTGCCTAGCGATAATTTGCTATTGATCCTGCGCTCAGGTCAATTTAAAGTTGTATGGACGTCTTTGTATTAAATGTTGGTGCAAATACTTACAAATTTCTTACTGAGAAAAAACAAAGCAATCCAATTTACATTCTAGCCAGTGGGAAGGCAGCTTCGGGGAGATTAGTCACCCGAAGAAAAAACGATTTGTCACTGGGTAACTAATCTCCCGAAATAGCAGAGTGTGCCCTTACCCTAAAGGAGAACTGCCAAAAAAGCCCCCCTTAATTGCCTGGCATTGCCCCCCTCACTTCATATTCTAGATGGGGCCTTATCAGTTCTTCTGTAAGGGAGAATATGTTTCTCTCTTTTAGGGTTTAAGCACACCGGCAGATTCTGGGAGATTTAGTCGCCTAGCGACTAATCGCCTCTTCTGCGGTGCGACAATCTTCAACGAACTGCCTTCCCCTAAGGAAACTTCGGGCGACTTTGGAAATGGAAGCGACGCGAGTGCATTGGCGCTGGCACTTTGTTATTATAGCAGGCGGCTGCAGGGGGAAGGCAGTTCGCCCCGCAGAAGAGGCGATTAGTCGCCAGGCGACTAAATCTCCCGAATCTGACCGTGTGCTTGAACCCTTAAAAGTGTACCCCTTATCTCTAGTTGAAGGGAAGTGGAAGAGCATCCACACACTATCACACAGGGCAGATATGTTTATATGGAGTAATCCCCGGCTGGGGCAGACCAGGCCATTTTACAACATAAGTCATTGAGCGTGCTGAAATAAGGCATGCAGGAACATAGAATACTTGAAGCCCATGCCAGTGAAGAAAAAGAAGAATGGAAGTTTAACAAATATCCTCTGGCGCAAAAAAAATCCTTATCTAATATAAACCCGAGACTCAGCGCATCCGAATCTTTTGTTTTTGGTAACCCAGTAAAGACCACAATATGACTGGAAGCAACAACCTCTCAGAAATATGGAAATATAATCTAGCTACAGAATACGGGGCTGCAAATTAAATTCTTACAGTTTCGGCGTAAGAAATGGAGACATTTTTTAACCCCCTAAATACAGCTAAAACGCCATCACTCTCAGCCACCGGGAGGCTCACTTGGAAAGAAGCCCAGATGTTGCATGCAATATGTTGATGATGTTTCTGGCGATAGACTGAGCATCTATTAAAGGCTCTCACATTGGCTTTGCACTAAATGCCGGTTGTATCCAGATGCAGCCCAAAACTTGGGATGAGAGGTGAATCTGAGCCATTGGACAGATTGGGAGAAAATGTGTGGAAAGGGAACCTGCTCAGATCTCCAGTGAGGAGTTGGGCAGTTAAATGACAGAATACCAGTCAATTAGCAGAAGCCATTTACAGACCATTCCTCTAATCCTTGGTAGGAAGTACAAAGCGACATCTCATGTACATGGAAACAATTAAGATCCACAAGGAATAGTACTAGAGTAGGGGGGTTGAGAGCGGGGGACACAGTAAATGAACCAGTTATCCCCCCCCCCCCCGTTACAGCAGTTGTTTCATCTGGGACTCAAACTTCAGAATCAAGTGCCTTTTGCGCTGTGATAATGACTTCCCTTTGCAATTTCCTCTAGGAAGTCATTTCACATCAATGAAAATGTCCATGACGACTTATTTTAACCTCTTCTTTGATATTGGGAAGCTCACAGTTCCATTCTATTCTAATCCCTGATATATAATATATAGACAATAAGTTATACCCTTATACTGTACTGTCTAAGGGAAACAATATGGCACCTCCTTCCCATATGTATTAATACAAATATACAGAGAAGGAATGTTCTGGGCACACAATAAGCTATACCCTCATACTGTACTGTCTAAAGGAAAAATATGGCACCTCCTTCCCATATGTATAAATACAAATATACAGAGAAGGAATGTTCTGGGCACACAATAAGCTATACCCTCATACTGTACTGTCTAAGGGAAACAATATGACACCTCCTTCCCATATGTATAAATACAAATATACAGAGAAGGAATGTTCTGGGCACACAATAAGCTATACCCTCATACTGTACTGTCTAAGGGAAACAATATGACACCTCCTTCCCATATGTATAAATACAAATATACAGAGAAGGAATGTTCTGGGCACACAATAAGCTATACCCTCATACTGTACTGTCTAAGGGAATCAATATGGCACCTCCTTCCCATATGTATAAATACAAATATACAGAGAAGGAATGTTCTGGGCACACAATAAGCTATACCCTCATACTGTACTGTCTAAAGGAAAAATATGGCACCTCCTTCCCATATGTATAAATACAAATATACAGAGAAGGAATGTTCTGGGCACACAATAAGCTATACCCTCATACTGTACTGTCTAAGGGAAACAATATGACACCTCCTTCCCATATGTATAAATACAAATATACAGAGAAGGAATGTTCTGGGCACACAATAAGCTATACCCTCATACTGTACTGTCTAAGAGAAACAATATGACACCTCCTTCCCATATGTATAAATACAAATATACAGAGAAGGAATGTTCTGGGCACACAATAAGCTATACCCTCATACTGTACTGTCTAAAGGAAAAATATGGCACCTCCTTCCCATATGTATAAATACAAATATACAGAGAAGGAATGTTCTGGGCACACAATAAGCTATACCCTCATACTGTACTGTCTAAGGCATGGATCCACTACCTTTTTAACCCGTGAGCAACATTCAGAAGTAAAAGGAGTTGGGGAGCAACACTACCATGAACAATGTGCTTGGGGTGCCAAATAAGGGCTGTGATTGGCAGCCCCTGTGTGGACTTACAGCCTAAAGAAGACTCAGTTTGGCAATACCCCTGGTTTTTATACAACCAAAACTTGCCCCCAAGCCTGGAATTCAAAAATAATCACCTGATTTGGGGCCACTGGGAGCAACATCCAAGGGGTTGGAGAGCAACATGTTGCTCACGAGCTACTGGTTGGGGATCACTGGTCTAAGGGAAACAATATGGCACCTCTTCCCATTTGTAATAATACAAATATACAGAGAAGGAATGTTCTGGGCACACAATAAGCTATACTCTCATACTGTACTGTCTAAGGGAAACAATATGGCACCTCCTTCCCATATGTATAAATACAAATATACAGAGAAGGAATGTTCTGGGCACACAATAAGATATACCCTCATACTGTACTGTCTAAGGGAAACAATATGGCACCTCCTTCCCATATGTATAAATACAAATATACAGAGAAGGAATGTTCTGGGCACACAATAAGCTATACCCTCATACTGTACTGTCTAATGGAAACAATATGGCACCTCCTTCCCATATGTATAAATACAAATATACAGAGAAGGAATGTTCTGGGCACACAATAAGCTATACCCTTATACTGTACTGTCTAAGGGAAACAATATGGCACCTCCTTCCCATATGTATAAATACAAATATACAGAGAAGGAATGTTCTGGGCACACAATAAGCAATACCCTCATACTGTACTGTCTAATGGGAACAATATTGCACCTCCTTCCCATATGTATAAATACAAATATACAGAGAAGGAATGTTCTGGGCACACAATAAGCTATACATATGGGAAGGAGGTGCCATATTGTTTACCTTAGACAGTACAGTATGAGTCTAAGGGAAACAATATGGCACCTCCTTCCCATATGTATAAATACAAATATACAGAGAAGGAATGTTCTGGGCACACAATAAGCTATACCCTCATACTGTACTGTCTAAGGGAAACAATATGGCACCTCCTTCCCATATGTATAAATACAGATATACAGAGAAGGAATGTTCTGGGCACACAATAAGCTATACCCCCATACTGTACTGTCTATGAAGAATAAAGTACATGTATTAGCTCTTACCAATTTGCCTTCTACACCCAGAAATTGATGTACCACCATAAATAATTTTATTTCTCTGCATGTTATTTTTTTTAATACAGCTTGAAATAAAAGCTATTTTTATCTGGTAAAAAAAAGAGAAAATAATTCACCCTGGCATTCTATAGATATATATATTAAGACCTTGTCACTGTGGGGCATTAACAAGATGCTTTTAGATGGATGATGGAAGGAACATAGAGAACGGGAGGGTAAATCTGGTATTGGGTGAGTATAACACAATGTGACATCTGTCACTGTACTTCTTCAGTGGAACGAGAATAATGACACAGAATAGAAGACGTTTTGAAGTCAAAAGCTGAGCATTGCTGCCATACTGAAAGTTGTAAAAAATGAAATCCTTAAAGGAACATTCATCATGATTGGAATGATCATTTAACCCCAGACTTGGTACAGGGGAACATCTACTTTTATATAGTTCTATGGGTTTTCAATTTACCAGCTATGAGGAGCTGAGGGAGTTTTTCCTCTTACTGGTGTTCACTAGTCTTTTCATTTCCAACCTTTTAACCTGATAATTCACATGTGATACAGAATTGTATATGTAACTATATAGAAAACAGTCCCTGTGGTTGCAGATGGGCCCAAAAGTGTAGAGGGCCCATTCACTAATTCATGAGCAATTTCAATATATATTTTTAAAATGGGCTTACTTCTCAATGTTTTTCGGTTTTAAATGAATTTAAAGTAGAAGATTAGTTGATCAATACATACAGAATATCGACCACAGATAATGGACCCTGCCCAGACAAAGGGAAGGTGAGTGGTACATACAGAATGAGGAACCACAGATGGACCCTGCCCAAACAGAGGGGAAAGTGAGTGATACATACAGACTGAGGAACCACAGACGGATCCTGCCCAAACAGAGAGGAAGGTGAGTGGTAAATACAGAATGTCGAACCACAGATGGACCCTGCCCAGAGAGAGGGAAAGGTGAGTGGTACATACAGACTAAGGAACCACAGATGGACCCTGCCCAGACAGAGGGGAAGGTGAGTGGTACAGACAGAAGGGAAGGTGAGTGGTACATACAGAATGAAGAATCACAGATGGACCTTGCCCAGACAGAGGGGAAAGTGAGTGATACATACAGACTGAGGAACCCAGTGGTAAATACAGAATGTCGAACCACAGATGGACCCTGCCCAGATAGAGGGAAAGGTGAGTGGTACATACAGGCTGAGGAATCAGTGCCGGGCCAACGCGGGCAGGCGCCCTAGGCAGCCTGGCCCGGCAAAGCGCCCGATACACTATTGCACATACGCGAAAAGACACAAGTGCGCATGCGCGAAAAAATGCATGCGCATTTTCATTTTTTGAGCATGCGCACTAGTATTTTTCATGCATGCGCACTAGCGCAAACACGCACGTCGGCCACAGCAGGGACCGGACTAGGGGATAGCAGAGGCAGAGAAGGTGCGTGCCTGGTGCCCCTCCAGCATTGCGCCCTAGGCACGTGCCTACTCTGCCTACCCCTAGTTCCGGCCCTGCGAGGAATCACAGATGGACCTTGCCCAGACAGAGGGGAAGGTGAGTGGTACATACATAATGAGGAACCACAGATGGACCCTGCCCAGACAAAGGGAAGGTGAGTGTTACATACAGAATGAGGAACCACAGATGGACCCTGCCCAGACAGAGGGGAAGGTGAGTGGTACATACAGACTGAGCAATCACAGATGGACCCTGCCCATACAGAGGGGAAGGTGAGTAGTACATACAAAATGAGGAACCACAAATGTATCCTGCCCAGACAGAGGGGAAGGGGAGTGGTACATACAGAATGAGCATAAGAATAAATAACTGCATACAGGGGTCATAGTTGATGTGCACTGATAACTCAATTGTTTGAATGTAGAAATCAGATTAGGTCTGGCACCTCTTATTGAATCAATTTCTAGCCATTTTGTAAGTCACAATACAATAATGTCACTAATGATTGATCAGCCATGGCATTGAGATCTCATTTCAGAGGGCGGTGTTATAATCAGCCGCAGAAGACTTATCAGATTCCTTGAGGCCAAGAATGAGACTGGTGATTGATTAACCATGACATTAATATCTAATTGCTTTTTTAAGGAGATCTCCCTTCTTGACAAGGCTTCTCTGCTGGAGAGTTTTGGATGAATGGGCACCGTAGTAGAGATTTTTACTATACCTTAACCTATTGGTGGCACTAGTGAGCCAGAAGCATTGTCCATTGATGGACAAACATTCTATAGGTCAGAAAGTTATTTGCTTTGGGTCACATTTAAAGGTTTCATTTTCTTGGAAGCAAAGTTACTTTCCCCTATATAGAAGCTCTAAACAACTTGGCTTGATTCCTAATGGCCAGCCATTTAAATGGCCACAAGAAAATGACAATTGTGTCTCTATCTATGGATGAGGGGGTGTAAGACCTTATCTGCTTCCCACACATTAGAAAATATTTAAGCAATGGAAGATCATTTTCTTCTTGTGAGTCGGAGAATGCAGCGCAACTTGGTACCACAAGGAATCTAAACAGAGAACAAATTGGATTTGCCCTTTTTACCACGCTCTAAACATTACCCGAGATAAAGACGTACATAAATATTTATAGGCAGCCATACTTTCCATAGAGGGAGGAAAAGGCTGTAAAAAAGATGCTCAGACCACATTTAGGCTTTTTTTTTTTTACTAAACAACTTCCTCACAGGGTTAAAGGTCACACTAATCAGAGTGAAATTAAATGCAGCTGCACAGAAAAAAAAGAAAGACTAGTCTTGGAGAAAATCCTTAGAAAATAAGTGTAACATCTAATTACCTATTTGGTCTGGAAGTTTTATTTGAAGTCAGGTAATTGTTCAGTATCCTTGAGTCCTCCTCATATTTATTGATTAGATTTAGAAAATCAAGTCAGTTACAGAGAGAGAGAGAGAGAGGATCTGACAAAGAGATTAGTTTATTCAGTCCTAAATAAAATGCTTAGCAACTTTTGTTACTGTCTAGTTCTATAATAACTCTTCCTAATAGATGCAACTTCCGTGGATCAGGTCTGTACTTGATCCATGGTACCTCACTGGTGTAATGCAAGGCTCAATGGCGATTGTCTTGTGGGATCCTGCTAAGAAGAAGTTGTAGGCAAGAAGAAAGGATATATATAGTAGGGCAAGATAGAGACAGTAGGGCAAGGAGAAGATAATGAGATGATATGGTTACTATAAGAGAGTAGAGCAAATGGAGACACTAGGACAAGGGTCCCCAACCTTTTATACTTGTGAGCAACACTCAAATGAGTTGGTGAGCAACACAAGCCCATGGGGTGTCAAATATGAGCTGTGATTGGGACCACCGAGAGCAACATTCAAGGAATTGGTGAGCGAGTCTCTGGTTGGGGATCACTGCACTAGGACAACATGGTAGCTGTAAGACCAGATAGTAGCTTTAGGGGAAAAATGTGACAGTAGGGTAAGATGGGGATATTAAGGCAAGATATTGATAATATGGCAAGATGATGGTAGTAGGGCACTATGGGGAAAGCAGGGCAAGAGTAGGGGGAGACTGTAGGGCAACATGGGCATAGTAAGATCAGATAGTGGCAGAAAGACAAGATGAAGACAATAGGGCAAAATAAGGGCAGAAGAGCACCATGAAGACAGCAGGGCAAGATAGTAGCAGCAGGACAGGATAAAGGCAGCTAGACAAGACGGGGCAACTGGAAAAATGACAACAGTAGGGCATGATGAGACAATGGGAAACAGTGATAGGGCAATATACTTAAAATTGGATAAGATGGTAAAACCTTAATTTTATATCCTTTGACTTTAAGTGTTCCCACTTGTAACTGTCTTTTGTGATCCTACCAAAATACAATACGTAATGCCTATCACCTTTTTTTTACGGTCCCCTTAAAAAACGTAAAATGGGGGTTATACTATAACTACATCTGACTCAATACAGTTAAGAGATGAGCACTGTGGGACTTAGACATAATTCATTATTTGGGCTTGTAATTATGGAAACAAAAAATATTTGGATTCATATTTAATAATGCTGAAATAAATCTTGTAAAAGCCCCATTTATAGTAATTATGGAATTGTCTTATTAAACAGATTATCTTCCAGAAGATAAGTGGGTAAAAATCTACAACATCCGCCACCTGGTATTATTTACCCTTTGAGTTATAATGAGTGGGACCCTCTTGTATTGATTGTAATGTATGCAATGTTCTATTATATAGAGATGTGGTATATATTGGCTTTTAGCTGCTAAGATTTTTTTTTTTTTAGCAAATGATTGACTATTGAATCCATTGGATTGAAACAAGGGTTGCTACATTTTGGCTATCCCTCTCCTATAACCCGAAATTGCTTCATCTTAGGTTAAAAGGGCGTTAATTAACCAGACTCTGTTTAATTTAAATAACAGGGTGTCCCCAGTGGAAATTATTAATAAACAATCAAGAGGTGTCACTAATAAGCTCCAGGCCAAGGGGACGTGAAAGGGAACATCTGTTTTAAGGTTCAGGTAAGTGGCCGACCGTTATAACGACATTAAAGATGATTTCTTTCTTTTTCTGTCGGAGTGGGGAAAGGCTTCATTTCCTGGCACCGGAGGAAGAGATGCGTCCAACACCTGTTATGCTCTAGAGAGCGGGGCAATTTGATGGGAGATTGTAAAAATTCTGTGCACAATATCTACGACCCTCCTTTATGTGCTGAACCACACTGACGCTGGAATGCCTCAAATTCACATGAGAATATAAAATGAATTGATGATTGCGAACAAAAAAGGTAGTAGTTAAATACTTTGTATAAAAAAATATTATATATATATATGTATATACATAGTCATCTGTTTCTGTTTGTTGATTGATTCGGTCTTTGTTCAAAGCTGGAAAAAAATAAGGTAAATAAAAGCGAGTTGATAAATAAATAGCTGGTCTGAGTATAAACAGATTGTAGGGAAAAGTAAACAAGATAATTGCTTAGGCATATATGCGCATGCATAAACATACTCTTTACAGGTAATTCATCAAAGATTAAAAAAAATTATTTTTCTTTTAGATTTGCCTTTTTGTTTCTTTCACTTTTGCCAAGTGGATCATGTGATAATGGAATTACAGGTACGAGACCTGTTATCCAGAAGGCTGGGGACAGTGGCGTAACTAGATATTACTGGGCCCCACAGAAAATTATTTTTCAGGCCCCCAAAATGTTTAGAGGTTGACTTGTTTCTCCAATATTTATTGAAATTGCATATGAATTAGGGCCTCATGGGGCCCCTGTACCTCCTGGGCCCCCCTGCAGCCACAGGGTCTGCTTCCTCTATAGCAGTGATCCCCAACCAGTAGCTCGCGAGCAACATGTTGCTCTCCAACCCCTTGGATGTTGCTCTCAGGGTCCTCAAATCAGGTGCTTATTTTTGAATTCCAAGCTTGAAAGCAAGTTTTAATTGCATAAAAACAAAGTATACTGCCAAGTTGAGCCTCTTGTAGGCTGCCAGTCCACAAAGGGGCTACCAAATAGCCAATTATAGACTTTATTTGACACCCCAAGGGACTTTTTTCATGCTTGCGTTGCTCCCCAACTCTTTTTACATTTGAATGTGGCTCACAAGTAAAAAAGGTTGGGGACCCCTGCTCTATAGTTACGCCCCTGGCTGGGGACCTGGGGTTTTCTGGATAAGGTATCTTTCCGTAACTTGGATCTTCATTCCCAAAGTCTACTAGAAAATCATGTAAACATTAAACAAACTAGGCTGGTTTTGCTTCCAATAAGGATTAATTATATCTTAGTTGGGATCAAGTACAAGCTACTGTTTTATTATTACAGAGAAAAAGGAAATTGTTTTTAAAAATCTGGATTATTTGAATAAAGTCTATAGGACTCTGAGTAATTCGGAGCTGGTTTCCGGGTAATGGATCCCATACCTGTATTATTATTATTATAACATTGGTGATATCAGATAAAAAAAAAAGTTCCATTAAATCGAATAACAAGCCGTGTCCCTCTGTCTTTGTATACCTGTTGTGCATGCGTTTGTGTTAGCTCCCTGTTGGAATGGCACACAGGATAAGAGCCATAAAGAGGAGTTGTTGTCAGTCAATTTAGCCTGGGGGAGACAGAACAAGCTGGGCTCAGCCCTTCCAAGTAATTACAGATAATCAACCAAAAAATGTCTGTGGTCTCTTGCTGTACTCCGCATTCCACCCTCCACCCACAACAGGATCCCACAGAGCACACACCAAAAAAAATCTGATTACTCTTAATTTGAACACCCCCTTCCCAACTTGCCATTTTCTTGTATTCTCTGGTCCTATTTAAGTCCGTCTGCATTCGTAGACTCCCTAACAGCGCTGGGTCCAGCACATCAAAGATGAGCAAAGAGTTCCGGATGCCGTTTGTTCCGAGCAAAGTCGCTCAAATTATTAGGAATAAACACATCCTGCAATTAAAGCATTTTGGGCTGAATAACCCTAATACTGTCATTGCTGGGAAAATACATTTGTGCCGTTAAATATAAATATGTGTGTGTGTAGGTACATGGTTAGTGGTGAAAAAAAGACACATATCCATTAAGTCCAACCTTAAATAATTTAATAAGCTTTATGTTTATCTTATCCTTTCCTAGTTGGCTCAATTAATGTTTGGCTACTGGTTGAACTAGCCATAGTAATATTCTCATGCTCCAATTGGCAACACCATTGTGAATGTTTCATGCTCCAGTGGGCCACAGGTGAAGTGTGATGTGATCCCCATTTTTCTGCATTTAGACGTATTTTTGGACACAATCTCCCATGGGCGACAAAACTGTTCATGTGCCTTTTCCCTTTGTGGGAATTCTGTTTGGTAGTAGATAGGGACTGTCTTTTAGCTCCCATAACTGTTTCTAACGAAAATAACCCCCGTTCCTGACTGATACAGTATCTGGCCAATTTAAGGAGAATATAAATGGGTTGGCCATGGACCACTCTAAAGCTGACATTATAGGGGCAGATTTTAACTGTTGATTCAGCCTCTTCAGAACAAGTCATCATCATATCTGCTGGTATATGGGACACTCAACATTAGATACCCGGCAGAAAATTGGGCAGGTTTGAAAATCCCTTCAGGCAGGGATCGCAATGGCTGGTTGACATGGTGCTCTTCTCACAGGCCTGCATAAGCTCCAATATGATCTGATCAAACGATCTACCAATTTTGGCCAAAATGTAGGTGGCTATATCAGGCAAAAATCTGCTCATTTGGTGACCTTGATTGGCTACAATAACCTGTGGTTGATCCAACATGGGCAGTTCAGACCAATGTGTCCAAATTTGAAAAAGATTGACGCCAATACCTTGTCTGCTGCAAATGGGGGGTTCCCAATCTTTATTCCATGGTGCTCATGACACTTCACAGTGATCAAACGTTTCGTGATCACTGAGGAAGGGCCATGCAGTCCCGAAACGTTTGATCACTGTGATCAATTGCCGTCAATCTTTTTCAAATTGTATATTACTGGCGAGTGGCCAGGCCAGGGCTTCTACCTAATCCCCTAATTGGACTTTCATTTGCAAATCTGTAAAAATCCACTTGTTTTTTACGCAAATAGATCATCAGATGCACATGTATCTTTGTTTGCACAAGGCTGAGCAAAACTGATTGTTGATTGGTTGCTAAGGCGCAATTTAGCACCTTTGTTCGTAAACGAGGCCCACCAGCAGATTAATGATGGTGTAGGTAACACCACTTTGGTAGGGTGTATCAGAAAACATAAAGAAAATCTGAAAGGAGGGTAAAAGGTGCCTGTCATTAAAGACAATGCCAGCACAGAATGTGCAGTTCTATGTGCTGAGGTAAAGCCGATTGCATTGTATAAGGGAAGGGCAATTAATGAGCATTAGAGGAATTGGACAGTTAAAAGAAACTGGTTATACCAGACTGCATGGTCAGCGTTTGACCTTAAATCGGTCACCTTCAGGCAAAATTGTCCTATTGTTCTGCAATGCAAGAGCCAAATAAGAACCTTCATAAAAAGTATTAGATGGGGAGCAGTGCTGTATCTTTTATGTAGGTACCCATGGGCACGTGTCTAGGGGTGCATATATAGAAAAAAATGCTTTATTGCAAAATAAATCCTTTGTAGTCAGCTACCAGACACTTGCACCTAAAACTGGAGACACAGCAGAGGGGTTACCCCTCAATTACTTGATCTGCTCTTGCACAAAGGCTGACGTGCATATATGAGGGAGTTGGAAAGGGTTGTGATGAATATAAATCCAGTCCTAATACGGTGCCGCACCACTACCTCCAAGTTTTGCTTCAGTTTAGAACCAGGAATGAGTATATTGTGAAATTTACTTAAACATTTGCAGTAATTGGGTGAGGTTACTCAATTTTAATCAATTGTGGCTACTCCCACTCCCTTCTAAAGAGAATATTGCTTTCCCTATATGATAGCTTCACAAAGGTTGAGATTGGCCAAACAGGCTTCTATGGACGGCAGGGGGAAATGAGACGCAAGTTGTGGGAATAGGAAGTAAAATGTATATGATTTAAAAAAAAAAAAGAAAAAAAGACATTAAAAACAACCAGTAGCTACAATAAAGGTGGCATGGGTGGTTAAGTGAGTGGGGCTAATGGCACGGAAGTGCTTTAGTACAGACGAGGTCCTTAAATAGGAAATTGAAGGTTTGGCATTTACAAGAAGACCGTGCTAATTAGACCCTGACCACTCTTTCAAAGCCGTCCCTAAATGAGTTTTGTATCCTGCATCTGTCATGAATAGACGGGGAGAGCGGTTTTATACCAGCAGGAGCATGACCCTCAATCTGCCAGGACAGGGGAGGAAATTTAGCTGAGCTCTGTCAATCTATATAGAGAGTGTAGCAGGGGCCGGTCTGCCACCAGTCTGGCAGACTCTGAATATACCCAGGCACCCCACAGTTTACACGGCAGCCTCTGAATACAAAAAAGAGAAGGCTCCTTTGAAAGGAAGACTGCTTGCTAAAGAGACGACCATTAGATCATAGTCATGATTCCCTTCACATCACACAGTGGCACAGTGGGGGGACCAAGAACTCATCAAACACTTCTCTTCACCCGGTCCCTGGCCGCTAATGAGCCAGACTGGGTTCCATTGTGTCCCCAATTCACTCATGTGCCATTGCCATCTTGCCAACAACAGCTCAGCGCACAAAACAGGCCGTCTTCTTTCATAGCCATTTATTCCTCGCCCGACCTCTGACCCGGGAGGTTATGACATCAGCAGGCAAATTTGTGATAATTTTTATTGGCGGACACTCTTCCCTTGTTCCCGTGCCTTTAAATCGGCCTCCTATTTTGCAGCTAAAAACCCATCGCGCCTACAAAAGCATCTGCCAAATGACAAGAAAAGTAGAAGAGGATTATACAAAGGGTCCTCTTATCACGCTGCAGCGCCGATAGTAATTCCAGTAATAACTAGGATTTAATTGTCTGCATTATAAGAGCAGCCAGACACAAGAATATTCTCTTAATCACAGCAGATGCCAACAAGCGCAAGGGGATCCGGCTCTTTAGCCAACTGGAATACACATTTATAAACACATGAATTTATAAAAATGATGTAGGGATAGTAACTAACTAAAAACAACCCTTATGTTTATTATTATTATTCATTATTATTAATGATAAGCCCCTGTCTGTGCCACGCTGACAGAATGCTCTGTTATACAGATAGCTAGAATCTCAGCCATAAAGCAGGACAGGACTGCTGCTTACAATGGGGATCAGATAGGATCTGTGCAGTCACTGGGACAGAATGTTCTGTTATACAGATAGCTAGAATCTCAGCTACCATAAAGCAGGGCAGGACTGCTGCTTACAATGGGGATCAGATAGGATCTGTGCAGCCACTGGGACAGAATGCTCTGTTATACAGATAGCTAGAATCTCAGCCATAAAGCAGGTCAGGGCTGCTGCTTACAATGGGGATCAGATAGGATCTGTGTAGCCACTGGGACAGAATGCTCTGTTATACAGATAGCTAGAATCTCAGCCATAAAGCAGTACAGGGCTGCTGCTTACAATGGGGATCAGATAGGATCTGTGTAGCCACTGGGACAGAATGCTCTGTTATACAGATAGCTAGAATCTCAGCCATAAAGCAGGGCAGGACTGCTGCAGTGTTCATCTGTACCTGAAAACAAGGCGCAAAATAATGTAAAATAGTGTTGTTTTGGACATGTCATTTACTTTTCAAAAGTTATAGCTTTTTTCTATTATTTTGAAACTTTAACATAACTGGTTCCAACAGGAGTGCTCTTAATTTTTTAAAAAAATAAAAATTACCCAGTTTAAGCTCTGGTTTCCCAGTCCATCTTCCATTTTGTACCCCTCGGCCATTGGCTTCTCCTCCCCCCCAATAACGTGATAATTCTATAAATACTTTTTTTGCCGTTCATCTTCCCCTGCTCTAAATGCAGTTGACAGATTCTGTGGAACGGGAAATTTATGTTGATGCTTCAGCGGAATGAAATGTTCAAAGTTGCTCCTTCACAAACACAATGCAGGTAATAAGCGCCATGCGTGGGAACATGCGACTCAAGCTTCGTGCCCTAATTATATTGAATTCTTTTTTAAAAGTATAATATTGTGGGTGTCACAGTTCAATACAGTCAGACCTATAACCCACTATATGGAGTGGTGCAAACACTAGATGCTTTCCATTTGGGGTGCATAGGGGAAAAGGGGTAGCAAATGTTTTATCGAGAATCTAAATTAGGGGCAGACATACATCCTGTGTAGTAGGGGCCCTTTAAGGTACAGGGACAATTAAGGGCGGTGGCATATCTGAAGATTCGGGCCGTAGTGATGGACGAATTTATTTGTCAAGTGTGAATTCTCTGTGAATTCCCGCAACAATCCCAACACTGGCGACAATTCAGACGCCGGCGACAATTAAACACACGACATTGACTTTAATGTGTGTCAAATTGTTGCCGGCATCGGAATTGACGCCGGTTGCGTTTTTGGCATTGGCAAATTGATGCCGGCATCTAAATTTCGATTTGCAAATTTTTCAGCGACTCAAAACCGGATAAATTTGCTCATCACCGCTCAGTAACAAATCTTCTCTTCTTCGGGCGACAAATCTCCCCAAATGCTTTACGAGGAAACTTCGGGTGACTTCTGAAAACCAAAGCGATTCGTATGCCATCCCGCAGGCAATTCGTATTCTTGTCAGAGGGAAGGCATTTTGCCACGAAAATTCGTAGGCGACAATTCAGACGCCGTCGACAATTAAATGCACGCAATTGTCAAAATTCGAATTTCGTGTATTTTTCGCCATTTTGCAAATTTTGGGGGAAATTCACCAAGTTTTCACCAAATCGAAATGGGACAAATTTGGCCATCACTATTTGGGGGGAAATCTTATCTTCTTCAGGCCACAAATCTCCCCAAATGCCTTATGAGAAAACTTCGGGCGGTTCGTATGCCATCCCGTCGGGGATTTGAATTCTTGCCAGCAGGAAGGCATTTTGGGGAGATTAGTTGCCCGAAGGAGAGAAGATTTGTTGATGGGTGACTAATCTCTCACAAATCTTCACGTGTGCCATCACCCTTAAGGTACAGGGGTCTGTAGCAGCCCACACAAATAATTTTCTCGAGAAAAGTGATGATGGTTTTACAAAAATATATTGATATCAGCACTGCAGCTTCCATACTTTGTGATAATGCTGGCCCTGCACTGTTTCTGTATTATGACCCTCTGTTCATTGCCTACCCCTTTACTATTTGATAAGAGGGCATTTCCCCACTTTTAAAGATAAGCCTACGCCCCACAGTTCGCCGCCTGCTGCAAGTAATCTAGAGGGGGGGACGGAGCCGAGGCCTTCCAATAGGGGCTGGAGGGGAGGAGAGGTCGGCATGCGTGCAGCTAACCCGGACCCCCTGAAGTTTCTTTTGCCGGTGGGCCCAGTTAGCTGAAGTTACCCCACTGCCTGGGCCAAACCATTTTAAAGAAGCTACAGCATTACAGCTTGTCAGGCTGACAGAGAGTTGAAGTGCCAACTCAGTGTAAGTTTTGCAGCTGTAGATCCAAACAAACAAGAGATTTTGCTGATGAACACTTGGCTGTTTTTGTTTTTGATTTCAACCTTTCACTGATTGGTTGGAAGTCATTGCCACGTGAGAAACCTCCTTGGGGGCTCTAAATGCAGTAGTAGCACTATATCAGTCTCCTTTGCTAATGATTGACTCTGATTCCATTGCTGTGTATTTCTTGCCTTGTTTTGAAATATCATACTTTTCTAAAATCTGCAGGAATCTAGACTTTACACAAGGTGCGTGTTGTGTTTCGATGGTTTCACAGACCTTCCCCTCTCTCTCGGAGTCTTGGGTTTCTGTTGTACAAAGAGCAGGCGGCAGAGGTAAAAATGCTGATTGTGAAAGCAAGAGTAATGGGTGCCCCAGGGCACAGCTAGATGAAATTCCACACATTATACTTATGTAGCAAATCAGTAGAGCACAGAGCAGCTTAAAGAGACACTAGTCCATCTGACGGGGAGTGCAGACCTTTGCTGCACTCACTTCTGTTTGTTTTGGTTCACTAATTCAAGTCAGGAATGGAGAAAGTGTGGTCATTCAGCCTGGGATGGCATGTTCTCCCTAGTCCTGACTCTATGTCCTCCTTCCCAAAGTGCTAATGCTAATCACTTAGGCTAATCATGATAGATAGATAGATAGATAGATAGATAGATAGATAGATAGATAGATAGATAGATAGATAGATAGATAATAGATAGATGTATTAGATAGCTAGATAATTGATGATAGATAGATAGATAGATAGATAGATAGATAGATAGATAGATAGATGATAGATAGACGATAGATAGATAGATAGATAGATAGATAGATAGATAGATAGATAGATAGATGATATATAATAAATAGATGCATTAGATAGATAGATAATTGATGATAGATATATAGATGATAGATAGATAGATGATAGATAGATAGATAGATAGATGATAGATAGATAGATAGATAGATAATAGATAGATGATAGATGATATATAATAGATAGATGCATTAGATAGATAGATAGATAGATAGATAGATAGATAGATAGATAGATAGATAGATAGATGATAGATAGATGATCGATAATAGATAGATACATTAGATAGATAATTGATTATAGATAGATAGACAATAGATAGATAGATAGATAGATAGATAGATAGATGATAGATAGATAGATAGATAGATAGATAGATAGATAGATAGATAAGTAGATAGATAGATGATAGATATATAAATACATTAGATAGAAAGATGATGGATAGATAATTGATAGATAGATAGATAGATAGATAGATAGATGATAGATAGATAGATAGATAGATAGATAGATAGATAGATAGATGATAGATAGATATATAAATACATTAGATAGAAAGATGATGGATAGATAATTGATAGATAGATAGATAGATAGATAGATAGATAGATAATTGATAGATAGATAGATAGATGATAGATAGATAGATAGATAGATAGATAGATGATAGATAGATAGATAGATAGATAGATAGATAGATGATAGATAGATAGATAGATAGATAGATAGATAGATGATAGATAGAGAGATAGATAGATGATAGATAGATAGATAGATAGATAGATAGATAGACAGACAGATAGATAGATAGATAGATAGATAGATAGATAGATAGATAGATATGGAGAAAGTGTGGTCATTCAGTCTGGGATGGCATGCTCTCCCCAGCCGGTGATGTAATCGGGTGGACCATGATGTCACAAGGGCAAACCAGTGACATCATGCACTGGGTTATGACATGCTGATTGGGCAATCACTGTGTCAGTCTAGTAGAATCCTGCCTGGTTTTTCCTATTCTGGAAAACCGGGCAGGCAGTTTTCATCCGGGAAGCCCTTCTCGAAACCAGACTGATCAGCTCAAAACTTGATAGGTTGACACAACCCATAAGTTAAAGGTGTTTTGAAGGCTTCACCTGTGTTATTTGGGCCTATTTTCGCCAGAGTGACTTTCCACCACTGTCTATTCATATTTATGAGATTTTAAGGTTGTATTTTTATTCCCCGACCCCACCCCCATTGATAAATAAGTCTTCACAAGGACTGTGGCAAGCTCTTTGATAAATATCCCAGAAGGTGCACTTCCCTGCCATTTGAGATAGGATACCAGCTCCAACCACAACTATAGAGAAGTGCAAAAAAACATCTTTGGACACAAGATCCTTTAATGAATGGCATCAATTCTGAGCAATGATATAATATGATTAAACACGCTCTTATACACAAGTAGATCTGCATTTCTCCCTTATGTTCAGGCACCAATGTAAAGGGAAAAGCTTTATGCATTAATGCATTCATTTGATAAAATGAAGAATAAAGGGTCAGTTTCCACCTTGACTCCCCCCGAGAGCGATAACTCCCGTTTACCTGTCACCTGGGGAACTGTCTCCCAACAACACCTTGACTGTATCACCCTGACAACTTGCTGACAATAGTCAAAACAATTCAAAATTGTCACAAGGAGCTTTGGGTAGATGCAACTAATTAGATGCAAAATACTCTGCCTAATTAATGTTTTGATTAAACGAAAGCTCCTACGCTCCATTATTCCTGAAGGTGTGATTGGAACTGACTATGCTTCAAAGCGCTTGGAATAACACAAAAAAAGTCTCATACTCCTAGTTTGGAGGCATTGTTGTGTTTAAAGTGCAAGTAAAGGCTTCACTTAACACTCACTTATATCCTGTATAGAGGAGGAAGAGGGCTACAGTGGTAAATCCCCCGGCTGTAACTTGCAAACTCCCCTACATTAAAACTTGACTTTTCGTATATTATAGAATGGCTGATTCATTTGGTCTTCATAATTTATTTTGTATAGTTTTTTTTTATCATTTGCCTTCTTCTTCTGATTCTTTCCAACTTTGAAATGGGGTCGCTGACCCTATAAAAAAAACCAAATGCTCTGTAAGGCTATACATGTATTGTTATTGCTACTTTTTATTACTTGTCTTTCTAATCAGGCCTCTCCTATTCATATTCCAGACTCAAAACAGGGTTGCTAAAATAATTTGGACCTTATCAATCAGATGGCTGAAACTGCAAACAGAAGAGCTGCTGAATAAAAAGCTAAATAAGTCAAAAGCCACAAATAATAAAAAATAAAAAACAATTGCAAATATTCTCAGAATATCCCTCTCTACATCATCCTAAAAGTTAATGTTTTTTCCCCTCTGCCCTAGCCAAGCTTTCTTATCTCTGTCCTACAGGGTCAGACTGGGTTGGTGGGACACCGGGAAAAAACCCGTCAGGCCACGCCAGCCCAAACCCGCACCCTAGATAATCTTCCTACCGCGGCAAAAAAAAAGCACATGTGTGTAAAAACACGCACATTAAAAACCGTGCACGTGCGGCAGGGGGCACAGGTCTGATGGGGGGCCCTGGCAAAGCAGCACAGGTGGGCCCTGGGCCCCCCAGTCCAACCCTGCTCTCCTCTAGCTAAATCCATCACAGGCATCTCCAGCCAGCAGTGTTGTAAATGAGCCTGTAATCCCCCCACTCCATTTCAATGGGCAACTGTATGCAATAAAGTCACTTCTAAATTGTGCACACATCTCCTCCCTATAACTCATTCCTCTGCAGTAAGAGGGCCTGCTGAATAGGGTTTAGTACAGGGAATACCTATGCTGTATTGGATGGTATTACTTTATTCATGGGGTTGTTCTCACTAATGCTATGCCTGAAGTATTCCATTACCAGCAACCTTCACCTGGCCACCCCCTCTCATTTGTTGGTTGTATAAAAGCACAGGAGGTCTATAGGTAGGCATAGATTCATAGGAAAGGCTTAGGGGCCTTTTGGGGTGGCATGTCCAGGGCGCCATCAGGGGGGCACAAGGGGTACAAGTGTACTGGGCCAGGGCCTGAAGGGGTGTCCAGCAGTGCAGTGCCGCCTCCTTCCGAAGTCCTGAATGCGGAAGTGCCAAAAAACCGAACAGCCGAACTCCCGAAGTGCCGAAAAGACCCGAAGCTACGAAAATAGCCTAAGTCCCAAAGCAGTGAAAACACCAGAAGTCACAATAACAGCTGAAGCTGAAATCCAGAAGCGGCAAAAAGACCCGAAGTCGCGAAAACAGCCGAAATTTTAGTCCTGAAGCGACGAAAAGACGAAGATTTTTTTTAATCCGCTGGCCACCAATTTATTATTTTAATACTCTATAGGCCCCTGCCGCCAATGTTTTTTTTAAAAAATATTCTTGGGGGGCCCAATTGTTTTTAACTTGTAAGGGGGGCCCTGGTGCCAATGTTTTTTTAAAAAAATATTCTTTGGGGCCCCAATTTTTTTTTTAACTTGTAAGGGGGGCCCTGGAGCCAATGTTTTTTTTTTAAACTTATAGGAAGGCCCTGGTCACCAATAGTTTTTTAGAACTTGTGTGTGTGGGAGAGGTTACCTTTTTTACCGCTGATGTCTGTGTGGTCTTTTTACTGTGATTTTGAGTGGGCGGGATCTGGGGTGGGGCTTAAGGGCTGGGGTGGGCGGAGCCCAGGGGGCCCCGTGATTTCTAATGGCGGCCCTGCTGGGTCACATCTCTACTGGGTTCCCAATACTGCCTGTTAGGTCTGGAGCTGGAAAAGAGGGTGTTAATATGTAAGTGGAGGTAATGAGTGAGCGCGGCTCCATCCTGGAGATGCCCCACCATCAAATTTGATTAAATTTAACCAATAAACTATTATGGTTAAAGAAGTCTCAGTAAGAGACCAGAGACCAGAAGAAAGAACCCCCCTACCTTTGGAACTGGTCCTGTTCAGAACAGCGAAATGGGCTATTCAATCCTCACACAGGGAAGATGTTATCACTCGGCTAATAACTCATAGCAGGACACACTGCTTAATGAATTGGCCCTGAGCTATAATGCAGAGCTTTCACCTGTTTGATTGATTTATGGAAAGCTTGTTATGAATGACACAGCTCTGCACTGCTGCCAAGTGAGGTCAGGGGCAGGGCTGGATAATCAATGGACATAGAGATGTCTCTCCTGAGGTTCTGACTGAGACCTGAAGGCCCCTGGCATAGGCATAGAACTTGACCTACTATATTTTAGTACTGGTGCTCTTTTAGCATTGCCTTAACACATGATAAACTCCCGTGGAAGTGAAACGCTTAAGTGACCTTTTAAATCTGAAATTGAAACATAAAGCTATTGCCTTCCATCAAACGAAAAGGTCTGATAATCAGTTGACTTCTGCTACATTGCTTCAGGAGCCAGAACCAGCAGCGCAGAGAATATTAACAATCATTAAAAACTAAACTATAATATAAGTACTTTTCCAAAGCCAACGCTTGACACTCTCCATGCAGCTTGGAACAGCTGTTGCTACATTAATGGGTGATTTCTGTCTCACAAGTTATGAGATTTTATCACTCTGTGTGGATGACTCAAGGAATGATGCATTGCTTAATGAGTTTGCCCTCTGGTAGAACACAGAACGTTGCACCTGCCTGATGAAGGGATCAACCTAAATATTCTTGTTTTTAATAACAGAAATGACACATCAGAGCTCACCTTTCTCTTTCAATAACTCTCCTGTGCGTGGAGTCGCCCTGCAAAATATTTTACATTTTAAAAGGTCACAAGGGAAAGGGATTCTGCACTCATGTATCAGGTTTCCTGTGCCTGGGTGCCCTCCACAACCTCATAGTCACAGGTCTATGATGCACATTCAATGATTTATCTGTTACATCAGTTGTAAGGAATGTTCTGGGCACACAATATGCTATACCCTTATACTGTATTGTCTAAGGGAAACAATATGGCACCTCCTTTCCATATTTATAAATACAAATATACAGAGAAGGAATGTTCTGGGCACACAATAAGCTATACCCTCATACTGTACTGTCTAAGGGAAACAATATGGCACCTCCTTCCCATATGTATAAATACAAATATACAGAGAAGGAATGTTCTGGGCACACAATAAGCTATACCCTTATACTGTATTGTCTAAGGGAAACAATATGGCACCTCCTTTCCATATTTATAAATACAAATATACAGAGAAGGAATGTTCTGGGCACACAATAAGCTATACCCTCATACTGTACTGTCTAAGGGAAACAATATGGCACCTCCTTCCCATATGTATAAATACAAATATACAGAGAAGGAATGTTCTGGGCACACAATAAGCTATACCCTCATACTGTACTGTCTAAGGGAAACAATATGGCACCTCCTTCTCATATGTATAAATACAAATATACAGAGAAGGAATGTTCTGTGCACACAATAAGCTATACCCTCATACTGTACTGTCTAAGGGAAACAATATGGCACCTCCTTCTCATATGTATAAATACAAATATACAGAGAAGGAATGTTCTGGGCACACAATAAGCTAAATGAAAAAAAAAATACAATGAAATGACTACAGCACATTTTCCCTTTAATCTATATTTCATTTTAAAAATGGTGTTAAACTACGGGACAGATAAAATATGTAGCAGGATATTAAAAGTGTGAAAAATGTGCAGAAGCCAATTTTCTTTATTAAAAGAGACACTCACAAGATCAGACTTGTACGAAAAACTGTAACTGCATATGCAGAATATCTGATTTACACTTACCCCTCGGAGGCTTGGAAACCTTTGCTATAACATAATGATCGCTTTAAGTAGAACAATTTTATTTGTAACAACATTTAAGCAGATGAGCTCATACACACCAGTATGGGTTTATTTGTATCTCCATATAACTCTACTCTCTTAATATTGCTGCACTGTCACTATGTTGCCCTACTGCCACCATCTTACCTCAATTTCTCCATCTTCCCTATTATGTCAATCTTATCCTACAGTCTCCATATTACCATAAGGTCTCCACTTTACCCTACTGTCTCCATCTTGTCCTACTGTCTCCATCTTGCTCCACTATCTTAATATTTCCCTATGGTCTTCAACTTGCCCTACTATGTTCATCTTGCCCTTATGTCTCCATCTTGCTCTACTGTCCTAATATTTCCCTATGGTCTTCAACTTGCCCTACTATATTCATCTTGCATTACTGTAACCATCTTTTCCTAATGTCACCATCTAGACTTATTGGAGAGCTTGCCATACTCTCTCCATCTTACCCTACTCCATCTTGCCTATTATCTCCATCCTTTCCTACTGTCTCCACCATACCCTACTATCTACTCTCTCCATCCTACCCTACTCCATCTTGCCTATTATCTCCATCCTTTCCTACTGTCTCCACCATACCCTACTATCTTAATCTTTCCCTATGGTCTTCAACTTCCCCTACTATGTTTATCTTGCCCTACTGCATCCATCCTTCCCTAATGTCACCATCTTGACTTATTGGAGATCTTGCCCGCCCGATATCCAAGTCTTCTGCTGACATCAGTCGGTTCTTTTCCCACCATACACGCACCGGAATTAGTTTTGCACGATATTATCTGTGCGTCTATGGCCACCTTAAGACATAATTCATCTTTATTGGAAACAAAACCAGCCTATTGGGTTTATTTAATATTTTAATGATTTTCTAGTAGACTTAGGGAATGAAGATCCAAATTACAGAAAGATCCGTTATTCACAAAACTCCAACATTCTGGATAACAGATCCCATACCTGTACTATAATAATGTTTTGCACCACCCCAGGGCAGGCAGTATGCATTAGCAAACACAATTTTTCAACAAAGCAAAAAAAAAAAAAAAACATTTTCAAACCAAATACATTTATTTTCTGGAAAAACCATTCATATATTAGTAAATAGGCTCTGGAGTGTATTAGTGTGCGGTGTGTATTGATTCCTGAACTTTAAGCAGCCATGTAGACTTGAAAAGAATTTCTTTATTGCAAAGAAGCGCTCAGCAGAGCAATTTGCCATTTACTAAGTACAAAAGATGTCAGGGTAGCCTATAATTTCTGTCAAGGTGGTGTTGCTTTGCAGTAGAAACATAGGTAACATGTTTTCTGTGTGTGTTCAGGGAACTACCTTAACTAGGTTTTTTTTTGTTGAGTTGAAAGGGGGGATGATAATTACACCCTTTGTATGGGCAACTCTTAAAATCTAGGAGATTAGCTGTAATGTAGAAAACAAAAATCGGCTACTATGGAGGCCATGTGACTGGGTAGGACCAAAAAAAAAAATCACACCTAGGACAAGGGCCGTAATTATGCCATCTGTGGTTTCGCCACATCCCTCCCTTTCAGCTGATAATAATGAGATTAGTCTAGTTTGTATGGGGGGCTTACTGTTGGGAATTTAAGCGTAGGAATAAAGAAACAGGATGACTGGTTAAGCATCACAATTCCATTACTCAAAGGTCAGAACTTTGGAATGTGTGTTGTAAACATTTCTAATGTGAATTATATTTATATACACTGGTATGACAGGTATGCTCGCCCAGACCTTGTCCCAATGGAGTTATTGTAACAAATCCCTATTATTTATGCATAACTAGTTTTCCTAAGTGTAATGTACTCAGTGATAATCTGAGACAATTTGCAAATAGTCTTCAGTTTTAGTGGTTCTTCTTCTCTCCCTCTCCATCCCAAAATGTGAAATGCCATATGGGCAGTATTGATTATTCTTAAATGTCATCTCATATCTTGTATGTTTATCACTTTTTGGTCAATTGAGATCTTCTTCTACCCATTGTTCTGCCTGACATTCAAGCTGCTGCCTGGTTGCTAGGGTAACATGTATACTCTTATGGTATCCATATTGTCACTTTTGGCCCGAGATCCTATTCTATGAAGCAGTGATCCCCAACCAGTAGCTTGTGAGCAAAATGTTGCTCTCCAACCCCTTGAATGTTGCTCCCAGGGGTCTCAAAGCAGGTGGTTATTTTTGAACTCCTGGTTTGGAGGCAAGTTTTGGCTGCATAAAAACCAGATGTACTGCCAAACAGAGCCTCAATGTCAATCCACATAAGTGCTACTAAATGGCCAATCACAGCCCTTATTTGGCACCCATGAACATTTGTTATGCTAATATTGCTCCCCAACTCCTTTTACTTCTGAATGTTGCTCGTGAGTTCTAAAGGTTGGGGATCCCTGCTATAAAGCTATTCCATTAGCCCACTCATTGTGTTTCAGTGGTTACTCAATCCTCTGCGCCTGTGCAGTGTTTTCCTATTGCCACTGTGACAACAGAACTGGAAATGTTACGTTAAGGTGCAAATGATTGTTTGTTTTCTGCTTTATCCTTTGTCACTCACCTGTTTAGTCACCATATAGTAACTGTTGTGTATAGACAGGGGAAGTTGTGGGTTACTCACCTGTACTGGGAAATAAACTCTAAACACTTCTATTGTGAAACCAATTCACACAATACCTTACCTTATGTAATTCCTTTTCGGTTGCTTCATCGTTCCTATAAGATAAGTCTAGTTTAGTGTGAGCCAAGTTGTGAAATGTTTTGATTAGGAAATGATAAATAATTGAGTTTGCATGGATAATAATACCTTGCTGAACATATGACTTACCTAGACAAGGGACAGTGACACACTATTAGGAGTCAATGTATACTATGATTAATATCTGATAACTCCATTGCTTCAATTTCTGCCCATTTTATCTTCCAAGCTTTTGGATTATTTGCCAAGAATAAGCAAAAATACAAAACTTTATTATACATTTCAGCCTTTGACTAGCAGGACAAACTATATCAAATGAAACCCATGAAGCCGGTAGTTGGACTACAAGCAATATAAACCATGGTTGACTTAAAGAGAGAAAGAATAATGGAGAATCAGGGTATCTAAAAGGACTTGACTTAAATATGGGCCCCTCTAGGCTAAGTACATCACAGGGTGATAAGGTTAAACTGCAGCTTCTAAATGTACATCTCCATAGGTGAAAAATAACAAAGATATATATATATATATATATATATATATATATATATATATATATATATATATATATAAGTCCTCCAATGGAAAGCCTTCTTTTGCAAGCCTTCCCAATCTCCTCCAATCATTGCACCACTGTTTCCTGAAATGTATGCGAGAACCTATAAAGAAACAGTCTTTCTGTGTCCTATAATGGAATATTTATGTAATGCTTCGCTCCTGTATACGCTACAAGATTTTTAGAGGCCACCATATATGAGATGCCACCATAACATAGGCAGAGCATTGACGGCTGTCCAAATAATGTCTAGTTGAGGCCAAATGTGTCATTGTTTTTGCAACCCAGCTTTACTTTCTTCATTTCTTATTAATGATGAGTCCCATCATAGAATCCATGATAGACCATTCTTCATGCTCAGGAAATGTAATATTTTCCAGTCTAGTTGACTTACAAGTCCATGGGCCTCTTTTTAATTTACATAAATTGTATTCTTCCTCTGGGTTAATAAAGCCCACCACCCCCCATACCAACTTCTATAAATACAAACAGAAAACAACGAAGATGACAAGATGTTCCTAATTTTGAAGAGCCTCTTCGCCCAACTGTCTCCAATTAATACATCATACATTTCCTGCAAATTTTGGGGAGCCTAATTGAGCTCACAACAAGTGGCAAGAGAGCCTGCCAAATCGTATTTCCAAAATCCACAGCTTCCTACACAAAGGGCAGGCCAGAGTTTTATCCCGCTGAAATAAAAGTTATTCAAGAAGCGTGGCGCTTTTAATCTATTTCAAAGCTTCGCAAGACATCAAGGACTTTGTAGCATCTGTCCTCTGCAAACAGATGGTAGATATCAAATACAAAAAAAAAAAAAGAAACAACAGTGGTAATAAAATGACTATTATTAGAGAAGAAAATATCACATTTATTGAATTATAATGTAAACAGCATTTTCCCCAAATGTGTCAGAAAAAGATATATTTTACTGTACTTGGGCTCACAGTCTGAAATTCAGTTTCATAATATCCTTTTCATTATTGAGCAATTATTACATTGCAGTTAGCAAAATTTCCTAATATTTTTTTGCCCTGGCAGATTGTCAGTTACTAAGTAAATTAGCTGGTTCACAAAATCCACCCCATTGGAGTTATGAGGGAAAACCCATTGGTTCATGGTTTTCTGTTTATGCACTGTTATATACATAGATCTAAGCAATATGTAGTGTAAAATAATGACTTATACTCATGTCAAAGCACCAACATTAAATACACTTCATACAGCCAGTGGTTGTCAAATGTTTTCCAGTTCAAGTTCCCCTTGTTCATGCTTTGTTCAGGTGCAGGTGCAAATACAAAATTGAATATCTAGAGGCCTATGGAGGGACCCTGGGACAGGTAGAGCGGAGTAAGGCATGATTTAGGGGACGAATAGGAGATTAAGGGGAGGACTTAATGGGGCATTGTGGGTGTTGTAGGTAGGTCTGAGCGAGCCTTTAAAGGGAGCTGAAAAGTGCGGGAGAGCAGGCTTACCTTTAGCTGAAGCAAGGGAGCAGCGTTTCCCGCCCGCCCGCCCTATAGAAAGGTGGGGTTACCATGTTGCAGATTTGGCGGTGTGGGGCTGCCCTAATGGGTAGCCAAAAAGGGGGGATGGAGTCTTAAGGTGAGATTGGCCTGGGGCTAGGCTTAGGGGCAAGGAGGCACAGTAAGTGAGAAAACAGGACGGAGGCTTGCTTAGTCTGGAGAATGGGTTGATTATGAAGAGTTATGTGAATGCATTATAAGATAATGTTAAATGTTATGCAGCCTTAAGAGGTTAAATGTTATACAGCCTTAAGCGGCTATTATTTTATATGTCACAGCTTATTCATTGGTTATGCATGTGTTACATTAAGATTAATATTATGGGTATGTTGGTTGATGGTTTTACAAAGCTTGGTGTGTGTTAATAAATAAGCTGCGGCCTTTTTTCCACCATAAAATGTTGTTTTGTGTCTCATTGGGGTTAAAATAATTAATGGACGTTATTGAGTCATACATAAGTCAAGGACAGCAAATACAGATTCAACCCAAATTTCACCCTAAGGGCTAGTCCACACGGGGAGATAGCGACGCGTTTGCGGTCGCGGCGACAAAGCGCCGCGACAGTCGCCGCGACCGGCGCAGGCGACAGTTTTGTATGGGCGCCTATGTAAAAACGCCTGTGCTAACCACACGAGGCGATGCGCTTTTCAACAGTCGCCTGAAAATGCCTCGCCAGGCTTTTTCAGGCGACTGTTGAAAAGCGCATCGCCTCGTGTGGTTAGCACAGGCGTTTTTACATAGGCGCCCATACAAAACTGTCACCTGCGCCGGTCGCGGCGACTGTCGTGGCGCTTTGTCGCCGCGACCACAAACGCGTCGCTATCTCCCCGTGTGGAATAGCCCTTAATGACCTTCAAGCTGGGCTTTCTGTTTTTGGATAGCAAAAGACTATTGTCCCCAATTGCCATTGAAATTGGCCTTCAGACTAAGCCCCTCTGGCATTTTATCTTCACAACAGGATACCACTGATATAGACTTTCATTAGATAACTTTGCTACCAGAGAGACGCTGGACTTTTAGGGTTTTTTTCACTAAAACTCCAATTGATGCTCCGAAAACTCGACTTGACCAAATTGTCCAAATTGTTGGAGCGACAATCTAACAATTTATCGGATTATTGGGAGAAAACCAGCATGGATCACAATGTCAAGAAGTATCTTTAGGGACATCTGCCATTGACTTCTACGTGACCTCGTCAGGTTTCAGATTTTTAGCAGCTTTGGGGTATAATAAATCTCAAAAAATTTGAATCTTTTTTCCCTCTAAAAATCTCGAAAAATTTGAGGTTTAATAAATAGGCCCAGGTCATGTTGTATGGTTAGCTCCAACCAATAATGGTAGTGGAGATGCAAGATCCTGTAGGTTAAGAGGATAGTGAGATCGGGCAAGGAGGATTATATTTGTATTGCTTCAGGGTGTGGAAAAATTCCTCCTCTATACCTTACATGTAGGGGTTATGTATAAACATGGGAGGCATGTCTGACCTGGAACCTATGGTTAAGTAACCTTATTCTATATAGTGACTTCTCCTTGGCTTGTAACTGTAGGGGAGCTGTGTATACTTGTGTCTCTTCTCTGTGTTGTTCTGTGCAAGGAGGAAGAGGAGTCTCCACCCCTGTGAGCTGACAGGAAGCAAGGCCTGCACAGGAAGTGCTGTTTGTGAGAGAGAATCAGCAGAGTGAAAGCAGGGTGCTACAAGCTCCCACATATTACTGTGTGTGAAAAGTCAGTAGGGAACCCCAGTAGCAGAAAAGTGCACTCTATTTAGGGTGTAGAAGGAAAGGGGGTCCTTGTCACAGTGTCGGACTGGGACACCAGGGGCCCACCCAATGACCTTAGACCAGGGACCCACTCTCAGTACTATTATTCTGCCTCTCCTCACTCAACCTAGTCTCTTTTCTTTAGATACTATAACCTATTATCAGGGGCACTCCACCAGGGAGCCAGGGGTGGCAAAAGTGCTCCTGGTAACTAAGAGCTGAATTTCCGGTTTTCAACCCTGGAAATTCGGCTCTTCTAGTGCAGAGAGCCCAATTGCGCTCTATGCACTAAGCAACATGGACCACCCCTGCCCTCTCTGGCGCTCTAAAGGTGAGTGCCGTGGGGAGGGGGCGGCAAAAGAAGGCCGCCTCAGGCGGCATAATGGCTAGAATCGCCCTTGCCTATTATTCCATCTATTTAACCTCTGTGTCTTCATAGAAATAGGGAATTGACATGAAATAGGTCAAATGTTTAGCAGCAGAAGGGCCCACTGACACCTGGACCCACTGGGAGTTTTCCTAGTATGCCGGTGGGCCAGTCTGACACTGTCTGGACTCTGAAGAACAAAGCATGCTCTTCTCAGGGCACAGAAAGCCAAAGGGAGTCCTCAGGATTCTGATAAAACTACAACATAAGTGGGGATTCCCCTCAGCAGCTCAGAGATAAAACCTGAAAATCTGAAATCCCTGTAGCACCAAAAAGAGGGATATCAGTGCCAGATTTCCCACAGTAGCAGAAAAGGGCTACATGTATAACAGAACATTCTGTCCCAGTGGCTGCACAGAAACCATCTGATCCCCATTGTAAGCAGCAGTCCTGCTCTGCTTTATGGCAGCTAAGATTCTAGCTATCTGTATAACAGAACATTCTGTCCCAGTGGCTGCAGAGATCCTATCTGATCCCCATTGTAAGCAGCAGTCCTGTCCTGCTTTATGGCAGCTAAGATTCTAGCTATCTGTATAACAGAACATTCTGTCCCAGTGGTTGCACAGATCCGATCCCCATTGTAAGCAGCAGTCCTGCCCTGCTTTATGTCTGAAAAGTATTCTAACTATTTGTATGTTTCTGTGCAAGGAGGGGGAGGAGTCTCCACCCCTGTGAGCTGACAGGAAGCAAGGCCTGCACAGGAAGTGCTGCTGTGTGAGAGAGAATCAGCAGAGTGAAAGCAAGGTGCTACAAGCTCCCACATATTACTGTGTGTGAAAAGTCAGTAGGGAACCCCAGTAGCAGAAAAGTGCACTCTATTTAGGGTGTGGAAGGAAAGAGGGTCCTTGTCAGGGCTCTGAAGAACAAAGTGTGCTCTTCTCAGGGCACAGAAAGCCAAAGGGAGTCCTTCTCAGGATTCTGAAGAAACTGCCACATAAGTGGGAATCCCCCTCAGCAGCTCAGAGAAAAAAACATCTGAAATATTGTATAAAGTTACTCCTGGCTGGCAGGCTGTATGCATCATAGCTATTTAAAGGCACAGTGTCCTGCAAATTAACCCATCACAGCCCAGCAGGCCCGTACTCGCAATATGTGGGTTCTGACAAATGCCAGAGGGGCTGCTATAAAGTGCCATAGAAAGTCAGTATTTAGTGGGCTGGTGGGGACTGTTTGGGCCTCTGTGTGGGTTGATTGGGCCTCTGTGTACCTGAAATGCCAGGGCCTATTTTCATTCTCAGTCCAGGCCTGCAGCCCAGTCTGTCCTGACCCTGGATGGAGGCACCAAATCATAGTGTACCTGCTCTCCCCTGTAGCGGAGACACAGGACTCCTGTAGCGACACAAGGAAGAAAATCAGTGCTAGATATCCTGCAGTAGCCAAATAGGGCTACATACGATAGCAAATACTTCTGTAGAGGCAGTCTCAGCTTTTGCTAGAGCAAATGTGTGGTGGGATGCCTAATGTATCCTCTGGCTAGAAATTAGGCTTGTCATAACGATATGATATCATATACACAGTGAACCAGGGCTTTCACATCTACTATGCGGTTCAAGAATAATTGAAGAATCGTAGGTTGGTCAGCCATTGATTACCACGTTACTGCATCCATGTCCTTTGTTTTTGCCATCTTGACCTATTACGCCTAACCCTACCTAGCTAAAACTGCTGCTCCACCAGTTCGAACTCCTTAAAGTCAGCGTTGTCAATAGCAACAGTTGGGTGGGCATAAAGGGCTCATAAAACAGCTTCGTAAGTAAGGGCACGCCCCATGCACAATTGCACACATATGCAAGTTTTGAAGAATGGTTCAGTTAGCCATGCAGCCTGCAGATATTATTCATGTCCAACGTTAATAGAGTGATCTTTAAATGGAGGAACTGTGCAATGGGAAGTTTTGCTGCAGGCTGGAAGCCATGTGCTTCTTATCTGCTGTTGGAGGGGGGCACCCTTGTTTTGGGGTTGGGTTTGAATCACCCATGATCACAAGTACACATACTTTTCTTTTTAACTCTAAAACTGTCTGTAGTTGACAGCTGGCCCGCTTGCTCTGTGACAGTGACAAATGGGGAAAGCATGGAGGCCATATCAGACAGCCCACTTTTCCATGGTAAACATCTGGGCCTCATCTGATCTTTACGACTTGCCTCTGTTGCCCATAATAGGGACATTTGAAAGCCATTAAGGGAGATATTTTTGAGGATGAAATGGGGACATTTCCAGAAAAGAAAAACAGCAGCGCCAGAATGCATGCAATACATTTTAATTGGCCGAGCATAATATATCAACCAATCTTTAAGCCATAATTATCATTCTCTGACGAAAGGGGCAGGCTCTTCTAAATTACTCGACTTTTATGAAAGAACCGTGCCAGATGCCAGCCATTTCAGCTCAAATAAAATGCCATTGCGTGACCAGAGCCCAAAATTACATTTAAATACCAACAAAATTATTTTCCAGTAGCTAGCAGAGCAACCAAATAATAAAGGCGAAATAAATAGTAATAATAAAGGATAAAAAGAAATTCTCCATTAAATATTTTAGCAGGAATTTATGCAGATTTCAAAAGAGGAAAAAAAATGGTGCGGGGTGTACACATGTCATGTGAATTTGAGATGATTCAATGAACCATTTATCAAAGTATATTTTATTACACTAAATGTTATTGGATTTATTAGTGGTTTAGCCTGTATGAACTCCATATGCCGCACATCAGGAATGAAAAGAGACTTCAAGGGACACTATTCAGGAGATAAAATATTTACTGCCTGTGATTGGTAGCACTAGATAGGTGCCTGATATATAAGGATAGAGACAAGAGGAAAGTGTTGGAAGGGTTACTGTCTGCTCTGTTCTCATTTCCCTACAGAAATAGGGATTGGTAACACTAGATAGGTACCTAATATATAAGGAGAGAGACAAGAGGAAAGTGTTGGAAGGGTTACTGTCTGCTCTGCTCTTATTTCCCTACAGAAATAGGGATTGGTAGCACTAGATAGGTACCTAATATATAAGGACAGAGACAAGAGGAAAGTGTTGGAAGGGTTACTGCCTGCTCTGCTCTCATTTCCCTACAGAAATAGGGATTGGTAGCACTAGATAGGTACCTAATATATAAGGACAGAGACAAGAGGAAAGTGTTGGAAGGGTTACTGTCTGCTCTCTCTCATTTCCCTACAGAAATAGGGATTGGTAGCACTAGATAGATGCCTGATATATAAAGACAGAGACAAGAGAAAGTGTTGGAAGGGTTACTGTCTGCTCTGTTCTCATTTCTATACAGAAATAGGGATTGGTAGCACTAGATAGGTGCCTAATATATAAGGACAGAGACAAGAAGAACGTGTTGGAAGGGTTACTGCCTGCTCTGCTCTCATTTCCCTACAGAAATAGGTATTGGTAGCACTAGATAGGTACCTAATATATAAGGACAGAGACAAGGGGAAAGTGTTGGAAGGGTTACTGCCTGCTCTGCTCTCATTTTCCTACAGAAATAGGGATTGGTAGCACTAGCTAACTTTACAAGAAATTATTAACATAACTTAGGACAGTGACAAGGGGGAAGTACTAATAATGACTGAGAGCATGGAATCCTAGTTAGTACCTTATGTAACCTGCAGGCTGCAGCAGACTCCCCACCTTCCATATCTGCTGAGCGTGCAGTTTGCTGCCTTTGGATCTGACAGACGCTGCAGGCTGCCCTACAGTTACTCAGCTGTTACATAATATGAATACTCAGAGGGCTGGGCCCTGGAAATGCAGGTTGGATTTATTGGAAGCCCAGACATGTTGTTTACAGGTTGAGCTGCTGGGTCATTGTTATTTAACCATTTCAACACAGGGGCTTGCCAAGATTATTCAGTCCGATGGGAATTAAAGTTACTTCCTTGTTTGTTTTAATGTCCCCAAAATAATGTAATCTGTCATACCGATGATGCTAGGGCAAGATAGAGACTGTAGGACAAGATGTGGAGACAGTAGTAGGAGAAAATAGGATAAGCACATGCATATTATGTGAAGCCTTGTCACAGAAACATTGGAGACCTTATCCAGCAGAGAAATAGACACAGCTTTTCTTCTCCTTTTAGTGCTTACAATTTCTATTGAACCCTTAATGGGAAAATATACTTTTTTTTCCATTATAAAATGATAGATTCTGGGACTTAAGAGTCTGCTTTTTGTAGTAAGGGATGCACAGATTCTATAAACAGAGGGATTTCAAATCCCAGGATCCATCGCTTTACAATGGAATAATGTGAAGGAGGAAGTTGCATTACACTGTGAGCATAAGGGGTTGGGGGACTGGCCCCAGTGAACACACAGACAGACTGTCATGGTTTCTTTTTAATCCATGGAATCAAGAATATCATTGTGCAAAAAAATATATATTGGTGTATACTGTATTTGTGTTTATTCCCCTTTTCTACATAAGGTCAACTGAATGTGATGCGAGGTGGTTAAAGGGTTAACGTAACTTCACCTTTAATGCCTTTTTTCAGTGCCGACATCTGCGTGACATGAGCCTCACAAGCTGGTAGCATGGCGTGCCATGGGCTGATCTCGGCGTACTGAGATGCAACAAACGTGGTTTTTCGAGTGGGGCGACTGCTCTTTGGTGTTCCGAGAGGCAGGAGAATAGGCAGCCAGTCATTAATTGCTTTGGTTTTCACAGATCTGTAAAATGGGACTTTAATATCTCTGACATGAATAATTAAGGGCTGCATCTGGTGCTGAGTGTGCAGCCGGGACTAGGAAGGGGGGTCGTTTGCCGGTTGCAGAATTAAAGGGAACCAGAGGCTGGATAAAATGTAATAACCAGGTGTATCTGCTCCTATAAAGTTTAGTTCCCCATGCCGGCAGTCTCTCCAACCAGAACCCTCCCTCCTTGGCTGCAACAGATACTGCTACAAACTACTGCTTAAACACCGACTCCCCATCAGTACTTCATAAAAAGTAATGTGTCCCTACCAGAGCACCAACAGGAATAAGGCACAGACCCAGCATAGGGGGGTCTTCTGGGCTCTGCGGGGCATTGATCTGTCTCTCAAGAGCCAAAAGCGACTGATCAAAGGGATCCTGTCATCGGAAAACATGTTTTTCAAAACGCATCAGTTAATAGTGCTACTCCAGCAGAATTCTGCACTGAAATCCATTTCTCAAAAGAGCAAACAGATTTTTTTATATTCAATTTTGAAATCTGACATGGGGCTAGACATTTTGTCAATTTCCCAGCTGCCCCTGGTCATGTGACTTGTGCCTGCACTTTAGGAGAGAAATGCTTTCTGGCAGGCTGCTGTTTTTCCTTCTCAATGTAACTGAAGGAGTCTCAGTGAGACATGGGATTTTACTATTGAGTGTTGTTCTTAGATCTAGCAGGCAGCTGTTATCTTGTGTTAGGAAGCTGTTATCTGGTTACCTTCCCATTGTTCTTTTGTTTGGCTGCTGGGGGGAAAAAGGGAGGGGGGTGATATCACTCCAACTTGCAGTACAGCAGTAAAGAGTGATTGAAGTTTATCAGAGCACAACTCACATGACTTGGGGCAGCAGGGAAATTGACAATATGTCTAGCCCCATGTCAGATTTCAAAATTGAATATAAAAAAATCTGTTTGCTCTTTTGAGAAATGGATTTCAGTGCAGAATTCTGCTGGAGCGGCACTATTAACTGATTCATTTTGAAATAAAATTTTTTTACCCCTGTAGCCTGTACAGAGAGTTTGCATAGACATCAAGGTTGGGGACCAGCTGAGGATAAGGCAGGGGAAGGGGAACAGCTGGTTTAACTGATGCTTAAACATCAGAGAGGACAGAAGGAATGTACAACATAGCTTTACTCCATTGCACCAGCATAAAAGAATTCACAACATGTTCTGAATTTGTGCATAAATAAGAGATATAAGGGGTCATCTACTTAAACCATGGATAGAAGTGCAAAAGCACTAAGCTCAACATTGGGCCCCTTAGTGTCATTTGGAAATTGCTTGTGCCCTCACTGCACTCTGCATCTCTCACTGGGTATAAAATCTGACATTTGGTGGGAAGCACAGCATTGGTGGGCTCAAGGCAGTCATATCCTTACTGTCTGACTGGTGCTCCCTAACTTGCACCACTGAATGTACAGTATGTTGCACCTAGCTCAGGCCGGAATATAACAGAGGGATACAAGGAAGCCTAGCTGACAGCAGATGTGGCTGTCCTATCCAACTGAATCCCATTAGGAACAATGGTTTTGCACCATATAGTGCACATGCGAGGCATTCTGAGAAATCATATGGGAAAGGGAAATGGAGTTTTGCATGTATACATAGCTCTCTCATATGCAAATCTGTCAACATTCGCTAGACTAGACTGGGGACTTCAAAATACAATGAATTTTGAAGAAAAAAAGAATTTATTGAATTCCCATGCAAATTTACCTGCTAGAACCAATGGGATGACATGCAGGATATATTATAGATTTGGGTAGTCAAAATTATAGCATAAAAGGTGATGGAAAAGCACAAAGTTAGATAATGAAATTGTTGTCTTGGAACCATGTTTGTGCCCATTTCATTACCTTTTTATTCATTACAGTGGTCACTCTCCTTTACATGGGCAAAAATGAATCCTTTAGCAGTTGGACTGAGTCAGTTCATCCACTTCACTATAAATTTGAGCCCTCGAAAATATGGTTTGGATTATGCACGATTAATATCAAAAGCCTCACAGCTGAAGAAAATCATGTCCTGCCAAAATCACTTGCAGATGTCCCACTGGTGTTGTTCGAATTATTACATTTGGTACATTACTATTTTTTGCTCAGCCGTCATCCTAAAGCATGTATTTATAATTAAGGCTACATATGGGGAGTGTCTGGTGCCTTTGTTTCTGGACCGTAAAGTAATTGAAACACTGGAGATTATATTAAGATGTTACATTAACAAAAGAAAGTCGTTAGTCAGTGTATATGGAGGGTGATTTAGAGCACTGGGGGAATGCAAGCGTGCCTTTGTGTCATCTACGCCTTGACTGAGTCTGTTTATTTCATTCCTGGTTACATAAGATGGACAGATAGGGCACAAATAAAAGGGGTGAGAAGGGCCAGGCTTTCTAGTCGCCGGTTTGTAAATTAAACTTGTTTCAAATGAAAATATCACTAAATGCAGCCAAAATTTAAAGAGAATATCCAAAAAGTATTAGAAAGTATCATCATCATCATCATCATCATTTATTTATATAGCGCTGTCAAGATACAGTATTTATGAAGAATGATATAAGCCAGTGGTTAACTGATGTGAGGCCCACTTTGAAGGCCCAAAACACAGGTATAAGGGGAAATCTAAGGTTGATGCCTTGTGTACTATTGTGAGTATCCCAGGAACTATAACATAGTGACGGTTAAGCCAATGGTTTCATAATGTGTAACCTTGTTATGAGCTAAGGCCAAACTATGGGGCCACTCCACTAAGTGGGGTCCCAGAGCCTTTGTTGAGGGACACAGACCAGTTAGGAGAAATTTGGGAAGAATGCCTTTTTTTCTCTCTGAGGTACCTGAAAGTTCAGGTTGAAGGTCCGTTAGAATGAAATTTTGGGATGAACACCCGTCCTAGATATTTTTTTCAGCTATGACTGATTGATTGGGGGGTTCTAAAAAGGGGTCTTGATCTCTAAGTTAAGGGAGGCCAACCAAATGTGCCTTAAAAAACCGTTGGACTGGGATGCCAGGGGCCCACCAGAAAACCTTGGACCATGGGCCCACTTTACAAACTATTATTCCTCCTCTCCTCACTCAACCTCTTTATTCTCCGAGTCTTTTATATATTTTTTTGTCTATTTTTCCATTATTAAGCTTTTTTTTCCCATAAAGAAATAAGGAATGACCATAAAATTGGCCACATAGTTAAAAGCAAAAGGGCCCACTAACACCTGGGCCCACTGGGAGTTTTCCTGATATCCTGGTGGGCCAGTCCAACACTGCTTCAAAAGAAGGACCTATTATGGTGAGAACATATATTATACTATACATATTATACAATCTCTGTTTTATACTTGGCATTTGGCACCTATTTACACAGCATATGGAGTAGCGAGGAAGGACCTTAAGTGTTCTACGCTTCCTCTGAACAAGTCTGAGGTAGATGTAGAAATTTCCATAATATTCAAATTATAAAACAAATCAATGTGAATCGTGAGTATCTGCCTTGATATGTGCAGTTAAACTTCACAGTTTTCGTTCTCTGGAATTCATTTGCACAATTTGCTCGCTGCAAGTGCTAAGGCAATGCAAATACCTTTCTGTAACCAGTCCCTACTACAGTCAGAACTGAAGAAAGAGAAAATGAGTTCAGTTTAAAGCTTTTTAGGGTGTCCTCTATAAATCTGGATATTACACTAGTGTCAGATTAGATATAAGAAAGGTCCATCTTATGAATCCTTATTAATCTTTATATCTTTATATACACATTGTTTCCCATATTAGCCCGGATAATAACTCTTCATTGTGCTTTCTTTCTGCTTATGTTTGCTCCAATTAGCACTGAATACAAAAAAGGGTGACAGTAGCAGCGACACCTTCTTCCCCAACATTTCTCTCAAACTGTCAGGCAGATAAGTGTGAAGATCAGCACAGTCTGTATCGCTGTGTCATGACTCCCTTCCTAAATTTCCCCAAACACAAACATTGCAAGAGTTTGTTTTTTGAAGGGCGATGGCTGTGCCACGGCGATGTGCTGTCTCCTTGTTAAGACTAAGATGAAAGTCTTCTGTGAAAGAAGTGGGGTTAGACATCATGCCTAATTTACCGACTCAAGCTCAAATGCAAACTTGTGCACAATTTTAAAGGTGCCTATATGTGTGCCATACATTTTCTACCTGGTGCCAATATGTCACATCAACCTAAGGTGCTAAATGGGTGCTTCAGATATTGAATTAGTTATCTTGAGGAGTTATCAGAAATAAATCTATTTAAATGTCCACAAATTCAGTCCCAAGCAGTTCCCACCAAACTAGACGGCCAACTGTTTTGAGGATGCAGGTCCTTAAATAAAAGAAATTAAAATGAATACATTTCCCAAAAGGCTAAATATTGGCCAGGCTATGACCTTCTATTATCCTTGCTCCCATTACAAACATTATAGAACCTATTTAAAGGCCATATTATTTGCCTTCAAATGGAAGCATTCGTTGGATGAAATTCGTTTTTTTATTTCATTTTTAAAACCTTTATTTGAAAATTTAAAGAGGTGTTCATACTCTGACTAATTCTAGCCCAGCTTGGTCTTTTCATAAACAAACAATCCCTGTGTTGTTTAAAGGGTAAGGCATTTTTTAGTAGCAGTATGCACAAAATGTCGCTGTCTTAAATATATTGATAATGGGTTGAGTGCAGAGGACCTCTTGTAGTTGGTCTTTTCATAAAGATTTTTCTAAAGACTTTTTGATGAGAGCCCATCAAAATCCAGAATTTCCTATTGCAGGTGAATCTGTTTCATTCAAACCAAGAGGAAAAATGAAATTGTGTCCACATTTTTCTATGCCCTTTAAATGTTTTAATGAAAGTTAGAAATCAATAAAAGCGGTGAGATTTTATTTACTATTTTGTTGGATTTTTTAAGTCATCGGTTTCACTTTCCTTCAGTATTTTGTATGATATAAAAATAGGTGATTTTAATTTGGTCACAAACCACTGAAATTCACAGTGGACTTCAAATAGGAAATGGAATTAAACATGATTTTTTTTTTGTGTGTGCAGGCACGCAGGTGAAGTTGTTGCCAATGCTCTCCCCTTGCGGTGTCCTCGTGGTTGACGGCAGCGCTTGAATATATGAGCTCTCTCTATCAAATTGGGTCTTTGAAGTTTAAAACCCATTGTAAATTCCTTGAAGTCAGAACTACTTCCTCTTATATTAACATGTTAACAAGCTTTGGAATAGGACAGACCTTACAAGAAGACGCAGCTGGGTGCTCCCCAGATCTGTCATTTAATGAATACCAGAACCTCTAACTCTACCAGCCGAGAGGTTGTTTACAAACCCAACAGGAAGGACCCACTGCCTGAGCCAGGCCAGCGTGTTCTGCATCAAGCACTTGGTATCAATTAAGAGAGGAAATGCCAGCATTCTTCAAATGACTTATATAGACAAGAAAGTCAAGAGCCTGCGTTGAGGGGCTGCCAGTCTGATAAAACCAAAAAATTCCCAACAAACATATTTAATATTTTCCTGTTGATTAAGGCAAACAAAAAAAAGGAAAATTAAGAAAAGAATTTTGATTACAGGAAATGTATTCAAATTTTTCAAAGCCTAAAGGAACATTCAAGGGAAACTTTGTAACCAGTCAACCAGTCATGTATCTATAAGTTATTGGCAAAATTGTTTCTCATCATGCTTCCATGATCAATTTGTCTCTATCTCAAGCATCGAGTCAGGCCAATCGGATCGATTTGCACAAAGATAGAGTCTTTTCCCGATGGTGTGGCGGCTACCCGATTGATCTTACTGAAATAACCGGCTAGGGTGCTTGAGCTGGAGGATTCCACGCATACAAAAATGATTTCTGCCAACTCTTTGAAGCTTCTTCCAGTTGACTCTTGAACTGGTCTGACCGGATCACACAGATTCTAAGAAAAAGGCCTGGGATTCCAATCATCGCTAGTTCTCTCCACTATGCTCAGGCCTCTGTCTCTCTACTTTAACTGAGGCATAGCCATATATAAAACTCAGGTTCTGCTTTGGGATTGGGCATCACAAGGGCAAAGGGCAAATTATGTATTGCTTAATATATACTTGGATATCTAAGGCCAGTCTGCAGTCCTCCAACACTGGCCAAACCACGACAAAGGACTGTGTTGATTGAGAACCAACAGCAACCAAACAGCAGTTCCTTTTTCTCTGGTCTAAAAAAATAAGAATAATGTAATTGGTTGCTAAGCGTTACCAAATTCTGTACAGATGAAGCTCCCTGTAAACCGACCAACTTTAAGAAGTACAGGTATGGGATCCGTTATCCGGAAACCTGCTATCCAAAATGCTCCAAATTACGGGAAAGCCATTTTAACCAAATAATACAAATTTTTAAAAATGATTTCCTTTTTCCCCTGTAATGAGAAAACATTACCTTGTATTTGGTCCAAACTAAGATATACTTAATCCTTATTGGGGGGCAAAACAATTCTATTGATTTTAATTAATGCTTATCAGTTATAATATGTATTTTTACTCCCAAAGCAGACATATTTTTGACCCTTGACCCTGAAACATTTGTCATGGTGGTCCAGCCTTGTCCCAGCTACCTATATGGGAGGTTTATTTACAACCACTGGGCAAACTCAAACTAGTGCAAACATCACAACCAATCAGCAATTTCCTTAGAGCTGTCTACTGCAGTAAGAATAATGAAAGCAAGTCTCTGATTGGATGCAGACTGGCCCTATGTGAGACAGTTGGTGTAAATGCACAAATCACTGTTATCAAACAGAGGCTGCCATTGTCCTTATACTTACACTTTAATAACATTTTACTTTTATTCTGGTATTTCCATAATACATTAAAATATGATAAAGACAAATATTTAACAATGAAAAGTTATTATTTTCTGGCAAAATCAGGTGAAAGGGTGAAACCTTGAGTATTTAAAAACACTTGCATAGATAGTGGGCTCAAAATGTAAAGTCGCTGAACGCCCTATAAGTGATGGGTCAATAAATAATTGAAGAGGCAACGTTTACTTTTGTAATGGAAGCAAAATATCACTTCAAACGCCAATTGTAGCCTCGCTCCGGTCTTCCACATGCACTTAATTATTTACAGCTCTCTGACATCTGAAAATTCTGTTTGGCCTCGAGACATAACTAATTATTGCATTAATCTCAACTGTATACAATGCAATTTACTGTTTTTCTTACAGACACAAGTGCCACTCCATAATCTGGAAATAAAGAAGAGTATATGGGGGGAAATCTGCTTTGTCTTTACCAGTATATCACTGATGTCTGAAGAGTGCAGCACAGGAGCAGCGATAAAATCGATTTATTGCCATTTACATTGGGTTTAACCCAACAATGTCTCTCTGTTCCTTAAGAGGGAATAACATGGCAGCTCCTTACCCATATTGTAATAATGTACCCCCTGCTGAATATTACAAGGACCATATAAAGGCACAAGGCTGCAGGCTGCAGGGAACTCATGTATTATAAGGGATAATGTACCCCCTACTGTAAATGATAAGGATATTAGAAGTCACTGAGGGGTTCTGTGACCATATAAAGGCACAAGGCTGCAGGCTGTGTTATACAAGGAACTCTGAGTATCACTCATGTATTATAAGGGATAATGTACCCCCTACTGTAAATGATAAGGATATTAGAAGTCACTGAGGGGTTCTGTGACCATATAAAGGCACAAGGCTGCAGGCTGAGTTATACAGGGAACTCTGAGTATCACTCATGTATTATAAGAGGTAATGCACCCCCTACTGAAAATTATATGTAGAATTAAAATATGGTTTCCTTGATGGTGATGCCTCACAATACTCGGGATGTGGCCGAAAAACAACTGATTAATGCAGGCCTAATTTTTAATTTATTTATTTGTTACACAAGAGTCAAACTCCTTGACTGTCCCAACTTACTAAACAGTTTTTTTAGAAACTTGTTATGTGACTAGGAACAGGTTGAGTAACCAAGCATGGGGCTTGGCGTGCCCAGCTAAAGAAATGGCTCTGGGTTGCAAGGTGTTTGTATAATTACAGGCCTCCAAGCTGCACAAAATGCTAAATAAACAGGCAAGGGAGAAAATACATTTGCATGAAAAAAATGCCAGAGAAACACTTATCTTTTGTAATGTTAAGCCTATGGGATAAGGGACTAAATTGAGCATGGAGCGGTTTGTCATAGCAACACAGAGACAGACAGTTACATTATCTCCCTTCATATATATTTCCATACATCTACACACACCTGTGTATGTGCACACACAAACAAATAAATAAACAGTCGGCTGTTCCGGCTGAATTGTGCTTAGTACAGGGGAATACCTATGCTGCCATAGTTTTATGGGCTCTCTCTGTACAGACTATGAGCAAATTTAGGGGCTGTTCCTGCTGAATTGTGCTTAGTACAGGGGAATACCTATGCTGCCATAGTTTTATGGGCTCTCTCTGTACAGACTATGAGCAAATTTAGGGGCTGTTCCTGCTGAATTGTGCTTAGTACAGGGGAATATCTATGCTGCCATAGTTTTATGGAATCTCTCTGTACAGACTATGAGCAAATTTAGGGGCTGTTCCTGCTGAATTGTGCTTAGTACAGGGGAATACCTATGCTGCCATAGTTGTATGGAATCTTTCTGTACAGGCTATGAGCAAACTAAGGGGTCTGTTCCTGCTGAATTGTGCTTAGTACAGGGGAATACCAATGCTGCCATAGTTTTACGTTATCTCTCTGTACAGGCAATGATGGCATTGTTGCATATTAGTTGCATAAGAGGTATAATTCCATAAAACATAAATGTCAATGGGGAGTAGAGAACCCGTGGACTTTAAAGGGTTGCTGGGAGATTGAGTTTAACAGCAACAGGGATGGTGAGATTCCTTCATTTAGGATTCCCTTCCTGCATACCCTTTTCTCTATTTCTAAGCCTGTTTGAGAACTGAAACCTGCCAGACCCATAATGCACCACGCCCTCTTAAACCTGATGCAGTTACCACCTTTGCTGGGAGACTACTCCAGTGCACTGAATGTGTATGCCTTAGGCGTGGCATGTTGCGCTTATTAATTTAATCCTAAACCAGTTTTCTGCCAAGATCTAGAAAGCAGAATTATGCTGACTCTCTCTAAATGGCATGAAACTCAATAGGCTCACAGAAGATGAAAGAGAAAATGACAGATTGTGGTTATGGGTGCGGTTCATTTGACATTTTCACGAGAACAAAATCTTCCTGGATTGTGAGGAACCGGTAATTCAACTGAGCCCTCAGCAGTGGACATGACGAGGGATGTCACCCTTTACTGTCCCAATGAAAAATTTTGAGTGAAAGTATAAAGTATTAAATTACATTTACTTCCATTATGAAAAAAACTGTTTTTTGATGACGTTCCCCTTGCAATGACCTAGTGGCATCTATGACATTTTAAATAATAAGTAAAAAAAAAAATACAAATTGCTACGAATTTTTAGTTTTACATTTTTGACTAATATAAAATAAATAAATATATTTTTTTACTAAAATAAAACAAAACTCTTTTTATACATTAAAAAAACACAGTTAATTTTAGGTATTTAAAAAACATAAGATAAAACATGAAAAACATAAAAGAAAAGGTGCAAATATAACAAGCAATCAGCAGGTAATGTTTACTGGTCAGCTGACTGGTTGCTATGGGCAAAGATTACATAACCCTGTAACGCTTCTTAACTTTTATTTTTGAAATGCAATTTAAAAAAAAAAAATTACTAAGACATCCAACCATCAGATGGAAGTTTCAATAAATTTGTGATGAAAAAAACATTTTTAAAAATAAAAAATGTAAAATTTGTGGGAGTTTAATAAAAAAAAAAGAAAAGGAAAGCATCAGAAGGGGGAACAGGTATGGGACCTGTTATCCAGAATGCCCGGGGCCTGGGCTTTTCCTGGAGTTTCTGTAATTTGGAAAACCATAGCTTAAGTCTACTTAAAAATAATTCAAACATTAAGGGGCTAATTTATTAAAGTCTGAATATCAAAAACTCGAAAAATTCAAGGTTTTTTTGCTATAAAATCTGAATTTTTAGTGGAAAAAAACCCTCGAATTTTTCAAGATTTATTATACTCAGCGGATGGAAAAAGTCAGAATCTGAAGATCCTGCCGAAGTTGGATATGGGAAGTCAATGGAATAGGTCCCTATACTATTTTGAAGTTTCTGTGGTCTGCGATGGAATTAGCCCGAGCAAAAATCCGAAAACTCTGGCTTTTCTGGAAAAAGCCTGAAAATGTGAGGCGATTCGGGAAAAAAAGCTGAAAGAAACACATGATTTGGATTTTTACTCAGAGTTATGAAGTTTTTCCACGATCCGATTAAACCGCGCTTTTTTAACAATTAATAAGGTCAAATTGTGGATTCTAGTTTGCTCTGACTTTTTTTCATAAAATTATCAGAAAAATTCGGATTTTGATAAATAAGGCTCTAAATAAGCACAAGAGGATTGTATTTTCCCTAATAAGGATTCACTAGGGGGCAGATTTATCAATGGTTGAAGTGAATTCGAGGGAATTTTCGAAGTAAACCAATTAGAAATTCGAAGTAATTTTTTTGGATACTTCGACCATCGGATAGGAAACTACGACTTCGAATGTACTTAGAATTTGATTCGAAGTAAAAATAGTTCGAATATTCGACCCCATTTGATAATCGAAGTACTGTCTCTTTAAAAAAACAGTGCTATGTTAGCCTATGGGGACCTTCTACAACCATTTTCTAAGTCTTTACACATCGAAGTAAAATCGTTCGATTGTACGCTAAAATCACTCTAATCGTTCGATTCGAACGATTTAATTGTTCCATCGAACGATTTTACTTTGATCATTCGATGGCCAAATTTGGTGAAAAATACTTCGATATTCAAATTCGAAGTATTTTAATTCGTTGGTCGAATTTCGACGTATTTTACACTTCGAAATTCGACCCTTGATAAATCAGCCCCTAAATCTTAGTTTGGATCAAGTACAAGGTACTTTTTTATGATTACAGAGAAAAAGGAAATCCTTTTTAAAAATGTGAATTATTTGATTATAATGGGAGATGGTCTTCATGTAATTCTGAGCTTTCTGGACAACGGGATTTCTGATATAGGATCCTATACCTGTATAAAGATATTTATAGAAATTAATTATAAATATGTAAAAAAATTCAGTTTTTTAGAGGTATTTAAAATAAAATGCTGTCTGAAAAATGCAAGGTGTGAGAAAAAACTCCAGAAAAGTTCATTAGGGGAAAACAGGTCTCCCTGGAGTGATTTTTAGGGATGTAGCAAACTGTTCGCCGGCAAACTTGTTCGCGCGAACTTCGACCGTTCGCGTCCGCCGAATGTTCGTTAACGTCGCGCGACGTTCGCATTTTGAGTTCGCGTTCGATTCGAATACAAATTGTTCGACCATTCGACCATTCGAATTCCTTCGACCGCTAAAAATCGAACGATCTCCATTCGTTCGAACGATTGTAAGCATTCGATCGAATGAAAAGCATTCGATCGAATGCTTCGATCGTTCGATTCGAATGAAAATCGTTCGATTGAACGATTAAAATCCTTCGATCGTTCGAATCGAACGATTTTAGCGGGTGTTCGAAGTTCGCGAACTGTTCGCGAACGTTTGCATTTTTTGCCGGTGTTCGCCAACACCAAATCGGCAGTTCGCTACATCCCTAGTGATTTTAACATTTGCAAAAATAATTCTTTTTGAAATTTCAAAAAAAATAGACTATATTTAAAAAAGCTGCAGAAAACGTGCAAAAAGTGGAAGGTGAAGGAAAACGTAACATCTTCTTGTCTTGTCCAGTCGCCCATGTCCCTGTTTGACATGATCCCATCACCGCTGTTCAGTTTCCGTTCTTCCCCTATACTGTCCATTTGAACAAAGGCAGAAGTGCGTGGAGTTGTCTCTTTGTGTTGCTCGTACCCTTCTGCGCTGCTGAAACCTTAAAACAAGCTGAAGGTAGTGACGAGGCTCCTCTCTGTGCTGAGCATGTGGACTGATTTGTTATGATTTTATTCCCTCTATATTTTCAGAGAGAGAGAATGGGATGTGTCATAACTCGGTTGGAGAAATCTGCAGAGTGTATCCTCCTTCCCTCATTCATGCCAAGCCAGGTGCTGTCACGCTTAGGTAGAGCGCTGGACGGATTCACTGTGTATTGGAAAATGTGCCACTCAGGTTACATTTAGATTTTTGTGTATAGATAGAAGGTTTCCAAATTTTTCCAACTAAAGTTTTTGCAGCCTAAAAATACGTAGAAACGAAAACAATGGAGTCATAACTTTCAGCATGAACTGTACTAATAATGTACTAATAATGTAATAAGCGGATGTCCTTCTTTTTATGAAAAGGTCTAAAGAAAGCAATCAAAGAAGCAGGCACAGTTAGGGGCAAATGCATCAAGGGTCGAATATCGAGGGTTAATTAACCCTCGATATTCGACTGGGAATTAAAATCCTTCGACTTCGAATATCGAAGTCGAAGGATTTTGCGCAAATAGGCTTGGCTAACTTTTTTTGATCAAAGGAATAATCGAATGATCAAATCCTTCAAATTGAATGATTCGAAGGATTTTAATCCAACGATCGAAGGATTATCCTTCGACCAAAAAAAGTTAGCCAAGCCTATGGGGACCTTCCCCATAGGCTAACATTGACTTCGGTAGCTTTTAGGTGGCGAACTAGGGGGGTCGAAGTTTTTTCTTAAAGAGACAGTGCTTCGACTATCGAATGGTCGAATAGTCGAACGATTTTTAGTTCGAATCATTCGATTCGAAGTCGTAGTCAAAGGTCGAAGTAGCCCATTCGATGGTCGAAGTAGGGAAAAAAACACTTAGAAATTCAACGTTTTTTTTCTTCTATTCCTTCACTTGAACTTAATGAATGGGCCCCTAAATGTAAAGTGCAAATTGAAATCATTGAAGGATCGTATTTCCTATTCACTGCCTCTCCAGACCAGCAGAATGATGTCTTTACAGAGATGTCATAATATCTTGAATACAAATCAACTCAGGCTGGGTCTCCCTTGCTTGTGTCAAGGTTACAGATATATAGAAATATTGGGGTAACAGTCACCCTGCTATAGTTCCAGGGGCACAAATAAGCACTCACCCCAAATCTCCCCCTAACTGACCTTCAGGCTGGGCCCCCTTAGCTCATAACAAGGTTACAGATATATAAAAACATTGGGGTAACAGTCACCCTGCTATAGTTCCAGGGGTAGCCAGGGCACAAATAAGCACTCACCCCAAATCTCCCCCTAACTGGCCTTCAGGCTAGGCCCCCTTAGTTCATAACAAGGTTACAGATATATAAAAACATTGGGGTAACATTCAGTGTCGGACTGGCCCATCGGGATTTCAGGAAAACTCCCGGTGGGCCCAGGTGTCAGTGGCCCCTCATGCTGCTAAACATTTGGCCTATTTCATGGCATTTCCCTATTTCTATGAGAACAAAGAGGCTAAATAGATGGAATAATAGATTATAGTATGTAAAGTATATAGACTAGGAGAATAGAGATTGAGTGAGGAAAGGAAGAGTACTGAGAGTGGGCCTCTGGTCTAAGGTTTTTGGGTGGGCTCCTGGTCTAAGGTTTATGGATGGGCCCCCAGTGTCCCAGTCCAACACTGGTAACAGTCACCCGCTATAGTTAGGGGTACCCAGGGCACAAATAAGCACTCATCCCAAATCTCACCCTAGCTGGCCTGCAAGCTGATCCTTCTCATCCACTAATTTGGGAGATTCACCTTCACAGCTTGACAAGCACTGAACTAGGAGTACACTCATATTACATAAAGAGCATGGGGAAGAGATAACTTACCCATTTCACTTATTAACCCACTCGTGACCCTTTGCCCACACCTACTGACTCCCTGGCTGGAAGCAGACCGAAACCCTGAATATTTCGCTCCCTAATTCAAAAGGGTTAAACTTGCAAGAATCCAGACTGCTCCAGAGCAGATGTTTATTCTACAATAATTCAGCTCCACTGCAGCTCCCAAGCTCTTAAAGTCTAAAAATCACATTGAAATACTTGGGTATGTGCCACAAATGTGTGTGTATACAGAGTGTGTGTGTGCATGGGGGGGGGGGGTAGATGACAGAAGAGAATGCTTTTCATATTGTTCTATTTATACCAAACACAACTGATCTGTACAAATTGATAGGAGGTTATAACTTAGAACAAATAGTGTCAGAGTGGCTTAATCACACAATAGTTATTATATGGATTAAAGGGGATCTCCACCCAAAAATAGTTTTTTTGCCTAATGAAAGAAAATCTAATTCCAAGCAACTTTCCATTATACATGAACTAAAAACGTTGATTGGTTTTAAAGTTATTTGTAAAGGGAATTGCTGTTGAAAGTAATGTTTTTCTGCACTGCCAGTTCTGACTGCCAAAATGACGTTTTAGAAGCCAGCAGATGAACAGACCTGGAGGATAACTGGCCCACTGCTACATGGTTTTAAGAGTCAGAACCAGAGAACAGAAAGGGATAGACAAATGCATTTACAAATCATTTTAGAACCACTGAATTGTTTTAATGCAGCCATGCATATTGAAAATTTGCTTGGAATTAAAATTTTCGCCCTTGAAAAATATTCCTGTTTAAATCATATACAAGTAGATAGAGAGCTGTGAGATTTTCATTAGACCAACTTCGTTTCCACCCGTTATTCCATCTGTCTTGCAGTCAACAGGTTTGTGGCAAAAAAAAACATTTGCATTTACTAAAGAATTTGAAATAATGTCTTAAATTTGGAACAAATCTGCTAAAGGGCATCCAATGAGATTAGAGGAATATGGAGCATGTAATTTCATTGCTATGATTCGCATGAGTGCACGTGACCTATCAATATATTCTACCGCTCTTCCAAAAAAGAGCTCTGTATGCTGAATTACTTATATTACTTATATTTTTTGAATTTCTTGTATTAGATAGCTCTGTATGCTCTTTAACTTCATCAGTGCTGCCTGTGCTCTCAGGCATCAAATATTACAATGGATTTTTTTGTATAGGGGATATGAGTTTGATTAAATATGACCTTCACTGCTTACACTGACCCTGGAGATTCCTGGAGGAGTGTACAACTAGAACATTTTTTTATTTTCACCATTTCTGTAGTGTTTCATGCTGTTTTTAATTAATAGCACCGAATGCAGCATTAGGTTTGTGGTTTTGGAAGACCCTAAGCAGTTTTTATAAGATTTATAATTTTTACTCAAGGTTAGGGGATCAGATGTATCAGTTTTAAAAAGCGCTGGAGTATTATTTGTCAAGTTGGATCAGTTTTAAAAAGCGCTGGAGTATTATTTATCAAGTTGTATCAGTTTTAAAAAGCGCTGGAGTATTATTTATCAAGTTGTATCAGTTTTAAAAAGTGCTGGAGTATTATTTATCAAGTTGTATCCATTTTAAAAAGCGCTGGAGTATTATTTATCAAGTTGTTTCCATTTTAAAAAGCGCTGGAGTATTATTTATCAAGTTGTATCAGTTTTAAAAAGCACTGGAGTAATATTTATCAAGTTGTATCAGTTTTAAAAAGCTCTGGAGCATTATTTATCAATTTGTATCAGTTTTAAAAAGCACCGGAGTATTATTTATCAAGTTGGATTGGTTTTAAAAAACGCTAGAGTATTATTTATCAAGTTGTATCAGTTTTAAAAAGCGCTGGAGTATTATTTATCAAGTTCTATCAGTTTTAAAAAGCGCCGGAGTATTATTTATCAAGTTGTATCAGTTTTATAAAGCGCTTGAGTATTATTTATCAAGTTGTATCTGTTTTAAAAAGCGCTGGAGTAATATTTATCAATATGTATCAGTTTTAAAAAGCGCTGGAGTATTATTTATCAAGTTGTATCTGTTTTAAAAAGCGCTGGAGTATTATTTATCAAGTTGTATCCGTTTTAAAAAGCGCTGGAGTATTATTTATCAAGTTGTATCAGTTTTAAAAAGCGCTGGAGTATTATTTATCAAGTTGTATCAGTTTTAAAAGTGCTGGAGTATTATTTATCAAGTTGTATCAGTTTTAAAAAGCGCTGGAGTATTATTTATCAAGTTGTATCAGTTTTAAAAGTGCTGGAGTATTATTTATCAAGTTGTATCAGTTTTAAAAAGCACTGGAGTATTATTTATCAAGTTGTATCCGTTTTAAAAAGTGCTGGAGTATTATTTATCAAGTTGTATCAGTTTTAAAAAGCACTGGAGTATTATTTATCAAGTTGTATCGGTTTTAAAAGCGCCGGAGTATTATTTATCAAGTTGTATCAGTTTTAAAAAACACTGGAGTATTATTTATTGAGTTGTATCAGTTTTAAAAAGCGCTGGAGTATTATTTATCAAGTTGTTTCAGTTTTAAAAAGCGCTGGAGTATTATTTATCAAGTTGGATCAGTTTTAAAAAGCGCTGAAGTATTATTTATCAAGTTGTATCATTTTAAAAAGCGCTTGAGGATTATTTATCACGTTGTATCAGTTTTAAAAAGGGCTGGAGCATTATTTATCAAGTTGTATCAGTTTTAAAAAGCGCTGGAGTATTATTTATCAAGTATTTTATGCATAAATTATTTTTCCACAATCACTTTAAACCATTTTTGAAAAATTAGATATGGAAAATGAATAAAAAAACTGCTTTTTATTTTTTTTTTATTTTTTTTATGAGCTTGTGGGAGAAAAAACAACTGATGCAAGAAAAGTGACTGAATATAAAGGACACAGTATATTCGAACCCCTTCCTGGAGTAATAATTAATCAGTCCAGTTCTTAACATTTTTAAGATGACTCAATATTTGGGAATTTTGCTGAGAACAGAATTGCAAAGTAGAATTTGAAATCGGTTCTGTGTTTGTCTGAATCTTTTCAGGAGGATTCAGTATTCAACTGAATTCATCTACATCCCTAGACAAGTATAGTATCTGGAAACCTGTTTTCCAGAAAGCTCTGAATTAAGGGAAGGCTGTCTCCCACAGACTCCACTTTATCCAAATAATTACATTTTTTTCCTTTAGTTTTTCTCTGTAATAATAAAACAGTAGCTTGTACTTGATCCCAACTAAGATATAATTAATCCTTATTGGAAGCAAAACCAGCCTATTGGCTTTATATAATGTTTACATGATTTTCTAGTAGACTTAAGGTATGAAGATCCAAATTATGCAAATGTCCGTTATCCGGTATACCCCAGGTCCCGAGCATTCTGGATAACAGGTCCCATACCTGTATACTTTTGTACAAACTCCATTTATAAGGTTTATATAGTGTATATGTCCCACTTAAATTTTCAAAATGGTTCAAAGGATCTAAAATATTTGAAATTTTCAGCTATATTGGATTTGCTCGTATTAAAAATTGTTGCGGGCATCGAAATTGACGCGCATCAAAATAATTTTGACGCCCATTGATTTCAATACATTTTGTGAATTTTTTGCAGTTTCGCGGATTTCCTGCGAACTGAAGCAAATTCGCCCATCACTAGCCATAAGTATTCTATGTGTATGGAATGACATTTAGGGGCTCTAGCCATGGACAATCAACATTGTGGGACAATACGCAAAGGAATAGATTTGATTGGGTGACATTCCAATGAAATGTATGTTTAATTTACAGCCAGAATGTGAAATAACCTTTAGTGTATATACATTGAAAGAGTTATAATTGTTAAATCTCTATAGAGACGCCACAATATATTTCCCTCCTTGACATGTCACTCCGCAGAGACAATTGTAGGTTACAAATACACCTGTCAGATCTGACACCCTCCTTGTTGCTGAGAGGCAGCCGGCAGGTATTTGATTGTATTCTACTTTTGGTTTCACAGCAAAATGGCAAAACAAAATAAACTCCCGTATACGGACACGGAATGCCTACAACAACAACAAAACGCAGATAAGAACATTCCTTACCTGTTGACTGTTATCTTTGTGATGAGATGAAGCCAATGAGAATGACAGGGAAGGGGTGCATTGGGGTTAAAGGTTTATTGCAGTAAAATTGGGCAAAACATTTCAAAACAAACTCTTCAAAAGAATTAGAGAAAATTCCCACTGGTGCTTCTATGGGTCTAATTTCTGCAAAGACAACATTTAAGAAAAAAAAACAAAATGTAACCATTATTGTACTAGGGATTGGTCTGTCCAATGGGTTATCAGATTAAAGGCCCCCTGCTGACAGACCGAGTCGGCATCTTATTGCCAGTTTGTGGGGCCACCCGAAGGGCTTCACAGATTGATACCTGGCCGAAAGTCGGTCAGATCTCGATCGGGCAGGTTAAAAAATTCCATCAGATCGCGGCCTCATCTGTGTGTTTATGTGGTCCCGTGATCGACCGCCCGTTTCGGATGCATTATGACTCGATAGTTGGGGCCTAGGGCCCACGATCGGATCAGCCCGATATCGCCAACCTCAATGTGGGCATATCAGGGAGAGATCCGATCGTTTGTTGACATCGCCAAACGAGAGGATCTCTATGTCTTTGGCCACTTTAAGAGATTAATACAGATAAACTAGGGGGACTATATGGTTAAGCATTTAAATATGCTTTGATTCATAGCTATTACATTTTAGTTTTTGGCCAATTTGTTATCTTTAATCCATATGCTGTTGTTTTATTGGAAAGTTGAGTTTTAAGTAATCAGGTAAAGATTCCCCCAAGAAACTGACTCCGACACAAGCCATCGGTTTGCAATGCCCAGTTGGAAAACTGCATGAGTGAGTTGCTTGCAGCAGGAATGCAGATATTGGGTTGATTGAGCACACAAATTCATCATTTATAGCTCAAAAACTCCAAGAAAAATAATAATCAGTGGACAGAAACATTCATATAAATTCATGTTTTAAGTTACGACTGTTCTTTTTTTTTTTTTATAAACTCATGGAAAATGGGGTCACTTTGGGCAACTAGTTGACAAACATGGTAGTTTAGTGTCTAGAAATGATTTTCTGGGTCCATGGTCAAGTTCCTGGTGGGTATTGCTTGACATGTCTGACTTGATTTCTGACTTCTCTGTGACAGGCTCTCTGGGTCACCCAGAACCCAAGGGCAGCCCTAGGAATGCGTGCTACATGACTGGCTAATTTAATTAAAGTGGATCTTCCAGGCCGTGTGTTATGAAGGGAGAAGGAGATACAGTATCAAGACAGCCCTTGGCTTTCGAAATAGAGGCTCAGTTCTGAATGATGTTCCACCAAGTCACTTCTGCGGATTTTCACAAGCAGACAGCCATTGCTCCGAGCAACCCTAAAACGGTTTGTATGTTTGGGGGTGCTCTGTGTATGATGTACATGGCAGCAAGGCTTGGTTTAGACCAGAATAACATGACCTCTCATTGTTAACACTTTATAGACCAGAGTGGCATTCTGGAAAAAGTCTTATGAAACAAATGTTCACAAAATGTTCCTCCTAGTTTTCATTTAATCATAGCCTCATTTAAAACAACATTTTCTGTCTACAACCTTAGCGTTAACACACACACACATATAACGGGTATATTTACTAAATCAAAAAATGTACCTGGTCAGGCTTTTTGGAGCAAAAACTCTGAATTTTGCGCGAAAAGAAAAAAAACTCAGCTGCAAAAAAGCCTGAATCCAAAAATACGCCATCTCAGACTTGTCGAGGCCCTGTGTAGGTCAATGGAAGAGGCATCTATCTCAATTTTAAGTTATCGTGGTCTGCGCTGAGTTTAGCCTGGAAATCCAACTTTTTCAGGGTTTTCACGCAAAAAATTAGGCAGAAAAATTTGAGCAATTTGGGGTTTCACTCAATTTTATTGCGTTGTTCTGCAATTTGATTAATTCAGGTTGTTTTATTAATAAATAAGGTCAGACTGAGCATTGGAGTTTGGTAGTTTTACACCTCTCACTGTTCTTGGGGCATAGATCAGGGCCATACAAAGGGCAATAAAAGCTGGCATTTCTGCCCTGCAGAGCAAACTGCTCCCCCCAGGAAAACATTTAGACACTTCCCCAGAAATGGACCAAAGCCTGGCACCTGAGCCATGCACCTGTCCCCAAGCCTATCTGGGACTACAGTTGCACCAAGGAGATAAAACCCTAGCAAACAAGGATCACCAACAAAGATTCACAGAATGGATTTTGGAATGCCCAACAACTGTTTCTTTTGGTCAATCTGCCATTCTAGGCAGCAAAAACTGTAGAGCTCCTGACATGGCCCATTAAACACCAGTAAAAGGTTTATCTGTACCATTGACTCTATCTGGTTTAACCAGCTGCACTTTGGATGAGGCTATTAAATGTAGCAAGTCAAACAGGTTTTCGGTCCACAAACTGTGAAAAGGAGCAAAAAAGAGAAGCTGTGAATCTTTTGTGGATGTGTGCCTGGAGGTGCTGGCCTAATGACCATGAGAAGGAGGTGACACAGATATAAGCATGTTACAATAGGGTGGTTACAGTTATCATAAGTCTATGATGTTGTTGAGGGATAGTGAGGTGCAAAGCACCCTGGTGAATAGATCCTTCCACACTTAGACTGGATTAAAGCTAGTGGAGCTTTTAATTATAAGGAAAATGAATTACTGGAGGACAGGTCCAACTGAGTATTGTATACAAACAAAACAGATGTAATTACCAATGAACCCATTTTACCTATTCATGCAAATGAGGTGCTAGACATAATACAAGGCATACACATCTTTATCTGATAGGGCCAACAACATACTAGGGTAATTGTTATGATCCAAACGTTTGCCCCCGAGACCAACAATCATATCATAATGAAGCCTAGGAAGATCCATTGGAAGAGGACCACATCAACGGGGGAATGTGATCTTTGCAGGACAGGTCTACATGCCATTGTCTTACACCGTGTTTTGCACCAGTTTGTTGTTGGGCATATTTAATTAATTAATGGATTCAGCAAGTGCCATCACCCTACTGAGGAAGGGGTATAATGTTTGTTGCATCCCTTGACCCCCCAGCAGAGTATATTTCTGGGAAACCCCCATCAATGCAGTTTGACGAGAGCTCCACCTTGCTTCTCTAATATTAGAATAACAATGGAAATGAATACTTTCTATTCTGTATGCAAATACCTACCATAATTACCCCTCCATTAAAGGTACACTAAACTTCCCAGTCTCTTCTAAACAGCAAAGACCCGTGAGATAAGATATGGATCTGCTGCTGGAGCTCGGAGTGAGAATGACATGTTACACTTTTCACAAAATTTTAGTGATGTTGTATGCACTAATACTGACAAATTTTTGGACTTTATCTCCTTCTATAGACCTGACAGAAAAAGCTGTTGTAGAGATTACAATCTAATCCTGGTGCCTCGGGGACAGGACGTTAAAAAGTGTGACTACTGAGACCAATCATTAGGATTTACACCCGCCTGAGAGACAAAAGAGACTAAGGACAGAGACACACAATCAGATTCAGGAGATTAGTAAATCATCGGCGGGATGGCACTCTCAAAGTCGTCTGAAGTTTCCTCGTGAGGCAACTTTGGTCAACTTCAGAAAACAAAGCGCTCCGAGTGGCATCCCGCCAGCGATTTTCTTTCTAGCCGACGGGAAGGCAGGGAAAGGCAGTTCGGGGGCGACTAATCTCCCCAAATCTGACCGTGTGTCTCTGCCCTAATGTTTAGAGACACACGCTCAGATTTGGGGAGATTAGGAAAACAAAGCGCTCCGCGTGCCATCCCACCAACGATTTACATTCTAGCTGGGGGGAGGCAGTTTGGGGGGATTAGTTGCCCCGAAGAAGCGGCGATTTATTGTCTAAATCTCCCTGAATATGAGTGTTTGTCTCTGCCCTTAATGTGAAACTTATTACCGTATCTTTTTTCCACCAGGCACCGAGATTCCCCCCTACACTGCAAATACTTCCAGGCTCCTGATAAAACTGGACCCAGTGTGTGTGATAGATTGTAAGCTCCAATGGGGCAGCGTGTGATATGTTGCTATATAAATAAAGAATAATAATAATAATAATAATAATAATATATATATATATATATATATATATATGTATATACTTTGGAACTCATTCTTGATGTGCATTATATTTTATACCATCATCATGTGACCATTCAAACACTTTGTTTCAAGAAGCCTTTATTAACTTAGTCGCTTGTATTTTTTTTCATAATATTGTATAGTCATAGTAACGAATGTGATTATTGCAACTGACAAATGCATGGATTCTATTCCAAGCCTGGTCTCGTTTTTCAACAGTAAATATGGGAATCACCACTCATTTCTAATTTTGTCCCTGTTTATGGTTTTTTACATAGTCCCCAAGGGCTCATAAATGGGTTTTATAAGCAGCTAGGACTTTGACAGACTAGCAAGTTTTTTTTTCTTTCAGTTTTATGGCAGGGATTAAAGGAATCCATAAATAACACAATAAATAGCATTTTGCTTGCTGGTAGTAACCAAGAATTTAAAATTAAAAGGAAGAGGGACAAAGGTGGATATGACAGAAAACCTTAACATCAGAAATCTTTAGAAAATTTTGCTTCCCTTAACTCCCAGCTATATTTGTGGGTATTGTTTTCTTAAGAAACCTCCTGGAACCATCATGCAAATCCTCCGAGCAAAGACTATAAATTGAACGTCTGGTAAATCTACTGGTAAATCTACTTTTGAAGGAAAGGTACTCTTATATGCAGCCGTTGCCAACCACGTGTGCCACCATGCTCTTCAGCCAAAAGCGAAATCAGCCTTATTGATGTTTATATTTTCTGTCCATGAAACCATAAAGTATGACAGCATGGCTCAACATATGCAGCAGTGTGTTCCAATGTGCAGCAATCCATATAGGTAAGTGCTGCAGTATGCCTTACATTAGCTATGAGAAATTTGGAAGGGTCAGAGGTAGGTGGCGCTATTTCAGTTGTTGTCAATGGCGAACAATGATATGGTAAGCAAAATGGCAGCTCCCAATGACTCAATGAGTACAAGTTCATGAAATGGCCATATTTACCCAGTAAAGCACTTTTGCTATAATGTCAATTTAACCTATAGGTAGAACATGGTTTTCTGTTGTATAAGGTGTATTTTGGTTTAAAGTCTGTAGCTCATGTGCAGTTTTTGAACTACTACTCTCTGGGTTTGTATTCAGTGAGAAGGAGTAAGAACTGAAAATGGGAAGTGCTAACAAATGAAATGAGAAGAATTAGAAAAATGGGGTGGGAGGAGAAAAGGAATGAGGTGGAGAGGAGGGATGACATTGTTTTTTTTTTGGGTAAGGAATAAGCTGGAAGGGAAACTTAAAGGGATACTGTCATGGGAAAAAAAAAATTTTTCAAAATGAATCAGTTAATAGTGCTGCTCCAGTAGAATTCTGCACTGAAATCCATTTCTCAAAAGAGCAAACAGATTTTTTTATATTCAATTTTGAAATCTGACATGGGGCTAGACATTTTGTCAATTTCCCAGCTGCCCCTGGTCATGTGACTTGTGCCTGCACTTTAGGAGAGAAATGCTTTTTGGCAGGCTGCTGTTTTTCCTTCTCAATGTAACTGAATGTGTCTCAGTGGGACATGGGTTTTTGCTATTGAGTGTTGTTCTTAGATCTACCAGGCAGCTGTTATCTTGTGTTAGGGAGCTGCTATCTGGTTACCTTCCCATTGTTCTTTTGTTTGGCTGCTGGGGGGGAAAAGGGAGGGGGTGATATCACTCCAACTTGCAGTACAGCAGTAAAGAATGATTGAAGTTTATCAAAGCACAAGTCACATGACTTGGGGCAGCTGGGAAATTGACAAAATGTCTAGCCCCATGTCAGATTTCAAAATTTTATATAAAAAAATCTGTTTGCTCTTTTGAGAAATGGATTTCAGTGAAGAATTCTGCTGGAGCAGCTCTATTAACTGATTCATTTTGAAAAAAATGTTTTTTCCCATGACAGTATCCCTTTAAGAAGACTAAAAGGAGGAAGGGGAAGATATGGAATAGAATTGATTTAGAGCAGGCACAAATGGAGAGCAGCAACAGTAATGATGGGGAGCAGAGATTGGAAAAAGATAGAAGCATTGGCACAATAATGTGGAGGAGTGAATGAAGGGGGTAAAATGAGGGTTGGTGGAGGGTCAAAAAGGATCAGTGGCAAAAGAAATGGAGTGGAGTTAGAAGAGTTAGAAAGGGGATGAGAGAGTAAAGAATCTGTAGGAGTAAAGTATGTGATGGAGGAAAGGGGGGGTGAGGTTCTTATATGAGACAGGTAGGAAGCAGGGGCAAAATATGAGGAGGTGGGATGACAAAAGAGAATATAAGGGAAGAGTAGCAGTGGCACGAAGAGGAGAAACAAATTTAGTAGGAAGGAATTTAAGAAGTAGTAGTGAAGAAGAGTGAGTAGGGAGAAGAGTCAATGCAAAGGAAAAAAAGAGTAAGAAATGAAGATATAATTTGGAGAGGAATGAAATAGTGATAAGAGGATGAATCTGGGAGCAGAATTAAGGAAGAAAAAGTTTTATATTTGGTTTGGAGTGAAGCGTATGGGAGCAGGGAGTGAAATTAAGAAATCAAGGGTTTGGTTATGGTTCATTGACAAGTGGAGAGGAGTAGAGAGAGAAAAGGAAAGTGAGTAAATGTTTAAAGAGGAAGGTATGAGGAAGGTGTAGATAGAGGTGGTATATGATGGCCATTGGTTGGAATGGAGAAGGGCAGTAACTAAAGAACAAAGCAAAGAGAAAGACAGGAGGAGCTAAGCAGGAAAAGTTAAGTGAGATAAAAATCAGGTTGCTTGTGCAATGTAAGGGTTAATAGGAGCTGAGTAAAGGGGTGGGATGCTGAGGAGTTGGGGCAGGTATTTTTGGGTGAGTCAGATTATTTTGGGAAGGGCTCAGCAGAGAGGACACACAGCTGCAGCACAAAGTATATGGGCAGGTTCCAACCTCTCTCCCGCTGTGATTTTCCTGTGAGTAAAATTTAGTGTTTATTGGGACTCCTCTGATACATTCCCAATCCTCAATGACTCACCTGCTTTCCTGAAAATACAATGGTGACACATTTCCCGTCAAAACGGCGTCTGTAAATCTAAAAAGTACATTGTATATTGAATGCATAGGAATGTGGGCAATATCCAAGCAGCGTGACTTGCTTGGTGAGCAACTTGATTTCATAAAACCAGAGTTTCTGGGAATTCTTAATTACCTGCTCATATACACAGAACTCCCTGCACGGGGCTTATTCACTAAGAAGCCAATCGTGCAACTCTTGCATTATAGCCAGTGTAATTAGTGCTTATGAGTGCTTCAACCAGTGACTCCTAAACTGTTGCTCAGCTGCAACTTATTGAATTTACACGCCAGCCATTGTATTGGCATGTAACCACCAGGCTCCTGGGTTCAATTCTGACCAGAGTACCAGGAAAAGATTTCATAAGCTCACTCAAATTTCAACTAGGTATCATTTTGGTTCATTGGTTCGACACCATGTTGGCTAATGCATTGGCAGATGAAGAGGAGCGGCAGCTCTTCCAATCTTTTTAAGCCTGAATGAACAGAACAACAGCTAGGTGATCACACCATGTATGACCCTTCACACTGTATCACAACCTACTGTACAGGATTGGCCCATGTATGGCCACCTTAAGACACCACAGTGGGCCTAGTAGTGAGATACTACCTAGTGTATAAGTGCAAGGTCTTCCCAACAGCTGTCCACACACAGATCTAGTGTAGACAACACAGTGCAGGTACAGAGGAGAACACATTGGGGCAAGCTCTCTTTATCTATGGCCATCTGATGGGTGCCATTCTTCACCCATTTTTTCTCCTAGCTCTGTATTGTGCACACCATTTCCTCAAGTCTTCTTTCATATAACTTGAAGTAGTTTGTTTTAAAACACTCCTACAGCATAAAGGGTAAAGTGCAGCTTCATCTTAATCTTCCTTCCGGTTCTCAGCCATCCGTCTCATTCCTCAGAGACCTGGTGCAGGTAAATTCTGAGGGGGGCGTGACAGAAAGGAATAGAGTGGGGTAATGAAATGTTCTTAGGAGATCAAAGGGCTTGAGTGTTTATGACAAGCAAGAATGGGGAAACAGAGGTGGAAGCGGTGATTGCTATCAGTGATTATTATCTGACTGCATGATGGGCGTGGAAGTCATTCCAGTCCAGAATTTGCCTCATGCTGTGTTGGCTGTTGGCTAATATAAGATCTTCCACCGGGTATGAAAAGATTCATACTGATTGGGGGTTGGGAAGGATGGGGCCCCTGTCCTTTGTGCATTTTGAAAGGGACGTTTGGGAAAGTAAAAAACCATATCATTATCTACAGGTGTGGTTTTTTGGTTGACAAACTCTTCCTCCATCTCCTCTTCCTGTATTTTTCGGGTCACTTTACCTTCATCCATGGGAATGGCAAAGTTAGTTTTTTGAATGATTTTTGTGATACTGACGTGGTTAAACATGTTAGGATCCTGGTTAATATCACTAAATCATAATAAATATTGTAAGTCCTCTTTAGCCCCACGTGAGGATCTGACACACTAGTGCCCTCTCTTTGCAGGTCTGTTTGCCTCAATGATGCCCAAGACTAATAGAGGGGAGGCATGATTCTCTGATAGGCTGATGTTCTATTTACACCTGTACTTATCCGACCTATAAGAAGATCATGCTAATGTCCCTTACCTTCCTGCCAGTGTGACTGGTACACAATATCAGAGCCTCAAATTCGTTTAGGGAGGTTATAAACCAAAACAACACTAATACTGACATGGTTACCACCACTGATGTCTTTTTGTACATTTTAGGTGTTGTTCTCCAAATTACAGTAAAATTCCTTCTATGGAGTACAGCATGGAGACACTTCTGGTATCACAAGAAGGTCCAAAGGGAGCAGTGTCGGACTGGCCCACCGGAATACCAGGAAAACTCCCGGTGGGCCCAGGTGTCAGTGGGCCCTCTTGCTTCTAACCATTTTGCATATTTCATGGTCCTTACCTATTACTTTATGGGGGAAAATGCTTAATAATGGAAAAATATAGTAAGTAGATATAAAAGACTAGCAGAATAAAGAGGTTTAGAGAGGAGAGGAGAAATAATAGTTTGGAAAGTGGGCTAAGGTTTTCCGGTGGGCCCACGTTCTAAGGTTTTCAGGTGGGCCCCTGGCATCCCAGTCCGACACTGAAAGGGAGAGTTGCTAGGGGGGTCCTGGCCTGAAGTGCTCTTAAGGTCATATATTTTCTTGAAACTTAAATTTAATGGTTTATAATAACAGTGAGCCAAGGGGCCACATTCTGGACCTTTAAATAGGGCCTGAACTAAAAGAAAGTCCAAAAACCACTGCGCTATAGAATATTGACATAAGTATCTTACTTGTAGCCACTTGGAATACAGCATATAAACACCAATAGAAAATCTCCCAAAAATGTTAGTCACTCATCGCCTAAGAATCCTGTAACTAAGTTGACGAAAAAACTGTGGCTAACGGCGCTATGGTAACACAACTGGAACCATTCCCAACATGAAACATTATCAGATACCTCTCAGCATTGTGTTTTCACCGCCTTGTTAATCCAAGGTCTCGTTCTGTTTGGCAGTTTCTGCTTGCCCTAAAGCCATACTGATAAGGAGAATAAAGCTTTCTAATAATCTCCTTACTTATGTGGTTCGAATCATGGAAAATCCAAACAATTCCCGCTGAGCAGAAAACCCAGTAGCTGTAAAGCCTGAAAAACCATTTTATCTTGTATTTCATATCTTTTGAACCAAGATAGAACATGTATTGCCAAGGTTTCCTACTGGCTCATTCAGTATTCAAGCTCAAGAAGTGTGGGCCTAGAGGGCAAATCATCATCAGGGATAGTAAAAAGTTCATAGGCCCATGTACTTTAATTTGTGTTGTCACTCTTAGCTGATAACAAGGTTACAGATATATAGAATCACTGGGGTGTTCCAGGGGGTACTCAGGGCACAATTAAGCACTCACCCCAAATCTCACCCTAACTGGCCTTCAGGCTGGGCCCCCTTAGCTCATAACAAGGTTACAGATATATAGAAACATTGGGGTAACAGTCACCCTGCTATAGTTCCAGGGGTACCCAGGGCACAAATAAGCACTCACCCCAAATCTCCCCCTAACTGGCCTTCAGGCTGGGCCCCCTTAGCTCATAACAAGGTTACAGATATATAGAAATATTGGGGTAACAGTCACCCTGCTATAGTTCCAGGGGTACCCAGGGCACAAATAAGCACTCACCCCAAATCTCACCCTAACTGGCCTTCAGGCTGGGCCCCCTTAGCTCATAACAAGGTTACAGATATATATAAAAATTGGGGTAAGTCACCCTGCTATAGTTCCAGGGGTACCCAGGGCACAAGTAAACACTCACCTTAAATCTCACCCTAACTGGCCTTCAGGCTGGGCCCCCTTAGCTCATAACAAGGTTACAGATATATATAAAAATTGGGGTAAGTCACCCTGCTATAGTTCCAGGGGTACCCAGGGCACAAGTAAACACTCACCATAAATCTCACCCTAACTGGCCTTCTAAAACTGAAGGCATCCAAAAATCACTGATCCAACTCCCTTGACCACAATGTTCTCAAAGACAACAAGGCAAAGGATGACATGGAGAGATGCAGTTGAAATCAGGTAGGGTTAGCAGGGAAGGGCCACAGATCAGTAATTGAGATGACTCAGCACAAGTTACATTATATAAAACGTTGTTCTATTTGCCCAAGGAGAAAGCCTTTTACTTATAAAAACATTATCCGTGTCACATGCTGATCAGAATAGATTCCCAACTATTTTAGCAGAGATTATGACTCCTCGTCCAAATTCACCATTAAAGATTTTCTTTTTAAAGACACGTCCATTTACCCTTAAAAACAATTGTTTATGTTCTTTCAATTAGAGAAGGTTGCCTTTGCTTTTGTTTGACTTCTTTATGGTACATCATTTGGCAAGTGCACCCGGTGCTGTTTGCTCTCCTGTTCCTCCGCGTTGACTAAGAAAATTGTTCTTTTATTCGGAGTCAATAAGCAAATGACTTCTTAAAGGGTCACGGGGAAAGCAGAGCCTGTCGGAACAAGCCTTACATTTTGCCCTGTCACCATTCCTAAGTGTTTGCAGTGAAATCCTTGTGTTTTTGGATAGTTACCTGTGTTTATCATATAAACCTGCCTCGTATGCCATCCCAAAGCATTTAATCATTTGTCTTCTCTCTTTCTTGCCAATATATATATATATATATATATATATATATATATATATATATATATATATATATATATATATATATATATATATGTAGGATGAACAATATGGGAACTTATGGGTTCAGTGAGGCACAGGTTGAGTTATAAAGGGAACTCTCAGTATCACCCATGTATTATAAGAATAATGTACCCCCTACTGTAAATGATAACGATATTAGAAGTCACTGAGGGGTTATGTGACCATATAAAGGCACAAGGCTGCAGGCTAAGTTAAACAGGGAACTCTGAGTATCACTCAAGTATTATAAGGGATAATGTACCCCCTACTGTAAATTATAAGGATATTAGAAGTCACTGAGGTGTCCTGTGACCATATAAAGACACAAGGCTGCAGGCTGAGTTATACAGGGAACTCTGAGTATCACTCATGTATTATAAGGGATAATGTTCCCCCTACTGTAAATGATAAGGATATTAGAAGTCACTGAGGGGTTCTGTGACCATATAAAGGCACAAGGCTGCAGGCTGAGTTATACAGGGAACTCTGAGTATCACTCATGTATTATAAGGGATAATGTTCCCCCTACTGTAAAGGAAAAGAATATTAGAAGTCACTGAGGGATTCTGTGGCCATATAAAGGCACAAGGCTGCAGGCTGAGTTTTACAGGGAACTCTGAGTATCACTCATGTATTATAAGGGATAATGTACCCCCTACTGTAAATGATAAGGATATTAGAAGTCACTGAGGGATTCTGTGGCCATATAAAGGCACAAGGCACAAGGCTGAGTTATACAGGGAACTCTGAGTATCACTCATGTATTATAAGGAATAATGTATCCCCTGCTGTAAATGATAAGGATATTAGAAGTCACTGAGTTATGTGACTATATAAAAGCACAGGGCTGCAGGTTGAGTTATACAGGGAACTCTGACTCGTATTATAATTATAAGGGATAATGTACCCCCTACTGTAATTGATAAGGATATTAGAGGTCAATGACCTGCAAAGTAATGTTCCCATATAGTTCATCCTATATATATTGGCAAGAGGACACAGAGAGAGAACAAGTGATGAAATGCTTTGGGAAGGCATATGAGGCAGGTTTATATGACAAGCCCAGGTGCACTCGCACAGAGATACATATAAATATAGATTCTCACATTAAACTATTTGCAATCAATAAAACTGCTGACACAGATTTTTGTTTCAAGTTTTATTAAATCTGTATTGGGAAAGAAAAGATCACCTGGCGCGACTTCAAAGCCTGAGCACAAGGGAGAACATAAAGGGTGAGACAATCTTTGGGTGGGAACTGGGTGTTTTCAGGATTTATATGGGAAAGGTGGAAAAGACTTGCATTGCTAGTGCGACCAACTGAACCAATTCAAATCAATGCATGGTTGCTAGGGTCATTTGAAACCTAGCAACCAGATTTCTGAAATTGCAGACTGGAGAGCTGCTTTAAGGTACGGAGATCCAAATTAAAGAAAAGCTCTTTATCAGAAAAGACATATCAAGCAGTTATTAAGGTTGAACAAAAGACACCTGCTTATCAGCTCATGCATAAATGGCTTTCAGATGAACATCAGCATCCTACTCCTCCCCAACTAGCACCCTCACTGCTCATCATGTCACCCCAAAATATAGTTCTGCATCATGAATATTTGACTGGCTGGAATTTAATTCTACTCACATTGACGCCACTCCCATCTGCATGCTTCATCTTGATCTTGGGAATCTCTACAAACACTACGAATCAACAGCCCTGCACTCACATCCCGAATACTGGACCTCAAACATGTGTAAAGAGACCTTCTTCTGTAACTAAATACTGATTGATAGGCTGTCCCAGAGCCCATTCCGGCAGGTGATTTTTTAATTCTGCATAAAACAATGACAAATTAAGCAAAATGCAATATTCTGTGAAATATTGGAAATGTATCTAATATTTTATAAATATTATTTAGACTAATTATTTTGAGCCACATTTGGGGTGATTTGCTATGACCTTGGACTCAAGTGTTAGAGGGCAATTGGTAAGTACTGGACCCACCCATAGGTGCTTAACAGAATGGTGCACAAGTTAGGGGATAGGTGGGAGACACTTATATGACTTCTACTGCCATTGTGGGCACAGATCTGCCAAACCACAGAATTCATGGGGCATGTGCAGGTTTCTGCAATCCATTTTGGACCTGCAGCAATTCAGACTATTGCAGGGTACACATGTGCATAAAATATGTCTGTAAAACCCTAGATTTTTGTACTGTGCACCCTGCCCTAGGGCCCGCGATAGGATCAGTCCAATATCACCCACCTCAAGGTGGGCATATAGGGGAGAAATCTGCTTGTTTGGCGACCTCTCCATATGTATAGCCCATGCATACAAATTGACCACTTTTGCCTCTTCTGTCCTGGAAACACAGAGCTTTGGCTCTGCTCAGCATCAGACTGGGTCCGGGAAGTCCAGGCCCAGGCCCAGACTGGCAATCTGTGGGTTCTGGCAAAGGCCAGAGGGGCCGCTATAAGGTGCCATATAAAGTCAATAATTAGTGGGCTGGTGGGGGCTGTTTGGGCTTCTGTGTGCCTAAAATGCCAGGGCCTATTTTAATTCTCAGTCCAGGCCTGTCCAGGCCCACCGGGGCTGCTGCATCAGGGGCCCTTACACCTCCTCCTGGGACCCCATCCACAACCCCCTTGGTCACCCCCACGGGCCCCCCTGCCTCAACCACAGAGCAAAGCCAGAGCTCTGTGTGCTCTGGGCCTTGAGCTGGCTATACAGAGAGGTCGCCAAACCAGTGGATTTCTTCCTGATATGCCCACCTTGAAGTGGGTGATATTGGGTTGATTGGATTGTGGACCCTAGGGCCCAACGATCGGATCACAATGAGGAGAATATCGGAGGTCGAATCGAGGACCACGTCAATGAACCAATGCAGTCCTCGATCCAAATGGATTTTTAAACCCGCCTGATTGACATCTGGCCAACTTATGGCCAGATATTGATCGGGGAAGCCTGTCTGAGGGCCCCATACACTGTCCAATAGGCTTCCGACTTAATCTGTCAGCAGCTTATATCTGCTTGTGTATGGGGGCCTTTTTTTGCTCCATTTGCTCCACTGTCATAATAAACTCCAGCATGCTAAATCCCCACAATGCCTCTACACAGGTCTATTGATCACCTGACTTCTGAGTGTTCAAAGTCAGAACCAGCAGTGCAGAGAACAGAAAGGAGCAGACAAACAGTGCTCTCAGTTATAGTGACATTTACATAACACTATACCCACTGAATGACTGAACTTTACTTAATAATTTGGGGACCTTTGGGGGCTTCACTTATAATTTTCCAGTTCCCATAAGGGTTTTCAGCAAAGAGCATCCACATGTTGCACTCTTTTGTACTCTCCGGACATGCAGGATAAGAGTTTGTACTTGTGTTTTATGAATCATTATAGACGTAGGGAGTCAATTCACTGACAGGGTCGGGCAGGTGGATCACTGGGGATGAGTTAAAGGAGAAGGACTGCTACCGAAGCAGTTTATTGTCAATAGATTATCCACAATAGTGCACACTATAAGAATATATTTATTCTACAAATGCTTTACCATACAAGAGTAAATATCTCTAGCTCTCTCTGTTAGTTTAGGATAGCAGCTGCCATATTAGCTTGGTGCGACATCACTTCCTGCTTACTTATAGCTCTGGGCTCAGATTACAGCAGGAAGAGGAGGGGGGAGGGGGGAAGGGAGCGGGAGAGGGAGAAAGGAGCAAACTGAGCATGCTCAAACCCAAGTCCTGGAGGTTTCAGTTGAAAACAGGAAGTCTGATACAGAAGTCCATGTGTACTCAATAGAAGGAAAGAATGTGTTTCTTTTGACAGAGGACTCAGAGCAACATTACTTTGAGGGTTTACTGATATATTTATATTGAAATTTCTGATAAAGCTTACTTAGTTTTAACCTTTCCTTCTCCTTTAAAGACAGTTTAAAAGGAGAAGGAAAGTCTTTGTGCACTTGTAGGTGCCAAATGTTAGGCACCCCCACGTGATTGCATTGACTTACCTGAAACCCTGGGCCGGTGCTCCTAGCAGTAGAAAACTGCACCGGCCTGGGGTTATTCCAGTGAGCACCACGGATCGATCCTCTTCCGGCTTCTTCTTTCATCCCGGGACAGGCGCATGCGAAATAGGCGACTTTTTAGTTCTTAGTTTAGTTTAAAATTCTACTTTTCGTTCAACTGCGCATGCACAGTGGCGGGAGAAAGAGGAAGACGGAATGCCAAAAGTCTGCCCAATGTTGCCCATCCCAACAGCACTTGCATCCGGGGGTTGGCTGTACTTTGTAATGAAAATTGGTGCAGCAATGATGGTGCAAAGAAACCCTGTCTTTAACACCTGCCATTGGTGTACCTACCCATGCCAATTTATCTACGAATGGGGCCAGCGCACAACTGCAACAGGAACCCACTCCCCATACCAGGCCCCTTTTGCCCCGGTCCCCCTGCAATGGCTGGGTCTACTTTCTCTATAGTAACACCACTGCCTCCTGCCATTCAGGATCAGCCTTACAAAGAGCTGAGCTAACATCTTGTTGCTATAGGTTACTAGACCTGCGTAAACATATTGAGGTTGGCAGATTCAAATTTCTACATTCTGAAATTCATATTAACGGATGTGGCTAACCTGGACGTAAGGTTTTAGCTGCTTTTTCATTTGAAATTTTTTTGAGATTTGTTTGATTAATATTGTAAATTTGAGTTTTGAAGACTAAATATATATATATTTACAGGTATGGGATCTGTTATCCGGAAACCTGTTACCTAGAAAGCTCCCATAGACTCCATTTTATCCAAATAATCCAAATTTTTAAAAACGATTTCCTTTTTCTCTGTAATAATAAAACAGTAAGTTGTACTTGATCCAAATTAAGATATAATTAATCCTTATTGGAAGCAACCCCAACCTATTGGGTTTATTTAATGGTTACGTGATTTTCTAGTAGACAGAAAGTATGAAGATCCAAATGATGGAAAAATCTGTTATCCAGAAAACCCCAGGTCCTGAGCATTCTGGATAACAGGTTCCATACCTGTATACAGGGCCGCCATCAGGGGGGGACAGGGGGGACAAGCGTACCGGGCCCGGGCATGAAGGGGGGCCCGGCAGCGCTGCATTTTTTTGAAGATCCGGGCCCCCCTTACGAGCGCCCGAGCCGTACGTCTTGCCTCTTCAGTGCCGAATGCGGAAGTGCCGAAAAGCCGAAGCCGATGCGACGAAAAGACCCGAAGTCACGGAAAAAGCCGAAGTCCCGAAGTCACGAAGCGCCGAAAAGACCCGAAGTCACGAAAACAGCCGAAGCCGAAGTCCTGAAGCAGCGCAAAGACCCGAAGTCACGAAAACAGCCGAAGCCGAAGTCCTGAAGCGGTGAAAAGACCCGAAGTCACGAAAGGAGGCGAAGTTGAAGTACTGAAGCCATGAGTTCAATCCTACTGAACACCAGTTTGTGTTTTTTTTTTTTTTTAATCCCCTGGCCACCAATGTATTATTTTAATATTCTATAGGCCCCTGCCACCAATCTTTTTTTTAAAACTTTTGTTTTTGGGGCCCCAATTTTTTTTTTAACTCGTAAGGGGCCCTTGCCACCATTGTTTTTTTTTGGTTTTTTTTTTTAAAAAAAAAATTAATTTTCTTTTTGGTGGCCCCAAATTTTTTTAACTTGTAAGGGGGCCCCTGCCACCAGTTTTTTTTTTTTTCAAAAAAAAATTATTTTTTTTTTAAATTTTTTTGGGGCCCCAATTTGTTTTTAACTTGTAAGGGGGCCCCTGCCACCATTTTTTTTTTTTCAAAAAAATTTTTTTTTCTCCAAATTTTTTTTTTGGGGCCCCAATTTGTTTTTAACTTATAAGGGGGCCCCTGCCGCCAATGTTTTTTTTTTTTTTTCAAAAAAAAATTAATTTTTTTTCAAATTTTTTTTTGGGGCCCCAATTTGTTTTTAACTTAGAAGGGGGCCCCTGCCACCAATGTTTGTTTATTTTTTAGTTTTTTTTACATTTTTTTTGTTGGGGCCCCAAGTTTTTTTTAACAGGGGGCCCCTGCCACCAATGTTTTTAAAAAAAAAAAAAATTGTAATTTTTTTTTTTTGGGGCCCCAATTTTTTTTATAAGGGGGCCCTGACCATCAATAGCTTTTTACAACTTGTGTGGGGGGGGGGGTTACTTTTTTAGCGCTGATGTCTGTGTGGTCTTTTAACTGCGATGTGGGCGGGATATGGGGCGGAGCTTGGTCGTCAGTGTGGGCGGGGCCCAGGGGGCCCCAAAAATTTTGTTGTACGGGGCCCCGTGATTTCTAATGGCGGCCCTGCCTGTATATATTTGTTTTTTTGTTGCTTGTGCAAATAACGAGACGGAACCACAATAACAAAATAGTAGATAAGAAAAAAACAAACAAAGGATTATCAAGAAGCAACTGGCCACTTTGCCCCTAGTATACAGGTATGGGATCTGTTATCCAGAAACCTGTTATCCTAAAACAGGAAGGCTGTCCCATTTTATTCAAATAATTCACATTATTAAAAATGTTTTTTTTCTGTAGTGATAAAACAGTACTTTGTACTTGACCCCAACATAGATACAATTAATTCTTGTTATAAGCAAAATAGGATTAGTTAATGTTTAAATATTTTTTTAAATTAGATACCTTATCTGAAAACCCCACCTCCCGAGCATTCTGGATAAAAGGTCTCATACCTGTATGAGATACTGTAGCTGAGATAGAACTTTTCTCTTTTTCTTTTTAACAGCTGTTTTGCTCCAAATCTCCCATCAACTATTTTGGATTTATTTTTAAATTCTAGTTTTAACATAACAATTTCTATCATGTTTTAGCACAACCAAAGGATGTTCTGAATGTTCTACTCTAGAAAACACATCTAAAATACACAGTGCCAAAAAGTCTTGCTCAGTTCAAGGGAAATTACCATAATCATGTAAAAATGCAGTCGACCCTGCTAGGGAAAAGTGTTCCTTTTTTTGGCAAGTGCTTATTTCGTCGGGTTTTTAAACAGACAGGCTGCAAATATCTACCTTTACTTTCATTGAAAAGCAACCTTTTTTGGTTGGGTAACAATGGGGATTTTTGGCACGCTGTCACTTTGTGGGAGTTGGCGCAGGATGTAAGACAATTGCAGTGATACATAAATCCTCAGCAAACTGATAGTGAGGCATACACCCATCTGAAAAATGTAAGTCAACAATAAATCCTGCCTTTTTAATATGTACTGTACGCGGCTTCGTGCTGTAGCTTGCCCTAATCCGCACTCGCTCTTCCCCATCTCCAACAAGCGCAGGTAGAGGGGGGATATTTATTTATTTTTGGACTGAATTTAACTTTCTATGAAGCATGATTAACCATTTAATCACCTGGAGAACAAGCATAGTGCTAAGAAATGTATCTGTTTAGAAGTAGATAGCAGATACATTAGATTGCTTCAAGAAAGGGCTTGGATGCCTTTGGCGCAAGTGAGAAAATAAAAGTTGGTCTGGTCCTGTGAATATTCTAATGTACTGATTGGCTGCTGGCTGGTCTAGTTCTGTGAATATTTTAATGTACCGTTTGGCTGCTGGTTGGTCTAGTCCTGTGAATATTCTAATATACCGATTGGCTGCTGGTTGGTCTAGTCCTGTGAATATTCTAATGTACTGATTGGCTTCTAGTTGGTCTAGTTCTGTGAATATTCGAATGTTCCGATTGGCTGCTGGTTGGTCTAGTCCTGTGAATATTTGAAAGTACTGATTGGCTGCAGGTTGGTCTAGTCCTGTGAATATTCTAATGTACTGATTGGATGCTAGTTGGTCTAGTCCTGTGAATATTCTAATGCACTTATTGGCTGCTAGTTGGTCTAGTCCTGTTAATATTCTAATGTACTGATTGGCTGCTAGATGGTCTAGTCTTGTGAATATTCTAATGTACTGATTTAATGCTAGTTGGTCTAGTCCTGTTAATATTCTAATGTACTTATTGCTGCTGGTTAATATAGTCCTGTGAAAATTCTAATGTTATGATTGGCTACAGCATAGTCTAATGCTCTGATTGGCTGTGTGCATCAGCCTAGCCAATTATTGCCTAAAGACGATTGGGCTCCTTACTATCAGCAGTCTTGCAAATGTTGCCTGCTGATTGGTTGCTGTGGGTTACAAGATGTTGCTCTTTTATTACACTACCCAAATCTTGCACAAGATGGGCCCTCTAAGCCAGCGTTCCTCAGTCCCATTATATCAAGCACACTGCGGAGTATCGTAATGCCTTTATATATACATATAATGACAATGAAAGTACAGTTACAAAGTTTGGTTACAATGTTTCACCCTATCCATGAGCTGATACTTGTAATAACAGTTTGGTAAGGCTGCACCTACTTTGTAAATACAGCTGGGGCTGCCAGAAGCCTGGTCCCATCCTTTGTACCTGAAAGTCTCTGTGCTCGGCCAAAGCAAATAATTAGCAGTGGACTTTTGCTCCGGCATTTCATTTCTCCAGCTGTCATGTCATAGCCAAAGAAATTTGGGCACCAGTGATTCTTAAAGGGGTTTTGAGTTAACTTTTATTACGATGTAGCGAGTGATATTCTGAGACAATTTGCAATTGGTTTTCATTTTCTATTATTTGTGGTTTCTGGTTATTTAGCTTCTTATTCAGCAGCTCTCTTGTTTGCAATTCCAGCAATCTAGTTGCTAGGGTCCAAAGTACCCTAGCAACCATTTGAATCAGAGACTTGAATATGAATAGGAGAGAGCCTGAATAGAAAGATGAACAATCAAAAGTACCAGTAACAATAAGGGGCACATTTACTTAGCTCGAGTGAAGGATTAGAATGAAAAATACTTCTAATTTCGAAGGTTTTTTTTGGCTACTTCGACCATCGAATTGGCTACTTCGACCTCCGACTACGACTTCAACCTCGAATCGAACGATTCAAACTAAAAATTGTTTGACTATTCGATAGTCGAAGAACTGTCTCTTTAAAAAAAACTTCGACTACCTACTTCGCCACCTAAAACCAACCGAGCACCAATGTTAGCCTATGGGGACCTTCCCCATAGGCTTTCCTAGCAATTTCTGATCGAAGGAAAATCGTTCAATCGATGGGTTAAAATCCTTCAATCGTTCGATTCGATGGAAAAACCTTAAAAAATAAATAATGAAGACCAATTGAAAAGCTGCTTACAATTGGCCATTCTATAATATGCTAAAAGTTAACTTAAAGGTGAACCATCCCTTTTTGATTACTGCATAAGAGCTAATGTGCTTATGTATGCACTCATTAGTAATGTTAGATTTATTGAAGAAAACATAAAAGAGAAGAGACTTCCTTTCTACATCAAATGTTCATCATGGCACAATATCATATCATACACAAACTTCTCATGGTTTATACAGTGTGCTCCAAGGAATTACACTAATCTCACTTTAACTGGTCTTTGGGTAGGCCCCCACTTTTATGGCACCCCTCCCCATAAGGGTACCAGACAGCCCCACAGTTTGGGAAATTCTGTTCTATGACTATGGAATGGAATGGAATTAAAACATACATTGGAAATTGATTTGATTGATTTAGTTCCATCAACTATTGGGCCTTGGCTTGTCATTGCTGAAAGATGGGCAAAAGTTAAATAGGGTAAGACAAGTGTTTTAGAAATGTTTTCTCAGTGACATGGTTCAATGTTTCTGGTAAAGGGAGGATCTTTTGCTTACAAAAGCAATTATGCAAGCAACACTCACCCCAAACACAGAACAGTTTATCCACCAACAATCAGTACCAAAGAGCGACTCTGAAAAGTTTTCCAATAAACAATTCATTATTATTATCACGTATTTGTAAAGAGTCAGTTAGTATCTGTAACCTTGTTATGAGCTAAGGGGCCCAGCCTGAAGGCCAGTTAGGGGGGAGATTTGGGGTGAGTGCTTATTTGTGCCCTGGGTACCCCTGGAACTATAGCAGGGTGACTGTTACCCCAATGTTTCTATATATCTGTAACCTTGTTATGAGCTAAGGGGGGCCAGCCTGAAGGCCAGTTAGGGTAAGATTTGGGGTGAGTGCTTATTTGTGCCCTGGGTACCCCTGGAACTATAGCAGGGTGACTGTTACCCCAATGTTTCTATATATCTGTAACCTTGTTAAGAGCTAAGGGGGCCCAGCCTGAAGGCCAGTTAGGGGGGAGATTTGGGGTGAGTGCTTATTTGTGCCCTGGGTACCCCTGGAACTATAGCAGGGTGACTGTTACCCCAATGTTTCTATATATCTGTAACCTTGTTATGAGCTAAGGGGGCCCAGCCTGAAGGTCAGTTAGGGGGACATTTGGGGTGAGTGCTTATTTGTGTCCTGGGTACCCCTGGAACTATAGCAGGGTGACCAGTGTCGGACTGGCCCGGCGGGATACCGGGAAAAAACCCGGTGGGCCCCGACCCTCGTGGGCCCCCGCCGGGCCAGTCCCCCTCTCCCAAAATTTAAATTTTGAAAAAAAAAAGTTTTCGGCGCATCACCACTCGCTCATGCGCATAAAGAAACACCACTCGCGCATGCGCACAAAGAAACCACTAGCGCATGCGCAAAGAGAAACACCGCTCGCGTTCTTGCGTGCACACCGAGCGACACACCGAGCGGCGGGGGGCCGAAGGGGGGCCCTGGACCAGCAGTCCCGACCCTGAGGGTGACTGTTACCCCAATGTTTCTATATATCTGTAACCTTGTTATGAGCTAAGGGGGCCCAGCCTGAAGGTCAGTTAGGGGGACATTTGGGGTGAGTGCTTATTTGTGCCCTGGGTACCTAGCAGGGTGACTGTTACCCAATATTTCTATATACTGTATCTGTAACCTTATTATGAGGTAAAAAGAAAGAACTTGCAAAATATTATGTTGTCATAAACCTGAACCCAAATATTCTGAAACCCACTGATCTGGAGAAGTGTGCCCTTTCTTGCCAACCTACAGTTATGCTATGAGGCAAAATATATTGCTGAATGCAACAAAAAAACATTGACTACTTAAAGACTATAATAATGAGCCCTTTGGACAAGAAAAATGGTTCTTGGAACAGTTGGTCCTATTTAACCTTGAACAAACAATGAATACCTTTGCCCCACTATGGTATACTTGGCTCTACAATTAGTTTAATACTGGGACAGCACCTCAACTGCCATGGGCTTCTGAACATAACATCTCAACATGGGATTAGAAGCCCAGTCTACTTCATTCAGGGTTGTCCAAGGGGCCATATGTTTTCATCTAATGGAATGTTATAGCCACCAAACTGAATTGCAATACTTTTTATATGATATAGTGTTCTCCAAAGCACAAGATCCAGCCTTCCCATGACATGCCCATATCTGTCACTCGCTGCTTACACTGCATGGCAATATTGGCTGAAGTTCACCAGTTCAGTAAATGTTTATTCAGTAGGACAAGTCTTGTGCCAAAGCAAATATATAACCCACCTTTTGCCTCGTTATTTGCTAAATGAGTTAGTGTGTTTATAGAATGAGCTTTATTGAGTGGAGATAAGAATAGTTTGGTAGCCTCAGCTTTCTGTAGTTCTTTCTACTCATATATATGGCTTTCATTTGAAGCCATTCCCTTCCATTGGTGGAATTGAACTAATAGAACTAGACATTTAAATGAAGAATAAAGTCACCTGCTTAAGAGAAAAAATAGTCCTTTTATGTGGATTTTGCATTATAAATCAAGCATAAAGGCCAAATCTAAACATAGGCGCCTAATGCAAAGTGTGCATACAGAAACGGTATTGCGGATTTCTGCCCTGTCAGAAAATTCTCAGAATATCATCTCCAATAGCTTTTGTTTTCCAAAGAATGAAAGCAATGTCCACAAGGCTTAGATGAAAAGACTCACTGCTTGGAATGTGTTTACTTTCCCCTTTCTTATAAACTCTGCTTTTTCCTTGATGATTATTGCTATTATCATTATTTATTTATGATTTTAAGGGAAAGTATACTCCAGGCAACTGCCCTGGGTCTTACACATACATGGGCTCAAAGAATATCAGCAATGGAGACAATGGAGACAGTAGGGCAAGATGGAGAGGCTAGGGCAAAAGGACAGTAAAGGACAAAGGAACCAGTAGGTTAAGGTAGAGAGATGCAGACAGTTGGGCAAGATGGAGACAGTAGAACAAGATGGGAAAAGCAAGACAAGACAGAGGCAGTTGTGCAAGATGGAGACAGTTGGACAAGATGAAGACCAGACCATAGAATGAGATGGTGACAGCAGGGCAAAATCGAGACAGTTGGACAAGAGGGAGACAGCCGGGCAAGATAGAGATAGTAGGACAAGATGCCAGCCTTTGGATGGTAAAGATGATGGGTTTAACAGCTGAAGGCCATAGGTTCGACAGTTCTTCTTCATAAATAATAGTGAACCAAAAGATTGTTTTGCTTGATGCCCACTGAAATTAAATATAAAATATAGGTGATACACAAACTTAGCATTGCCCTGAATCCCAATCTACCCTAAGTCTGGCTGAGGTCTCTGGGAATCCTAATACCCCCCCCCCCATTTGGAATAATGATGATGATGAGATAGTGCAAATGTTTCAAAACCAGATAGTTTTGTTTTCCAAGAGGTTCTGTAGAAGCTGAGGTACTATAACCTAGCTGGCCAATGCTAAATCCCCACCCTTCATGGACAGCTCAACTGGAGTACTTACCTAACTTTCTTATTTTTGCAAATGGTTTCATATAATATTTGCCACCCAGCTTGTCAGATCTTCTGGCCAGTTGAGAAAGGGTTAATTTGTAGCTGAAAGGCGAGGTGATTTTCCCGTATTTTATAATCATGTTCTGCATTTCTTGTTCTCTCTCTTTTGTGTTTGTTTTACAGGGTAAAGGCCGTTGTCAAAATCACCAGATGATTGACACTCTGTGTCCTTAGTGCTTTCACTGGCGGCTGCAAAAAAACATTTTTTTTCAGAAGAAAAACAAGAAATGCTGATTTTCCAGAAAAGCTGGATAGAAGCTGAATAGGGGATGGGAGCTGAGAGGACACGTGATTGTATCCGACTGAATCAAGTAAAGAAGCATGTTTTAACTAGTCAAGTCTCCCAAGACGCCCATGTTGGAATTTATATTTAATGTCCACAAATGATGTCAAATCACAAAATGGAAACAGGTAAAAATGTTTTCGACATAAGTCAAAAAATATGATTATTTATTCTGCCTATTGTTTTATTTTATATATTTCTGTATTTAATGGGTGCATTGAAAAGTGCACCTTGAAGAATGGTTTTATTTTAATGTTGATCCCGCCTCCGAAGATCTTCAGAGAAGTGTAGTTTGCAGAGTGCGATTTTAGAAACTTTTTTTTTTGCCTACAATGCAGTTTTTTTCCCGAAATTCCAGCAAATTCAGCAGAAGAGGCGGGACGGACGCAATGGCCCATTTCACAACTATATGGAAAGGCAAGGAACGTGGATGCAAGTTGCTTTAATAAATAGCATTAATATGCTAAACAGTAGTGTCTTTTTATCATGAATGTTCTTGTGGCTGTGATCATGATGTAGCCCTAATACTAGGAGATGTAGCCCTCACTGATTTGTTTATGTTCAGTCTCCAGTTCCCAAAGCTGGGCTTGTGCACCCAGAACCCTTCAGTTCTCCAGCGGGTGCCATGTTTTACTGTAACCAAATTCATTGTCACGATTGGAGAGTCAACAATGTACGGCACAAAGACACAGAATGCCACTGTCTTCATCCTACTGAAAGCACTTTACCTTTACCTGCCCAAAAATAACCTATTATTGTTTGTATACAGATATTGCCTTAGATGGCACCCCAGATATGTCAATCAGTTTAAGCCTTTTTCAGTATAAATCCTACCTATATCCTTGTTTTGAGATTTGCTTTGTTTATATCCCAAACACCTGTTTGCCGTACCAACAGCACCCCTTTAAGAAACAGACAACAGGGTATTTTGTTTTTAACAGTTACAAAGCGCGGTTCTTGTTATGGGTGCCAGACGGGCTGTGACCCTGCTGAGATTTGTCAAGGACTAAAATAAGGTATAGGTATGGGATCCGTTATCTGGAAACCTATTATCCAGAAAGCTCTGAATTACAGAAAGGCCGTCTCCCACAGACTCCTTTTTATCCATATAATCCAAATATTTTAAAATAATTTCCAGTCTGTAATAATTAAACAGTAACTCCAAACTAAGATATAATTAATCCTTATTGGAAGCAAAACCAGTCTATTGGGTTTATTTCAATGTTTACATGATTTTTCAGGTTGATAAAGTATGAAGATCCAAATTATGAAAAGATCTGTATTCTGGAAAACCCCAGGTCCTGATCATTCTGGATAACAGGTCTCATACCGTTGCTATATGTAGAGGGTTTGTACCAGCCCAGAGGAACTATGCACATTTTAATGTACGGATTCATATCTTGCTCCCTATAGTTCTATGTTGTCGACCCTCTCCCTGGTGTCAGTGGCTCTGCACATGCTCATTGAGCTCTGAGTTGCTGTAGTTGCTTATTAGGTACAATTTGTTCCTAGTGATTCACAAGGCTGGACCAAGACGCACTGGACGATATAAAGCTTTGGGGGTCAATTCTGAAGATATCGTTTTTCAACATCTGAGAACTTCTATAGCTGCCTGATCCGTTCCCTTCCAATGTCCTGAATTAAACCTCACTTGCAGTCCCTTCCTGGTCCTTATATCTACTTTATGTACAGTTCTAAAAAAGCTTTCCTTACTAGAGTGTCAGCCTAAGGGGAAAGAGACTGCTGAACCAGAAGATGTAAATGCCATAAACCTTTCTGCCACCAACACTGAAAACATGTGCTGGATTCAAGTGGCCCCTAACATCTGAAATCATATGGAAACAACTCAATTTCCCGATAACTTGAATGGCATTAGGGTTCTCTGACACCTGGTTGCTTATTGGTAACGATGTAAAGTGGAAATTGGAAGACTGGTTGGTGGTCACTTGCTTTTGTTATTGTTACAGCAGTGGAACAGCACTAGATAACTGCTGCTGTGTTGCTCTGGGTTACTTGACTGGGTCCGACTGTGTTTAGGATGATTTCATATACACTCATTTTTAAATGGAAGAGGTAATAAAACGTGGCCTTATTATTACTGTATTACCAGTGTGCAATTGTAATGTCTGGAGGGGAACGTGCAAGGGACGATACAACACATTACATGGAACAGTTCCAATTCAGGATGTCACGAGCACGGCTGAGGAAGAGGTGGGAGCGATCAAGCAGAGTTAATTGGTGGCAGGCCACCCTGTGGTTACATTTTGCCCGACTGTAAACATGGAGGCACCGTATTTACCCAGACTTCAATCTGAAAGGCTTATGTGGTATAAACCACCCACGCACAAACAGGAATGTATTCACCAACACAAGCCTGATTGCTCAAAGTGCACAATATGTCAACAGTTGGAAATTGGGATAAAACCGTTCTGGTTGATTAACCCTTTCTAAGGAAAAGGAGTCGTCAATGAGAGTTGGGAATATACTGACTTGTAACAAAACCCTGGGGCTGTAGAAGATTTATTGGTCTCACTTGGCCCTCTAGCTAATAAAAATTCCTGACTACTATATTCTAAGCTCCGTCACAGCCTAGTGTGCTCCTGTCCATTCACAAAGAGGAGGGCTCCTGTCCAATCACAGAGAGCTCTACAGTCCCCATCAGTGCTTTAGGGCGTTGAACCAACAGGACACCAGAGGTCCCTATGACATTCTGTTTAACTGCTGTGCCTCAATAATTGGGAACTTTTACAGAAGTAATTATTTTATGCTTGTTCTGCCCCAGGGGGAACTATACAGGTAGACTGGGGTAAGTGAATTGACAGACAGCATCAAAATGGAATGGAAAAGTAAATGGAAATGAAATACAGGGTAAGGGGGTAAAAAGAAAAGGGGATGAAAGAGAAAAGAAGAGAGGGGGATGGAAAATGGGGTTTGAGACTAAAAATAAATGAGTCTGAAAAGATCAGATCATTTTAAGCCAACAATTGGGTAGAAAGGATTGTAGATCACAAAAAAAACAAATAGGAGGTGGACGAGGAAGAGAGAGAAAGAACAGGTGAGAAGACAGGAACCGCCAAGTCAAAATACATTAAAAACAGAAGGAAAGATAATAGGAGGTCAAAGAGAGTCCTGTGTATATAGTTTCCTAGCAGACCCCCAAATACCCCAGCTCTCTTCCTTCTTTGCTCTTGTCTTACTTTGTCCCAGTTTCTGTTCTGCCTCCTCATCTGCTCCAATTTATTCTGATTCTTGTCATGCTTTGTCCTTTTCTGCTCCAGATCTCCTCCTGCTCCTCTTTGTCTAGACCCTTATTATTTCCCTCAAGTTCCCCAAATGCCTCTTGCCTGAAGAAGTCTTTACTCCCCTTTAGACTTTTCTTGCTCTGCATTTTAAAAGATCAAATCTGTGTTTATGTGTTAATATCTGGCTTCAGAGGTGCCTAGGGTTGCCACCTGGCCGGTATAATATTGTTTGATGCCAATATTATTTATAGGGAAAAAAACATGAAAAATAGGAAGGTTGGTATTTTTTTTCCAGAAAAGGTAGAGGTTTTCCCTATATTGGGTCTATAATAGCTGCAGACAAAAGCCATATATATCTTTTATGGTTTTTCTTAAAATTCAAGGCCAATAAAGGAACAGAAGCACTGACCTAAAATGTCAGTAAGGTTTTTCCCACAGTGACACATAGTCAATATTTTGCTTTGCAGCTGACACCATTTCACTCTCTATGTACAGCCTCGGGCTGTATGATATTTGTCTTGCAAAAGGGGCCACGCGCCCACATACAATAGGGAGTGTGCATGACTGCCTACTGGAGCTAATCTCTACTGAACTGGGACCTGTGACAAGGGTGGTCCTTACTCCCGGCCACCTTTGAAGCCATTTTTCTCAGTCCTACCCCAGTTTATATGAATTCAGTTGTGTGGTTGTAATGATGCACCAGATATCCCCATAAGCACCAACATGGCCACCCACAAGCTACCTGCAGCAGGGCACTTGGATAACAAGTTTTGTGTATTGGAAGCTTCCATGGAAAGCTCAGAAAGGACATGCAGGATTGGGGAGAAACAGCTGTTGGTCATGCATAACTTGTAAGGGCAGAGACACGCTCGGGGAGATTAGTCGCCCAGTGACAAATCTCCTCTCCTTCGGGGCGTCTAATCTCCCCGAACTGCTTCCCGCCGACTAGAATCTAAATTGTCGGCGGGATGGCACTCGGAGCACTTCATTTTCCGAAGTCGCCTGAAGTTTACTCGTGAGGCAACTTCGGAAAATGAAGCACACTCAAGGCGACGGGAGGCAGTTCGGGGAGATTAGTCGCCCTGAAGAAGAGGAGATTTGTTGTTGGGTGACTAATTTCCCCGAATCTCAGCGTGTGTCTCCGTCCTTACAATAAATGAGGCCTCAGCATGAGGCTGACTAATTATAAGGAAGTGTTCAAAGGGATTTATCCAGGGTGGGGAATGATGCCTCTCTGTTCCGTAAAGCATTATCTACTCACCTGGGTGATAGGGTTGGGTATTAGTTATTCAGTCGACCCCTATAGCTTCAGTCTGCAATTGGGAAAGCACATATTGTAGCTATGGTATCTCCTGCCCACACTCCTGATATAGAGCATGACGCCATCTTCCTATTTGATAGATGGATAGAAAATGAGAGATAGGAGAATAGAGAGATAATTGAGATGTACATTGCAGCGGAATATACTGGCGCTTTATAAATACAGTTATTATTATTAATAATAATAATTAATAATACACATCGCCATATAAATACAGAAGACTGATGGAAACAGAATAGACAGATCACTGAGAAGGAAGACAGATACACAGATACACAAACACAAAAGCACATATAACGTGTCTTGTATAGAGATACCCAGATACGAGCGGATACATTTGATAAGTGATATATTGTGACACCTCCCAAACAATGATCAGTTATAAAAAGTAACCACTTTCCTGTCCCTTCTGCGCTCGGCTCAGTGACACTGACAGCTGTATTTCAGATGCCAATGGGCACATAAGCAACGCCAGGCAGCCATAGATTGGAGCTGTCACCCCCAGAATGATTGGCATCCCCTGTAAGTTCCCTTTCTCTCAAAGCTTAGGGATGTCAGGAGCTGTCAGAGCCAAACACGCTGCCAGCGTGCTGTATAAATTCTCCTTGATGGCCGACCCTCTGCAGCCTTTTGTGTTATTCCTGGTTGGCTCGGCCTGTCGGCTCCACTTAGACACAGCCGAGGTACCTGGGGCCCAGCTGAGAGCCACAGCCCTTTGTATTTTTAGTATTGGAATGTCCTGCTGGTTTTTACTAAGATCCCTTTTTAATCTCAATATCTCCTAAATATTTTATATATTTTATAGGCACAGATATTCCCCATCTTTCCTCCAGCAACTGTCACAGTGTAACCCCCATATCATATATGCACATAATGTAACTGTATAATATATAGGCACAGATATACCCCCATCTTTCCCCCAACCACTGTCACAGTGTAACCCCCATATCATATATGCACATAATGTAACTGTATAATATATAGGCACAGATATACCCCCATCTTTCCTCCAACCACTGTCACAGTGTAACCCCCATATCATATATGCACATAATGTAACTGTATAATATATAGGCACAGATATACCCCCATCTTTCCTCCAACCACTGTCACAGTGTAACCCCCATATCATATATGCACATAATGTAACTGTATAATATATAGACACAGATATACCCCCATCTTTCCTCCAACCACTGTCACAGTGTAACCCCCATATCATATATGCACATAATGTAACTGTATAATATATAGACACAGATATACCCCCATCTTTCCTCCAACCACTGTCACAGTGTAACCCCCATATCATATATGCACATAATGTAACTGTATAATATATAGGCACAGATATACCCCCATCTTTCCTCCAACCACTGTCACAGTGTAACCCCCATATCATATATGCACATAATGTAACTGTATAATATATAGACACAGATATACCCCCATCTTTCCTCCAACCACTGTCACAGTGTAACCCCCATATCATAAATGCACATAATGTAACTGTATAATATATAGGCACAGATATACCCCATCTTTCCCTCAACCACTGTCACAGTGTAACCCCCATATCATATATGCACATAATGTAACTGTATAATATATAGGCACAGATATACCCCCATCTTTCCTCCAACCACTGTCACAGTGTAACCCCCATATCATATATGCACATAATGTAACTGTATAATATATAGACACAGATATACCCCCATCTTTCCTCCAACCACTGTCACAGTGTAACCCCCATATCATATATGCACATAATGTAACTGTATAATATATAGGCACAGATATACCCCCATCTTTCCTCCAACCACTGTCACTGTGTAACTCCCATATCATATATGCACATAATGTAACTGTATAATATATAGGCACAGATATACCCCCATCTTTCCTCCAACCACTGTCACAGTGTAACCCCCATATCATATATGCACATAATGTAACTGTATAATTTATATACACAGATATACCCCCATCTTTCCCCCAACCACTGTCACTGTGTAACTCCCATATCATATATGCACATAATGTAACTGTATAATATATAGGCAAGTAAGTGCTTTATAACATTTTGGTGAAGAAAGCAGGGAGTGTTTCATAACACGGCTGATGATTAATCACTTGCAGACAAGTACTCACAGCTGTATGGCTAATTCGTGTTTAAACCAAACGATAACTTAAGCACCTAACCCAATTATGATAATAAACACGCCGGCCACATACAGGCAGGGATCCAATACCATCATCTTAAATCCGTCGTCTTTCAACAGATCAACCCTCTGCTTTTTTTTTTTAATTCTCCCACAGAGAAAATGACTGAAAGCCACTGAACGTCATGTAGCAAATAAGGACATTTGTCACTCAATGATTTCGTTTATTCCCCTGAGTCCAGTTCATGTTTGAGGATGAGGTTGTGGGGGGAGAGATGAGAAACCCTGAAGGATCCGTTTTCGACGTTGGTTTTACTGTCACTTTTGTCTCCTGGTTTAATGTCAGTGGGAGACGAACTTACTGTACATGGTTATTAGTGCAACATCCTACAGATGCCTGCTGCAACCTGCAATCATGTCTATGTTGATGAAAAGCTTGTGTTTGCAGCAGTGAAAGAAGAAAACCAAATATACAGTATATATGACCTCTATATGTGTGTACAGTATACAGTATATATGTGACCTCTAAGAGTATTGAAATGGCCTTAACATTTCTTAAAGATTTGTCATATGAATTATTCAGGGGCTAGGGCACAGTTTGGGCATCTTGCCTGCTGTAACTTTATGCCACATGGATCTGTCCCTATAAAGAGCAGCATCTCATTGTGCTTTGTGTGCCGCTCCAAGCACAAACGTAAACCTCAGTACACAATAAAACAAGAGCAGGCACGACTGTTTCCCTTGCCAACGGCTGAAAACGCACACTAAATATTGTGCCCAGCGTAACTGGGGTTCAGTTCAGAAATAGAAAAGCTGAATGATGGTACAGTTGGCAGTATCATCCACACGCTCTATGACTATTTATCTTGCAGTGCAGTCTGCAGCATGTATTTTCAACTGTGTCCAGTGTCTAAGTGCAATTTCCAGAACCCACCAGCACACCCTGGCCTCTCCAGCATAAGTTGGCCCGGTGCACAGTCAGAAGGGATCGGCAACCCCAATTGTAGTCAGCGTAATAAAAGAAAAACTGGCACTCAGAGCTCGATGCATGCGGGCAAAGCCCTGCGTGTTTATTACAACGCCCCTTCGTCAGACGAAGGGGCCTGCCCCCGAAACGTTACATTGTAATAAACACGCAGGGCTTTGCCCGCATGCATCGAGCTCTGAGTGCCAGTTTTTCTTTTATTACAGTGTCTAAGTGCACTCCTGTGGGTACAGACCACTAGGCGAGACCAAAATCAATGGTAAAACCAGAAGAAGTATCCCCCTATGCCTAACCCAAACCTGATCTAGATTCTCAGCCTGCATTCCTAACCCACCTGACCCACCCAGCCCATCACTACAGCACATTGAAACATCAGTAAAGGTATGGTATTAGCAATAGCCAGATACCTGTTATCCAGAAAACTCCAAATTACGGAAAGGCCGTCTCCCATATAAACTCCATGTTATCCAAATAATTAATTTTTTTTAAATTGATTCCTTTTTCTCTGTAATAAAAAACAGTACCTTGTACTTGATCCCAACTAAGATATACTTAATCCTTATTGGAGGCAAAACCAGCCTATTGGGTTTATTGAATATACAATATAAAATTTCCTTCCTGAACCAGCAAGTTTATTTATTTAGCTGTAATATTGGTGTGTAGGTGCGTCTCAGTTCATTTTGCCTGGTGATGTGCTTTCAGAAAGAGCCAGCACTATAAGATATAAGTGTTATATATATATATATATAAGTGTTGTGCTTATATCTACCAGGCAGCTGTTATCTTGTGTTACAGAGCTGCTGGTTACCTTCCCATTGTTCTGTTGTTAGGCTGCTGGGGGGGAGGGAGAGGGGGGGGTGATACCATTCCAACTTGCAGTAAAGAGTTTATCAGAGCACAAGTCACACGACTGGGGGACAGCTGGGAAACTGCCAATATGTCTAGTCCCATGTCAGATTTAAAAATGAAATATAAAAAAATCTGTTTGCTCTTTTGAGAAACTGAATCCAGTGCATAATTCTGCTGGAGCAGCACTGAAGCATTTTGAAAAAAACACGTTTTCCCATGACAGCATCCCTTTAATGTTTACATGATTTTCTAGATAGAAGATTCAACTTAAGATCTGCGATCCGGAAAAAACACTAGGTCCCAAGCATTCTGGATAACAGGTCCCATAACTGTATATAAGGGTACAGCAAGTTTGAATGATCAGATATCTAATGCACCATGCTGCATGGCTAATTAGCAATTATTGAGATGCATGCTGCAGGGCGAATTAGCAATTATTGAGATGCATGCTGCAGGGCGAATTAGCAATTATTGAGATGCATGCTGCAGGGCTGCACAGAAAGCAGCTACAGTCAGCAGAATGGACCTGGTATGATGATGGTATAGAAGGGGTAAGGTGATAACCCAAAGTCTCTTGTAGTTGGACTACATCTCAACATTACTGACTTCTATCCTCTAAATAAGCGCATGTGCTGGCAACCAGATGTTCTCATGTCTCTTCCTATGACAGGAACTAAAAAGACGGGCAGACCCCAATATTAGCAGTAATAGCGGCCCATCCTCCTCCTCGTGTTTAATGAGTCCGGACCGACCTGGCTTCCCGTAGCCCTTGTGGCACAGGAGAGGCTTGCCTTACTAGACAATTATCAGACCCCCAGCCGAGCAGATTATTAGCACCACATGTGCTGTGACAACAGATCACAAAAAGTTATTAGGAGTTATTAGGCATTATTGATCATCCCGACGATGATGTGCAACCGGTGTGCAATCAAGGGCCTCCCAATTAATGGCGGTAAATACTTTCTGGAAAACATGTGCAAATACCTAGTCTCTTGGTCCTGTAATCATCTTGATTAGGATGATGAGGTGGGGGGCAAGTCCTTTGCTTTGATAAATCATCATGAAACACCCGGAAACTCTGTACATTAACTGGACAAACTCCATTTACAATACAAACTTCTGAGAAGGAACTGACAATTACTGTATATGCATGTAGCACTCTATAGTGGCTTCTATGCAGTCATACCCACTGCATCTAAATAAAGTTACAGTAAATATATCCTAATAAACCACGCCCAGTGATATAATTTGTATCACACGAATAATTAAATTGTTACAGAACAGAATCAGTGACATTTAATATCCTTATCATTTACAGTAGGGGGTACATTATCTCTTATAATACATGAGTGATACTCAGAGTTCCTGTATAACTCAGCCTGCAGCCTTGTGCCTTTATATGGTCACAGAACAACCCCTCAGTGACTTCTAATATCCTTATCATTTACAGTAGGGGGTACATTATCCCTTATAATACATGAGTGATACTCAGAGATCCCTATATATCTCAGCCTGCAGCCTTGTGCCTTTATATGGTCACAGAACCCCTCAGTGACTTCTAATATCCTTATCATTTACAGTAGGGGGTACATTATCCCGTATAATACACAAATGATACTCAGAGTTTCCTATATAACTCAGCCTTGTGCCTTCATATGGTCACGGAACCTGTCAGTGACTTCTAATATCCTTATCATTTACAGTAGTGGGTACATTATCCCTTATAATACACAAATGATACTCGGAGTTTCCTGTATAACTCAGCCTGCAGCCTAGTGCCTTTATATGGTCACAGAACTCCTCTCGGACTTCTAATATCCTTATCATCTACAGTAGGGGGTACATTATCCATTATAATACATGAGTGATACTCAGAGTTCCCTATATAACTCAGCCTGCAGCCTTGTGCCTTTATATGGTCACAGACCCCCTCAGTGACTTCTAATATCCTTATCATTTACAGTAGGGGGTACATTATCCCTTATAATACACAAATGATACTCAGTGTTTCCTATATAACTCAGCCTTGTGCCTTTATATGGTCACAGAATCTGTCAGTGACTTCTAAAATCCTTATAGTTTACAGTAGGGGGTATGTTATTACCCGCTAACTAGGGAACAACATTGGTGCTATGGGTTGAGCACCTTTTGACGAGGGACACGTGACCCTAGGGTACAGGTGGTCTTTAATGCCCAGGGCTCAGATGCTCAAAGCTTTAGTAACCCTGAGATTTGCCCAGATAGTGAGTGTTAAATGTTTGTTTGTTTATTTTTGATTTCTGGAAAAACAATACAGAAAATCTGTATCAGATCCAAGCTGTAAATATTAGTTGTTTCCCCCACAATGAGAAACAAATGGTAAAGTCTCAACCTAATGAATTTGCCGGGAAATGAGTTGAGCGAATGTTCCGTTGCACAATGCGAGCCTGGTGTTATTATTTAATGCTGTCAGTCACAACGGAAATCAATATCTCTTGGGACACACAGCGGAAAATAAAGTCTATGAATGCTTAATTTAACACTTCCATCGTTCATATGGGAGCCCATAAAATCCACCTTCTCAACAGCCGGCTATCAGTTTAGCTGCCTGCTGAATGCTGCACAGATTCTCATATAGCCATTGGGAGTCTAAATTATTCCCTAATTACCAAAAACTATCTCGGTTTCATCTCCAGTCTTTTAGCGAGTGGGTGGCAGAACAGACACGTGTTTATCTCTCCTGGGCATAGTGACGCTCACCCAACTCTTGCCAAGTGCCGGGCACCTCGGGCTTCCACCTCGACAAACTGGAAACAAATATTTTGAATGTTTCTTAGTGATCCAGAAACGAGTTAGCGGATACTTTCCTGAAAGTTCCATTTGTTGCATCATTTCATTGTTTTTTGATAATTACACAGCCAATCAGACGGAGCAGAGAAATGTAACACGGATCAGCCGAATCCTGATGGATACAGAGTGTTTATTGTCCCCAAAACAATTCTGAATGTTATATAAATGTTAATATAATATAATATTATAATATATAATATAAAGCAGTGTCACACTGGAATGTACATTCTATGGGGCATATTCACTAAAGGACGAAGTGTCTAACGCTAGCGTTAATTCGCTAGCGTATCGCATTGTCGTTAATTCGCCGATTCACTAACGGACGCTGGAGTAAATTCGGTAGTGTTACTTCGCACCCTTACGCCTGGCGAATTAGCGCAACGGACGTAACTACGCAAATTCACTGACGCTCGCATTTTTCTGAATGCTACCTTTTACGCCAGACTTCCTTCGCCACCTTAGACCAGGCGAAGTGCAATAGAGTAGATAGGGATTGCTTCAAAAAAAGTTAAAAAATTTTCTAAGTCCCAAAAAACGCTGGCGTTTTTTCTTTTTTTATGGGTGATAGGCTGAAAAAGATCGAAAAATTTTTTGGGGCTACCGTCCTTCCCCCCTACATTTCCTAACTCATGGCACCTTAACTATACAGTGGGCACATGTGTAGGGCAAAATAACAATCTTATTTGCTGTTTTGTAGGTTTCCCAGGCTTGTGTAGTGATGCTACATATTCCTCCATTGTAACTTCAATTTGGCGCCGTATGCAAATTAAGCATCGCTAGCATAACTTCGCTTTGCTTGGCGAATAAACGCTAGTGCAACTTCGCAACCTTACGCTTCCCCTGTGCGCAACTTTGGATTTTAGTGAATTTGCGTAGTGCTGGTGAAAATACTTCTGGCGAAGTGCGGCGAAGCGGAAGCTGGCGCAACTACGAATCTTAGTGAATTTGCCCCTAAGCCTTGCTTAGGGGAGGATATTTCTTGGTGGCAATCATTGTCTCTACTTCCTTTCTGATGAAACAAAAGCAACTTTGTCTTACTTTACTGTACTAGTGATGGGCGAATTTGTCCCTTCTCGCTTCGCCGAAAAATTAGCGAATTTCCCTCGAAATTCGCGAAATGCATTGAAGTCAATACGTGCGCCTATTTTGTCCAAATGCATTAAAGTCAATGGGTGTCCAAATAATTTTGACGCATGTCCAAATTTTTTTGATGCACCAGATTTTTTGCCGGCTCCACAGTTTTCCGAATTTATTCAGCCGCCCAAACGCGGAAATTTGCCAAGAATTCTCGTTTGACGAATTTATTTGCCCATCACTAGCATGTACATTTTATAGTCCCACTAGATCCAGGCCAATGTGGAAACCCAGGGTTCACCTGTGTCAATACACACACTTGGGTCAGAACAGGAGGTAAGGATGGACACATTAGTGATGAGCAAATAAATTAGTCAGGAACGAATTTGCGTCAAATTTTCTGCGTTTCGTCGATGGTGAATAAATCTGCAAAACTGCCACAGAGATTTGCCGGCTGGCGTCAAAAAAATCTGGATGCGCGCCGGAAAAGTCGTTTGCGGCAAAACCGTCGCGTGTCAACATTATTCGGACGCATATTGACTTTAACGCCGACGTCAAAATTGATACAAGCGTCAGAATTGACACAGGTAGCAAAACCGACGCAGGCATCAAAATTCCCGAAACGTCACAAATTCGCCCATCACTGGGACACACCAGTGCCAAGAACAAGCAGCCACTTTATATTCAAATAATTTTATTGGCTGCTTGGGGGGGTTTCCCTTACCTGATGGGTAAAAATGCTAATGTTATTAAAAAGGGTGGTTCACCTTTCAGGTAGTTGTAAGTATCATATAGAATGGCTAATTCTAAGCAACTTTTCAATTGGCCTTCATTTTTTATATTATTTAAATATTTACCTTCTTCATCTGACTCTTTCCAGCTTTCAAACGGGGTCACTGACCCCATCTAAGAAACAAATGCTCTGTCAGGCTGCAAATGTATTGTTGTTGCTACTTTTTATTACACATCTTTCTATTTAGTCTCTCTCCTACTTCATATTCCAGTCCCTTATTCAAATCAATACATGGTTGCTAGTTTAATTTGGACCATAGCATTCGGATTGCTGAAATTGCAAACTGGAGAGCTGCTGAATAAAAAGCTAAATAACAAAAAAAAAACCCAGAAACCCGTTATGCAGAAAGCTCTGAATTACTGAGTGGTCATCCCCCATAGATTCCATTTTATCCAAATAATCCGAATTTTAAAATGTACCTTTCCTCTGTAATAATAAAACAGTAGCTTGTACCAAACTAAGATATAATTAATCCTTGTTGGAAGCAAAACAAGTCTATTGGATTTATTAAATGGTTACATGATTTTCTAGTAGACTTAAGGTACGGAGATCTAAATTAAGGAAAGATCAGTTATCCGGAAAACCAGAGGTCCCAAGCATTCTGGATAACAGGTCCCATACCTATAATAATAAATGAAAACCAATTGCAAATTGTCTCAGAAATCACTTTCTACATCCTACTAAAGGTGAACATCGTTTTCTAGGAAAGAAAGACAATAAAAATACTTTATAAAACACTATTGGGGTTGCCTGTGATTTCACAATGAAGCTTAGCTAAGACAGAGCAAACAAAAACACTGAGCTATGAAAAAAATATATAGAAATCTATGAAACAAGAGCCTCTGCTGTAATATAACCTACAGCAGCACTAATCCATTTTATTGACAGGGGTGGAGGGTTGGCTGTGTTTCATTAAAACCATGAGAAATTGTTTCTAATAAGCTCGCTCTTTTTGGAGACACAATATTATGACACATGGATGCCCAATTTGCAACGTGTTGGGTTCCCTGGCTCATTACTGTGCAGTGAGTATTATACGAGACATAACCTGGATGTGTCTCAGCACAGGGGTAATTATGACTGTGAGAAGGAGCATATGGGAGGGTTAGGAGACATAACCCAGATGTAGGGAAATGCTGCTCGATTCTCACGAAACCACCAATTGCACACACTAGGAAGGCAGCTTGGGGAGGTGGTGCCTTAGTTCTCAGGGCTGGATATTAAATATATATATATATACAGTCATATCCAACATCGGCACTCACCACATTGCAGAGTGAATCCCGGGTGCTGCGCCCATAATTCAAAATAGTTACAAGCACTGGAGACATTCACAAAAATGAGTGAGTTCAGTGCTTCTAACAATATATATATATATATATATATATATATATATATATATATATATATATATATATATATATATATAAAAACATGGAGGAGCACACCCTAAACTTGTTTAGCAACTTGCCAGAGTAAAAAAGGTAAATAAAGTAACATAGTACTGCACTCAACGGGAATACTTATGAAAACATTTTTTTCACAAGTATTCCCGTTGAGTGTGGTACTATGTTAGAGAGAGATAGAATTTTATTACATTAGAAAGAAAGGCTGGGGTTACAGCTGAAACATTCGTTTTTTGTAATAAAATTCTCTATTTTTGTAAGTCCCGTGAGTGCCCCTTTCTCTATGTTTGAGATATATATATATACAGATTTACTCTCATTGTGCAAAGTAAGGATTTCTGATAACTAGGTCAGCACTAAAGCTGCCACACCAATACATTTTACACACGTTACACTACACCCTCTCGAATGAAAGCAGTTTAGATTGTGTGCGTGGGTTTCATCTGCCCCCTGTTACACAACAAAAGTGTATTGTTATATAACACGTGTAAGAAAGACTTTTATTATTAGAAAAAAACACCTTAAATCGGGTAAAGACCCTTCCAGGCAGCAGTGCTGTCAGTGATTTTGTGATATAGGGTTATAGGGTTATACATCCCAGCTCTCTCTTGTAAAGAATATATATATATATATATATATATATATATATATATATATATATATATATATATATATATATTCTTTTGTGTATTATATATATATATATAAATATATATATATATATATATATATATATATATATATATATATATATATATATATATATATAATACACAAAAGCCATGAATATCTTGTAAATGATATCCTTATAAACGGTGAGTTCTGATGTCATTAGTTATAAATGGTGAGTTCTGATGTCATTTCTGTCACATGACTCACTGAAACTTGTGTATTATAATAAATAAAGTACCCCCAGTTGCAAAATATGAGGATATTAGAAGTTACCTCGGAGTAACATAGTAGACATAGCCGTTAAGTGCCAGAAAGGAAGTAGACGTAGCTGTTAAGTGCCAGAAAGGAAGTAGACATAGCTGTTAAGTGCCAGAAAGGAAGTTGACGTAGCCGTTAAGTTCCAGAAAGGAAGTAGGCGTAGCCGTTAAGTTCCAGAAAGGAAGTAGGCGTAGCCGTTAAGTACCAGAAAGAAAGTAAACATAGCCGTTAAATGCCAGAAAGGAAGTAGACATAGCTGTTAAGTACCAGAAAGGAAGTAGACATAGCCGTTAAGTACCAGAAAGGAAGTAGACATAGCCGTTAAGTGCCATAAAGGAAGTAGACATAGCCGTTAAGTGCCAGAAAGGAAGTAGACGTAGCTGTTAAGTGCCATAAAGGAAGTAGACATAGCCGTTAAGTGCCAGAAAGGAAGTAGACATAGCTGTTAAGTGCCAGAAAGAAAGTAGACATAGCCGTTAAGTGCCAGAAAGGAAGTAGACGTAGCTGTTAAGTGCCAGAAAGGAAGTAGACATAGCTGTTAAGTGCCAGAAAGGAAGTTGACGTAGCCGTTAAGTTCCAGAAAGGAAGTAGGCGTAGCCGTTAAGTACCAGAAAGAAAATAGTCATAGCTGTTAAATGCCAGAAAGGAAGTAGACATAGCCGTTAAGTACCAGAAAGAAAGTAGACATAGCTGTTAAATGCCAGAAAGGAAGTAGACGTAGCCGTTAAGTGCCAGAAAGTTTGTTTCCTCTTCATAAGAGATCAGAACTTTCCAGATTGTGATAAAATGTTATCACTTATCCCTTGGTTGGAAGTGAATTCCCGACTACGATTCCTTGACCCTGAGATACTCACTGATTAATATGCAGTGCCATTTTTCTTCCTTTATACCAGATAATACCTCTGGCCTGTGATGTTTGCCCAGTGCTGAAATGTAAGACAAAGATGGATGACTGACTCATGGTTCCTAGCAGCTGGGGGAGGGGAATAGAGTTTTGTGCCATGAACAGAGAAGAAAGGAACCATTTATACCTGATTCTGTATTTAAAGGGGAAAAAACAAATAATGCCTGTTTAGAGAGAGATCTGGCCACTTGGTCTTATCAACCATTGCTTTAGAATATGCCCCCTGACTTACCCATCTTTCTGGCCTGTGGTCTACCACTTAATTTTGGACAGGCCAGCATTCCATATTTCATGTTCCCACCTACACTATGATCTATGTTGAAGCACTTTTTGGTTGGTGATGAGAAACTACACCCCATGGGCTGCAGCATAACTATAGAGGAGGCAGACCCTGTGGTTGCAGGGGGGGGCCAGGGAGAGAAAAGGGTCAATTGATTATTTAGCAATTTCAATATATTATAGTAAAATTGGTTGACGAAATAAAAAGATATGGAAATAATCTATTTTGGTCATAGTTTCCCTTTAAATATCATTTAAAAAAAATGTAGCTAATAGGCAAGTAAATTTCCATAAAACTATATATCTATACCGTGGAAGAGATAGAGGGGAGGGAGGAGGAGGCGAAGCACAAACAGAGCAGGGCGATGTCACAATGGAGGCACACAAGATGTCAGAATGTATCTGCTCTTCTTCCTCAGGACGCACTCTTCCCTGGGCCGCAGGGCACGCTTACAATTCACATATCTCTCCCTCAGCTGTTCCACTTGTTAGTTCTGCATAAATGCCCAAACGCTGAGCCCACGGGCTTCGCCCATAGCTGTGTCTGTTCAGCCTTTAGGCAGATGTCTTGGTGTCTGTGCAGATCTCATAGAGAGTGGCCAAATAGCATTGGATTTTCCACTGTGGTGAAGCTTTTATGGTATTTCTGTTTGAGAGACTCCCAGCGAGCGCTTGTTATGGGCCATGGGTAGTCAAGCAACAACGAGCAGAGAAACAGCCCTGGCATGAATACGGTATAAACCCATTGCACTGGCATACTAACAATTTAAATCCATGGCACTAACATACACTCAGTAGTTGATAGATTGACGTATTCAACCATGATATACAGGTATGGGACCTATTATCCAGAATGCTCGTGACCTGGGGTTTCTGGATAACGGATATTTCCATAATTTGGGTCTTCACACCTTAAGTCTACTAGAAAATCATGTAAACATTAAATAAACCCAATAGGCTGGTTTTGCCTCCAATAAGGATTAATTATATCTTAGTTGGGATGAAGTACAAGCTACTGTTTTACTATTACAGAGAAAATGGAAATAATTATACCGTGTGCATGCCAGTGCTGTTTCTCTGCTCGAATTATTTGATTATAATGGAGTCTATGGGAGATGGCCTTTCCGTAATTCGGAACATTCTGGATAATGGACTTCTGGATAACGGATCCCATACCTGTATTAAAATTGCTCATTAATTTAGGACCTCACTGGGTCCCCTACACTCCTGGGTCCCTCTCCTACCCCCATGAAGGGTCTGCTTTCCCTGTACTAACGCCCCTGGGGCCCTTAAAGAGATACTGACACCAGAAATTAAACTCTAAACAGTGACCATGAATGAAAATAGGAGACTGCGGTTGCTATGGCCACTTTATCATGGCTACAGATTCATTGCTGGAACTTTGGCTCCATCTTTAAACAATTATATGTCGCTGTTGTTTGTTTGGGGGCTGGTGCCATTTAACAATAGTAAATTGAGGCTGAACGGAGCTGCGCACTGTATACTCTCCTCCTGATGACAATGCCTGACCTGATTTCTGTACAGCGGAGGCAATGCCTGTGAGACTGACTCAGGGCTGGAACATCTGCTGTGACGTGCAGCCTCGTTAGCTTTTCCCAGGCTAATAAAGCGCTTACAGTAACGGGGCCTCAGAATAAACCCGCGTTTGAGCATATGAGAGCGTTTAATGGCTCCCGTGGAGTTAACATGGGCAGGACAGGAAAAACAATGTGGGAATCAGGAATATCTGCCTGGTCGCTTCATGAGAAACCCTTGCTAATCAATGAGTGGAAAGATGCATTCTTCTCAATAATATGGTGCTGTTTACTGTGTGTCCCATGGTAGAAGTAAACCAGTAAAGACCAAATACACCTAGCTATAGGGAACACCTACCTGCTACCGGACTCACCTACTTACCCTTTGTTCTATTTGTATTTGTCACATGCTAGGAGCAGGGGCATCATCGGAAATCATGGAATCCTGTTGCTCAGTGATCCCCAACCAGTAGTTCATGATCAACATGTCGCTCTCCTACCCGTTGGATGTTGCTCCCAGTGGCCTCAATGCAGTTGCTAATATTTGAATTCCAGACTTGGAGGCACGTTTTGGTTGTATAAAAACCCAGGGCACTGCCAAACAGAGCCTCAATGTAGGTCAGTGATCTCCAACCAGTAGCTCAGTGTAAGGGCCCGAAGGCTCAGTATGTAGTGCGGACCAAGGAGGAGGCAGTCCAACAAACAAAGTTCAGGGTACAAAAGGGTTTGGCAATAGAGTCCAGGCAAAGAGGTCAATCCAGGCAGAATAGGGTCAAAACGGTTAAACAGGCAAAGGTCGGTACACAGGAATCATTATAACAATGCTAGAATCACACCCAGGAATGCACAAAGCGAAACCTATATTTGGGCAATGTTGCAGTCTTCAGGCTCCTATAAAATAGACCTCCTTTGGCGCCAAAATTGGACGTCATGACGTTGACGCTGGCGTGTTTATGCTGGCGTCCATTCCGGCACATAAACTATACACTGGGCTCATGTGTAGGGCATTATAACAACTCTATTTTATTTTATTAAGGTTTCCTGAGCTTGTGTAGTGAAATGTATTTGCTGCAACATATACGTCCATTGTACTTTAACTTCCCGCCATATGCAAATTAGCCAACGCTGGCGCAACTTCACTTCGATTGGCGCAGTAACGCTAGCGCAACCTCACCAGCGTGCGTTAGGCACCCTGGACTGATTTTAGTGAATTAGCGTTGTCCTGGCGAATCTACGCCTGGTGAAGTGTTGCGATGTGCGAAGCCGTCGCTGGCGAATTTTCAGATGTTAGTAAATTTGCCCATTAGTATTATGTAGTGATTCTTAGACAATGTGCATTTGGTTTTCATTTTTTCTAATGTGGTTTTTGAGTTATTTAGCTTTTCATTCAGCAGCTTTCAAGTTTGCAATTTAAGCAACCTGGTTGCTAGGATCCAAATTAGCCTAGCAACCATGCACTGATTTAAATAGCAGACTGGAATATGAATAGGAGAGGCCTGAATAGAAAGAGGAGTCATAAAACGAGCAATAACAATACATTTGTAGCCTTACAGAGCATTTGTTTTTTAGATGGGGGTCAGTGACTTGTTTCACGTCTCATATATTGATTTCAGCTTTGTGGTCCCTGTAAGGGTCGGGCCACACCCACACTGGGCGTTTTGGGGAGATTTGGTCGCCTGGCGACTAATCGCCTTGCTTTTGTGGCAACTAATCTCTCCAAACGCCTTCCTTCACTCTGCGCCGGCAAAAATTAAAAACCGCCGGCGCTAATCACATGCGGCGATTCGTTTTCCGAAGTGGCCCGAAGTTGCCTCGAGGAAACTTCAGACGACTTTGGAAAACGAATCGCCGCGTGTAATTAGCGCCGGCGCTTTTTTCATTTTAGCTTTGGAAAACGAATCGCCGCGTGTAATTAGCGCCGGCATTTTTTTCATTTTAGCCGCGCAGAGTGAGGGAAGGCGTTTGGGGAGATTGGTCGCCGCAAAACAAGGAGATTAGTCGCCAGGCGACCAAATCTCCCCAAAATCCCAGTGTGGCCTGACCCTAAGGCCTCGCTAGGAAGAATCCTGAATGAGAATGGGGGCACCTGGCTGTATTTCTGTGAGAAGTGGCACAGTGGGGGGCATATGGCTGTTTGTGAGAAAGAAGAGAATGAGTGAGGGATGGATGCTGTTCGGCTGGGGGGATTACATGCACTTTCATTAGCAGTGGATTAAAGATGCCTGATTGCTAATCATTGGCTTTCCCTGTACTGGACAGAGACATGGGGGGATTAAGCCGTTTCTCTGGGACAGAAAATGACTTTCGTGTAAAGCCGCAAACGAATCAAAGGGGTGGCCATGTTAAATGATATATAGACACTAAGGAGCAGATTTATCAAAGGTTGAATTTCGAGCTAATTTTTGTGTATTTCGACTAGGGAATAGTCCAAATTCGATTCAAATTTGAAAAGAATTCGAATTTCAAAATTTATCATGTACTGTCTCTTTAAAAAATTGACTTCAGCCATTCGCCATCTAAAACCAGCCTAATTGCTGTTTTTAGCCTATGGGGGACCTCCTAGAACTCTATTTGGAGTCAATTGGTGGACTTTGAAAAATCAAAGGGTTTTTTTTGGGGAAAAACTTTGAATCGTACAATTCGAATGGCCTATTACTTCTAGGGATGCGTCGAATCCATGATTCAGTTCGGGATTCGGCCAGGATTCAGCCTTTTTCAGCAGGATTTGAATTCGGCAGAATCCTTGTGCCCGGCTGAACTGAATCCTAATTTGCAAATTAGGGGCAGGGAGGGAAAAATGTTTTCCCTTCCCACCCATAATTTGCATATGCAGATGCGGATCGGTATTCGGCCAAATCTTTCGCGAAGGATTCGAGGGTTCGGCCGAATCCGAAATAGTGGATTCAGTGCATCCCTACTTACTTTGATTCGTATGATTTGAATTTAATCGAAAACGGACCTATTCTGCCAAAAAAACCCTTTGATTTAATTTCGGTTGGTCTTTTTGAATTCGAGTTTTTCAAATCTAGCCCTAAGAGGAAAATTTATTAAAGGTGGAATTTCGAATTCATGTGAGTTTTTAAAAAACTCCCCTAAGCTCCCATAATAAATTCAAAATTCGACCAATCGAAATTTATTAAAAGAATCGTATTTTTATGGAATCGACCAGAAAACTCGAATCAAATTCGTTTCAATTAGTTTACTTTCTCCGAAAAAAACTTTAATGTCAGGAAGGCTGCAAGCAACTCAAAATTGATCCCTGGACCTCTCCCATTGACCTAAAAAGCAATTCGGCTGGTTTTAGCTGGCGAATTCGAGTTCTTAAAGGGCCAGATAAATCTTGAAAATCGAATTAGAATATTTTAAAAACTCAAGTCGAATTTGAATAACGCCCTAGTCGAATTTGACAGTTTTGACCATAAAAAAAACCTACAATTCGACCTTTGATAAATCTGCCCCTAAGAAATATTGTCACACCTTTAGAAGTTCAGATTCTTCCTTCCATACAGAGAAGTGTGAAAAAGCTCTGGGAATGTAGCAATAATCTCTTCTCGTGAGAGTTTCAGGAACCAAGACCTTAATTATGATATACACAACTGGGAGCTTACCTTATGTTATACGTAGTGCTGGAAGCTGACCTTATGTACTTATATTATAAGGCAAGATCCATGTGCCCCTACATATACAGTACATAAGGTAAGCTGTGAGTTTACTGGAAGAGGATGAGATATATAAATTACAGGTATGGGACCTGTTATCCAGAATGCTCAGGACTTGGGGTTTTCCAGATAAGGAATCTTTCTATAATTTGGATCTCTACACCTTATGGCAGAGACACACGCTCAGATTTGGGGAGATTTAGTCGCCCGGTGATAAATCGCCTCTTCTTTGGGGCGACTAATCTCCCCAAACTGCCTTCCGCCGGCTAGAATCTAAATTACCGGCCCAATGTCACTTGGAGCACTTGGGTTTCCGTAGTCGCCCGAAGCTTCCTCGTGAGGCAACATGAAAACTGGAAAACGAAGCGCACCGATTGCCATTCTGCCAACGATTTGCATTCTAGCCAGCGGGAGGCAGTTCGGGGAGATTAGTCGTCCCGAAGAAGTGGAGATTTGTCGATGGGTGACTAAATCTCCCCAAATCTGAGCGTGTCTCTGCCCTACTTCATTTAAACATTAATTAAACGCAATAGGTTTGTTTTGCCTCCAATTAAGATGTATTATATCTTAAGGTGGCCATACACTGAGAGATCCGCTCGTTTGGTGAAGACGCCAAACAAGTGGATCTCTCCCCGATATGCCCACCTTGAGGTGGACGATATGTGGCTGATCCGATCATGGGCCCTAGGGCCCAACGATCGGGTCATAACGAAGGGTAAACGGGCGGGACCGTACCAATGAACAGATACAGCCGCGATCCGACTTTATTTTTAGTTCTGTTCGATCGTCATCTGCCCGACTTTTGCCCAGATATCCAACGGGGAAGCCTGTCGTAGGAGGGACCGATACTAGGGCCAATAAGCTGCTGACTCGGTCTGTCGGCAGCTTTTATCGGCCCATGTATGCCCACCTTTAGTTGGGATCAAGTACAAGGTACCATTTAATAACTACAGAAAAAAATGAAATCGTTTTAAAAAACGTGAATTGTTTGATTAGAAAGAAGACTATGGGAGACAGACTTTCTGTAATTTGGTGCTTTCTGGATAACGGGTTTCCGGTATATCTTTATGTCAAGAGACCCTTGAAGTGTACCTTATATCATAGCTCTGGGAGCTTGCCTTATGTACAGTATACGTAGGGGCATTTGGATCTTGCCTTATGCAAACCCATAAATCTTCCTTCTTATTAAAGTCCAAAAACCTTTGGAGATAGTTTGTGTGTCGAGACATGCTCCCTCTCGTTCTTCCTGCCGAGGATTAACGTGCCTTTAATTGTAACAATCCACTTATTCTCACCCGTTTTAGCCAACGCTCAGGAGTCGTTTCCCAGTAAAGGGATTAGATAAACCTGCGTGTGTGTGTGTAACGTGTAAAGGGACGGGGATTCTGATCCTATTACAGGTGGAAACATCTGGATAAAGTAATAAGCAGATACTTTGTATAAGCAGCGAGCAGTGGTATAGTGGGGTATCTGTCACCTATATATATATATATATAACAAACAAGGGAAAGTTGTGCTCACCACTATTTTTTAAAACCATTAGGCGGGGGTGCAATGAGGGTGTGACCACAAAATACATATAGTCAAATACAAGAGTCCTCTGCACTCAACCCATTATCAATATATTTAAGACAGAGACATTTTGTGCATACTGCTACTGAAAAATGCCTTACCCTTTAAACAACACAGGGATTGTTTGTCCATATATTGCAATATATTTAAGCTGGCCAACTACGTCAAAGTCATCCCATATCTGGCCAGTCCTACGCTTAATTTTCATCTGATTCATTAAGAATTCTATTGCTTCATTATACATTTTACAAAGGGACTAAGTTTTACCTGCAACTTACTTGCTGCTTTCAAAGTAAAACTCCCAAACTTGGCTGCCCTTTTATTAGACACCAGTGGGATCACCTGACTATAGCTGGGAAGGGTGGGAGCTACAACATGGAGCTGGTCACTGCTCCTGTATAACTATAACAAACAAGGGAAAGTTGTGCTCACCACTATTTTTTAAACCATTAGGCGGGGGTGCAATGAGGGTGTGACCACAAAATACATATAGTCAAATACAAGAGTCCTCTGCACTCAACCCATTATCAATATATTTAAGACAGCGACATTTTGTGCATACTGCTACTAAAAAATGCCTTACCCTTTAAACAACACAGGGATTGTTTGTCCATATATTGCAATATATTTAAGCTGGCGAACTACGTCAAAGTCATCCCATATCTGGCCAGTCCTACGCTTAATTTTCATCTGATTCATTAAGAATTCAATTGCTTAATTATACATTTTACAAAGGGACTAAGTTTTACCTGCAACTTACTAGCTGCTTTCAAAGTAAAACTCCCAAACTCACACCCTCATTGCACCCCGGCCTAATGGTTTTAAAAAATAGTGGTGAGCACAACTTTCCCTTGTTTGTTATAGTTTATACAGCAGCAGTGACCAGCTCCATGTTGTAGCTCCCACCCTTCCCAACTATAGTCAGGTGATCCCACTGGTGTCTAATACAAGGGCAGCCAAGTTTGGGAGTTTTACTTTGAAAGCAGCAAGTAAGTTGCAGGTAAAACTTAAGGTGGCCATACACGGATAGATCCGCTCGTTTGGCGATGTCGCCAAACGAGCGGATCTCCCTCCGATATGCCCACCTTGAGGTGGGCAATATCGGGCTGATCCGATCGTGGGCCCTAGGGCCCAACGATCGGATCCTAGCGTTCACCAAACGGGCGGTCGGATCGCTGGACCGCATCAACGAACAGATGCGGCCGCGATCCGACTGGATTTTTAATCCCATCCGATCGAGATCTGGCCGACTTTCGGCCAGATCTCGATCGGGGAAGCCCGTCGGGGGCCCCCATACACGGGCCAATAAGCTGCCGACACGGTCTGTCTGCAGCTTTTATCGGCCCGTGTATGGCCACCTTTAGTCCCTTTGTAAAATGTATAATTAAGCAATTGAATTCTTAATGAATCAGATGAAAATTAAGCGTAGGACTGGCCAGATATGGGATGACTTTGACGTAGTTGGCCAGCTTAAATATATTGCAATATATGGACAAACAATCCCTGTGTTGTTTAAAGGGTAAGGCATTTTTTAGTAGCAGTATGCACACAATGTCGCTGTCTTGAATATATTGATAATGGGTTGAGTGCAGAGGACCTCTTGTAGTTGACTATATATATATATATATATATATATATATATATATATATATATATATATATATATATATATATATCTATATATATATATATATATATATATCTATATATATATATATATATATATACACACCACTTAGTGAAATGCAAGCACTTGAGGTCTACTCTTTTAATCAACGGGTTCTACTATTATTCTTTATTTACACAGTACTGCGAATATTACACATCATATCCCCACAGAGCTTACAATCTAAGGCTTGTATGTATTTCCGTTTTAGGAGGAAACCAGAATAACCATGGGGAACCTGGCTGGAATCATAAATCACTTCTGGATCATTGTTTTGTTTTTACCAGTATTAGCAACCCTTCTCTCCTACTCAGGTTTAAATAGAAATAACGAGCTCTGTACAAACAACCCCCTCCCCATTCTTCCAGTTTGCAGAATTTAGAAAAGGCCTAATTTTGTTGTAATTACAATTCTGCATGATACAGAGATATACCAAATACTGGGGAGATGGCTCTGCGGATTTGAGTGGGAATAACGTGGATGAAACTCAGAGCCAAACAGAACATTTAAGTTGAATATACACTGAACTGTTTTCTCTTCCCCAGAGATGAATGGGCTTTTCATATATTTGTACAAAGCCATGTAAATAAATATTAGCTTTGCCCCACCGAGTCTTTGTACTTCTAATAAAGCGGGAGGGAGGGGACGGCACATAAGGGGAAACATTGCAGACTCATATTAATGGGAGCTGACAGATTTCCAGCGCACACATATACACGGGGCCCCAGAGCTGCCTGGAGCCATTGAAGTCCAAGATGAGATTTCCATTACCCAGCTCTGAATTGTCCCCCTGCCATTTGGCATTCGGTGGTCCTTGAGCTTTGCATGGACAGAAGCTGCGCCGCATTATATCTGCCAACTCCATCCTGATCCAAGTGGAACCAACTTGCTCTGTGTTTTCTATTTAGCAGCAAAAAACAGTCATTCCCACCCATCTGTTCCACTGTGAAATGTCCAAATATTTGTTCCACTGATGCACGGAGCAGGCTCTTGGCTTCTTGGTTTCTATTTCTATTTACTGTTATTAGTTCTTCTCACTGCCATAGTTTTATTGTATCTCTGTACAGGCTATGAGCAAATTTAGGGGACGGTTCCTGCTGAATTGTGAATAATATTTGTATTTACTGTTATTAGTTCTTCTCACTGTTCAACTTGTAACCATGCTGAACTGCAAATCCCAAAATGTTTTATTAACCCTTTGTCTGTTGGACAATTCCTGCATCTGAGCGTCATGGTCTGTTCCTGCTGAATTGTGCTTAGTACAGGGGAATACCTATGCTGCCATAGTTTTATTGTATCTCTGTACAGGCTATGAGCAAACTTAAGGGACGGTTCCTGCTGAATTGTGCTTAGTACAGGGGAATACATATGCTGCCATAGTTTTATTATATCTCTCTGTACAGACTATGAGCAAACTTAGGGGACTGTTCCTGCTGAATTGTGCTTAGTACAGGGGAATACCTATGCTGCAATAGTTTTATGATATATCTCTCTGTACAGGCTATGAGCAACTTAGGGTCTGTTCCTGCTGAATTGTGCTTAGTACAGGGGAATACCTATATCACCCAATTTTGTGACCCTTCTATAAATGTATAAAGAATTGAAAAGCAATTGATACAAGCAGCATCCTAAAACATTCTCTATTTCGTTTGATGGCAACGGCAACTCCAGTGGATGTATACCTGGTGCTTACAGAGCAATGTGATTGAACTTGGTGCCTGTGATTGGCCAATAGCAGAGAGAATGTGCTGGTTGAGCAGAAGAGAGACATGCAGCATTTCCCAGCTGGAGTTTATTAAGACACAGGACGCCTCTCTTTCATTGTAATGAACTTCTTCCTCGTCCTCTTCCAATAAACTCACAGTGAGACATCCCAGTGCTCATAGAGAAATCTTTGTTACAGGGAAAACAATGAATTCTGCGGCCACGATACTCACAATTTATATGTTTCGCTTTTATCTGTTCAATGGAAATATTAACAATGGGTCTAGAATTATCTCCCTCTTGCTTAGTGTTCCCAGCATATAGGACAGTGTTGCAAGCTCAGCTTCTAAATTCTGCCTTAGATGAGCTGCCATTGGCTCAGGCAGGCCGGTAAAACCTTCCTTACCCCCTCCACCCATACCCTGTAACCCCAAGCAACATGCAGAAATGGGCTACGGCCCAGAGATATGATTTAGGGGGCATAACGCTCTCCATAGTAATGTAACTCTGTAGGTTGTATCCTGCCTAAACAGAGAGATACAACCTTGTACTAGATACAGTTCACCAGGAACAGCCCCCTAGTTTGCTTATAGCCTGTAAAAAAACCATGGCAGCATAGGTATTCCCCTGTACTAAGCGCAATTCAGCAGGAACAGCCCCCTAAGTTTGCTCATAGTCTGTACAGAGAGATACCATAAAGCTATGGCAGTATAAGTATTCCCCGGTATTAAGCACAAATCAGCAGGAACAGACCCCTAGGTTTGCTCATAGTCTGTACAGAGAGATCCCATAAAACTATGACAGCATAGGTATTCCCCTGTTCTAAGCACAATTCAGCAGGAACAGCCCCCTAAGTTTGCTCATATCCTGTACAGAGAGATATCATAAAACTATGGCAGCATAGGTATTCCCTTGTACTAAGCACAATTCAACAGGAACAGCCCCCTAAGTTTGCTCATAGTCTGTACAGATAGATACCATAAAACTATGGCAACATAGATATTCCCCTGTACTAAGCACAATTCAGCAGGAACAGCGCCCTGAGACTGCTCCTGCACCTCCATGTGTGGATTTCTATTGCCATTGCTTTTCCCTAACAGCTCTTGTAGTAAACAAATCTGTTCCACAACATGTTTCCTCCCGCGATAAACAAGCAACTGCATAGCATGAAAACATGGAGATTTACATTACTTAACCCATCACAGAGAAGAAGGGACAGCACCACGGTGAGTTGTTAAAATAACAAGGAAGATAAGCTATAATAAAACTAATAATAACCATAAAAAATGAATCAGCTGTCACACAGGAAACTGGCCAAACCTGAGCTGCAGTGTTTATAGAGCGACCATGCAATTGCTCTACTTAAGACAGAGCTGTAGGGCTGCCTTCCTCTGCTAAATGAGACAAGATTGGGGGGGGGCTCTCTGAAAGGGAAGATTGATGCACCAAACCCCTTTCCAACAGGCAGTAAATATTACTATTTTCTCTCTCCCTTCTGTTGGGATGGTACAGACAGGCATTTGATGGATACGTCGCTCACCTACAATTAAAATGTCTTTGCAAGTTTTTGCCTGCATCATTTTTTCCTTTTTTCTTCTTTTCCCTTTAACTAATAACTCTGTACATTTGACGAGGAACAAAAATGTTCATAGGTCGTTGGCATGAAGTGAAATTAAAGCAAAATTCTTGGAAGAGAATTTACAGCAGTGGGGTTTCCTATATATTTTGCAGATCGTGCTTGGTGAATATCGGGCAACCGTTGCTTATATTTTGTGATGTTATTAAGAACTAGTGCCCAAATGGCAATATTTATTGGTTTTTCGTTCAGCTTCAGCTTGTAAGAATGTGTGTATTGTGCTCCCCACTTTAGTCTCCCTCTGGTGTGTTATTCCCCTAGCTCCTGTGTATCCTTAGTAGAGTGACATCTGTATATTATGGATCCCACTTCTGTCTCCCGTATGTACAATGACAAAGGTACAGCAAACTTGGGGATTCCGTGGAAATGTTATTATTAGAGGAGGAAATGCAGAATATTACAACACCTTAGGTGTTGTCCAACTTATTACATATAGTGGGCCAATTGTATGTCATACAACAAGCTGAAGGGCCGGACTGAATTTAAAATGATGATGGTCATATGGTGAAGTCTATGGATCCTTTGGAGGGCCACATCCTGCCTGTGGGCCTCCAGTTGGACAGCCCTGCGACTAAAGACAGACAGAGTTGGCAGCTTATTGGCCCCTTGTTTGGGGCCATCCAACGTGCTTCCCCGATCGATATCTGGTGAAAGTCGGGCAGATCTCGCAGGCTAAAAAATCCCTTCGGAATGCGGCCGCATCTGTGCGTGTATGCGGTCCCGAGATCCGACCACCTGTATCAGATGCATTATGATCCGATCGTTGGGCCCTAGGGCCCAAAATCGGATCAGCCCAATATCGCCTACTTCAATGTGGGCATATCGGGGAGAGATTCGCTCATTTGGAGCTCTACGTCTATGGCCACCTTTAGGCAATAGCAATGGAAAGAGACATGCAGCCAAGGGCATCAGGATAGAGATATTAACAATAAGGCAATACAGAACACTGAGAAGTAACAGAGGTAGCTTTAAGTTGCACCATAAAATATTTTTTTTGTACAGCACAATCTACCATGTTCATACTGCTTTATTTACAAGTGTGTTCTTCCAGTAGACACAAGGGTAGCCATTCCAATTAGAAGAAAGGAGGTTTCATGTTACTGTCACATACCTGTATATCTTGGTAAAGAGAAGATGATTCCTGTCTACAAGCCAAAGCCAAAGTGAAGCCAAAGCTATGTTCTGTGTGAGTTCCTCATGGATAATATCTAGCTACAGACCATCTACCTAACCAGTTCTTGGGAAGCCACAGAGGAGAGACATAGCGTCAGAGGCAGTATAGGACAGCAGAAGACACTGGCAGATCATCAACTTTTAGATGGAGGTTGATCACATGGATGGAGATGGAGAAGTCTGAGCCCTATAAAAGATCTCCTGTGCCAAAAAGCCTTATGGATATGTAGACGGCATGGAGTATGTCCTTACTGAGTTATTGCCAGATGAATGGCATAGAGGGCTGAATCAAGGAAGCAAAGTGGTAAACAGCATGCCCATGTCAATCACTGGGAAGTCTTGTGGGGTTGGTTGCTTGGGTGGATGTGCCATTTTGTGTAGAAGAACAGAGTCTCATACAGGTGTAGATGAAATGGAAATTGAGTTTGAGATCTTTGAGAATTTGACTCTAGTTGGAGATGTGTCACTTGGATTGAGGTGGAGAAACCTGAGTCGTATAAGCTTATATAAGGTCCTTGAACCATCTTAGCTAGAAGAACAAAGCCTTATAGAGGTATAGGCAAATGGAGAGTGTCCCAACTGAATTACTGCCAGATAAGGAGGACCAACTTGAGGAAGAACATTTTGTGTCCTGCCACCTCTTTTATTTTCATCTGCAATATCAAGAGCTGTGGAAGTTGGAAAGAATTATTTGAGAACTTTGCCCATTGCACAAAAATTATATTTTCTTTCTTTCTTTTTTTCTTATTAATTTTTTATTTTTTTTGCTATTGCGGTGCTTTTATGTGTTTAGCTTTTCACAGTGTTGCCATCTTTCAGCTCCTTTCTGATACAGGGCCATGCTATGTTTCATCCTTTCTGCAAATATTTACAGAAGAATTTTTTTCTCCTATCATTTCCTACTTCTACTCTTTGCACGACATTTGGGAGAGGATACAAATCTACACGCAGGCTACGCTGCCCATTACCAAGACTTTTATGATGAAAAGAAAACAATAAACTTGTTCTAAGACTAAAGAGTTGTGTTATCTGGAAGATCTTGCCCTGGTTTATTGCTATCAACCAACCCATTCCTGTGTTTTGAGCTGACTTGAAGACGTTCTCATAATGTTTAGTCCACCTATGTCTCACAATAAGGTGAAAGGTACATAGAAACACTGGTATAAACATCACCCTGCTATAGTTCCAGGGGTACCCAGGGCACAAATAAGCACTCACCCCAAATATCCCCCTAACTGGCCTTCAGACTGGGCCCCCTTAGCTCATAACAAGGTTACAGATATATAGAAACATTGGGGTATTAGTCACCCTGCTATAGTTGCAGGAGTACCCAGGGCACAAATAAGCACTCACCCCAAATCTCCCCCTAACTGGCCTTCAGACTGGGCCCCCTTAGCTCATAACAAGGTTACAGATATATAGAAACATTGGGGTAACAGTCACCCTGCCATAGTCCCAGGGGTACCCAGGGCACAAATAAGCACTCATCCCAAATCTCCCCCTAACTGGCCTTCAGGCTGGGCCCCCTTAGTTCATAACAAGGTTACAGATATATAGAAACATTGGGGTAACAGTCACCCTGCTATAGTTCCAGGGGTACCCAGGGCACAAATAAGCACTCACCCCAAATCTCCCCATAACTGGCCTTCAGGCTGGGCCCCCTTAGTTCATAACAAGGTTACAGATATATAGAAACATTGGGGTAACAGTCACCCTGCTATAGTTCCAGGGGTACCCAGGGCACAAATAAGCACTCACCCCAAATCTCTCCCTAACTGGCCTTCAGGCTGGGCCCCCTTAGTTCATAACAAGGTTACAGATATATAGAAACATTGGGGTAACAGTCACCCTGCTATAGTTCCAGGGGTACCCAGGGCACAAATAAGCACTCACCCAAAATCTTCCCCTAACTGGCATTCAGACTGGGTCCCCTTAGCTCATAAGCTTACAGATATATAGAAACATTGGGGTAACAGTCACCCTGCTATAGTTCCAGGGGTACCCAGGGCACAAATAAGCACTCACCCCAAATCTCACCCTAACTGGCCTTCAGACTGGGCCCCCTTAGCTGTTAAACAGGTTACAGGTATATATATATATATATATCTATATATATATATATATATATATATATATATATATATATATATATATATATATATATATATAGATAGATAGATATATAGATATATATATATATATATAGATATATATATATATATATATATAGATATATAGATATATATATATATATATATATATATAGATATATATATATAGCTGTACAACACTTGTTTATGTTAAAGAGCAGTGTTTATTTTGTTCCTATTGGCACTGCATGGGCTGAAACCACATCCTCCTTACCCATAGATTTCAATAAGTTTAGATTGGCATCTTGTTTTTCCGCACTGTCTACCGCATTGTATTTAGCGTTACAAATTCAATAAGTCCTGTGGCTCCTCCCCCCTTTATACCTCACAAGTTAGACTGCTCTCCTGCGCTTCTCATGTGCTCCTTCTGTTTCCAAGCTGACACAGAACAAATTAAAAGTGCAATCAATGAGCCTTTATGGGACGACGATCAAACACACAGTGCTTTAGGATTTTGTGTATAAATATACAAAATTTCCCGGCCATGTGTGACTGCAAAAGCCACAAGTTAAAATATTAGCACATGGTTTCCTGTCCCCGTTTTATACTTAAAACCAGATTTCGGCTCAGGATGTACCCTAAAGCCTGGACTTAATTTATTGAACATATTGGGAAGTTGATATCCCCTGTCCAATAAATCAGACATATTTCCAACACTTTACATCAGTTCCAAGTTAAATTTAACAATTACTCTTTATGGGAAGAGTTTATGGTGAATTAACTGTCCATTAAATAGATAATCAAATAAGTTATTGTCTTGCTTATTATATATATGACAAACTTTCTCTGTATATTTGTATTTATACATATGGCTGGAAGCTGCCATATTGTTTCCCTTAGACAGTACAGTATGAGGGTATAGCTTATTGTGTGCTCAGAACATTCCTTCTCTGTATATTTGTATTTATACATATGGGAAGGAGGTGCCATGTTGTTTCCCTTAGACAGTACAGTATGAGGGTATAGCTTATTGTGTGCCCAGAACATTCCTTCTCTGTATATTTGTATTTATACATATGGGAAGGAGGTGCCATATTGTTTCCCTTAGACAGTACAGTATGAGGGTATAGCTTATTGTGTGCCCAGAACATTCCTTCTCTGTATATTTGTATTTATACATATGGGAAGGAGGTGCCATATTGTTTCCCTTAGACAGTACAGTATGAGGGTATAGCTTATTGTGTGCCCAGAGCATTCCTTCTCTCTATATTTGTATTTATACATATGGGAAGGAGGTGCCATATTGTTTCCCTTAGACAGTACAGTATGAGGGTATAGCTTATTGTGTGCCCAGAACATTCCATCTCTCTATATTTGTATTTATACATATGGGAAGGAGGTGCCATATTGTTTCCCTTAGACAGTATATTTGCATTTATACACATGGATGAGAGCTGTCATATATCCCAAAGAACATTTTGTTGGAGGGAAGCATTGTATCAGACCATGTCACCATCTGCTTTGTGCCTCCAGCCAACATCAGAGGCAGCTGCTTTTGTTGTTTGGACCAAACTTGAAAGTCATTATTTTTGCCTGGGGGCACAGGTCAATGTCATTGCCACTTTCTTCAAAGCACCCAGTGCAAGTACAATATACTGTAGATAATCATCTGAACCATGAGCTTATAACATCAGTCTTTTTCCTTCTATACCTTTCCCAATTTGCTCCACAGGACTCACTGGTAGATCCAGGCAATTATATTACTTTAAACTTACTAGGTGCTTCGGAGCTAACTGTTGAGTGGTTGTATGGTTTAATGTAGTTGGTTTTGCACCTGTTTTACTGCATAAGCTCACAAGCATAAGATATGCAGGTGCAACCAATTAAATCACAAACTACTTCATCCATAAATGATACCTTCCACTTCACTCATGGCTCATTTGGCCTTCATTTGTTCCAGCTCAGTAGCTTTGCTGGGAATTAAGCAAGAAATGATTTTGGTATCAAATTTACAGCCCCATTGTGTACCTGAAACAGCAGCTCTCTCTCTCTAACTAAGAGGCATCACACACAACTTCTGGCCATTCAGCCATTGAACATAGCAATGCAGGTTGCAGGTATAGTCTCTTATTTACCAAAAGAAGTGGAAGAGATTTTCTAGTTAAAAAAAGGACGCCATATACAGACCAATCTGTTCTTGGCATCTGACCTATGAACCCGCGGGCAGAATGGATGGACGTCATACAAGGAGCCATACAGAACATGGTAACTTTTCTAAGCATGGTAACATAACTAAAGTTATTGGAACTGAATATTCAAGAACACAAAAAGGTGAGCGCCTCTTATTTTTGACCGGATTCAGAACCCCACCACTAACAAGCCAGTTTTACCAATCCAAAGCAAAACCATTCTTTCTCACTTTAATGAATAAAGGGAGATCATTGATGCCTTCCATCACAACTTTGACATAATGTACCTATGGCAGAATGCCGGCAAATTGATGGGAATGGTCAACAAGGCCTATCATAAGGCACTGTGACCAAAGCCTCTGAAACCTTCTGGAACTTTAGGAACAAACTCATAAACACTTGCCAGACAAACATTGGAGGACTTCTGACAGTTTTGGAACAGTTCATTGACAAATGTCCTACAGACTTTCAACTATGAGTATGGGATTGTCCTAAAGCACTGGATTATCCCTCTACCAGCATCTAATTCTTTCTCCATATTGCCATTCCAGGCTAATGATAATGACAGAGCTCCAGTACCTACTGCAATGGTTCCTATACATACAGAATGCACTGCTTTGGTGGTTTTGCGCTCCTGTTCCACCTCCCATTTGTCCTCGTATTACACCTTTGACACTCTTTATATGTTTTGTGATGCCAAACTCCTCTTTTTGTTGCTCTGGCCTGCATTCTGGATTGTTTTTGTTATCTAGTCGAATAAAATCCCCAAGGCCTTCCATTGTGCTGATTGTTCATGGTTTTCATTCTGATATAAGGGGAACTTCTTTCTTTCTAGGATTTATATCTCTACTGGCTTCTTCCTCTACAGCAGCGATCCCCAACCAGTAGCTCATGAGTAACATGTTGCTCACCAACCCCTTGGATGTTGCTCCCAGTGTCCTCAAAGCAGGAGCTTATTTTTGAATTCCAGGCTTGGAGGCAAGTTTTGGTTGCTTAAAACCCATATGTACTGCCATATGGTGACAGGCACACCTGTAGGCTGCCAGTCCACATAGCGGCAACCAATAGCCAATCACAACCCTTATTTGGCACCACCTAGGAACATTTTTCATGCTTGTGTTGCTCCCAAACTCTTTTTAAATCTGAATGTTGCTCACGGGTAAAAAGAAAAAAAAGGTTGGGGACCCCTACTCTACAGCAAGAAGTACAACTGGTTTTATACTAGGAGTTAGGAGTCCTTCTTGTCTTCTCATCCCCTTTCCCCAGCCATCAGACAAGCAAATACCCCATGAAAGCCTGAAATCAATATTGCTCTTCTTATTATCATGTATTATAGTGCCAATAAATTATTTGTATGATACAAAGTTGACACCAACCAAAGTCATACCAACCAAAATGCTACTTATTATGTAATGGAATGCTCTAGTCTCTTTCTTTATTAAGGACCAGAACCACAATGTCAATTAATCCAGAATTGTCATATCCATTAATAAAAATTGGCTATGCCCTGACCAACCCTTCAGGGTACCTAGCCTGACCTTGACTTGATTGTATAAACACAGTAAAACTGAAGATACACATGGATAGGTGCAATTTATAGTTCCTGCGGCTCCTTATCTGCCAATCATCATGCACCTGGCATCATGACACACCGGCAGAATAATTGCAGTTCATGAGGACTGTAGCGTGGTCTTTTTAAAACGGACCCCTTGAGCGAAATTTTAAAAATTACATTTAAACATCAAAAGAAAATTTGTCCATTTATGACCTCTTGTATTTGATCTGAACCAATCCCAAGACCTTTGTAATGAATGCATATTTAAATCCTGGGATTAAGTCTCGCGCAAAGTAACTAAAGTAATTTTACATTATCATTATCCAGAAAGTTACGAATTACCATCCCCCATAGACCTTATTTTAATCAAAAAATTTTAATTTTTTTAAAAATGATTTCCTTTTTTCTCTTAGGTATGGAGATCCAAATTACAGAAAGATCCCAGGTCCCAAAAAAAAAAAAAAAAAATTAATAAAAAAGATTAAATAAATAAAATCACCTTTAATTGTATTTTCCCGAAAAAAAATAAAAAATACTCAGACTGGACAGTTTTTCTGCATAGAATAGCATTTATTACAGGTTTATAATAAATTTTTTATATTGGGGGAAATTTACAAAAAAAAAGTGGAAAAGAAAAAAAAAAAAAAAAAACACAAAGGTGGATTACATTAATTAGTATCTAAAACTGCAGACTCCTCCCACGGAATTTATACACATATTGCTTTTGACACGCTTAGGAGGTTGAAGATTTGTAGTTTTTTATTTTTTGTTGCCTTTTTATTAAATGCTATTTTTATCTCGGTGTACAAGACTTAGAAAAGAAAACTCCCCGTTAACCCAATTTTTCTATGTTTTTCACCCTTATGTACAAAACCCTTTAAATTACATATAAATAAAAAAAAAAAAATATGTACATTTAAAAAGAAATGGAATAGTTTTCCCTTATCTCTGGACCTAAAACACTCACGAGTACAGAACTTGGGTTACATGGAGTCCCTTCATGCAATGATGGAGCCAAGAAGACACTTATTTGTAAAAAAATTTGGAGACCAAATAAGAAGTAGGATTAAAGGTCTCATAGGGTGACATTATATATCTAGGTTTAAAAAACTGCTCTATTGAAAACATCTGCATTACGGGTAACTAATTAGGAACATTTTCGGTCTCCGAGACAAAAAAAACTCTTTGCATAAACCATTATGAAAACTACAAACTTTGACATTGAAGAAAATGATACAGCCTGTGCTTCTGAAGAGGAGGCCAACTCAGGTGTCAACTACATTTTCCAAAAACTGGAAAATAATCTTGGTCTCATAGAACAACTCAAATATTCTAAAATGTATAAAAATTGCATTTTGTGTGGGGGGGGGTGAAATATGGTCATATCGTTTTAGATTTTCTGAATCCATTTTAATTTTTGTTTTCAGGGCTGAATTTAAAAAAAAAAAAAAAAAAAAAAAAAAAAATTAAAATTTAGCCTTGACATCTATGAAAATTGTACGAAAGAGTGTCATTGAGAACAAAATTAAATACGTTAACGTTGTTTTTCTTTTAAGATGATTTTGTAATCCACCAAGTGCATTTGAACAATGGTTGGAGAAAATTTACGGAATTTATAAAAAAATAATAATATGAATCCATATCTTAGACTGAGGGAAAGAGTGTTCATAGAGAGGCCAAAAATAAAACTGATTTACAAAATCTTGTAAAACAAATCGTATATTTCATATATTGGCACCCATTTTTACAAATACATAAAAATCTTTACCGTTTTAATGATAAGATTTTTTTAAAAAAAATTAGGAAAGCTGCTAAAAACAGCAGTCATAAAATTACATATAATGGTACACATACTCTTTCACATCCACTTATCCTCCCCACCATACATACACGCAAAAAAAAAAAAAAAAAAAAAAAGAAGGAGCTCTTTCAGGACCGGAACATAATCAAGTCATTGAATTCCTTGTGTTCCTTGATATCACTGCAGGAAACTTGAGGGTTCTGAAGATGATCACAATGAAATGTGTGAGCTTTAGAGGTCTGCAGTAAGTGAAGGCTTTTCTCCACCCATGGGGGTTAAGGATCCAAGTTCCAGAAGAGTCCTTTCTCAACAAGAGCGCGTGGCAGTGAGGGAACAAACTAGCGTGGGACCATAGTAGGTTTAGAGGGAGAATTTTGTAGGATCCAAGACTTGTCTGCAAGACCTCTGCTTCTGGGGTCAGGGAAGAACTGTTCCAGCCTCAAAAACGTTTAAAAATGGAGGAGGTAAAACCAAGTTCTCATTTTCTGTGCTTGTCCATCTTATCCAGGTTTTTGCTTTCACCTGGACTTTGCTCACCAGTGTTCATGTACATTTTGTCTGCTATCTTTAATGCCTCATTCAGGTAGTTTTGTACGGAGGTCATGGCTGCGCAGATGGCAGCGCTTCCAAAACCGTGCGATATTAGGCTAAAATGTGACAAGCACCCTTGGATGCCGGGTTCAAGGATAGGGCTGGGTCTGCCATTTCCGATAGGAGTTCTGTCTTGTGTTAGAAGGTCAGTGAATTCTTTGCAGATTTGCCTATAAAAAATATATATATATAAAAATAAGTTTAATACAGACACAGCAAAATTCAAAGAGACAAACAAATGAAAAAACAACAGATGAGGGTTGTAGCCTTCATAATTGCCATTTGTGGGTGCTAGATCCCTTAAAAGGAGAACCAACCCCCAATAAAAACCCCTACCTTACACAGACCCCCCTCCTTGCTCCCCCCCAGCCTAGGTGGTACCTTTGGTAAATACGCCCTAACTCAGGGCATCGGAGTTCATGGGCACTATCTTCTTCTCTTTGGTAATGTTCGGGAATAGATCGGCGTGTCGGCAGTTGGAGCAACCTTCCGTTTTGCAACAACTGCGCATGCGCCGGAAGTCATGGAAATTGCTGAAGTGCCGGGAAGACGATGGGAAAATTACAAAAGAGAAGAAGATAGCGCTGTGAACTCCCAATGCCCTGAATCTGCACCGAGGGGTAAGTAAAGAGTTAGGGGCATTTACCAAAGGTACCACCTAGGCTGGGGGGTAGGGGTTTTTATTAGCAAGGATTTGGTTCTCCTTTAAGTGAAGCTTTGGACAACAACATAGCATTTGATTGCAAAGCCAACTGTAGAACAAGACATATCAGGCTTGGAGGCTTCTGGGCTGAACTGATTTATACATCCCAGTCGATGATCATTAATATATTAATTTAAGTCGGGCGGTGGCCTCATTCCTCAAATGCAGACACAAAGAACATTTATAATGGATAACACTTAGAATCCAGTGTGCTGAGGAATCTTCACAACAATGGATAACAGCATTACCTCTACTATGGTTTTACACCTGAACTGTGTCAATGGAGGCCCCAGGGCAAGGAAGTTTATCTTAATATCAATATTTAGTCATGCCATTGGTATTTTGACATTTGTGGCATCTGACAGAGTTGAATCTATAGACATCGCCCCCCATTTAGGACTAATCATGGTCCTGCCTAGTCTCCAACACCAAGTACAGAAGTCAACAACAGTAGAGTAGAAATTCTTCAGCTTTACAGAGGGGCAGGTTTCTCTCATCTAGAGAACATTAAGTGCAATTGCCTATTCATTTAAATAAGGATTGTTAAGCTCAGTCATTCTGTGGCATCCTCATTAGCAAACATGATCCGGCTCAGTTAAGACGTTCTTGCAAATCTCTCTCCAGTGGTTTAAGCATCATTGCCCAATGTTAAATTTCATTACGCAGTCATCAGCTCTGTTAAAAATTTCCAATCAGATCAAGAGTGGAAAGCGCTCGAGCTGCTGCTCGGTGTGGCCCTGCACTATGACCCATATTCGGAGTCTGTAAAAGATAGTTCTGCCGATCGATCTAAGTGCAAAGATCTAAGATAAAAAGGCCCAATCTGAAGGTTAGTTGTGCTGGGATTTGGGGTGAATGTTTTTGCCGTGAGTACCCCTGGAACTATAGGGTGAATTGAAATAGACAGGCTTGAATCCCAAAAATCAGAATATGTCTTTGTTTTGGTTTGTTTTATGTACACGTCTAACACTCTGCAGTCTAAATACAATGAAATCTTTATGCCAACCAAGCCAGACTATAAATGAAACTCATGCAAACGAAAGAGGCGAGATGAGTCACATTTCTGTCATTTTTACGGTCATAAAAGACAGTGAAACAGCTAGGCCTTTGAACTGTAAATTAGAGGAAATTGATAGAATGGAAGAAGATGGTACATGAAAGGACAACAAATAAAAACGACATTGCTGTTAGCAGGAAGACAAGAAACATTCCATTTCTCCATTGTGGACAATGCAATCTTCTAGAAGCAAGCTGATCATTAAACCCAAATATGACTTTGGGCACAGGGAAACTATGGCATTACAGATCTTGAAGGACCAAATCTCGTAGGATTCTTCTATTCTTCTAAGCACAAAGGTTTTCGGATCCCTGAGGTTTGAAAAGTCACTTTACCTTTGGGGAAATACAACAGTGCCTACAATTGGAAAGCCCTGCAATCTGTAAGCCTTCAGTTCTTGGTGGACCTTTGAGTCAGAGGTAGTATGAATTATAGGGATGCATTGAATTCACTATTTGGGATACAGCCAAATCCCAGCATCTTTCATGAAAGATTCGACCAAATAGTGAACCGAATCCAAATCAGTATCGAATGGAAAAAGTGGGAAAACATTTTTACTATCTTTTTTTGTGACAAAAAAATAAATAAATAAATAAAAAGTGATTTCCCTTCCCGTCCCTTTGCATATGCAAATTCAGAATCGACAAGGCACGAGGATTCGTATGAATCAGAATCCTGATGCAAAAGTCAGAATCCTGGCCAATTCTGAATTCGGTGCATCCCTAATGAATTAAGAGTTTCTGAGCAACAGTAGGGCTCAGAATTGTAAATTTGTGGTTTAAGGTGGCCACACACTATTAGATCCGCTCGTTTGGGGAGGTCGCCAAACAAGCAGATCTTAACCCAATATGCCCACTAACGGCTGGGCGATATCGGGTGAATCTGAACAGTCAGCCCTGGTGCCAAACAAACGGAGAAACGCATGGGCGCAGAAACGCATCAACTAGAAGATGTGGTCCTGGATCATAGAACAAAAAAATCAAAACTTGACCGATTGATATCTGGCCGATTTTTGGCTCCCAATTGGAAGGACCCATCGGGAGCCCAGACACAGGCAGATAAGCTGCCGAATCTTTCTAAAGGACCAATATCAGCAGCTTTATTCTGCCCCTGTATGGCCACATTTAGGTGCGTAAAAGTAGACCTGATAACAGCTGGGGAGCCCAGGAGGTATAAGGGTCCTAATGGGGCACTGAACAACAAGCAGTTTCAATATATGTTTATGAAAAATATCCCAATTATCAGGTTCTTACTTTGCCGCGAGGAGCATGTTCTTGCGATTCGCCATCTCGTTTCGTTCTATGTGCGGCCGACTCAAGTACTCCGCCACAGCTTTCGAGGGGAATTCAGTCTCGCACACGTAGCCAAAGTCACGAGCAAGATGGATCGCTTCACCTGGGGAACAAAGCAATATTAGGGATCACACTACAGTAAAAAGGGATTTCTGAACCAATTTTTTATTTAATTAAAACTATATTACATAAGCTATAAAATATTTATCATTTCAAATCAGACCATATTAAGACGAACATGCAACGGACATAGAAAAGTCTCCTTAACATGATATAGCGGTTGCGGAATAGTACAATGTCGTGTCCTCAGATGAAGAGGAAGTGACTCATGGCACAGGGATTTTTATTGGTTAACGCTTTCCTTCCATGCGACGCACAATCAAAGAAATTCATGGCGGTGATTAATTCCTTGGCCCCGGCATTTGTGCCTTTGATGTAAGGTCACCTATTAAATACGGTGATGTAAATGGGACAAAAACTAAATTCTCTGTGATGGGGGGATTTACACATATTAACATATGAAGGCAAAACTTATATCCACAGAGCAGGCCTTTATTTATGGAGGGTTGTAGGAGCTGCCATATTGCTTAAACTCTGCAATGGTGTTCTATACATATACCCAAAATCCCACTAGAGGTGCCAATGCTCTTTATATCCAAGCATGTTAAAATGTAAATGGATGAAGAAAATTACAAATATATATTTCTATCTTAAATTTTTTTTTTTTTTAGAAGATTAGAAATTTTTTTTTATTTTTGTTTTAGATTAAACAGTGATACCAACCTTCCACAAGTGAAGTAAGGAGCGTGACATTTGCCGCTTTCCTTCTGCCAGCCGGGAGATTCAGACCGATTTTCTCAAGTTTTTCCCGTAAGGACCGCCCACCATTTTTCGACTTTGCCCTGATGGTGGAAAGAATTTTAAATTACAACTCAAAAAGGAAACGGTTTTACCAACTAGTACATGGGTGTGACGCTCAAACAAGTCCCTGTTCAGTATTTGGTTAATCACAAGAAGAGGATCCCCCCCTCCCACCCCCCATATTCAGATAATTAATTCTCCACAGTGGTTTTTCCCCCATACAGAGGATGGTTTGTTTTATTGAAAATTCATGGAGACCCACCCACATATGCATGGGAATCCCCTTCCATAAAAAGGCTGTGTTTTGTATGAGCTTTAGAGATTATAAAAGAACCCTCCATTCAGGTGGAAATAGGTCTTATTTAGAAGAACCACTGAAACCGTTTTAGGGAAAAACCACAAAAAGCAGCTTCATAGTTAAAAGGGGAACTCCACCCAAAACCTGTTTTTCTTTTGTTGCATCATTTAAAAAAAAAAATAGGCAGCTTTCCATACATTAATTTAAAATAGTCAATAGTTTTAAAGTTATATGTATAGCAAAACTCATGTATTTCTTTCTGCTAAAAGTAGGGCCAGCGAGAAAAACCCGATGCCGACTCCAACCCGCTCCCTGTGTCAGACTATGACCTCCCCTACTGGGCCCGATTGCACTTCATCTATAAGAAAAGGTGCACGAAGGGTGGTGGGTTATGACTGGGGGCCCCTGACAACAACCCTGGTGGGCATAGGTCCCCAGTCCGATGCTGGCTAAAACAATGTAGAAGAAGCAAGTTCTCCCCAAGGTCCAATAATCAGCTGCTACACCGATTAGGGTGTCAGAACCAGTAGTGCAGAAAAAGCTGGTCAGAGCCAATTGCCGATAGGTTGTCAGGGGTACAAAAATGTCCAGCATTTCCAAATGAGCCCCCAAAGTGAATAAACTCCTCTGACTTCGGTTATGTGGTTCATCACTAGGTTTACCACCTGGCTGGTATTTTACTGGCCTGGCCGGTAAAAATTATGGTTGATCCCAATGTTATTAATAGGGAAAAAAAGTATATTTTTTCCAGAAAAGGTGGCAACCCTTTTCACCGCCTTTGCTATTCCAAGTCATTTTGAAAGCCTTAGCAATTAGCTGCTCAAAAAAACACTCATGAATGGCCTCATGGGGGGGGGGGAATTATTTGTCTACAAACCTCCCACTCCACTATATTAGTCTCAGGAGGTTGGCCACTGACAGAGCAGCTAAACTTGCTTGACACGACATTCCATCAAGTCTGGCAAATACCTGTCTGCGTGTCCTGCTGGTTCTACAGGAACAATAGGTGGTCTCAAAACAGCAGTCGTTTTACTCTTAAACACCTTGTTCCTTTCAGTCAAAAATGTTCACCTCAAAAGACAATGGGGTGGTTTGCTTTTCTTAGAAGAACAGAGTTGTCTAGGCCCAGCCTCCGTGCATTACAATAGACTGTTTACATGTAAATTGGATATTTTTGAGATGATACCGAAAATGTAGTCTATTGTGGCATCCCCTGGAAAATGGCACAAAGCCTCCTACGGTTTATTTATAAAAGGCTTTATGTTAAAAGTTTTGACTAAAAAGATTCAGAGAGATTAGTCGCCCGGCGACAAATCGCCTCTTCTTCGGGCAACTAATCGCCCCGAAAAGCCTTCCCGGCGGCTAGAATCGAAATCACCGGCCGGATGGCACTCAGATCGCTTCGTTTTCTGAAGTTTCCTCGTGAGGCAACTTGGGGCGACTTCGGAAAACAAAGCGATCCGAGTGCCATCAGCAATTTAGATTCTAGTTGGCGGGAAGGCAGTTGGGGGAGATTGAAGAAGAGTCGATTTGTCGCCGGGTGACTAATCTCCCTGAAACTTCACGTGTCTCTGCCCTTAAAAGTCAAGGTGGGGAGAGCCTTATTTATAGAAACGAATGAAGAGAATAAATTCACCTTCTACAGGATAAGGGAGGAATAGAATTAAGGGCAGAACAGTGGAGCCTACAGTTTGGTCAAGCTCTTAGGGATCAAAATAATGTTTCTGACCCAATTTTTAAAACAGGCGTTACCACCAGAGACATCTACTGATACATCAGGAGATATTAGGACTATGTAAAGACCCAAGTAGAATATGAAAGCTCCATGGTTTTCTTCAGAGCTTCTTTAACTACATATATTAATTTGAACTTCGTTCCATCTCTTTATACGTTACCTTCTTAGAACTCCTCCAAGCAAAGAAGCATTCAAGCACTCTGGTGGCGAGAGACGTCGCTGGACCTCTGCCACGGTCACTTTGTACTTTGAGGTGGAGCTCAAGAGGGAAAGTCTCCCTGGCACCGAACAGAAAACTTCATTTGGGTTAATGACCATCCCCAGCAGTGCGTCCTTTTGATAGGGCATGTTGAGTCCATTGTTTTTGCCCACAGAGATTGGACCTGTCAAAATAAATCCATTGTTAATCCACCAGATATTTTGTAAAGAAAAACCTTTTCTTGCTCATGTAAGCTTTTTTATAAAGCTAGGGGGAAACCATGACCAATGTATTAACTAATACATATTCAAAAATATCTGAACAGCTTCCATAATTATCATTATTTAAGATGTTTGTAGGCTAAAAGAGTGCAAGAAACTGCCTTTAAAAAGGGATGGTTCACCATTAAGTTAACCATTGATATGTTTATTCTAAGCAATTTTTCAATTGGTCTTCATTTTCTCTTTTTTATAGTTTCTGAAAAGTTTGCGTTTTACCAGCTTTTAAATGGAGGTCACTAACCCCCCCCCCCATCTAATCAATGCATGGTTGCTAGGGTAATTTGGGCCCTAGCCGCCCAATTGCTGAAACTGCAAACTGGAGAGCTGCAGAATAAAAAGCCAAAAACCACAAATAGAAAATTAAAGCCAATTACAAATCGAATATCACTCTCTACATCATGAATTTATATAGCGCCAAGATACGCAGTGCTTTAACTACATCATACTTAAAGTTAACTTAAAGGTGAGCAACCCCTTTAATGATTCCAATGCTCATCTAATAAGCCTGTTGGAAACCCAAGAGCCTTAGGAATCCGTTATCCAGAAAGCTCAGAATAATGGAAAGGTCACTGAATAGACTCCATTTTTTCCAATTTTTTTTAAAAATGATTTCCTTTTTCTCTGTAATAAGGAAACAGTCGCTTGTACTTGATCCCAACTAAGATATAATTAATCCTTATTGGAAGCAAAACCAGCCCATTGGGTTTATTTAATGTTTACATGATTTTCTAGTAGACTTAGGGCAGAGACACACGCTCAGTTTCGGGAAGACTAGTCGCCCACCGACTAATCTCTTCTTTCGGGGGCGACTAATTTCCCCGAACTGCCTTCCTGACGGCTAGAATAAAAATCGCTGGTGGGATGGCACTCAGAGTGCTTCGTTTTCCGAAGACGCCCGAAGTTGCCCCACAAGGAAACTTTGGGCGACTTCGGAAAACAAAGCGCCATCCCGCCGGCGATTTTCCTTCTTGCTGGTGGGAAGGCAGTTCAGGTTGGGGAGATTAGTCTCTCCGAAGAAGAGATTTGTTGCCGGGCGACTAGTCTCCCCAAATCTGACCGACTGTCTCTGCCCTTAAGGTATGAAGGTCCAAATTACAGAAAGGTCCCAAACATTTTGGATAACCGGTCCCATACATGTACAACCTAAAATAGATGGTCCTAAAAAAGAAAAATGTGTACAATGGGTACAGTTTGGCTAAAAAAAATTGTTGGCAATAACTTATAAGACTGTTAAACAAAAATTGGACTTTTATTTGTGCTATAATAGGACTTCTGTAATAACATGAAAAAGTGGATACCACAAATGTTGGGATTTATAGGTGAGAAGTCAAATATGGTTATGGTTATGTATTGAACTCCAATGACTTATACAGATCTGTGCCTCAATTAATTTGCATATTGTAATGAGTAGCACCAAACCAGGAGTTAATACTATATAAATAGTCCTATATATTAGCAATCAAGTGCCTATAGAAGGGGAAATGCATTGTGTTCAATAATAGGATGGGGGGAAGTGGGGACACTTTATTATTAACAAGATGCAGATCAAGAAGGTTTCTCTAGCGGGAGAAAATAATGAAAGCTGATAATAAGGTTATCCAAGCACAAAATCGACACCGTCACACACACATGTCCCTGGGATACCGCACTCTCTGTTCTCTAGAGCAGGGGTTTGTTTTCCTCTCTCCTCCCCCTTATTAAGATCAAGAACAAGGCATTGAACACAGGGGAGGATTCCGAAAGCTCCAGTTAACCATAAAGTGGTTATTAGAAAGAAGGGGGGGTGGGGAATAATGTAAAGATGTCACAATGTTTAGAATTTCTCCCAGATGCACAGGGAATGGGCTTCTGTTTGAGGATTTGATGGTTAAAAAAAAAAAAAAAAATCAAAAAGACGAGTTACAGTGAAAGCAGCTTGTGTAAAATATAAAAACGAGAATTTTAAAACGTTAATTGCTTTAAAAAGGTTTACTTTAAAGGAAGAATCGTTGGCAATCTACAGTACGGGTCTATTATTTTACTGAATTCCAGCCAATATACAAGTTATATTGCAGAGTTAAAATTGTACTGGAAATTCTAAATATTCTCTCTTTTTTTCCTACACGCAAGAACAAAAACAGCAGTTTGCTATGCAACATATAGCCAATGTCTTACATAAAATAAAATTGGGTGGGGGGGGGAGTGTATTTTGATGAGTGTTTTTCTTTTATAAAACAGATTAAAAAAAAATAAATCCATCTATATATAATTATTCTGTGAAATTGCAGGTTTAGCCACTAATTACTTTGAACGCGACACAGGAATCATGTAATCAAGAGAGTTTATAGCAAACAGGGGGTCTGTTTTAACTCAGACTTCAAGGGTTAAAAGATTTCAGAGGCTGAATTCGTAAACCGCTCCTTTTGCAGTTTAAAAGCAAACCCAAAATAAGGCGAAGGTCTTAAATGGATGAGAAAGGGATCATAGTTGGGCACTCGCTGTTCACGTTTCAACAGTCGGTCGGATATATTGCAATTTTAAAATATTACAGGAATGATTTAAAAAAAAAAAAAAATTTAAATAAAATAAACAAAGGACAAACCTTTTTTAATGACTGTCTGGTCGTGCATTATCAAGTTTTGCTCTTCCATCGACTGTAAAAAAAAAAATAAATAAAAACTTACATTTAAAGAAAAAAAAAAAAATACACAAATTATTCTATATTCCATGCTACTTTAAAATATAACTTCTCAGGTTAAATTTGAATTCCTTTCTTAAATCACGTCCACCGGTTGCCTTAAATATCCGACACCCCATGTGTGGATACCTTCCGTCTCCAAGGATAGAGGTTAAGCCAAGTTATTTAACCTATTTTCTTTACAAACAGATGCCCTACTTTCTCAGAGCAGTGCAACTATACCCTGGAGGTACAATTAAAAAAACAACAAAAAATTGCTTTTAGCAGATACTGTTTGTATGAATGAAAGAGTAAACTTTGTTATTCCACAAGAACCTGAAAATGACAGATCTGCTACAAATTATCCCAAGTCCCCCTGATTGTGTAAACTCTTCCCAACTCATCCATCGAATAGTTTTTATGTTGAAGTTAAGTTACATGAGCACCAAAAACCTAACCCTACGGTATAATTATACAGCAGATAGAATAATTTATGGAACATTTGTTCTTCTGTATATTCCAATATATTATACAACATTTTTAAGTAGCTATTCTCCCTGGAACATCTGGTTTTTTCCCTAAAGAAGCTGGAAAAAAAAAAAAATAATAATCAGGTGTACCAGGATCTAAAGTATCTGTTTGTATTACTTTGGTTAACCTAAAAAAAAAAAAAAAAAAAAAAAAATTATTTTGTTCTTTAGTAGTGATGGGTGAATAAGGCGCGAATCCGCTGCGAATTTCCGCGTCAAAAAATTTTGGACGCACGTCGGAACAGTCGCTCACGTCAAAACTGTCGCCTGTGAACATTATTCTGATGCCCATTGACTAACACCAGCATCATTGACGTAAGCGTCAGAATGGATGCAGGCGTCAATTAGCGTTTCGCCCATCACTATTCTTTAGGTTCTCGTGACAAATACAGGTTATAATTTTGTATGAGTACAATAGACTGATGAAGGTTATTTGGGCTCTAGAGAAATTATTTTTTAACACTGGTTGACAATTACTGTAAACAAAGTACTTTTTAAATTGTTTAGAGGTTACTGGTCCTCATTTCAATAGGTCTACGAAAATACCCCACTCTAGCTCTGTCACCACCCCCCAATTATTATGAAAGAGACATTACCACAACCTCGTCCATCTGTTGGCCAAGATCTGCAAGCCCCAAGTTATCCAGATTTGAAGGATCCAAGCCATGTCCATGCTGTAGAAGAATGTCAGGTCTTCTGTAGGAGTCTCTGCCTGGTCTCGCTAACCCGGAATCCAGAGAAGGTATGTGGTGGACAAGGCCATGTCTGGAGTGATGGGAAATCCCAGTGTGGTCTTGATTCTGTCTGCTGGGCCATGCCTGCTGTTGGTTAGTGGTCGGTGGGTGGATAGGGTTAATGGATGAAAAGGGATCTCCGAGGTGGGAATAGGGGTCATTAGATTGAGGGTATTGTAGAGGCTGGTATGGAGGTGGAAAATATGGAGGTTGGAAGTCTGATGTTCCCGAATGCGGCAGAGGGGGACCTGGGCTATACAGGTGTTGACTCACGGCTGATAAATGGGGCAACCTTGGGTTACCATTGCTTGATCCATCGTGTCTGTCCTGGAATTCATGATAAAAAAAAAAACAGTTACATTTACAGTATTGTCAGTGCTCAAACACAAGCCTTAGGCTGCAGATAGACAGAGCAATATGAAGGCACAAAAGAACAAACACTATAATACTTTAATAATGCAATGTCTACTGTAAGTGATGTTGTCCCATTATGATCTACAGCCATAAAACCATTGTTAGCATTCTGTCCCATGGAAAATATTACTTAAATACTGATTTATGGGAAAATGTATATTGCTATATTTAACAAACAACTATTTCGTATGTAACTTTACATAATAAATATCTGAATGAAAAGCATGAAACAGGAGGGTAATTGTTTGTTGACAGTGTCTTCAGATCTAATGACCACCAGCTAAAGGTCTACTGATCTAACTTTTGGGCACCCCTGTTATATAGCGTTTATAACTACACAAACACACAATTGGGCAATGGCAGTTATAGCAGAAAAGAGGTCGACTTAGCATTCACTCTATATTACACATTGTGTCGGGCTCCAGGTAGAAAAGGGCAACTATAACAAATAAAGCATCAATATTTAATAGGTGCACCTTCAGTGATGTGCCATGTAATAAAACATTTGCCAAGCCAAATAAATACATAGGTATGGGGCCAGTTATCCAGAATACTTAGGACCTGAGGGTTTCTGGATAAGGGGTCTTTCTGTAATTTGGATCTTTATACCTTAAGTCTACCAAATCATTTAAAACATTAAACAAACCCAATAGGATTGTTTTGCATCTAAGAAGGATTAATTATATATTAGCTGGGGTCAAGTACAAGGTACTGTTAAATCAAGGGGACAAATGAATGCTGACCGGACCCAGTGTTTATACATTCCCATAGAGACTAGAGTCTCCGGCAGCCCTACGATCCCTGTCTGAAACAAGTCCATCTTTAGCTTTAAAACAGATTACAGCGTCATGGCTATTAAAATAACAGGGAGAGCTAATCAACAGAGAAAGAAGCCCTCAATAAGGTCCACCGAGGCTGCTCCTTTACTAAATGCCTCCCATTGATGCCAAATGACTGCAACTAATCTACAGGAGCCAGAGAATTCAAATACGCAGACCGTGACCAAAGCAAGGGGGGGAAACAAAAATGGCCTGGGGTGACGGCGAATGTTACATCTCTAGGTTTATTAAATAGGAGATTAATAAAAAATTAAAACAAAAATGGTGAGTTCAGTTACCAACAAATATGTGTTAAGGTTTCAAAACCTTATAATAAACAAAAAAAAAAAAAACATTTAATCTAAATTGTTGATTTTTTTTTCTAGTTGTGAAACTGAATACTATTCAACTAGTTTATGTAAGAGTGACCGGTATAGGATAAAGAGCACCCTAGCACCCACTAGCTGTCAGGTTCAGCTTCTACAACCAATAACAGGCTTTTGGATTGGGGTTTTTCCTTGTTACAGTCAAGCCTTTGCAATTGTTTTTCAAATGATTGTTTACCTGGAAAGCACTTAAAAAAAAAAACACACAATTCTCGCGTAAAGGAATAACAGATGCACCTTGGGTGCCGACAACACAGAAAAAAAAAATTGCAGCTGCACAAAGATACAAAAAAGAAACCACAGGAATCCTGCTGCCGACAATCCAATGTTATCGAGGAAAGTTAAAGAGAATTAAGAACTATTAGATTCCTCAAGCAGTGGCTGTGCTCAATTTTTTTTTTGTTAAAGTGTGGCCCTAAGCAAAGATCTGTGCTCACCTCGCATTCCTCTTCATATTTAACATTATCTGCAAGCTTCCACAGCATCCTGGCTCCTGAGTCTAATCAGACCAATGCACCAAAATCCAGGGATAAATCCAAGTTCACTTCAAAATATAAATTCCCCCAGACCTCTCTCAGCTGTCAGACATGGAGACTCTCAGAGCTCTGATCCTTGACTGAGGATTTGCCAGTGATCTCCCTTCTCCCTAAACACCTATAATGGCTGCAAACTCCTCCCCAGGGGCTGATGCTGTGCCTCTGTGAGTTTAATTATAAGAGAAAGCCTTGCAGACAGGAGCCAATCAGAACAAAGGGACTCTGCAGGCACAAGCCACGCCCCCTGGTGTTTATTCTAAAGAAATGATTTTTACTCTCCTGCTGTTTGGATCAGGTTTGGGAGCCCTGATCGTTCCACCACTGGGAAATACTAAAAATATATTAAATACATACATTTTCCTCTGCATAAATAATACCCAGAATTTTCTCAGTGTAAACATACTTTTTTTAGGGGGGGGGGGAGAATACTACTACTATTCAATTCAAATACTTAGGAACTAAAAAAAAAAAAGTTGTGCACAATAAACCCCATTTCTGCATTATATGATTATATATGATTATATATTAATGATTTGCAAATTCCTATTATAAAAATACATATAATACATAATTTATAAAGCTGCCAATATATGTTATATAGAAATTATACAATATATATATTATGCTCCTTATTTTAATTAAATTAATCTGTTGGTGTTTTTCAGCTCTGGATGAGGAATAGCTGCAACTACAATATTAAATACGGGATAAATCATCTTTTATCTCATCCCCACCTCCCAGAAAAATTAGAAAATCATTAGCAGGACTGGTATAAGCCATTACCATCTGATCCAATCTAATGAGCACTTTTTATACAAATCTGCAGTATGTGTCCTTCCAGGAAGCCGCTGATTACAGGGAACAAACCTCTGCGATTTTTTTAATTAACAGCCAGCAGTCATTTGGTTAATTGTTAAAACCCCCTTTCCTTCCCACACTGGGATTAACCGACTAATCGGTTCTTGATGAGAAAAAAAAAAAGAGTGGGAGATGTCAGTTAAATAAATGAATCAAAATAGAAGGCAAAACCAGAGCGACTCTCTCCTGTTGCTGCTGCAACTCGCTTATCTTACAGATAGGTGGAAGCATCACCGCTTAGATTTCCCTACAGCCTGCATCTTAAGGTCTCCTTAATATTTCACCTGCATTTTAACTATGAAATTACTCCTGCTCGGTTCTATACAGCTCCCTGTTCCCTTCCAACAACCATCACAGGGGATATTTAATAAACAGCTGAAAAAACTTTCAGAAAAATAAATAAATAAATAAAAATCTTTATTACATTAAATACAAACATATTTGGGCAGCCTTCTAACCAGTGTTACAAATTTGGTATTTTTTTAAAACCCCTCAAACGAAAAATGGATGCTTTTCCTATGAATCCAAAATGGGTAATTTTTAGGCTTTTTGGCAATTAAGGAGAGGGGGGTTAAAGCTAGATTTTTGCATTATGCTGTATATTTGTGTTGGGTGTGCAATCCATATTTACTACAGAAATAAAAGTAGAAATGTATTTTATATGGGCCACAGATTTGCATTCTATGGGGAAGGGGTGCGTTTAATAATGTAATTACACTTGGTTAATAAAAAAAAACACCTTTTTAGTAGTTCCAAGTGCTGATTCCATCAATGGAAGAGAGACTTTTAAATCAGCAGAGAATTCCACTCAGTTGCAGCTTAAGCTTCATTATCATTTTTGGTGGGGCACCACAATTTTTTTTTTTTAAATTACCCCTTCTGTTGTTTTCACCATAGGGGAAAGAAAAAAAAAAGCCTTTGAAATGCAGGTCTTTCCCTGTGTTCCTCTGCTTGTAACAGCAAGTGTTTGTGATTATTTCCAAAAGGGTTTGGCGTCATTAAGACTGGGGAACACAAATATATTTAAAGTAGAACAGGAGAGAGAATAAGAGAAGTAGCTGAGAGCAGTATGTCATTGATAATAGGGAGATTTCAGCCTGGGATCTTGGGGTGGTGCCAGTTAACTACATAAATCCTCTCTTCCCTGTAGAAATGTCTATTTATATCATAAGCTGCGCCCGAAGCGCAAATAATCGTTCAGCTAAAAATTTAGCAAAATACAGAAAAAAAAAGTCGATTTTATCTAGTGGTATAAAACTATTGCAGGCAGAAAGGTGACAAAATCCATAACAATAAATGCTTACAAGTTTATTTACTATTCTACGTATCACTAATACAAGGGTAACCCTTGTCTGTTATTAAAATATCGCAACCACCTGCAATAAAAGGGAAGCATAGGTGGATCATCTCATATTGTTATTACCGTATTTGTCATTTCATTTTTGGCAGAAATTGCTTCTTATGTGCTATTTTGCGGAGGGATGTATAAAGTCTATAGGACCTTTTAAACCATATCATAGTCCATCTATATCAGCTAATAAATTACATCCATGCAGAAGGCCTGTATATTTCATACATACAGACATTGGATCATTCTTATGAAACTGGAGTAATATATATATATATATATATATATATATATATAATGGCTTAGGCACACACTTATAGAAATACTACCTGGATGCTATTCAGAAAAATTGTATATCCATAGAAAAATGCTGAAGCACACCAGGATTTCTCAATATATTTCTAAATATATATTATATCTATATGCATAAGGCTCCAGCTCCAGTTTCTCTTTCTCATTCTCTATAATCTCACTATTATACATACAGATATTGGGTAATATTCTATTCAACTGGAGTACAATATATATATTTGTTTTCCTCCCCTAAATATATATTATATCTATATGCATATGGCTCCAGCACCTGGTTATCTCTCTCATTATCTATAATCTCTTCATAATCTCACTATTATACATACAGATATTGGGTAATATTCTATTAGACTGGAGTAAAAATATATATATATATTATATCTATTTGCATAAGGCTCCAGCACCAGTTTCTCTCTCTCATTCTCTATAATCTCACTATTATACATACAGATATTGGGTAATATTCCATTAGACTGGAGTAAAATATTATATATATCTATATATATCTATATCTATATCTATATCTATATTATATCTATATGCATAAAGGCTCCAGCACCATTTATGTATGTATCTCTCTCTATATATATATATATATATATATATATATATATGTGTTTATAAGTTGCATTCAAAGAACATGTGCATTAACCATTAAATTGAACTGCTACATATAAATAACTTAAAAAAATCTCTTTAAAACCGCACCAATCTAAAAATGGATTAAGATGAGTTCTTACCATTTCTATACAACAATTATAGAGTAAATACAAATAGGAGTTCTGTCCTACACACACCCACGCACATTAGAGAAACATCCTGAACGAAATCTGCAGTTATTGGAATATTCTGCAGATTTTTTTTTTTTTTATATTTTTTTTTTATCCACTTAGAAAGTCGCCTAAAGTTCCCCTTTACAAATTAGAAACTGGGGCAACTGGGAGAGTTAATTGAAAGAATATTTCGTTATTAAATTTATTAAATAATCAGCCCAACAGGAGGAAGACATATGTGCTGCACACAGCCTCCTATAAATCTGCCTTTTTTTTATTGGGTTCTTCTGAAACTGCCATAGATCATTCGTTTGCGGTAAATTCATGAAAGTTTAATGTGGGGCAGAGCCGAATGCATTGAGCCCTTTGGCAGGTGCGAATTGAGAGTGATTCTCTTTTGTGTTGACTTTGTCATTCTAATGGTTCAAATCTATCCAGTAAGGGATTATAATAATACACTCAGATCTTCCTATTGTCTGGCAGCTGTTAGAATAATAAAAAACTATAAAATTCTCGCTTTTTTTTTTTGTCCTTTGTTTAAAGCCTTTACCTGCAAACTGACATTGAAACCATTCAATCTAGACAATAATTTCGTTAACAAAACCATTAAAAATATCGAATAATCCCTGATTTTTTAAAAAAAAAAAACCTACAGGAATGCTTGTTGCGAACAAAAACGCACGATTTTACGCAAGCGGCGCAGAACATTACGAATTAAACTCATTTTTTTTTATCATTATTATTATTTTAAACCTCGCGTGGAATTTCGTTCTAAATCTCCACGGGTGGGAATGGAATAAATTCCCCAGGTGAAAATCGTAAACGGAATCTGATTGGAGAGACTTTTGCTACTGGAGGCGTAAAGTCGCAAATTCTTTTTCCCTTTAAAATCGCTCGCACTGTTATTATTTTTTATGACGGTCTTTGAGCCGGATAATTGGAATTTAACCAAGACTGGAAGGAGGAGTGGGTGTTTTTCTAACGAAACCAGGTGCGACCAAGCGCAGAGATCGCTCCCCAAATACGGATTCCCATTACAAAACGAAAAAAAAAAGTTTACATGAGATGTTAACATTGATAAATGTATTTTTAGAGACAAGAAACAACGAAAAAAAAACAATATATTGTTTTAGATACATTACATTTTAAAATATTAAATACTAGAGGAGCTTTTAATATCATTTTTACTAAAACAACAAACAAAAACTTTATAAATCCCAAATCAAATGCAACAGTTCTCCCCACTCCATGTGCAAAGCATTAAACGCTGCCTGACAAGCAGATCATGTACATGGTATTTAATTAATTCTCCCCAGAGATTAAATAGAGTTTCTAAACAAGTCCCAGCAAATAAGTGAGCCTGCCAAACTCTCTCTCTCTCTCTCTCTCTCTCTGGGAAGCAGCCGATGCTTATAGACAATTGTTGGCTTAGGGAAAAAGCCTGGCTAAATAAAAGACTTCATTCCCCAGATGATTATAAAGGTGAGGTTGGGCAGAATTAGAGTAGAAAATTGGAAGTCACATACCTGCCAGTCTGATCTCCCCAGCAGAGCCATCAGAGGAAGGATTCAGGGGATATATTAACAAGAGCAGTTACACCACTAACTGTTACCTGGATCAGCTTTACACCTGGTTTACCTGCCTCAGGCTGTGCGCATGCGTATCCGACCTACCTTAGAAAGAATTTTTTCCAGCCCTCAGCTCATACCGCCCTCTTTTTTTTCAGATTCATCTGACTCCTTCCCCTGACTTCAATATACTCAACTGTCTGACACATGAACCCCAAACACAGACTCTGGGGGAGACACAGTCTCTAGACTGTAATGGGATGAACTTTAGTGCACATCAGTGTCACAGAGATTTATTGTACTTGTATTCGGCTGTTCCTGCAGAAATCTCTCCCTCTCTGGCACATAAGAATTCCTTCATCAAATCTTCTCTGTGGATCTGTTTAAGAATTGCATATACTGTCATTTTCAAGTTCCTTCCTATCCACAAGTCCCTGTCTGTCTATTTATCTCTCATTTCTGTCTGTCTGTCTGTATATCCTTCTATATGTACTAGCTAATAGAAATGGCACAAACACAACTAATTGTTGTAGGCTGGAATATGTTACATTGTACACCTGGCAACAAACCATATCATCTATCTATCCCTCTATCTATCCCTCTTTCTATCTATCCCTCTATCTATCTATTATCTATCTATCTATCTATCATCTATCTATCTATCTATCTATCTATCTATCATCTATCTATCTATCTATCTATCTATCTATCTATCTATTATCATCTTCTTCTTCTAACTTTTATCATCATCTCTCTCTCTCTCTCTCTCTCTCTCTCTCTCTCTTTCTCTCTATCTGTCTCTCTTTTTGAGCCTCTCTTCCTACCATATAAGTGCTGTCAGACATACGCCAGTAAGTAAGGATAAGGATATACATCATCTGGCTCTTTGATTACTTGTGTTTCCACTCACAGTGAAGTTATTGCTTGGCCACTCAATAAGGCATTTTCCCCATGACATTTTAGTCCTTACAGAGCATTCATGGGAGCTCCCACTCATTAAGGAATCACGTGTCATATAAATAGTGATCCCATGCTCAATAACCCAAGGCAATCTGCTGAACATAGAAATGAAATGTGCAAGCAGTACACACTTCTTTTATATAAAGTGGAACTGTCCATGTGATAGTCCTTCAACTTCAGATACCCTCTGACTGATGTGAGTGCTGGGAGTTGTTCTTCAATAAGAGCTCAATGACTGCAGGATGAAACTTTTATCGTCTTTAACTTGTCCTAATGTTTCCTTTCTCTACTACTATCTACCATTTTCTACTGTTTCCATCTTGCCATACTGTCTCTGTCTCGCCCTATTGCCCCCATCCTCTCTACTGTTTCCATCTTCTACAGCCTTCAGCTTGCCCTAGTGTCTCCATGATGCCCAACTGTTTCCATCTTGTCCTACTGTCTCCATGTTGCCCTATTGTCCCCATCTTGCCCTTCTGTCTCTATTGCCCTACTTTCTCCATCTTGCCCTACTGTCTCCATATTGCCCTACTGTCCCAATCTTGCCTCCCTGTTTCTATTGCCCTACTTTCTCCATCTTGCCCTACTGTCTCCATATTTCCCTACTATCGCCATCTTGCCCTCCTATCTTTATTGCCCTACATTATCCATCTTGCCCTACTGTCTCCATATTGCCCTACTATCTCCATCTTGCCCTCCTGTCTCTATTGCCATATTTTCTCCAACTTGCCCTACTGTCTCCATATTGCCCTACTGTCCCCATCCTGCCATGCTGTCTCCTTTCTTCCCTCTTGTCTCCATCTTGCCCTACTCTCTTCATCTTGCCCTACTGTCTCCATCTTGTTCTAGTGTCTTCATCTTGCCCTCCTGTCTGCATGTTGCCCTCCTGTCTCCATCTTGCCCTATCTTCTCCATCTTGCTCTGTTTTCTTCATCTTGTCCTAATGTCTCCATCTTGTCCTACTGTCTCCATCTTGTCCTAGTGTCTTCATCTTGCCCTCCTGTCTGCATCTTGCCCTCCTGTCTCCATCTTGCCCTATCTTCTCCATCTTGCTCTGCTTTCTTCATCTTGCCCTACTGTCTCCATCTTGTCCTAGTGTATTCATCTTGCCCTCCCATCCGCATCTTGCCCTCCTGTCTTCATCTTGCCCTATCTTCTCCATCTTGCTTTGTTTTCTTCATCTTGTCCTACTGTCTCCATTTTGGTTTACTGTCTCCATTTGCCCTCCTATCCCCCTGTCCTATGGAGTTCACCTTGCCCTACTGTCTCCATTCTGCCGTATTGTATCCATCTTAACTACTGCCTCCCTCATGTCCTACTATTGTCATCTTGGTTTACTGTCTCTCCTAAAGTGACTGTATCAAGAAAATGATGTGAGACCATAGAATTTGCTAATTATTAGCAGAAAATAATACATTGACTTCTGTGGAATGTTTTTGTTTGTGTGTGATTAATGCATAAAATCACCATTTTGCCTCCCTAGAATTGCTGCAGTTCTCCAAAATAGCCCTGAAGGAAGTAGAAACATTGTTTTAAAACTACCAGATGAATTTTGGGAAAACACACTAAACTGTGTCCAGAAAGTTTTTTCCTGAGGAACTTGATCTGTTTTGGTTACATTAAAACTATTTATTCAGTTTTTCTCAAATGTTGCTGCTTAACTGTTTCGGATTATTGATGTGATACATTCTTTTAAACTGTGGGAGCCTCTGTGCATAAAAGGAGAAGGAATGTTCTGGGCACACAATAAGCTATACCCTCATACTGTACTGTCTAAGGGAAACAATATGGCACCTCCTTCCCATATGTATAGATACAAATATACAGAGAAGGAATGTTCTGGGCACACAATAAGCTATACCCTCATACTGTATTGTCTAAGGGAATCAATATGGCACCTCCTTCCCATATGTATAAATACAAATATACAGAGAAGGGATGTTCTGGGCACACAATAAGCTATACCCTCATACTGTACTGTCTAAGGGAAACAATATGGCACCTCCTTCCCATATGTATAAATACAAATATACAGAGAAGGAATGTTCTGGGCACACAATAAGCTATACCCTCATACTGTACTGTCTAAGGGAAACAATATGGCACCTCCTTCCCATATGTATAAATACAAATATACAGAGAAGGAATGTTCTGGGCACACAATAAGCTATACCCTCATACTGTACTGTCTAAGGGAAACAATATGGCACCTCCTTCCCATATGTATAAATACAAATATAAAGAGAGGAATGTTCTGGGCACATAGTAAGCTATACCCTCATACTGTACTGTCTGTTTAATGGAAATGCTTCTATACACCTATTAATGGGTACAGTTCGCATCATCTCAACACTCCTTCAAAGAGACAGATTAGGAGGTATAGACTCCCCCCCTGTTGTCATTTACTGTTTCACCGTAGTCGGTATCATTTGCATTGAGTACAAAGCAGCAGGACCTCTAATGTGTGACGGCGTCCCTCCCATCTATTACCCCTCTTGCAATTCACAGGTAGCAGGAGAAAATAAACTAGATCAGCATTGGCCCCTAGAAGTGTTCATTTGCAAATGTTAAGTAAATAGACTACTGTGCAAGGACCCCCTCAATGAGGTTTGAACCACCGTCCCCCCTCCCTTTTGTCTGTCACTCATGATCATCTCATGTCGGTGTGTTAATCCCATTTAACCCCTGCGATTCTCCAAGTCATTGAGGACATCTTAATTACCCCGAGGGTCGTCTTCTGTCACCAGACCCTCTATTTCATGCTGAGTTGAAAGCAACGGCTTCTCTGCAGACCCTAAAGAGCATCTGTTTCAATTTAGCCGTGTGTATTTGTCAGCCATAAAACATTCAGGTACAAGCTAATAGATTGAGTCAAGCTGGGAACACTGTAAGGGCAGAGACACACGCTGCTATTTCGGGAGATTATTCGCCCATCGACAAATCGATTCTTCTTCGGGCGACTAATCTCCCCGAACTGCCTTTCCGCTGGCTAGAATGGTGGTCAAAATGAGTGTATCGGGCAATCCAAAGGGTTGATAACATGGATCTGAATGGAAGGCAGAAGAAATTCAGGTCCTTGTCCCTTATGGATGTTCTGGTGCCTCAAATATGTGCTGGTAGGAAGCATCAATGGTTGAAAGTTGACCATACACCGGCCTACAAGCCAATTGGCCATATGCAGTACAATTTGGGTTCTCACATAGAACGCCAAATGACCTTGGTTGGACTGAACTGCAGCCCGAATGGGAAGGGGGTCACATTTTAATTCTGACTATCAACTTTGGTGACTCCTCTTATGGTAGAGAAATAGGTGCCCCTCTGTTGGAAATCACAACATTTTAGGGCCTCTTTGGTCAGGGCTGGTTCATCTTCTATAAGCTCCTCCGTTCTCAGGTTCGCTGGACCCCCTGAAAAAGATTCTGAACCCCAGTGTCGATTAATTAGCTGCTTTCTTCTAACAGAGGCCAATGCAATGGTTGGTTATGCTGCCTCCCAATTGCACCCAGGGGATTTATAAGCACTCCCTGTATTTGGGTGGGATTCTTCTGGGTGCTCTGGTTTCCTTCCATGCACCAGAAACATACCAGCCTTTAGGGTACTTGAGGGAAGGGAAGTTAGATTGTAAACTCTAGGGCAGGGCTGTCCAACTGGCGGCCCGTGGGCCGTATGCGCCCCCCCCTTCTGTGGCCCCCCAGATGCTGTGTCTGTTTACCATATGTAATCTTTAAAAGGTATCACTACAGAGATAAATTGGCCCCTGCATTGTTTAAACCTCAAATTCAGACTCTAACCCTCTGTATTGTTCACACCTGTGATCCCCCTGTATTGTTCACACTTGTGACACCTCCATTGTTTATATCCTAAAAGTCCTGTACTGTTCTACCTGAGACCCAGACTGAAATTGCCCACATTGTTCACCTGTTCACACCTTATTCAAAATGCTAATGGAGCACCAGCACTGTGTCACTGTATGTAGTACATATTAGACTGAGAGCTTTCCCTGTCTCCTGCTCTGTTCTGCCTTCCCTCCCTGCAGGGCCGGAACTAGGGGCAGGCAGAGTAGGCGCACACCTAGGGCACAATCATGGGGGGGGCACACTTTCTTTTTTAAACCCTGATTTGCTTGACCTTTAATAGTTATTCAACTTTATAAACCCCCTGTTCCAGACAGAGTCACTCCCCAGCTCCCTTTTGGCAGCTGCTGGCACAGGTACATATTTGTGGGCAATATCTTGGCTGCTACTTGCACAGGTAAACAGATGATATGATGGATATTTGGCTGCTGCTGGCACAAGTACATATATGGAGGCAATAGTGTGTATTTTTTGGCTGATGCTGGCACAGGTACAGATTGCCATTGGGGGCAATATATGGGATTGGCTGCTGCTGGCTCAGGTACATGGGGCAATATGGTGACTACTGGCACAGGTACACAGATGTTTGAGGGCAATATGATGGATTTTTGGCTACTGCTGGAACAGATACAAATTGGGGCAATATGATGGATTATTTTGGTTGCCGCTGGCATAGGTACAGATTGGGCATAAAAATTTGATGGATGTTTTGGCTTATGCTGGCACAGGTACAGATTGGAGCCTGTGAACAATCTGAGGGATTGACTGCCATTGGCATAGATACAGATGGAGGCAATATCATAGGTGCTGGCACAGGTACAGGGGGCTATATGACTGGTAAGGTGGGAAATGGTAATTCAGAACTGGTTGAAGCCCTTGCCCAGGGTGCAAAAATACCTTGGCCCGGCCCTGCCTCCCTGTGTGTGCCATTCTCTGCTTGCCCAGTGCTGCTTGTGTGTGCCATTCTCTGCTTGCCCAGTGCTGCTTGTTTGTGCCATTCTCTGCTTGCCCAGTACTGCTTGTGTGTGCCATTCTCTGCTTGCCCAGTGCTGCTTGTGTGTACCATTCTCTGCTTGCCCAGTGCTGCTTGGGTGTTCCATTCTCTGCTTGCCCAGTGCTGCTTGTGTGTGCCATTCTAAGCTTGCCCAGTGCTGCTTGGGTGTTCCATTCTCTGCTTGCCCAGTGCTGCTTGGGTGTTCCATTCTCTGCTTGCCCAGTGCTGCTTGGGTGTTCCATTCTCTGCCTGCCCAGTGCTGCTTGTGTGTGCCATTCTCTGCCTGCCCAGTGCTGCTTGGGTGTTCCATTCTCTGCTTGCCCAGTGCTGCTTGGGTGTTCCATTCTCTGCTTGCCCAGTGCTGCTTGGGTGTTCCATTCTCTGCCTGCCCAGTGCTGCTTGTGTGTGCCATTCTCTGCCTGCCCAGTGCTGCTTGGGTGTTCCATTCTCTGCTTGCCCAGTGCTGCTTGTGTGTGCCATTCTATGCTTGCCCAGTGCTGCTTGGGTGTTCCATTCTCTGCTTGCCCAGTGCTGCTTGGGTGTTCCATTCTCTGCTTGCCCAGTGCTGCTTGTGTGTTCCATTCTATGCTTGCCCAGTGCTGCTTGTGTAAGCCATTCTCTGCTTGCCCAGTGCTGCTTGTGAGTGCCATTCTATGCTTGCCCTACACTACCTGTGGGATGTAAGCCTGTTAAGGGTTTGTTCTTGGAGTTTGTTAGCATTTGGAAATTGTTGTTAAGGGCCCCAAAGAGGTTTAATCATGTGTTGGGGGGTTGTTGTATTATCCACAGGGGAGGATGAGGCATATGGATTTAAGGGGATGTCTTTAACATGACTTCAATTTTTCACATATGAGTGATGAGGGATTTACCTGCAGTGAGCACCAACCATTTGTTTTTTTGATGTGCTACCACCGTTAATGTGGATATGGTCTTGAAAGTTATTGTAGTACTATGGTTGTGGTTTACAGTGGGTGTGGTTTAAAAGGGGGAGTGGCCAACACTGACTTCCATTATCGGCCCTCCTCCACATAGGCCGGTAAAATTTTTGCCCTCGGTACCACAGAACTTGGACAGCACTGCTCTAGGGTATGGGTTGATTTGACTGGTTAAACACTCTCTCTACGTGGGTAAGCGATGTATCAATAAAGGATAGTAAATAAACTCCATAACTGATAACAACTGAAGAGATAGACAAGGCAAACACAACTGGAGACATCACAGAACACCTGCTCCCCCCTTCATCCTGCAACAAAAAACAAATTAATTTTTATTGCAAACGGTGGTAAATTCTTATCGTTTTCAAAGGAAATTTAACAAAGCAACCAGTTTTATACAGACAGAGAAGGTGTTTGTATAGGAGGGGTAGTTAAACTGCTGCTCAGATAATTCTTATAACAAAATTTGGTACCTTCGAAGCTGAGGTCCCGAAGTGGCAAAAAGACTCGAAGTCATGAAAACAGCCAAAGTTGAACTCTTGAAGCAGCGAAAAGACCCAAAGTCACGAAAGGAGGTGAAGTTGAAGTCCTGAAGCCACGAGTTCAATTCCTCTGAACATCAATGTGTGTTTTTTTATTTTTTTTTTAATCCCTTGGCCACCAATATTATTTTAATACTCTATAGGCCCCTGCCGCCAGTGTTTTTTTTTTTTAAATATTCTTTGGGGCCCAATTTTCTTAAACTTGTAAGGGGGGCCCTGGCCCCCCTTTCAAGTTATTCTTTGGGTCCTCAATTTTTTTTAACTTGCAAGGGGTGTCCTGGTGCAAATGTTTTTTTTTTTTAAAAAAAATATTCTTTGGGGCTCAATTTTTTTTCACTTGTAAGGGGGGGTCTAGCTCCAATGCTTTTTTTTTTAAAAAAAAAAACTTTTATGGGGGGCCCTTGCGCCAATGTTTTTTTTTTTAACTCATAGGGGGGCCCTGGTCTAGAAATAGCTTTTTAAAACTTGTGTGTGTGTGTGGGGGGGGGTAACCTTTTTTAACGCTGATGTCTGTGTGGTCTTTTAACTGTGATGTGGAGTGGGTGGGATCTGTGGTGTGGCTTGGGGACCAGGATGGGTGGGGCAAAAATTTTGTGGTATGGGGCCCCGTGATTTCTAACAGAGGCCCTGTGTATAAATACAAATATACAGAGAAGGAATGTTCTGGGCACACAATAAGCTATACCCTCATACTGTACTGTCTAAGGGAAACAATATGGCACCTCCTTCCCATATGTATAAATGCAAATATACAGAGAAGGAATGTTCTGGGCAGACAATAAGCTATACCCTCATACTGTACTGTCTAAGGGAAACAATATGGCACCTCCTTCCCATATGTATAAATACAAATATACAGAGAAGGAATGTTCTGGGCACACAATAAGCTATACCCTCATGCTGTACTGTCTAAGGGAAACAATATGGCACCTCCTTCCCATATGTATAAATACAAATATACAGAGAAGGAATGTTCTGGGCACACAGTAAGCTATACCTTCATACTGTACTGTCTAAGGGAATCAATATGGCACCTCCTTCCCATATGTATTAATACAAATATACAGAGAAGGAATGTTCTGGGCACACAATAAGCTATATCCTCCTACTGTACTGTCTAAGGGAAACAATATGGCACCTCCTTCCCATATGTATAAATACCAATATACAGAGAAGGAATGTTCTGGGCCCACAATAAGCTATACCCTCATACTGTACTGTCTAAGTGAAACAATATGGCACCTCCTTTCCATATGTATAAATACAAATATACAGAGAAGGAATGTTCTGGGCACACAATAAGCTATACCCTCATACTGTACTGTCTAAGGGAAACAATATGGCACCTCCTTTCCATATGTATAAATACAAATATACAGAGAAGGAATGTTCTGGGCACACAATACTCTATAGTTACGTATGCATAATATGTTTAATCTCTGCTACAGTAGTTGGTTACCTGATATTGCAAACTTTGTTTATTGTATAATTTTGCATAATCTTCAGCAGTTGAGGGTACCTTATTTTCCAAGAAAATGCTATCTGCTCTAATTTTTGCATAATCGTCTTCATCATTGCTTGGCGTGTGGGATTATTTTTGTGTATTCACATGATGGGGAAGCCAAGCACATTTCATAATGTAACCTGCCAGAAACACAAAGAGAATCCTTATTATTTATGCTCGTTGTGTCAGGACTTGTTATCCTATTCTTTTGATGTTAACTACACGGCGTACCTGTAAAGTAATATATATGTTTACAGAGGAAAAAATGCTACAAGTAATGAAGTAACACTTAATAGTGGCAAGGCAGAATTCATTGGTAACCTGTTTTAAGTCAAAGAACTGGCTGGTTGCTATGGGTTACTAGAACTGGTGCACATGCAAGAGTTTTGCAGAATTCTGAAATCTGTATGGAAAGGTTCTGGCCAGTGGTGTAACTATGTGTTACTGGGCCCCCCAGTAAATCTTATCTAGGGCCCCCAAAACATTGCTAAGTTGACAGTGCATCATGGTCTAAAGGTGGTCTAAAGGTGGCCATACAAATATGTCCACATTGAGGTCGGCGATATCGGGTTGATCCGATCGTGGGTCCTGGGGCCCAATGATCGGATCAGAATGGAGGCAATACGGGCGGTCGGATCGCGGGACGGCATCAACGAACAGATGCGGCCACAATCCTACAGGATTGTTTACCTTGCCTGACTTTTGGGCAGATATCAACCAGGGATGCCTGTCGGATGGCCCAACACATGGGCCAATAAGCTGCTGACTCAGTCTGTTGGCAGCTTTTATATGTGTATGGGGACCTTAAGGCAATGCTGCTAAACTATTTGCAATGCAGTGGGCCAGTTATAAGTACATGTTCAAAGGCACCCAAAGGGCTCAATAAAAGCAGTCGGGAGCCCTAAAAATCTCTTAGAGGGCTGCATTCAGCCTGCAGATCTTGAGTTCGAGAACCTTGGCATAAGGTTTAGCGGTAGACCCCGACTTTCTGGTCAATCAATAAGTTAAAATTTTGTTCTTTGCCAGTGTTCTTGGAAGAGATAACAGACACACAAGCAGGACTTAAGGTTGCCATAGTCGCAGAGATCCGCTCGTTTGGCGCCAAACGAGCGGATCTCTCCCCGATATGCCCACATTGAAGTGGGCGATATCTAGCTGATCCGATTGTGGTCCCTAGGGATCCCTAGGGATCGTGGGACCACATAGATGCACAGATCTGATGGGATTTTTGGGGATGGGGATGCAATCTGATTTTTTAACCTGCCCGATTGAGATCTGGTCGACTTTCAGGCAGATATCAATCGGGGAAGCCCGTCGGATGTCCCCAGTCAGATATGGTCTCCCCGGCTGCCAATAAATATTCTATAGGCATGTACAGTATGTTCAGCAACAGCTGTGGAACCAGATCCCTGAATTCAAAGCTTTAATTTCCATTTCCAGACATTTTACTATGGCCTCCTTATTTCCATAATCATAACTTCTGGCTGTGAATAAGATAATGAGATGTGCCCTGGGACAGACACATGGACCTTCCTGTCCGTTATAAACTGGTATAGGGAAACATGTGTATTGCACTGCAGCTGCAGGGCTGTAAAAGGCATTAGGCTGCTGTCAAGTTCACTAGAATTATTTTTCAACAGTAAACAAGGCCATATGGCAAACACAATGATCCAGTGGTAAAACTGGAGACCAGGCTCCCTGTCAGCATTATTCCACTACTGGCATTTGCCACAACAGACCTTTTCCTCATTTGTACTTTGTGAACCACAAATTCCATCAGTTTTAGTCCATTGATCTAACATGCATGAGGCTGGTCCATTACTAAGAACGTCCTTTATTAAATTTCCCAAATAGAGAAGTCCAGGACCCTGGCTTAATGTCCAAGATAAAATAAAGCTAATTCCATCTTTCATGAAAAACTATCCTGATGCCTGAAGCAAAAGCTACAACAACCTGAATGAAGCCACCTTGACTTGACAGTCATCCTAGATGATATCTAAAAATGCAGGACTCTTGGAGACCATTCTGATGTCTCCTGATTAAGCTTATTTTACAAAACCCGTTCTTCCTGATGCAATCTCTGGCATGTGTCCTCTTGCTTCAGATAGAAAGAAACAACCATTGTTTGTCACCTATTCTTCAAAACTGGATAGGAACTTAGCTGTTTTTCATTGGGCAGTCTTTTAAAGACAGTTGGGCAATATCATACAAGCATCGTAACAAGATCGATAACTGAAAGTGTGAATTGATGAGCACAACTACACTGCTGAGAGCCATCTGATTGATCAGTGACTCGAAGCCTTCACCACCATCAGAAGGAGACAGAGGACACAATTATATTGACCATACTAATCGAAATGTCCTTAACTATGATACTTTGAATTGTTTAGAATTAAGGGGTGACCAATTTCCAACTTATAATGTCAGATATCATAATTGGTTTCTGATGGGCATCCTGGCATCAGAGTCTCACTTATTACTTAATAAGTTACAATTTGCTGGCACAGACACACATAGTTGTAGTTCATCAGACGGCAATTTACGTACCACTACCCTTGACCCTTTAATACCACATAAAGTAGAGTACTGGTTAAATTTATTTTAGTTGGCCTTACCTGACCAAACCTGGTGAGATCCACTTTTTGGAGTGGTCCCCAGACATGGGGATATCTTCCTGATTTGGCGATCCATGAACTGGACCAATGATTGGTTCATACAGCGAGGCTACTGAGCCCTGTCATACAGGCACCTTGTGAACCCAACAATGTGGTGGGGCAGATCCTCCTGAGAACTTCATAACCTGGACAATAAGCTGCCAACTTTGTCTGAAGAGGTTGAGTTGGCAGCTATTTTCAGCCCACATATAGCCAGCTTCACTTTTCATTTTTGGATGCTAGCATTTTATCCTCTGGCAATCATGTGACCATCTTTACTTCCTGTTAAAAAAAGTGCAATTTTGTCTTGCTTTATGACCAAGATTCTTAATATTTCTCTGAGATCCTTTTTCTATATAAAGACTGTCTAGGTGCAGAAGCTGCTTTCTATACCATTTTTCCCCTTCCAAGACATGGGCTCTACAAATATTTTGGTATGACATCATCAACGTGAAGGTGCCATCAGTGTATTGGCTGATTCCTCTGCAATTTGGTAAAAGTTGAACAGATATAAGCATGTGTTCTACACTATTTTATGTTTTCCAGCATAATTCATTTTTAAGAGCTTCCTCGTAGTATAGATTTGAATGAAGGAGAGGCATTGGGAATTCTTAGCAAAAGCAAATTAAGCAGAATTACAAGGCATATTTTTCAAACAGAGTTGTTCGTAGTGTTCCTTTAAGAGAGAATGTCCTGGTCAATTGCTGTCATGGAAGTTGACCTCAAATGGATGTCAGATCTGCCCAAGCCTAGAGGCAAGCAGAAGTCTAAAAGTGAATGTATTCCTGAGTGGCAAGAGTCGGGTCATTTGACTGAATCAACATTGCTGTTGACAAGACATCCTGCTCATCCACTCGAGGAGGATCTCCCTAAGGCCTAGACCGGGCTGGTCACTTGCTCAGTATGGAAATAAAGTGATCCGCCCTTTGTGCAAATCATTTCGAAAAAAAATTATTACAGCACTCCTTGTCCTGGATACACAACTTCTGTTAGGGGTGGGAGAGAATATTAGCAATTTTAGTTATTAAAATATACAAAAAAGTTAATAGTGAGATGATTTTTATTTTTGGTAGAAAAGTGCCAAATCAGTATAATACAAATATATACCTTAAAACCTTTCAGACCTATAGCTCTATTCGTTGCAGTCATGTTGAACAAGGGGGTGTACTGCTCCTTTAAAGGAAACCCTCAACTGTGGTCATCTGTTAGGGTGGCTAAAAATAGTCCACACCACTTACCAAGAACCCAAAAATATGAACAATTCCATTTAAAGTTCAATAAGAATCCAATTATTTTCAAAGACTACCCTGATGTGACAACCTGCTAAATAAAGTGCCCCTGGAAATAGGTCTAAACATGCCTCCAAAATACTGCACCTGCGCATAAAATTTCCTAGCTCCTTTACTTTACAGCAGAGCTATGGATGCATGGAATGGACATGAAGGGAAACTGGATGATATAAGCAGAAACAATATGGCAGCCACCAATGTCACCGAGTGGAGCATTTTCTTAAGGCTCCTATTGAAAAGTATGTTGTTTTTTTAACCAAAACAAATGTAACGACTGGGAATAGGCTAAGGCAGCCTATAGTTTGGAATAATTTGGTGCTACCCTTGTCCTTTAAGGTTAAGGTCTGAAATTTTGAGACGGTGATAAAGTACTGATTTTTGGACATTTTTGGTTAAAAAGGTTCTACATGACCAGGGCCTTCTTTATCTCATAACAAGGTTAAAGGTCATAAGAAAACACTGTGGTATCAGCAATTATTTCAAGGATCATTGGAACAACAAATAAAGGTTTGTGGCAAATAGGCATTTTCTCATTGGTTCTCAGGCTCTGTCTCCTCATCTCCATGTCCCCTTAGCTGAGCCTCCTCATCTCCATGTCCTCTTAGATGGCATTTAGGAAATTACTGCTCTAAACTTTAGGGAAGATGACAGTTTCACACATATAATGAGAAGGAACCCCTATATACTCCTGGGCCACCAGAAACAACATAAGACCTCTGCATCTGGTATGACAGAAACAAAAGGTAATATTATAAGTAGTCCTTTATATCTGTCCAGGTTCCTATAGAAGTATCATCTTTGCGAGTCAAAGTTGTCATCTTTCAATCAATCAACCGTACTCCTTTATTTTCTCACAAGAAGTGGCGGCTCTATTTGGGAACTGTGAAACAGAAAACTCTTGTGAGTGTTATACAATGTTTCCATTGCTCTTATTTGTAACCCCAGAGCACACTGTGTTACTTATCTCAACAAGCTGAAGAAGGAGCAGCTCCAGAACCTCCTCTTCCATAACCATGTCCATGGTTCTTACTAGGGATCCACTATTTAGGATTCGGTCGAACCCCCGAATACCGAACCGAATCAGAATTTGCATATGCAAATTAGGGGTGGGAAGAGGAAAACATTTTTTACTTCCTTGTTTCACATGCTTTCCCTTCCCGCCCCTAATTTGCATATGCAAATTAGGATTCGGTTTCGGTTCGGTGCATCCCTAGTTCTTACATAGTTCCTCCAAGTGTTCTTGGTCCATCAATAATATTAAGTAAGATCTATGTGGGGGTTCTCTCTTTAAGAATGTAAATCTACCTAACAAAGCTCTCTTGATACCCACAAAAAAACCTATGTTGTGACTGAGCTGGGGTCTGATCAGCATCAACCTTGGCTTCATCAGATATTAGTTTTTGTATACTACAAAGAGAATGGACTTTCTCTTTAAATCTAGCTGACATGCTTTATTTGCTATCCTGAACCAACCAAAGAATCCAAGACTTATGCAGGGTCCCATTTATAGAAGAAAGCTCAAGACCCCCTGCCTAATGGCAATAGTGAAGTGACACCTGCTCATGTCCAGGAGCTGATTTTACCGCAAAGCAACACATATTTACATTACAACTCTCAAGCTATTGATCATTTTAATGAATTCAGTGAACAAATGTTGAAGAATGTAACTTTCTCTAGGGAATTTTTTAAAAAAAAACATGACTCCTTCATCAAAGCATTGTGACCCTTTCTCTGAGATGGAGCTGCCGATCATTCCATATTTTTCAAATGACGTCAAACGAAGGGTCGTTGGCTTTTGAAAACAAGTGACAGCAGGTGCGTTTTCTGCAAATGACTGACAAGCTGGGGAAGTTCAACCAGTTTTTAAGATCATTTTCTTGGCATTAGAGCAACGTTATCTATACGGGAGATAGAAGTGGACAATTTCCCTACTTTTCTTCTGAGAGAAAGGACACTTTTCAGCTGGCCAAGTGCTATAATAAGACCTTAAAGATAATCTGTGTGGATCTTTCTACCCCCAAGCTATTAGGTGGTGGAGGTGGACTTATGCTGGCCACAAAGTGGCTGGAAAGGGGATGATTGATTAGTAACAAATCTGTCTTTGTATTCGGCAGAATGATCATTGCCATGTTTGCAGGTATTCACTTTCCACCCTTGGCCCATAGACAGATGAACTAATGTATTTAGTGGCCAATTTCCCTCCGGTATTATGTAGCCAAACTGACCAGACATCCAATGGTCTAGTTAGACCCTGGTGCTAAATCTTTGAATTGGGTCCCTTATTTAACACAACCAAATACCGATTACCCTCCAAATGCCCAAGATTCTTAATCTGTTACCCACCTTATCTACATCTTGGGGCAGTTTGAGATGGCTGAAAGTTCTAACTTGACTCTGTATTGATTAGGACTTTAGCATATTTGACCAGTTTACAGCACAGTCATTTACATGATTAGAGGGATTAAAACAAATATATCAGAACAAGGAGACAGTAAAAATACAAATGACCAAAGAGAACAGAGAAGGCTATGAATTAAAAAAAATGTAGACTTTTAGGGGGTTATTTATCAAATTCCGATTTTATCTCAACATTTTCTGCTACGAACTCCGATGAAATCCTCTCTGGTTTGTACACTTATTTATTATTAAATTTTCCTGAAAATTTGCTTTGCGGGGAAAAAAAATCAGATTCAAAGGTTTTTTTGGGGTTTTCGCACGAAAACTCAGATTTCTTATGCTTTTTGCCTGAAAGCTCTGAAAACTTCGGGGTATTTCACGAAACCCGGCGCACATCAAAAAATCATTGGGACTTCTCCCATTGACTTATATACAACCTTGATCGGATTTTCTGATTCTGACTTTTCCATCTTCGTGATTTAATAAATTCCAAAAAAAGTCAGATTTTATTTTAAAAAATCATGAATTTTTCAGGATTTTTGCATTCGGAGTTTAGCAAATAACTCCCATAGACTTGGGTCATAGGAAGGAGAACTTGTTTTTCTCGTAGTTTGCCAATGTAGAAGGCCAGATCTCCTCTACTTTGTCCTGGAAGAAGTTCCAATCACAATGATCTTTAGGGACGAAGATGATAGACCTGCAGAGTAGGACAATACTTGTATTTAAAGTCAGAGTCACCCACATTGCTGCTATTTTGTTTGACTCAGGTAAGTCTCCTTAGCCAGTGATAGCAACAATACTACCAGTAGCTATAAACAAAGCTGTTGACGTTGTTTGCTAAGCAGTGTTTTTATCCCATTATATCTAAATATAATTATAATTTATAATTACATTTATATATAATTATTTACTGTATTAGCAAAATTGTGGGTCCTGGGTCACCCATGATTTTGCAACCATCAGCCTTGAGCCCCCTCTAGGATCCCCCCCAAATGACCGAGCCCCACTAAATAATGCAACATTGCGCCTAATTATTGATTGATCCCTTGAATTACTATTAAACATTTCATTTAATATTAATAATACTAATATATTTATAATAGCCATGAATAATAATACAGGCATGGAATCCGTTAATCCGGAAACCCATTATCCAGAAAGTTCTGAATTATGGAAATGGTGTCTCCCATAGACTCCATTTTATCCAAATAATCCAGATTTTCAACAATGATTTCCTTTTTCTCTGTAATAATAAAACAGTAGCTTGTACTTGATCCCAACTCAGATATAATTAATCCTTATTGGAAGCAGAACCAGACCAGGGTTTCTTTAATGTTTACATGATTTTCTAGTAGACTTAGGGTATGAAGATCCACATTACAGAAAAGACCCGTTATCCGGAAAACCCCCAGGTCCCCCAGCATTCGGGTCCCATATCTGTAATATAATTTACCTGAAATGAAAATCAGAAGAGCATTTTAGCTTGTCCTTGGCTAGACAGCCCCTGTCCACAATCAGATGTTACAGGATTTACAGAACCTTTGTAACCTTCAAGCAGAAGACGTATCTCCTAAGGCAAAATTCTAACTGAGTTCACTTGGAAATGTTATATCTGATTAAATATGTTTTAAAGAGCCACTTTGAAACTCACTACATTGTGTGTGTAACACAAAGAGACAACTAGTGCAATACAAAGAAATATGTTTTAAATAACTACCCTTGATTAATATATATATATATATATATATATATATATATATATATATATATATATATATATATATATATGTGACTATTGAACCCTTAAGGTGATAAGGCTCCACCCATCGCTATTACCTGACATTTAACCTGCTGATTTCCCTACATCACACTTTCAATTTTACCAGTCACCCTGCAGCAAAGAACTCCCAGCCGATTATATATCTCCAACTCTGCCAGTGTTTCAGGAGCGCTCAACGTGAAATGACAGGGAATGAATTTTTAGGGTAATTCTGCTCTCCCAGGTGTGTTTTTCGGATCATCGGGCTTCAGGCCAAGGTATTTTTATTGGAAGTCTTAATTAACCACTCCAGTTCCAGTACATAGATTTTTGTTGACAAGCAATAAGTCATCGCATGACACTTTTATATACTGCCCACAATGCATCACAAAAGGGTTTCCAGAAAAACCCTTTATTTTACATTGAAAGAGCCAGAAAATACATTTTAAAAAAAAAGAAGTGGAATCTCTATTGATTTTAAGGTCTGACCTTTTTATGGATTTTCAAAAACAGTTTTCTTGCTGTTTAAAAAAAGGGTACTTCCAAAAAACAACTCAAATTGAATACCTACTTACCTAAAAAAGAATTACATTGTTTTTCAGAACAAGAGACAATATGGCAATTCTTACTCCTGTTTTTTAAAACGTATTTAAAAAACAAGTCAAATAATATACGGTATCTTCCTCCTTTCAACCAACTTGCAAAAGTATTTATTGTTCTATATATTTCTATTTAAATAATTAATATTTATTTTTAATTTTATGTTTTCTCAATTTACAGACACTATGAGGGTTATTTATGAAAGTCCGATTTTATCTCAACGTTTTCTGCTACAAACTCCAATCAAATCCTCTTGTTTTTTTACGCTTATTTATTTACCTTTTCCCGATAATTTGGTTTGCGGGAAAAATCAGATATTCACGATTTTTTCAGATTTTTCCCCCGAAAAGTCAGATTTCTTATGCTAATCTTATGATTAGAACTTTTCCATCTTCGGGGTTAAATAAATTCCGAAAAATTCATGATTTTTTAAAACAAAAATCACACATTTTTCGGGAATTTTGCATTCGGAGTTTAGTAAATAACCCCCTTAATAATAAAAATTGTTATCTCCCACTCCATCAAATAAAATTGATCATTATTAAAATACATTTTTGGATTCCCCTTAATACCGAGTCCTCTACAAAAGATTTGATTGAAGCGGAACCCATTCAATGAGGAACATTTTTAAAAACTCCACTGATAGTGTATTAAAAATTGTCAAGAGTCACATGATTTTAAGGGGCCGATTTATCAAAATTCTAATTTGAGTTATCACCTCAATCTGAGGTTTTTGCGGCAAAAACAGTGAATTCAAATTTGAGATCTAAAACTCAAATTTTCAAGATTTATTAAGCACAAAAAAATTAAATCTCAAATGAAAAAAAAACAGCATTGGAAAGCTATTAAGGTCATGCAAGCGAATAACTTTTTTTATTTTGTGCTTTTGAGAACAATTCGAAATTAAGTAGGCTCATTGAAAATTAAGGTTAGAATGTCATTTCTCTGCATTTCACATTTTTAAGCAATCCCGTTTTTGATTTCCAAGTTTCTTCAAAAACAAGAGTACATTAGACATTCTTAAGTTTAAAGGGATACTGTCATCAGAATTTTCTTTTTTGCAAAACACGTCAGTTAATAGTGCTGATCCAGCAGAATTCTGTACTGAAATCCATTTCTCAAAAGAGCAAACAGATTTTTGCATATTTAATTTTGAAATCTGACATATTGTCAGTTTCCCAGCTGCCCCCAGTCATGTCACTCTTTACTGCTGTACTGCAAGTTGGAGTCATATCACCCTCCTCCGCCCCGCCAGCAGCCTAACAACAGAACAATGGGAAGATAACCAGATAGCAGCTCTCTAACACAAGATAACAGCTGCCTGGTAGATCTAAGAACAACACTCAATAGTAAAATCCAGGTCCCACTGAGACACATTCAGTTACATTGAGAAGGAAAAACAACAGCCTGCCAGAAAGCAGTTCCATCCTAAAGTGCTGGCTCTTTCTGAAAGCACATGACCAGCCAAAATGACCTGAGATGCACCTACACACCAATATTACAACTAAAAAAAATACACTTGCTGGTTCAGGAATTAAAATTTATATTGTAGAGTGAATTATTTTCAGTGTAAACAGTGTAATTTAGAAATAACAAAAAAAATCATAAAAATCACGACAGAATCCCTTTAAGATTTTCAAAAAAAAATAAAAAATCCTTGAGATAGTTTGAATTTTCATAAATCTCCCCTAAGATTTTAGTTTGGGTTTCAATTGGACTCCCATGATTCGGTCAATCCAAAACCTGCAGAAACATAACTTAGGACCGATTTATTGATCTTTTATACCAAAATAAAGTAAAAAAGTAAAAAAGATCTTTACTTGAAATTCAGCATTGTCAGACATCACAAAACTACACTATAATTTAATAAAAAGTATGGCTGTCATACCAAATAATACAATATAGAAAAATGTATTGAAATTGTATTTTTCACACCTTGATTAAGAAAAAAGTAACATTATTAAGAAGATAAATTAAGTAAGAGATTAAATGCACCTTTGTATCTCGCTGAAATGCTTCATTATCACGATCTCTACCACTAATGAATATTTTTGTTTATGTGCTATGGATAAACCGGTATAAACATCAATGCGTGTGCGTATAATGAGGAGCGAGATGCCATTTTTAGACTGACAGTTCAAAGCCTGCTGTATAATGATAGCTCCAAGCTATCTAGTTAAAGGGATACTGTCATGGGAAAAAAAATTTTTTTCTATATTAATCAGTTAACAGTGCTGCTCCAGCAGAATTCTGCACTGAAATCCATTTCTCAAAAGAGCAAACAGATTTTTTTATATTCAATTTTGAAATCTGACATGGGGCTAGACATTTTGTCAATTTCCCAGCTGCCCCATGTCATGTGACTTGGGCCTGCACTTCAGGAGAGAAATGCTTTCTGGCAGGCTGCTGTTTTTCCTTCTCAATGTAACTGAATGTGTCCCAGTGGGACATGGGTTTTTACTATTGAGTGTTGTTCTTAGATCTACCAGGCAGCTGTTATCTTGTGTTAGGGAGCTGTTATCTGGTTACCTTCCCATTGTTCCTTTGTTTGGCTGCTGGGGGGAAAGTGATATCACTCCAACTTGCAGTACAGCAGTAAAGAGTGATTGAAGTTTAGCAGAGCACAGGTCACATGACTTGGGGCAGCTGAGGAATTGACAAAATGTCTAGCCCCATGTCAGATTTCAAAATTGAATATAAAAAAATCTGTTTGCTCTTTTGAGAAATGGATTTCAGTGCAGAATTCTGCTGGAGCAGCACTATTAACTGATTCATTTTGAAAATTTTTTTTTTTCCCATGACAGTATCCCTTTAATCTCTCCTCTAAATGCTGGATCTATTAACAAGGAAGGAAAAAATATCATTCTGCCATCTGGGGAAAAAACTGAAAAAAAAAACCAACTTGGGGTGAAATGTCTTCCAACAGTTACCTGTAACTGACGTAGAGTTTTCATAAATCACAACCAGCAACGTAGTCATTAATTCCTGAATTGACTGCCAGAATTCAGTTCTTATTTATGGTTCCCAAAATAGTTTTCACATGAAGTAGAGGTTAATCTATCTACATCTACACTCCCCTTAAATGAAGCTTAGTTGTTCCACAGAGTTTAAGGTTGGGGTGGCTGATTATTCGCAGACATTACCCATTGAGTTAAACAGGTAATTTCTACACAGACATCTGAAAGGCTGCATTAAATTACAACTCACTTTGCATTACTCGTGAATGTCTGGTCGAGCAGATGCAAATATGTCAACTCTACTTACCACAGGCTCCAAAGTCTCCAAAGAGAGGAGCTTGATGGTTAAAAGTGCAGATGATAAGACACCGACACCTGTAAAGACAAGATAGATATGATAACCCATAATGGAGTCTTAGACTGGAACGTCGCCCGAGGCAAAGGTTTGTCCTGTTGACCTCTGATCTTTTTCTTGTGACCTATTCAATTTAGAAGATTAACTCCAAAGCGCTGGAGACCTGGAATACATTGGGTCTCTGAGGTCAGATATCAAAAAGTTGTTAACTTATCGTGCTTGGAATGGCAATAAACACTGGCAAACCAGTATTTTTTTCTTTTGTGAAAGCTGATTAGATGAGGATCCAATAAATCCTTGTTGGTACAATGGTACATTCCTCAGAAAAGATCTTGATTGATTGGATCAGGCAATGCAAAGGCCGCAGGTTATACAGCCCTCTACAGGGAGACGGAACTGGGGCTGGTGGCTGAACAAGTAGATCTGAGTTGTGTCTTTTGTGTCTACTCACATTTCAGTCCTCTGCTAATGCCCTGTACGCCTGCCATTAAATGTAACCATTGTTAAATGTGTATAAAAAAATTTATAACCACCACAAGAATCTAGGTATTGTCCCTCAACACTTCTATTTGGACCCTAGCACAGTAATACCCAACCAGTAGCTCATGAGCAACATGTTGCTCTCCAATCCCTTGAATGTTGCTCTCAGTGTCCTCAAAGCAGGTGATTATTATTGAATTCCAGGTTTGGAAGCAAGTTTTGGTTGCATAAAAACTAAGTATGATGCCAAGTAGAGTCTCCTGTAGACTTCCAGTTAACATAGGGGCTACCAAATAGCCAATCACAGCCCTTATTTGGCACCCCAAGGGACTAGTTCATGCTTGTGTTGCTCTCCAATTCTTTTTACATTTGTGGCTCATGGGTGAAAAAGGTTGGGGACCCCTGGCCTAGCAATTATAGATGGCCAAAGAAGTCTAAATTTCTGTAAGCCTAAAAATGCCAAGACACCCTATTTATTTCCCAATACCATCGGTCCCAATACCATTGGTCTACAAAATGCAAATGCTAATATAGGTATAAAGGAAGAGGCTATCTTTGATTTGGCATTGTGTGAAGAAGGCTTTCGACATTATTTTCTGCCACCTTGAGAATAAGACACAAAGGGGGTTATTTAATAAAAGGCACTAAGTTTGCCCAGGAGTCTGAGGTTTTAGCATAAGCATAGAGAAAATATACTGTCCCTCACGTCCCAAGGGTGTTGACATACAGGTATCACATGTTGGGAAAAGCTTGTTTGTTAGACATGTCACCTCCAGTTCCCTGGAGCAGTTCTTCTCACGCTTTTTTTATTTTCTCACCAAGGCCTGACAGTCAACACCCAGGCCAATCATAACTGATACATAAATATATCTGTATCCAGCGCTACTGAAATGCAAATGCCTATCTTTGAAATGCAAAAGAAAATTTTTGAATATTTTCTTTTCATTTAAAATCTTGAGTGGGGCTCTATTTTAAGAGGAGAACAGTATGTTAAAGATGGCCATACATGGGGAGATGTTTCTTCGTTCCCTTATCTGGCCAACCAAGAGGTGACTATTGACACTCTTGTGCAGATCAATCATCGATTGGTTGGGGGGCATTGTTTGGTTGTAAACTTGATCAAGAGTGGTTTGGTCACCACCTAACAATTGGCCACATACAGATAGAGTGACAGAAATGACTAGGTCACTATGTGATATAGTTAGCACCATTAAGGACATACATCAGCAACTGCTGCTGGGGGCGTGTAAGTGAGAGGAGCCTCACAATCCTCTTGCTGACAATATGGGAATGGCTGCAAGACAGAGAGGCAGATTCACTAACCGGCAAATTTTCGCCAGCGTCCGTTTCGTACCCAATACAACACTTTGCCAGGCGCAATTGCGATCAGACTACGCCAATTAACTAATATGCGGAGTTTCGTCCTTGGCTGGCGACTTTTCGCTAGCATTACTTTGACAGTGCGAGCATTTCAAAGGGAAGATGTTCGAGCATTCATTTCCGCCTAGCGAAAAGTCACTAGTGATCTTGCGCCCAGGTCAATTTACATAGGGCGGGAAATTTAAAGTTGGATGGACATCTTTATGTTAAATGTTGGTACAAATTCCACTTTTTAAAACACATGTCCAGGGAACCTTAATAAAGACTAGAGAGCTATTATAATGCCCTACACATGAGCCTACTGTAAAATGAATGTTCCATATGGACTTTTGCAGTCAATCACGCTGAAACAAGGAAAAGACGCCAGCATTTTTTGAACTTTGAGGCATTTTCGGCTCACAGGATATGATGTAAGTGACAGAAGATTGAGGAAGATCTAGCTGCTTTATAGAGCTTTGCCTGGTCTGAGGTGGTGAAGGCAACTCTTGCGAAAGAGGTAACGTTCAGTAAAATCTGCAGAGTAACGTCCGTTTGCCAGACCAAAAAGTTGGCTGGCAATAGAGTGCGAATGACCGATAGCGATGGTCTGTTTCACTAGAGAATTGGTGCCTGTTAGTAAATTGGCAATGTCCCTGTGCAGGTCTGGACTGAGAATTAAAATAGGCCCTGGCATTTCAGGGACACAGAGGCCCAATCAGCCCCTATCAGCCCACTTAATACTGACTTTCTATGGCACCTTATAGCAGCCCCTCTGGAATTTGCCAGAACCCACAGATTGCCAGTCTGGGCCTGGGCATGTGAGTGGCAACACTGGCAAAAAGTCACTAGCGTTAGCCAGTTCGCTCTTTAGTAAATCTGCCCCATAGACCTATGGTGCATCAGCATGGATTCAATGCATTAGTACTAGGGCTTGCTAGACAGATAGAAGAATAAAAAGTAGGATAAAAAACACACAGAAATTGCACAACGTTGTTGTATAGAGCTTAAAAGAGCTTTCAGTAAAGTCGGAGGAGAAGTCATTGTCAACGTAGCCTTGGAAACTTAGTTGATTAAAATGTTAATAAAATCCCCATCATTTCAACATTCTAAATACAAATATGAAAGTGGACAAACGGAATGGTTTTCTTTACACATCAAGGTGACCTCTACAAGTGGTGTTGTTTAAACAAGAAAGACGGCTTTTGCAGGAAAGTTGATCTCCAAGCGACCTTCTCAAAAATTCGAGATCGTTCCAAAAATGATTCCATTGCTAACCTGCTCCCATACCTGAATACCAAAAGGACTGGGCTTTACAAGGGCACACCCGTATTATACGTTACACAGATAGGGACCGATCCCATTTATTGTTGTACGGCATGCATCACAGATCGGGTCGTAAACCCCTAACGATGGACATGTGATGTGCTAAATGTCTTCACAGACTGTAACTGGCAACTTCTTTATGGAGATGATTAATGTTCCAGTGTCTGACTCTGAAGGCAAGGCTGAATAGCAGACATTCTGCTGACCCCTTGTTCAATTATCCTCTGGAGTAATTTGCCTAAAGATGTCCATCACTGAGTCCTGACACGGTTCACCTTTGTAGAAAGACAATGCTTTTTGCTTTGTTGTCACAAGTAGTCTTAGCTGAGACAGGTATCATCAGATTAATCCCATAAAAGAACATTGCTATATTGGTATGTAAATGACAGGAGAACCCGAGAAAAAAAGAAAACCAAATTAACATATAAAAAGCGTTTTTTTTTCTGTTGTTTTAAAAATAAGACCCCGGTGCAGTAAAACTTGCTTTTTTTTTGTAGTATTGTTGGCCAAAACTGGGCTTTCAAGATTTCCTGGACTATTTTGGAAACTTCCAGAGGAATAACAATGACAAAGCTTATTTGTGGTATCTGGCCTAATTTATAAACAGATTTATTTAACCTTTTGGCTAAATTCTTCAATTTTTAAAAAATAGTTTTTATCTTGAACGTATTTTTTTTTTTTTTTAGCAAGAATTGTGATTATATTCATGGGAAGCTGAAAAGCTGGAGCATTTGAAAGTTTGAATTTTATTACATTTGCTAATCTTTTTCCTTTTACTGAAATGTTGGAACAGTGTGTAGGTTTATCATCTACAAGCTTTTATTATCATTTTTCCAGCTTTCAGTGGTCCAATTCTATTATTTCCTGCACCTGAAATTTTGCAAATCTGACCAAAAATCTGTAAGGGCAGAGACACTCGCTCAGATTCGGGTGGAGATTAGTCGTCCAGTGACAAATCTCCTCTTCTTCTGGGCGACTAACCTCCCCGAACTGCCTCCCACTGGCTAGACTGTAAATCATCGGTGGGATGGCAATTGGTGCTCTTCGTTTTCCGAAGTTGCCTCACGAGGAAACTTTGGGCGACTTAGGAAAACAAAGCGCTCCGAATGCCATCCCCCCGGGAAGGCGGGAGGGAGTTCAGAGAGATTAGTCGCCCTGAAGAAGAGTCGAATTATCGCCGGGCGAATAAATCTCCCCGAATCTGAGCGTGTGTCTATGCCTTTTAGCGAACTGATTTGCAAAGTAATGGAAAAAAGAAAGAGCACTGCTTAAATTCTAAGGAAGTTCAAATCCTTCAGGTTTATATGAAAAACTGATTGACAATTTGACTTGCCAATCAAAGAACACTGGTAAGGAAGAGGTGACCACAATCGGTGCTCTTCATTTTCCGAAGTCGCCCGAAGTTGCCTCACGAGGAAACTTCGGGCGCCTTCAGAAAACGAAGCGCTCCGAGTGCCATCCCGTCGGCGATTTAGATTCTAGTAGGCGGGAGGCAGTTCAGGTAGATTAGACGTCCCCACGAAAAGGCGATTTATTGTCGGGCGACTAAATCTCCCCGAATCTGAGTGTGTGTCTCTGCCCTTAGGGAACCGATTTGCAAAGTAATGGAAAAAAGAAGGAGCACTGCTTAAATTCGAAGGAAATTCAAATCCTTCAGGTTTATATGACAATTTGACTTGCCAATGAAAGAAAGTAAGGCAGAGGTGACCACATCAAGTGGTTAATTTTTTTAATAATGTCATATGATGATGTCATATAAAAATTCATTAAAGCTTTTAAGCCAAATCCAGTCGACACCAGTCCAGCTGGACAACACTAGTATAAAGGTAATGGCATGTCACCAACATTCTACTACTTCCAGATACATTTCTTTTTGATATTCCAGTTTCCATTCCAAGTAATGCTTTCTAAACAGACAATTCTGTTTTTCTCAGGAAATTGTAAATACATTAAAATCTCAAACATCTCAAAAATATCAATCGAACATCACAAACATCCCAAAAACATCTATTAACAAAAATGGTCTCATTTGTAGAGTACGGTTTCTTTGACCATATCCCTCGGTTGTAATTTGAATGAATTTTTTAAATGTATATATTTTTTTTAAATATTTTTTAAATATATATATATATAAAAAAAGACTATTTTTGAAAGGGATTATTTGAAAGTGTAGAATCAAAGAGATAATTTTGCATTTAATTGGTCAAACAGACAGGACAATTAAATCAATTATGCACTACATCTAAAAAAAAAATGTTTTGGGCAAAAAAAAAAGGATTTTCTTAAATTTGCAGATTTCCATTTCCCATATATATGAATTTTGCTTCAGATCTGGAGCACATAACTAACTTTTAAAGGCATTTGTCAAGCTAATTTATAATCCTTCTATTAAGAACTCTATGGTGTAGATTTACTAAAGAGCGAAGTGGCTAACGCTAGCGACTTTTCATCAGCGTTGCCACCCGCAGGGACTTCGCCAATTTACTAAGAGGCGCAGACGCCAATTCAATAGCAAACGGGACCATCGCTAGCGGTCATTCACAGTCGGCTTTTCGTTACGTTACTCCATAAATTCGCTAAAATAAAAGTCTGACTTGAACTTTTTTTGGCTGACAAACTTTTTTTGGGTAATCGGTTTTCTCCAGACATTTCATAACATATGAAACATTAATTTTACAGTGGGCTCATCTGTAGGCACGGGACAAAACTTCACATTTCAGTGAATTCGCGTATTCGTAGAGCATTTGCGTCTGCCGGAGTGTTGCGATGTCTGTGAAGCAGTCACTGGCGACAATTCGCCCTTTAGTAAATCTGCCCCTATATTTTAGTATGCAGGGTATAGATATTATCTGTTTACAAATAAAATATTTTCATGTAAAAAATAGTTTGAGTGTTGTATAAACCTTTCTCTTACAGTTGAACCAAACGATTCATCATTGACGCTAGCGAGTAGAAATCTCGTGATGGAAGGCATGCTCAATAAAAAATAAAAAAAATAAGGAAGAGCAAAACATTTGTTTGGAAGTTGAAAGGCAACGCTTCTGTTTATTTACGGTTTGAAGACATGAATAATTTAAAATTCCACTGTCCGTTGTTCATTTGGTTGAAGTCACAAGAGAGTTGTTTTTTTCTACTTTGGTGGAACAATAGAGAATATAGCCATTCACAGATGGCTTTGTTTATTTTGAATTGCTCGGGGGACAGTTGAATGGTAAATCTTGCATACGTATTTCAAACAGAGGTCAGGAGTGGATGGGGCTATTATCTAGTCAAATTCCAAGTTATCACAAACATGTCATAGTCCTGACAAACAGACTGTATAATGGAGGTCCACTGGACAACTTATTAATAAAACTATCTTTAACAAAGAACAATTTGAATTGTTTTGAATTTGAGAAGACACAATAAGGACCACATGACCAGAACCACATGCACAGTTGTTGCCCCCAAGCACATGCACAGAAGATGAGTGGGCCATTAAATGTCTTTCTTTTTGTAAGAGGGGCCACCGTTTATAGAGTTTCGCCCCTAATCTCTGATTAAGATACAAGGAAACAGCCAGGTCCTAGATAATTAAGGTGAAGCCGTGGCATAACACAAAGAGGGTTATTTATTAAACTCCGAATGCAAAAATCACAAATTTTTTTTAATTTTTTTTATTTAAAATCTGACTTTTAAAAAATCACAATTTTTTTGGAATTTATTAAATCCCGAGGATGGAAAAGTCAGAATCAGAAAATCCGGCATCTCAGACCTGTCGAGGTTGCATATAAGTCAATGGGAGAAGTCCCAATGATTTTTTGATGTGCGCTGGGTTTCCTGCAATACCTCAACGTTTTTGGAGTTTTCGGGTGAAAAATCTGAAAAAATCGTGAAAATCGGATAATAAATTTTCTGAAAAATGTAATAATATATAAGTGTAAAAACCCAAGCGGATTTGATTGGAGTTTGTAGCAGAAAATATTGAGATAAATTCCGACTTTGATAAATAACCCCCATGATGTCATGGGTGAAAAGCCAAAATTTTATTTGGCTCTATTTAAAGGGAACTATCAGGAAAATGAGAATATAATATAAGTTTCATCATACTGAAATAAGAATCTTTCTAAATACAATCAATTCAAAATTCTGTACTGTTTCTGAAATAATCAAGTATATGTTCACTATTCCTCTCTCAGCATCTGTTTCTCTTCATTCTGTCTTCAGTTGAGTGTCAGATGAATGATCCAATATATCTTATAGGGGGGCTTCCTTTCCTTGCAGATGTATTAGAGCTCACTCAAATAACTTGATGACAAGACAAACAAAATCTAACAAAATAACTGCCTTTTGCACAAATTCTGCATATAGAGAGACATGATGTCTGGTGATTTTAATAGAGTGAACTCTAATACATCTTCTAGACAAAAGGAGCCCCTCTATAAGATATATTGGATCATTCATCTGACACCCAACTCCCGAACGAAGAAAGAATGAGGAGAAACAAATGCCGAGAGAGGAATAGTGAAGATAAACTTGATTATTTTAATTGATTACATTTTGAAAGTTTCTTATTTCAGTGTGCTGAAGCTTATATTACATTTTCATTTTCGCAATAGTTACCCTTTAAACCAGTAATAACCAACTCTGTCAAGTCTTATTCTGATCTATTTACATATGGCTATGTATCATAAGGAACAGAATTTTCAAAAATGGAGTTTCCAAATTTTCACGATTCAAGGAAAAACATGTTGAAAAAAACAAATGCAAATACTTACGCAAGTATTTTCCGAAATCTTGTAGTCTTGATTTATTTGAACATTCACCAAAAAGCGAGTAAAGTAAAAAGTGAGTAAAAGCTTGTGAGGATCTATAGAAATTAATGGGAATAGTCTCTAGACTATTTGGTTTGGGTTTGTAAGCTTGTGTTCAAGGAGAAAAAAATGAAAAACTAAATTTTTTTTCTTGTAAATCTGCCTCTAACTGTATGATGGCAAAATCTGAAAATCAATCATGTGTGTAAGCTTGTTATATTTCACTAAGTATTTCTAAATATTTGGTTTTTTTTTAATATATGTTTTATTTTTGTTTTTTTTGTTTTTTTAGGTTAAAAAAAGCAACTTTTTAATTAGTCTTCCTAATTGATTTTTTTCTTGTTGATATTGAACCATGGCAACCAGAAAACGCTTTGCGGCAGATTAATTACGATTCAAGTTTTTTTTTAGTATTCAATACTTTAAAATCTCCAATGGGAAATAATTAAAGATAGAATTTTAAATTGGAAGACTTGATTACATAAAAATAAACCATTTAGTGAAATCCTATTCATTTTCATTCAATCTTCATTTCAAATTAAACTCGAAAGCTCAAATTGAAAAAAAATCCTTGAAATCGGAAAAGAACTAATAGTGAGAATTTTTTTTCACTTATTATGGATTCACGGCAGCAACTGATTTATTTTTCAAATCTACGCTAGAATTTTATCATGTGTTTTGTTTGACTGGAAAAACCCAACTTTTATGGATTAGGCAAAAAAGCCGGAACAAATAACCATGGACTCCAATGCATTTGCGACAGAAGAAATTTGGGAAAAAATTCCCAATGGCTCTAATGCGTTTGGTGTCAGAAATAACGCTGCATTGTCTCCAACGCATTCTTGCAAAATTTCACCATTTCATGAATTTATTTACTATTTCCTTATTAAACTGTAAAAACGCAAATTTGAATATTGATTTATCTGCCCAGTAGCCCGGGAAGATTACATTTCATTACTCCCTTTTCTTTTCAAACCCTTTACTATTAATCTTCCTTTCTGATTTCTCAACTACTCTGTGGTTGCTACGGTGATTAAGACCTTGCAACCAAGTAGCAGTTGAAATACCAAAAAAAAACCTAGATATTTTTAAAACAAAGCAAAAAAAATATAAGATCAGTTACAAATTGTCTTAGAATACTGCTGTCTTTTTCATATTCAGGTTTTTTTTATTAAAGTCTGAATACTAAAAACTCAAAAATCATTTTTTTTGATAGAAAACATGATTTTTTAATGGAAAATACACTTGAATTTTTCGAGATTTATTATACCCCGAGGCTGAAACTTAAATCCGAATCTGAATATCCACCATGTCAGATCTGCTGAGGTTGAGTATAAGTCAATGGGAGAGGTCCTTATCCTATTTGGAAGTTTCTGTGGTCTGCGCTGAAATTAGCCTGAAATCTAGGATTTAGGATTTTAGGATTTTCAGGGGAAAATCTGACTATTTTAGGCTTTTCAGGGAAAAATCTGACTATTTTAGGCTTTTCAGGGAAAAATCTGACTATTGTAGGCTTTTCAGGGAAAAATATGACTATTTTAGGCTTTTTGGGAAAAAATCTGAGTATTTCAGACTTTTCAGGGAAAAATCAGACTATTTCCGGCTTTTCGTGGAAAATCTGAAAAAATCTGTCTTTTCAGGAAAAAGCCTCCAAAAATCTAGCGATTCGGAAAATAAAATCGAAAGAATCGTACGATTAGAGTTTTTGCTCGATTCTAGTTTGGTGGGACTTTTTTATGTTAAAAAAAAATCTGATCAATTCGGATTTGGATAAATAACCCCCTTAAAGTCAACAAAAAAAAGCAAATGACAAAAAAGTGACCCGGTTGAAGATGAATTAATCACTAGAATATAAAGATAAACATCCAAACAGAAGGGAAAGAACATGATCTCAAATTAATCTCAACTAATTCTTTAACTGGTCTCACATTGGTCTTACAGTAATAAAATATTTCATACAAATGAATGACCGATGATAAACAAGAAAAATATAAAAAGAATGATTTTTACTCTCCATAAAAAGGATGGGATTTCTGTTAAATAGAGATACGAGGGTTGTTCAATGCACTGTGTGTAACCCAAGCCAAGCTGCCAGATAACAATCAGGGATTTGTTGGTTACATTATCACCGGCTTCTCCTTAACAGCTCCGAGCAATTTGTAACTAAAACTCTCCCATTGTTGCACTGAGCATGGTGCAGAACTTTAATTTCATTACAAACCATTTATCCTGCATTTGCACACTATTAAAGGGAAGCCACAAGCTGAAGTATAAATTGTGCTTACAGGACAGATTATTTATTACAGCTTTTGTTTAGTAGTACAACTGATTTAACTGGGACACATTCAGCCCGGCCAGAAAGCCCAATCTGTGGCCAACAAGTCTACAACCAGGCCCAACTTGTAAATATTTGATCATTTAGCGGTTGGGGAGAAAGTGCAAAGTATGAAGCTGAAAAAGACATACACAAATACAGGTAATCTTCATACAAACCTTTGGTCAAAATATCCCAAGGAAATCTGACGATTTCTGGACTTTTCCAACCACTGTCCCCCAACCCTACATGCAACCCAACATCCCAGCATTTTTTGTCAGTAATGTCCTTATAATTAACAGTAGGGGGTAAAATATCTTTTATAGTACACAAGTGATATTTAGAGTTCCCTGTATAACTCAGCCTGCAGCCTTGTGCCTTTATATGGTCACAGAACCCCTGAGTGACTTCTAATATCCTTATCATTTACAGTAGGGGGTACATTATCCCCTATAATACATGAGTGATACTCAGAGTTCCCTGTATAACTCAGCCTGCAGCCTTGTGCTTTTATATGGTCACAGAACTCCTTAGTGACTTCTGATATCCTTATTATTTACAGTAGGGGGTACATTATCCCTTATAATACATGAGTGATACTCCGAGTTCCCTGTATAACTCAGCCTGCAGCCTTGTGCCTTTATAAGGTCACAGAATCCCTCAGTGACTTCTAATATCCTTATCATTTACAGTAGGGGGTACATTATCCCTTATAATACACAAGTGAAACCCAGGGTTCCCTGTAGCATTGTGGCTTAATATAGCCACAGAACCCTTCAATGATTCTAATATCCTTATAATTTACAGTAGGGGTTACATTATCCCTTAGAATACATGAGTGATACTCAGAGTTCCCTGTATAACTCAGCCTGTAGCCTTGTGCCTTTATATGGTCACAGAACAACCCCTCAGTGACTTCTAATATCCTTATAATTTACAGTAGGGGGTACATTATCCCTTATAATACACAAGTGATACTCATTGTTCTCTTTATAACTCAGTGACATCTAATATCCTTTTGTACCAGAGGGGTGCATTATTTCATATACACTTATTAACAAGAACCAAAAACAACTTTATAGTACAGTATTTCCACGTTCTCACTGTGCAAAATCGAGGGTTTCTTGATCCCTAGTGTCAAAGTTTCATGAATGTCTATGGAGAATATTTTATTTTTTCCCTGATAAAGGAATGTGTGTTGCGGTTCCTGCTCAATATCAATAAATAGAACTAATCTACCCATTACAACACAAGTCTAATAAATCCACGTGGACGAATTCCATAATCCACAGAATGATTCATCAGAAGATTTTGGTTTGGTTGTAGAAAAGAACAATGCGCTGGGGAGGGAATAGCTGGGGGGTGTCAGTAAGTCTGTAATTAGGGAGGATTGCTCTGAGTGCAGGAAACAATGGCAGGATGAGATGAAGGTGCTACAAATGATGTGCAGGAAAGTAACGTTCCATCACCAGAGTAACTGTATATAAACTTCAGCCAATGGATGAGTGGCTTGGTCCTCACTATTGTGCTGCCGATATATCACATTCCTGACTCTACGGGGAGACGTAAAACAGTTTTGCTGACCTTTAAAGTGAATATCCATATTTAAAGATCCTCAGGTTCCACCACCCAAAAAGTTTCTTTTTTTTGTGACAATGGGCAATGGGCCGGGGATAGTGAAGGCCTTCATAGGTCTTGGTGATACCATCTTTATCCATGCTCAGACCCTCAGCTGAGGAGAAAGTTATCCCTATAATAAAGATAGACGGACATATCATTGGGAAACTCCTGCTTTGCTCGGGGCAGTTCCTCTGATGTAATATAACCATATCCTTCCACCCATTATGGAAAAGCCAATGACAGAATGGAAGAGGATATTCTCAACTTGACTTGCTACTTTTCCACTCCCAATTCTCTACTCCATACTGTGTGACTTTCTAATAGAGAGGTCTCCAAAGGGTCTTCTAAGTTCACTGCTCTCTCTGCCCTATTTGGAGCATAAGAATCTAATGGTAATACAACATGCACTAAAGTGATGGAAGGTGGTCTCTTTGATTTTCAGATGGACCAAGTTGGCAGCTTTTATCCACCCGAGTATGATCACTTTTATAGGGAAATGTTACTGTACAGCAGGAGCACTGGGAATGTAGGAATCTGCAGAGAGACTAATGGAGTGAAATGTAGAGCAGGGATACTGGGGAGATGTAATATGTACGGCAGGGATACTGGGGAGATGTGGTATGTACAGCAGGGATACTGGGGAGATGTAATATGTACAGCAGGGATACTGGGGAGATGTAATATGTACAGCAGGGATACTGGGGGGATGTGGTATGTACAGCAGGGATACTGGGGAGATGTAATATGTATGGCAGGGATACTGGGGAGATGTAATATGTACGGCAGGGATACTGGGGGGATGTGGTATGTACAGCAGGGATACTGGGGAGATGTGATATTTACGGCAGGGATACTGGGGAGATGGAATATGTACAGCAGGGATACTGGGGAGATGTAATATGTACAGCAGGGATACTGGGGGATGTGGTATGTACAGCAGGGATACTGGGGAGATGTAATATGTATGGCAGGGATACTGGGGAGATGTAATATGTACGGCAGGGATACTGGGGGGATGTGGTATGTACAGCAGGGATACTGGGGAGATGTGATATTTACGGCAGGGATACTGGGGAGATGGAATATGTACAGCAAGGATACTGGGGAGATGTAATATTTACGGCAGGGATACTGGGGAGATGTGATATGTACAGCAGGGATACTGGGGAGATGTAATATGTATGGCAGGGATACTGGGGAGATGTGATATTTACGGCAGGGATACTGGGGAGATGTGGTATGTACAGCAGGGATACTGGGAAGATGTGATATTTACGGCAGGGATACTGGGGAGATGGAATATGTACAGCAGGGATACTGGGGAGATGTGATATTTACAGCAGGGATACTGGGATGAAGTGATATGTACAGCAGGGATACTGGGGAGATATAATATGTACAGCAGGGATACTGGGAAGATATAATATGTAAAAATGTACTGTAAGGAAACTTGGGACATGTGAATGTACAACAGAAGACAAAGGCAAATGGTCCTGTGCATTATCAATATATAATACACAAAAGCCATGAATATCTTGTAAATTATATGCTTATAAACAGTGAGTTCTGATGTCATTTCTGTCACATGACTCACTGAAACTTGTGTATTATAATAAATAAAGTACCCCCAGTTGCAAAATATGAGGATATTAGAAGTTACCTCGGAGTTCCATGACCTCTATAAAAACACTCGGCCTTCGGCCACGTTTATAACTGATGACATCAGAACTCACCGTTTATAAGGGTATAATTTACAGGATATTCATGGCTTTTGTGTATTATATCCTGATATTTCACAATAGGGGGTACTTTATTCACTATATTAAGGACATTGAAACATCCGTTAAGCTACTAAAAAATACCTTGCCCTTTAGGGTCAGGGCACACGCTCAGATTCGGGGAGATTAGTTGCCTGGCAACACATCTCCTCTTCTTTTTGGCGACTTAACCCCCCGAACTGACTCCCGCCGGCTAGAATGTAAATCACTGATGGGATGGCACTTTGTTTTCCGAAGTCGCCCGAAGTTGCCTCATGAGGAAACTTCGGGCGACTTTGGAAAACAAAGCCATCTGAGTGCCATCCCGCCAGCGATTTACATTCTAGACGGCGGGAGGCAGTTCGGGGAGATTAGTCTCCCCGATGAAGAGGAGATTCAATGTCCCTGAATCTGAGCGTGTGCCCTGACCCTTAAATAAATCAGGGATTGTTTGTTCATCTATTACAATATATTTAAGATGGCCAACTAAGTCAAAGTCATCCCTGGTCTGGTCAGTCCTACACTCACTTTAATCTGTACACGTAGAGATGATAAACAGCATGGGAATGGGATATACACGGGAATGGAGTGTAGTGCAGATATAATGGGAGAGCTGTAACCATTATTGATACAGATACATATGGAAAATTTGCCATCCTCAATATGACTAATAAAGGAACGTAAAAAGTCACTTATAACTAGAGAAAATGTTTCTCTTAAATGATAATAGACTCCAAATCCATTTATTACTTTTATACTTTAGCCCTTTCATTGAGTTCCCATTAAATACATCAGCTGTAGGCCTCACCTTTCCAGAGAGGGCCAATATAATATAACTAAAGGATCTATAAAAATACAGAGTATGTCTTATTTACAGGCTGCACTTATGAAATTATCACTGCTCACTAACAAAATTGCTCTCCCTTTTTTTATGATCCTCTTAATTTATACTCGGAAACTTTTTATTTCATACATTTTATATGACTCGTTCCATGGGAGCCTGGGAATATATCAGCATTCCTCTAATTTTATACAATGTTACATATAAACTTCCCTACTCACATTCTCATTGTAACTTGGCAACTTTTATAGACATATTTATTCTCTCTCGGCCCTTGCATCTTATGTCCCTGGGTTTAGATGTATAGGGATATATCCGGAAACCCGTTATCCATAAAACGTCTTATTACAGAAAGACTCCCGTAGCGTTTATTTTAAGTAGATAATCTTTCACAACAATTTTCTTTTTCTCTATAATAATAAAATACTACAGGTATGGTATCTGTTATCCAGAAACTCATCATCCAGAAAGCTCCATATTACGGAAAAAACGTCTCACATAATAGACTTTATTTTATCCAAATAATCCAAATTTTTAAAAATAATTTATTTTTCTCTGTAATAATAAAACAATACCTTTTACTTGATCCCAAATAAGATTTAATTAATCCTTATTAGAAGCAAAACCAGCCCATTGGGTTTATTTAATGTTTACATGATTTTCTAGTAGCCTTACGGTATAAAAATCCAAATTACTGTTATAAATATCTGTTATCCGGAAAAACCCCAGGTCCCGAGCATTCTGGATAACAGGTCCCATACCTGTGCCTTGTACTTGGTGGTGGCTAAGCTATATGGATCCATATTGGTGGAAAACAATCCTATATTTAATGTTTCAATTATTTCTAGTGTATGAAGTCACTCTCCAACTCTGCTGCAGCTAAATAATCCTCCAAATAGAATCCCAGTTTATCTGTTTAAATCTGGCTCTGTGATCTTTGTCCCTGCAGCTGGAGTTGGAAACAGTAAAGGGGATGTAAAGGCAAAAGTAAAATCCAATACAAATCTCTACACAGTTGGCGACTGCTCTACAGGGAAACAAACAAAGCTGCTTGAGTTCTGCATGGTTGGGAAGTAAGGTGAAGGCTCCCCCTGCTGTTCATAAGTATGATTGTTTCCCTGCAGAGCAGTTAGGGACCATCTGACAATTCCTACCACAGCAGTAAACATACAATCAGGTTTCTTAGAAAAACGGTACACATTTTTTAATCAAAGTATATTGGAGATAGGTTTCTTTTTCATTAAAGAAACTAAAAATGGGATTTTATTTTTTTGCCTTTACATGCCCTTTAAGTTAACTTTTAGTATGTTATAGAATGGTCAGTCCTAAGAAGCTTTTCAATTGGTCTTCAGTATTTATTATTATTATTATTATTATTATTTATAGTTTTTCCCTTCTTCTTCTGACTTTTTCCAGCTTTCAAATGGGGATCACTGGCTCCATCTTAAAAACAAATGCTCTGTAATGCTGTGAATGTATTGCTATTGCTACTTTTTATTACTCCTCTTTGTATTCAAGCCTCTCCTATTCATATTTCAGTCTCTTATTCAAATCAGTGCATGGTTGCTAGGGTAATGTGGAACCTAGCAACCAGATAGTTGAAACTGTAGAGCTGCTGAATAAAAAGCGAAATAACTCAAAAACCACAAATAATTAAAAATGAAAACCAATAAGAAGTTACACACGACGAGTTGAAATGTTGTTGCAAAGACAAACAGGTCTGTTTACAATGGATCATCGAGGAAAGCCTGGGGCCATAGGAGGATACAATTTATCTTTCTGGAGAAGGAGGCGGGTGCCGGGGTTAAAATGAATTTTGGAACACGGATAGCGTGAGCGGCTTCTAAACAATGGGAAGAATCAACATGAGACGTTAATATATTAGGAGCAAAACCGCACAGCTTCAACATGCCATAGTGACGCAGCGCCAAGCAGATGGCAGCCACGGGAAAAAGAAGAAGAATTCCTTTTGTTTGGAGCAGATTTATGTCTGCAATTATGAAACAAATAATGAAGGGAAAACACACGATATATAAATATATATATATATTTACTTATTTAACTGAGTAGTAAATGCTGCCTTATAATTAGCTGGTATGAATCACTGATGGGGGAAAGTGTAGAAGGCAATTTAAATTGTGACATCGCTTCATCTTGTGACATCAAATCTCCAACTATGGAAATGGAAACATGACAAGCGTCACCCTGGGGTAGCACAGCCAACAACCACCTCTGTACTCACAGCAAAGCTGCATATTTTTCAAACTGGCCATGCACACAGCACTTCAGAAAGGCACCCCTTATTAGAAATGGTGTCCTTCAGTTCTAGTGTTAATAAAAATTAATATTGTATTCTTTATAGGTCCACACAAGTCACTGTGCTCCCCACCACCCCTGTACTGTACTGTCTAAGGGAAACAATATGGAACCTCCTTCCCATATATATAAATACAAATATACAGAGAAGGAATGTTCTGGGCACACAATAAGCTATACCCTCATACTGTACTGTCTAAGGGAAACAATATGGCACCTCCTTCCCATATGTATAAATACAAATATACAGAGAGGGAATGTTCTGGGCACACAATAAGCTATACCCTCATACTGTACTGTCTAAGGGAAACAATATGGCACCTCCTTCCCATATGTATAAATACAAATATACAGAGAAGGAATGTTCTGGGCACACAATAAGCTATACCCTCATACTGTACTGTCTAAGGGAAACAATATGGCACCTCCTTCCCATATGTATAAATACAAATATAAAGAGAAGGAATGTTCTGGGAATGAGCTATACCCTCATACAATGAGCTATACCCTCATACTGTACTGTCTAAGAGAAACAATATGGCATCTCCTTCCCATATGTATAAATACAAATATACAGAGAAGGAATGTTCTGGGCACACAATAAGCTATACCCTCATACTGTACTGTCTAAGGGAAACAATATGGCACCTCCTTCCCATATGTATAAATACAAATATACAGAGAAGGAATGTTCTGGGCACACAATAAGCTATACCCTCATACTGTACTGTCTAAGGGAAACAATATGGCACCTCCTTCCCATATGTATAAATACAAATATACAGAGAAGGAATGTTCTGGGCACACAATGAGCTATACCTTCACACTGTATATATATATATATATATATATATATATATATATATATATATATATATATATATATATATATAAATATTGCTCTGTATTAGGATGGAAGGTGGTTAAGCCTCATGGAGTAACATTATATTATAATCAGAAAGTAAAGGGCACAGTATCCTGAAATAATAAATAAACCCACAGAAATATTCACCCATATGAGACTCCTTCCACCTCTGCTTCCCTCCCACAAGACTCTCACAAGTGGCATGCAACAGGTGAGGAAAGCGAAAATTAACACCAGCTTCTGAACCCTTGAGGCTTCTCATGGGCCCATTTAAAAGACATTATAATACAGGGGGGGAATTGTGAAACTGACAATAAAGTTAACAAGGGATAATGAGATTTTTCACGGTATAAAAAACAGAAAATCAGAAAGAACGCTGATGAGAAGCCTCTGTAGTTAGAGGCACAACTGCACCCTATGTAATTCAATGCACAACACAGATAGGTGACGGCTCAGTACTGGAAACACCACATATACTTTTAACTCCTGGCTTTAAGGGGGTCACAAGTTTCTGTTTCCCCTTTCCCCTTAGGAACTAACTGTGCAGGTTTGTTAGAATATGCAAAGCATCTGCCTGGGAATGTGTGCTCCTCACTAATGAATCTGTTCCTTATCCAGGTTCTGCTGCTTCACTACAAGTACAGGATGGAGCCAACGCTAAACAATCCAAGGGAGATCCGGGTTCTGGGTAACTCAGCTGATGGGAAAGTAATCAATATAGGGAGGAAGTATAGTTCTTAGTGTCTCCTTTGCCTGCTAATACTATATGTACTACTATCTAATTGTGCTTAGTACAGGGGAATACCTATGATGCCATAGTTTTATGGGATCTCTCTGTACAGACTATGAGTAAACTTAGGGGGCTGTTCCTGCTGAATTGTGCTTAATACAGGGGAATACCTATGCTGCCATAGTTTTATGGGATCTCTCGTTACAGACTATGAGCAAACTTAGGGGACTGTTCCTGCTGAATTGTGCTTAGTACAGGGAATACCTATGCTGCCATAGTTGTATGGTATCTCTCTGTACAGACTATGAGCAAACTTAGGGGACTGTTCCTGCTGAATTGTGCTTAGTACAGGGGAATACCTATGCTGCCATAGTTTTATGGGATCTCTCTGTACAGACTATGAGCAAACTTAGGGGACTGTTCCTGCTGAATTGTGCTTAGTACTGCTGAATTGTGCTTAGTACTGGGGAATACCTATGCTGCCATAGTTTTATGGTATCTCTTTTTACAGTCTATGAGCAAACTTAGGGGGCTGTTCCTTCTGAATTGCTCTTAGTACAGTGGTATACCTATGCTGCCATAGTGTTATGATACCGCTGGGGACTGTTCCTGCTGAATTTTGCTTGGTACAGGGGAATACCTATTCTGCCATAGATTTATGGGATCTCTCTGTACAGACTATGAGAAAATTTAGGGGGCTGTCCCTGCTGGATTGTGCTTAGTACAGGTGAAAACCTATGCTGCAATAGTTTTATGCTATGTCTATGTACAGGCTATGAGCTACATGTACCAATAACATTTTTTTTTCTATTTGACAGGATACAGGGACAAGTAAAAAGAAAGGGATCATTTAAGTCACACGTATGGACACTCATAAACAAAAGTTTAATTAGAATTTTTTTTTTAATAAAAGCTTCATAAACCTGGATTTGTCGAACAGTGAACAAGCAAAAGTGATCATTTGCTGCCACCTAGAGGGTATTTAATAGTTGTCTCTGAGCAATTGCTTTGTAGGGTTAGTAGGATCTAGACATTTGTTCTGGTCTTGTTTTTTTATTCCTTATTTTTCTATTCAGTCTCTCTCTCTTGTTCATCTCTTGTTCATCTTCCATCAATCTGCATCACACTGAAAGGTAAATGAAAGGGGAACACCTTTAAATGAAAAATTGACCCTATGAGAAAAAAACATGAAGGAAAAAACACATATTTATCCAAACTCTGACATTGCATCTGCCACAACTGGTGGTGGTGCCTCTTCTCTTTCCTGGGCTGAGCCCTGGGGCATTATAGATAGAATTATTGATTGATTGTATGTTGGAGACTTTCCCCATTTGGAATATCCTCTGTTGAAGTGAAGTGACCTCTAGTGGCCAAATTGCAAAATCACTGATAATAATCTACTGACTGTAAATGATCTAATATTAATGGCTGTTTAAAAACAATTGCATTATAATTTATTTATTTAAAAATCTATTGTTGATCCCTATACTGTGCTGTCTTGTATTTAGTTGCTATTGCTTGATGTTACAAATGGGGCACTGCTTGTGTAATAATGTACCCTAATCAACATTCTATATGTGTACACCAAGTCCTGTCACCTGAATAAATGCTACGTTATACAGGGAACTGATTATCACTCATGTATTATAAGGGATAATGTACCCCCTACTGTAAATGATAAGGATATTAGAAGTCACTGAGGGGTTGTTCTGTGACCATATAAAGGCACAAGGCTGCAGGCTGAGTTATACAGGGAACTCTGAGTATCACTCATGTATTATAAGGGATAATGTACCCCCTACTGTAAATGATAAGGATATTAGTAGTCACCGAGGGGTTCTGTGACCATATACAGGCACAAGGCTGCAGGCTGAGTTATACACGGAACTCTGAGTATCACTCATGTATTATTAGGGATAATGTACCTCCTACTGTAAATGATAAGGATATTAGAAGTCACTGAGGGGTTCTGTGACCATATTAAGGCACAAGGCTGCAGGCTGAGTTATACACGGAACTCTGAGTATCACTCATGTATTATAAGGGATAATGTTCCCCCTACTGTAAATGATAAGGATATTAGAAGTCACTGAGGGGTTGTTCTGTGACCATATAAAGGCACAAGGCTGCAGGCTGAGTTATACAGGGAACTCTGAGTATCACTCATGTATTATAAGGGATAATGTACCCCCTACTGTAAATGATAAGGATATTAGTAGTCACCGAGGGGTTCTGTGACCATATACAGGCACAAGGCTGCAGGCTGAGTTATACACGGAACTCTGAGTATCACTCATGTATTATTAGGGATAATGTACCTCCTACTGTAAATGATAAGGATATTAGAAGTCACTGAGGGGTTCTGTGACCATATTAAGGCACAAGGCTGCAGGCTGAGTTATACACGGAACTCTGAGTATCACTCATGTATTATAAGGGATAATGTTCCCCCTACTGTAAATGATAAGGATATTAGAAGTCACTGAGGGGTTGTTCTGTGACCATATAAAGGCACAAGGCTGCAGGCTGAGTTATACAGGGAACTCTGAGTATCACTCATGTATTATAAGGGATAATGTACCCCCTACTGTAAATGATAAGGATATTAGTAGTCACCGAGGGGTTCTGTGACCATATACAGGCACAAGGCTGCAGGCTGAGTTATACACGGAACTCTGAGTATCACTCATGTATTATTAGGGATAATGTACCTCCTACTGTAAATGATAAGGATATTAGAAGTCACTGAGGGGTTCTGTGACCATATTAAGGCACAAGGCTGCAGGCTGAGTTATACACGGAACTCTGAGTATCACTCATGTATTATAAGGGATAATGTTCCCCCTACTGTAAATGATAAGGATATTAGAAGTCACTGAGGGGTTGTTCTGTGACCATATAAAGGCACAAGGCTGCAGGCTGAGTTATACAGGGAACTCTGAGTATAACTCATGTATTATAAGGGATAATGTACCCCCTACTGTAAGTGATAAGGATATTAGAAGTCACTGAGGGGTTCTGTGACCATATAAAGGCACAAGGCTGCAGGCTGAGTTATACAGGGAACTCTTGAGTATCACTCATGTATTATAAGGGATAATGTTCCCCCTACTGTAAATGATAAGGATATTAGAAGTCACTGAGGGGTTGTTCTGTGACCATATAAAGGCACAAGGCTGCAGGCTGAGTTATACAGGGAACTCTGAGTATAACTCATGTATTATAAGGGATAATGTACCCCATACTGTAAATGATAAGGATATTAGAAGTCACTGAGGGGTTCTGTGACCATATAAAGACACAAGGCTGCAGGCTGAGTTATAAAGAGAACAGTGAGTATCACTCATGTATTATAAGGGATAATGTACCTCCTACTGTAAATGATAAGGATATTAGAAGTCACTGAGGGGTTGTTCTGTGACCATATAAAGGCACAAGGCTGCAGGCTGAGTTATACAGGGAACTCTGAGTATAACTCATGTATTATAAGGGATAATGTACCCCATACTGTAAATGATAAGGATATTAGAAGTCACTGAGGGGTTGTTCTGTGACCATATAAAGACACAAGGCTGCAGGCTGAGTTATAAAGAGAACAATGAGTATCACTCATGTATTATCAGGGATAATGTACCCCCTACTGTAAATTATGAGGATATTACAAGTCACTGAGGGGTTCTGTGACCATATAAAGGCACAAGGCATACGGGAGTTAATTGAAATTGAAATGTATTAACCCATTGCATGTACTTCAACAGTCAGATTCAGAATAAAATTATAAATATTTTTAAAAAAGTAATTCTGTGCATTTACACTCCACAAACTGCCAAAGTGACTTCTTATTAGCCATTTTATTAAGAGAAAAATGTATGGCCAGGATATTCTCCACTACAATAGAATACAAACATGTGGAAATAACAGTTGACATGGGGGGGCTCTTTAAAAATATCTAAATTCAAAACATCTGACGAAGCACCCAAAATCCTTACATTTAGATAAAATACAACTTCCTTTTTATAGTTACATAGTTAAATCAGGTTGAAAAAAGGCAAAGTCCATCAAGTTCAACCCCTCAAAATGAAACCTAGCATCCATACACACACCCCTCCCTACTTTCACATACATTCTATATACCCATATCTATACTAACTATAGAGTTTAGTATCACAATAGCCTTTGATATTATGTCTGTCTAAGAAATCATCCAAGCCTTTCTTATAGTCATTAACTGAATCAGCATCACAACATCACCCGGCAGTGCATTCCCCAACCTCACTGTCCTGACTGTGAAGAACCCCCTGCGTTGCTTCAAATGAAAGTTCTTTTCTTCTAGTCTGAAGGGGAGGCCTCTGGTACGGTGATCCACTTTATGGGTAAAAAGGTCCCCTGCCATTTGTCTATAATGTCCTCTAATGTACTTGTAAAGTGTAATCATGTCCCCTCGAAAGCGCCTTTTTTCCAGAGAAAACAACCCCAACCTTGACAGTCTACCCTCATAATTTAAGTCTTCCATCCCTCTAACCAGTTGCACTTAGTCTCCGCACTCTCTCCAGCTCATTTATATCCCTCTTAAGGACTGGAGTCCAAAACTGCACTGCATACTCCAGATGAGGCCTCACCAGGGACCTATAAAGAGGCAGAATTATGTTTTCATCCCTCGAGTTAATGCCCTTTTTAATACAAGACAGAACTTTATTTGCTTTAGTAGCCACAGAATGACACTGCCCAGAATTAGACAACTTGTTATCTACAAAAACCCCTAGATCCTTCTCATTTAAGGAAACTCCCAACACTCTGCCATTTAGTGTATAACTTGCATTTATATTATTTTTGCCAAAGTGCATAACCTGCATTTATCAACATTGAACCTCATTTTCCAGTTTGCTGCCCAGTTTTCCAATTTAGACAAATCACTTTGCAAAGTAGCAGCATCCTGCATGGAACCTATAGTTCTGCACAATTTAGTATCATCTGCAAAAATAGAAATAGTACTTTCAATGGCCAACTCCAGGTCATTAATAAACAAGCTGAAAAGCAAGGGACCTAGTACAGAGCCCTGCGACACTCCACTAACAACACTGGTCCAAATTAGAAAATGTTCCATTTACCACCACTCTTTGTAGTCTATCTTTTAGCCAGTTCTCTATCCAGGTACAAATACTATGTTCCAGGCCAACATTCCTTAATTCAACCAGTTACCTTCTGTGTGGCACTGTAGCAAATGCTTTAGCAAAGTCTAAGTAAATCACATCCACTGCCATCCCAGAATCAAGGTCTCTACTTACCTTCTCATAAAAAGAAATTAAGTTAGTCTGGCAACATCTATTACACATAAAACCATGCTGGCATAAACTCATAGTATTATGATTTGATATGAAGCCCAGTATCTTATCCTTTATTAACTTTTTGAAAAGCTTTCCTACCACTGATGTCAGACTAACTGGCCTATAGTTTTGAGAGAATGGGATCCTTTTTTGAATAGAGGCACCACATTAGCAATTCACCAGTCTCTCTGCACTATTCCAGACCTCAAAGAATCCTGAAAAATTGAGTAAAGAGGTTTGGCAATCACAGAGCTAAACTCGCTAAGGACCCTGGGATGAATACCATCTGGCCCCGGACCTTTGTTTATCTTAACATGTTCTAGTCTCTTTTGAATTTCATGTGTGAACAATGCATCATTAGATGTATTACTAGAATTGGGACTATCACTAAGGAAACCTTCATTAACTGGTTCCTCATTTGTGTAGACAGATGAAAAATATGAGTTCAGAATCTGAGCTTTTTCTTATTTTTCATCAACCAGCTGACCCCTCTGATATTAAAGATCCCACCCTTCCTGCTTAATTTCTTTACTATTTACATATTTAAAAAACAATTTGGATTCTTGTGCAATATCCTTTTCCATATCAATTTTAGTTTGCCTAATAGCTTTTTTGCATGATTTATTGGCCTCCTTGTACCTTATAAATGATTCGGCTGTCCCAGCTAACATGTAAACGAATTTCTGGATTACTAGAATATCCCTGTCCCTTTACTTTATATTAAGAAATATATTACCAGTACAAAAGTACTTACCTTCTCCTTGATCAGACCTCGAAACAGACTCAACTGCTATGGATTTTTTTTGCTTTCTAAAGAATTAAAAAATAAATAAAAAACAAAAATAAAACTCCTGGTCCCCAGTGAATTCCTCTACCCTTATAATTTACAGAATAGGGTATATTATGCCTTATAATACATGAGTGATACTCAGAGTTCCCTGTATAACTCAGCCTGCAGCCTTGTGCCTTTATATGGTCTCATAACCCCTCAGTGACTTCTAATATCCTTATCATTTACAGTAGGGGGTACATTACCCCTTAAAATACATGAGTGATACTCAGAGTTCCCTGTATAACTCAGCCTGCAGCCTTGTGCCTTTATATGGTCACAGAATACCTCAGTGACTTCTAACATCCTTATCATTTACAGTAGAGGGTACATTATCCCTTATTATACATGAGTGATACTCAGAGTCCCCTGTATAACTCAGCCTGCAGCCTTGTGCCTTTATATGGTCACAGAACAACCCCTCAGTGACTTCTAATATCCTTATCTTTTACAGTAGGGGGTACATTATCCCTTATAATACATGAGTGATACTCAGAGTTCCCTGTATAACTCAGCCTGCAGCCTTGTGCCTTTATATGGTCACAGAATCCCTCAGTGACTTCTAACATCCTTATCACTTACAGAGGGGGGGGGGGGGTACATTATTCCCTATAATACACGAGGGATACTTAAAGTTCACAGTAACTCAGTGTGCGCAATGATAACACTAATGATGAAATTCTACATATGGGAAAACTGAGATCAGACCTTTTAATATAAGGGCAGGGGCTCACAAAGCTACTGGGGGAGATTAGTCGCCCAGCGACAAATCGTTTCTTCTTCAGGCGATTAATCTCCCCAAACTGGCTCCCCGCCGACTACAATCTAATTCGATGGCGGGATGGCGGGGTGTTTCATTTACCGAAGTTGCCTTTAGTTGCTTCACAAGGAAACTTCGGGCGACTTTGGAAAACAAAGCGTTCCAAGTGCCATCCCACTGGGCGCCTAATCTCATCCAGTAGCTTTGTGTGCCCCTGCCCTTATGTGTACATCACTGACATATACTAAAGCATATTACATAGATATTATACATCATTCCCATCAGTTGCTTAGAGACAGGGCATAACAAAAAAGACATGGGAGACTGTTAAGATAACACACTGTCAGTCAACTCCCAATCATCTGCATCACTTTCTATAGCAGATTTCATCAGGCAGTCACAGCAGTTCAGCTCTCTGAGTCACATTCAGGAGTCTCCCATAAGGACATATGATCCCATGAGTCTGGAGACAGGGAGAGATTTGCTTGGAAATCAGCAGAGCCGGTTAATCTATAACTAGGTGCATGAGACGATGAAATCAGCCTGTTCTGCAGAGATGTGGGAAACGACATGTGCCACGATACTGTCTTCGGTTGTGCTAAATATAAAGGTAAGTGGAAATCACATACAGCCGGGATATAAGTTACAACAAATGCAGAGCAGCTTGTGGATTCACAGAATGTCATAGCATTTGTAAGAGGCAAATTTCACTTTAACGACAAAGCTAAATTGAAGAGAATAATAACTGTATTACATTTGTACAGCTTATGGTGTACCCAGAGCATTCCTTCTCTGTAAATTTGTATTTATACATATAGGAAGGAGGTGCCATATTGTTTCCCTTAGACAGTACAGTATGAGGGTATAGCTTATTGTGTGCCCAGAACATTCCTTCTCTGTATATTTTATTTATACATATGGGAAGGAGGTGCCATATTGTTTCCCTTAGACAGTACAGTATGAGGGTATAGCTTATTGTGTGCCCAGAACATTCCTTCTCTGTATATTTGTATTTATACATATGGGAAGGAGGTGCCATATTGATTCCCTTAGACAGTACAGTATGAGGGTATAGCTTATGGTGTGCCCAGAACATTCCTTCTCTGTATATTTGTATTTATACATATTGGTGGAAAAAGGCAAAGCTGACTCTAACATAATATTTAGCAATCCTGTACCTACTGTTTTTACAAATTTGGGTAGAAATAAAAAACAAAAAAAATCTTTTAACCCATTGCTGCTCTTTGGAACACTGCACTATAAACAACCCTGCAAAACAGCCGTGTTTGTTTTCTCCTATCAATAATTGGGCACCCTGGGACTCATTAAATGCATGAACCTGGAAAGCTGAAGTTGTGAAAGACAGAAGTGTCCGGCTCCATATTGATTTACTTGGTGTTTTCCAGTTGGTGGCACAGCAATTACCCACAAATGTTTAACTCTCTCCAGCCTGTCACCCGCAGGCCGGCCCCTACACAGCAACTCAACTAACAGCCTCAATCTAATTCGGGCACAGTGAGCAAATGGTTTTATATTGTTACTGCTGAGAGCTGCATGCAAGAGACATAATGCCATTATCTGTTCTCATGCTGGGGATTGTTATCCTGTCTTCAACATAGATGAAATTGTGCAGGAAAATAAAAGGGAGAGAGGAGTATAATGTATGCCGCTGGATCATTACTTAGCCGGGCCAAAGTTACACAATATTGCATGCAATTTCACATAACTTCTCCACTTTACTAGAATTACTGGATTAAGTTATTGGTCTGATCTTCTCTGCCCTGCTGGTTCCGAGTTTTAAAGAAGAAGGAAAGATTAAAATTAAGTAAGCTTTATCAGAAAGTTCTATATAAATACACTAGTAAACCCTCAAATTAATGCTGCTCAGAGTCCTCTGTCAAAAGAAACACCACATTTCTTTCCTTCTATTGTGTACACATGGGCCTTTGCATCAGACTTCCTGTTTTCAGCTCAAACCTCCATGGTTTTTGGCTTGAGCATGCTCAGTTTGCTCCTCCCTCCTCCCCTTCCTGCTGTAATCTGAGCTCAGAGCGATCAGGGAGAGACTCAGGCAGGAAGTGATGTCACACCAAGCTAATATGGCAGATGCTATCCTAATCAAACAGAAACAGTGTCTAGAGCTGTTTACTCAGGTATTGAAAAACATTCTAAAGAATATAAATGGCGTTCCAGCTTGCATTCTTGTGGCTAATCTATTGGCAATGAACTGCCTTGGTAGCTTTCCTTCTCCTTTAAAACAAGGCCTCTGAGAAACAGCGCAAGACTGTCTTTTTGGGTATGCATGAATGAAAAAATGTTCCATTATCTAAAAAAAATCATGTGACTTTGAGGCTTTGGATTCATACTTGACTCTGTTCAAATCCTGTAACATTTCCAAGATTGTGCTGACTTTGGAACCAAATAATGGGTTAGCTATCTCCGAACAGATACTTCTCCCACCTAATCCTATTTTTCTTCCCACTTTCCAGCTCAGACCAAGATGATGATGTGCAGGAAGAGTTTCCCACGGAGAAGAAAATGAGCAGGTGTTGCCTTTCCAGGTCGGGCTTTCTCCTATGCACATGTGTGTGTGTTTTCATCTTCCTTCTCCAAAATCTCTACAGTTCCGACTTCCGGGAAGGTTTCAGCCCTGAGATAAAGGAGTGTGGGTATTATCCAGGGGAGCTCTGCACTGCTCTTTTTAAAAGCAAACCTGCCGCACTGGGGATAGGAAACTTATGTCAAGTGGCCCTTCTTCCGTCTCGAGATCTAGGGTCCATGCGTTTCCGAACTCCCACCAACTGTTCTGCAATGATAAAAGAGTTACACTTTATAACAAGGCCGCTATCGGAAGAAGAGGCTGCCTTCCCATTGGCTTATATCCTGACAATTCACCACAAGCTGGACATGTTTGTGAAGCTCCTTTCGGCCATCTACGTGCCACAGAATATTTACTATATTCATATCGATCAAAAGTCACCGGAGGACTTCATCCGAGCAGTGCAGGAACTGGCCGGCTGCTTTGACAATATCTTTTTACCCTCAAGGCAAGAGAATGTGGTGTACGCTGGATTCTCCCGCCTGCAGGCCGATATTAACTGCATGAAAGACTTGATCCGTTCGGAGAATAAATGGAGGTACGTGATTAACCTCTGTGGACAGGATTTTCCCATTAAAACAAACAGGGAAATTATAAAGTACCTTAAAACTAGCTGGAGAGGCAGAAATCTGACACCTGGGGTGGTTCAGCCCCCGCATATGAAATACAGGACGAACGTAATTTATAAAGTGTTTCAGGATCAGGAGAAGTCTTACATTTATCCAACAGCGACTCTGAAATCCAGGCCGCCACATAACCTCACCTTGTACTTTGGGAGCGCTTACTACGCTCTGACGAGGAACTTTGTGCAATTTGTACTGTCCGATCACCGTGCAAAAGATCTTCTCGAATGGTCAAGAGATGCCTACAGCCCAGATGAGCACTACTGGGTCACTCTTAACCGGCTCAAAGGTAGGTGTCTCAGTGGGTCCCCATACAGACATTGGCCATGATACTCTTCGGCATTCAATTGATCACCGTACAAGCGGAAATATTTCAAATAAAGGAATGGGTGCGGCTCACCAAAAGTCTTTGTTGGTTTAATTCCACGGGTTATCCTGTGTTTGATATCCCAAATCAATGTATCAATAATGCAGTTGGTTGTGGAACAAACCCAAGGCAGCAAGTTGACTGCAATACTCTTTATTGGGAGGTAGAGTTACACTGTAACTCTACCTCCCAATAAAGAGTATTGCAGTCAACTTGCTGCCTTGGGTATGTTCCACAACCAACTGCATTATTGATACAAGCGGAAATACACAGTGGGCCACTTATCTTGCAGTAGAAGCCCTATTATATGTCTTTTCAGGGGACCAGAAAAAATTGTGTAAAATCCGGAAAACTTTAAAGGGCAGAGACGCACGCTCAGATTTGGGGAGATCAATTGCCCAGCTACAAATCTCCTCTTCTTTGGGGTGACTAATCTCCCCGAACTGCCTCCCGTCTGCGATTTAGATTGTAGCCGCCGGGAGGCAGTTCGGGGAGATTAGTCTCCCCGAAGAAGAAGCGATTTATCACCAGGCGACTAATCTTCCCGAATCTGAGCGTGTGTCTCTGACCTTATACATAATAAATAGGTGGGACCACAAAAACCTATAATCAGGGGATATAAAAATTGAGGTTTCACTGTATTCCATTATTTCAGGCAACGATAATAACAGCTGGAAATGAAGTGGATCTTCTCTTCCTCATCTTCCAATTAAAATTGGCAGATGAGAGTTTTAAACATGTCCCATAGACAAACCAGCAGAAATTCATAACACAGTGATATAAGTGGGGATGGCCAATCTCAACATAAACATATATGTGCGATGCGCTTCAGGCTCTTAAGAAGTCTACTGCCTATTGGTGCCATATGTGGAACCAATGTAAAGGCCCTCCTTGGTCCAGGTATTGGAATGGTAGCATAGAATTAAGTAATTAAAATAAACCCCGAATGAAACTGGTATACAACCAGTTGTAAAACCGCCACTCAGAATTAGCACCCATCTCTTCCCTCTTGCAAAGGACCTTTGCACAATTGCACCCAATTATCATGCACAACAAATGTATATGCACAATCTGACTTTTTGATAGCTTCACAACGAGCACCAAAGCTAGCAGTGCATTTTATTACACAGTGTTTTGCTGTGGAAGAAGAACCAGAGCTATACAACAGTATGAAAGGGCTAACTGGAGTGGTTGTACGGACACCTGGTAAACAATGAGAGGACTACACCAGCTTAATGCAGAAAGTGCTTTACAGGTGTTAGCAGTTTAAAGGGATACTGTCATGGGAAAACATGTTTTTTTCTAAATGCATCAGTTAATAGTGCTGCTCCAGTAAACTTCTGCACTGAAATCCGTTTTTCAAAAGAGCAAACAAATGTATTTATATTTAATTTTGAAATCCGGCAGGTGCCCCCAGTCATGTGACTCTGATAAACTTCAGTCATTCTTTACTACTACTGCACTGCAGCCCATTAATGGGAAGGTAACCAGATAACAGCTGACTGGTAGATATAAGAACAAAACTCAATAGTAAAATCCAGGTCCCAGATGCAACTACACACCAATATTACAACTAAAATGAAACACTTGTTGGTTCAGAAATGAAATGTTATATTGTAGAGTGAATTATTTGCATTGTACATGTAATTTAGAATTTGAATCAAAACTATACCATAAAAATCATGACAGAATCCCTTTAAAGTGTTTTGCCACCCCACCCCAAAACTTTGGTTTGGAAGTGTCCCATATGCAACTGCCCTAACCTGAGTTTTAATCTTCCAGATGCTCCAGGATCTACACCGGAGGCACAATGGGAAGGAAACATCCGGGCAGTAAAATGGAAGGATCAAGAAGGAAGTGTTCATTCTGGCTGCAATGGTACATTTGTATTCCCATAAAGGGTGGTGTTTGTTTTAGGGCTTATCTATTTTCAACTGGTACCAATCTCTTTCACTCCCAAGGTCACATGGGCTGCAAATGCTTATTCTTTTAGTGTGAAGGTGACAGAGATTAGCACGAGGAGTTCAGGCTGAACTGTAATGCATGGCATACTCTACGGTCAAGTCATAATTTCCTTTTTGGCAAATGGGCTCATTCATTGACTATGAAGATTTTCATTCATCCAGGTCATGGTATATCTAGTATAGGTAAATCTAAAAACAACTGGACTTGCTGAGTAATCAATGAAGACATTTCACTACTCATCTGAGCAACTTCTTCAGTTGAAGAACTGAAGAAGCTGCTAGGATGAGTAGTGAAACGTCTTCATTGATTACTCAGCAAGTCCAGTTGATTTTAGATTTACCGATACTAGATATAGGGGCATTCATTGCTTCCTTTATGACAAGGATTCTAGAAATACCTTTTGGAATCAGTGTCCCAAAAGAACAATGTAGGATTAATTACTATTAATTAACTGAAAAGCTTGCATACTGGTGACTCAAGATGCTTGTAGCTGTTGGTAATGAGAACAAACTAAAGCTGGCCACAGACGCAAAAAAACGTGCGAATCCTCAATTCGTACGATCAGATCTTTGCGTGTATGGCCAGCTTTAGAGGGGTGTTAAACATTTCTCCAATGGTTAAAAATGGGAGAATAGGAAGAAATATGTAGAGAAAGAAGGAATAGATACCCTTGATTACCTATAATAATTTTACCTACTTAATTACAGCAGAGGTCTGACCAACGTCGGTATGGATTGATTTAAAAAATAATTCTATAGAGAGGAAAAGTACCCCGCTTAACAAATTAGCAACTATGACTGATCACATAAAACCTAATTTCTCACCACTATTAAAAAACAACCAAACAGGTCTAGAAATTGGTAGATTATTTAACTGTGCAACACAATTTATGTTGAACCTAAATGGTAATATTTCTTGAGACTAGAGTATGTCTAAAGTGCAATGCAATAATTCCAGTTCATTCATTTAAATACATAACTAAATAGCTATTCTAATTAGAAAATCAATGAATTAAGAGAATTAATTATTCCAAGCATAAAGTGCATATATCAATTCATTCAAAATTTATCAACTGGCTTAATAAAGATCAATTAATCTAAAGTGCAGTGCAATAAATAGTAGTTAGATTCCAATCCCAAATTAATTGTAATTAATGAAATGAAATGATGTGCTTTGTGGTTTTTATTGGCTCATATCAATTAGACAAAAATGGCAACGTTTCGGGCCTCCGAGGGCCCTCTATCAAGCCTGTAATCATAACTCAGTGTTAAATAACAGTAAGTGAGGGAGGGGAAAGGTCAGAGGAAGTGCTGGTGGGAACATCAATCTCAACAAAGTTACATACATATAATATAAAGATTATCCAATTGTTACAAATCATCCCGTTCAAAACAAGTGTCCAATATTGTGTCCAAAAACAAAGAAAATAAAGAAAGAAAGCTTGTTAATTCCTCGTTGTAATGCTTAATCAGATAAAATCAGGTTGAGCAACCAAATTATTTGAATTAAAGATCGGGAAATTTAGGAAGATCTGAGATGCTTGTATTACCTTTCTTGCAACTTCTATTCCTATTTATTCCATGTTTCGCCAGCATTTGCTGAAGGGAATGTCAGCACTCAGAATTATCCGATTCCCAGACCTTTCTCAATACCCGGGAGTATAATCCCAATAATAATTTGATTGCTCAACCTGATTTCATCTGATTAAGCATTACAAAGAGGAATTAACAAACTTTCTTTCCTTATTTTTTTTTTTATGTCACTGAAACCAGTTAGATTGTATATAATGATCAATAGGGATGCACCGAATCCACTATTTTGGATTTGGACGAACCCCCGAATCCTTCTCGAAAGATTCCCACGAATACCGAACCAAATCCTAATTTGCATATTCAAATTAGGGGAGGGAAGGGGAAAACATTTTTTACTTTCTTGTTTTGTGACAAAAAGTCACGTGATTTCCCTCCCTGCCCCCAATTTGCATATGCAAATTAGGATTCGGATTCGGTTCCTGCTGAAAAAGGCTGAATCCTGGCCGAATAATGATCAATAACAATTTATACACATAATATCTTTGTGGACTCTTTTATCGAATTGATGGACTATGGAAACGCACAATATTGGACACTTGTTTGAAACGGGATGATTTGTTAACAATTGGATAATCTTTATATTATATGTATGATGATTGTAACTTTATTGAGATTGATGTTCCCGCCCAGCACTTCCTCTGACCTCGCTTACTGCTATTTAACACTGAGCGATGTATATGATTACAGGCTTGATAAAGGGCCCTTTGGGGCCCGAAACATTGCCATTTTTGTCTACTTGATATGAGCCAATAAAAATCACAAAGCACAGCATTTACAGTGTGCAGCGGTCTTATGGATATTGGATATTGCATTTACTAACCCATGGCAGATTGGGTAATTGACTGCTAAGCATCTGATCCCAAGGGATAAGGCACAGAGGTTGAGCACTTCACTATTGTGTGTAATATTTTCTATCCCTGAAAATTTTGGAGAAGGCATAGGAATTAATATCATGTGATTTTTACCCCCCTGGCAGGGCACTACGTGCGAGATATCTGTATTTATGGGCTCGGAGACTTACAGTGGCTGGCAAACTCACCACAGTTATTTGCCAACAAGTTTGACCCAGACACATACCCACTCGTCACCGACTGCTTGGAGAGGAGCTACAGGTCAAAGGTCCTCGAGGCAGCGGAAGTGCCCACAGAGCCTCACTGGTACTTCCAGGATGACTACGTTGCTACGTAAAGGCAGGATATCACATCATCACTGGGGAAACCTATCTACAGGTAGATCCAATATATCTTATAGGGGGGGCTTCCTATCCTAGCAGATGAATTAGAGCTCACTCAAATAACTGATTCCAGTACAAACAAAATCTAACAAAATAACTGCCTTTTGCAAAAATCCTGCATGTAGAGAGACGTGATGTCTGGTGATTTTAATAGTGAGCTCTAATACATCTTCTAGGCAAAATGAGCCCCCCTATAAGATATATAGGATCTAACTCTCAATAAATATGTGACACCCAACTGCTGCATGAAGAGAGAATGAAGAAACACAGTTGCCGAGACAGGGATAGTGAAGATGAGCTTAATTATTTCAGAAACATTACACAATTTTTAATTGATTGTATTTAGAAAGTTTTTTTTTTATTTCAGTATGCTGAAGCTGATATTAAATTATCATTTTCACGATAGTTCCCCTTCAACTAGGGTTGCCACCTGGCCGGTATTTTAATGATGGTTGATCCCGATGTTATTAAATAAGGGAAAAAGCTAAATATATAGGCAGGCCGGTATTTTTTTCCAGAAAAGGTGGCAACCCTACCTTCAACAAGCATAGAGTTCTACTATACAAGCCATGGAACGTACACAACTTTCAGTGGTTGTGCTTCAGATTAGCTGATGTTTATTTGATGCATGAAGTTAATAATAGGGTTATGAGTATAGCTGTGACAGTGGATAGAAGCAGCATTTAAGCACAGTGTTTAGAAGGGGAGGTAGGTTGTTGCATCTTATCCATATTGTGTCTGGCAAAGGTTTAGAGACACGGGTCCCTTGAGAAGCCCTAATGATCCGGAGAATATAAATACGAGCAACAGTCGGGAGAATCCTAGCAACAGTTCTTCTGGGTACAGCAAGTACTTAATGACTAAGCTGCTTCGCTAGTCCTGTAACATAATGAGGCTGAAGCACTGAGATAAGGACACGCTAGCAGAACATAAACAGGGCACCTGGGACTAATCTTCTGATTAGAAACGTAACTAAAGACTCTGGGTATTCATCATAAGCATTATTTCATTGCTGCACTACTAATATACACAACTACAGCAACTGCCATGTCCTTACTGTGTAATATGTTATGCACATACAGCCTAAGGGCTAGAGATGTGTGACTGCTCTGAATGTCACAACACTTATTTAATTGTGTATTGTGGGATGATAACCTTTACTGAATGGCATCAAAGTTACAGACATATGCTGCAATAGTCTTATGGTATCTGTACAGGCTATGAGTAAACTCAGGGGGCTGGTCCTGCTGAATTGTGCATAGTACAAGGGACTACCTATGCTGCAATAGTCTTATGGTATCTGCACAGGCTATGAGCAAACTTAGGGGGCTGTTCCTGCTGAATTATGCTAGTACAGGGGAATACCTGTGCTGCCATAGCTTTACTGTATCTCTCTGTACAGGCTATGAGCAAATTTAGGGGGCTGTTCCTGATGATTTGTGCTTAGTACAGGGGAATACGTATACTGTCATAGTTTCATGGTATCTCTCTGTACAGGCTATGAGAAAACTTAGGGGGCTGTTCCTGCTGAATTGTGCTTAGTACAAGGGAATACCTATGCTGCTATAGTTTTATGGGATCTATCTGTACAGACTATGAGCAAACTTAGGGGTCTGTTCCTGCTGTTCCCTATTATGATAAAGTCAGCAGTGGAGGTGAGACAGACTGTAAGAAGCACTGGCTTACTCATGTGAGCTGCTGGTGATGGACCATGGAGCTTCAAATTCAACCCAAATTCAAGCACTGGTTCTGTCTGGCACATATATTTGAACAAAAGTGTCCAATGCACATATTCTCAGGGTGCCAGGAGCCCACCAGAAAGCCCTGGACTACAAGTCTACTATTCATATTATCACTCTTCAGTCACCTTCTTTAATAACATTACATACATGTATCTGTCTTTCCCTCTGTATTACCCCCTTTCATACATGATCTCTTTCAGCGCCCGCTCGGAGTACACACAGCCTCAGTTTCACAGCATACAAAACCTGATCAAAAACTAAAGGTCAGCAGATTAGTAAAATACAATCAGTCCAAATAAAATAGGTCCAATAGTAGTCAATAGTGTTGACTTAATGCAAATAATGATGCTAGAACAACATATTAGATATTTCCAGTTTTACTGTTACTTAAATGTATCCAGTTTTAATTAAATTATGTATTTAAACATTATGTGTTTTGGTTTTCTCTTCTTCTACTTAGATTTCTTATCCAACCAACTATGTATGAGCTACATCAGATTGAGGGTGTGTGTGTGTGTGGGGATAACTCCACTGAATGGCATCAAAGTTACAGCCAATCTAAAATATGGAAGCTCCACTAGGGAAGAGACAAATGTAAAAAAAATAGTGTATAATATCTGTAAAGCATTGTGGAATATGACAGCACTATATAAACAATGGATAATAAAACTAACATTTTATCCATGCCTCAAGTCACAAGGTAAAAGCATGGGAAATGGTGGTACCAGGTGGAAGGACCAGGTCTGTACTAAAAGCTGATCCCATTGGCAGTCAGCCAGTTATTTTGAGAGCACAGCATAAAGAAGAAACCATCATGGAGTGAAAAGCTGGAAACTAACAAAGACTGCACTTCTTTCTACCAGCAGAGGGCACTATTTTACCACTTACATTTCCTAACATTGTTTTGGGGACATCAGCCCCCCATTTGGAAAGTACTGCTTTATATCGAAAGGTACAACACCATTAAAGTGGTACTGATGTTATTGACAAAAACGTCAGTATCAGTTTAAAACATTACCTCCACTATTTTTTCTATCGCATCTAAACCCTTTCCCCAGCCCCATGATATTTATTCATGCTACAGCATTCCTTAAATAAATAGAGACAGGGCTCCATGGAATCACCATGGATCAGGTGAGATGACAGTTACAGTGGACTTAAAGGTAAAGTAAACTTATTTCTAAGCAAGGGCATTTTCACATTAGGGAACAGTTAACTGTATACACAAATCATGATGTATCCCCCTCACTAATGTGGTCACAATCTGTTACAAATTGTAACAACTTCTCCACAGTTTACAGACAGCATGCAGGAACTACATAACCCACAATGTATTGCACTGTTATGTTCCTTTCCTTATTGAAATCACGTGTGCAGGGAATTGTGGGGTTTGGAGGATGCAGGCTGAGCACAGCTGTTGATAAAGTAACAGTAGCCAGACAGCTCAGCAAAGTAGTCAGACAGATCAGCAGGAGAGCAGGGGGCTAGGCTTAGGGAACTGTTCCAAACCATTGGAACCAAAATCATGAAAATTCTGCATATTTTCTAACTGATGTATATCGCAAAGTTGTTTGAAATTATGTTTACTTTTCAAAAAACGTAAGTTATATTTGTGTGAAGTTCCCCTTTAAAGATAAAGTAAACACATTTCTAAGCAGAGGCATTTTCCCATTAGGGAACAGTTTAAAGGGGAACTCCACAGGGGTCAAAAAATCAAATGGCGTGTAATGTCCAGCCCACGGCCTTCTATTTAGACATCCTGAATATAGATTATTGAATGACGGCTGAAACCCTCCTTCGATGCCTAGCATTTGACTAGGGTTCCTTTTAGTGCCACTTGTTGATCCAATTGCTGCCCAGGCAGGGCCTTATTTATATAGACCCCGAGGGCCTGTGCCTAGGGCGGCACGGTTTTTGGGGTGGCCCGCGGGTGCCTTTTTTTTTTTTAAAACCTCCCCACCCTCCCCCACAGTTTTCCATAGGAAATCTGGTGACAGAGCTGAGGAGGTGAGGGGTCGGAGGAAGAATGCGGAAGTTCCGTCACGTGCACGGCGCACTGATAGCTTTTCCGCTGAGAGCATCTACTGATATCAGCGTGCACGATGTAGGGGCATGTTTAGGTCTGATGCCTAGGACGGCATCAAACCTAAATACAGCCCTGTGCCCATGAGTGATTTATTAAACGTATGTAGGATATAAAATGGTAGTTTGAAACAAATATTTTGTAAACTGCCCTTCAGACTGGGTACCCAAGGTTAAAATTGGAGAATAAACCTAAGGACAGAAAAAGAAAATAGTGGAAAGCAAAAGAGAAAATGAAAGTAGAGAACAGTAGCAGATTGAGAATTTGTCAGAGAATTATATATACATGGTTGTACTGGCCCAGCGGGACACCAGAAACAAACCCAGTGGGACCTGCGGTAGAGTCCTGCAGCGGGTCGGGTACTCGCAAAAACCTGCGGTACCTTGCGGGTTGAGGGGAGAAGTGCTGGGTGTGGGTAAAGATGCGGGTTGGCGGTTCTGTGAGTTTGCGGGTCGGCCGCGGGTCTTGTCTCAGTTGCGATATTTACTCCTTTTTTCTGGTCACGGCTACTTCCAATGACGTCACGTCCTGTTTACAATGACAGCACTTCCTGATTCTTGATGGTCAGCTGGTCGAGGTTGCGGATAAGGTACTTGCGGGTAGGGTCGGGTAGCGGTTCCAAGCGGGTAAGAATGCGGGTTGCAGGTCTGAGTTGCGGATTGCGGGTACGGGTCCCAAAAATTGGACCCGTGCAGGACTCTACCCCGTGGGCCGTCTGCCCAGACACGATCCCCACAGCTGCACTTCTTGTAAGGGGGACAGAAAGAAATTTGCGAGGGCCCATAAGGGATTTGTGGCTTGATTTATGATACTCGACCCCAATGTTATTAGGGAAAAAATCTAAATATATAGGAAGGCCGGTATAAACCCTAGTGGGCCCAGACCCTCTCCTACAGTCCAACACTGCGTGTATGTATATACTGTATATATTTATTTATGTATGTAGGGGAGCTGTGTATACTTGTGTCTCCTCTGTGTTGTTCTGTGCATAGAGGGGGAGGAGTCTCCACCCCTGTGAGCTGACAGGAAGCAAGGCCTGCACAGGAAGTGCTTCTGTGTGAGAGAGAAGCAGCAGAAGGAAAGCAAGGTGCTACAAGCTCCCACATATTACTGTGTGTGAAAAGTCAGTAGGGAACCCCAGTGGCAGAAAAGTGCACTCTATTTAGGGTGTGGAAGAAAAGAGGGTCCTTGTCAGGGCTCTGAAGAACAAAGTGTGCTCTTCTCAGGGCACGGAAAGCCAAAGGGAGTCCTTCTCAGGATTCTGAAGAAACTGCCACATAAGTGGGAATCCCCCTCAGCAGCTCAGAGATAAAACGAAATTAAATATTATGTAAAGAGAGGGAAAGCAAGGTGCTACAAGCTCTCACATATTACTGTGTGTGGAAAGTCAGTAAGGAACCCCAGTGGCAGAAAAGTGCATTCTATTTAGGGTGTGGAAGGAAAGGGGGTCCTTGTCAGACAAATTGAATCTCGTCCATCGTTTTCTCACTGAATTGAATCTGGCCCTTTGAGTGAAAACAGAGTATTTTGTATCAATTCTGACCTGAGCACACACTTTTTAACAACCGCTCACATCATTTTAAAATGTGTGCACAGAAGAATGTTTTTGCACACATAGTCAAGAAGGAATTAGTGGGAACATCGCCCTCAGTGGCTCAGAGCTAAAACTAAATGAAATATTATGTAAAGTTGCTCCTGCCTGGCAGGCTGTATGTGTCACAGTTATTTAAAGGCACAGTGTCCTGCAAATAATCCCATCAACCTCTCCTCTGTGTGTGCGATTGCAGATCAAGGAAGTTCCCAGGGAGGAATATCACAGCCCAGTCTGTCCTGACCCTGAGTGGAGGCACCAAATCATAGTGTACCTGTTCTGGCCTGTAGCAGAGATGCGGGCCTCCTGTAGCGCCACAAGGAAGAAAATCAGTGCTAATTTCCTGCTTATTATATGTATAGCCATTGTTAGAGAAATCTCCAAATTACACCAACCACGAACTGATTTCAATAGGAGACTGGACTATGAAAAGCAGAGGCCTGAATAGAAAGAGTAGCAATAACAAAAAATGTGTAGCCATACAGAGCATTTGTTTTTATATGGGGTCAGTCACTAAAGGTGGCCGTACACTATTAGATCTGCTCATTTGGCGACCATAACCCACTATACACCCTAATGGCTTGTCGATATCAGGTGAATCCGAACGTTCGGCCATGGGTTCAAACGATCGGATTACAATGCTGTGAATGGGTGCCGACGAGTCGCAGGACCGCATCAACTAGCCGGTGCGGTCCTGGATCGCAGAAATAAATCAAACTTGCCTGATAGATATCTGGCAGATTTTTGCCTGATATAGATCGAGAGGACCCATCGGGAGCTCCCACACACGGGCAGATAAGCTGCTGAATTGGTCTAAATGACCGATTTTGGCAGTTTAATCTTTAATTAATTTTATTTAATTTTAATGAAATTTTTAATTTAATTAAATTTTTTCCTCGTGAGGCAACTTCAGGCGACTTCGGAAAACGAAGCACCGTGTGTGCTTAAGTGCAGGTGACTTTTCATTATAGTGGACAGGAAGACACGCAAAGGCAGTTCGGGAAGATTGTCGCCCAGAAGAGGCGACTAAATCTCCCCAAATCTGCCCGTGTGTCACAAGCCTTAGAGTGGGGACTAGGGGTTAAGAGATACTTATGCGCGGGATAGTCATTCATACCTCCCAACTGTCCCATTTTTAGAGGGACAGTCCCTCTTTTGACAGCTCAACCCGCAGTACCTCGTTTGTACTGGAAAGAAACAAAGTTTCTAGTTTGTCATGCCCCCAGTGCATGCGTTACTTCAACTTGCTGTGAGGAAATACTGGATGTTTCACCATTCTTCCACGTGGGGGCAGATTTTACCTACTAAAGAAAAATGTCTCAGAAGCCCAATGTATTTTATGCTGTAAAGTTTAAATTTGGGGGTTTGGCATGCTTGCGATTTTGGCAAAGTATTAATACAGGTATGGAATCCGTTATCTGGACACCAGTTATCCAGAAAGCTCCGAATTACAGAAAGGCCATCTCCCATAGACTCCATTATAATAAAATAATCCAAATTTTAAAAAATTATTTTTCTGTAATAATAAAACAGTAGCTTGTACTTGTTCCCAGTTTAGATATAATTAACTCTTATTGGAAGAAAATCCAGCCTATTGGGTTTATTTAATGTTCACATGATTTTCTAGTAGACTTAAGGGGTTGAGATCAAAATTACGGAAATATTTGTTATCTGGAAAACCCCAGGTCCTGAGCATGCTGGATACCAGGTCACGTACCTGTACAGAAATTGGCCCTTATATTATGTATTGAATCGGGGCCATTTCCATCAACTGCTTCATTCAGAGACCTAATGTTTTACCCCACCAGGACATAAATGTGTGTACCATACAGTTACTAACTCTGTTTTAAATGGAAAACCCATCACTGGATGGTATCCCGGGGAAAGAAAGTTTAGAAAATATATTACTACATAAGAATACCTTCTCTGCTGGAGAACCCCAAGGCTAGGGCCAGACAGGGCTGAAATCTACAGGCCAATTGCAGCCCCCCGCTAGCAGTGTCCTCTTCTTTTTTTTGCATCCAAAAGCCTTGTGTTGGCTCTGGCGCAAACTCACTAGATGGATTTTGGCGTTAAATTCAAAGTCTCTTGTTTATTTGAAGAAATCTGGCAGGTGTGTTCGCTCTGGAGTTTTTATTTTTGCTGGTCATTATTAGTGATGGGCAAATTTCTTCGGTTTCGCCATAAAAAAATTGACGCCCGTTTCACTTCGCTGAAAAAATTTTGACGCCTGCATTAAAGTCAATGGGAGTCCGAATAGTGTTGATGCGCAGCGATTTTGACAAGAGTGACTTTGGAGATTAGCAAATTTATTCGCCCATCACTAGTTATTATAAAGAGTTAGCACATGTGGTATTTTTAGTCCTCTCAGCAATCGAAATTCAATCAATCACCCTAAACAGGCTTCCTATTTAGTTGATCAAAAACTATCAGAGGTCCCATAGTTCCTTTCATAGCTTTACTGAGCCATTATGAGACTTTCTATCACTATAAGATAACAGTCTGTATAATTGCACTTTCCTAAGCAGCCGCTAACCCAGGGATCCCCAACCGTTTGAACCCTTGGGCAACATTCAGAAGTAAAAGGAGTTGGGGAGCAACACTAGCATGAAAACTGTTCTTGGGGTGCCAAATAAGTGCTGTGATTGGCCATTTGGTAGCCCCTATGTGGATTGTCAACCTACATTGAGACTGTTTGGCAGTAAACCTGGTTTTTATGCAACTAAAACTTGCCTCCAAGCCTGGAATTCAAAAATAAGCACCTGCTTTGAGGCCACTGGGAGCAACATCCAAGGGGTTCAAGCGCAACATGTTGCTCACAAGCTACTGGTTGGGGATCACTGCTCTAACCAGTCTGCTAAGCCTTGGCCAGTAATGTAGGGGTAAGTGCCCCTAAAACCTAGTCCAGGCCATAAAAGGAAGATGCCAAAAGGACAAACTGGCTTAAAGGGGACCTGTCACCCAAACATAAAAAGCTGAATGATTAAAGTCCTTTTCAAATTAAACATGAAACCAAAATTATTTTTTTTTATTAAAACATCCATACCTGTTATAAAGGTATTTAAAAATCTCAGCTGTCAATCATATATTGCCTGCCCCACCTCTATGCCTTAGAATAGAAGCGGGACAGGCAAATTACGTTCCATTCACTTCCTAGCAGGGTCGGACTGGGGGGCCCGGGGCCCACCGGGACTACTGTAAAGGGCCCCCTCCACCCCCCTACGATGACGCGCCGAGCATGCATGTGCGAAGGCGCTGCTCGGCGTGCATGTGTGTAGGCGCAGCTCGGCGAATCAGTGAATGGTGCCGTGCGCATGCGCAGATGCCGCTGTGCGTCACATAGAAAAATATCAGATACGATCAGGACAGGGGACTGGCCCGGCGGGGGCCCATTAAGGGTGGGGGGCATAGTACAGGTATGGGACCTATTATCCAGAATGCTCCGGACCTTTGGTTTTCCAGATAAGGGATCTTTCTGTATTTTGGAACTTCACACTGAAAGTCTATTAGAAAATCTTGTAAACATTAAATAAACCCAATAGGCTGGTTTTGCTTCCAATAAGGATTAATTATATCTTAGTTTGGATCAAGTACAAGCTACTGTTTTATTATTACACAGAAAAAGGAAATCATTTTCAAAAATCTGATTATTTGGATAAAATGGAGTCGGCCTTATAACGGGTTTCCGGATAACGGATCCTATACCTGTAAATGCCTCTTAAATGTGTTTCCTAGCACTGATCTGCTGCCTCTAATAAACAGTCTAAATATTAATTTCACAGCGCCGAACTACGTCTTTGGTGAATGGTATTTAACACATCTTTTCTAGCCGGCTACATATCCCAATGTTGCCATCCACATATTCTAATAAGATTCTGAAAATGATACAAGACTGTATTAAATATATTTTATCAAAATACACAAGTGGATAGAAAATCTGTACAAAATTCCACATAAAATTCATTTACAATAGAAAACTGTTCATAGCAGTGTACCCCCTGTCCCCCAACCCCAGCACTACAGATCATCCCAGCATTTAGAGCCTCTTAAAAATTGAATAAGGTTTTATCAAAAACCATCAACAACCTACGGGAAGCCTCTCATTTTCATATATTCATTCAATGTATTGGGGAAAAATTGTAAACGTCTGTCTTTTGAAAGATACCGAATTTCTCGGGCTGCCATTGGTGCAAGTAGGACAAGTAACACCAAGAAAAGTGGTTTGTTGATTAATAGCCTTTGGTGTTACCGGACATTTATCACAGACAGAATTCTGCAGGAACCTAAAGCAGTCAATCAGTTATTAGCTTATTGTGTAGTTAGAATAAAGAAAATGTTGGGTTGGTTACTGCTGTGGTGCCAATCAGAAGCAATGTTGGTGGAACAGGACTATGATTTTCTCCTGGGTGAAAATTACAAATAAAAATAAATGTGAAATAAGTTTTAAGAAAAAAAATAAACGTAAAAGGTTGAAATGATGATTACCCAATAATTTCTCCCCCAAATACTACCGTAAGTAATACTGTAATGGTGGCTCAGCAACATGTAACAATCACTTTCTCACTCCCCTATAACAGGGAACCCCAACCTTTTGAACCCATGAGTAATATTCAGAAGAAAAAGAAGTTGGGGAGCAACACAAGCATGAAAAATGTTCTTTGAGTGCCACATGAGTGCTGTGATCGGACAATTGGTAGCCCCTATGTGGATTATCAACCTACATTGAGGCTCTGTTTGGCAGTGCTCCTGGGTTTTATACAACCAAAACTTGCCTCCAAACATGTAATTCAAAAATAAGCACCTGCTTTGAGGCCACTGGGAACAACATCCAAGGGGTTGGAGAGCAACATGTTGCTCATGAGCTACTGGCTGGGGATCACTGCCCTATAAGTTAGTATAAAGTTGTACTTCCCTATTAGCAACGGAGTGCAATCTAATGTATGACGGAAGGTGAAATACAAAGGCAAATTTTCAAACTGAGGATTCAGTCCTAAGGTTTGTAGGCATTGCCCACTTGACTGTCCATATGCACTTGATTAAAAGGCACCTACATGGCTACATGGCTACAGTCCTGTGTGCCACCTAAACACCTTCAAAGAACTCTTGAACAGCTAGCAGGGCAACCTGACCCCATCACTATTTAGTAATGAAGAGGTCCACTTTATTTATCTTGATTCCTCAACTCAGTGCATGTATTATCTCCAAAGAAGCACAATATTAGGAAGACACTAAGTCCGGAAATGGGCGACATCATCATTCTGCCATTGCCCTGAATATCTGTGTATGTTTTAATAGCTGGTCCATCCTCATCTCCATGTCCCGCAGGGCGGCTGGATTGGGATATTGAATGGCGGCTGTCTTGGTGGCCAGGGCCAAGTTCTTCAGTAGGCCACAAAGCTCGCTGCTCTTGAACAGAACATCATTACGGACTTCACTAGTCTTTACGTCTTGGCATACACTGTCTACTAGTTTCTGCCCCACCATAATGATGAGCTTGCCGTGAGTGATAAAGATCTCGGGGGGCTGGTTGTTGTTAAGACTGTTGTTGAAAACCCCAATGGCTTTTTGAAGGGCCCCAAAGTAGAGGCAGGAGTGCTCAGAGAGGTTGAATTTCTTGGGTGATTCTGGGGAATGTGAAGTGTCTTGTTTTGGTGTCAGGGTGGAAGGCTCCTAGAAAGCAAAATAAGATAAATGAAAATCAGTTATTTAGAAAGCATGGACTGTATCATTATACTGGACTGATATTGAGTAACAGCATGGACCTTAATATATTGGGCGCTAGTATGTACCTTAAGAATGTCTCATAAAGTACTACTTCTGGTATGTGCCCAAAGAGCAGACCTAAAGACCACATGCCTCTGCTACACTTCTAACTTCTAACTGGCAGTTGTTGTCCCTTAGTCTCCCACCATAACTGGTTGTATTACCACATACAAATGGAAACTAGAGTTCCGGTTTCACAATTTCAGTAGGTACCTGTGATATGCCTGCATTAAGCTGTTGTACAAATCTATAGATTCAGCAGCATGCACAATGACAAATGCTTACTTTCCTATAGTGCATGTGAATCAGGACACCCAAAAGTCAAGAGGCCCAGAGCACTTGTCATAAAGCGGGACTGATCCGACACTGTGTACCATGTATTATATAATAATATCACTTGCCTTTGTTGTGAGTAATTTATCCTTCTTTTCCTGCTTCTCACTCCCGGAAATCAACCTCTCTGGTTTAATCCAACCTTTCCTCTGCAATAAACCATAAATCATATTTATTTTCAAATAAGATTAATTGTTTCAGGGTAGATGTAGTCAGGAATAGCAGTACAAAGAATAGCAACAAACAGACAGATACTGATTTTAACAGCAATAAAATTACCAAATTCTTACTTGCACTAGGGACTATGCCATTCTTAACCTATAAGCTCTAACTGCAGACCCAATGCTATTTGCTATCACTGATGATGAGGATTGAGGAACAACTGTTTTTTCTTTCATTATGACAGTACCCTTTAACAACTCATTTTAAACCTATTCTCCTTTCTATAAAGCGTCTAAGATCAGATCAGAACTAGGTCAGGAAGATATGGTATTGAGGTTAATAAGCCTATCTTGTACTTTGCACTAAATCTATCAAATTTAGCCGAGGCTTCTTGCTCAAAGCCCCAGTTGCTTATACCATGTGGGTGTGACTCATCCTCTGTGGTTTTTGTTCACTTCCTTAAAGGGGGTGGGGGGTAACCTAAATGACTCTGTTCTTTTCAAAAGCCTTTATCTATGGCTGGCAGGTCCTTCATGTTAAAAGAAAGTATTCTTAACCAGGCAAGGCAAGAGTATCTGTATTCTCTAAATTGTCTGGCACCTCCTTCCCATATGTATAAATACAAATATACAGAGAAGGAATGTTCTGGGCACACAATAAGCTATACCCTCATACTGTACTGTCTAAGGGAAACAATATGGCACCTCCTTCCCATATGTATAAATACAAATATACAGAGAAGGAATGTTCTGGGTACACAATAAGCTATACCCTCATACTGTACTGTATAAGGGAAACAATATGGCACCTCCTTCCCATATGTATAAATACAAATATACAGAGAAGGAATGTTCTGGGCACACAATAAGCTATACCCTCATACTGTACTGTCTAAGGGAAACAATATGGCACCTCCTTCCCATATGTATAAATACAAATATACAGAGAAGGAATGTTCTGGGCACACAATAAGCTATACCCTGATTCTGTACGATAAGGCAGCTCCCATCCATTTTTATATCATAGACAATATAAAATTCAAGGAATAATCACCTTTTCCTCAGTTTTTGTTGTATTTTCAAGCTGCTGATGTGAAAAGATAGATTTCGCCCTCTCAAATTCTTCTTTCTTCTGCAATGAAATGGACAAAAAGAAGAAGAAAATATTAGTCACTTATTAAAAATTGCCTTTATTTTATACTATAGTATATGATTGAGCTGAGTTCCCTTAGACTAAATTGAGCTGAAAGTTTGTTAGGCAGAAAGACTGAACTGTTGTACTGCAGCCCATTCAGTGTTTCGGGTGCAGCCCTTACCTAATTGCAGCCTTTACTGTGAAATGGATCCATTTAAAGGAGACATATACCCAGCCAAACAACTTGATATAAAATTGCTTTTTTAGAAACATTTGAAATCTACAGTAGTTTTTTTCTTTTAGAGTCAATTATATTATCAGTTTTACATTCTTTATATCACGAGTTGGCAAGTAGTGCCCCTTGCTGAGGTATAGCTAGATGGAAAGCCAAAATCTTAGGTTACTGATGCAGGCCGAATCTTGAACCGAATCCTGGATTCAGTGCATCCCTGATAAAAACAAAATAAATCACAGAATTTTCTCTAGAACTACTGACCTGCAAGTGGACATAATCACTGTCTTCAATAGTTTTTTGCCTTGGGAGTGGGTGTTTTCTTTGCCTTGCATTCTCTGCTTTGTTAACACATGCCGATTGCTGGCCTACGTCAGTTTCTTTTTGTGGCAGAACCTGAGGCTTCGGCAGCATTATTTCCTCCTTCAGCTTGATTTGCTCCTCGCGCTTTCGGAAAAGGAGCTTCCCATTAGCTATGATGATCGAAACAAATCGCTTGATGTCATCGGGAATCGTTCGGGCCACCATAACAAACCGATCCAGGTCATCAGGAGTTGTATGAGGCTTGTCGATCACGAGTGCTTGCATTGACCAGTTACACCGGTCAATAGCTTCCTGGTTATGAGAGAGCATCTGAAAAGAGTCTGTAAGAGTCTGTAATTGTGTCTTAATTCTTAACTGAATGTTACTGTCTTTAAGCTGAGAAGCATTGGCCCTTATTCTCTGTGCAAAGTCAAGAAATGCTTTCAAGGAGGCTATGATGCTGTCAACTGCTTTGTGGATGTCTTCCAGGTTGGCCACCATATGCTCTTGTAATCTCCATTTACTGCTAACAAAGATCATGAGGCTTGCTATTGAGCTGGACAACCGATCCTGCAGTTGGGTGATCTCTTTTATGGCCTCGTCAAGTTCTAGAGTCTCCTGTTTGATTGATACCTCTAGTGATGACATGGTGAAGGATTCATCAGAAGCAGATGATGAAGAAGACAACGTACTGGTACAGCTTTCCGAGCTTGATATAGATAACCTATCAATTTCGGCTGAGATTAGGGATGCATTCCTATACCTGGGCAGCGGTGGAGGAACTTCATAGATAGGCTTATCACTAGCAGGACTGGCCAATTCAGTCTTTGACAAGGAAGCTCCTGTAGATCCTCTTGGAATGTCATAGACATTTTCCTTGGAATCGAGTTTCTCGACTCTCTGTTTCCAAATGTTTGAAGTGTTTTTTTTCATACTCCCATATCCCAAGTCGAGAGAAGGAGGGATATTATAAACAGGCTGACAGGCCACCGGTGATGTTTTTTGCAAGGGAGGAACGTTGTATATCTGGCTTGTTACACAGGTGTCTTCTGAATTGGTCTGCAGTGTTCCGTACCGCGTCGGTGGAACATCATAGACCATTTGTCTGTCTAGAGATATCTTACGGCAAGTTTTTATATCTTTTTTCTCCGGAGACATGGGGACATCATAAATCCAGTCTGATTTGCGGGGTGGCGGCAAAGTGTTGTAATAGCAACCTTTGAGTGAAGCCTCTTTTTTGTCCTGCAGAGCTTTCCCACTTGGTGGAATATCATAAATCTAAATGGAGATAAGGGATATTGCTTAGAATACGTCATTAAAATGAACTCTTCTCCAATTAATGTGCTGACATGTCTAGTGTAACATGGCACCGTTATTCATTTCTTCAATGCTCCTTCTATTGGGATATCTGCTAAAAGGATCTGTCCCTCCCCCCTCTTGTAAGCTCCCGTCAGAGTGCTCTAGTCCCACCCACTGATTGAGTCACAGACTCCCTGCCAATACCTATTGTATTTCTTTTACCACTTGGTTAGCAAGATTGATGTTGCTTTCGCAAAAGAGTATAAAATAGGTCTTGTCTTATACCTCTGTGAGACCTCGTCGCCCTGGAGTGTCTGTGCTGGCCGGGATGTCGTAGATCTGCTGCTGTGTTTGCTCAGGTGATGTTGAAAATGGAGAATGGAGGCCAACAGGAGATGGAGCTGCAGAGCTCTAAAATGAAAGTATTTGTTTTTAAAAAAACAATTGTAGCTCAAAGAAAATATTTTATTTGTGTGATGCTTCCTCTTAGTGAAGGCAAAGTAAAGTTATAGGGGAGGGGGCATAATATTACCTGGTGGCTGGGAGGTGTGCTGTGTACTGAAGGAGGAACATCATACACCTCTGCTTGTGCTACAGAAGCTGGGTTTGAGACTCGGGAGGCCCGTGGGAGAGTAAATAAATGCTAAGAAAATAAACAAAACATACACATTAAAAACAAATTGTCATCAACGTAAAAAGTGCCGACTTTTTACATTAAAATTCTTAGTAATGTTATGTAAGGTTTACAGGCATTGGGGTGACTGATTATTTGTGCCCTCGGTACCTCTGGAACTATAGCAGGGTGACTGTTACCCCAATGTTTCTATATATCTGTAACCTTGTTATGAGCTAATGGGGCCCAGTCTGAAGGCCAGTAAGGGGAAGATTTGGGGTGAGTGCTTATTTCTGCCCTGTGTACCTCTGGAACTATAGCAGGGTAACTGTTACCCCAATGTTTCTATATATCTGTAACCTTGTTATGAGCTAAGGGGGCCCAGCCTGAAGGCCAGTTATGGGGAGATTAGGGGTTAGTGCAGGTGCTGATTTAGCTGTGAGGGTTCCTTTATAGATGTTATTCTACTTTCAGTGTTCTCTTCACTAATGAAAGGACCAACACATAGCAGGGCTCTGACGTACAAGTCACTTTACTATTAATACTGTATTTTGCTGACTGACAAAGAGAGTGGATTCCTCCGGTGAAGCAGCGAGTGTGTGGGGATCATGATAAGTGGTGACGAGGGTCTGGTCCCTTTTTTTGGCTCCTGTATGGACAGTAACCAGCTGCTCAGGAACAGCTGACCATGTTAAGAGCCAAAACAGTTGTTTAGCAGCGAGTCCCAGAGAGTGATTTAAAGTGAGGGATCAGTAGGGGGGGAAACTCTGCTTTTTGTTTATTCCTGTTATCAGAATCTGTAAATACACAGAACCACTAAATTCTTTCACATGCTATTAACCCACTTTTGTTCTCCTTCTTTACTTAGATTTCCTGCTCTCATAAAATGACATATTTTAAAACTACTATTGTGGTTTGGTTCCGTCTTCCTGCACAATAACAAGAATAACCAATTATGGCTCTAAAAATTAAAGTGAGATTAACCTTCTTCTTCCTGTTATTTTATTATTGTTATATTTATTATGTCCTTTATTTATCTTGTACTATATTCTGCAGTAATTCCAATCAGTTCCTGCCCCAGTAGAGCTTACAATCTAAAGTACTAATCACAGTCACACACAGTGGAGCAAGTGAACCTGCCTGTATGTTTTTGGCAGAGCCAGGCAAGGCCAGGCAGGCGCCCTAGGCAACCTGGTCGGTCACGGCGCCAGCTGGAATCATGCAAATTGGCGCGCATGCGCGGGAATTGACGCTGGTGCGCTTTTGAGAATGACCTCTCACGCACATGCGCAAATCGCTGCAAGCACAAATGGACGGAGAGAGGACCAGACTAGGGGCAGGCGGCAGAGAAGGTACATGCCAGACGCCCCCTCCAGCTTTGTGCCCTTAGCACGTGCCTACTCTGCCTACCCCTAGTTCTGGCCCTGGTTTTTGGAGTGTGGGAGGAAACTGGTGTAACTGCAGAAAACCCATACAGACACGGGTTGGAACATACCAACCCCTTGCAAGTACAAAATGCCAGTTCGGAAGCCAGTTGGCTGCAACTTGCAGCTAATGCATCACAACAGATGCAATTGCATTTGTGTTTAGATGCAAAAGTCGCAACTCCCCTGCATCAATTGGTGCAGTTTTGTAGGATGGATGCATTGGCACCACATAGAAGTGCAAAAGCATGTTAGGACACAAAAACTCCTCATTGCATCATAGCACCCACATGTGTGGGTGTGTTTGTTAATGACGCCTTATATAGATAGATAGATAGATATATATATATATATATATATATATATATATATATATATATATATATATATATATATATTTGGCAAACTGTGTATAAGGTGCAACAATGGTCAAAGTTTGAAAACATTCTTATTATTTAAACATTTTTTATTTAGAAAACTATATGTATAAAACTTCGATGGAGTTCCGTACACCTCCGACCATTCATTTGGGCAAAATGAGAGGTCAGTGATGTCCTACTGCCCAAGGATAATAAAGTGCTTCCTATTAATAAAATCACATTACTACAATTGCCACAACACCCCTCCAGCTTCAGCAGAAACATTTGAAGGTTTATAAATCTTCAGTGACATCAATGGAAATAATTAGAAACAATGATTCAGAATGAATGATTACTCACCTGGCTGGTGGTGCTGTTGGCTTTCTCATAGTATATCTGCGCTGGTGAGGAAACAGGAGTCTGGTAGAGATCACCAGATTTTGGACTCAGTGGCACAATATAAACACTATCCATCTGCTCATATGTTGGCAGATTTGTGATTTTGGGTGCTGAGGGCACCTGGTAGATGTTCTGTTGGGATTGTTGCCTTCCAAGTGTGCCATAGTGGGTCTGGGCAGATGAAGCATCATTCTTTGTAATAGTAAAAAGTTGAAGGCGGTTGGCGGGGACAAGGCCCTGACGACCATGAAGGTAACATCGCCACCAACCTTCGCTGCCAGGGATATTTTGTTCCAGTACAGTTAGGATGTCCCCTTTACGGAAGGTCAGTTCATCTGGGCTGTCTGCCTTGTTGTCAAATTGAGCTTTGGCCAACATGTTCTGCAGGAAAGAAGACACAGTGGGATTATGGAACGTTCAGGTAGGGGTGTTTTGGTAAGTCAACCACAGCAACCATTCAGCAGTTAGCATTTTGGTCTACAGCATTTAGAACAATAAGGGATACTAATAATGGACTAATGCACCAGGGCAACATTTCTACCTATGTATAATATAATTTATATGGATTACCTAGGGTTCAGGCATTTGGGTGGTGTAGAAGTAAAAAAAGGTAGGAGCTAAAGAAAAGAAAAATGGGGGGAGACAACAAGGTGAAGGAGGCAAAACTGAATTCAGAACTGGGGAAAGTGGAATTTAAAGGTGCGTAAACCTTACATAGCAGTGTTTGTTTACCCAACTGGACTACATCTCCCAGCAATCTTCAAGGCTGAAGAATGATGGGATGTGTGGTCCAGCAGTTCTATATCCATCCTTCTGAAATTTGAATGCAGTTCAATATTGGCAAGTAAAATTGCACAGTAATTTCAATATGTTAGAGATGGTCCTAGAAGGGATGATTCTGTTTGGATAATGCTGTTTCATGTGTTACATGCATTGGAGCTGGGGGTCACAGAATAGTCAATCCTTTAGAACAGACATCAGGAAACTTAGATAAAAGTACAGAGGAAATGTTATTAGGGGAGAGATAAGAAAGGAGAGGCTTAAAATGAGAAATAAATGAATGGAACAAGAGAGATGTACAAATGGCTCAGTTTAATTATGTGGCAACCGGTGGGTGTTATGTTGGGATCCCAACTGTGCTTACATAAATATGATGGAATGCAATAAGAAATGGTCATGACCTAGAAAGAAGATGGTGGTGGGCAGAGGTAGGTTAGTTCCTATAAAAGGGATCAGTGTGGCTTTTGGATCTCCAGTTGGACAGTCCTTTCCAAAGGTGGCCACACATGAGCAGATATTGTCCTCTTGCCAAAGCTCGCTCTGTATTTATGTGAAAATGGGTCTGAAACATTCACCTTCCTGATCGATATCAATTCAGAATGCATTCAGATTTTGTCAGATCATGAATGCAGTCTGCGGCCAACAACTCCCCCCACCCAATCTTATGTGATTCTTTGCTTGTGGGAAAATACTCAGATCAGGACAACTGGTGGCAAATGGGCCAAAAGTAATATGCATTTATATATTTCACACTTCTTCCAGTATAGATGTGAATATTTGCCTTATTTGCACTACACACACAGAATGCCTGAGAATTTCTTTAATCCACAGTTGGGTTGACTCTGCTGAGGAATTTCTCTCATGAGCCACTGACCTTTGCAACATTGGAAATGTAGCTCTTCTTGCCAATAAACATTGCTAGAGGATATTGAGAAAGCTGCAGTTTCTGACACTTCATTTTAAAGGGCCATGTTACTAGAAAGTAGGGGTTTTTAGGCAGTTCACTTTAAAGTCAGACAAAAGATGGGCAACTGGGCATACTCTATAAGATCGACCCATTTTGTGAGATCGCCAGGGAAAGGATCAATGTTTAATCTTAATCAGAGTGGACAGACCATAAGGATTTGCTTGAACTTGCTTGGAAAGATTTTCAGATTGTTTTTGGAGAGCTGGGGAAATATTTGTATTTAGTGTTCTAAGCTCATTAAACAGATAAGGACTTAATGCAAGTGTACAAAGTTGCTCAGCCCAACTCACCCCCCTCCATAAAAATTGCAAGTTGTTTTTAAATACTCCAATAGGTAACACAAAACCTCCATATTTTTATCTATAACATTTGCTATGAAGAGCAGCTGGTTTAAAGGGAAAACCATAATATCATCTCAGCTGATAACACGGCCTGTTCCTGGTAATGCACCCGGTGCTGAGGAGTGGGTTTTAAACAATAGGCCTTTTATACAAGGCATGAATCCTTCAGCGAGTCCTCGGACCAACAGCTGTCACACAACACACACAGACAGCAACACTCCGCCCTAACCCTTTGCCTGTCGTGTTGTGTTACTTCTATGTTTACTTGTCCAGCCCAAAGTCCTAAAGGTGCACAATTTCTATAGAATTTATACATGTTATTTCAAAGACATAAAAGGAAATTTACATTTGAAAATCAAATGGTAAAAAAAGAATTATGTTATTATTTCTTGTTGGTTTAAAATAAATTTTAGTTTGCTACTATATGGGTGCTGTAATCCTAGAAAATTATATCTGCCAATATTTTGGCTTGTGAAGGGGGGATTGATAGGGCAGTTTTGGCAGGAGATATAACGAGGAAGCCTCATTTAGGCACCCATGGCCAGCAGAAGATATGGTAGCAAATGTTGCAAGAGGAGGAGTTGTTGGGGCAGGTTGGGGGGGAGATATGGAAAGGAAGATGCCTAACAAGATGAGGAACACATTCTAAAGCTGCCCATAGACGCAAAGATCTGATCGTTTGAATCGAGGATTCATACGATTTTCAGACCGTGTGTGGAGAGTCCCGACATTTTTCATCCGGAGGAGATCGGTCGTTTGGTCGATCGGACAGGTTAAAAGTTTTCTGTCGGCTGCGGGTAATATCTGTGCATGTATTGCCGATCGTACGATTTTCAGAGGGAGACTGTCACCAGCTTTGGTCAGGCCCGGATTTGTGGAAAGGCCACCTAGGCCCGGGCCTAGGGCGGCAGGATTTTAGGGGGGTGGCATGCTGCCCAACCACACCCACATTGGTCCAAAAACACTGGAATGTGCTGGATTTTTAAACTCATTTTTAACCTTCCCATGCACCAATCCCCATTGATGAAAATTTGCACGAATAAAGGGAAGGCGACAGGGGCGACGAACGGCAGTGGGCCTAGGGGTGCCCATTATGTAAATCCGGCCCTGGCTTTGGTCGGACATAACTTTCGTATGATTGCTGTCAGGGGCAGAACATCGTTTGATCTGTTCTTTTGTACTTTATTTGATCTGAATGGTTAGTGGCAGGTCGGGAGATGGGGAAGTCCGATCGTATGATGATTCGAACGATCAGACCTTTGCGTCTATTGCCAGCTTTAGGGGATGTTGCAATGGAAGTCTCAGGGGAGGGTATCTCCAGCTAGGGGCTACAGCAGGGGAAATACCGCAACTATGATGTTACATTTTCTTCCATAAACGTCTTAGTAAACCTAAAAAATGTACCTGTAGACTACTTACAACTCTCAAAATATATCTTATCACTCATGATGTATATATTACCTTTAATTCACTTATAATCTTCTGTTCAGAAGTAGCAGAAAAGTCAACACACAGAGCTTGTAGAAACTCTTTCCAAACCCCAGTCCTTACAGGCTCTATATATCTCCCATCACCTAGGATGTAACAAAACCCAACATAATCCTGATGAGTGTAAACAGAGCAGAGAAAGAGAGAACGTTGTCCTAGAGAGGTGCTTCCTGCTTCCAACCAACCCTATAAATCTTCCCTAAATAAAACACAAGCAGACAGCACTACAAAGGAGAAATGGAAGGAGGGGGCAGTTAATCTTGAGAAAGGGCCTCTAGCTGAGAAGATGGCTGTGATCTCCCAGAAGCCTCCGCTGCCTAAATTCTCTGGTTTGTTCTTGCCAATCTTTTGAGTAAGGTCTCAGAGTGTGACTTCAGTATAATGTGTTGATGAGATGGTTCATGTTTTGAGAAAATACATTGAGGTTACAGAAGGGTTTTTATTTTATGGGGCCCTGTATATCTTGCCAAACCCACAGCTTTCTGGCCAAATAGCATTAACCAGCATTATCAAGCACTTCTATAACAGCTAATTGACCTCAACTCATAGAAGCCAGGGAAAACCGGAAGGAAAACCCCAAAATAAACGTTATTCTTTCTTTAAGACTGAAGTAGCCCCTTTTTATTTGGATAGCATTTTAGCAGTTCATTTGGCAACTGTTTGACAGAATATGGGTTAAGATTATCAGAATTCTATAATGGATATAAATAACCAGGGGTTGTGTTTATATTACATACTCATCAAAGCCCATTGTAAGGAGCTTGAATCTCAGAGAAAACATCTGTGCCCTGTTTGTATAAATATCCTGATGAATTTGTGGACGACAGAGCCCAGAAAACTCCCAGGGATTGGGGAAAAATCCCATGAGCAAGCTCAGCACAGAATATAGCTGGTGTTTCATCCTGTGTAGCATGAGCAAAGACATTTAGTTTGCTGTCCACTAATTGAAGGAAGCTCTCATCCCAGCAGAAACTTTGTTTGTAGATCGGTAGACATGCATAGTTTTCCAAAAGCAACTTCTTCGGAATACGTTTCTGAAAACACTCAAGAACAACCAGGTAGTTTGAAACTTTTCATCAAACCACCAATGAAATATTAATAAATATCTCTTTGAAATTAAGTTTGGGTTGTCCAAGAAGACACGTGTGGGTCAGATCTTCACAGACCTTTAGAGCGGTAATTAACCCAAGGCACTAAAATATTATAAGAAATACTGTGATAGACTTTGGAGTGCCTTGAGCAAGTAAGATAGATGTCAAGGAATACGCAGATGGGCGTGTAACTACAGGACATTGGTGGGACATTTATTTTGTTTTGAATGTCTTCACGCGTAATCTGTTGGCCAAAAAAAAACAAACTTTGCTTTGTCTACTAAACAACAACCTTTTAGCAGTTGCAAAGGTGATGGAGTCGCTGACAAACGTGTCGCCTGGTAATCTAATTGTCAGATAGAATTAGCGGAGACAGTTTTGTTTCAACACCTTGGGATCAACAGGCCTTGCACCTCCAGAGGCCAGGGGATTAATGGCTGGGTGATTGTCACTAAGAACTCATTAAATCCAAAGCCCCTGACTTTTTTGTTAATTCACAGCTCTCCACACAACACCTAATTATAAAGCTTTGTTCCTTATTAATTATCACCCATGAGGAAATGTAATCCTATTGTTATGCAGAATGTTTCTCTTATAACATAATTGTAGCCAGGAGCATTTGGGTGGCCATGCGCAGTAAGATTTTGTGCTGCCAAATGACTGATTTCAGAAAAATCCTATAAGATTGTGCAATGATTAAAAAAAAGATGTACAAACAAGCATAAATATATATCAGCCAAACAACATTGTCTTGAAAATTAATATTTTGGTTGGGAGACAATGAAATGTGTTGAAAAGAATGGAAGGTGAAAGCCCTCAAGAGTGAAGGGGTTGGGATAACACACAAAAAAAATTAGATTTCCTCCTGCTGAGCTCATTTCATTGCCAGTATATTATCCACATGGATTGACATAAAATGTATTCTTATAACAGATTAGGTGCTGAATATAAAAAAAGTCCATTGATAGATAGGCGTGTGAACTGGTCACATGTTGATCGGAAATTCATCAGCCCATGAGGCCTGGGTGGGACACCATGACCTAGGACTAATGACCTAGGACTAGTCTTCAATGATTACTCAGCAAGTCCAGTTGCTCTAGAAGTACGTATACTAGATAGAAGACTGATGATCTTCAGACCCTATGACCTTCACAATGTTATATTTAAAAATTGATCTCACACTCATTATTTATCACTTCTTGACCCATTTGTGAATCATCTGCTAATATGCAAGTTCTGCGGGGAGAATATTTCCTCCACCACTGATAGAGATGCTGACCAATATCCACATGTCTCACTTTGGTGCTCACTGTGCCTTCCTTAGTCAGAACATAGGTGGGTAAACACCAAAACTTTCTGATCAAATAAATAAAGCCACAGACTCAGAATGTTGTGCAAGAAAGTACTTTTGCTTAATTGGATTGAGTCGGCCGCTGACTCATTGGCTGGGATTCACTAACTGGCACAGTTCTAGTCGTGTCCCACCACATCAGAGATAAGTTGGTGCTACCCAGTGTAAAACTGACTCCTCATTTAGCTTCCAAAGCCCCAGCTGTATATATTTATAATATATGTTCTGTTGATGATGCCTTAGGCTCCTGCTCATCTATCAAATGGAGATTCAGATGTCAAGATTCTATGATCAGTCACAGAAGGAAATATACAAGAGACAGGTTATCCACTTACAGCTGCCAGGACCACCCCCTCATTGTTATCTCTTGCTCATATCTCTACCTTCATGTTTGAAGTTAGCCCTCCTTGATTACAGCTGTGCATACAATGCTTGTACTCTGGGGCCCTCGCCTCCTGAATCACCTTATTATTTCCCTGGCCCTTAGTAATAAAACTGGAATTATAAGTAAGGGGGGCGGCTAATCCATCTGAACTGTAGGTACAATGCTTGTCTGTCCCTCTGACGAGGCAATAGAGAATGCCGCATTGTGTAACATCACACACATTTGTGTTTGCATGGCCAATCATGAGGTCACGAACCTGCCGCTACTGTAAATTCCAAGCCATAAGAAACACAATGATATTATCAGGAAATCAGTCATCCAGAAAGAACAATTGCTTGGTGCTCCTCACTGCATTGTTCAAACACATTAGCCATTACAGTATGGTTAAAATCGCACAATTTGGGCACTTTTGCCAAAACTGTTTTATGTCTCAGAATGACTACACATTGTAACCGCAAATGATGCCCAATGGAAAAGATTCCGGCATATTGGGAAATCCTTTCAGTAGACAGTTATTTTGGTCACAATGCTAAGTTGTCGGGCAAACAAACTCAAGGCTCTGGTTGTGAAGGCAACTGCTGAAATATAAACAATTTGTGCACTTACTGTTGGTGTAGGCAAGTCTACCTTTAAGAAAAATCACCTCTAGGCACAAAAATGTGGGGCAATGAAAACCAGAGTAATAGGATAAAGCCGTCTTTTTGGGTACAGGGGCTGACCACATGAACCCTATGTTCAAACACATTTTCCACCTCTAAAATTCTTCCTGCATCTCTGGTTCTTAACTTCTGTTTTTAGAGCACCCTTAACATCTAACCCAAGCTAGACAGCATGGAAACCCATTTTTGGATACCAACCTAGAAATTTAAATCTCTACTTATGTACTGGCATGGGACCCAACCTAGACAGATTAAAAAACCCTTTTTGGACCCCAGCCCATAGGTTAAAAATCTTTACTCATGCATTGGCCCAGAAAGTACCACCTTATACAGAACAACAGAAGAGGCATGAAAAAGTTAATCCTAATTATTCAGAAGAGAGAGAGAAACATTTGCAGGGGAAGTTATTATGAATGGAACTGTTTCTCACTGAAAGGTTACTTGTGTCTAGGAACATCTGTGTTTGAGATGGTAATCACTTACAACACCTACATAAAGCTCCCCTGCAGAGCTGGACAAAGCCAGTTCTTACAGTGACGGCAAATTCAGAAATTGTCCATTTGCCTTTGAATGAGAGAATGGAGAACACTGCCCTTATTGACCTTCTGCAGAAGAGACAGGGATAGAAGTCTAGCAAGAGTAAAAACACATGGAGGCCACAAAGCTTTTTGCGATGGCGGATACTTTTGGCAGTAACAGGGATTTAGTTGCAAAGCAGAATGTATGTGTCTCTTAGAGAGAGGGAGGAAGTGGAAGGATGGGGCCCCAAATTGCTAATCTGACTAAAGGCTCATGTCTTGGTAAATCTGAGGCAGTATCACTGATTCCATGCATCATACCACTTCTTCTAGCTTGGCGATTGACTCAGTAGAGCAGCAGAGCAAATGGCTACATCCAATCTGGTTCAAATATAAGAATGCTTTTATTTTTAAGGTGGCTCATCAAAAGAACCAGAGTAGTGGATTCAGGCTGTCGGTGGGGACCAATAGATACATATGCATTGCTTCATCTGAAATACAAGAACTACAATAATAATGTATGTGTAGGGGTTACTGTCCCTGAACTAGTCCCAGTACATGATGAATACAGAAGGAAGGGGGATGACTATGTTCCTGGAAGATTTTCACAAAAGCTCTGATTCTCTGTGAGTATTTCCCACTGGTACCACTGGGAACAGAGAACAGTTAATTGGAACCAGATGTCGAGCACAATGAATGGAGAAATGGTGATTCCCAACCTCATTGGCTGTGTGCAGAGGCAGATGGGGACACTGTATTTCCCCTGTGGGGTGTACAGGAGGGCAATCAAACTGCACATGTTCACCAGTGCTGAGGCTGAAGTGACTGGTATGGGCAGTAATAAATGTCCAGTCCCACAGATTCCTACTACAATAATTCACATCAGCATCAACATTATAAATGTCAAGCTACTACTAATTTTAGAAGCAGAACCTAGAGCATCATTTTTCTGTGGTATATGCACAAGTTGCTGTTGAAGGGGTCGTAAGAGGGGTGACTACTTAGGGAGAAAAGCCAAACTAAGCACTATGTAGCAGCAGTTATAGATAGAATGGGTGGTGGATATCACAAATAGTAGGTCATGAAGATGACATGTTGATGGACAAGGTGACAAAAATGGTGACAGTAGGGGCATGATGAGGACATTTGGGCAAGATCGGGACAGTAGGGCAAGATGAGGACGTTAGGACAAGATTGAGACAGTAGGGGAAGATCAGGACAGTAGTGCAAGATGAGGACATTGGGATAAGATTAGAACAGTAGAGCATGATGAGGACATTAGGACAAAATGTAGACAATTAAACACTATGAAGGACAAGATGGGGATATTAAAATATTATGAAGATAGCAGGACAAGAAGAGGACATTAAAACATTATGAAGATAACAGGACAAGACGAGTACATTATGGAGACAGCAGGACAAGATAGAAGCAGTGTGGCAAGAGGAACACAGTAGATGACCGGTTGAAAACTGTTACTTTTTACATTAGTGTTGCCCAACCTGCAGCTATTTGGTTAGTATTGAAGTATAAGTCCCAGCCCAAGGGGGTGCTGGGAGTACACAGGCAGTAATACACACTTAGCAAGCCTCCTTAACCTTGCAACACATTTTAGCAACCTCCCCCCCTGACTTACAAAACATTTTACAGCCTGGTTGTTAAATCCAGCTGAAATGATTCAAGTCTTTTTGCCTGGAAGTGGAATCTTGCCCCCTCCCTTTTTCCCCAAACTGGCCAAGACTAGCACTAGCCACCTGAGCCACCCTCCCTCGGCCCCCACTGACAGCACAAGTCACTAAGAAAATAAGGATCGAGTGACAGCGTCTTTCACACAGTTGTTTTGTCATCATTAACAAGTCATGGGTGACGCATGAAAACAAGCTTTCTTTTTGACCCAGGGCAGGGACCGATGCCCTTTCATTAGGAGCGAGGCTTTTTAAAGGCATATCATCTTGATTGTTATATTTTTGGGGCTGCTGCTCCCTGGGTCACCACAACACATGTGCACATGGACAGTGTCCTAGTAGAAGGAGAATTGGATCATGGGAAGCACAATGGGGGCTGCAAATTTAGTGCTAAAAAAACTACTGGCCATGGGAAGAAAATAGCAGCCTTCTATCCTATTACTATTAAAGAGTGGGAGCCCAAGGTCTTGTTGGTCCAAACTACGGGAAATAACTTTATGAAGTCTACTAAAAATGTGAAACATTTTATGTTCCTTTTGCCTTGCTAAGCATTTGTCTACCAAGAAGCCAACAGCAAATGCTTCTATATTCAACCCTAAGGCTAATGCCATATGGGGCATTTTGGAGAAAACCACAGAACCACATGCCAATGTCTCTGCTGAAGACCCTTTGCAGCAAATCTATTTTACATGTGACAAATGCCCTTTTTTCTACTAATTAACTGCTAATTACTTTGTTCCTTGTTATTGGCCCTATAAAATGTAAGTGCACCCTGCGACAAAGTCTGAGTCCCTGAGATCTAACGCTGTGCTGTAATAGTGCCTCGAAGGCACCGACTACAACAAAAAAAAAATAGTTAAAAGGCAGAAGAGAAAGGAAGGAGGGGTGCAAAGGGCCTTTCACCCTATTATAAATGGAAAAATATATTCATTGAAAAGAAAGGGAAGGTGTCATGCTGTGAATATAATAAAGACTTCTGGGGCAAGAGGTTGTTGTGTCCGGAAAGAGAGGGTCTTATCTACAAAACGTTTCCTAGCAGAAGGGGTAGAGGCTAAAGGCAAAGATTCTGCCATGGGATGATAATCCCAAAGGGTCTGGATAAAACTAATGGCTATGGGAAAATGGCACAATTGGGAATGTAAGCACTATGGGCCACCATAAGTGTCAATAAAGCAGATAACCAAAAGAGCTTACCATCTAAAAGAACTGACATATCCATTGTGAACAATAGTAGCTAGCACTATTATAGAATACCTGTGAAACTGTCTGAATTATTAGGTGACAGTTGCACAGCCATGCCCTTCTTGTGCATTTTAATTATCCATAATGGGAAATCAATACAGAGGATTCCACTTATTTGCTCTCCACGACTTACAAGGCTTACAATCTACAGGTGACCCAGGAATGGGGGAGTAAAGGGAATGTGGCCAATGGAGTTGATCAAGGAATCATAACCCCACTCTCCTTGTTCATTCTTTTACGACCATTGTACAGTGACAAGTTTTACCATGTCACATTCCGCGACCTAGAGGCTTGGGTTTATCAAAGGGAGATATCAAAAGGTTCAGCAGGGTTTAACAGAGCTTTAACGCCCAAGTGCTGGAGCGAGAGATAAAGTTTGATATATCCAAGTATTCTTTGATAAACCTAAGTCCTCGCCCACTTCAAAGCCTCAGCTTCATCCTTTTTCTTTCTGTGTGGCCCTGGGGCGAGTCATCCTACCTCTCCAGTTCCCCAGGTACCATAACTATGAATCACCCTCCAACAAGAAGCATCAGAGCTTTAAGCAAATAAATCATCACTTTTTGATTGCCGGCCCTGTAATATCAGGTCGCCCCTTGTAACCGATACCCCAGTTCACATCCGCAAATCCTGGGAAAGTGGGATTTTTTTTTCTTCTTTCTCTTTTTTTTTTTTAACGAACGACCCAATAATAGATTCCAGCTGTGTATAGTTCCTCTGGCCCGTGATTGGATGAGGAGGGGTAGTGACATCATCCCACGTGGATGTAAGGCATTTAAACATGACAGCTGGGTGCCTGTGGCACATGTGATTTAGCCCCAATAGCCACAGCCCCCAAGTCTGCTTCTTTCTCTCAGCTACTCCATATACATTATTATATCTACGGAGATTTTATAACATAACTCCCCTCCCTCCAAAAAACATAACATTTAAGGCTATAAAAGTATGTTACCCCTTTAAGCACCCACAGATGGTCCTTCAAGGATCTTTGCCTACTACCATGGGGCATTTTGTTTAACAGAAAACAGCAAAGGACACAGCACCCCTATTCATCTTTTATAGGGTGCCAATAGGGTGCTTTCTAGTGATAGGCGAATAAATTCGCCAGGCGCAAATTAATGGCGAATTTCCTCATTTTGCTGCCGGCAAATTCATTCACGGAAATTCATCGGTATCAAAAACATTTGAAAACGCACCAGAATAGTCAATCGCGTCAGAACTGTCGTGCATCAACATTACTTGGATGCTGATTAAATTTAACAAAATTGGCGTGAGCGTCAAAATTGGCGTTTCGCGTGGGACAAATTTGTCCATCACTGGTGCTTTTCATTCAATAGTATGAGGAGCAATGGCTAATATAACGCGGTTTACATACATATCTGGATTTTAATGGGATCTGGTGGCAGCAGTATCTGCTTGTCGGACAGAATATGGAAGCAGTATTATTAGCAGTTTTAAATGTGCACCTATAGGCCCCCCTGTCAGGGGGCTGCTGAGCTGACAATCAAATGCAGCAGTTAGGTATATACAGATGCCCATGTACACTATCCTAAATTGCTGTAGCTGTGCAACTATAGTACCTACCCACCCAAGTACAGTATGTGTTCCCCTACATATGATGAATTGTAAGCTCCTTGTACTAAAGGTGAAGAAAAGAACCCTTTCTATTCTTATATGGATTTTCTAGGCTGGATATAACATTAGACAATTTGAGAAGAAAACAAATGATCAATGTTTCTGAACTACATTTCCCCTACCAAAAGCTGCTGCTAAAAAAAAACACAATTCAGTGGTAAGGTTAAAATAAACGTACCTTAAACCGGTTATTTTGCCGAAAATAATGGCATATCTACAATATAAATGTATCTTTTATTCTGTAATAAGGAAAGGATCCTGGTGATTTAACTTCACATGAACCATGAAAAACATAAGGAAACAAATACTGAACCAGGGATACAAACGATACTAAATGAGAAGTAATTTGTACTTACTGTAACCTTCATTTTCCTCAGCCTGGTCCCTTGAATTAATATCCCATGCCAGGAGGTGGGTGTGTAGAAGCCACAGAAACAGAGAAAGTTTGTCAGTCAGTCTGAGACCCTGGGAAGCTTGTGCCAGTGTTATTACCCTGCCTGTCTCCCCTCTGAATGAGCATTACTTAGGGATGAATGGAATGGAATGCCGGCAGCCCCTCCCTTTCCCCTTTCCTATTGGCTGCGGCTTTTATCATGGAAATGAAGGGGTTTGACTGGGGGGTTAATCAGGGGGTCCAGCAGTCAAAGCAAGTGACAAATAGCTGACTTAATGGCATTATCTAACAAGGAGACCAATATACAAGTGTCTGTGTTTTTCTTTTCTTAAAATTTGTGTATTTAGCCCTGTCTCCACCAATTCAATTCTTCAGCTTTTTGCAGAATACATGTTTTTTATTCTTCCCTTTGATATATTTTACTATTTTTATTTAAAGTAGATGTGCTACATATTATTATTATTGTGTATTGATTGTCCTTATTATCCCTTATTTTCTGTCTCCACCAATTCAATTCTTCAGCTTTTTGCAGAATACATGTTTTTTATTCTTCCCTTTGATATATTTTACTATTTTTATTTAAAGTAGATGTGCTACATATTATTATTATTGTGTATTGATTGTCCTTATTATCCCTTATTTTCTGTCTCCACCAATTCAATTCTTCAGCTTTCTGCAGAATACATGTTTTTTTTATTTTTCCCGTTGATATATTTTACTATTTATATTTAAAGTAGATGTGCTATATATTATTAATGTATATTGATTGTCCTCATTATCCTTTATTTTCTGTCTCCACCAATTCAATTCTGCAGAATACATATTTATTATTCTTCTCTTTTATATATTTTATTATTAGCATTTAAAGTAGATGTGCTATATATTATTATTATTATTGTATATTGATTGTCCTTATTATCCTTTATTTTCTATGTCTCCGCCAATTCAATTTTTCAGCTTTCTGCAGAATACATATTTTGTTTTATTCTTCCCTTTGATATATTTTATTATTTTTATTTAAAGTAGAGGTGCAATATATTATTATTATTGATTGTCCTTATTATCCTTTATTTTCTGTCTGCACCAATCCAATTCTTCAGCTTTCTGCAGAATACATGGTTTTTTTATTCTTCCCTTTGATATATTTTATTATTCGCATTTAAAGTAGATGTGCTCTATATGATTATTTTTATTATAATTATTGTATATTGATTGTTCTTATCCTTTATTTTCTGTCTCCACCAATTAAATTCTATGGCTTTCTGCAGAATACATGTTTTTTATTTTTCCCTTTGATATATTTTATTATTTTTATTTAAAGTAGATGTGCTATACATTATTACCGTATTATTATTGTGGTGGTATATCGATTGTCCTTATTATCCTTTATTTTCTATGTGAATAAGTGTATAACATATATTATTATATATGTATTCTCAGTGGTGCAAGTAGAAGGCTGAAGAATCATTTTGGGGCCCCTCACCTTCGGTAAGTGCCCAACAAAGTGCCCTATGCCTACTGCCCCTCCCCCAAGCCATTTGCAGCAGAATGGTAAGCAACACGGGCACATGCCAAGGATACACAGGTGGGGGCAGGGGGAGCGTGGGTGTATATCAGGCCCTGCCAACTTAACTGGTAAAATCCCCAGCATCACTGGCAGGGGGAGCGTGCCAGTGATGGTGGGGATTTTACCAGTTAAGTTGGCAGGGCCTGATATACACGATCTAGTAGTGGTGAGTCTCAAGCAACCAACTTGACACACAGACCACTATCTCCTGGTTTGCAGCCCCCAGACTCTTCTTGTACCTTCAACCTTTTCTGGGATTTTTTTCTTTTCATAAAGCTAATAAGTTAATATAAAACTGGTCTCACTAAACGGGTAAAAAAAAGAGTCTGTTTACACCTCGTATTTCTTTTCTACCATCTCTGTGGCCCTCTTTTGTTACGCAGTGTCCCTTTTTCAGTTTAAGTTCAACATTTTATTTGAGTCTGACATTCCTGCGCTACAGACTCACCACTACTAGACGCTCTAGGCAGGAAGACTGGGTAGGTAGGTAGCGGGGGCTATGCCTGTTTTGAATCCCAGCCCAGACCTGGTCACCAAATAAGGACTGTGATTGGCTATTTTGTAACCCCTTAGTGGACTAGCAGCCTATAGGAGACTCTGTTTGGCAGTACACCTGGTTTTATGCAACCAAAACTTGGCAGGAATTTAGAAATAAGCACCTTCTTTGAGGCCACTGGGAGCAACATTCAAAGGATTGGAGAGCAACATGAGCCACTGGTTGGGTATCATTCACTGCATTAGGGTATGGTGCCAATTATAGAACAAAATAGAGATAGTAGTTCAAGAGAAGGAAGAGCAAGATGAAGGCAGTAGGGGAAGATGGAGAATGGAGGGCATAATGGAAACCTTAGGGTATGTTGGCAATTATAGGACTAGTTGGTAACAGCGAGGCAAGATGGTGGCTTTAGAGAAAATGGAGACAGATGGAATGTTCTTTGTTGACATATGGCTAACCAGTTAATGACCTCATGAGGAAACTTCGGACGACTTCGGAAAGCCAAAGTGATCCCAGGGCTGGATTTTGCGACACAGCGACCCTAGCCCACATGGTCCCAGCGCCGGGCACCTTTTTTCGCGCTAACCCTCCTCCTCCCGGTGACGCTTGGTCCTAGCACCGGCTCCATAGCTCACGCATCCTCCCCGCGCGCGAGAGCGTGCTCTCAATCAAAGGAGCACTGGGGAGATTTGAGTCCTCAGTGCTCCTTAGTCATGCGACTGGGCGGCATGCCGCCCCTAAAATATTGCTGCCCTAGGCCTTTGTGGCTTCACCACAAATCCGGGCCTGAACAATTTGAGTGCCATCCTGACGGCGATTTACATTCTAGCCGGCGGGAAGGCAGTTCGGGGAGATTAGTCGCCCGAAGAAGCGATTTGTCGATGGGCGACTAATTTCATGAAATAGCAGCGTGTCTCTGCCCTAAGAGTCTAATAACAGTCTTATCACTGATAAAAGCATTGATATGTGTGCCAGTATACCCACATGATACGCACCCACGGATGGAAAAAAATGCCACTATCATAGTTGCCCGCACCTCATTGTACATGCAAAAGTGCATGTACAATGAGTAAAATTAGCCATTAAAGGAGTGGCCCACTCCCCAAATGTAGGTCCAGTACCTTGTGCCTATGAACCTTTATAAAATAAACCTTTTTGTCCTCTGATCAGAACAATTTTATTCTTTATCCAACACACCCGGTATTAATTGGGTAAAAATATATAGACTAACTGTAAGTGGTTAATAAATCAGCAATTCATGCAGCTGCCTAGGGCCAGTAAATGCTGCAGTGGTTATGGCCTCCCTGAATATTTATGGGTCTCAGCCGAGCTGGATAAAGTTCTCTTTTACCCCCCTGTACATGGTGAGACAGAGGGCAGCTCCCGCATGCTGTAAATTACAGTAAGAAATACAAACAGCCAGTAGAGATGTATGGGAGCCCTTGGATAATCATCCCAAACAATAGCAGCTTCCAGTGCACTGAATGATATTGAGTAACTCTGCCCTGAGTGTGCTTGAATAAAGTACTTTTGTAAATGAATCCATTATGTACATATAGCCAGGGCAATTTATTGCACAATTGGCCAATCCGCAGGGGACGAGGAAGACACTAATAAATCCATTCTGGCTGTTTAATACTGACTTTTGGTTCCAGTTCTTCCCTCCCAGAGCTTATAATGGGATTGAAATGCTCTGCCACAAAGTGAAGCTGATTTATGTGCCCCAGAACAAAGGTAATACATTATGCTGTATTTTCACTATGGAAACTCAAGGGGCAATTGTTCCATCTGCTCCTGGACACAGTGGGGGCCTTTCATGGATTCACCATCGCAGCCTGGACTGTTTATATTTCTGGGACACAATGATGGATCATAGGTGCTGGGAGTCTAAAAGGTTTATGGGAGTCATATTATATACACAGTGCAAGGCAAGGGTAGGGGCGATATAAGTAGATATAAGTGGTCATATATCAAATTCTCATATTGAATGTCTTATTTAGATCTATCTGTTCCCCCCAAGGTAGTTTTTATCCCAATTTCTGAAAGCGCGTTCCGTAATTCATTATTAAATAAATGCAGCACAATCTGCCGACTTCAGCATAAAATCAACCCTCTTTTTGCTTATGTCAGCATTCCAGGCTGGGAGCTTATGCTAGACAAAATAAACCCCCAATTGAGACCAAAATAAATTTAAAAAAAAAGCTATAATATTTACTTATGTTTTTTATTTGGGTTTAGTTTGCCTTGCAAAAGGTCCTAGTGCCGAGACCTGAACTGTTGCTCTTGGGTCTAGATTTCCAGACTGTGGCGCTGTTCTCTTGTCGCCCTATGGACAAAATAGACTGGAGGCTGAATTTGGTGAAAAGGTGCTACTGCAACTAATATTATTTAAACCTATGTTTGAATACATTTTAATCTCTCATCAGTCACATTTCTCTGGGTGGAACGAGTTGATCACATTGGTCAATGTCCTCAGCTGCTGCATCTTTTTGGAATTTCAAATCCACAATACTCCCTATAGACTACAAATGTATTGTTATTGCTACTTTTTATTACTCCTCTTACTACTCAGGCCTCTCCTATTCATATTCCAGTCTCTTATTCAAATCAGTGCATGGCTGCTAGGGTCATTTGGACCCTAGCAACCAGATTGCCCGAATTGCAAAACAGAGAGCTGCTGAATAAAAAGCTAAATAACTCAAAAAATTGAAATAAAAGAAAATGAAAACCAATTGCAAATTGTCTCAGAATATAACTCTCTACATCATACTAAAATTTAATTTAAAGGTGAACAACCCTGACTATTCATCGCCCTTAAAAACTGCTGTTTAGTACCTTCAGAGCAAATGGACAGTTCATTGGGCCAAATAGGGGGCACAGACTTGGGATATCATGAGTTAGGTCTCCGTAGGTCCCCATTATGATCTGATTGTTGAGGATTGTTGATCTAGGGGCCCAAATAAAGGCATCAGACCAATTTGGCCAAGTCGGTTTGCCAGATTGGGGTATGATCTGCTCTGCATCTCTAAACCAGCATATCTCAAAGTCTTTGCCCAGGTTAACCTGACTGATCCACAATCTCCCTGGCACCAGACCAAGGGTATGGGGACCTTATGTTTTAATACAGGTAATTTGTACTCCTTCCTATTTAACCATGGGAGCAGCTCCCAGTCCCACAACCAATTAAAGCTGGCCATACATACAGAGATCTGCTCAGGCCCGGATTTGCGGCAAGGCCTCATAGGCCCGGGCCTAGGGCGGCAAAAAAATAGGGGCGGCATGCCGCCCAGCCGCATTATGGGGACGTGTGCGTCCCCATTCAATTACAGCAGCTGCGCCAGCGTTTTTTCGCCAGCGAGCTGGGAAGGGGAGGTGAGGTGGCCGCTAGGACTGCGCGGCCGCCTGGTCGGACCGCGCGGCCTAGGGGCGGCTGTCAATGAAATCCGGCGCTGGATCAGCTTGTTTGGCAAGGTCATGGATCTCTCCCTGATATGCCTACCTTGAGGTGGGCGATATCAGGCTGACCCGATCAGTGGGCCCTGGAGAATACAGGCAGTCGGATCGAGGACCGCATAAACGAACTGATGCGGTCCTCAATCCGACAGGATTTTTAAACCTGCCCTATCGACATTTAGCCAGATTTCGATTGAGGAACCCCTATACACTGCCCAATAAGCTGCCAAATTAATATTTTTCCAGCTTTTATCTGCTTATTTATGGGGACCTTTAAGGGCAGAGACACACACTCAGATTCAGGGAGATTAGTCGCCCAGCAACTAATCTCCCCGAACTGCTTCCCCTGCCTTCCCGCTGGCTAGAATGTAAATCGCCGGAGGGATGGCAATGGGTGCACTTCATTTTCAAAAGTCGCTTGAAGTTGCCTCTGAGTGTGTGTCTCTGCCCTAATAAAAAAAATATTGTCATATTTCAGGAGTCTAAGGTCCAGGCATACAATCCATTCCATACAACACACAAAGGGTTATCTCATTTCCTTAACAATTGCCGCGCTGACATTACACTAAACCGGCTGTCTGACTCTCTAAATTGTCCCCAATAAACAAGCAGCAGCTTCTGGGAGCTTCCAAAAGGGGAGAACACAAATGCAATTTACTACCCTCCCCTGTAGAGGCTTTACAGAGGATTAGGGAGAGGGGACAGGGTGCCATTAACCCTTTAGTGAGTCAAACACAAAGCCTGTGTATTGCCAGGGAGAAGCTGCACCCATTTGTATATGAATGTCCTGCCTTGTAAAGTGGGGAGACAAGCAGACAAGTAAATAGTACAATAACCAATTACAGAGCCCAGCAATAGATCTAGGGGGGAATAACAAGCACACTTAATAGAGGTTGGGGTCACTGTTTATTTGTCGTTTGTGGAGCTATTGATTATTAAGTTTATTTAGTGCACTAACGTCTCAATTTAAGGGCAGAGACACACATGGAGATTCGGTGAGATTAATCACCCGGCGACACATCGCCTTTTCTTCAGGCGACTCATCTCCCCGAACTGCCTTCCCGTCTGCGATTTAGATTGTAGCCGATGAGAAGGCAGTTCGGGGAGATTAGTCGCCCGAAGAAAAGGTGATTTGTTGCCGGGCGACTAATCTCACTGAATCTCCACGTGTGTCTCTGCCCTTAAATTGAGACACTAGTGCACTAAATAAGCTTAATAATCATAATTAATAGCACTCGGATGCTTCATTTTCTGAAGTCGCCCGAATTTGCCTCATGATTCCAACAGGGTTTGACACTCGGCCTACTGAAATACACAGCCAATATCAATTTGCTTCAATATCCCAATATGCCGCACCGGGGCCGACATGATAAATCCACGTGCAGGCAAGGTAAGGGGCTGATTCTACCCCAGCGCTTTGTGGCATTATCCTTATTCATGAATCATTTCTTCTGTTCCAGGTATATACACTGTATATAGATTATATTCCATAAACAGATTCATAAATTGCCTTTTGTCTTCCAAAAACTAGTATCTGGGTGCGAGTGCTACTGCTACAATTTATTTTTCTGTGTATTTAAACATGAGGCGCTTGTTTATATATCTGGGGGGTCTAAAAGATTTTACTGAGGGGGAGAGTTGTTCAATATTAACTACACAACTGCTGGGAGTTACTGTATTACTCTGAAAGTCTTGGATCTCCTAATATTCTCCAGTAAAAGATTTGATATGGATAGGCTTGCCACCTGGGCAGTAAAAATGATGGTTGATTCCAAAGTTATTAATAGGGAAAAGGATAAATATTTAGGAAGGCCGGTATTTCTTTCAAGAAAATGTGGCAACCCTAGATATGGGAGGTTGTTCCACCAATAAGGAGAATGGGGCTCCAATTAGGAAAAAGGGCCCTGATCACACATGGTCACATTCCTGATCTACGATGGCCTGTCCAAGATCTGCCCAAATCCCTCTCACTCCCTGCATCCCACTACTACCAATGTATACAAAGGATTGGTATATATTTAAGTTCACCTTTAAATTAACTTTTAGTAGGATGTAGACAGTGATATTCTGAGACAATTTGCAATTGCTTTTAATTTTTTATTATTTGTGGTTTTTGAGTTATTTAGCTTTTTATTCAGCAGCTCTCCAGTTTGTAGTTTTCGCCAATCTGGTTGCTAGGGTCCAAAGTAGTCCAGCAACCAAGCATTGATATGAATGAGACTGGAATATGACTAGAAGGAGGTCTAAATAGAAAAATGAGTACTAAAAAGTAGCAAATACATAAATTTGTAGTGTTACAGATCATTTAGATGAAGTCAGCGACCCCCATTTAAAAGCTGGAAAAGAGTCAGAAAAAGGCAAATAATTAAAGAAACTATAAAAAATAGAAAAGTTGCTTAGAATGAGCCATTCTATAGCATACAAAAAGTTATCTTAACGTGAAGCACCCCTTTAATTTTGCTCTAGAATTATCTAAAAACACAGATTCTTTGGAGGAAACACAACTTCCTCTCCTGGTGTCAATCACAAAGCAAGAAAGTGGCCCCTGAATTATTGCAATCTGAAACACAATGGGCACAGATAATATGGTGTAATTAGCCTATCACATGGTCCTCTGTCTCCTAACGTAAGTATTATTAGCAGTGGTTTCCCCTTTGATGTTACAGCACCAAAATATATCATATCATTATCTTGATAACAATTGTCTCTATTCATTTTATCTGCCTGGGGACTTGAGGTTAGACACATCTCAGCATTACCAGCAGTCTCCTCTGATGCCAGCCTCTTACTGTTTTTGTTTCTTATTTACAGGTTTTGCCTATCCAAAACAATGTAGCAGAAGTCAGATATCCTAAAACTGCTGGTGTTCTCTGCTACATTGTTTCAGGAGTCAGAACAAGCATTGCAGAGCGGGGAAACCCTTGTGGTTTGTTGGGTCATAGTAAATGCACACTATGGGTTTTTTTGGGATGGAGGAGCTTCCCCCAAATGTACCTGATCGGCGAAATATGTTGGCGCTATATAAATACATGTAGCATGCATTCAGTATGACCCCATGAACCACAGGGATTTTCCTGCTGACTGTCAGTTCTAAAGCAACAGGCAGATTTAGCCAGGACGGCTGGCCATGCTTGTGGCACACCGTTATATAAAGCTTAGTCATACTGTTTTCACTAAGAGGTGCACAGCAGCACCCCACTCAGAAAGCAATGACACACAAAGCAGCTGGGCACCAATATCAAAGGACAGAATTCTGGAATGTGAGGAATGTCAGGTTGTTGTAGCCTAAAGTCGACTTCCAGGAATCCCTCTGAGCCATGTGCTACGTCACTGAGCCCGGGAGTCGCTCCATTCACTTAGAGACGGAAGTGTTGTTAGTGTGAGAGCTGACAACAAACGTGAAAGGGGATACATTCCAGGCAATAGGAACCATTACAGTAATATCGGCCAAGATTATAAGGTGCGAGCAAGGCACCCAATGCCTAGTATTTCCAGTAACCATTCGTGCTCAGTAACACAGTAACCCTTCCAACACTTTCCCTTGTCTATGTCCTTATATATTAGGTACCTATCTAGTGTTACCAATCCCTATTTCTGTAGGGAAATAAGAACAGAGCAGACAGTAACCCTTCCAAGACTTTCCTATTGTCTCTGTCCTTATATATTAGGCACCTATCTAGTGTTACCAATCCCTATTTCTGTAGGGAAATAAGAGCAGAGCAGGTAGTAACCCTTCCAACACTTTCCTCTTGTCTCTGTCCTTATATATTAGGTACCTATCTAGTGCTACCAATCCCTATTTCTGTAGGGAAATGAGAGAGAGCAGACAGTAACCCTTCCAACACTTTCCTCTTGTCTCTCCTTATATATTAGGTACCTATCTAGTGCTACCAATCCCTATTTCTGTAGGGAAATGAGAGAGAGCAGACAGTAACCCTTCCAACACTTTCCTCTTGTCTCTCCTTATATATTAGGCACCTATCTAGTGCTACCAATCCCTATTTCTGTAGGGAAATGAGAGCAGAGCAGACAGTAACCCTTCCAACACTTTCCTCTTGTCTCTGTCCCTATGAATTAGATACCTATTGAGCAGAATAGCCCTGTGGGCATTCTAATGCTCTAATTAACCACAGGTTGGTTTAACCCTGATCATGTATAAACGAATGTGATTTAATGTGTCATTAAACACTGAAAGGCTTGCAACATAGAGCTGAGTTTGACCCTCAATCCACAATTCTGTTTATTTGCAATTAATTGGAGATTATTGTGGTTGCTCAGCGTAAGATTATTTCTTTGTGCATGCATCTCAGTTAAGCTTTTTTGCCTTTAGGGCTAAATAGCTAAAAGAAGAAGATATAAGACATCTGCGTGTTTGACTTATCAGCACCTACATTTTGGGTTTCCTGACCACTAGCCACAAGTCTTCAGTAAACACCCACAGCGTATTTATTTTTTGGATGTTTTAATGGTTTAGCACCTTGGCACGACACTAAAAGGATACAGATTCTCTTGGTGGAAAATCAGCAGAACTAAATACTAATAATAAATGCAAGAAAGGAAGGGGTAACATTGCTGCAATATTCCTCTATTCTAACAAAGGGCTTATGATGCTGTGGCAATGGGAAGCATTTGATCAGTATGGGCACTCAGGGAAACAGATGATTAATGTTTTTGTTCATTTTGTGCCTCTCTTTGTGCTTATATAAGTGTGCAGACTAGAAAGAAACTGCTGCAGCACCTATTTGTTGCAAAAGGTGAAAAATTGACTTTATTAGGTCAGACAACCAGGCAACATTTCGGGCTTAGTCTCACCCTTTCTCAAGGCTCGAGAACAGTCAGACAGAGCCATTGTCGATTTTTATGGAAGGATAAATACAATTGGCCACACCATAAACTCCCTAGGAGCAGCAAATCACCTGTCTACCCAAAGATCAATTTGGAATAAGGGTGAAGACACACAGAGCTAGAAGCTATTTGTCATGGCTACAAATAGATAATACTGATGATTGGCTTTGCTGAGATACTACATGTGGTTTAGCAGATGCAATTCTGAGTATTGTCTACGGCATGTAGTGGCCATGTAGTGTCTTAACAAAACCAGTTATCACTATTTTGTAGCCGTGACATGTAGCTGCTACTAGTAGCTTTGTGTGTCTTCACCCTAAAATTGCATGTCTTTAGGGGCCCTTAAAGAACCATTTTAGTGCCATGCAAAAACAACCTCTTCATCTTACAGTCTCAAAAATCAGAGTCAGTTGAGTGTGTAGAAGGTAAGAGGTGCACTGTGTTGCTATTTATAGTGCTACCAATCCCTATTTCTGTAGGGAAATGAGAGCAGAGCAGGCAGTAACCCTTCCAACACTTTCCTCGTCTCTGTCCTTATATATTAGGTACCTATCTAGTGCTACCAATCCCTATTTCTGTAGGGAATGAGAGCAGAGCAGACAGTAACCCTTCCAACACTTTCCTCTTGTCTCTCTCCTTATATGTTAGGTACCTATCTAGTGCTACCAATCCCTATTTCTGTAGGTAAATGAGAGCAGAGCAGACAGTAACCCTTCCAACACTTTCCTCTTGTCTCTCTCCTTATATGTTAGGTACCTATCTAGTGCTACCAATCCCTATTTCTGTAGGGAAATGAGAGCAGATCAGAATGTTCTTGGCACACAATATAAGCTCAATATATCCTCATACTGTACTGTTTAAGAGAAACAATATGGCACCTCCTTCCCATATGTATAAATCCAAATATACAGAGAAGGAATGTTCTGGGCACACAATAAGCTATACCCTCATACTGTACTGTCTAAGGGAAACAATATGGCACCTCCTTCCCATATGTATAAATACAAATATACAGAGAAGGCATGTTCTGGGCACACAATAAGCTATACCCTTATACTGTACTATCTAAGGGAAACAATATGGCACCTCCTTCCCATATGTATAAATACAAATATACAGAGAAGGAATGTTCTGGGCACATAATAAGCTATACCCTCATACTGTACTGTCTAAGGGAAACAATATGGCACCTCCTTCCCATATGTATAAATACAAATATACAGAGAAGGAATGTTCTGGGCACACAATAATCTATACCCTCATACTGTACTGTCTAAGGGAAACAATATGGCACCTCCTTCCCATATGTATAAATACAAATATACAGAGAAGGAATGTTCTGGGCACACAATAAGCTATACCCTCATACTGTACTGTCTAAGGGAAACAATATGGCACCTCCCTCCCATATGTATAAATACAAATATACAAAGAATTCAAGGTAATAATGTCTTGAAATGATGTATCCCAACACAGTACATGAAAATGATATATATATACAGTATATATATATATACACACACACACACACACTCACACATATAGTCTTTTGCCCAAGAAGTAAGTGGGTAGAGGGGTAGAGTAGGAAAATGCGTATACTGATAATTCATTATTAATGACTCTTCCACTTCCCCTCCATGGAGCAGAGATGCTGCCTACAGATAGACCAACGTTTCCTGTGTGTCTATGATGGGAAAGGACACATTTCAAAGTCACTGAGTTTGTTATGCATTTCCTGTTTCTGGCTTTAATAGTGGGGGGGGGGGGGCAAGGAAATGAACTTTGGGGGTGTCACTGTTTATATAAAGTAGGACTTTCTAAAATATGGCCCTTCAGCAGTTGTTGAGCTACAACTCCAAAGCCTGTAAGGGTGCTGGGTGTTGTACAACTGTCAAGCTGCTCAATGTTGTGTCTCCGGCTTACCCCACTGTTTCCATCTTGCCCTATTGTCCTAATCTCGTTCTACTTTTGCATCTTGCCTGCTCTCTCAGTCTTGCTTTACCATCTCCAGCTAGTCCTAATGTCTCCATCCTGTTCTACTGTCTCAAACTTGTTCTTCTGTCTCCAGCTTGCCCTACTATCTCCATCTTGTTCTACTGTCTCCCGCTTGCCCTACTGCTTCCATCTTGTTCTACTGTCTCCCGCTTGCCCTACTGCCTCCATCTTCTTCTACTGTCTCTAGCTTGCCCTACTGTCCCCTGCTTGCCCTACTGCTTCCATCTTGTTCTACTGTCTCCCGCTTGCCCTACTGCCTCAATCTTCTTCTACTGTCTCTAGCTTGAACTACTGTCTCTAGCTTGAACTACTGTCTCCCGCTTGCCCTACTGCTTCCATCTTGTTCTACTGTCTCCCGCTTGCCCTACTGCCTTCATCTTGTTCTACTGTCTCCATCTTGCTCTACTGTCTCTAGCTTGCCCTACTGTCTCCTGCTTGCCCTACTGTCTCCATCTTGTTCTACTGTCTCCATCTTGTTCTACTTGCCCTACTGTCTCCTGCTTGCCCTACTGTCTCCCCATTGCCCTACTACCTCCCGCTTGCCCTACTACCTCCATCTTGTTCTACTGTCTCCATCTTGTTCTACTATCTCCATACTTTCCTGCTGTTATTGGTAGACTGTCCAGACTATCAAAAAAAAAACAGAACAAAAATGTATGGTCTCACTCTACCATGGAGGTCTCACAATTCTCCCTCCCCCCCCGCTTATACCTCTGGTGGCACAGTCCAGGAAGGGGGATTGCTGGACATACTGGACCCCCATGCAGCTATGAGGTCTGCTCCCTCTAGTGACACATGGCAATAATCATATATAATTCCATTTAATTCCCAGAGGCAAGAATTGTGAATATTTTGGGATTTGGGGCATTTTCACTCTTTGCTTCTATCATGGACAAAAGACTTAGAGGACAAAATGCCCCAGAACTAGTGCATATGCCCAATGCTTTAGTCTGCTCTTCTACTGACTTCTCAACTCAGTGATGACAGAAATGGTTAACAGGGCTGTAAAAAAAACTTCTGTGCCAGTGGTACCTATACTCTGGACCAGACCTAATCTTGTGTCTAATGAGAACATCAAAGCCTATTTGCCAATCTCTAAAACCACCCGCTGTCCACACTATCTTGGAATGTGTCAGTCAACTGGATTACACAGATCAATCAAACCCTGATCAACCCCCACCCATGCATTGATTCAAGTCCAAGAGTGTCTGGAATAATCCCAACACTATGAATGTGTCAATATAAGGCAACAGAATTTGCTAGAAAGAACCTAAAATGCACCATGTTCTCATATTTACCTTTAAGAAATACTATTTATCTTACCAGGGCAGAAAAACGTGCTCCGGCTCTGTAATGGAGGCAAGTGCAGGGAAGGGGGGCAGCATCAGGTCAGGAGCTCCAATGCCCACTCACATATCTAATTAGTCAAACATTTCCCAGCAATGCTGTAAATCTAAATGTGGGGTTACAGATACATAGAAACATTGGGGTCACCCTGCTATAGTTCCAGGGGTACCCAGGGCACAGGAAAGCACTCACCCCAAATCTCACCCTAAAGGTGGCCATACACAGAGAGATCCACTCGTTTGGCAATGTAGCCAAACGAGCGGACCCCTCCCCGATATACCCACCTTGAGGTGGGCAATATCGGGCTGATCCAATCGTGGCAGATATCGATCGGAGAAGCCTGTCGCAGGGCCCCATACATGGGCCAATAAGCTGCCGACTCGGTCTGTCTGCAGCTTTTACCGGCCCATGCAGGTCCGGACTGAGAATTAAAATAGGCCCTGGTATTTCAGGTACACAGAGGCCCAATCAGCCCACACAGAGGCCCAAACAGCCCCCACCAGCCCACTAAATACTGACTTTCTATGGCACCTTATAGCAGCCCCTCTGGCATTTGCCAGACCCCACAGATTGCCAGTCCGGGCCTGGGCCCATGTATGGCCACCTTAACTGGCCTTCAGGCTGGGCCCCCATAGCTCATAACAAGGTTACAGATATATAGAAACATTAGGGGTAACAGTCACCCTGCTATAATTTCAGGGGTACCCAGGGCACAAATAAGCACTCACCCCAAATCTCCCCACTAACTGGCCTTCAGGCTGGGTCTCCTTAGCTCATAATGCGTTTACAGATATATAGAAACATTGGGGAAACAGTCACTCTGCTATAGTTCCAGGGGTACCCAGGGCACAAATAAGCACTCACCCGAAATCTAATGTTAACTGGCCTTCAGGCTGGGTCCCCTTTGCTCATAATAAGGTTACAGATAAATAAAACCATTGGGGTAACAGTCACCCTGCTATAGTTCCAGGGGTACCCAGGGCACAAATAAGCACTCACCCCAAATCTCCCCCTAACTGGCCTTCAGACTGGGCCCCCTTAGCTCATAACAAGGTTACAGATATATAGAAACATTGGGGTAACAGTCACCCTGCTATAATTCTAAGGGTGCACAAGGCAGGACTCGTGTGGTTGGTATAAATATTAATTGATGTTATTGTTCCCCTACATTAATGGGTAGGCGGGTCAGAGCCATAGTTTGAGAATAAAGGGTAACGAATGCTGTCTTGTGTTCAGAACCTGTCTTTGTTTAGAATCCCTGCCATAAAGCAAAACAAAACTGCTTTTTTTTTTGGCAGAAAGGAAGCAAAGACCTGGATATGGCTTATAACTTTGCAACTGGTGTTACTGTGTTTTTGAGCTGAAAAGGACCAGTTCCAGCACTGTAATGCATTTACAGATTTGTGTGCCAATATCCTCATCTGCTACTTTCGAGCAGTTTAGCAGACAAATCCATAAAAGATAACTGAACAAATCAATGGCTGCAGTTCATCCATTGTTCCATTGTCTTTTTATTTCCAGTTTATTATCTCAGGGATATGGGGGGGTTCACCTTACTGATATATTCAGATCCATAAACAGCCTCCCCCCAATCTGACTGCCTATCAGCGGCCATTGATCTAACGCTTGGCTATATTTCCCTATGCACCGCATTCCTGAGTTCTGACTCCTGAGGATTCCAAGCAATCTCCCTGCAGATTGGGAACTTTCAAGTCAATGTTTAAAATGTGTCTGATAAGACTCTCTATCCCTGGGCCGTGCTGGGAAGGATTAAGGAATCTCTGGAATGGGCAGGAGGGAGGGGAACAGCGGCCACCCTTTCTCCAGTTAAAGCAAATACAGGTTGGGCCATAGAGAGAGAGAGACCCCTGCTTGTTATTACTAAACCCCCCCCCCATTCTCACCCCTGTCTACTCCCACACACAGACAGGGAGCAAGTCCTTATCATGGGAAAGTCTGGGGTCAGTTGGCCTTTCATGTGCTTCTGGGTAATGGAAGAATAACAGGCATTCTGAAATGGGGCATTTAAAGGAGAACTAAACCCTAAATATGAATGTGGCTAAAAATGCCATATTTTATATACTGAAGGTATTGCACCAGCCTAAAGTTTCAGCTTGTCAATAGCAGCAATGATCCAGGACTTCAAACTTGTCACAGGGGGTCACCATCTTGGAAAGTGTCTGTGACACTCACATGCTCAGTGGGCTCTGAGCAGCTGTTGAGAAGCTAAGCTTAGGGCTCGTCACTAATTATCCAGTGGAAAATGAGGTTGGTCTGTAATATAAGCTGATGCTACAGGGCTGATTATTAAATTCTGATGTTAATTACACTGGTTTCTGTGCTGCCATGTAGTTATTATGTGTATTAATTACTAATCAGCCTTATATTGTTACATTTCTATTCTATGTGTACTGTATATTGTGAGTGGGTCCCTAAGCTCAGTAAGTGACAGCAGCACAGAGCATGTGCAGTGAATCAGCAGAAAAGAAGATGGGGAGCTACTGGGGCATCTTTGGAGACACAGATCTTTACTGCTAAAAGACTGTGGTTGCCTTGGGCTGGTACAGAAGCACAAAACATCATGTACAACATTTCTAGCTACTTCTTTAGTTAGGCTTTAGTTTAAATCACCGCTGGCACCTGCATCTTCCTCTTGAGGCAACTTTGGTTGACTTTGGAAAACAAATAGATTCTTGCCGGGGGGAAGGCATTTCAGGGAGATTAGTCGCCTGAAGAAGAGGAGATTTGTCCCTGAATCTGAACATGTGCCACCACCCTAAGGCTACTAGAAAATTATTTAAACATTAAATAAACCCAATCCCTCCTTCCCATATGTATAAATACAAATATACAGAGAAGGAATGTTCTGGGCACACAATAAGCTATACCCTCATACTGTACTGTCTAAGGGAAACAATATGGCACCTCCTTCCCATATGTATAAATACAAATATACAGAGAAGGAATGTTCTGGGCACACAATAAGCTATACCCTCATACTGTACTGTCTAAGGGAAACAATATGGCACCTCCTTCCCATATGTATAAATACAAATATACAGAGAAGGAATGTTCTGGGCACACAATAAGCTGTAGCCTCATACTGTACTGTCTATGGGAAACAATATGGCACCTCCTTCCCATATGTATAAATACAAATATACAGAGAAGGAATGTTCTGGGCACACAATAAGCTATACCCTCATACTGGACTGTCTAAGGGAAACAATATGGCACCTCCTTCCCATATGTATAAATACAAATATACAGAGAAGGAATGTTCTGGGCACACAATAAGCTGTACCCTCATACTGGACTGTCTAAGGCAAGGGTCCCAAACCTTTTCTACCCGTGAGACACAATCAAATGTAAATTAATGTTGGAGAGCAACATAAGAATGCAGAGAGTTCCGGGGGGGGGGGGGTGCCTATTAAGGGCTTTGATTGGCTATTGGTATCCTCTATGTGGAATGGCAGCCTACAGGAGGTTCTGTTTGGTAGTAAACATGTTTTTTAAGCAAGTAAAACTTGCCTTCAAGCCTGGAATTCAAAAATAAGCACCTGCTTTGAGGTCACAGAGAGCAAAATCCAAGGGGTCGGAGAGCAACATGTTACTCATGAGCTACTGGTTGGGGATCACTGCTCTAAGGGAAGCAATATGGCACCTCCTTCCCATATTTATAAATAAAAATATATTCCAGTACAGAGGGATTATGGGTAATTTAAACAGACATAAGCAGCAAAGACAAACAAGCGGTAGCAGAATTTAATGAAAAGATTAGTGGGGGGCAGAAATGCATGTAATCAGATTAAACCCCTGCCCTTGGTTGAGCTGAGGCAGCACAAAGCCTTGGAAACCTGAGAGGCAGAGTTCAGATTCTCCCCAACGACTTGATGTGTCCTTGGGCAACAAATGCCAAGAGATTCCCATTCAGTATTCCCATTCATGCATCATTAGGCAGTCTGGCTGTGAGGGGAGGAATCAGGCACACATAGCACGTAACCCTGCTTTGTGCTTATGGTATGGGAATCTGGGTCCCACACACCAAGTCATAAAGGCCTTTCATCTACCAACTGGACTGCATGGAAACAACTAACAACTTACCTCTCACTAAATACTGCAAAGCTGTGTATCTGAGTCTTGTATAACACAGAACCTCACACAGCAGCAGTTTCAAAGATTACATTAAAAATAAAATCAGTGGTATAGGAGGGAAAGATGGAGACAGTAGAACAGGATGGAGACAGTAGGACAAGATGGAGACAGTAGGGTAAGATGGAGACAGTATGACAAGATGGAGGCAGTAGGGTAAGATGGAGACAGTATGACAAGATGGAGGCAGTAGGGCAAGATTGAGACAGTGGTGCAAGATAGAGACAGCAGGGCAAGTAGGAGACAGTAGGGTAAGATGGAGACCGTAGACTAAGATGTAGTTGGTAGAGCAGGAAGGAGACAGTAGGAAAGATGGAGACAGTATGACAAGATGGAGACAGTATGACAAGATGGAGACAGTAGGGTAAAATGTAGACAGTAGAACAGGATGGAAACAATAGGGCAAGATGGAGACAGGAGGAGAAAATGGAGACAATAGGGTAATGTGGAGAAAGTGGAGAATATGGAGATAGAGACAGCAGGGCAAGTGGGAGTCAGTAGGGTAAGATGGAGACGGTAGAGTAAGATATAGTTGGTAGAGCAGGATGGAGACTGTAGGAAAGATGGAGACAGTATAACAAGATGCAGACAGTAGGGTAAAATGTAGACAGTAGAACAGGATGAAGACAGTAGGACAAGATTAAGACAAGAGGAGGAAATGAAGACAGTTGGTTGAGATGGAGAAGTAAGGCCAGATGGAGACAGAGCAAGATGGAGACAGTAGGGTAAGATGGAGACAGTAGCACAAGATGGAGACAGTAGGGTAAGATATAGATAGTAAAGAATATTGTGATAGTAGGTCAAGTTGGAGACAGTAGGAGAAAATAGAAACAATAGGACAAGATGAAGCCTGCAGGACAAGATAGAGCTAGGAATGCAATTTGGAGAAAGTAGGGTAAGATGGGAGACATAGTTGAACATTGAGGCAGTAGGACAAAACCAAGGCAGAATGGACTTTATAGCAGTGATGGCCAACACACAGATCCTCTAGTTGTTTTAAAGTACAACTCCCAGCACCCTCTGAAGCCTGTCTAGAGTGTTGTAATTCTAGAGCAGCGAAAAAACAAATGCCCTCCCCTAAAGATTGTCCCAACATTTATCTTCTGTTGCCCAGAGACTGGGGGACTGAAGTGTCAGAACATGAGTCCAGGAGGCCACAGTCCATTTGTGACTCTTGTGATATTTGCGAGGTACAGGAAGGGGAAGTGGTGAGGTTTTGTGAAGAGGTGGTGCCCGAATGAAACGAAAACACACATTTGTTGCTGTCCTCCTTCCAAGCACTGCTTTAACTGTTCAAACCTTCAGCCTTAGCTCTCTGGTTACTATGGTCTCTGAGCCGATTCACCAGCTGCACATGATCGCCATGTTTTTTTAGCAAGAGTTGGGAAGCAGCACATGCAACAATCCGCTTTTTTCAATAAATATTAAATGTTGTGCACCAGCCAGGGGTCGGAGGTTAGCATTTAGGTGGGTGCCTAACAAACTGCCTCCCACCAATAAATTAACCTGTCCTTTAATTACAGATTGTTTTTGGGTGCAAAAAAAAAAAAAAAAAAACACTTCTAAAAAAAGGAAAACACGTTTTTTAAGATATTTTGCCAGCAGAGGCCAAGTAGGTTTGTTTCCTATAAGGGTTATGGAGCATACAGGGAGATTTATCTCGTGAGGAATCTTCGGGCGACTTAGGAAAAACAAAAATCCTTGCCCACCAGCATTTTCAGAACAAATGTCTCCGTGTCTGGGCCCTTCTTTCACACACCTATCCTGCACCCTCTTTCACCCGGCATCAAAGGCAGAGGCGCAGGGGATGTGGGGCGAATACTTGGACCTGGCAATAATAAATCCTAATTTATAACTGCACCACATGGTATTGTCAAATGATAAAGCTGCTGCTGGGCTAACGTGGTTCCTGTGGCCAAACACAATGGAATTTGTGGTGGTTCACATTTAAGTTAACTTATAATATATTATATAATGGCCAATTTTAAGCAATTTTTCAATTAGTCTTCATTGTTTATTTTTTTTTTAATTATGTGCCACCTTCTTCTGACTCTTCCCAACTTTTAAAAAGGGGGGTCACTGACCCTCATCTAAAAAGCAAAGGTTCTGTAAAGCTACACATGTATTGTTCTTGCTACTTTTGATTACTCCTCTTTCTATTCAGTCCCTCTCCTCTTCCTGTTCCATTCTCTTATTCAAATCAATGCATGGTTGCTACGGTAATTTGGACCCTAGCAACCCGATTGCAGGAACTGCAAACTGCAGGGCTGCTGAATAAAAAGCGAAATAACTCAAAAACTGCAAAGAATTAAAAATTAAAACCAATTGCAAATTGTCTCAGAATATTACTCCCTACATCATACTAAAAGTTAACTCAAAGGAGAACAACAAGAAAAATAGCCAAAACTTGCAGTCCCTGGTTGTGGTTAAACTCTCTGGCATACTAGTGAGCAAACCTCCAAGGCATCAGGTACAGGTAGTTATTGACTGCTATGCAATGATTCACAGCCAACCTATCAATACAAGTCTGTGATAATGAGAGGACACTTTTAGCCCCTTCTTCCCAAAAAAAACAATGCGGGTCAAAAGAAACTTTCTTTTCTTTGTATAAATCTGCTGTCTGTGACCCTACCATGTAACGACCTGAAAGTAGTCACCCCTGCTAGCCCCACCCATAGCCACCACAGCTCTACCTATTTGCAGTGCACCTTACCTCTTATTTTTGCAGGAATTTGAAGATGCTGCTTGATGCTCGGTCCCCACCTTCGCTTTCTCTGCTCTTGAGCGCAAGTGTGAATTCACAATCAAGAGTTCAGCTGCCGCACAGCTGGCACAGTCGTGACTTCAGGAAGTTCTGGGGAAGATTGAAGACTCTGAATATTCTTATTTCTTCCTGCAACCGGCAGCATGTACAGAGTCTCAGGCAATCTGCATTGAATGGAGTTTCAGTTAAAAAAGATAGACAGAGATAGAAAAAGATAGATAGATATATGATAGATTATAGATAGAGAGAGACGATAGAGAGAAAGATGATAGATAAATGATAGATAGATGATAGACAGAGAGATGATAGAGAGAGATGATAGAGAGAGATGATAGATAGATAGACATAAAGATAGATGATAGAGAGATGATAGCTAGATAGATAAATGATAGATATACAGATAGATGATTGATAGATAGACAGATAGAGAGATGATAGAGAGAGATGATAGACAGATAGATAGATGATTGATAGATGATAGATAGACAGATAGAGAGATGATAGAGAGAGATGATAGACAGATAGATGATATATAGATGATTGATAGCTAGATGATTGATAGCTAGAGATGATAGATAGATGATATATAGATAGAGAGATGATGGAGAGAGATAGATACATGATAGATAGACAGATAGATAGATAAAGAGAGATGATAGATAGAGATGATAGAGAAAGAGAGATGATATATAAATGATAGACAGACAGATGATAGAGAGAGATGATAGATGAAAAATAGATGATCGATAGATGATTGATAGCTAGAGATGATAGATGAAATATAAATAGAGAGATGATGGAGAGAGAGATAGATACTTGAGACAGATAGATAAAGAGAGATGATAGATAGAGATGATAAAGAGAGATGATATATAAATGACAGATAGATAGATAGATAGATGATAGATAGATGATGGAGAGAGAGAGAGATAAATGATAGACAGATAGATGATAGATAAAGAGAGATGATAGATAGAGATGATAGAGAAAGAGATAGAATATTCTGCATAACTAACCTTTCAGGTCAAGCTGCTGTGTTTGGCAGATGCTATACGCTGTATAAGTATTTCCCAAGCCATACAAGGCTAAAACCCTGTTTTCTAATGAATTCTAGAGGTGTTTTCTGACTGGTTTGGCCCTGAGCCCTAGTTCCCGTTCCTCTTGCTCTCAGGGAAATTACTAAACCACACTGCAAAAGTTCAGATGTAGGACTTTACTACGGAAGCAGGCAGGTGAGACGGGGCAGACGGAATCATAAGCTGATAAAAGGAAATAAAACTGCTGCATTTTTCCTCTTCTCATTCACAAATAAGGAAATAGGTCTATGGTATATTCAAATGGGCAGCAGCCTGGTCTGAGATTCTAGCTATCTGTATAACAGAGCATTCTGTTCCAGTGGCTGCACAGATCCTATCTGATCCCCATTGTAAGCAGCAGTCTTGTCCTGCTTTATGGCAGCTGAGATTCTAGCTATCTGTATAACAGAACATTCTGTCCCAGTGGCTGCACAGATTCTATCTGATCCCCATTGTAAGTAACAGTCCTGTCCTGCTTTATGGCTGAGATTCTAGCTATCTGTATAACAGAGCATTCTGTCCAAGTGGCTGCACAGATCATATCTGATCCCCATTGTAAGCAGCAGTCCTGTCCTGCTTTATGGTAGCTGAGATTCTAGCTATCTGTATAACAGAGCATTCTGTCCCAGTGACTGCACAGATCCAATCTGATCCCCATTGTAAGCAGCAGTCCTGCCCTGCTTTATGGTAGCTGAGATTCTAGCTATCTGTATCCCAGTGGCACAGATCCTGTCTGATATTCTTTAGAACCTTTCATTATAATTCAGTCAAAAAGCCCCTAATTGCAAATAGACTCTCCTCTTGGCTGGGATGTGGACCAAAGGCTATTAGCTCTTTATGTAGGTAAGCCAGAAGTGCCTCAGGTAGCATGTGTAGTGATAAATACATGAATTGATATTTTTTGTTCTTCAGAAAAGCCCTTTTGATTGGCTATTCCAGCCCCACACCCCCTCCTGAGAACAAAGGCAAATGTGGGCAGTTAAGTTCCCTATGCCTCTAAAAATAAACCTACAAGAAAAGAGGAAAAAAATAAAAATTTTCGGCAGCATTTTGCAGGATATGTGTCATTTCCTGTGGCCATTTAAGTTCATGTTAATTCTTGAGGTTCTGCCTTAAAGGAAAACTATACCCCCAAAATGAATACTTAAGCAACAGATAGTTTATATCATATTAAGAGGCATATTAAAGAATCTTACCAAACTGGAATATATATTTAAGTAAATATTGCCCTTTTACATCTCTTGCCTTGAACCACCATTTCGTGATGGTCTATGTGCTGCCTCAGAGATCACCTGACCAGAAATACTACAACACTAACTGTAACAGGAAGAAGTGAGGAAACAAAAGGCAGAACTCTGTCCGTTAATTGGCTCATGTGACCTTACATGTGGTTTGTATGTGTGCACAGTGAATCTTACGATCTCAGGGGGCGGCCCTTATTTTTTAAAATGGCAATTTTCTATTTATGATTACCCAATGGCACATACTACTAGAAACAGGCCTGGACTGAGAATTAAAATAGGCCCTGGCATTTCAGGTACACAGAGGCCCAATCAGCCAACACAGAGGCCCAACCAGCCCCAACCAGCCCACTAAATACTGACTTTCTATGGCACCTTATAGCAGCCCCTCTGGCATTTGCCAGAACCCACAGATTGCCAGTCCGGGCCTGACTAGAAAAGTATATTATTATGAAAATGGTTCATTTACATGAAGCAGGATTTTACATATGAGCTGTTTCATGCAATATCTTTTTATAGAGACCTACATTGTTTGGGGGGTATAGTTTTCCGTTAAACGAGCAACATCATCAATGTATGGAATGCTTTATATACGGATACGAACAATTGTTTTAGAGTTTGCTGGTTTCATTTCCATAAATAAAATGTCAGGGATTCCCCACTTACTCCATCGCTGATGGGACCTATCACAGGGCCAGTTACATACAGTAACCTATAACAACAAATTGCTTATATTATTCTAACTGCAAAATGAACTGCTCATTGGTGGCTAAGGGTTGCTGAGCCAGGTGAGATACACTTACATATACAGTATATATTTGTTTATAAAGTCAATAACAAATTGAATATGGCCACGTTGTAGAATGGCCTAGCAACTTTTCAATTGGTCTTCATTTTTATAGTAGTTTTGGCTGTGTCTTTCAAGCTTTCAACTGGAGGTCATACTAAATATTATTACTCCATGCACTGGGTTATGTATCTCTATAATAAACATTTGAGCAATAAGCATGGTAGATATAAATATATATATATTTATCAGTGATTATCTAACCAAAACTTGAGAAATAGTTTCGGATTCGGTGATCAAAATGATGAACTGTAAAATCTGTCCAGACAGTATCTGCTTTCACTTATCTTTTTCTACTGAGCCTTCAGGCCAAGGATCTGGAGCAACAGCCCCCCAGCCATCTGTTATAAGGCTGTTGGGGGGGGGGTTAAAGGGCCTTTATTTTTTAGAAGTCATCATAATCTGTGGCGCTCCAGGCAGTTCTGAATAACAGTAATTCTGCATGACAATACCTATACCAGGATAGTTTTATATCTCTCTGTACAGACTATGAGCAAACGTAGGGGCTGTTCCTGCTGAATTGTGCTTAGTACAGGGGAATGCCTACACTGCCATAGTTTTATGGTATCTCTCTGTACAGACTATGAGCAAATTTAGGGGCTGTTCCTGCTGAATTGTGCTTAGTACAGGGGAATACCTACACTGCCATAGTTTTATGGTATCTCTGTACAGACTATGAGCAAATTTAGGGGCTGTTCCTGCTGAATTGTGCTTAGTACAGGGGAATGCCTACACTGCCATAGTTTTATGGCATCTCTCTGTACAGACTATGAGCAAACTTAGGGGCTGTTCCTGCTGAATTGTGCTTAGTACAGGGAATACCTATGCTGCCATAGTTTTATGGGATCTCTCTGTACAGACTATGAGCAAACTTAGGGGGCTGTTCCTGCGGAATTGTGCTTAGTACAGGGGAATACCTATGCTGTTAATTGACCTTTTTGCTAATCCACAACGTTTTAAGGACAAAATATTTTTAGCATATTATAACACAACAGGAAGGCAATGGGGAAGATGAGACAGTGACAGTTTAAGCAGAACCCATAACAGCTTCCTAGAAGCAAAACAGAATACCTGTTATTATTGTTATTGGAAAAAAACAAAAACAAAGAAAAGGACTTTTAAATAAAATAAAAGTTCATTTTTTCTAATGTTTTATTATCTACAGATTTGAATTCAATTCATCCCATAAAACTTTCAGTCTCTGCTCTGGGCAGTGTCTGTATAAAGGTGCCACACAGAACGATAAAAGCTGGCAGCTTATTGGTCCGTGTATGGGGGCCCCAAATCCTGACCTTAAATCATCTAGATATCGGACTGGTTGAAAAATCTGTATACTGTCATTGTGATCCAACTGGATCAGACCAATATCGCTTCACCTCAAGGTGTGCATATTGGGGAACGATCCCCTTGTTTGGTGACCTTGGATCTTTAAATGTGCGGCCAGCTTAAGGAAACTGCAGGGGGTTGGCAATCAGTCTGTAGTTGACCTGCGGTACCAAAACCGGGCCCGAAAATCGTCGCTGCAGGTCATAAAGCCGGGATTAGTTGGAGAATGAACAATGCAGCGCACTATGTTGTTGTGTCCCAAGGAGAGAAGATTCCGCCGTTCTGCTGTCCTGGAATCCCAGCAGCACAGGCTTATGGTCCGTTCGTCTGGAAGCAGGACATAGTCTTCTGTGTGGTTGAATACGGCTTGTGTTCTGTGTACTTGTCTCCCGCTGAGTCCGGCTCCTGGGCAGGGGATGGTGGTTAACACGTGTTAAATGAGGAACGAGAATGAGAAAAGTCCCCAAAAATAGAAGTGGTTGTTTTGGGTAGAAAACTGGCTAAAAGTGAAGTCTGACTTGAACTCATTGAGACAGTCCAAAGATATTAGCTACACAGTTAAAGGACCAGTAACATAAATTTTTTTTTCTTTTAAATTTATTAGTATAGAACGGAAAAAAAAAAAAAAAAAGACAAATTCAACTTTTCAATTGCTAATTCTTTATTAAGAAATAACTTACAGAAACTCCGCTTGGGCTCCTCTTCAGGAAAGGCAATCCATCGTGCGGCACTCGATTTCTCCTCCCTTCCTTCCTTATAGGAGATAGCCAGGGAGCATAAATCGAGCGCCACACGATGGATCGTCGCCTTTTTTGAAGAGGAGGGGAAACGTAGTTTCAATAAGTTATTTTTTAATAAAGACTTTGCGATTTTAAAGGAGAATTCAACCTGCAATTAAACCCCCCCCCCCCGGGGAAATGCCCCTAATTTGTTACTCACCCCTCCGTGCAGATTCTGGCCTCGGAGTTCACGGGCGCCATCTTCGGTCTTTGTTGTAAGTTTCGGCGCATGCGCAGAGGTTTCGGGACCGTAAATTTACTACAACTGCGCATGCGCCGAAACTTCCGAAAAAGACAGAAGATTGGGCCCTGAACTCCGAGGCCAGAATCTTCATGTAGGGGTGAGTAAGGGAAGGTAGGCTGGGGAGGAGGATTTTTCTTTTTATTACTGGTTAAATTCTCCTTTAAAATTACAAAGCCTTTATTAAAAAATAACTTACTGAAACACCTCTTCCGCTCGTCTTCAAAAAAAAGGCAACAGAGTGACGATCCATCGTGCAGCCCTCAATTTATCCTCCCTGGCCATCTCCTATAAGGAAGGCGGGGGGGGGGAGAAATTGAGTGCCGCACGATGGATCGACGGAGTTTCAGTAAGTTATTTCTTAATAAAGACTTAGCAATTTAAAAGATTAATTTGTCTTTGTGTTTTTTTTCGTTCTATACGAACGAATTAATAAAAAAAAATTGTTACTGGTCCTTTAATTTGGGTTCAAAAAGACAACTTCCCATCAAGTTCAGCCCTTCAGTGTATCCCGCAGCATCACTGACCCAAACAGCATTGCACCAGTAGCAACCTGGAGAGGCATTTAATTAAGGCTTCAGAATGCAGCGTGTTTATTACCAGGTTGCCCGTTTGTCTCTAGACATATGGATGAAATTCTGCCCCCTGCTGGCAATACGTAGTAACTACCTGAGGCAATTTAAATATAGTAAAGTGTGTCCTGTCATCAAAAAATGTTTCTTTAAAGAGACTCACAGCGTATATGAGGAGGCCCAGGTGCTCTGACCCGAGCCAGGCCTGGACTGGCAATCTGTGGGTTCAGACAAATGCCAGAGGGACTGCTGTAAGTTGCCATAGACAGTCACCATTTATTGGGCTGTGGGGGCTGTTTGGGCTGCTGTGTGGCCTGTTTGGGCCTATGTGTACCTGAAATGCCAGGGCCTACTTTGAATCTCAGTCCAGACCTGCCCGGAGCCTTTGGCTTGAGGGGACGGACGGCCTTATGCGTTTTGTGTTCTCAACACTTAATCATAGGCTCGTAATTAAATGTTGTGAGAACATGAAACGCGTAAGCCTGTAATCCATGCTTAAATAAATACTTTTTTAACTACAACTGCCTGGAGGATTGCTCTTTGAGTGCCTACCCTACAAACAATACGGTAAAGTATGTCGTGTGTCTGTAAATAAAATTCTATTCAAGTTCACAGAGAAGCTGAGCAAGTGATTATCCTACAATGTCTGCAGCCTCAGTAGAACCACAAAGGAATACCTGCCACTGTTTTCGGCTGTATCGTGGCAGTCAATTGAAGGCCTGGAGGAATGCTGATACCTGTCCAGATCATATATGCTTATTTATAGGCTAAACAGTAACCCTAATAATGTTCAAAAAGGGGCAGAAGATGTTCCTGCATGCCCCTGCACACATGATGCTGCATCCAATCAAAATGTGGTACAGCCAATCACATTACAATCACATTACATGTTTGGCTGACTAACTATATTAGAAACATTTTTTATTTTGGACAGCCTATTTACTCAGAGACTGGGCAAGGCAAGGAAACAAAGCTGCAGTGATCAGTGCATTAAAGCATGCAGGGTACATGGGGTGGCTAAATACACATCTTTAAGCTGGTTATAACTTGTATGTGCAAAATAAAAAATGTTTCTAATATAGTTAGTTAGGCAAAAATGTAATGTATAAAGGCTGGAATGACTGGATGTCTAACATAATAGCCAGAACATTACTTCCTGCTTTTCAGCTCTCTAACGCCGAGTTAGTCAGTGACTCTAAGGGGGGCCACATGGGACATAACTCTTCAGTTAGTTTGTAATTGATCCTCAGCATTCAGCTCAGATTCACAAGCAACAGTTATGGCTCAAGTCACTGATTGGTAACTGCCTGTTAACCAATCAGTGGAAACAAGAGAGCTGAAAAGCAGTAAGTAGTGTTCTGGCTATTATGTTACACATCGAGTCACTCCAGCCTTTATACATTACATGTTTGGCTAACTAACTATATTAGAAACATTTTTTATTTTGGACAGCCTATCTATTTACCCAGTTTTTATTTCTACCATGAACAATTCCTTTAAAGAGGGCCTTACCTGTGTATTTTACCAACATTCGGCCCGTTGAGATCTCCCATAATCTAGCCACCGAGTCTTTACCGCTGGACAGGATATACTTGGAATTCTTAGAGAATATGGCAGAACACACTTCGGCACCATCATGGGCCTTCTCATACGTGGTAACGCATCGGTTGGAGACTCCGTCCCACAGCTTGATGCTGCCGTCCTTGCTGCAGGTGACATACGTGTTGGCAGTTGGGTTATAGCTGACCGAGCAGATGGCGTCCGTGTGCTGATCCTGGGGGTTGCAGGACACGAAGCATTGGAAGGTGTTGATATCGTAGAGGCGCAGCGTGGGGTGCTGGGTACCGACTATAATGAAGTCTCCAGACGGGTGGAACGAGATAGAGCGCAGCATTTCCGCTTCCTAGTTAATAAATAGATATATATATGCTGTATAAATATATGCACAGATAACGCTGTGAGAGGCCTCTGCCCTACAGATAAGCAAACAAGACAATCACAGACATAAAGGGCCAGGGAAAGTTCATAATGAGAGAGCACATAATCAGGGAGGGAATCACGGACGCATCACTCCTGAAGGAGCCTATGTCCTAACCTCCTGAGGACACAACTAAAACTGAGCTGGCTCCACCTGGGAGCTGGGGTATAGCAGGAGGAGGAGGGATTAGTTCTTTTTTTGTTGTGTCCTGCCTCCTAGTGGTGTTAGCTATACCCCATTGTTCCTGTGTCCCCCAAGCAGACCAAGGAGAAATATAATATGGGGGTATAAATACAGCTCCTATCCTTATGACAACATACGAACGGGTGATTTTTCGCCAGCGTCAGCTTCGCACAGCTCGCCAGGTGCAAATGCGCTACAACTACGCCAATTCACTAATATGTGGAGTTTCGTCCTGGGCACCGAACGCTGCCGACTTTTTGCTAGTGTTACTTTGGCATTGCAAGCATTTCTCAGCGAAGAATTCGCTACTGATCTTGCGCTTAGGTCAATTTGCATAGGGCGGGTAATTTAAAGTTGTATGGAGGTCTTTAATATAAATGTTGGTGCAAATGCTTGAAGTTACCACTTTTTATTACAAATGCCCAGTGAACCTTAATAAAGACAAGAGAGTTAATATAATGCCCTGCACATGAGCCCACTGTAAAATGAATGTTCTATTTGTGATGACTTTTGCAGGCAAAAAAAAGTCGCCAGTGTTTTTGAACTTTAATGCATTTTTGGCACACAGGATATGATGTAAGTGATGGAGGAAGATCTAGCTTCTTTTAAGCACTTCGCCTGGTCTGAGGCGGTAAAGTCAAATCGGCAAAAGAGTCAACGTTCAGTAAAATTTACTGAATTTGCGGAGTAACAACCTTTCGCTGACCACATAGTCAACTGGCGATAGAGTGCGAATGAACGCTAGTGACGGTCTCTTTCGCTAGCGAATTGACGCCTGCGTCTGTTAGTAAATTGGCCTGCGGATGGTAACGCTGGCGAATTGTTGCTAGCATTAGCCACTTCGTCCTTTAGTGAATCTGCCCCATGGGCTGAACCAAAGGCTAATCATCAACCACATAGACAAGATGGTTTCAACTGTTTAACCCTTCAACTGCCAGAATGTTTGCATTTCATTGCTGGCAGTTTAAAGGGTAAAGGATATTGAAGCCATCCATTTAAATATTTCCATATCACAATATTCCCTTCTGCATTTAATCAGTTATACCCCGACCTCTTAACCACACTTACGCTTGTTTAGCCTAGCTCTCTATCCACTCTCTGATACACATTTAGTGACAGCCACCGGGTCTAACACACAAACCCACATTTGGTACTTGTGTGACTACTAGTGATGTGTGGGTGGGCCCGATACCCGCGGGTCGAGTGGGTTCGGGCCGACCTTGCACTCTTCATTGCAGAGGCGGGCCGCTAGAGCAAGAGAAGAGCTCAATCTGCACTGTCAAATGCCGACTTCTGGGTTCTTCTTTTATAGACGATGCGCCTGCTCGCCCCTTTTGTGGCATCGTCAAGGTGGGTCGGAGTGGGCCTATAAAAGGAACCCCGAAGTCAGGCTCAGGCGGGCGATTGGGTGGCGTGCTGGTGCCCAACACACTCCCACCTGCCCACGTTTAATGAATGTGTCTTTTTCTGTCTGTATCACAGTCTGCCTCTGAATGCAAAAGTATGATGTATAAATCCCTCACCTATTGCTAAGAAGTGGGTGCTCATGGCTTGGAATCATAGTTTGTACTGCAGCTGCTTTGCTATGGAACCCTTCAGTGGGATAATCAATGCAAGGCAAAACATCTGTTCCATTGGCTTTGTGTTTGATACAATAAATCCTTCCATCTCGAGTGCAGAGTCATGCCAAGGACGTCCGATATTGACACAAAGGCGAATAGATTATACATAGGCATTGGCCATGTGTTGGAAAGTGAATAGCGTGGAGCTTACATGATGGGGCATATCAAAAGAGAAATGGAAACAGGTCGTCTGGCAGATTGACTTGCAACTGCAGGAGGATTGAGTACATCGCTTGCTTGTATGGGAAGAGCAAAATTCATTCTCTCTCCCAGGCTAAAGTGGAATCAGAATAATGTTAGCGAAAAAAGGGCCTGCGCTCCAAATAAATAGATAGACCAAGTGGTATTTGAATAGTCATATATTTATATATTTAAAAAGAAGTACATGCATAACACAGGGCTGTATTATGCATGTACTTCTTGCCCTGTATTATGCATGTACTTTTTAAATATATAAATATATGACTATTCAAATACCACTTGGTCTATCTATTTATTTGGAGTGCAGGCCCTTTTTTCCCTAACATTATTCTGTGTTTGGCCTTATATGGGGGCTTCTTTTGGGCTTTATGTGCACCCATAAGTTAATAATATTGCATATACTTTATATTAGAGTGCCCTCCATCTGAAAATATTTTCTAAAGTGGAATCAGAGGCATTTAGTCGAATAAACTTTCACCTTAAGGGAAACTGACCCTTCAAAGCCCTATTGCTCTGTGAGGCTACAATTTCATATAGCTGGAAAAGAAATCTACTGCCCACCCAATCCCCAATACTTCTGTATGAGTCAAATGCAGGGTGGAAGGGGGTTGGTGCAAGACTAGGGGCTCTATTCCTTTAAGATAGAAGCCAAATTCATACCTGAATGTGTTTAAATGCTCTTTTGGCAGAGGGTTTGGAATAGTCAAAGAGTTTGAGGGTGTAATCTTTGGAGCCGGACGCCAGGATCTGTTCAGTAGGGTGGAACGCCAGACAGGTGACCTCATCGACGTGATCATAGAGAGTGCGAATGACTGGATGGTTCTCCATATTCTGCTGTGCAGTCTCGTTCATCATTACCTATTGGCAACAAGGGAGGCTGTTAAACGTAAATTAAAATAATAAACTGAACAATGAGCCTGATATCACAACAAATCAGGGAAAGGAAACAGGAACCGCAGCTGAAATGGTGAGTTTTCTCCAAAAAAGTAATAGTCAAAAAGGAATTAAAAAATGTAAGACATTTATTAGGACATACAGATGAAAAGCTGACGCGTTTCGTGCCTATAGGAAACGGGAAACAAAGCATCACTGCATGCAGAAAACACTTCATTTCAACACTAGCCCAATCAGGCAAAGGTGGAAGTGACTGCTACCTTTACGCTAAACATTGGATGAGATCTAAAAATACCTGCCGTAAAGCAAGATAAGGCTACTGTAAATTTTCCAGATAGAAAGTTGACATGAGTACTGCTTGTGATTTTTCTCAATGGTTATATCTCAGAGCTTTGATTTGCTACAGGATAAGCTGGGTTTACTTATTAGGATTTATTATGAACTTTTTGTTCCCCTTAAACACAAAAGCAAGCTCTGCCACAGATTTACCTCAATCGGCATTGCACTTTTTGCCAGCATTCTCTCTGTATCGAGGATCTTGATAGAAGCATCTGCTGAGCCAGTGGCGATGAGCTGCCCATCTCTGCTGTACGTGGCCACCCGGCAAGGACCTTTATGGGATGTCACGTAGCAGGTCTCGTACTCGGAGGCTTCAGGAGACATGGTTTGTACGTCTGCGTCAAATTCCAAATCGATTCCTGTGCCTGGGGCTACCGTATCAGAGCGTCCAATGGCGTACTGCACCGCGCTGTCATCATTCTCCATACCTAGGAACATCACATCTTATTGTGTGCCCAGAACATTCCTTCTCTGTATATTTGTATTTATACATATGGGAAGGAGGTGCCACATTGTTTCCCTTAGACAGTACAGTATGAGGGTATAGCTTATTGTGTGCCCAGAACATTCCTTCTCTGTATATTTGTATTTATACATATGGGAAGGAGGTGCCATATTGATTCCCTTAGACAGTACAGTATGAGGGTATAGCTTATTGTGTGCCCAGAACATTCCTTCTCTGTATATTTGTATTTATACATATGGGAAGGAGGGTCCATATTTTTTTTGCTTAGGCAGTACAGTATGAGGATATATCTTATTGTGTGCCCAGAACATTCCTTCTCTGTATATTTGTGTATATATATATATATATATATATATATATATATATATATATATATATATATATATATATATATATATATATATATATATATATATATATATATATATGGGAAGGAGGTGCCATATTGTTTCCCTTAGACAGTACAGTATTAGGGTATAGCTTATTGTGTGCCCAGAACATTCCTTGTCTGTATATTTGTATTTTTATATATATGGTAAGGTGGTGCCATATTGTTTGCCTTAGACAGTACAGTATGAGGATATAGCTTATTGTGTGCCCAGAACATTCCTTCTCAGTATATTTGTATTAATACATATGGGAAGGAGGTGCCATATTGTTTCCATTAGACAGTACAGTATGAGAGTATAGCTTATTGTGTAATATCAGTTACCTGGAAACTGAAAACTATTTATAAATGGATTATGCTTCCCCTTTAGTAGCACTGTTATGTAGAGTACATGCAGGGGAATGCATGTACGTGATGCTACTTTGGCCCTTTCTTATCAGAGGCTGATCCTTACCCACTTTAATGAGATGGAGCAGCTGCTCAGACGGGGCGCACACAGAATGGATCTTGAGTTCATTGATGAGGCCGTTGGCAAGGTTGATGTAGCCATCGTAGAGCATCTGGCTGATGATCAGTTTGTACAGCTGCTGCCGATCTTTAAGGGTTATCTTGTAGCGGTACATGGCTGCCACCAGGTTAGGGGCCTCAATCTGCAGTTACAACAATAAAAAAAAAAAAGTGATCTAGAAAGATGTGTCTTCCTATCTCTGGTTTTGACTCCTGATACAATGCAGGAGTCAGAATTAGCGACCACAGTACTAGGTATTGCTGACTCCTCCATCTTTGTGGTGTCCCATAGATAGCAAATGAGTGAAGAGTTTCTTGGAACAATTCCACCATCTATAAATTTCATTTTCTTAACTCTTCAATGAATTGAGCTGTAGGAGACGGGAATTTAAGTGATTTATTAAGGATTCATTTATTAACACAAGTCACTTTAGAATGAAGTATTTAATCCCAACGGATTATTAATGTATTGAAGCACATGCATTTTAGATATCTCAATTAATCGAAGGAGGTTAATTAATTGCACTAATTCATTGTGGATCATTCATTTTCAATAGCACCAGCTACTATTTAATTTAGGGACGCACAGAATCCAGGATTCTGCCTTTTTCACCATTATTCGACCGAACTGAATCCGAATTTGCATATGCAAATTAGGGACGGTCAGGGAAATCGCATGATTTTTTTTTGTCACAAACAAGGAAGTAAAAAATGTTTTCCCCTTTCCACCCCTAAATTGCATAAGCAAATTAGGATTCGGACGAATCTTTTACAAAGGACTCGGTGCATCCCTAATTTAATTAAAGGGAACCGGTCATCGGAAAACATGTTTTTTTCAAAACACATCAATTAATAGTGCTACCCCAGCAGAATTCTGCATTGAAATCCATTTCTCAAAAGAGCAAACAGATTTTTTTATATTCAATTTTGAAATCTGACATGGGGCTAGACATTTTGTCAATTTCCAAGCTGCCCCTGGTCATGTGACTTGTGCCTGCACTTTAGGAGAGAAATGCTTTCTGGCAGGCTGCTGTTTTTCCTTTTCAATGTAACTGAATGTGTCTCAGTGAGACATGGGTTTTTACTATTGAGTGTTGTTCTTAGATCTACCAGGCAGCTGTTATCTTGTGTTAGGGAGCTGCTATCTGGTTACCTTCCCATTGTTCTTTTGTTTGGCTGCTGGGGGGAAAAGGGGAGGGGGTGATATCACTATAACTTGCAGTACAGCAGTAAAGAGTGATTGAAGTTTATCAGAGCACAAGTCACATGACTTGGGACAGCTGGGAAATTGACAAAATGTCTAGCCCCATGTCAGATTTCAAAATTGAATATAAAAAAATCTGTTTGCTCTTTTGAGAAATGGATTTCAGTGCAGAATTCTGCTGGAGCAGCACTATTAACTGATTCAATTTGAAAAAAATTTTTTTCCCATGACAGTATCCCTTTAATATAAAAATCTTATTGGCAGCGACGCTCGTCAGACCCTGGTTTTGATCAAGAGTTTAGAAAGTAGTTATTGCGAGCGGATCTAAATTGCACCAAGATTTACACAGAACTATAAAGCCAGTGAGAATGAGGAATGAATGAATGTTGCCTTATTGCTGAATTATATTATATTTGCTTCCAGTAGGTAAAAGACAGTTTTGGGTTGAGCTCCCTTTTAGAAATAAACAGCAAACCCAATGACTGAGGCCAGTGCAGGGACACAGAATATTGTAGAACATTGCAACCCAAGAGGTTCTACAGCAGCTGCCAAATGTTTATAAAACACAAGTCTGCCTGCAGGGAAGACATAGAAGGACCAGGTTGGATACTTACCAAACAAGGTAAGGGAAAAGTGGACAGATTCAGGTCTGTGGAGGATGCTGGGAGTTGTAGATCAGCCACAGCCGGCAGGTTAACTAGTGAGCGCCTCTGATACAGCTCAGGCCCGGTATGTGCTCACAAATACCTAGTTAAAGCACAGCACAGGACCACAGCATTGACAGCCGTCATCAACATGCGCCAGGCCAGTGCCTAAAACGTCACAAACCAACGCGCCCAGTCCGACCCACTACGTGACGCTTCAGTCGCACGGATACCAAACGGATTTCCTTTCTACCAATCAAAGCGAGGCAGCCTGCCGGCTTCAGCCAATCAGCGCTCCTAGCGGGATAAAGGCATTTAAAAGCGGCCAGTTTGAATCTAGCTGGGCTGTGGCGGTTGGAGAAGGAAGGAAGTAAGTGGCTGAGCTGCTGGGGGGGAAGACAGAGGTGCGTTCCAGTCGTGTGGGAAGAGGGAGCCTCAGGTTTTTGCGTCTGCAGCTAACCTTGCCTTGCCTTGCCTCGCCTGGAACCTAACTATCTGACAGTTGCTACAGACTCGGCCTGCACATTTAGCTGCCAGGTGCGTGATGGGCTCAGATCTTCTCTTCATGTTGTGATTGTGGCCCCCCCCCCTGTGTTGTGATTGTGGCCCCCCCCCCTGTGTTGTGATTGTGGCCCCCCCCCCTGTGTTGTGATTGTGGCCCCCCCTGTGTTGTGATTGTGGCCCCCCCTGTGTTGCTGTTACTAAGTTTTTACACTTTTTGGGGCCCCTGAAAGTGTGGTATCTAGTGCAGCTGCTTATTTTGTTCTATATTCATTTGCTCTCCAGATTGTAATTTCAGCAATCTGTTTACTAGGGTCCAAATTACACTGGAATATGTAAAAGAGAGGAACTGAATGGAAAGAGAATAAAAAGTAGCAATAACTACATTAGTAGCTTTTACAGTCTTTGGTTTTTGTTTTTTTTTTTAGATGGGGGGGGTTCAGTGACCCCCATTTGAAAGCTGGGGCCCCAGAAAGTGTGGTACCTCGCACAGTGCACCCTCTGGGCTTCATGCATTTGTTTTCTCATGGAACTGCAGCTCCCACTGTCACTAACTCATCTGAGCCCCATAAAGGCCAATACCAGGGGTGTCCAAACTTTTTCCACCAAGGGCCATATGCGGTAAAATACACAAACAGCCGGGCCACTCACTCGAGGTGAAGTACATACGCCGTGCAGATCCTCTCCATTGAATATACAATGAGCATATATCTGCAGAGGGAAACACAAGCGCAGCTCCCAGTTTATACCAAATTTCTGTTGTCGTTATTCTGCCTTCTCACCCCTGTCAAGCAGAAATGTATATGAAAGGCGAAAAAAATTAAAGCAGGATTTAAATATCTTGTGCCAAACGCTGCGCATATTTTAATTCTTGATAAACTCTCACAACCCTCTCTGTTGGTAACAATCCACTTAGTTTAGGAGGATGGCTACACATTTGACATAACTTTCGACTCATGACGCGCTGTGCAAAATCTATCAGGGAGTGTAGTTTCAAGCGAGAATCAACAAACTTGTTTTCAGTGCCCACTGCGTAGATTTGGCGTCCTTACTTTACGCAAATTGCCTACCACCGCCTCAACCTCCAAGTTCAGTAGCGGCCTTTCCTGTAGCCTATTCGTGGCACAACAGACTCGCCAAACTTTCAGGCGCATGCGCAGTAGCATCTTACTGGCAAATGCCTCTACTGCGCATGCGCAGCTGAATCCAACTGCAGGCCAATTAAAAATGGATATTGGGCCGCATTTGGCCCGTGGGCTGTAGTTTGGACACCCCTTCTCTATACACTGGCAACCTGCATCCCAAATCCCTTCCAAGCTTTAGTCATGCCCCCCCCAGTCAGTCCCTTGTGCCATTGCACATATATTTTAGGTATGCACCGAATCCAGTATTTTGGATTCAGCCAAAAGGATTTGATTCGGCCGGGCAGAAGGATCCTGCTGAAAGGCCGAATCCTGGATTCGGTGCATCCCTAATCTGCTTCACATGAACTGATGGCTCCCTAGCTGTCGCTGAACCACAACTCTCAACTTTCTGTGACTGAGTTGGTGGCTTGTGGGACTTAGTATTTAGAGCCCCAGTTTAAAGATGATTGCTGGCAGTTACTCTCACCCCTGATGGCACCCCTGCAGGACAAGAGGAGGCAGTGAGGGGCAAATTTACTCTCCTCCGATTTTGCACCAGCGTTGCCTTCGCTGCACTTCGCCAGGCGTAGATTTGCAGGGCTGCGTAAATTCACAAAGTTCTGAAGTTGCACGCAAGTTATCGTTCGTTTGCGAAGTTGCGCTAGTGATGTTACGATCAGCGGTGCAAAGTTACGCTAGCGATCAGAATTTTGCATACATCGCGAAATAGAAGTTTGAATGGACGTGTATGCTGCAGCAAATAAATACACTAAACAAGCCCGGGGAAACTTAATAAAATTATATAGAAGTGTTTTAATGCTCTACACATGTGCCCACAGTATAGTCTAGTTGCCGTATATTATCAAATGTAGGGGGGGAAGGTGGGCACCCTACAAAAAAAAAATTGCTATCACCCTTTAAAAAGTAACCCAAAAGACAGCGGTTTTTGGGGACTTAGAAAAATGTTCAACTTTTTTTTTTTCAAACTCCTATCTATTCTATTGCACTTTGCTTGGTCTGACCTGGCGAAGTAAACTCTGGCGAAAGGGGTAACGTTCAGATAAAAAAAAAACGTAGTAAATTTGCGTAGTTTCACCCCTTCGCCAGAGTGCAACTTCGACAGGCTTTAGGGTGCGAAGTTGCGCTAGTCTTATCTACTTCACTAGTGAATTTTCACCAGGGACACTGTTAGTAAATTGTAGCAAAATGACGTCATGCTGGCGAATTTTCGCTAGCGTTAGCCACCTCGCCCTTTAGTAAATTTGCCCCTGTATCTGTAAACTGTGAAAGTGGGGTATTCCCCCCCCAGTATGTATTCAAGGTACATTCACATGAGTCTAGTTTGTTTTGAGTTAACTTTAAGTGTGGTGTATCTGAGACCATTTGCTATTTGTTTCATTTTATGGTATTTGAGTTATTTAGCTATTTATTCTTTTTTGCCTTCCTCTAGCACAGGGGTGCCCAAAAGTTACATCAGGATCTACCAGTAGACCTTTTAGTTGGTGATCAATAGATCTCAAGACACTGTCAGCTTGACTAAATTACCCTTCTGTTTTATTCTTTCTATTCAGATATTTATTCTGTTGAGGTTACATAAAAAAATAGCTTTTTTCTGAAATATAGTAATATAAATTCCCTTTGAAATCAATGTAATATTTTCAATGGAACAGAATGCTATTAGAGTGATATTATGGGTGTAGATCATAATGGGACAACATCACTAAAAGTAGACCCCGCATTAGTAAAGTATAGGCACTCCTGAACTAGCAGTTAAAATAGTTAAATGCTTGAACTTTTTTTTTTTTTTTTAAACTTATGTATTCCGCAGCTCTCCAGTTTGCAATTTCAGTAATCTGGTTGCTAGGGTCCCAAATTACCCTAGCAACCATGCATTCATTTGAATAAGAGACTGGAATATGAAAAGACCCTGAATAGAAAGATGAGTAAGTAGTAACTATATATTTGTATCCTAGCAGAGCACATGTTTTTTATGAGGTCAGTGACCCCCATTTGAAAGTCAGAAGAAGGCAAATAATCAACGCTGAAATATAAATGTAGACCAATTGAAAAGCTGCTTACAACTGAAACGTACTAAAAGTTAATTCAAAGGTGAACCATCACTTTAAAAGAAGTGTTTCAAAAATGAGGTTCATTATTCTGCACTGAAGAGTTCCTCTGCTCAGAACAGAATTACTAAAAGGGGTGGTTCACCTTTTGATTAACTTTTTAGCATGTTATAGAATTCTAAGTAACTTTTCAACTTGCCTTCTTTGTGTTTTTTTTATTTGCTGCCTTTTTCTGGCACTTTCCATCGTCCAAAACGGGGGTCGCTGACCCCATCTAAAAAAAACAAATGCTCTCTAAGGCTACATGTTTATTATTGTTTCTTTTTATTACTCCTCTTTCTAATGCAAACTATAGCAACCAGATTGCTGTAATTGCAAACTGGAGAGCTGCTGAATATAAAACTAAATAACTCTGGGGGGGACCCCGAATTTCTTACAAGATGGAGATGTTGCAATATTTACTTCCTTGTTCCTGCTGACCTGAATATTTTGTTGCCAGGCATTCATAATGGAGCGGGCTGTTAAGGAGAACCACAAGCCTTCTAATGTGAAGGTAAGTTACCAAGCACTTGGGGGAACAACTTTATGTCTCTCAAATGTCCTCTGCCTCTCAATCCGTGATCTTGTAGTGCTAATCACTGAGATTTGTGGTTAAATGATTGTTTTCACTGGAAGGCAGGGATATCTGTAGAAACAAGTCAAATTGCTGTTATTTTTCCTTGATGTTTCACCAGACATCCAACTGGCTTTGTCAATTTCTCAACCGTTCTTCTGAATTGAGAGAGCCAGTCGGATGACGTCTTCAAGGAAAAAAACACCGCAAGATTTGATTGATTTCTACAGTTATATAATATGACCTGGATGAATGAGAAACTTCACAAACATATAGAAGGCAGGCAATGTGCAATCCATAAATAATGAAAAGGGGAATCATATTTTCTCAATGGTATCTCTCTCCCTCTCTCCCAAACCTGATCCATAATTATATTATATCCCTAATTTCTCTAAATATTTCACCTGCTATGCATGTCGTAATACTAGGGATGCACCGAACCCAGGATTCGGTTCGGGATTCTTCCTTTTTCAGCAGGATTCGGCTGAATCCTTCTGTCCAGCCAAATCCAGATTTTTTTTTTTTTTTTTTTTGACACAAAACAAGGAAGTAAAAAATGGTACCCTTCCCATCCATAATTTGCATACCTTTCGCAAAATATTTGGGGGTTCGGCCGCATCGGCGCATCCCTACATAATACGGATCCATGTTGTTCTTGTGGTTGGGCAGGCAGTGCCGGCAACACCACATTCCTATGCCTGCGGCACAAAGATTAACTGCAGTTTCATAAATGAACAAATAATCTTGAATCTGCTGGATTTACATCTTAATGCTGTTCAGTTCCCTGTTATTGAAGACCTGGTGACCGTCACCCTGTGAGGAAGAAACTCCCGGCATTCTGAGCTGCCCGGATGTTTCCCAAAGATCTTTTTGGTATTGGTGGATTACCTGCTACTACGATTTTCTTCAATCCTTTTTTTTACTTTAAATATTTTAAAGGGGACCTGTCACCCAGACATAAAAAGCTGTATAATAAGTCCTTTTCAAATTAAACATGGAATCAATTTTTTTTTTTTTTACATTCATATTTAACTCGTTTTAAAAATCTTAGCTGTCAATCAAATATAGCCTGCCCCTCGTGTATGTCTTAGTCATAGGGGCGGGACAGACAATTACTTTCACCTTTCATTCAGCACTTGTTAGCTGTCACTGCTCTCCACACATTCCCCCTGCTCTCTTCAGCATTTAATTGTGTAGCCAGTTCCTGGTAATATACTTGTGCACAAACAAGATTTTGAGATGCAAGACTTGTGAATAAGTGTCCACAAAATGGCTCCTGCTTGCTATAATTGAGTTCCCACACCAAAGAAAACAATATTCAAATGTATATAGTGTCATTTGACTAATGCAATGAAACAGGATTTGGAATAGTTTTTTCAGGTGACGGGTCCCCTTTAAGAGTGAGATTTCTTTCTCGTTACTGTAGATTTTTCACCCCATGACTGAGGGAGCTAAACGTATCCCAGTTAACCAGCCGCAGAGCACTCAGTTTAGGCCTCCTGGGACTGCAGTCTCTGCCCAGAGGATATTGGGTCCCTCTAATGTGCCGCAGCGAGTGTTGGCTCAGGCTCAGAAACCTATTCTGTCCAGTCAGAAGCCAACGACTCAGATCCCCCTGCGGCCAGCAACTCAAGGGCATCAGTCCAGCAAACCACAGGGACCAAATGAGAATCGCAATCCACAGCAGACAAGCCATTCCTCCAGTAAGTACCTCAATAGACAAGCTTATGGCTAACCCTTCCTATATGTGACTAGTTGTAGCTTAGAGATGTATCACTCAATGTCTCAATCTTAAACTCTATTTTCCTCAGCTCCAAATGTGGAAAAGAAAGGAAGCACCGATCAAGGAAAAACTTCAGCTGTTCCCAAAGAGGAGGGCAAAAAGTAGGTTGGGTACCTGCTCCCCAAAAGCAGAAGCAAGGCCACACCAATTACACCATAAATGATTCCCATTCATGAAGACACGTGTAAATCAATGGATAGAATAAGCTTTCTCCTTCCTGGCAGAGACCACAGCATTTTTACTTAGTTTTATAACATTTTTAGGTTGCTTCTCCATTCAATATCACTTGTTTGTGGAGCATTGTAGTACCTGCCTAAATATGCAGCAACACAATAAACCCTTTAACCTCCTGTCGGTGTCCCTCCCTACTAGTGCAGGTTGTCCACTTGCCTTGTGCCTGTCCTAACCTTGCTGAAGCCAATCTACTCTTCCAGCTTGTGATTCTGTTGCTGAACTACAGTTTCTTGGTGTTAAATTATCATTACTGCATTCTTTCATACATTTACCTGCTTAGATCTTATTGGTTCTAATCAGTTCAAAAAACAAAGCAGGTAAGCCTATGAAAGAAGGCAGTAATGACTGTAGCTCAGCAACCAAATCTGAGTGAATGTTCTATTGTTGGGGAAGCAAAATCCCTTAGGATAAAGAATCCTTTAACTATTACTTGCCACAATGCTGCTTGTACTAAAGCCGTTCTTATCCCCTATAATATTAAGTTGCTGTTCTCCTGCTCCAAGAAGCTTTAATATTTAAATGCAAGGCAAATCCCAGAATAAAAAACAAGCTTGTCCACTTGTATGCCTGTGTGTTGCTTCTATCTTTATTACAGCTCCCCTATCTGTTTTAGGGTCCACCTGAATTTTCTGGGCTGTAACATCTGCTCTTTAATGAGAAGCTTCTGTTCCCACAGGAAACAATGGTGCCTGGAAGACTTTGAAATAGGGCGGCCCCTGGGCAAAGGGAAGTTTGGAAATGTTTATCTGGCACGCGAGCGGGAGAGTAAATTCATCCTGGCGCTGAAAGTCCTGTTTAAATCCCAGCTAGAGAAGGCGGGCGTAGAGCACCAGCTACGGCGGGAGGTGGAAATTCAGTCCCATCTCAGGTAATGATGGTATCTTCTGGAATCTATTGGGCTTGAGGTTCCCCGTCACCTTGTTGCCTTGCTGATCCCAAAAACGGGTTCTACCATAAGTCATCACTTTGACAATCTCATTTCCAGGCACCCCAATATTCTCCGGCTCTATGGCTATTTCCACGATGCTTCCAGAGTCTACCTAATCCTGGATTATGCCCCTGGTGGGGAGTTGTTCAGAGAGCTGCAGAAATGCACAAGATTTGATGATCAGAGAAGTGCCATGGTATGTCTCCTCTGGGCATCTCTGCCTGCTACTGAAAAGGCAACTGCAGAAGTCAGTCTGGGCAGGCCTTTAGTTGTCTAAGCACGCAGTGCATGCTGGAAGTTGTAGTTCTTAAGTCTACTGTGGTAGGATCCTTGATGAATGGTGATCCAATCAAAGCTTTAGAATCTTGTTTTGGTGGTGTGCTGTATTATGCAGGGCATGGGCCTATGTATCCCCACCACTAGGAATATTATGTTAAAAGTGATCTCTAGGAATAGTATTTTTGAAACAAACATCTGACGAGCAGAAGACTGACTCTTGATACAATACCCCAATGTCTGGATTTATGGGTCACTAGAAGATTTTGACTCTTGATACCATACCCCAATAGCTAGATTTATGGGTCACTAGACAAATAGAAGACTTTGACTCTTGATTAGGGATGCACCGAATCTGGCCTTTTTCAGCAAGATTCGGCCGAATCCTTCTGCCAGGCCGAACCGAATCCTAATTTGCATATGTAAATTAGGCACAGGGAGGTAAATCGAGTGACTTGTCACAAAACAAGGAAGTAAAAAATGTTTTCCTCTTCCCACCCCTGATTTGCATATGCAAATTATGGTTCGGTATTCGGCCAAATCTTTCCCCAAGGATTCGGCTGAATCCAAAAAAGTCGATTTGGTGCATCCCTACTCTTGATACCATACCCCAATAGCTGGATTTATAGGTCACTAGACCAACTGAAGACTTCAAAGCTTAATTCCATACCCCAATAGCTGGATTTAGGTACTTGACTGCACCAGTGATACTGCCCTTACCAACCAACCCCATCTTTGAAAATGAAGGCAAATCTGTTTAATGAATCTGTTCCTATAATTAGTGGAAGGTTTATACGCGCAATTTGTTTTCCCTCCCCCAGTACATCAAACAGCTGGCAGAAGCCCTCCTGTACTGTCACTCCAAGAAGGTGATACACAGGGACATCAAGCCAGAGAACTTGCTGCTTGGCTCCAATGGAGAACTGAAGATCGCCGACTTTGGCTGGTCTGTGCATGCTCCATCCTCCAGGTACAGGAATTTGTATAGAAATTCTGCTGCATCCGGGTGTCCTTCCGACTAAAACATCCTCCCAGTACACCTTGCAAGAGTTTATTGTGACGTAGGCAACTTGCACTTGGGTGCTTTTTGCATAAAGTAGTCTTAAAGGTGTAGTTCCCCTTTACAAAACCTGTTTTCAAATAGTTTTTTATACTTAATAGCTACATTATCCACCAATAACCACTGGGTTTCTGTCTAAATTGTTAAATTGGCACATTATTTGTTTCTAATCTTTCCAATGAACAAATTGAGGGATTTTTCCACTTAATATTTAAGGGTTTAATGCTGTGATCTGCAGCCTGAATGTCAGTTAGGGGGAGATTTGGGGTGAGTGCCCTGGGTACCCCTGGAACTATCAGGGTGACTGTTACCCCAATGTTTCTATATATCTGTAACCTTGTTATGAGCTAAGGGGGCCCAGTCTGAAGGCCAGTTAGGGGGAGATTTGGGGTGAGTGCTTATTTGTGCCCTGGGTACCCCTGGAACTATAGCAGGGTGACTGTTACCCCAATGTTTCTAAATATCTGTAACCTTGTTATGAGCTAAGGGGCCAGAGTCTGAAGGCCAGTTAGGGGGAGATTTGGAGTTGAGGTGTTTAGCTGTCCCAGATATCCTTCAAACTTATCAAAATGCAAAACTTCCTCAGTGCTAAGTGGAATTTTTTTTTTTCTAGTATTACTTTCTTCCTAGTGAAACTTAACATACGTATGTAGCTTTTTTGCTAGCCAACTGTCTGATTCACCTTTTAGTAAATTGGCGATGTCCCTGTAAATTGTCATTTTGTCGAATTTTCGCTAAAAAGCCAACTTCACCATTTAGTAAATCTGCCCCTAAATGTAGGACTGCCAAAGGTGGGATAAATTGAAATGTCTCGGCTTTAGGTACTTTGGAGCAATTAGCAATTAAATTGGAACAATTTAGTGTAAATTCAGAATTTGAGAGGCTAGCGATAGGTACTTGGTTATGATATATAATATGCTGACTGTACAGTGCAACCTGGAATCCCTTTTGCAACTTGTTTCTCTTCAGGAGGACCACTCTGTGTGGAACACTGGACTATCTACCTCCTGAGATGATCGAGGGCAGAATGCATGATGAGACGGTGGACTTGTGGAGTCTGGGAGTTCTCTGTTACGAATTCCTCGTAGGGAAACCTCCGTTTGAGACTGACACCCACCAGGAAACCTACAGACGTATTTCAAAGGTATCTTTCTAAATCATCCATAGTACTTTGCATTGCTCATTCTAGTCACTGCAGACTTGGCTGTTCAGGTGTGACTTAGGGATGCACAGGATTCGGATCAGGATTCGGCTTTTTTCAGCAGGATTTGGCCGTATTCTTTTGCCTGGCTGATCCAAATCCTAATTTACATATGCAAATTAGGGGCAGGGAGGGAAATCTCGTGCCTTGTCACAAAACAAGTAAAAGGAAGTAAAAAAAAAAAAATTATTTTCCTCTTCCTGTGCCTAATATGCATATGCAAATTAGGATTCAGTATTCGACCCAAATCTTTCGCAAAGGGTTCGGCCGAATCCAAAAAGATGCATCCCTAGTGTGAATACCAATATGAATGTCGTATGAGCGTATCACTTGAAGATCTTTAGGCCTTTATACCAAAAATAAGACCATTAAAGCCAGGTTGGCTCAGCACTTTACCCACCTTGTCCTCTTGCCAACTAGACTGGTCATGGGATACCTGGTGTTGACTCCTAAATATCTGCAGAGTCCATATAAATGGGATTAGGGGGTGCAAGTACAATATTTTATGGTGTTGCACCAAATCCAGCACTCTAGGAGTATTAGCTAAGCATTGATTTCCAGGTTTATATTGCAAGTATGGGATCCGTTATCCAAAAATCTCTGAATTATAGAAAGGCAGTTTCCCATAGACTCCATTTTATCCAAATTTTTAAATGTCAACAGTACCTTGTACTTGATCCCAACTAAGATATAATTAATCCTTATTGGAGGCAAAACCAGCCTATTGGGTTTATTTAATGTTTTCCAGTAGACTTAAAGGGGTTGTTCACCTTTAAAGTAACTTTTAGTGTGTTGTACAATGACCAATTCTAAGCAACTTTTCATGATTTATTTTTAGGGATGCACCGAATCCAGGAGTCTGTTCTGGATTCAGCCTTTTTTCAGCAGGATTCGGATTCGAATCCTTTTGCCAGGCCGAACAGAATCCAAATTTGTATATGCAAGTTCAGGGCGAGGAGGGAAATCTCATGACTTTTTGTTGAAACCCAAGGAAGTAAAAAAAAAAAAAAGTTTCCCCCTACAACCCCTAATTTGCAGGTGCAAATTCTGTTCAGTGTTCGGCCGAATCTTTCACAAAGGGTTTGGCCGAATCAAAAATAGTGGATTCGGTGCACCCCTATTTATTTTTTATAGTTATTTTCTTCTGACTCTTTGCAGATTTCAAATGGACATTGCTGACGCCATCTAAAAAACAAATGCGTCCGGCTACAAATGTATTGTTATTGCTAATTTTTTATTGCTCGCTTTCTATTAAAGCGTCTCCGATTCATATTCCAGTCTCCTTAAATATCAATGCATGGTTGCTAGAATAATTAGGACCCTAGCAACCAGACTGTTTAAAATGCAAATTGAAGAGCTGTTGAATAAAAAGCTAAACTCAAACACAAATGATCAATTGTCTCAAAATATCCCTCTCTGCATCATACTAAAAGTTCTCAAAGGTGAACAAACCCTTTAAGGTTTGGACATCCAAATTATGGAAAGATCAGTTATCTGGAAATCTCTAGGTCCTCAGCATTCTGGATAACCGCCTGTATAATTTGTATTCAATGCTTTGCTTCATAAACCTTCCCGGCATGACCCCCTAACTTTTTTTTTTATATATTTTCTCAGGTTGAATTTCAATATCCGCCATATGTATCGGAAGAGGCAAGAGATCTTGTCTCAAAGCTGTTAAAGCACAACCCAAACCACAGGCTGCCACTGAAAGGGGTTCTCGAACATCCATGGATCATAAAAAATTCTCAACTCAAGAAGAAAGACGAGCCCCTTCCAGGCGCCCAATAGGAAATCTCCTGAGGCTCCGACTCTCTTCCCAAATGTGAGAAGGCATAACCGTTTGCACCTGCTAGATAACGCCTCTTATTTTTAATTGGGAGGTGGCTAATCCTTCCAAAAGTGAGGGGTGATCATGATCTGGCAACTCATTGCTCAGTATTTGCTTATTGACTCAAACACAAGGCAATGTACCACGGAACACTCAGTCTTATGTGGCTTCTGTGAAAAGGACTGATCTAGATTTGGAACAACGGGTACTTGCAAGGCCTGGTGCTTAATTTCCACAACCACTGCTCTGCTGTTGGCACAGGTTCTCTTTATATCTTGAAGGATATTTTTACACAGACCCGGCAGTCTGTATATGCACTGAGAACTGTAAAATCTGCTATTTCCGACTGCTACAACAAGCAAGTTATTCTCTACTGAATGCTGTAATATACGGAGATTCTGAGGTGCAATAGCGATATGAATACCTGGGTATATTTATTAGGCTGCTAATATGGCTGTCACCGTACAACGCTACTTGAATACTGAGTGAATGTAAATACATATTCTGTATTAATCTCGTATGTCCTTTTATATGTAACACTTTTTAAAAAGGCAAAAAATCTGTTCTAAGATGTTCCTTTTTTTTTTTTTTTCTTCTTCTGTTTAAATGTTTTAAAATAAAGCTTTGATTAAAAAGAAATTGCTGTCAGTGTCTCTCACTGCTAGGGAATGGATGGTCTAAATGGGACTGTAATCCAGAATCCACACCACCAAATAGGGGACGTAAGCCTGTTTCTATATATCTGTAACCTTCTTATGAGCTAAGGGGACCCAGCCTGAAGGTCGAGATTTGGGGTGAGTGTTTATTTGTGCCCTGGCTACCCCTGGATCTATAGCAGGGTGACTGTTACCCCAATGTTTCTATATATCTGTAACCTTGTTATGAGCTAAGGGGCCCAGTCTGAAGGCCAGTTAGGGTGAGATTTGGGGTGAGTGTTTATTTGTGCCCTGGGTACCCCTGGATCTATAGCAGGGTGACTGTTACCCCAATGTTTCTATATATCTGTAACCTTGTTATGAGCTAAGAGGGCCCAGTCTGAAGGACGCTTAGGTTGCTGGTTATATGAACAATTGGGAGAATCTTGGCTTCCTGCCACAGTCTTCAGGGTGGTTCACCTTTTAAATATCCTTTGCTATGTTCTAGAATGGCTAAATCTGTGCATTTTTTTTCATTAGTTTCTGAATTATTTGCTCTAAGGCTACAAATGTATTATTGCTAGTTTGTATTGCTCCTCTTTCTATTCAGGCTTTGCCTATTAATATTCCAGTCTCATTCAAATCAATGCATGGTTGCTAGGATGATTTGGACCCTAGCAACCAGATTGCAGAAATTGCAAACTGGGGAGCTGCTGACTAACTCCAACCACATAATAAACTAAAACCAATCGCAAATAGTCTCCAAATGTCACCTTAAATCATACGAAGGGTCTGGCCACATGAGCAGATTCGGGGAGATTAGTCACCCCAGCGACAAATCTACTTCAGGGCAACCATCTCCCCGAACTGCCTTTGAAAATCGAAGAGTTCAGGCGACTTCGGAAAGCGAGAAGCGCAGCGTGTGCATTGCCGCAAGTGATTTTCATTTTAGCCAGCAGAGGGCAGGGGAAAGGCAGTTCAGGGAGATTGTCACCCTGAAGAAGGAGATTTGTCACTGGGGCGACTAATCTCTCCGAATCTGCTTGGATGGCCAGACCTTAAAAGTTAATTTAAAGGTGAACACCTCACTTGGCTACTATAATCTTCTGGGATTAAAGCCAAACTTTGTAATTTCGGAGTGATCAAATGGGGAACTGGTGGCATAATTTGTTATAATAGGCTGCTGTAATAACCCCCACCAACAAATAGGTGGAATCCCTGCTCCAAAGTGCTCTTGGGAGCTCAAGGTTTCCCAGCTGGGGGTCTGTAGGTCAGATGGGATTTGTAAGGCTGTTGATCTCAGTGACTGCATTAGCCACAGACATATGGTGTTAGAGATAAGGGCTGCTATATTCAGTAATGACCTGAGCAAAGCAGAGGATCAGCAATGGTTAAACCTCCATTTATCTTGTATACATACCCCATGTCTTTGCTTTTATTAAAGGCCTGGATGCTGGTTTGATATCATAGAAGCAACACCATGAAACATCGGAAAATTGTAAAAATAATTTATTCAAATTTTTTTGTTCGCATTTTCGGTGGTTATTCTGGTTGATTTGCCCAAAGCCCTGGTTGCTGGCTGCTCATATCAGCGCCATGAATTGGGTTTCTATCAACCAAACAAGTGAATTTCAAGTAAAGGTCAGGTAGAAAAAAGCCAAAAAACGAGCAAAAAAAATGTCACTTTGACTAATAGGCTTTTGCTTCTAACGGATCTGGGTCGGAGGCTTAAAGAGACCGACCTTCCTGAGATATCGGACAATGAAAGGGACAGAGACTAAGGTGATGCTGATCCGGGCGGGGGCAAACAGTTTATGGATGGCATATGCCAACACAAAGGTGCTGGTTCCAGCTGCTAACTTGGACTGGACCACCGCTTCACTGAATCCAACTTTTGAGAGAAGTGATGTAATATCTACTCCGCTGTAAAGAAAGGGAGAAATAAAAATAAGAGAAAAAGGGCAAATCAACAATTGCCCTTTTTTATTACATATATATATTATTTTGTTCACTCAGGAATTTCAGCAGCTATCTAGTTGCTAGGGTTCGTTTTTAACCTAGCAACCAGGCAGCGGTTAGAATGAGAGACTGGAATATAAATAGGAGAGGGGCTGATACGAAAAATAAGGAATAAAAGTAACAATAACAATTAGGGATGCTTCTGAATCCACTATTTTGGATTCGGCCGAACTCCCGAATACTTCGCAAAAGATTCGGCCGAATACCAAACCCTAATTTGCATATGCAAATTAGGGATGGGAAGCAAAAAAACACCCATTTTACTTCCTTGTTTTGTGACAAAAAGTCACGCATATGCAAATTAGGATTCAGATTTGGTTCGGCCGGGCAGAAGGATTTGCCAAATCCTGCTGGAAAAAGCTGAATCTCGAACTGAATCGTGGATTCGGTGCATCCCTAATAACAATAAAATTGTAGCTTCACATTCCAATAGTTTCTTGACTGCTAGGGTCAGTGACCCCCACCATATGAAAGCTGGAAAGAGGCAGAAGAGGAAGTGAAATAAATGAAGACCAATCGAAAGGTTGCTAAGAACTTAATAATAAGAAGAATTAATGTGGGAGAACAGGAAAGCGCTATAGTATCAGATGTTTCCTACAGTGCTGCCTGAGCTCTCAGCCATAATAATGGATGCAGCAAATCCAGGATTTGGCCTTTTTCAGCAGGATTCGGATTTCGGCTGAATCTTTGTTCCTAGCCGAACCAAATCCTACTTTGCATATTGTGGGCGGGGTGTGATCTCACGTGACTTTTTGTCACAAAACAAGGAAGTAAACCAATTTTTTCCCACTTCTTCCTTTCCTGCCCCTAATTTGCATATGCAAATTAGGATTCAATACGGAATCTTCCTCGAAGGATTCCAAAATAGTGGATTCGGTGCATCCCTAAATAGTACAGACCCCCCCCCGATACTCCTCACCTGGAGACAATGACGTAAAATATGCCGAGGGAAACCAATGAGATGGCCACGTGGAAGGACACCGCCACCGCCCCGTACTCCTTAAACACTTTCTTCAGCTGTTTCATCTTGTTGGGTTTCTCCTCATTGTCACTGCTGCGGCCACTGGCCTCTCCACTGGTGGGAACCTGTGGGACCTTTTTAAGAGAGTAAATCAGTGTATTATCCCACATCCAGACAATTATATGGTGGCACCCATGCACTGAAGGGTGCTGTCTCAGCGCTGGGTGCTACAGGGGCCAGGCCTTTCTGTTGGGGTTTGCAGGAGGGAGGGGTAGAGGGAAGGAGGGAGGGTCAGGGTAGGAGGAAGGGGTCAGTGAAGGATGGAGGTGTCAGGGCAGATGGCAGGGGCTGGTATCTCTCAGGGCTCCAGGGTGAGAAAAGGGGCTACAGAACTAAAGTCAGAGCTTATATGGCAGCACATGGCATTAGTGTTAGTCCTGGCACATAGGGTTAACCCCTGTACGGTTTTGACCCGGACAGTTAATTTATTCGCTCAGGTCTTGACTTTCTGTTCGGTTTTCATCCTTGTGAATCCCGAACAATAATCTGACCAATAAATGAAAAACATTTAAATACTAAGCTACTCACCTCAACATGGCTTAGTTATCACTTATCAAGTGCAGTTCATTTCTTAGTATTACAGAAACAAAAATCAATCAAAAATAGATTGTTTTTCTAAATTGGCATTGCTGTATTCAGAGCTTTCTGGATAACGGATTTCTCATACCTGTAATTACTCATCAGGCAGGATAGACATAGGGTTGCCACCCATGTGGTTTTGAACTGGACATCTCAGTTATTGAACGGCTGTCTGTCTAACCATCTGTCCCTAAATGGGACAAAAATCTGGCCAGTTGAGTCTAAGGGGTTTAATCACACCACCCTGCATCATAACTCTACTGACATCATTGTGCAGCCTCTGATGTCATCATGAGCACCTCAACATCACTGCCCCACCCCCAATGCAATCTGCCCCACCCACTTTGTTTGTGTTTAGCCTCAGACAAAGGTGGCAACCCTACTGGCAAAGCTGCACCCAGTTACAGAGTATATTTGTCCCTTTTTGTCTACATGACACAGCTGTCCTTCTAGTGCTCATATTCATGTATCTTAAACACCGTCCTTGAATAACAGGATATGAAGCACACCATCCTCAGGCTTTGCCTTTAAATCATTTTATTCCAGCGGAAAATTCACACATTCTTAAACACTGTTGCCAGGTCGGCGGTTTTCCAGCCAAACTGGGCTACTAATTTAAAGCCCAGGTGGGTTTTGAAAGTACAAACTAGCCAAGGTACAGATTTGGGCTACTTTTTGTGCCTTTGGAAACCAGCCAAAGTTTGTTTTCTTGCCCTGAAGCCTGCGTCTCCCAGTGCATGTTGGGTAATGTAGTTTCTGTGTAACAATTTGCCAACTGTCAAGTTGAATGTAAGACTCCAATACCCAGCATGCAATGAGGCTGACTTGTGTAGAAGTCGGGAGTTACCAGATCTTTCACTTTTTCCGGCGACTTTCCTCAATTTCGGGGCAAAAATCTGCTGTTTTGTCAGTATTTATTGAAATTGTATATGAATTAAGGCTTATGGGCCCCTATACCTCCCGGGCCCCCTCTGTAGTTACCCCCCTGGTGAATCTGTCCCATTTTGCTTCATGGAAAAATATTCAAATCAGCGAAAATTTGAAATAGGTGCGTTTTCACATATATTCATTCATTTTTTTAGACTTTTTTGTCGCTGCACATATTGGGCTGTTTTTGGGCTACTTTTCAAGTGACTCTGGGCTACTTTTGGGCTGGTTTTGAAAATTACACCTGACAAGTCTGGTCTTAAACTTTATTGCGCCTCTTTACACCCCAACTGCACCCACAGTCTCTCACTGCTCATTCCCCATCATTCCCTTCTACTGCTGCACCCTCCAAATACCCCGCCCACAAATGTCACCTGGACCCCGCCCCCATACACAACCCCACCCCCAGGTACAAACCATGCCTCGTACCCACCTGTCCAGGTCCGGAACCCGCAGCGCTTGCCCACAACATGATCCCGCTGTCAGGGGAGAAGGTTCGGATTGGAAGGGAGAGCCGCACAGTCCCGGGCTGATGACACAACAACCAGTCAGGCCGCACTCCCGCCCCGTGGCGTCCGATTATAGTCCTCGGCAGCCTCGGCACTGAGCGGCGGAGCCACAGCCTGGAGAGCAGCGCCGCCTGCATCACAACACGGGAATCCGCACTAGAATGGAAAGATCGCACTTCCTGGAACTACAACGAACGGTCACTGGGTAATGATTACATTCCCCCTCCTCTGATAATGTAACAGCTCACACTGACACACGCCCCCTGCCGGTATATCATAGAACTCTCACCTGTTGCGTAACAGCACGCTCACCTCACACTCACGCACGCCCCCTGCTGGTACAGCGCGTCATTGTCACTCACTGTCAGTGCGGACACGCCCCCTGCTGGTGGATCATATTCCACTCACTGTCCTACCTGCGCCTGTACTCTCTCTATACACTGACACGTGATGTGCCAGACTGACCCAGTTGCCTCTCAGCAGAACATTAGGGGCAGGAGAACATGTTATACTTGTGTTACCACTTCCTTTTGTTGCTCCTGGCACACTGGGGGTTAAAATGAAAACCAGTAAGTCCCCCATGTCCTTTCTTACTGCACTACAATAAACTGTATAGCCATGATCTGAGATTTGCTCTCAACTTTCCCTTCTCCCTTTGTTAAAGGGATACTGTCATGGGAAAAAAAAAATATTTTCAAAATGAATCAGTTAATAGTGCTGCTCCAGCAGAATTCTGCACTGAAATCCATTTCTCAAAAGAGCAAACAGATTTTTTTATATTCAATTTTGAAATCTGACATGGGGCTAGACATATTGTCAATTTCCCAGCTGCCCCAAGTCATGTGACTTGTGCTCTGATAAACTTCAATCAGTCTTTACTGCTGTACTGCAAGTTGGAGTGATATCACCCCCTCCCTTCCCCCCCAGCAGCCAAACAACAGAACAATGGGAAGGTAACCAGATAGCAGCTCCCTAACACAAGATAACAGCTGCCTGGTAGATCTAAGAACAACACTCAATAGTAAAAGCCCATGTCTCACTGAGGCACATTCAGTTACAATGAGAAGGAAAAACAGCAGCCTGCCAGAAAGCATTTCTCTCCTAAAGTGCAGGCACAAGTCACATGATCTGGGGCAGCTGGGAAATTGACAAAATGTCTAGCCCCATGTCAGATTTCAAAATTGAATATAAAAAAATCTGTTTTGCTCTTTTGAGAAATGGATTTCAGTGCAGAATTCTGCTGGAGCAGCACTATTAACTGATGTGTTTTGAAAAAAAACATGTTTTTCGATGACAGGATCGCTTTAAGCTGGCCATAGATGTTGAGATTTTTAAAAGATCTGATCCTTATCGTGAGACCACGATTTTCTAGTAACGATCGTACGAATTGTCCATCAACTAAAAAGACCAATTTGCCAGGAAAACAAAGGGGATTTGCTTGGCCCTGCAAACATAGATAGATTGCACTGGGACCGACAGGATTTTTTAACCTGGCCTATCAATTTCCTGACAGATGTCGGCCAAAAAATCGTAAGATGTTCGATCGTTTGAATCCCACTAACCGCACGATGATTTCGAAGGATTGGTTGGACTTCCCTAAAATCGGTCGTTCGGCAAGAAGAATCGGTGTCTCTATAGGGATCTTTACTCTCATCTCTCGTTTCCCTCTCCAGCTGACACCCACAGCATCGGACTCAAGGGTCCAGCCCCCTCCTGAACTGTCACCTCAGGACTCCAGGTCTGGACTGAGGATCAACAAAGGCCCTGACATTTCAGGATCACAGAGGCCCAATCTGCCCCACATGGGGTTGCCACTTTTTCTGGAAAAATTTCTATTTATTTATCTTTTGTCCCTATTCATAACAATGGGATCAACCATCATTTTTACCGCCTAGGTGGCAACCCTAGCCCCACACAGAGGCCCAAACAGCCCCACGCAGAGGCCCAAACAGCCCCACGCAGAGGCCCAAACAGCCCCACGCAGAGGCCCAAACAGCCCCCTAGCAGAGGCCCAAACAGCCCCCTAGCAGAGGCCCAAATCAGCCCCACACAGAGGCCCAATCAGCCCCATGCAGAGGCCCAATCAGCCCACTATATACTGACTTTCTATGGCTCCATATTGCAGCACCTCTGGCATTTGCCAGAACCCTCAGATGTGCCCTACACCCACTGGGCCCCTGCCCCAGTAGTCCTGCAAGGAATACAAAATGCCACATGCCCCCCCTCCTCCGTCACATGTACTATTTAATCTCCACAATTGGGAGGGGGTATCAGAAGGGTCTGGGTCAATGGGACCCACTGGGTTTTTTCCCTGTGTCCTGCTGGCCCAGTCCAGTGCTGGACACTCATAGTCCTGTTTGGTTGGCACATGATTCCTGTGTCCGCTCCCATGTTTGCAGTCGGTCATCACCAGGATTCAAATTCATTTGACATGGGATTAGACAGGAATGCTGTGGCCAGTAGCAGATAATCTATGGCCGGTCTGGACTGGGAATCAAAATAGGCCCTGGCATTCCATGTACACTGAGGCCCAAACAACCCCCCACCAGCCGAATAAATAGTGAGTAAATAGTCTATTGCATCTTACAGTAGCCCCTGGGTGCCTGATCTGTGGGTGCTGAAGCCTCACTGTATAGAGTGGCAGCCCCAAATAACACTGGGTGTGAGTGGGCAGTAAATCATACCCGGTGGCATTTATCATCAAGCAGCACCATAACAGGTATTTCTGGGCCCCACCACCACCCAGTGCATGACCAATGCTTGGTAGTATTGGGGTGCAGTTGGGCAGGTCATAGGACCTTACCGACCCCCAACTGTGAAAGTCTGTACTCTGCTGCTTCCCCCTATAGTTCCAGTCCTGCAGGTAACAAGTAATTCCCAGGGGACAGGATATTCCATGGTGATTAATGAACTTGACCGTCTCATATGTAAATGGGAAGTATAAGTCCCGCTGCATATTATGTGTGATGTACAGGAGCGGGGAACATGGACTGAATGATAATAGCCTAGGAGAACTAAATCAGGTTTAAATGACCCATCCACAAAATGCTTACAAAGTGGAATTTGATTCCCGGAAGCAATGGGGCCCATCCAATTAGAGCCATAGCCACTGATGAGCGAATCTCATGCGGAGCCACATGTACGGAATGCAAATGAAATAGCGTAAGTTCCCCAGTCTCCTGCATGGTGTGCCCTCAGCTCTTGGGCACTAATAAGAAGGGCGGCTGAATTGTACCTAATAGTCAGGGCTAATCCCGGACCATATGTTAGTAGTTAGGGCCATAAATGAAATAAAATGAGGAAGGATATTGAAACACTGTCAGTAGAGCACATAATATCTTCATTAATTTGGTTGCTACGTCTCCTAAATTAATTTTATTTATCCTTTTTAGGGATGTCGCGGACTGTTCACCTGCGAACTAATTCGCGCGAACATCGACTGTTCGCGTCCGCCGAATGTTCGCGAACGTCGCGCGACGTTCGCCAATTTGGGTTCGCCTTAGCTGGCGCTTATTTTTGACCTCTCACCCCAGACCAGCAGATACATGGCAGCCAATCAGGAAGCTCTCCCTCCTGGACCACCCCTACACCCCCTGGACCACTCTCCTTCCATATATAAACTGAAGCCCTGCAGCGTTTTTTCATTCTGCCTGTGTGTGCTTGGAAGAGCTAGTGTAGGGAGAGAGCTGTTGAGTGATTTGAGGGACAGTTGATAGTAACTTTGCTGGCTAGTAATCTACTTGATACTGCTCTGTATTGTAGGGACAGAACTCTGCAGGGATTTGAGGGACATTTTAGGTTAGGTAGCTTTGCTGGCTAGTAATCTACCTTCTACTGCAGTGCTCTGTATGTAGCTGCTGTGGGCAGCTGTCCTGCTGCTGATCTCTCATCTGCTGACTGCTGCCTGTAACCCAATAGTCCTTGTAAGGACTGCTTTTATTTTCTTTTTGTTTTTTTACTTTGCTACTATAAGAGCCCAGTGCTATTAGTCTAGCTGTGTTGGGGAGTGGGACTGGTGTGCTGCTCCTCCTAGTAGTTCACCACTACCAGCACCAACCAGAGTCAAAATTGTTACAAAGTATCTTATTTGCACCTGTTAGCTGTTCTGAGCTCTTTGCCAAAAGCTAATTAAGTTAGCTGTTCAGTTCAGAGAAAAGAGGGACTTTCCAGTACAAAAGAGGGACAGGGGGTTGAGTGGTCAAAAGAGGGACAGTTGGGAGGTATGCAAGTGCCACCTAGCTGTGTGAGCTTTTTCACATTCTGTCTAAATAACAATAATAATTCTGTGTCCGTAAACATCACCTGAGTGATACAGCAGCAATAATATATTCCGTATCCACTACTGTATACGTTGCCCTTGCAGGCATTGTTTGCCCAGTCTTTAACCAAGTGCCACCTAGCTGTGTGAGCTTTTTCACATTCCGTGTCCAGAAACATCACCTGAGTGACGTAGTGTGATTTCTGCCCTTTACAGCACAAAACGCAGCGCTGTGTCAACAATGTATTTTTCAGATACATTTTTGCCCTTGATCCCCCTCTGGCATGCCACTGTCCAGGTCGTTGCACCCTTTAAACAACTTTAAAATCATTTTTCTGGCCAGAAATGTCTTTTCTAGCTTTTAAAATTCGCCTTCCAATTGAAGTCTATGGGGTTCGCGACGTTCGCGAACCGTTCGCATTTTTGACGCAAGTTCGCGAATATGTTCGCGAACATTTTTTCCGCCGTTCGCTACATCCCTAATCCTTTTCTGTATATTTGTATTTATATGTATGGGAAGGAGGTGCCATATTGTTTCCCTTAGACAGTACAGTATGAGGGTATAGCTTATTGTGTGCCCAGAACATTCCTTCTCTGTATATTTGTATTTATACGTATGGGAAGGAGGTGCCATATTGTTTCCCTTAGACAGTACAGTATGAGGATATAGCTTATTGTGTGCCCAGAACATTCCTTCTCTGTATATTTGTATTTATACGTATGGGAAGGAGGTGCCATATTGTTTCCCTTAGACAGTACAGTATGAGGGTATAGCTTATTGTGTGCCCAGAACATTCCTTCTCTGTATATTTGTATTTATACATATGGGAAGGAGGTGTCATATTGTTTCCCTTAGACAGTACAGTATGAGGGTATAGCTTATTGTGTGCCCAGAACATTCCTTCTCTGTATATTTGTATTTATACATATGGGAAGGAGGTGCCATATTGTTTCCCTTAGACAGTACAGTACGAGGGTATAGCTTATTGTGTGCCCAGAACATTCCTTCTCTGTATATTTGTATTTATACATATGGGAAGGAGGTGCCATATTGTTTCCCTTAGACAGTACAGTATGAGGGTATAGCTTCTTCTGTATACATCTCTAGTTAATACATATGGATAGTATATAAGGTACTCAACGGATGATTATCTCTAAAGAGGAAGCACGTTACAGTCCCATTGTTTAGATCTTTCTCTGACCTTCAGTGTGACAGTGACTGGAAATCGACTTGAGAACTGGGAATAACAGCACTAATAATATGGTAAGTATATTTAATTGCACCCAGTTAGCATTGCAAATACTTTCCGAGCCCATAAGGAACAGACGCTAGCCCATGAATATGTATGTATATATGAAGGGCAGAGTGTCTCAGCACAAATACAATCAATGGGATGGGAACGGCCAGAAGGCGGAATTCTGCTGATGACGGATAATCAGTTACTGTCTGATCTTGTTTCATCAGTCCCCCCCAGCAGGAATCAAGCTCCCCCAAAAATGTAAAATGTGATTAAAATGCAAATGAATTATCATTGTGATTATGGATTGAGTTTTTGGTGTTAGAGTTCAGTGAACTCTAACATAACATAGAACATACTGGTGTCTGCTGAAAGGAAACACATTGGGGTGAACTGATACATTGAGCTGCAGCCTGTCTGTTTACATTGTCTGCACTGCTGGTTATGACTCTTGACAATGAATGAAGCAGGAGCCCTGAGGGGGGAGGACTGACATATTTTCCTTGAAATAAGGAAGATCAATGGGCAGCAGAGATATGAGTCCTGTCTCCTTAATAGTAGCTCCCTCCCAGGCGTCTCTTCCCTTGGCACTGAAATAGGGACCCTACTTGCTTTTCCCGTCACGCAGTGGGACGCCTATAAGATTCATTTAATAAGAAGCCGTAATAATATTAAGATGTGCTTAATGAGCCGGCGTCGCCTAATGACTAACGGCTGCGCTAAATGAACAGGGGACATTAAGAACCTCATCAGAAATATCTCAGAGTCGGATAATTAGAGAGGCGTTCGGAATACTCTCAGAATGAGGAATATTTCGGGGGGTGGAACAAAAAGACGGATTGTGTTGTGCCAGCAGTGACGGAACTGGTTGCTACTTGGCCCCACAGCAAATTCCTAAAATTAAAGAACACGAAATACATTGGGAAACTGTCAGAGCAAATGCACTACAGGTATGGGATCTGTTATCTGGAAACCCGCTATCCAGAAAGCTCCAAATTACCAAAAGGCCGTCTCCCTTAGACTCCATTTTATCCAAATAATCCAAATATTTAAAAATGATTTCCCTTTTCTCTGTAATAATAAAACAGTAGCTTGTACTTGATCCCAACTAATATAATACAATTAATCTTTATTGGAAGCAAAACCAGCCTATTGGGTTTATTTAATGTTTACATGATTTTCTAGTAGAATTAAGGTATAAAGATCCGTTATCCGGAAACCCCCCTGGACCCAAGCATTCTGGATAACAGGTCCCCTGCCTGCATATGCCCCACAAGTATTCTGCACATGGAGCTTGTATGTATATGTTCTTACCAGCAGAAGCTGCCATGTTAGCTCTAATGAAATAACCTCATATACTGTCTCTGATAGATAGTGCCACCATTATGGGAAATATGGTAGATCTGTTGCTTCTTTTTTCCAAACAAACCCCCATATGTAATAAAAGGCAGTAAGTTTGCCCCGGAGCAGTAACACATAGCAACCAATTAGATGTTTTGCTTTAAAACAGGTGACCAGATACTACACTTGGGCAAACGTAATGTTTTTTATTGCATAACCCCAAATATCTATCTCCTTATAATACACAAGAGCCACGAATATCCTGTAAATTCTATCCTTATAAACGGTGTTTAGTGATGTCATCGGTTATAATCGGAGCTAAGTGATGTCATTTCTGTCACATGACTCACTGAAACTTGTGTATTATAATAAAGTATTATAACACATATACAGGTATGGGATCCGTTATCCAGAAAGGCCGTCTCCCATAGACTTCATTTTATCCAAATAATCCAAATTTTTAAAAATGATTTCCTTTTTCTCTGTAATAATAAAACAGTAACTTGTACTTGTTCCCAACTAAGATATAAGATATAAAACCAGCCTATTGGGTTCATTTAATGTTTTCATGATTTCCTAGTAGACTTAAGGTATGAAGATCCAAATTACAGAAAGATTAATTGTCGGGAAACCCCCTGGTCCCGAGCATTCTGGATAACTGGTCCCCTACCTTTTTTTTATATGGTAATGGAACTCCTCCATAACTTATAATATCCTTATATTTTACAAGAGGGGGTACTTTATTCTCTATATAACGTCCCTTAACATTGCCTCGGCCAAAAGAGACAGTACACTTGCAGCTTGTCTTTAAAGGGTTAAACTGGGGTTTATTTGGAGTAACAGGGAAGTAAACACATAAAAGCCCTGCCCCAGGGGTTGTTCACACTACTAAAAATGACAGTGACCTTTTATTTCACCATTTGTCAATTCCTTTTAAATCATCCGCAACATTTGAAATTAGCCACGTGTCTCTCAGTGACATTTTACCGAGCTGCTGACCTTCATTTCCACGCGCTGCATCTTAAAGACTCTCAGATAAACCAAATAATACACCTTTGCTCCATCACATTGCACTCACAAAGGGCCCCTGTTTGGAGTCAGACTCCGGTAGATTCAGTTCTAATTGCTCATTAACTATTGATCACAAGATAACTGGACACAGGGCCGGTCATGACTAGAGAGTCTTTGTAATTATTCTTATATAAAAATATATTTTTAACTATTAACCCTTCCAACACGTTCCTCTTGTCTCTGTCCTTATATATTAGGTACCTATCTAGTGCTACCAATCCCTATTTCTGTAGGGAAATGAGAGCAGAGCAGTCAGTAACCCTTCCAACATTTTCCTCTTGTCTCTCCTTATATATTAGGTACCTATCTAGTGCTACCAATCCCTATTTCTGTAGGGAAATGAGAACAGAGCTGGCAGTAACCCTTCCAACACTTTCCTCTTGTCTCTCTCCTTATATATTAGGTACCTATCTAGTGCTACCAATCCCTATTTCTGTAGGGAAATGAGAACAGAGCAGGCAGTAACCCTTCCAACACTTTCCTCTTGTCCCTGTCCTTATATATTAGGTACCTATCTAGTGCTACCAATCCCTATTTCTGTAGGGAAATAAGAACAGAGCAGACAGTAACCATTCCAACACTTTCCTCTTGTCTCTATCCTTATATATTAGGCAACTATCTAGTGTTACCAATCCCTATTTCTGTAGGGAAATGAAAGCAGAGCAGACAGTAACCCTTCCAACACTTTCCTCTTGTCTCTATCCTTATATATTAGGTACCTATCTAGTGCTACCAATCCCTATTTCTGTAGGGAAATGAGAGAGAGCAGACAGTAACCCTTCCAACACTTTCCTCTTGTCTCTCTCCTTATATATTAGGCACCTATCTAGTGCTACCAATCCCTATTTCTGTAGGGAAATGAGAACAGAGCAGACAGTAACCCTTCCTCTGTTCCTTGCTTTTCTATGATTGTTTAATTGCCTCTCTCCCTACACCAGACCCTTCTTCATCCTGTGTATTCCATGCTTCACTGATAGGTGGCTCTCAATACTAATTATATGTTGTTTTGCACTGAAAACAGAAGACAGAATTCCGTTTTAATACAATTTTATTGATATGTGATAATATAAAAAAAAGTACAATACATAGTGGGATTATAGATAGGTATTAGATCAGTTTGTTTTGTACAGTATAATAGAATAGAATAGCGTTAGACATTTGAAAGCATAATGAAAGACATTTGAAGGTACATTTTTCTACATTAATATTATAAAGTCAAATAAGGATTAGCATAATAAGAGAATATTTTTTCAATAGTGAGATAAAAACACACCAGAGGTTTGTTAGATAAACAATAGGCATACTCTATACTTATAAGATACATAATTACATGTGTATATATATATATATATATATATATATATATATATATATATATATATATATATATATATATATATATATATATATATATATATAAATGTGTGTGTGAGTTAGAACATTCATTTTAGAAGTGATAAATAGTGATGGGCGGATAAATTTGCCAGGCACAGACTTGCAGAAAATTTCCATGTTTTGCCGCCGCTGAATAAATTATCGAAACTTCTGCGAAATTTCGCTGGCGTCAAAAAATTTTGGAGGTGCGGCGGATTTGTCGATCGCGCCAAAACCGTTGTGTGTCAGTTTTATTCAGACGCCCATTGACTGTAACGCCGGCTTCAAAATTGACGTTTTGCACATTTATGACCGTTTTGCAAATTTTGCTGGAAATTCTAATTTTTTGGCGGATCGGGACAAATTCACCCATCACTAGTGATAAAGATGGATTCCTTGTAGTTGCATTGTTAAAGGGGTTCTTCACTTTCAAATTAACTTTTAGTATGATGTTGAGAGTGATATTCTGAGATAATTGCCATTTGGTTTTCATTTTTTTATTATTATTTGTGGTTGTTGAGTTATTTAGCTCTTTATTCAGCAGCTCCCCTGTAGTTTCAGGAGTCTGGTTACTATGGTCCAAACTACCCTAGCAACCATGCACTGATTTGAATAAGAGACTGGAATATGAAATAGGGGCAGATTTATCAAGGGTTGAATTTCGAATTTGAAAAACGTAGAAAAGACCAAAGTTTTTTTATTTGGCCGAATAGGTCAGTTTTTTGATCGAATTCAAATCGTACGACTCGAATTCCTTCTTAAAAAAAAAAAAAAACTTCGATTTTCAAAGTCCACCAACACCAAATAGGTTCTAGGAGGTCCCCCATAGGCTAAAACAGAATTTGGCAGGTTTTAGATGGCGAATGGTCATAATTTAATTTTTAAAGAGACAGTACATGATTCATTTCAAATTCGAATTTGGATTATTCCCTAGTCGAAGTACACAAAAATTAGCTCAAAATTCGATTTTTTTAAATATGACTTTTCACTTCGACCTTTGATAAATCTGCCCCTTACAGTTAACTTAAAGGCTAACCCCCCTTTGATAAGAAAACTCTAATTGATAGCACTATAGGCTAAACTGTAAGAAACTGTAGACTGTATTAGATAAAATGCAGAATATGAGTACAGGTATGGGACATGTTATGCAGAATGCTCAGTACCTGGGGTTTTCCAAATAACGGATCTTTCCGTAATTTGGGTCTTCATGCCTTATGTCTACTAGAAATTCATTTAAACATTAAATAACCCCAATAGGCTGGTTTTGCTTCCAATAAGGATTAATTATATTTTAGTTGGGATCAAGTACAAGCGACTGTTTTATTATTACAGAGAAAAAGGAAATCATTTTTAAAAATTTGGATTATTTGGATAAAATGGAGTCTATGGGAGACAGCCATTCTGTAATTCGGAGCTTTCTGGATATCGGGTTTTCGGATAAGGGATCCTATAAGGCATCCTATACCTGTACTATAATCAATAAGAGGGTTAGGATATTATATTACAATGGCACCCACACTGTATAGTCCCAGTCAGACTGATTACTTGATACCATAACAAGTAGTGATGGGCGAATTTGCGCGAGAAAAATTCACGAAACGGTGCCGGCGTCTCGTTTTTGACGCCGGCGTCCATTTTTTTTTACGCCTGCGTCCGTTTTTTTGTCGAAAATGCGTCGGCGTCCAAAAAATGGATGAATTTTCGTGGCTGTTTGGCGAATCGCACAAATTCGCCGCAAATTCGCGCCTGGCGAATTAATTCACCCATCACTAATAACAAGTTCTATAAGTTTTGTGAGAAAATGTTCTATATAGAATGTATGAATAAGATAATACAAATAAGAACAAGGATTTGACTGATAAGGTACTGTATTTATTAGATGGAGTTTAGAGAACTAATATAATCTTTATTATATAATATTTAATTTTGATGATGCAGAGAGAACAATGAAGCACAAAAAGAAATCTGATTCTGATTTGGACAAGTCTGTTGACCAAGAAAATTTTTTCAATCTGTTAATTTTTCTGTTTCTATTCGCGGTTGTAATAACTTGATGGGGACGATGGGCTCTATACCAGCGAATGGTTGAAACAGAGAAGACAATGAAGCTCCTTGACCTTCAGAAGAAGAAAACGGAGGAGAAAATAAGAGCAGTTGAGGCAAATGTGGCAGCAATTCAAACAAAGAATTGCCGAATCCCAATCAAAGATACCAGTAAAACAGTTGCCGAAATGACTGAGAAATTGAAAGAGGCAAGAAAACCAACTCCGTCATTTCCGTCTTTATCAGAGATCCTCTGTCATTTCTTCTGCCCCGAGTAAACTGTATATAGATATTCCTCCATGATAAAGACTGGCCAACATATATAAATTGCCCAGTGAAAAATACAAGCCTGTATATTTGACTTATCTATTACATCTGATCAATTGAACTTCTGACTTTGTACCTTAAATCTATATTAATAAATTTGTATTAAAATTGAATTCTGGACTACTGTCTTCTGCTATTAGGGCTGTACAATGTAAACATATTTAGTATATATCTGTAACCTTGTTATAAGCTAATCGGGCCCAGCCTGAAGGCCAGTTAGGGGGAGATTTGGGGTGAGTGCTTATTTGTGTCCTGGGTACCCCTGGAACTATAGCAGGGTGACTGTTACCCCAATGTTTCTATATATCTTTAACCTTGTTATGAGCTAAGGGAGCCCAGCCTGAAGGTCAGTTAGGGGGAGATTTGGGGTGAGTGTTTATTTATACCCTGGGTACCCCTGGAACTATAGCAGGGTGACTGTTACCCCAATGTTTCTATATACTGTATCTGTAACTTTGTTATGAGCTAAGGGGACACAGCCTGAAGGCCAGTTAGGGGGAGATTTGGGGTGAGTGTTTATTTATACCCTGGGTACCCCTGGAACTATAGCAGGGTGACTGTTACCCCAATGTTTCTATATACTGTATCTGTAACTTTGTTATGAACTAAGGGGGCCCAGTCTGAAGGCCAGTTAGGGTGAGATTTGGGGTGAGTGTTTATTTGTGCCCTGGGTACCCCTGGAACTATAGCAGGGTGACTGTTACCCCAATGTTTCTATAAATCTGTAACCTTGTTATAAGCTAATCGGGCCCAGCCTGAAGGTCAGTTAGGGGGAGATTTGGGGTGAGTGCTTATTTGTGCCCTGGGTACCCCTGGAACTATAGTAGGGTGACTGTTACCCCAATGTTTCTATATATCTGTAACCTTGTTATGAGCTAAGGGGGCCCAGTCTGAAGGCCAGTTAGGGGGAGATTTGGGGTGAGTGCTTATTTGTGCCCTGGGTACCCCTGGAACTAAGGGGGCCCAGTCTGAAGGCCAGTCTCTGGAGTATATCATCAGTGACACTGTATTTCATTTAGAAAATGACTTACTTTGATTGAACCTGTCTGTTTACCTCCAGTTGTATAGTTCTCCTTTATATTCACCCACAAAAGAGTCGGTGGTCCTTTTCTTCTCTAATATAAGGTATCATCTGGATAATTTATGTGGACAAGTTAAAAGAAACAAAGAATAATATATCAATATGGTATCATTTCATTTCTCTTTTAGGGCAGTGACCGATGGGGAGATTTGTAGATTTTCATGAGCGACTACGGGCCATAAAATACCTCTCCAATCCAATCCCTATTTTCTGTTCCTGTGCTTGCATTGCATTTCCACTAGAGGGCCACAGTCGCCCATAGCTGCTGATGGCAACTGCTTATATAATGTTATATTTGTTTGTCAGAGGAGTAATATATTGCTAATGCAGTTCAGTAACAGAGTAGGGTGTCCCTGGCAGCACTTAAGGACACTTGAAGAATGTAAATTAGACGTATGTGTTTAGCGTTTGCAGAAATCTATTGTGTGCCCGTTGCATGTTTCTTTAAAATGGAACTGCAGGGTCGAGCATTAAACAGCCCGGCATTCACTGGCAAATTAACAGTCTGAGAAAAATCTTAATAAAGGTATTACTCAGCGTACAAGCTTGGCATTCTCTCATGTGCCAGGGTAGTCTCTATTCATTATATTGTTTGTTTCCTTAATCCACAATAACTTTGTTGTCTCTTCCTATATCGATGAGATTGATCTTCGATTATGTAAAAATAAAGTATAAAAGGGGAACTAAGGAAGAACATGACTAGAAATTATGTATTTTATATACTGTTGTATATTTAGGTCCTCCGCAGCTCCCCATCTTGGATCTTGTTAGCCCATTATTTGTGTGTCAGTGGCACTGCACATGCTCAGTGAGCTCAGGGCTGCTGCTGAGAACCATGTTGGTTTCCATGCTGCCATGTAACGTGACTCTGATTTAATTACTAATCAGCCTTGTCCTTTAAGTAGGGATGGATCAAATCCACTATTTTGGATTCGGCCAAACCCCTTGAATCCTTCACCAAAGATTCAGCTGAATACCGAACCAAATCCGAGTTCTAATTTGCATATGCAAATTAGGGGTGGGAAGGGAAAACATTTTTGACTTCCTTTTTTTGTGACAAAAAGTCACGCGATTTCCCTCCCTGTCCCTAATTTGCATATGCAAATTTTGATTCGGTTCGGCCGGGTAGAAGGATTCGCCCGAATCTGAATCCTGTTGAAAAAGCTGAATCCTGGATTTGGTGCATCCCTACCTTAAGGGAACACTATTGCCCTTTTTTTTTTAAGAATAGTGTCCTACAGACAAAGATTTCCACAGTCACCGCTCTGATCCCAAATGTGTTTCTGAAATGCCTGCCATAAAGTAAGGCAGTGCTGCTGTTTGATAGTCAAAAAGGAAGTAAAGAAATATATCCCCCCCCCCCCCCCGCGCAAGCTCAGAGGTAAACCATAACTAGTTTTGGAGGCAGAAGTGAAATGTTTTTTTATTCCAGATGGAAATAGTTTCTATGTAACTTTAGGCACTGTAATTAATGCAGAATAAATGTTAAATGATATAAATGTAAAGGATGATGTAAAATGAATGGACAACACTGAAGGCAAAATATCACGGCTTCCAAAACACCCTATAATTATATGAATGTGCAAGGCAGAAATAAACGGAAACAGGTAGGCAGATGTGTCCTCTCTTCTTTCATTAGCACAGGCCTACTGAGTACAGTATGTTCCGGAGATCAGGGAACATTGTTATTACTGGCTCATAGTCTTCTTCTTAAAGGAACATCATCAGTTATGGATGGGAAAAGCCAAAAAGGAACATCATCAGTCATGGATGGGAAAAGCCAAAAAGGAACATCATCAGTTATGGATGGGAAAAGCCAAAAAGGAACATCATCAGTTATGGATGGGAAAAGCCAAAAAGGAACATCATCAGTTATGGATGGGAAAAGCCAAAAAGGAACATCATCAGTTATGGATGGGAAAAGCCAAAAAGGAACATCATCAGTTATGGATGGGAAAATCCAAAAAGAAAAATCATTAGTTATGGATGGGAAAAGCCAAAAAGAAACATTATTAGCTATGGATAGGAAAAGCCAAAAAGAAACATCATCAGTTATGGATGGGAAAAGCCAAAAAGGAACATCATCAGTTATGGATGGGAAAAGCCAAAAAGGAACATCATCAGTTATGGATGGGAAAAGCCAAAACGGAACATCATCAGTTATGGAAGGGAAAAGCCAAAACGGAACATCATCAGTTAAGGATGGGAAAGCTAAAAAGGAACATCATCAGTTATGGATGGGAAAAGCCGTAAAAGAAATGTGCAACCTATTCTGTCTAAGAATAAACAGGTTGGCTTTGGGCAGATCAGTATTACACAGGTTGGATATTGATCATTACGGGACTCTTGGTGAGACTGTTCAGTTCCCTGAGGAATATATCAAGTTCTATTGGGCTGTTTTTTAAGGAGAACTAAACCCCCTTTCTAATAAAAAGCCCTACCCTCCATAGTCCCTGCTCCCCCTTACACAGGAGTTAACACAAGTAAATACCCCTAAGCCGGTAATTACTCCTTGTTGCAGATTTATCGCAGCGGAGCTCACGGGGGCCATGTTTAGCCGCTTCGGTAATCGCAGTAAGGAAGCTACATATCTGCGCATGCGCAGTAGGAGCATTTTCCGCATTCGCTACAACTGCACATGCGACGAAAGTGACGAAAATTACAGAAGCGCCGGAAGAATAAATAAATAATACAGAAGCTGATAAAGATGTCCCCCATGAGCTCTGCCGAGCTGACTCTGCAACAAGGGGGGGGGGGAGCAGGGAGGGGGGACCATAGGGGGTAGGGGTTTTTATTAGAAAAGGTGTTTAGTTCTCCTTTAATGGATAAGTCTAACTGAGTTGCATTATTGCAGTGGTGTAAATATAGGGAGAGTCGTAGTTGCAACTGCAGGGGGCCCAGTAAGAACAAACAGGGCAGAGGTAATTGACAGTTGCACTGCACGAAGTGGGGTCTCCTAAAAATTTTACTGGGGGTCCAAGCCTGTGAAGATATGCATCTTTTTATGCATTTTTGTTATTGCAATTTTATAATTATTGTCTGAAGCATAAAAGGTTTATAATACAGGGATGGGGTTGCCATTAGGGTGCCTTTAAAATGAAAGGGTACCATACTACTCTATTAGCAGATAATTTCACCCAACAGGCAGTTAGCCCAACTCCTGCCAGGGTCAGACTGGGGTGTGCGAGGCCCACCAAGGCTGCTACCCCAGGGGCCCCCACACCCCCTCTGGGGCTCCTGAAGCCTCTGTTCTGTCTCCTACAGAACTGTATCCCACAAACAAACATGTTATCATGCTAAAATTCATATTTGCTGTAGTCTAGCACCCATAGAAATGGATTCTTAAAAGGATACTGTCATGGGAAAAAAAGTTTTTTTTTCAAAATGAATCAGTTAATAGTGCTGCTCCAACAGAATTCTGCACTGAAATCTATTTCTCAAAAGAGCAAACAGATTTTTTTATATTCAATTTTGAAATCTGACATGGGACTAGACATATTGTCAATTTCCCAGCTGCCCCAAGTCATGTGACTTGTGCTCTGATAAACTTCAATCACTCTTTACTGCTGTACTGCAAGTTGGAGTGATATCACCCCCCTCCCTTTTCCCCCCAGCAGCCTAACAAAAGAACAATGGGAAGGTAACCAGATAGCAGCTCCCTAACACAAGATAACAGCTCCCTGTTAGATCTAAGAACAGCACTCAATAGTAAAATCCCATGTCTCACTGAGACACATTCAGTTACATTGAGAAGGAAAAACAGCAGCCTGCCAGAAAGCATTTCTCTCCTAAAGTGCAGGCACAAGTCACATGACTGGGGGCAGCTGGGAAATTGACAAAATGTCTAGCCCCATGTCAGATTTCAAAATTGAATATAAAAAAAATCTGTTTGCTCTTTTGAGAAATGGATTCCAGTGCAGAATTCTGCTGGAGCAGCACTATTAACTGATTCATTTTGACAGTATCCCTTTAAAGCAACAGTGCACAATAAAGCCTTATATCTAGTACTCCAGGGCCTGTGTCCTGCCTGCACTGCTGAAACATAGACTCTTTTATCTTGGTTTCATACGAAATAGTAGGAAATCGCTGTTAGAGATAACAGAAGACGGCTGATGTAGTGCTGGAAGGGATAATTGTCATTCAAAAATCCCGTTGAGCATGTAATTGGGTTTGGGGACCCTATATATGAGATGTGGGGGCACAATAGAGATAATTTTTGCCCCCTTTAATTGGATACGTTTTATCACTCGTTATGAAGTCTATCTCTCCCCCCAAGCATCAGCTTCAGTCTTTTTCCAAATGTTCATATCTGTTTAATTCCTTTGCAGCAATGTTATAGCAGAACGCGAGGCTGCTGATCACTCTGCACCGGGGCATATGCTTTCTGCTTGTTGCTATATGCAGCCTCATTCATTATCCGCCTCTTATTGCTACGCTTTCCACTGACGCACAGTCGCTAATTAGGGATTGTTATATATTGTGCAGAAAATCATTTCTCATTTCAGATGAAACGCTTTCTTTTGATGACTTTCGACTTCACATAGGCACAGGCTCCTATACATACACAGAATGATAGAGGGAGATGAACTGAAAGATGGCTAAATAAATAAATGATAAACACAGATAGAGAGATTGATAAATCAATAATGTTATATTATTATTATTAGCTTTTTATTTATACACAGCAGCACTGACAGTTTCTGCCGTTTTTTTATCATTCGTTTCATCAATAGACAAATACAGAGATGGAAAGAGATTGACATCTTGATGATAGAAAGTAAGACAAATACTTAAAGATAGAAAGACAGACACAGAGAAACAGACAGAAAAATACCCAGTGACCCCCGGCCCTACTGCGCCTCACCTATTGCCCCAGACCCGCTCTCTGCCTGAACATATTGCCCCAGACCTTCCTACCTGGCCCTGAGAATATAAATAGGTACTTCAGGGAGTCACAGAGGGGGTTGAGCGTGAAGCAGTCCGACACTGCACAGATAGATAGATAGATAGATAGATAGATAGATAGATAGATGTTTGGATAGAGTTAGATAGCTATCTAGATAGAGAGAGAGATAATAGATAGATAGATTGATATTTAGATAGATAAAGACATTTGGGGGCAAATTCACTAATGGACGAAGCGCCTAACGCTAGTGTTAATTCGCTAGCGTAGCGCATTTTAATTCGTCGATTCACTAACGGACGCTGGCGTAAATTCGCTAGTGTTACTTCGCACCCTTACACCTGGCGAATTTGCGCAACGGACGTAACTACGCAAATTCGCTGACGCGCAAATTTTTCTGAACGCTACCTTTTACGCCAGACTTCCTTTGCCACCTCAGACCAGACGAAATGCAATAGAGTAGATAGAGATTGCTTCAAAAAATGTTAAAATTTTTCTAAGTCCTAAAAACCCTGGCGTTTTTTCTTTTTTTATGGGTGATAGGCTGAAAAATCTTTTTGGGGCTACCCTCCTTCCCCCCTACATTTCCTAACTCATGGCACCTTAACTATACAGTGGGCACATGTGTAGGGCAAAATAAAATTTTTATTTGCTGTTTTGAAGGTTTCCCAGGCTTGTGTAGTGCTGCTACATATACCTCCATTGTAACTTCAATTTGGCGCTGTATGCAAATTAAGCATCGCTAGCGTAACTTTGCTTTGCGAATTAATCCTAGCGCAACTTCACAACCTTACGCTTCCCCTGAGCGCAACTTCGGATTTTAGTGAATTTAGTGCGGTGAAGCAGACGCTGGAGCAACTATGAATCTTAGTGAATTTGCCCCATAGAGAGATGATAGATAGAAGATAGATATTTAGATGGATAGCTAGATAGAAGACTTTCAGAGTTTCTCCCCTTAGGTTGGCACTGTTTATCTTTGTACAGAAATAACATCTTTAAGTAGAGATATGCTGTGCAAAATGGGAACAGTTTAGTTTTCTGCCGCAGAGCCTTTCATGGGAGTTATACTCAAACCGGGGAGAGGGTGAGTCAGACCTTGATGCACTAAGTCAACCTTTACTGCCGTTACATTGGGGGTTATGTTGTAAAGGTAGACAGTTCTGCAGGGGTTAACTATAGATTTTCTTCCCCAGTGCTTATAGTAAATGGGGGATGTGGGAGGGGGGAGCACAGATTGTACATTATCCCTTATAATACATTAGTGAAACTCAGAGTTCCCTGTATAACTCAGCCTGCAGCCTTGTGCCTTTATATGGTCACATAACCCCTCAGTGACTTCTAATATCCTTATCATTTACAGTAGGGGGTACATTATCCCTTATAATACATGAGTGATACTCAGAGTTCCCTGTGTAACTCAGTCTGCAGCCTTGTGCCTTTATATGGTCACAGAACCCCTCAGTGACTTCTAATATCCTTATCATTTACAGTAGGGGGTTTATTATCTCTTATAATACTTGAATGATACTCGGAGTTCCCTGTATAACTCAGCCTTGTGCCTTGTGCCTCTATATGGTCACAGAACAACCCCTCAGTGACTTCTAATATCCTTATCATTTACAGTAGGGGGTTCATTATCCCTTATAATACATGAGTGATACTCAGAGTTCCCTGTATAACTCAGCCTGCAGCCTTGTGCCTTTATATGGTCACAGAACAACCCCTCAGTGACTTCTAATATCCTTATCATTTACAGTAGGGGGTACATTATCCCTTATAATACATGAGTGATACTCAGAGTTCCCTGTATAACTCAGCCTGCAGCCTTGTGCCTTTATATGGTCACAGAACCCCTCAGTGACTTCTAATATCCTTATCATTTACAGTAGGGGGTACATTATCCCTTATAATACATGAGTGATACTCAGAGTTCCCTGTATAACCACAGCCTTGATAATTTAGTTAATTAAATTGCCCATTAGTCTTATTACTATACAGTATAAAGAAGTCTAATACAGGACACCCATTATTAAGACACAAAAGAGGGTGGAAACAAAACAAAATTACCAGTTTTTTTATGAAACTTATGTTTTTATAACAAAGTATAAAAAAATGACAGTTGAGAAAAGTCCTGACTTACTGTACTCTCTCTGCTAACAATAAATTCAGTGCCCCTTTAATTACACATTCTATACTTTGTTTTTATAATAGGAGCGCAGTGCAGACACTTTTCATTTAACTCAGACAGCTAACTAGTTTATGTGGGTGGCAATATAATACAATTTGAACAAAAATCTCTAATGTACCTTTTCTTCCTCTAATTGCACACATTTTTATCTTTTCCATGATGACGGGTCTTTTTTTTTTGTTAAATCAGAATATTACCCACAGAAAGTATGTGAGACAAACAAAAACAAGACATTGGCAAGTTTTAAAGCTCTCTGCTTCTTTTGTCAGTGGAATAACTTTATGGGCCTGCGCTGCCAGCCTTCTGCACAAAATATTGGGCCCCCGTGTGGCCCCCCTTGTGTAGTTGGAGCTATGGGGTTACACCAATGTCTCTTGTGTTGTAGTTTTTATAAAAATGCTACATCCCTATTTCTGTAGGCAAATGAGAGCAGGCAGTAACCCTTCCAACACTTTCCTCTTGTCTCTGTCCTTATATATTAGGTACCTATCTAGTACTACCAATCCCTATTTCTGTAGGAAAATGAGAGCAGAGCAGACAGTAACCCTTCCAACACTTTCCTCTTGTCTCTGTTATTATACTGTATATTAGGTACCTATCTAGTGCTACCAATCCCTATTTCTGTAGGGAAATGAGAGCAGAGCAGACAGTAACCCTTCCAACACTTTCCTCTTGTCTCTGTTATTATACTGTATATTAGGTACCTATCTAGTGCTACCAATCCCTATTTCTGTAGGGAAATGAGAGCAGAGCAGGCAGTAACCCTTCCAACACTTTCCTCTTGTCTCTGTCCTTATATATTAGGTACCTATCTAGTGCTACCAATCCCTATTTCTGTAGGGAAATGAGAACAGAGCAGGCAGTAACCCTTCCAACACTTTCCTCTTGTCTCTCTCCTTATATATTAGGTACCTATCTAGTGCTACCAATCCCTATTTCTGTAGGGAAATAAGAGCAGAGCAGACAGTAACCCTTCCAACACTTTCCTCTTGTCTCTATCCTTAAATATTAGGCACCTATCTAGTGCTACCAATCCCTATTTCTGTAGGGAAATGAGAGCAGAGCAGGCAGTAACCCTTCCAACACTTTCCCCTGGTGCCTGGGGCAATGTCTATGTTTATAGACCAGTATATTCTGAGCGCACAATAAGTTATACCCTCAAACATCTAAAGGAAGTAATATGGCAGCTCTCACCCATATTTAAATCAACAACTATACAGATAAGCAATGCTATGTGCAAACAACAATCTTGTCTTTATATTTAAGGAGGGATAAATATAATATGAATTCTAGGGTATGCATTTCTTTTGACTCTGTATTGTGATTACAATTTCCATTAGTTCCTACAGGTTAGAGAAATTGGATTTCCTTGAGATGACCAGCTAACAGCATAAAAGCCCCTTCTCTCACATTACGGATATGGAGCAACGAATGCACCCACACAAGTAGCTTCTTGCATCTCTGTGCAAACAACTAAATGGAAAAGATGTTTTTGCTGTGCCCTGAAGATGCACAAATGCTTTTATCTGCTGAAGGATTTCTCTGAAGTCTGGACACACTCTGATTCTGTCTATGAAATACAGAGAGAGAGGGAAGGGAGCCGCTGGATGCAGGGAGGAGATAGAAGGATTCTGATTTGAAGCCAGCAAGCAAATTAATTCTAAAATTAGTATATTAAACTAGAGACTAAAACCCACCAACTGTAGTGGAGCCCTTAATTAATTCTGCTGTTTATATAGCATTTAATATTATTAATAGAATGAAGAAAACACATTTATTTTGTACTGGAAAGTTTCTTAGAATGATCATTTTCATTCATTGGGCACAAAAATCCCCAAAAACAAATATCTTGTGGGAGGCGAGCCGGTCAGTATCCAGAATAGTTTATATAATTCTGGATAATGGGTTTCCTGAATAATAGATCCCATACTTGTACTGAGCTTAACTTGGTTTCTATCTCCCTAATAAGTATCCTTCTTTATCAAAGAGTCTAGTCGAGGAGAGAAGAACACTACTTACTACTCGGAGCTCTTCGTTTTCTGAAGTCGCCTGAAGTTTCTGCAGATGACTTCTGAAAACGGAGCACTCTGAGTACCATCTCGCCGGGCGACTAAATCTTCCCGAATATTCTCGTCTCTGCCCTGAATGGCTGCCCCCGTGGCTACATAGCAGCTTATTTATATAAACAATAGTTTCTGAAGCAAACACACCAGTTTTACCACTGCAGGGGCAACACTGCATTATATTTATATTACGTTAAAACAATTCCATTTTTTGATGTTACTGTTCCTTTAACCACATACTGTAAGAACATCATCAAAGCCTGTTTACAAATTATTGTTAATTTGCTTATGGGATCGAAATTTGTATTAATGTAAACCAGGCCATCCTCTGGTTCCCTTCTCCGTTCATTCTCCAAAACCCTCAGGTTTGTTGATAATTTAAAGCGCGGAGCAGATTTGATGTTGGCACAACACATTAAGGCACTTCTCAACTGAAACTCCTCTCAACACTTCTCAACACAAGGATCTCCTCAAGTAAAACCAAGGTGGAGCATGCTAAGGTTCAAGCATTCAGCATACATGCTCCTGGTTGGAAATGTAAGCGGTGGAAGGTCTGAGGAAGATGTGAGAAGATGCAATATGGTCAGCCATGGCCCCTTGCTGCACAAGTCTACACAAGTCCCAGCTATGGGGGAGAAGACTTTTCTGGAAGTCTGGTGGAGCTGTTGGGGAGGGCAGTTTGGTGGCCCTCTTGTGTAAAATGGGGTTTACTTTTGCATAGCCAGTAATGTCTCCTCTGTTTTTTTCCAGTAAATCTATTTCTATTTACTTTGGTTGGTCAGATCTCTATTGGAAAGCTTTAAAAGTCTCTTTGAGTGAGGACCACATTGGCTCATTGAGCTTGTCCTTCCCTGTTGGACCTGCATAAGTGTTTATTATGATCTCATCATTGGCTTGGGGGCCACAACTCCCACAATATGACAGCAAACCAGCTCGATCCATCACATGTGTCTACTCGTTCAGTAAAGTGAACACCGGGGATGCCCAAACCTCTATTACAACATCCAGATGTGAAAAGAGTTGGGGAGCAACACAAGCATGAAAAAGTTCCTAGGGGTGCCAAATAAGAAGTTTGATTGGCCATTTGGTGGACAGGCAGCCTACAGGAGACGGTACACCTAGCTTTTATGCAACTAAAACTTGCCTTCAAACCAGGAATTCAAAAATAAGCACCTGCTTTGGGGCCACTGGGAGCAACATCCAAGGGGTTTGGGGGGCCACTTGTATATACAGTAGGACAAAGCAGAACTCACATCTCTCCAGCCATTTGGAATTGGTAATGCTGAGCAAATTCGTCTCATTTTTGATTACGACTTGTGTAGAAAAAGCAGCATCCTTGATTTCATCATACTGTATCTTACTGAGCTCATCACACCCACCCTATACATGCAGCATGGAACCCTGGGGCAGTTTCAGTGATAATACAGCAGTTTACAAGGGTAAAAACATGAAATGATGGTGTCAAAGGGTACGTTTCTCATAAAATATTCCTCTAAACTAATCTGGCTCTATTGCTTCTTCACTGATCCCCTCGGGTTTTAACTGGGAGCGTTGCCTGACGTTGCTATAGATACTCTTTGTAAATACTGTGGTTATTTGTATTGAAAGGAAAATACCATTGTTCTGACACTCTTTGTACAGAGAGAAATTAAATTTTATCGGCTCTGAATTCAAATTTGAGGAAATTGTGGGTTCAGCATGACTCAGATCATCTATGTACAACTATATATATTTCTCTTCTAAACTTTTGGGCTCTGATCAAACAGAAACCTAGAATGTGCCCTGCAGGAATATACCTGATCTTATAGCGATTCTTTTATCTTACATTAAAAAGATACGACAATGTAGAATTATGATTGACTACAGGCTATGGGCACCTTTGGGGGCTGTTCCTGCTGCCATAGTTTTATGGTATCTCTCTGTACAGGATATAAGCTAACTTAGGGGCTGTTCCTGCTGAATTATGCTTAGTACAGGGGAATACCTATGCTGCCATAGTTTTATGGCATCTCTCTGTACAGACTATGAGCTGACTTAGGGGCTGTTGCTGCTGAATTGTGCTTAGTACAGAGGAATACCTATGCTGCCATGGTTTTATGGGATCTCTCTGTACAGACTATGAGCTGACTTAGGGGCTGTTGCTGCTGAATTGTGCTTAGTACTGGGGAATACCTATGCTGCCATGGTTTTATGGGATCTCTCTGTACAGACTATGAACAGACTTAGGGGCTGTTCCTGCTGAATTGTGCTTAGTAGAGGGGAATACCTATGCTGCCATAGTTTTATGGTAGCTCTCTGTACAGGCTATGAGCAAACTTAGGGGGCTGTTCCTGCTGAATTGTGCTTAGTACAGAGGAATACCTATGCTGCCATGGTTTTATGGGATCTCTCTGTACAGACTATGAACAGACTTAGGGGCTGTTCCTGCTGAATTGTACTTAGTAGAGGGGAATACCTATGCTGCCATAGTTTTATGGCATCTCTCTGTACAGACTATGAGCAAGCCTAGGGGGCTGTTTCAACTGGAAAAATAAAACAGATGTACATTTGGATTTTAGTTTTCCATTACAGCAACACCTTCATTGTCATGTTCCATCCGGTTCAATGTGACATTAAATATAAGAAACCATGTTGCAAGTCAGCAGGACGGTATAATTAAATTACATGGAGTCTCTATGTTTCCTTTGCAAGTGTCTGTGCTGGAATTTAATATTTCTCTGGAGAAAGAGCAAGAAAAAAATCATTCTCCAGCGGAACTATAACTTGTCACTGTGACCCCAACCTTGTCATGCCGACCCAGTGCCGTTACCCCTCCGCGCTCTACTAATCGAAGCTCTAAATGTTGTTACCAAGCAGCAAGTAATCGAACAAATGAACAAAGGGCTTTCCACGAAAAAGCTAAATACATCTTGATTTAACAGAGAAAAAAAACAAGTGCAACCAAATAAGAACAGTTTTTTTTTTTTTAAAGGTTAAGTGAATACAGTTACTGCTTTGATACACTGGCTGATTCCTTTAAGGGGTGGTGCACCTTTAAGTTAACGTTTAGTATCTTAGAGACTTTCAATCGGCCTTCATTATTTATTTATTTTTACAGGTTTTTAATTATTTGCCGCCGCCTTGTGGCACTTACCAGTTTTCAAATGGGGGTCACTGACCCCATCTTAAAAACAAATGCTCTGTAAGGCTACACATGGGGAGGCAGATTTATTAAGGGTCGAATTTCGAATTTACGTGAGTTTTTTTTTAATTGAAATTTATTCGATTTTACTCGAAATTCAATTGGAGGGTTATTAATTTAAAAAAATCGAGTATCTAAAACTCGGACTAATTTTACCGACCCGTAAACTCAAATCGAATTCGGCCAAACTCGTATCAAGTTTTTTCTCCGAAAAAAACTTTAATGTCAGGAAGGCTGTTAACATCTGCAAAATGGTAGTCGAATAGTCGAATTCAAATTCTTAAAGGGCCAGAGTTTGATAAATCTCAAAAATCGATTTTTTTAAAAAAATCTGAATCGAGTTTGGATAATTCACTAGTCGAATCTGACCATAAAAAGTGAAAATTCGAATTCGACCCTAAATAAATCTGCCCCTTGTTATTGCTACTTTTTATTACTCCTCTTTCTATTCAGGCCCCTCCTTTTCATATTCCAGTCTCTCGTTCAAATCAATGCATGGTTGTTAGGGTAATCTGGACCCTAGCAACCAGATTGCTGAAACTAGAGAGCTGCTGAATAAAAAGCTAAATAACTCAAAAACCACAAATAATAAAAAATGCAACCCAATTGCAAATGGTCTTGGAATATCCCTCTCTACATCATACTAAAAATTAATTTAAAGGTAAACAAGCCTGAAGCCACAAGGTGGCAAAGTTCACCAAAAGAACTGTCCGACAGCAAGCAGGAGGGGGCACAGCGTGAGGCACAGTCTCTGACAGCAGCTGTCAACCCCTTTTATATTCCCACCAGCTGTGTCTGTGACATTCATCCGTGTAGACCCCTAGGTGGACCCTGATAAACACAACGGGACATCAAACATATGAAAGAAATCGGGCAGAGTCAGGACCAGGCCTCATGTCAATAGTTTCACCATACCGCAACTGCGAACGGCAGATGTATCTTTCTCTGTCAATCTTCATAACTATCCATCAGACACTGTCAATGGGTTTCATGGTCTGATGAGATAGATCAGGTGGAGATAATTAATTTGCCTGCTGTGATGGTAATTTGTAAGCAAATAAAAGCTTTTTTTGCATCATTCACATCACACGGTTCTGTTAAAGTCGGACCACTAAGTGCAATTTTAAAGCTGCACAAGTTATCACTGCTTCTTAATAATTACTAACTAAAGCTCTGTCCACAGATCTATCTGATCCCCGTTCTAAGCAACAGTCCTGCCCTGCTTTATGGCTGAGATTCTAGCTATCTGTATAACAGAAAATTCTGTCCCAGTGGCTACACAGAACTATCTGATCCCCATTGTAAGTAGCAGTCCTGTCCTGCTTTATGGCTGAGATTCTAGCTATCTGTATAACAGAACATTCTGTCCCAGTGGCTGCACAGATCCTATCTGATCCCCATTGTAAGCAGCAGTCCTGTCCTGCTTTATGGCTGAGATTCTAGCTATCTGTATAACAGAGCATTCTGTCCCAGTGGCTGCACAGATCCTATCTGATCCCCATTGTAAGCAGCAGTCCAGCCCTGCTTTATGGCGAGATTCTAGCTATCTGTATAACAGAACATTCTGTCCCAGTGGCTGCACAGATCATATCTGATCCCCATTGTAAGCAAATGTGCTTGTGGGAACTTTTGTGCAGTTTCCCCTGGGCCCTGTAAGGGTTTGGGGTGGGAAGGGTTGAATTCTCCAATCCTGCAGGATTTTTGTCCTTTCATTTATAGAATTTTTTTTTTTTATTATCATCAAGTGGAGCAAAGTGGCTGGAGTTGTAAAGAAGGTCGCAAAAAGGCACGTTTCAGACAAAACTATAGTGAAACCTGTGTAGGTATGCAAATAGAAGAAAGTACCCGTGTGGCCACTGAGGGTGTGGAACAAGCAGCCCCCATAAAAGAGTGAAAGAGATGCGGAAGCCCATTATTGCTCTGTCCCTGTGCTGGTTACTGGGCCTCCAGCTGTACAAGGGAATTCAGCCTGCAGAGACCAGAGCCTTGATTTACCTGGGAACCTGTAACACCTGGGAGGGCTGGGGGAGGAGTATGGAGGCTGCAATGGAAGGTGAGGGAGCTACTGGGAATTCTGGGACAACCCCGATGTGTCCAGTACCCTGTGAGCAGAGGGGAAGCCCTTTGAGACCAGACTGGAAGCTGGAGAAGGAATGGACGGGCAGAGATGCAGAGCAGGTGCTGGGCTGGTGCAGGACTGTGGAAACGTAGCAATTGAAATTGCCGAGGGGCTCTGATGGAAGGAGAGGGAAAACCTGGAGGTAAAGCTTCTCAACATATGAAAAATGTATAGTGATTGGAGATTTGCTACACTTAGCACGGCAAATTGTTTTTGGCCATGCCCATTTTGTGGCCACACACATTTTACAAAATTTGGCAGGTTATGGAAAGCTTAAAGACATTTCTGTGGGTTTAGGGCCATGTTTTAGGTGTCAAGAGCCCTGCTTGTTTGAAATAGTTACTGTTAATTGTATCTGAGGTGCTGTGTATTCTGTACAGCCTATCTATTTATACAGTTTTTATTTTCACACTGAACAATTCCTTTAAAATCGGGGCAGAGAACGGGACAGTTGGGGCACACGTGGTTATGCTAAAGACTCTGATAATGCTGCTGTGTGTGGTAATATAACTTCCTGCAGTGCAGGGGAAAATCAGGTTGATGATCCATTAGTAATAGCTCTCAGTACTACGGAGAGACTGAGGAACAGGGGAATAGAGCTGAAAGGGACATTGTTGAAGGACTGACTAACCTTAAAGGGATCCTGTCATCAGAAAACATGTTTTTTTCAAAACGCATCAGTTAATAGTGCTGCTCCAGCAGAATTCTGCACTGAAATCCATTTCTCAAAAGCGCAAACAGATTTTTTTTATATTCAATTTTGAAATCTGACATGGGGCTAGACATTTTGTCAATTTCCCAGCTGCCCCTGGTCATGTGACTTGTGCCTGCACTTTAGGAGAGAAATGCTTTCTGGCAGGCTGCTGTTTTTCCTTCTCAATGTAACTGAATGTGTCTCAGTGGGACATGGGTTTTTACTATTGAGTGTTGTTCTTAGATCTACCAGGCAGCTGTTATCTTGTGTTAGGGAGCTGTTATCTGGTTACCTTCCCATTGTTCTGTTGTTAGGCTGCTGGGGGGGGGAAGGGAGGTGGTGATATCACTCCAACTTGCAGTAAAGAGTGATTGAAGTTCATCAGAGCACAAGTCACATGACTTGGGGCAGCTGGAAAATTGACAATATGTTTGTGTGGGCTTTTAGTGGAAACTATTAGGCGTGCAGCAGCTCCTAGATATGGACACGTTCCAATGATTTTTATAGGAACAGTATCGATTTAAGGTTTGTGCGGGGCCAAGGGCCATGTCATGTGACAAGGTCTGGTGAAATCTGTGCATGGAACAATATTGTAAAGAACAGCACCAGTTTGGAAAGTGAGTTCTTGCAGTCTGGCGGGCAGGAAGAGAGGCAAGTTGATGGAAAAAAAGGGCAAGTAAAATTCTACTTTTAAAGGAAAGACTTGGAGAGAACCTTGTTAGGCATCAGGATCAGACACAGACTAAGGGTAGGACTCCAGGAGCGATTTTGTCGCGATCCGACACCCTGCGACAAAACGCATGCGAATTGTTGCATGCAACAAAAATAAGGTAAGGGATAGAATAGTCGCATGGTGTCGCATCGTTGATCTGACGTGACACGACTGTCGGATGCAGACGCAGCGCGTCGGATCGCGACAAAATCACTTGTGGAGTCCTACCCTAGGGGGAAGGAGGAGAGTGGCTGAAGGACTTAGAGAAGACTAAAGCTCCCCATAGACGAGACGATTCTTCTTGCCGAACGACCGATTTTAGGGAAGCCCGACCAATCCTTCGAAATTATCGTGCGGTTAGTGGGATTCGAACGATCGTACATCTTACGATTTTTCGGCCGACATCTGTCAGGAAATTGATCGGCCAGGTCAAAAAATCTTTGTCGGTCCCAGTGCAATCTATCTATGTTTGCAGGGACAAGCAGGCAGCTCCCCTTTGTTTTCCTGGCAAATTGGTCTTTTTAGTTGATGGTAAATTCGTACGATCGTTCTGAGAAGATCGTGGTCTCACGATGAGGATCTGATCTTTTAAAAATCTCAACATCTATGGCCAGCTTTAGGGAAGGATGGTCTGAGGCAGGAGCCAGAGATCTCCAATAGATTTCTTCTCCCAGCAGGAAATACAGTAGTTGTGGGAATTTGGCTGTAACGAACGTACCTGGTGGTCTGGGGGGGACGACAGGGACGCCTGTCGCCCCCTCGGCGGGGACGCCCGCCTCGACGAGCGGCTTCCGTTAGGCCGCAGGCGCCGGCATCTTAGGGCGCGCGCGGCGCGCTCTGGGGTTTCTTAAAGGCGCAGGCGCGCTGACGTTGTGACGTCAGCGCGCAAGGGCGCGCAATTCAAAAACTATTTAAAGCCCATTAGGGCTGTGGGACTTTGCCCGTGATAGGATTTAGTTCCTGGTGCTTCTGAGCTTTGTGCTATATTCTGAACCTGTTTGATTCCTGTTTTTGACCCCTGCCTGGCTATTTGACTATTCTGACTTCTGGATTCTGACCCTTGCCTGATTATTGACTACCGCTTCTGATTAACCCTCTGATTGACTCCCTGGTTTGACCTTTGCCTGTCTGATAACGTTTTTTCTCTGCCTGCCTCGACCCGGCCTGATCTGACTACTCTTTTGCCTAACGCCTTGTACTGCGATCTTCTGTCCAAAGACTTTGCTTTACTGTCGTGCCCCTCTGCCTATCCAGAACCCTCATCTTGCACCTCTCGTTTAAGTCCAGGTGGCATCCAAGTAAGCCGAGGGCTCCCCCAGAGGCCCAAAGGCGGTCACACTACAGGTGAAGCACGAGCCGAGACCAGGGTGCCTGGTGTTTGTTCTGGTGTTGGGTGCCGACTGTGAAATTGGCTAAGGAAGAGTTGGAACTGAAAAGAATGGAGAAATGAGGCTGTGAGGCCAAAAGTAGGAAAGTAAAGGCAAATTAGGTTTCCTCTGCAGCCTCATTCTCAGAAGGGGAAACGTAAGTGGAAATGCAGGAACACTTTTCCCAGGTTATTTCTCAGGCTAACGTAAACTGGGGTAAAAAGGGAAGGCTAGAGGAACAGGAGGAATGGGAGTCTTTGGGAGAGGAGGAGGTTTCTGCTCTAATGGATGAAAGCTGTTCATCAGGTAGATGTTTCAGGAAAGGCTAAAACCCCAAGGTGCCAGAGCAGCCAATGAGTCTCTGTACAATAAATGTGTGTTAAGGTGGCCATACACGGGCAGATAAAGCTGCCGATATCAGTCGTTTGGACCAATTTGACAGTTTATCTGCCCATGTATGGGGGCTTCCGACGGGTCTTCCCGATCGATATCTGGCCACGATATCGATCGGGAAGGTTTGATTTTTAACCAACCAACCCGTCGGAGCCCCTTGGAGCATCGTAATTCGATCGTTCGGCCATACGGCCGAACGTTCGAATTACCCCCGATATAGCCATGCCGTTAGTGGCATATCGGGGAAAGTAACAACTAGAAGTACAGGGCCCAGGCTTTGTTTTGATTTTAAATCCTGAATATGTAGAATATGCAAATGTCTTCATCTTTTGCCGTTTATTTATTTTATTTTCTTTTATAATGACTTTATTAATAAAAAAATTAAAAAATCCTGATCCCCATTAGAAGCAGCAGTCCTGCCATACTGTATTGGCTGAAATGTATAAGCATTACCTTACCGAACATTTACAGAAACACTTATAAGACTTCTGGAAACCAAATCCTAGTGAGACAGGGTCCCTTTAACAAGTGAATCATTTCCGCAGGCCAAGCGCACAGATACCGATGTGTTTTTATAAGAAGGAACAGATCGGAGGCAGCGAGTTGTTTACTCAGAAATATGATTGATTGGATTCAAGTGGCTTCTAGAATATGGTTTTTAATAGGGGGGAAACAAGTTTGCCCTGCATGTGAATCACGAGAGTGGGAGGCAGAAGTAAAATCCATGCGACATGAGCTTTAAAGATTTCGAGAGAATAAAAGGCCAATAATGGTTTGTTTGATCCTACACTGTGGGCTGCTGGGCCGGCTCAAGATCGGTACATGTGAGCGGGTTGATCTGCAGGATGTTTTGAAACATGGCAAATGAAGATTAAGTCTTCAGCTAAAAAACAAGAGCTTTGAATAATACAGAATTATATAAAGAAAATACAGAGTTAGGTATTTAAAGTGTAACTATGCCATCAATGCATAAGCATTTATTTCCTTCTGCAAAAAACAAAAACAAGTTTTTGCAGTTTTACACTGCCAATCCATTGCTTCTGGCACTGACGTGCGGCATTGACCAACTGTCTGGTCTCTAGATGTTGTTTTTTTTTACTCACGCTCCTTGTGCAGATTATAAAGATGACAGTTGATGAAAAGGGGTTGAACTGTGAGTAATGTCCGGGTACGCTGCCTGTGTATGAACCCCCGAATCCTTCATGAAAGATTTGGCCTAATACCGAACCAAATTTGCATATGCAAATTAGGGGTGGGAAGGGGAAAACATTTTTTCCTTCCTTGTATTGTGACAATAAGTCACACAATTTCCCTCCCTGCCCCTAATTTGCACATGCAAATTAGGACTCTGTTCGGCCGGGCAGAAGGATTAAGCCGAATCCGAATCCTGAACCGAATCCTGGATTCGGTGCATCCCACTATGCACAATTCAGCAGGAACAGCCTCCTAAGTTTGCTCATAGTCTGTACAGAGAAATACCATAAAACTATGGCAGCATAGATATTCCCCTGTATTAAGCACAATTCAGCAGGAACAGCCTCCTAAATTTTCTCATAGTCTGTACAGAGAGATACCATAAAACTATGGCAGCATAGGTATTCCCCTGTACTAAGCACAATTCAGGAGGAACAGCCCCCTAAGTTTGCTCATAGTCTGTACAGAGAGATCCCATAAAACTATGGCAGCATAGGTATTCCTCTCTATTTACAAGTGCCTTACGCTATGGATGGCTGCAATTTTTAATCCATCCTGTTGTGTATGGGCTATATTTATTAAGGTCACTAGATGGGGCTGCTATGCATCTTACTGCTTTGTGGTCAGTCTGTTCTGTTGAATGATTCTCCTTTAAATTTCTCTGCTCTTTAGTGATGGGCGAATTTGGGGCATTTCGTTTTGCAGAAAAATTAGCGAAATTCGCAAAACTGAGAAAAATTTTGTGTCCGTTTTTGACACCGGCGTCTGTTTTCTGGACGTCAGCGTTAGATTTTGGCAAAATTGCACCGCCTTCAAAAAAAACGTCAATTATTTTCTTACGCCGGCGAATTTTCACAGCGGTTTCGCCAATGAAAATTAGCTGTGAATAAATTCGCCCATCACTACTGCTCTTTTGTCCGAAATCCAGAAAGCCCCAAATTACAAGACATCCTTCTCCCATAGACTCCATTTAAGCAAATACATACATTTTTTAAAACAATTTCATTTTTCTCTGTAATAATAAAACAGTAGCTTGTACTTGATCCCAACTAAGATATAATTAATCCTTATTGGAAGCCAATCCAGCCTATTGGGGTTATTTAATGTTTAAATGATTTTCTAGCAGACTTAAATTATGGAGGTCCAAATTATGGAAAAGATCCCTCATCCGGACAACCCCTGAATTCTGGATAACGGTTCCATACCTGTATATATTAAGTACTAAGTGAAACTACAATGAACTTTACACAAAGAAAATCAATTTCACCTCTGTGCAACCCCTTTAGCATTAGAGATATTTGAAGAAATCTGTGTGTTTCGTGAGCTCCTAGAGTTGAATAAGTCCCCTGGGTTCACATTTGATGCAAAACCGACGCACACAAGGGATATTTTTGAGCAAACTCAATCTGTGCCATTGCTTCTTGAAAGATCAAACCTCTACGTGAATTCAAACACTGCCTTGAAATGGTCAGGCTCTGCCCAAGGATATCAGAGATTTTTATCATCAGACAGTGTTTAGTACATTGTAGTTTCTATAAAAAAGAAGGTTATTTGCTATGGCATATCTATTCAACACCAAGGCCTACATAACGGACACCTGGACATTGTTAATATGAAAGCCCTCACTAGAAGCTGAACTTGGCCAAAAACTTGTGTCCCTGCCAGTTTGTCCATCACACTTGAGTTAAAGGAGAAGTAAACCCTAAAAATGAACACGGCTAAAAATGAATATATAGTGAACTTATTGCATCAGCTTGTCAATAGCAGCAATGATCCAGGACTACAAACTTGTCACAGGGGGTCACCATCTTGGAAAGTGTCTGTGACACTCACATGCTCAGTGGGCTCTGATTGGCTGTTGAGAAGCTAAGCTTAGGGCTCGTCACTAATTATCCAGCAGAAAATGAGGTTGGTCTGTAATATAAACTGATGCTACAGGGCTGATAATTAAATTCAATTTAGTTGGAGAAACAACAGCCTATCAGAAAGCAGTTCCATCCTAAAGTGCTGGCTCTTTCTGAAAGCACATGACCAGGCAAAATGACCTGAAATGCACCTACACACCAATATTACAACTAAAAAATACACTTGTTGGTTCATTAATGAGAGTGAATTATTTGCAGTGTAAACAGTGTAATTTAGAAATAAAAACGACATCATAAAAATCATGACAGAATTTTATGTTGAGGCCAGGCTGCAAGGAGAGCCTCCATACATCAGACGGGGGAGGCCGGGCTGTATCTCGAGGAGTAATTATCCGTGTTAAGGTCACTAGATGATGATGTTGTGCACGTAACTCTATTCCCCTATGACCTGATCTATTGATTCCAGCAGAAGCATTTAGTTGGGTAATATACTATACCGTCGTCATGAATGTGCCAGATTACTGCAAAGTTGATGTAGTCTCTCGCATGTTGCCATAGTAACTTTTCATTATTCAAACTTTTCAAACCCTTTTTGACACCTGCCACATTCTCGGAGGCAACCCGAGCGATCTGAAGCTGTATCAGGCTGTAAACAGCCATTTGAGATTCACAACATTCACTCACGCGGAAGCCTTTGCTCCACAATGTTTGGTATGTGTTTGATTCTTTCAATTCTTTTCTTTTTTTTTTTTTCTCCCAGAAATCACAATAATTGTAGTAAAATGGCCCATTTTTAGAAGCAGTTAAAAGGGAAAGGGGTTTGGAGAAATGGAGTGTATCAGACAGGATAGGATAATAGATTGGAAAATTTGGGGGATAGGGAAAAACTTGCTATTGAAGAAAAGGGGGTTCCATGCTGACGTTTGCGTTTCTCCTATAAAAAAGGTAAAACCATAGGGGATCAACTAACTAGAGCTGATGTGTAGGCTTAAGTGTGCTTAACACTTAATAGCAGGCATGGGAAGGTTGCTGTAAAGAAAGAGTTAATTTTATATGCTTACCTGAGGTAGAAAATTGCAGTCAGCGAAGTCCCTGGCTTGATTGAAGGTCCCGGGCGACAGCTGGGTAGAAAAGAAAGGCGATTGGTGGTTAGCAATCACGTGACCTAAAAGAAGGGGTATAAAAGCCTGTTCGCGGCTAGCTTACCTGTCAGTCGGCGAAGATCGGTGAAGGAGGAGCATCGTCAACATGCTGTCCAGATTTGCACCCACCCGGTTGTGTAATATATTGAGTATATGTTGTTAATAAAGCTTATAATAATAAAAAAAAAAAAACTATTGTCGCAGCTGGAGGAAAAATTTAATTTCGTTATATAAGTAGTTTCCTGGCCGGAAGAATCAAAAGGCGGAACTATTTGGGATAGGCTATCCAATGAAGGAATTGGGCTGGCTAATTTATGTATTTTGAGAGTACATGGTATGATTTAAAAATCTATTAATAAATTCTGCTGCGGCCATTCTCCAACTAAAGTATGTTGTCATGTGTATTATTTGATATGTGTTATTTTCTGTATTATAGCATACCGTTCCCATGAGAAAGAGGGAACTTTCAGAGAGGGCGGGGACCTTCCCATACTATAACTGCAGTCATTATAGTAGAATTATTAAAGGGGAGGTATGTACCCATCCAAACAAGGGGCACACTATAAAACTCCGCTGCTTTGCAACCTGTAGCACAGAAGGGATGGTCTATTTGTTGAAGTGTCCTTGTGGGTTTGGCTACGGTGTCCAAACCACAAGGGCATTCAAAATTAGAAATTATAAACCTGAACCCAAAACAGAAGACATACAAGACACTAAGAAAAAGGAGAAGTTCAAAAAAGAGACATCGTTAGCCAAACACTTTTTTTGAAAAAAGGCATGCTATTTCCCAAATAAAATGGCAAATCCTGGAGAAGAAGTGGTAACGCAATCTAGTAATAATATGAAACTGGCTTTACTCAAAAAGAGAGGCATTCTGGATATGAAAACTATACATCCAAAAGGCCTTAACGAGCATTTCAGCCTAAATTAATTTTGTAAAGTAATTTGTTTGCGGTGACACTTAATATATTATTATTTATTTTCACAGATAATCTGGCCAGGGGGATAAAGATTGATAGAGTTAATGATGATAAAGCCTGCTGGCTGTAAGTAACCATATTCTATTTGTAACATACACAACATATTGTGATACATTTTACTATGCTTTGAACAAGTACAAAAAGAATTGGACTTCATGTTTGAACATAATATACAGTAACTACATAAGTACGTTTACGTTTTGGAAAAATGGACCTGTAACAAGGTGGAAATGAGAATTATGGGTAATTGGGTGTTATAAGCAATACTTTAAATGCCTTGGTAGCACTTGTGTTTTTATCCTGATGAAGGGAGGGTGAAAACACATCCAAAACGTTGATGCACATGTGGTAACAATAAAAGGGGTAAAATTGGTAGAAAAATAGGTGTTGTTTGGCTTTTCCAAAACTCAATTGCATGTGACTGAAGTGTGCCGACCGTCTAGAGCAGTGACCCCCAACCAGTAGCTCATGATTAACATGTTGCTCCCCAACCCCTTGGATGTTGCTCCCAGTGGCCTCAAAGCAGGGGCTTATTTTTGAATTCCAGGCTTGGAGGCAAGTTTTAGTTGTATAAAAACCAGGAGCCCTGCCGAACAGAGCCTCAATGTAGGCTGACAACAATTCACATAGGGGCTATCAAGTACCCAATCACAGCCCTTATTTGGCACCCCAAGAATATTTTTCATGCTAGTGTTGCTCCCCAACTCCTTTTACTTCTGAATGTGCCTCACGGGTTCAAAAAGTTGGGGATCACTGGTCTAGAGGGATCAGCACCACTAAACAGGGGATTTATAGGAGAGGAAATTTACAATACTGTGTTTCTCCAAATAATCCCTCACTGACTTTATCTGAGCTGTACCCAGGGCTGTATTTAGGTCTGGTGATACCCCAGGCACTGGACCTTACAGCACCCCACATGTGCCCATGACATCACTTTTGCCCTGCCATGGTCTGAGTCCTGCACCCCTCAGGCATTTTTTATTTTTCTATTAAAAAAGTATTCTGTAGACACCTGAGGGCTGCTTCCCAAAAGCTTCTGCTGACGGCACAGGCTCTAGGTGCCTATACAACCTTGGATCTTCTACTGAGCCCCCTACGCATAAGGCTCCAGTTACCATAAGCCCTCCTCCATAAAGTGGGATCCAGAGAGCCCAAAACATGACAACTCCTATCCATAGAAAAGGGGAGTCTTATTGCAGTGATAGGCAAATTTGTCCTGCTTTGATTCACCGAAAAATATGTCATTTACACTTTTTTTTAACCATGCCACATTAGTTTTAGGGTGGGCTCATTTCTAGTACAATAGAGGATCCCTTTTTTCATTATTTTGCTTCCTTGGACATTTTTAATAATAAAATAAACTTCCAGCAATTTCACCAACAATCATTAATAAAGACTTGTATATGACCTGTATCTACCCACCATATTTAAATTGATGTAAATGTAAGTATGTTAATAAAGTTTCGCTTAGAAACGTTCACGCTGAAGAAGTTTGGCTGGTACGCCAGCATTCATTTTCCGACACAAAACATCTCATTTTGATAAATCCGCGTATTTGCTGTGAAATAACGTCTGATGGAGTTGCATAAAGTGTGGCGAATCTCCCCAAAGCGAAAATTTGCTTTGGGAATCTTTCTCAGCATTCTGAGAAATGTTCCTTTTTAAATTCTTCAGCTCCTGTCCTACAAGCAATAATTGTAGTACAGGTATGAGACCTGTTATCCAGAATGCTCTGGACCTGGGGTTTTCCCAGATAACAGATCTTTCCGTAACTTGAATCTTCATAGCTTAAGTCTGCTAAAAAAAGCACATGAACATTAAATAAACCCAATCGGCTGGTTTTGCCTCCAATAAGGATTAATTATATCTCAATTGGGATCAAGTACAAGCTACTGTTTTATTATTACAGAGAAAAAGGAAATCATTTTTAAAAAATTTTATTATAACGGATTCTATGGGAGATGGACTTTCCATAATTCGGAGCTCTCTGGATAACGGGCTTCCGGTTAACTGATCCCATACCTGTAGCCATACTGCTGGATCTGTGACCCTAACCCCTTCCATCCCATGACTCCATCATCCGATGAGAAGGTATTCATCCTTCTGTAGCTGCAGGTGAGCCAAGATCAATGAAAATCAGCCAGTCAATTATCTCTGCAGTAAAAGGAATAAATCGACGGTGAACAGCCCATAGTCACTTGCACGTCTTCCCTGGTGTTAGTAGCCCCATTGATTTTCATTCTCCTGCCCCAATTTAAAGCTATTTCCTTGGAAGTCATGAACAGACTGGTTTCATGGTGGATCTGACCTTAATCAATAGCCCGACTCCTAAAGCAACAGAACTCTGAAAATTTCCTTGTATGTTTCATTATGTGACTTATGTCCTGTAGGGTCACCATTCATCAGACTTCAGCACTCGTCAACTGAAAATGGCTCCTGCTGTAATTCAGAATGAATTATCAATGTTTCTATTGTCCTTGGCTCTACAGATGGGTTTAACATCTCTACCTTCTCTTGATGTCTTTATGTCAGATGAAATGGTTTGTGAGGTTTGTGAAAATGCTGCTGAGAAATTGTTACTGTTTTTTACAGGCAGTAACCCTTCCAACACTGTCCTCCTTGTCTCCACAGTTATAGGACCTGTTATCCATGATGTCTGTGACCTGGGGTTTTTCCATCATTTCGATCCCCAGGCTTAAAGTCTACTTAAAAAAAATCAGCTAAACATTAAATAAACCCAATAGGATTGTTTTGCCACCAATAAGCATTATTTACATCTAAGATGGGATCAAGTAAATCAAAAAAATGTACTGTTTTATTATTAGAAACAAAATGTTAATATGAAAATCAAATAAAACATTTTCAAAATAAATAGAAACAAAATGTATATAAAAAAAAAAAAAGTGAATTCTTTGATGAAAAGAAATCCTATGGGAAATGGTCTTCCGTAATTCTGAGCATATATATATATATATATATATCTCAAACAAGTGAAAGTTGTGCTCACCACTATTTTTTAACCATTAGGCGGGGGTGCAATGAGGGTGTGACCACCCTATATATATATATAAAATCGATAAAGTGCCAGGCTAGTAGCAGCAATACATAAGGGACACAAAGTAGGAGTTATTAGCAATTGTATTCTTGGGTATGAGGACAAAGCACCACTCTAATGGGACCAAATGGGACTGCAGCACAGCATTTTATTGTAATATTGCGATTAGTGCACTGCACAAGAAAGGATCCGCGCCCCCCACTTATCACTAATAGGCTATAGTTAATCATAATAATAATAATAATAAGGAAGAAGAGAAAGCAGAAGAAGGACTGGAGAGATAATTGACGTCCTTCAGCTGGGAAAGGTTGTAATAAAAATAATACAACAATAAAAATGTTAAAATAAATACTAAAAATATGATTTTTTTTATGATCAAGTAAAAAAAAAATTCTAATCTAGAACAGGAGCTTTAACAGAGGTAACCAACCCATGGTTCTTGACCTCAGGGAGGGGGGCTGAATTAATAGGTCCAGGCCGAAGGCCATTTGGGGTGAGGACTTATATGTACCCTGGGTGCCCCTGGAACTATAGCGAGGTGACTGTTTACCCCAATGTTTCTATATATCTGTAACCTTGTTATGAGCTAATGGGGCCCAGCCTGAAGGCCAGTTAGGGGGAGATTTGGGGTGAGTGCTTATTTGTGTCCTGGTATCCCTGGAACTATAGCAGGGTGACTGTTACCCCAATGTTTCTGTATATCTGTAACCTTGTTATAAGCTAAGGGGGCCCAGCCTGAAGGTCAGTTAGGGGGAGATTTGGGGTGAGTGCTTATTTGTGCCCTGGGTACCCCTGGAACTATAGCAGGGTGACTGTTATCCCAATGTTTCTGTATATCTGTAACCTTGTTATAAGCTAAGGGGGCCCAGCCTGAAGGTCAGTTAGGGGGAGATTTGGGGTGAGTGCTTATTTGTGTCCTGGGTACCCCTAGAACTATAGCAGGGTGACTGTTACCCCAATGTTTCTATATATCTGTAACCTTGTTATGAGCTAAGGGGGCCCAGCCTGAAGGCCAGTTAGGGGGAGATTTGGGGTGAGTGCTTATTTGTGTCCTGGGTACCCCTGGAACTATAGCAGGGTGACTGTTACCCCAATGTTTCTATATATCTGTAACCTTGTTATGAGCTAAGGGGGCCCAGCCTGAAGGCCAGTTAGGGGGAGATTTGGGGTGAGTGCTTATTTGTGTCCTGGGTACACCTGGAACTATAGCAGGGTGACTGTTACCCCAATGTTTCTATATATCTGTAACATCCCAGCCTAAAGGGTCAAGGTTGGTTATTTATTAACTGTCCCTCTAGAAAGAAGACATTTTTAATATAAAATAAATAATTTAAAATACAATACAATTCTGTAGCGGTATTCTAAGATGATCCAGCCTTGGCGGAATGATGGAGAGCAAATGTAGGTTGAGTCTGTAATCCTCTGATGCTGACTTTGAAATTGTGACTCACTATTGGAAGTCCAGTCAAGCAACTGAGATACAAATCAGCTCACTATACAACACGTATGCAGTCCCAGCTGTAGGCTGTACATTTTCCCATTCAAGAACATCTGTGAATAGTTCTTTATTCCTACAGTTCTCCGCTGCTTGGTAGAACACCACATGTACCATGTCAGGGATATAACAGCTTGCAGTGTAGCAGCTAGGGATGTAGCGAACCGCCGAGTATGTGTTCGCGAACACCGGCAAAAAATGCGAACAGTTCGCGAACTGTTCGCGAACTTCGAACATCCGAAAATCGTTCGATTCGAACGATCAAAGGATTTTAATCGTTCGATCGAACGATTTTCGTTCGAATCGAACGAAAATCGTTCGATTTTAGCGATCGAATGGTCGAACGATTTTGACGCGAACGCCTATTGGCGAACGTCGCGCGACGTTCGCGAACTTGCGGCGGACGCAAACAGTCGAAGTTGGCGCGAACTAGTTCGCCGGCGAACAGTTCGCTACATCCCTAGTAGCAGCTCCCTATAGGAATCCCTCCTCTCCATACAAGTCCTACTTACATTTATTCCTCTCATACAAAGCAGTTGGAAAAATAAAATAAATAAATACAGCTGACTGTAATACAGCTAAGAGATAGATAGATTGATGGATGGAATTTAGATGGATAGATAGATGATAGATAGATAGATAGATAGATATTTACCCCCACATGTAATAAAAGGCACTAAGTTTGCCCAGGAGCAGTAACCAGTAGCAACCAATAATATGTTTGCTTTTAAACATGTGACCAGGAAATTCTACCTGCTTATTGGTTGCTATAGGTTACTGCCACTGGGCAAACTTAGTGCCTTTAATTACATAACCCCATTTGATGGGTAGATTGATAAATATATGGATAATTAGATAGATGATAGATATTTAGATGGATGGATAGTTGATAGATGGATATTTAGATAATAGAGATGGATAGATGATAGATAGATAGATAGAATGATAGATAGAGATAGATAGATAGATAATAGAAGATAGATAGATAGATAGATAGATAGATCATAGACAGACAGATAGATAGACATAGATTGATTGATAGATGAACGATAGCTAGATAGATAGATGATAGACAGCTGATAGATGGATATTTAGCTGGATTGATAGATGATAGATAGATAGATATATCTGGATATTTAGATGGATGGATAGATATGGATAGATAGATAAATATATAGATATTTAGATAGATGGACATTTAGATGGATGGATAGATGGATATTTAGATGATAGAAATAGATAGACAGACAGATGATAGAAGGATTTTTAGCTGGATTGATAGATGATAGATAGATCTGGATATTTAGATGGATGGATAGATATGGATAGATAGATGGATATTTATATGGATAGATAGATAAATATATGGATAGATGATAGATAGATAGATAGATGGATATTTAGATGGATAGATGGCTAGATAGATATGGATAGGTAGATGGATGGATAGATGAGGATAGATATATAGAAAAAGTAAATGCGAATACCCTGGTAACACAGCCAATTTGGTAACCTTATGTGGCCAGTCCAGAAACACACATCCACTCTTGCAGACATAACACAGCAATTAATCCAGATGCTGGCAATGCACTATAAACAGGTTTAATACAGTTACCATGTAAAGAAGTTGGCCAGAGAATAATGCATTCGCTTTGCAGGAAGAACATTGTGCATTAACAAAGTAAATTGCCCTCCAGTCCCAGCTATTTTGTACCTGGTTCGCTGTCTGGTTGGATAACAATTCTCTGTAATTCAGGCGACCAATCGGTTGATTGGTTTAATTTGTTTTAACTCTTTAATTTCCACAAAGGTCTTCAAAATATTGCTGCCCCTTCACACCAGGCCCAGCCAAGATGAGCACCCACGGCAACCCAGCCAGGCCACATCGGGGATGGAGTGCGCCAGAGAGTGCCAGTGGGGGAACAAGGTCCAGACCAGGGGTAGGCGAAAAAAGAGGTACGTGATTGGCTTTGTTTCACCCTAGGCACGTACCTCTTCTGCCTACCTCTAGTTTCGGCCCTGCTTCACACCTCCAATAATAATCCTTTCATTCCCAACAGTACAGTTATTGGGATCTATTATCCAGAATGCTTGGAGAATGCTCTTTTTAATTTGGACCTCTATACATTAAGGGGCAGATTTATCAATGGTCGAAGTGAATTTGAGGTAATTTTCAAAAAAAAACAATTCAAAGTCATTTTCTGGATAGTTCGAACATCGGATAGGATACTACGACTTCGAATTTACTTCGACTTCGATTCGAAGTAAAAATCGTTCGACTATTCGACCATTCGATAACCGAAGTACTGTCTCTTTAAAAAAACTTCGACTTCAATACTTCGCCAACTTAAACCTGCGGAACTGCTGTTTAGCCTATGGGGGACCTCCTGTGTGTTTTGCTAAGTTTTTTTTAGTCTAAGGATTTTTTGGGAAAATCGTACGATAAAATCGTTCGAATCGTTCGATTTGAAGTACAATCGGAGTACGGTTATACGATGTATAAAATCCTCCGACTTCGAATGTCGGAGGATTGTATTCTAATTCGAAATTCGACCCTTGATAAATCTGCCCCATAGTCTTCTAAAAACTCATAATATCTCATAGTATAATATATATACCAGAATGCTCGGGACCCAGAGTGTTCCGGATGGCCTTCCCATAGTTCAGATCTTTTCGGATAATAGGTTTCCAGATAACGGATCCCATACCTGTGTGTGTGTGTGTATATATATATATATATATATATATATATATATATATATATATATATATATATATATATATATATATATATATATATATATATATATATATATATAATATATAAATAAATATATATACATACATACATACATACATACACACACACAGACACTCTGTAAAATGTCATTCTGCATCAGCGAAGCTTACCAGCAATGTGTCCTGTGAGACTAATAAAAAGACATATACAGGCCAACACTGTCTAATTATTAGATCTCTCCTGACTAGATCCAAATACAATGGCCACAGGCATCATGTGGAAATGTTAAACCTCTAAATATCTGAATGTGACAAATTTATGTTCACATTTATGGTGCAAATGTTTAAAATCTGATGTAAATTAGGGTTCAACCTTTGGCCATGGAGAATAAAGAGCTCACTTCCTGTGAATACAGCTCCGCCTGGGTTCAGCTGCACTTTATTCATAGTCACTGCGGGACATGGGGATTCACTTGGACACCCCAGGCTATAAAGAAACTTGTTCTTTTCAGCTGGATCAGGGAAATAATATGGATGCACCAGCCACTATGGAAAGCATATATAGCATTATAGCCATTTAAGGAAGGTTTAATGCCATTTGGAGAGTAACATAACATGTAGAGCTAATGGCTGCTAAATTATGGACTAATAGCCTTGTAAATACACATCTACTGCACCTTGTAATGGGTCTGCAGGGAAATAATTGCCTATAATACACTGGGATGCAATTATTTGCATTCTTCTCAACCTTTTCAGCTTTCAAATGGGGGTCACTAACCTCACCTAAAAAAACCAAATGCTCTGTAAGGCTATAAATATTTTGTTATGGCTACTATCTTTCTATATAGGCCCTCTCCTATTCATATTCCAGTCTCGTATTCAATCAATGCATGGTTGTTAGGGTAATTTGGACTCTAGCAACCAGATTGCTGAAACTGCAAACTGGAGAACTGCTGAATAAAAAGCTAAATAACCCAAAAACCACAAATAAAAAAAAAATAAAAACCAAGTTCAAATTGTTCCAGAATATCACTCTCTACATCATACTAAGGGGCCGATTCACTAAGCTCGAGTGAAGGATTCGAATGAAAAATACTTCGAATTTCGAAGTATTTTTTTTGGTACTTCGACCATCGAATTGGTTAAATTCGTTCGAATTCGAACGAAATCAAACGAATCGAACGAAAAATCGTTCGACTATTCGACCATTCGATAGTCGAAGTACTTGCCCTTTAAAAAAAACTTCGACCCCCTACTTCGGCAGGTAAAACCTACCGAAGTCAATGTTAGCCTATGGGGAAGGTCCCCATAGGTTTGCTAATCTTTTTTTGATCGAAGGATTTTCCTTCGATCGTTGAATTAAAATCGTTCGAATCGTTCGATTCGAACGATTTAATCGTTCGATCGAACGAAAAATCCTTCGATCGATCGATCGCAGGATTAGCGCTAAATCCTTCGACTTCGATATTCGAAGTCGAAGGATTTCAATTCGAGGGTCGAATTTCGAAGTATTTTTAACTTCGAAATTCGACCCTTAGTGAATCTGCCCCTAAAAGTTAATTTAAAGGTGAACAACCCTTTCAATGTAGTCATAAACTGCAGGTCCTCTCCGAAACAAAAAAAAAAACACTGTGGGGTCTGCTTCACTAGGTCACTGTCCAGGAGTATCTAGGAGAACAATATTTTCTCCAGGTTTCATAGGCTTAACTTGGCCTTTAGACTGGATCCTCCCAGCAACTGTCATGTGCCCCTTTATGCAGACTAAGCCTAGAGTCTTGGGACCAATGTCTGAAATGATCACATGTATAAATATTCTCTGTTATGTTACCAACTCATTACAAATATATCTATCTATCTATCTATCTATCTATCTATCTATCTATCTATCTATCTATCTATCTATCTATCTATCTATCTAAACCAGAAATCTGGAAATATTTCTATTTCTGCTCTCTTATTTAAACAAACAAAATGAATTAAAAGACATAGAGGAAACACTGGCTGGAAAGAAAGAAAAATAACAGCCTTTCTCATATCTAATGTTCCAGACATAAGGTCGCACTGCCCGATATTTAATGGTACCTCACTCACGTCCAATTGACAGTAATCACAGAAATGTCTGACATTGCGGTTAGTGTCTAATGGGGTATAATGGGAAGCCAAAAAAAAGGTTGCTCTTTTTATTTAAAAGTAATAACACATTAGATCAGTGGCCTTGTTAGGGAAGCTGGACAAACAGAGGGAACTTAAGGGTCAGGGCACACAGGCAAATTTGGGGAGATTAGACGCCCGGCGACAAATCTCCTCTTCTTCGGGGCTACTAATCTCCCCCGAACTGCCTTCTCGCCGGCTAAAATGTAAATCACAGGCGGGATGGCACTCGGAGTGATTTGTTTTCCGAAGCCGCCCAAGTTTCCTCGTGAGGCGACTTCGGAAAACAAATCTCTCCGAGTGCCATCCCACTGGCGATTTACAGTTTAGCCGGCGGGAGGGCAGGGGAGGCAGTTCAGGGAGATTAGAGGAGATTTGTTGCCGGGCGACTAATCTCCCCGAATCTGCCTGTGTACCCTGCCCCTAAAAGAAGGAAGAACCAAGGAGAACCATGGAAAGAACCTACTGTTCTGCACTTCCAGCCATATAAAGAATCCAACACTTGATACTAAGTGCAGCAACGGTGGGCATTAGGCAGTCCTGTCCATGTCCAGTGTCAGAATGGGGTGTTTGGGGTGCACCTCAGGGACCCCTCACCCCTGTCACTAAGTCATCTGGCCAGCCTACACCAATGGTTCACATCCCTATGACCGAATTGCATTCATAGTAACTTAGACGGTTATAGTCCAGCAGGAGTGAGCCTGGATTAGTCCAACCCTGTTGGTGTCCATCACCCCCCACTTATACATTTTTGGCACTCTGAGATCTCTATTAATGTATTTATACCTCTTGATACTTTCCCTTCAGTTCATTTAATGCTTCCAACTAAAGGAAGTAACGATAGCATTGATGTCTGCATATTAGAGTTCTGACAGTTCAAGATCGTTCTAACCAGCCGCGCGGATATTCAGCATTCCTCTAACAAAGAAACATGTTGGTGCCAACATTCAATCTATAAATGTATTTTATCTACTACAATAAATCCCTGAAATGCTAAACAATCACATAGGGCAAAAAAAGTGCAACTAGAATGTTGATTTTGTTTCGGGCAGTACTATTTCCTACACACCCTGGTAGTGGTGTTAATGCGGCTGCCCAAGTGTGTCACCGCATGGTATATTTGCTGTAAATTGTTGGCACAATCATTAGGAGCAGATTTATTAAGGTTCAAATTGTAAATTCTAATTTCAAAACTCACAAATTCGGGTTGAGAATAATTCTAACTCAAATTAGAATTCGAGATTTATCATACCTTGACCCTGGGAACAACTCAAATTCGAATATTCGCCACCCAAAACCTGCCGAGTTCATGTAGAAGTCAACGGCAGAGGTCCAGTGATCCATTTGAAGATGTTAATAGCCTTCCTGACATTCCAGTTTTTTTCAGAGTTGAATTTGATTCGAATTCGATCCGAGTTTTCAGGTCGGTAATATTTGTTTTGAGTTTAAGACATTCAAGTTTTTTTCTTGAGTAACCTCCCATTCGATTTGTGAGTATATTCAAATTTATGAGAGTAAAAAATAAAATTCACAAAAATTTCGAAATTCGACCTTTGATAAATCTGCCCCTAAGTAGTGATGGGCAAATCGGTGCAGTTTTGCTGAAATATTTGCGAATTTACCCCTAAAATGGCGAAAGATTCTTGAAACGCATTGGTCAATGGGCATCAAAATAATTTAGATGTGTGAAAATGTTTATACGCACGACTATTTGGTCCAAATGCATTATAGTCAACGGACGTCCGAATAATTTTGAGACGCGACAAATTTTTATGCGTGCGATAATTGTGGCACGGCAGATTTTTTGCTGGCGAATTGTCGGCACAGTTTGGCGAATTAATTCACTTGCGCGAAACGTGGAAATTCACCATTCTGGCGAATTTATTCAACCATCACTACCCTTAAGTCTTGGTTTACTAAACATTGTTATGGCAAGTCTCAGTGTGAGATATATATATATATATATATATATATATATATATATATATATATATATATATATATATATATATATATATATATATATATATATATATATATATATTCTGTTGAATGTCAATGAGCTAATAAATGAGCTTTACTAAACCTTGACCTTTCTTTAGTCTCACTTGGCCATTTCTCTAGGCTTAGCATGACCCCCCCCACACAGGCTTTGTGGACAGCAAGAGGTTAAACCATCCCTGATCACTGTGCAGAAAAGTTATTTTAATTAGAGGCAGAAAGTATGTGTATGATTTGTCAGTGTGTATGAGTAACCTTGGGCTGAAGCTGGAGAGCAGGAGAGATGTTGGTCTCAGTTGGAACAGCAGAGAAAGAGGCTTTTGTTCTGTAGAGTTCTGTACAGCAGGAACCAGTCACAAGGCTGCAGTGATCACGCTCGTTTAGCTGCAGAGGAAAGTCAAGATAATTAGTGAAGGCAGAGGCCTGCACTTCCTTTCTTATGTGCCACATGCAATATATAATATTTTTCTGATGCTGGTTTGTGTATTTGCTAGCGAGCTGCTTGTTATAAGGCCTTTTATCTTTCTTAACGGCCAGATGTGAATAAAACGGTACATTTTACAACTCCGTTATTCCCTTCTGGATCAGTCAATGGAGCTGTAAGAATAAATAGAGGCTAAGATAAAACTATGCTGGGCAGTTGGGTGAAAAATATAGATGTAGCAGACCCTGTGGCTGTCTCTCTTACATAGAGTAGCAGGGCAGTTGGAACTTTTGAAATGCCAGTTTGATGCCATGTTGTTTATCAAATGAACACCTTCTTCTTTACATGTATCCCAATGCAACCCACACCAACCTTCAGTTCAGCCTATGCTACTGTCACAATCGGCACCCTAAATCCAGAAGTGCCAAGCTCCCTGGTCATGGCTCTGCTTCCGCCTGTAGCAGCCGCCTTTGGCCTCGGGAGGAGCCCTCCGCTACTTAGATCCCAGTCCGACCCTGGCCGCCAGGTCTTAATAAGAGAGGAGCCAAGCAAGAGTTCTGGACGAGCAAAGGGGCACGGTTGTTAACCAAGGATTTAGGACGGAAGGCAACACAACACAATTTTTAGATCAAGGCCTAAAGCAAACAGAAAAAGTAAAAAACAGAAACAGAAATATTGTGTAGTATTTTAGGTCCTTTTCGGAGCACCCTGTGTTGGAAAAAAAAGCCGCTAGTGTAAGTTCCCCTTTAATGTGATTAGGGATGCACCGAATCCACTTTTTTGGATTCGACCGAACCCCCGGAATACGGAATCGAATCAGAACCCTAATTTGCATATGCAAATCAGTGGGGGGGGGGGTAGGAAAAAAGAGAGCTTCGTGCAGGGCTAAAAATTTCTTTCTTGTTTTGTGATGAAAAGTCACGTGATTTTAAGGATTCGGTTCGGCCAGGCACAAGGATTCAGCTGAATCCTGCTGAAAATGGCCGAATCCTGGCCGAATACCGAATCCTGGATTCGGTGCATCCCTAAATGTGATATTTTTATGCAGCTGAGAGAACGGAAAAGGAACGGCAGGAGAGAGCTATTCTGAAGGACTAACTATTCCTAAGCTTTATTATCTTATTTTTCAGGATCAACCAGAATAGCAAGCAGGCCGGGTCGGTACAGGCAGAGTTCAAGTATAGTCAGACAGGCAAGGGTCAGGATTGGAGAGCTTAGAATAGTCAGGCAGGTAAGGGTCAGATTGGCAGTCTTCAGAGTAGTCAAGCAGGCAGGCAAGGGTCAATACCAGGATATACAAGTAGGATACACAAGGAATAAGCACCCAGGAACTAATCAAGTTAGAACTAACAACGGGCAACTGATTCAAATCCAAAGTCACTCTAAATACCTTTTGAATTTCGCGGCAAAGCGCAATGACTTCTACACACTGCTCTCCCAGATCTCCCAGTCCTTGTGTCCAATCTAAGAAAGACTGGGCTCTTTGGCTATTCAATCTTTGTTATGGCTTCCCATTAAAGGGGTGGTTCACCTTTCACTTAAGTTTTAGTATGTTACAGAATGGCTAATTCTAAGCAACTTTTCAATTGGCCTTCAGCCTTGGCTGGAAAGTAAGGCGGGGACTCCCCCTGCTGTTCATAAGTATAATTGTTTCCCTGCAGAGCAGTTAGGGACTGTCTGACAATTCTTATTCATAGCGAGTGAATGAAGGGAGAATTTCACTGCATACAGTCTGGTGTCTTGTAAAAACGGTACACATTTTTTTTTGCCTTTACATGCCCTTTAAGGGACAAATTTATCAAAGATTGGAATATGTAGTTAGAGCTGCAGATTGAGAATTCTAGATAGTTATTCATTATTCTCACTTAGTAGGAGCAAGTCTGCTGCAGCTATGACCGTTGCCCATCCCTGATAGAACGCACATTAGACTGCACAGTGTAAGCTTTTGACAAAAACTGGAAGTGGATCCTATTGATTCTCATGTTAGTATTATTCTCTAGTGCACAGATATTTGCTCTTGTTGGTATTCTCTTATACAATATACATGCATTGGTGGTCGCTCAGGAAGCATTAATGAGCACTACAAGGGATGGAGACAGAACTTACAGAATGACCTTTTCCATCCTAACTGCTCTGAGCGATGTCACAATGAACATTTAGGGCTCAAGTACTCGGTAATGGGTTTCTTTGCTGGGGATTGTTGACACTATAGAGCAACACAAAACATAACTGATCTTTGACCCACACGGCAGAACAAGTTCAAGTAGTTCAACACAAAAAAAACGAATCCACCGCATGGCATTAAAAAACACTTCTGTTTCCATCAAGGTCACAATTACTAAAGAACCTATTCCAGATCAATCTTTCTATAATGTGTATGATGATTGCCTCTTACTCTAACACTTCACCTTCATTATTCTTGCTTCGTCGTTAAATGTACCTAGTGGATAAATGAATGGCTACATAATTATTTTCCTCTTGGTTTGCCCCCCCCTTTGCTTCCATGAAGTTTTATATATTGCCTCTGTCTTATTCTTTCTCAATAAGGAAAGGGGCTTCTCAGACCCAGTGCTGCCCCCATCCTAGGCAGAGGGTGTTTTTTTGTTTTTATTTCAGGAGGCTAATCAATGACATCTTCTATACAGGTTCCTACGTCCAGGGTCCGTTCCATGTGTAATACCCCAGAACACAGGATAAATATAGTTCTGACTACATGTGTGTTACCTCCATACTGTTTGTTGTAAGGACATTAGTTGATATTGGCTTAAGGGGGCTTAGCCTTCCAATCCTTCCTTAAAATCTACCCATGTCCCCAGTTATCTAGACTTTTCTTGTCTTCTTTTGACTCCAGCATCTCCATTAATTTCCTTCCTAATGTTTCTAACTTTGTAAAGAAAAACACACTACCCTTTGCCTTTGATGCACTCTCCTCCTATCAAAATAACCTCTGTCTAACTTAACTGAGTCTATTCATTTTCTATGCAACTTTGATGCTGTTGATCCTATGATAAAGTATATTTCCTTCTATCATCTTCCAAACTGAAGTGGCCTGTTTGTACTCTGCATAAATGTCTAGTGATGGGGGAATAAATTTGCCAGGCGCGAATTTCAGTGTTTCGCTTCCGGTGAATAAATTCACAAAACTCCCATGAAAATTCACCAGCGTAAAAATTTTTTGGACACGCCATTGACTTTAACCCAGACATCAAAATTGACATGGAGATGTCAATTTCTGAGTTTCGCGAATTTTTAGCCATTTCGCTGGAAATTTGCGAGTTTTTCAGCGAAACGGGAGAAATTCGCCAATCACTATAAATGTCCCCCTGATTCCAATTCTACTCCACAATCCCATCCAATCCTTATATCTGCAGTCCATCTCCTTAGTTTTACTCTGCCAACTTCTCTTGAAGTAAATGCCGAGGGACTTAATGGGTAGTTGGCCAAGATCCTTATTTCTGATGGACAAGTAAAAGAAGATAACAAGAAAAAAAGAACAAGCATTAGGTAAAATTAAAGAGAGAATAAGGTTAGCGAAAAAAAAAAAAATCATGTTTCTTGAGCACCTAGTGTATAACCATCAGTTTCTTTCTGATGATGGCAGCCTTAATCCCCATATTTGCTCCATAATAATTTGCCAAATCTAAGTTAAAAGTTAAAAAAACTCTCCTTAGCAGGGTTGCCAGGTCGGCGGTTTTCCAGCCAAATTCGGGTACTAATTTAAAGCCCAGGCGGGTTTTTGAAAGTACAAACTAGCCAAGGTACAGATTTGGGTTACTTTTAGGGCCTTTGGCTGGTTTGTACAATTTTTTTTCTTCCCCTAATGTGCCAAGCCTGTGTCTCCCAAAGCATGTTGGGTAATTTAGTTTTTGTTTAACAATTTGCCAAGCTTAATGTAAGACTACAATACCCAGCATGCAATGGGATTGACTTGTGTAGAAGTCGACAGTTACCAGATTTTGGACTCTGTACCCCAGTCTCCCATCCCATTCTAACATTTTCTAGTGACTTTCCTCAATTTTCGGGCAAAAATCTGTTGGCCACCAAAATGTCCAGAGGTTGATCTGTTTTTCCAATATTTATTGAAATTGTATGTGACTTAGGGCCTTATGAGGCCACCTCTGTGCCCAGAGACAGCCTGAGGGTAGACAACAAGGACAGATTGAATAATATAGCGTAGTCATTTTTGACCTCTAACTGTGCACCTTTAGGTGGTCACACAATCTATAAGGCAGGTGCTTTTTCTCCTTCACCCCTTGGGTTATTGCCACCACCTTTTACCCAAACAGTGTTTTGGAAATTTTTTTGGATGGGTACTTAGTGTTTTTATGGACCTTCAAGTAAAATATTGGCTTTCACCGATTGTCTGTTCTTCCCTCTCCAGTTTTCCAATAGCTCTAGAGGAATGTGTTCAGAATAGTGTAAAATCTTCTTTAATAATAAAATGTATATATAAAAAAATTGCTCACATTTCCACAATGTATTAGTGTATAAAATAATGTCCCCATGGTGGCAAAGTCGAGACCTTTCAAGAGCTGCTGAATATAAAGCTAATAATAATGAAAAAGGAAAACCAAGTGTAAATTGTCTTAGAATATCACTCTGTACATCATACTAAAAGTTCATTCAAAGGCAAACAACCCCTTCAACGTAACCATTGCCATCTAGGCCACTTGCAGATAGTATGGTGCATTAGATGCATGGCATAAAGTGCTGCACTCTCTGGTGCTAGGGAACCGTTTCACTGTTGCACCAATAGTTGGGTAATGTAGCACCAGTTTAGCACCATGCAATTAAAAACAACCCAACCCTGACAGTCTACCCTCATAATTTAAGTCTTCCATCTCTCTAACCAGTTTAGGGTGCTTTAAGTGGTGAAATTTAGACCTCCACCCCATGCTCTGCTACCCAAAGAAAATGAGCCCCTTTCAGTTGCCAAAAGGGAACGGTAATATTTGCAATGAAAAATTTGAAGTCAATACATTATTGACTGTCTGGATTCTAAATCCCTTCAATGTCAACAGAGGCACCGCTAATAAATGTTTTGTTAAGTTCTTCCTCCGGTGAAAAGCTTTTTCATGAAGGTCCTGAATAGCAAGAGCCAGCGTGTTGATGTTAACACAACGAAGTGCTCCACGGCCTTAACGCAATTAATGACAGACTCAGCGCATTGATGAGATTCTTGACGAGAAAGCCGTAGGCTAAATGCATTCTTGAGACAGGTTCAAGGAGAGCGCAGGGATGTCGGAGATGGAAGACTTGCAAACTATGCAGACATGGGGATTTGAAGTAGCAAAGAAAGGTCTTGAAGTCAATGCTGAAGGACTTGATGGGTAATTGGCCAAGTGCACCAGACCCTCAATTTGGGGCGAAAAAACCGACAGCAATACTATGAAAGGGCTCCAGGCACTAAAGGAAATCCACAGGGCCACAAGTATAGAGTAAAAAAATGAATTTAAATGAAAAAGTATACATCCCCAATGGCCCTACGCTTTTCGTGCCCCATAGGCACTTAGCCATGGGCTCAACAGTTTATTCCAATTTAAATTAAAAAAGTATACCACATCTCCAAAGGCCATACGTGTTTTGGGCCCCGTAGGCACTTAGCTAGCTACTGTAAATGGCCATGGGGCATAAAAAGATGTGGTATACTTTTTCAATTTAAATTGGAATAAACTGTTGAGCCCATGGCTAAGTGCCTATGGGGCACGAAAAGCGTAGGGCCATTGGAGATGTATAGTTTTTAAATCGAAATAAACATGTTTTTACTTGTGGCCCTGTGACTTTCCTTTAGTGCCTGGAGCCCCCCCTGAGCTGAGGGTCTGGTGCACTTGGACCACTCTTTTGACGTGGTTTGACGTTATTTGTGGTACCTTCTCTGTTGTGATTGTAGTTCGTCATTGCCATGAATATTTCCCCCAGTACCACTAATATTATTTATGGCAGCTTCATTAACTAACCCCAGCACCCTTATTATCAGTTCTGGGGTCACCAGTTTTCTATCCTTCTCCGTGGTCTACAACTGCCCCTCTCACATCGACACCATGAAATATCTTTTCCCTTTTAAGCCCAGTCAATACAAAGTAACCACAAAGGGAAATTTCAGTATCTTAAACAATTTGTTGTTTTTTCTAATACACTGACACTTTTCCATTTCTGTATCACCATACGTGTGAAAATAGCACACGTGTTTCAGAACAAATGTTCCCAAGATAATCTATGACACATCCATGCGTTTCTTTTCATGTTACCGCCGGAGAGAGGGCAACACGGTGATATATTGGCTGTTGCTATAGAGCTCTCTCATTGTGTTCTGTATTTCATGCAAAGCTGCAATTTCTTTCAGGGGATTCATTTTAAATATCTGCAGAGGTTGCCTTTTTTTTTATTACAGATAGGCTGGGAGAGACGTACTGCAGACTGTAAGATTAGAGCCACAGTAAGTGAGGCTGAGAAAATATTTACTGTTTTCGCTTAACTGTGGGAGCCCAGCCTGAAGGCTAGTTAGGGGGAGATTTGGGGTGAGTGTTTATTTGTGCCCTGGGTACCCCTGGAAGTATAGCAGGGTGACTGTTACCCCAATGTTTCTATATATCTGTAACCTTGTTATGAGCTAAGGGGGCCCAGCCTGAAGGCCAGTCAGGGTGAAATTTGGGGTGAGTGCTTATTTGTGCCCTGGGTACCCCTGGAACTATAGCAGGGTGACTGTTACCCCAATGTTTCTATATATCTGTAACCTTGTTATGAGCTAAGGGGGCTCAGCCTGAAGGCCAGTTAGGGTGAGATTTGGGGTGAGTGTTTATTTGTGCCCTGGGTAACCCTGGAACTATAACAGGGTGACTGTTACCCCAATGTTTCTATATATCTGGAACCTTGTTATGAGCTAAGGGGGCCCAGCCTGAAGGCCAGTTGGTGTGATATTTGGGATGAGTCCTTATTTGTGCCCTGAGTTACCCCAGGGTATGCTTCCTCTATAGTTACACCACTGCTAAACCTATTTGTAATATTAATATTGTCCAATGGAATGGGATTAATGACTATTAAAGGGTTAGTTCACCTTTTAGTATGTTATAGAATGGCCAATTCTAAGCAACCTTTCATTTTGTCTTCATTATTTTTTTTGTATAGTTTTTTTTTTAAAATTATTTGCCTTTTTTGTCTGTCTCTTTCAAGCTTTCAAACGGGGATCACCAACCCCATCTAAAAATCAAATGCTTTGTAAAACTACAAATATACTGTTATTGCTACTTTTTACTACTCATCTTTCTATTCAGGCCTCTCCTATTTATATTCCAGTCTCTTATTCAAATCAATGCATGGTTGCTAGGGGAATTTGGACCTTAGCAACCAGATTGCTGAAATAGCAAACTGGACAGCCGCTGAACAATCAGTTGCAAATTGTCTCAGAATCTCTCTCTCTATATCATACTAAGAGTTAACTCAAAGGTGATCAACCCTTTAATAGAACAGGAGGAAGTGAATAAAATGATAATGAGAATCAATGAAGTTAGTACAGTTTGTAAGAGTCCTTTGTATTGTCTATATGTCCAGGCAAAGACACCACTGTAAGAATGGAAATTAGTGATGGGGTGAATAAATTCGCCAGGAGTGAATTAGTGGCGAATTTCCGTATTTCGACGCCTGTGAATTCATTTTTAAAACTGCCTTGAAAATCTGAAATTCTGAAAAGTTACGTGAGTCAAAATTGACGCATGTCAACATTCTTCGGATGCCCATTGACTTTAACATGGGCTTCAAATTTGACACGGGCATCAAAATTTGTGTTTTGCATATTTTTCGCCATTTCGCGTATTTCACTGGAAATTCACTAATTTCTCGCCCATAACTGATGGAAATTGCAAGGTGATATGTTTTATGATCATAAGGCAGATCCATATACAGGTATGGGACCTGTTATCCAGAATGCTTAGGACCTGGGGTTTTCTGGGTAAAGGGTCTTTCTGTAATTTGGATCTTCATACTACTAGAAAATCATGTAAACATTAAATAAACCCAAATAGGCTGGTTTTGCTTCCAATAAGGATTAATTATATCTTAGTTGGGATCAAGTACAAGCTACTGTTTTATCATAACTGTAAAAAAGGAAATCTTTTTGAAAAGTTTCGGTTATTTGGATAAAATGGAGTCTATGGGAGACGGCCTTTCTGTAATTTGGAGCTTAACGGGTTTCCTGATAACGTATCCAATATCTGTATAAGAGCCCAAAGGGCACAGCAAAAGTTACAAGGCAATGTCTGTATGTTTGGTAACAATGAGATGATGGGTGTAGCATGAGTAAGGCATGGTGATGGGCGAATTTGTCCCGTTTCGCTTTGCCACAAAATTCGGGTGAAAAATTTGCGAAACGTTAATTTTGACGCCGGTATCAGTTTGCGGGCGTCAAAATTTACGCTGGCGACATTTGACGCGCATTAAAATCAATGGGCGTCAGTTTAAATTGACGTTGGAATTGTCACCGGTGTCGGAATTTCGGTGGCGTAAAAAAAAACAGAATTTTCGCCAGGGAATTTTCACAACAAATTTGCCGCAAATTTACCACCTGGCGAATAAATTCACCCATCGCTAACAAGGCATCTTCGATGAGTTTGGGAAGCCTACTTTGAAGAGCCAGAGGGTGCAAAAGAATCAGTTTTAAGTAAAGTGTATGTCCCATTCCATTTAAAAAACAAAATCCCTAAATATATCCTGAGTGCACCTCCTTAGTCCCCTCCCCCTCCAATAAATGTATTAATATAAAAAATATATAATACAAACAATCTTGTAATTCCCCCTTAATGTGGAAATGCACAATACTCTTTACAAAATGAAATAATTATTACTATTAGCCTCTCATCAAGACATAAAGACAATTACTCAGCACTGAAAGGAAACAACGAGGAATTTGAAGCTTTGAAAGCTTTTTTGTTTCTTCTTATTTTCAGTTTATGAATTCAGAAGGCAGCGAGTAATTATCAGTAATCAAAGTTGCAACGCAAAGAGCCACAACACATTACGGCCTTCAAAAGACTCGGTACTTCCAGAAATCAGCAATCATTATGCCCCAAATGGGTGTGCGTTTGAGTATTAATAGTAATGCGCGCTAACGGCATGTTCTGGGCACTCGCTTTACTCGTCTGAAAGGGATTCTTTTTTTACGTAATTTTACAAGAATTTCATGTTTTCCGGCCCGGCGTTTTGTTTCCTTTAGGCTCACTCGAATGGGAGATTTAAGGACTTGCTTTATAAGGTCTGAATAGCCAATTTACTCTAATTGGGAGGATATAGTGATGGCCATTAAGTGCAGCAAATGGTTTTCGGATTCTGACTAATGAAATGCGCACTTATGTTTGTGCTTGGTAAATTATAGTCTAAATGCAAGATATACCCTATTTATAGTTTTATATGTATATATATTGCATGTGGAAAGTAATAAAGGTCCAATATATCAAAGGTCACATGATCATTATTTTAAATGTCTTCTGGCAACTAAGGTAAAACAATATGGCAGCTCCATATCTATAATAACAAATATACAGAGAAGGAATGTTCTGGGCACACAATAAGCTATACCCTCATACTGTACTGTCTAAGGGAAACAATATGGCACCTCCTTCCCATATGTATAAATACAAATATACAGAGAAGGAATGTTCTGGGCACACAATAAGCTATACCCTAATACTGTACAGTCTAAGGGAAACAATATGGCACCTCCTTCCCATATGTATGAATACAAATATACAGAGAAGGAATGTTCTGGGCACACAATGAGCTATACCCTCATACTGTACTGTCTAAGGGAAACAATATGGCACCTCCTTCCCATATGTATAAATACAAATATACAGAGAAGGAATGTTCTGGGCACACAATACTCTATGGTTACGTATGCATAATATGTTTAATCTCTGCTACAGCAGTTGGTTACCTGATATTGCAAATTTTTCTTATTGTCTAATTTTGCATAATCTTCAGCAGTTGAGGGTACCTTATTTTCCAAGAAAATGCTATCTGCTCTAATTTTTGCATAATTGTCTTCAACAATATGGCACCTCCTTCCCATATGTATAAATATAAATATACAGAGAAGGAATGTTCTGGGCACACAATAAGCTATACCCTCATACTGTACTGTCTAAGGGAAACAATATGGCACCTCCTTCCCATATGTATAAATACAAATATACAGAGAAGGAATGTTCTGGGCACACAATAAGCTATAGCCTCATACTGTACTGTCTAAGGGAAACAATATGGCACCTCCTTCCCATATGTATAAATACAAATATACAGAGAAGGAATGTTCTGGGCACACAATAAGCTATACCCTCATACTGTACTGTCTAAAGAAACAATATGGCACCTCCTTCCCATATGTATAAATACAAATATACAGAGAAGGAATGTTCTGGGCACACAATAAGCTATACTCTCATACTGTACTGTCTAAGGGAAACAATATGGCAGCTCCTTCCCATATGTATAAATACAAATATACAGAGAAGGAATGTTCTGGGCACACAATAAGCTATACCTTCATACTGTACTGTCTAAGGGAAACAATATGGCACCTCCTTCCCATATGTATAAATACAAATATACAGAGGAGGAATGTTCTGGGCACACAATAAGCTATACCCTCATACTCTACTGTCTAAGGGAAACAATATGGCACCTCCTTCCTATATGTATAAATACAAATATACAAAGAAAGGAATGTTCTGGGCACACAATAATGTGTATTCAAACCTGTCAAGTTCAGCCATAACTGTATAGTAGGTTCTGTTTGCAGTTCAAATCAAACTGCAACCACCTAAGTAAGGAGGTACATTGTTGACACTTCAGTCTGGAAATATTTACTCAGAAATATATTATCTTTATGTCTGGCAGATTTGGTGCATGTGTGGCGGGGAGGGGGCAAAACTGAAATCCAACCAAATGGCCCTCTGGTGCAGAGATCTGATTTAGCTCAGGATAAAAGCAAAGCCCTGTAGCTTTTTATAGGGAGTTATACACAGTATATGTATATAAATATTTGGTTTCCAGCTTTCATTGCATTCCATACTTTAAGTGCAAATGGATTGCTGCGGATTAAAAACGAAAATAATGATAATATGAGGGCATTATGCATGCACACTATTGGTAGCATTGGTAGCATTTACTGGACAATGGATTAACCCTATAGGCACCGATTGTATCATTGGACTATAGAGCTCATCAGATTTTATTACTGAATGTCCCGCATGATATGTGTTTATATATATATGTATGTAGCACAAACAGACACTAATGGCTGAATTGATAAACAGGGCATGTAGCTCCAGGAAAATACAGTTTATTTAAAAAATTAGTAATGCTGGGAAGTGTCTGTACATGAATGAAACTGTATTTTGAATCTAGAGAAATGGAATTGTATTATGATAATTGTATTAGTCCTGTCACCATGGCAGAAATTATCCACTTTCCAGCACTTTTCTCCTTTATTTTAACCTCAGGCAGCCTTGTATAAATCCTGCACCTATCTGATCTCCCCTCTTGCCCCAGTTTATTTCCCTTCCAGTGGCCTCTCTGATCTCCCCCATTAGCCCCAATTTGTATCCCTTCCAGCAGTCTCTCTGATCTTCCCCTTTAGCCCCAATTTGTATCCCTTCCAGCAGCCTCTCTGATCTCCCCTTTAGCCCCAATTTGTATCCCTTCCAGCCTCTCTGATCTCCCCCTTTAGCCCCAATTTGTGTCCCTTCCAGCAGCCTCTCTGATCTCCCCCTTTAGCCCCAATTTGTGTCCCTTCCAGCAGCCTCTCTGATCTCCCCTTTAGCCCCAATTTGTATCCCTTCCAGCCTCTCTGATCTCCCCCATTAGCCCCAATTTGTATCCCTTCCAGCAGCCTCTCTGATCTCCCCTTTAGCCCCAATTTGTATCCCTTCCAGTAAACTCTCTAATTTTTCCCCTTTAGCCCCAATTTGTATCCCTTCCAGCCTCTCTGATCTTCCCCATTAGCCCCAATTTGTATCCCTTCCAGTAACCTCTCTAATTTTTCCCCTTTAGCCCCAATTTGTATCTCTTCCAGCAGCCTTTCTGATCTCCCCCATTAGCCCCAATTTGTATCCCTTCCAGCAGCCTCTCTGATCTCCCCCTTTAGCCCCAATTTGTGTCCCTTCCAGCAGCCTCTCTGATCTCCCCTTTAGCCACAATTTGTATCCGTTCCAGTAACCTCTCTAATTGTTCCCCTATAGCCACAATTTGTATCCCTTCCAGCAGCCTCTCTGATCTCCCCATTAGCCCCAATTTGTATCCCTAGCACCTTTTTGTATCCAGCACCTTTCTCCTTTATTTTACCCTCAGGCAGCCTTGTATAAATCCTGCACCTCTCTGATCTCCCCTCTTGCCCCAGTTTATTTCCCTTCCAGTGGCCTCTCTGATCTCCCCCATTAGCCCCAATTTGTGTCCCTTCCAGCAGCCTCTCTGATCTCCCCTTTAGCCCCAATTTGTGTCCCTTCCAGCAGCCTCTCTGATCTCCCCTTTAGCCCCAATTTGTGTCCCTTCCAGCAGCCTCTCTGATCTCCCCTTTAGCCCCAATTTGTATCCCTTCCAGCAGCCTCTCTGATCTCCCCTTTAGCCCCAATTTATATCCCTTCCAGCAGCCTCTCTGATCTCCCCTTTAGCCCCAATTTGTATCCCTTCCAGTAACCTCTCTAATTTTTCCCCTTTAGCCCCAATTTGTATCCCTTCCAGCAGCCTTTCGGACATCCCGCCTTTAGCCCAAATTGTATCCCTTCCAGTAACCTCTCTGATCTCCCCTTTAGCCCCAATTTGTATCCCTTCCAGTAGCCTCTCTAATTTTTCCCCTTTAGCCACAATTTGTATCCCTTCCAGCAGCCTCTCTGATCTCCCCTTTAGCCACAATTTGTATCCCTTCCAGTAACCTCTCTAATTGTTCCCCTATAGCCACAATTTGTATCCCTTCCAGCAGCCTCTCTGATCTCCCCATTAGCCCCAATTTGTATCCCTAGCACCTTTTTGTATCCAGCACCTTTCTCCTTTATTTTACCCTCAGGCAGCCTTGTATAAATCCTGCACCTCTCTGATCTCCCCTCTTGCCCCAGTTTATTTCCCTTCCAGTGGCCTCTCTGATCTCCCCCATTAGCCCCAATTTGTGTCCCTTCCAGCAGCCTCTCTGATCTCCCCTTTAGCCCCAATTTGTGTCCCTTCCAGCAGCCTCTCTGATCTCCCCTTTAGCCCCAATTTGTATCCCTTCCAGCAGCCTCTCTGATCTCCCCTTTAGCCCCAATTTATATCCCTTCCAGCAGCCTCTCTGATCTCCCCTTTAGCCCCAATTTGTATCCCTTCCAGTAACCTCTCTAATTTTTCCCCTTTAGCCCCAATTTGTATCCCTTCCAGCAGCCTTTCGGACATCCCGCCTTTAGCCCAAATTGTATCCCTTCCAGTAACCTCTCTGATCTCCCCTTTAGCCCCAATTTGTATCCCTTCCAGTAGCCTCTCTAATTTTTCCCCTTTAGCCACAATTTGTATCCCTTCCAGCAGCCTCTCTGATCTCCCCATTAGCCCCAATTTTTATCCCTTCCAACAGTCCTGCTCTAGTGTACCTCAGACCTTAAGGGCAAATAGCACCCAGGACAATGGAAATTTGAGAATGATTATTTTCTGAATTTTATTGGCTAATAATAGCAATTGTGAGACAATACCTGGGAAAATAATGGTCTTAATCTCCTTGCTGAAATGATAAGTCTCATTCTGCCCACTTGAGCTGCTGACTCTCTTATAGTAGTATCTTTCTTGGGATATCTTTCTTGACTAGAAGGTTAGTAATGGCCACAGAGTTGGTCATTCCTGACAAACTAACAGCTTATTTGCCCATGTGTGAGGCCAAAAAATAATACATTTTCAACCAATTTATGGTGGGTATGGTCAGATGTCCATCAGACTACCTTAAAATTCCCATTTGGTGAGGACCACATCAGAATGTCTATGCTGTTCTTTTCAAATAGATTTTTCATGCAACATTTGGCTCAACCCGTGCCCACTACCTTGGGAACCAGACTAAGCAAATATATGCTCATTTGGTCACTTGATTGTGGCTAATTAACAAATACCCTACTAGTGCTGTTGTCACCAAGTGCTAAAGAACATAGCCGCATGAATTGGAAGAAAGTGATCCAGTAACCGAATAGTAATGTGCAATGCTGAACACCGTTATGGAAACTGAAAAGATACTGGTCTTCTAATAATTTGGCATTCTTGGACCCTGAACAAGCAATCAATGCAGCAAATACAGATGGGCACAATGATAAGGTCTGAAAAGATGGTGGACCTTAGGGTCTCCATTATAAATTCATTTGATAATTTGGAAACCTGCAGAATCATTCAACGCAAAGTAAAGGCAAGACATAACCACTAACATACAGTTCATTTTAATGGCTCAGTACCCAAGTGTGTTGATGTGAAGATGATTCATAGTTGTGTTATGTATTAATGTGATCTTCCAAACTGTTGGCACTTGGAAGTTGTGCAAGGACTTTCTCAACAAAATAAGACTTTCCCCCTCCAGATCTGGATATTTTAAGAAACTGTCATTGTTTCCTTGTATAATAGTATCCTCATAGTAAGTATCCGTGATTGCTTTTATCAATCGGCTCCATCCAGTGGCTTAATGAGGATAAATGTAACGCAAGGGCTTCGGAGAATAACAATTAGACATTCAGCCTAGCTGAGCCTGATAATGATACAGTTCTGCTGCAGATTTTATTCACCAAACACTGTCCGACCTTCCATTGGGCAGTTGCTTAATTTCATGGCAAAACGTGTTCAGGGTGACAGGAATCTTATAACATATAGACATGCAAGTTAGGGAGCAGCGCTAGTACTTTTTAAATGAGCACAAAGGTTTCTGCAGTCTATATTGTATTCACATCCCTAGGTTTCACTGGGGTATAGAAAGATTAAATTTGAATTATATTCTGTGTGTGTATATATATATATATATATATATATATATATATATATATATATATATATATATATATATATATATATATATATATATATGTATATATATATATAAAGCAAAACACATTTATACTTAGCAAAGTGATTGTCTTGATTGCATATATTGATACTGAAATGATTTCAACACAATCAGATTCAAGGAGAATATGGACAGCGTCTTGTTAATTGAAATCATCAGGCTAAGGAGGTGCTCGGCATCTCCGAGATCAACAAAGGGGATTTTATTGAAATTCCAGTGAGAGCTCACACATGGGATTAGTTTTAGGATATGATTAGGGGAGTGCAGATGGATATATTATATATATATATATATATATATATATATATATATATATATATATATATATATATATATATATATATATATATATATATATATATATATATATATATATATATATAAATATAAATATATATATAATATATATATATATATATATATTTATATATATATTTATATATATATTTATATATATATATATATATATATATATATATATATATATATATATATATATATATATATAATATATCCATCTGCACTCCCCTAATCATATCCTAAGACTAATCCCATGTGTGAGCTCTCACTGGAATTTCAATAAAATCCCCTTTGTTGATCTCGGAGATGCCGAGCACCTCCTTAGCCTGATGATTTCAATTAACAAGACGCTGTCCATATTCTCCTTGAATCTGATTGTGTTGAAATCATTTCAGTAGTGGACTGTGAGGCACTTGTACAGTGGTTGGGAAGCGCTGATGCATTGTGGGTGATGTGCTGCACCTTGGTGGCAATATAGACAATGTGTTTTGCTGTTGTAGGCTCAGTGAACGACACAAGTGTTATGATACAAAGAGGAGGAAAGTATCTCTCTGTACAGGCTATGAGCAAACTTAGGGACTGTTCCTGCTGAATTGTGCTTAGTACAGGGGAATACCTATGCTGCCATAGTTTTATGAAATCTCTCTGTACAGACTATGAGCAAACTTAGGGGACTATTCCTGCTGAATTGTGCTTAGTACAGGGAATACCTATGCTGCCATAGTTTATGGGATCTCTCTGTACAGACTATGAGCAAACTTAGGGGTTGTTCCTGCTGAATTTTGATTAGTACAGGGAATACCTATGCTGCCATAGTTTTATGGGATCTCTCTGTACAGACTATGAGCAAACTTAGGGGGCTGTTCCTGCTGAATTGTGCTTAGTACAGGGAATACCTATGCTGCCATAGTTTTATGGGATCTCTCTGTACAGACTATGAGCAAACTTAGGGACTGTTCCTGCTGAATTGTGCTTAGTACAGGGGAATACCTATGCTGCCATAGTTTTATGGGATCTCTCTGTACAGACTATGAGCAAACTTAGGGGTTGTTGCTGCTGAATTGTTTAGATGTTAAAGAAGGCCTGGGACCCCAAGAATCAGAGACCATGGTGACTGAACTGAGGGCTGGGAAAACCCCAAAATCAAAATAGCTGCACATTCACCCATTAATACTCCCCAGTGCCATCCAATTTTTCATCTGGGTGTTAAACATCTTATAAAGCGAAAGGCTCTGTCTGTTCTTTTGGTATACTGTCAGTCTTCTCAACTGTGCCGTAACTGTGGTACATTACAAACAGTATTGACTTGTTATACACAGATTTATCTTGCTATTGTTTTACATTGAATAGACTCTGCCGTCCTGCTGTGTTCTATGGAATTGTTTTCTCCATCACAGCCTGTTTGTTAAATGGAAAACAGACTCTTTAATAGGCAGCGTTTGTCATCCGTTTATTTTCCATAAAGCGATCGTATGATGCAAAGGCGCAGCTTATCTCTTCTCCGTATATTCATATCTCTGCCTGGGGGCATATTGTTTGCCTTGGATAGTACGGTATAAAAAAATAACCAAAACATTCCTTCTCACCATACTGTCATTTATACATGGGAGTTTTTTCAATTTCTCACTGTCACGGCCGGCACCCAATACCAGAACAAGTACCAAGTACCCTGGTCTCGGCTTCACCAGTAGTGTGACCACCGTTGGGCTTCGGGAGGAGCCCTCAGCTTACTTGGGTGCAACCTGGACTTAACGAGGGGTACAAGGCGAGATGTTCTGGCTAGCAAAGGGGCACGGCTGTTAGCAGAGTCTTTTTGGGTCAAGGTACAAAGGGTTAGGCGGAATCGTAGTCAGGCAGGCTGGGTCGAGGCAGGCAGATAGTAAGGATCGTCAAACAGGCAAAGGGTCAAAACCGGTAGATCAAACAAGGGGTTAAACAGAAGCGTTGTCGAAAGCAGGCAAAGGTCAGGATCCAGAAGTAAGAATAGTCAAAATAGCCAGGCAGGGGTCAAAACAGGTTCAGAATATAACAGACAGATTAGCACAAGGCTCAGGAGCACCAGGAAATTCAATCCTATCACGGGCAATGACAAACTGTGGGAATGCCCCTTTAATACTTTTAAATTTGGCGCCATTGCACGGTGACGTCATTACGCCAGCACGCATGCGCCTTTAAATCCGGAAGTGCGCATGCGCGCGCTCACTAAGAGAAAGCCGGCACAAGAAGAGGAGCAGCGCGGCGGGCGTCCCCACCGAAGGGACAGCAGGCGTCCCTGCCGTCCCCCTACTAGACCACCAGGGTGAGACTTCGTTACACTCACACTGAGCATGTGCAGTGCTGCTGACACACTAAAGATACCCTAAAGAAATCCAAGATGGGGAGCTGCTGGAGGCAACTTTGATGGCCTGGATTATTACTGTTCTAGGGCTGCTCAATCTTTGTAGCTTCAGTATATAACATGAAGCATATCTAATCATTTCTGTGTTCTTTTTTAGTTCCCCTTTAAGTGTATGGTTGCTCTCAATATGCTCCAGAAAAATGTCAATTTGCCAAATGTTTCATCTAAAGCACAACAGATATAAAGCTGAGTTAAGTGAAAGTTCATCAGCCAATTCCTAGTTTTCTAGAAGTTTCTTTTGGTTTCCTTGACAACACGAGGCATCGTTCACTGGTGGAGCTGCAAGATAGACTCATGACTGGCCTTCGGCTATGAGTAAACAAGGGCATATTGACTATGACTTTATTTACAACCTACTCCCACGGCCTCTGCTTGATTTACACAATTTTTAATGGGGTGATGGTGCTTCTGTTTAATTAGAAGGAAAAAAATAAAAAACAACCAGTAGTACTTGGGAAGGAACCAAGAATGTGATTATTAAATATCATACCTTTCCAGTGTGGTTACATTTCACTTATTTTCATTTTGTTTAGTTTTCATTAAAGCAATCTGCAAGCCCTTTGTCATGATAGCATACCGAATTGATATTGGCATTGTTTGTTCTTCCTTGATGTTGCTAATTAACCTACTGATGAGAATGTGTGCATGGGGGAATTCCAATATATTCCAAACACTTATCATATTATAGCTAGGCAATGCATTTAGATGAAATCGTACTGATAATCCTATGTTTTATGTACCTATCTAGTGCTACCAATCCCTATTTCTGTAGGGAAATGAGAGCAGAGCAGACAGTAACCCTTCCAACACTTTCTCCTTGTCTCTGTCCTTATATATTAGGCACCTATCTAGTGCTACCAATCCCTATTTCTGTAGGGAAATGAGAGAGAGCAGACAGTAACCCTTCCAACACTTTCCTCTTGTCTCTATCCTTATATATTAGGTACCTATCTAGTGCTACCAATCCCTATTTCTGTAGGGAAATGAGAGCAGAGCAGACAGTAACCCTTCCAACACTTTCCTCTTGTCTCTGTCTCTATATATTAGGTACCTATCTAGTGTTACCAATCCCTATTTCTGTAGGGAAATGAGAGCAGAGCAGACAGTAACCCTTCCAACACTTTCCTCTTGTCTCTGTCCTTATATATTAGGTACCTATCTAGTGCTACCAATCCCTATTTCTGTAGGGAAATGAGAGAGAGCAGACAGTAACCCTTCCAACACTTTCCTCTTGTCTCTCTCCTTATATATTAGGTACCTATCTAGTGCTACCAATCCCTATTTCTGTAGGGAAATGAGAACAGAGCAGACAGTAACCCTTCCAACACTTTCCTCTTGTCTCTGTCCTTATATATTAGGTACCTATCTAGTGCTACCAATCCCTATTTCTGTAGGGAAATGAGAACAGAGCAGACAGTAACCCTTCCAACACTTTCCTCTTGTCTCTCTCCTTATATATTAGGTACCTATCTAGTGCTACCAATCCTTATTTCTGTAGGGAAATGCAAGTGGATCAGGATGCAGTCGGTGGGTTATTTAAGTACAGCAATTTGTGAAGTTGTGTAACATAAGTCCGGACTGTAAATTCCATCCATGTGGAGCAGCTAGCAGTGGGCTGGGGTTTGTATAAATTACTACAATTTAGTACAGAATAGAATGCCATAGGTTAAACATTGTCAGTAGTTTGTAATTATCTAAAAATAGGGCCTGTGTAATGTATGAGGTGTATGGGGAAATCTATAAATGAAATATACAGCCCTGAGAGGGTTTACATAACAAATCATGGTTATAGCCTGTTTATAGAACACACAGAACAGAGTTACATACGTACGTCTCTGCTTTCACTCACACAAACAGGCGGAGCTTTGTATATTTATTTCTGTTCCTGAATCCCAGCATTCTTCAACATATATATGAAATCAAGCAGGGAGTAGTAACCCAGCAATCATATCAATACAACTCAATAAACTTCTAACTCCTCCAGGCCCCGCAGCCTAATTCATGCAAGAGGAACGTCCAATGAGAATCCTGCCTGTCCTCTTTATTCTAGAGTCATTGTTCTGGACGTGAGACTGAGGAGGTGCAACATAGTGTACGTTTACCGGTATATGCTTTTACATTGTATTATAGCATCCTTCTCATTTAGTCTGTGTTTCGTAGTGGTCATGGAAGGGGCATTATAACATGGAGATGCCATAATAAAGTTTATATGACTTCTGATGAGGGATAAAATATTGCGTGAACTTGGTATTTCTGCGAATATACATTTAATAACCCCAGCTAAGGGTACACACATAAAAAATAGATATATGTTGGTGGGACCTTAATATAGAGGGTATTTCAAGAACGGTGTTGCTATGTACCATAGTGGAGAGATATGGTGACTAGTGATGGGAGAATCTGTCCCGTTTCAGAGAAATTTGCGAAACACATTGGAGTCGATGGGCGGTAAAATTTTGATGCGTGACAATTTTTACATGCACGACTTTTTTGTCCAAATACAATGGGCGTCAAAATGATTTTGACGCGCAACAATTTTTATGCACTCACAATAGCAGGACTCTAGGACTTCAAACTTGTCACAGGGGGTCACCATCTTGGAAAGTGTCTGTGACACTCACATGCTCAGTGGGCTCTGATTGGCTGTTGAGAAGCTAAGCTTAGGGCTCGTCACTAATTATCCAGCAGAAAATGAGCTTCCACTGTAATATAAGCTGATGCTACAGGGCTGATTATTAAATTCTGATGCTAATTGCACTGGTTTCTGAGCTGCCATGTAGTAATTATCTGTATTAATTACTAATCAGCCTTATATTGTGACATTTCTATTCTGTGTACTGTATATTGTGAGTGGGTCCCTAAGCTCAGTAAGTGACAGCAGCACAGAGCATGTGCAGTGAATCAGCCCGAAAAGAAGATCGGGAGCTACTGGGGCATCTTTGACACAGATCTTTACTGCTAAAGGGCTGTAGTTGCCTTGGGCTGGTACAGAAGCCCAAAACATAATGTACAACATTTCTAGACTGCTTCTTTAGTTAGGCTTTAGTTCTCCTTTAAACTGTAAAGGTTAAATTTTCAAAACTGCAACAAAATGGGAGTTCTCCTTAGAATTTTATTGGTTTTAAGTCTATAGCCTGGCATTTAATCTGCTGTTTGGTTGCTATTATCGCTAGAAACTACGGATTCACCGAATCCACTATTTTCGATTCGGCCGAACCCCCTGAATCCTTTGCGAAAGATTCGGCCAAATACCGAACCGAATCCTAATTTGCATATGCAAATTAGGGGTGGGAAGGGGAAAACACTTTTTTTTACAAAAAGTCACCCAATTTCCCTCTCCGCCCCAAATTTGCATATGCAAATTAGGATTTGGGTTTGGCCGGGCAGAAGGATTCAGCCGAATCCAAATCCTGCTGAAAACACCGAATCCTGGTCGAATCCTGAACTGAATCCTGTATTCGGTGCATCCCTACTAGAAACCAAGCACCAGAGCTGGATCAAACAGTATTGGTGCCCAAGGCAATTCTACTTGCCCCCAACCAGTACAGCATCCCCAGTCCACCCCTGCAGCACACCAATCCCACAATAACTGCCACCATCTTATTACTCCCCATCTATGTCTGAGGCTTCTTCTGCTTACCCATAGTCCCAGCCCTGCCAAACCCAGTGTTGGAAGTCAGAGCTGGAGATCATTGAAAAATAGATAAATAATAAAGCCAACAATAGTAATTCTACCAACAGCCCTTTGAATGGAGGACGGCACAGAAATGCCCTCAATTTGCCCACCCAAAATCCAAATAAAAACCTGTATCGCTTCTATCTGCTCTCGTTTATAGCTATTTGTATGTTGATGCTTTTGTTATAATCTCTCATTAGTGCAGGAACCTGAGAAGTGAGAATTGCTGGATAATGAGAACATCTGGCACAGAGCAGGTTAGCCAAGGGCTCATTCATACCCATCATTATCCAGAATATAAATGCACTTACCTCCCTTCGTTCCTCATTTAAACAGTGCAACGTTTAAGAACACTTGTCATTTGCCACTCCAACACCTGCACCAACATACAAACAAACAAACAAATAAACAAACAAATAAAAATAGGATTGTTTTGCCATCCGTGTGGATTTATACAGCCTCGGTTCATTCATGAAGTTAAGTGGAATTGCTATTGAAAGCAGTATTTGTTCATCCCTTTCTGTTCTTTTTCGTCTGGTTGTTTGTATTCTCCCCACTGTCAGATCTGACTCCTGAAACTATGTAGAAAACGTTGGTTCTCCTCCTTGACTTTGAAGCAGCTGCCTTCTGCTACATTGCTTCAGGAGTCAGAACCAGCAGTTATGAGAACATAAGCAACTACACGCATACTGCTTTCAATTGTGATGACATTTACACACAACTTTAAACTCAAGGAAATTAAAGGGGTTGTTCACCTTTGAGATAACCTTTAGTATAGTGTAGTAGAGAGTGATATTCTGAGACAATTTGCAATTGGAGTTCATTTTTTATTATTTAAAGTTATTTAGCTTTTTATTCAGCAACTCTCCAGTATGCAATGTCAACCATTGGTTGCTACCCTAGATACCCTAGCAACCATGCATTGAGGACCTGAATAGAAAGAGGAGTGATAAAAATTAGCAATAACAATTAGGGATGCACCAAATCCAGAATTTGGTTCAGGATTCAGCCTTTTTCAGCAGGATTTCGGCTGAATCCTTCTGCCAGGCTGAACCGAATCCGAATCGTAATTTACATATGCAAATTAGGGATGTGAGGGAAAGTGTTTCCCCTTCCCACCCCTAATTTGCATATGCAAATTTAGATTCGGTTCAGGGGTACAGCCGAATCCAAAATAGTGGATTCGGTGCATCCCTAATAACAATACATTAGAAGGGGTCAGCGACACCCATTTGAAAGCTGCAAAGAGTCAGAAGAAAAAAGCAAATAACTATAAAACTGTAAAAAAAAAAAAATAATGAAAACCAATTGAAAATTGGCTTTGAATTGGCCATTCTATAGCTCAGTGTCGGACTGGCCCGGCGGGACACCGGGAAAATACCCGGTGGGCCCCGACCCTTAATGGGCCAGACACCTCTCCAGATATCTTTTAAAAAGTTTCCCTCCCGCACTCCCGCAGCGCCGATCAGCGCAGCGCCTTCTGCGCATGCGCCAGGCGCCTTCACGCTGGTGCGCCAAGCGGCGCCTTTGTGTGCGCGCGCTCAGCGCGTCGCAGTAGGGGTTGGGGGGCGGGTCGGAAGGGGCCCTGGACAGTAGTCCCGGTGGGACCTGGGCCCCCCAGTCCGACCCTGCTATAGCTTGAATGTAAAATGGGCAGTGTTTGAGTGGGGTTTTTTTTCTTTAATTAAATATATGTACAGAATTTCTATATATTATGGTGATGTAAGGATGTATTTAGGGTCATAAAAAGGGATTAAAATGGTCATACCGCGTGCTGTAACATCTGCCCTAGCCTTGTAACCCATAGCAACCGATCATTTGGTGCAGGAAGGATATGGACAGCTGATTGGCTGCCCTAGGACTGATACTGCTACATTTGTTACTGTGTCTATAGGGAAATCTTTGCCATTTTCTACACAACTTGCTCTGTCCTTGGGGCAATAAACCTCACCTGTATCCCCTAACTTAATTGCCCGTCTCTACAGGCCTTGTCTTGTGGTGCATTATGGTATAGCAGAGATGTCACTCGTAATGGGAAAAATCTATCCCGCAGAGCTATCAACTTATTACTGTGACAGCAGCCCACCCCGCGATTCTCATTTATATTCCAGTACAGGTTCCTAATTCCGCCAGTGAAATTGCTCCATATATCACATGCTGGAGAATTCCACTACCTGCCTTGTAGATTGAGCAGCACTTGGGGAATTCCATGGGAATCACGGTAGTGCAAATAATATATAATGGGGAGTATATTCATAATAGCATTAGCATTATACTGACTTAATGGCACCCTAATCCCCTTTATAGCTCCTGATGTACACTGTGCCCGATAATATTGCATTAATGAATACCATTATATATATGGAAGGGATTAATGACTGTATAATAAACATTCCATTGCGGGGGGGCATCTACATTAATAAAGGCTAGAGAAGTCCGATTGTATATACAGTAGGCATAGTGACGTGATCCTGTTATAATCTGGATCATGAATTTGGATAAATAGGTCCATAAAGAGAAATAAAAGTGATTAATTGCTGATTGGATAAGTGTAATATAATATCATCGCCTAAAGAATTATATTTAATTTGAACTCCTGTGTCTGAGCCCCCACACATGCAATCTGGGGGGGGGGGAAAGAAATCCTGCAGGGAAGTCACAAACTATTTTTATTTTTAGCCATACTTTCATTTTTTAACCCAATCATGATAAAAGAATCGTTTTCCATTACAGAAACACAGTTGATCAGATTCAGCACCACGGACAGTGACAGGACTATAATGACTTCCATTGTATCTAAGCACGGCGCTGTCACATGCATTTATTATTAGCCTTTATTTATACAGCGCAAACCTATTAATCAGCCCTCTAAAGAGATTATACTGTCATTATCATCATATCAGTCCCTGCGCCAATGTAGCTTATAATCTAAGGTCCCTATTACATTCACATATGAGGATCAAGTGCAAGTGTGTGTAGAACCAAGCTAAGAATAGGGAATATTCTCCCTGATACTGACAAATATTATTATTACATTTATTTATAAAGCACTGACATATTCCACAGGGCTTACAATCTATTTTCTCCCAACTTTTTTTAGCCTCCAAGCCAGAAATGCAAAAATTAGCTCCTGCTTTGAGGCCACTTGGAGCAACATCCAAGGAGTTGGTGATCAACATGTTGTTCACGAGATACTGGTTGGAAATCACTGAACTATAGGGTGGGGATAAGCAAAATACAATGTATGAAATGATTCCGTTTGGGGTGCAGTATGTGTTGGAGGAACATTGTCAGTGTTATGGCTGTTAGTGAGGCGATAATGGGTTGGTAGATGTGATGTGTGGAAGTTGACATATTATGGGAGGTGATAAACTGCTAGAGTTGATTCAGGAAATGTGCAAGATTGACAGTAGAATTGTGTTACAAAGGGAAACTATCGTGGAAATGAAAATTGAATAAAAGCTTCAGCATACTGAAATAAGAAACTTTCTAAATACAATCAATTAAAAGTTCTGTACGGTTTCTGAAATAATCAAGTTAGTGTTCACTATTCCTCTCAGCATCTGTTTCTCTTCAATTTGTCTTCGTGCAGCAGTTGGGTGTCAGATGAATGATCCAATATATCTTATAGAGGGGCTTCCTTTCCTAGCAGATGTATTAGAGCTCACTCAAAGAACTGATTCCAGTAGAAACAAAATCTAACAAAATAATTGCCTTTTGCTCCAATCCTGCACGTAGAGAGACAGGAAAACTGGCGAGTGAGCTTTAATACATCTTCTAGACCAGGGGTCCCCAACCTTTTTTACTCGTGAGCCACATTTAAATGTAAAAAGAGTTGGAGAGCAACACAAGCATGAGAAAGTCCATGGGGATATCAAATAAGGGCTGTGATTGGCTGTTTGGTAGCCCCTATGTGAACTGGTAGCCTACAGGAGGCTCTGTTTGGCTGTACACCTGGTTTTTATTCAACCAAAACTTGGCTCCAAGCCTGGAATTCAAAAATAAGCTCCTGCTTTGAGGCCACTGGGAGCAACATCCAAGGGGTTGGAGAGCAACATGTTGCTCGCGAGCTACTGGTTGGGGACCATTGTTCTAGACAAAAGAGCCCCCCTATGAGATGTGGGGTAATGGGTCCCACAGGCAGGGAACTGCTCTGGTGAAGTCCATATGAGGAGGTTATTAGGGAGGAGGAAAGTCTAAAGTCATTAGAAGAGACAAGTGATCAGTTTGGAGAGTATCTGGAGATGAAGGATGGTGTGTATGGGGTGGGATATTGTTACTGAAAGCTTTGTAGCCTAGGGGCAGGAGCATATATTTGATGTGAAGGTGTATCGGTAACCAGTGTAGGGAAATCCACTCACAAGTTTGTGCTCTGATAAACTTCAGTCACTCTTTACTGCTGTACTGCAAGTTCAAGTGATTTCCCCCCCAATGTGAAGGTAACCAGATAGCAGCTCCCTAACACAAGATAACAGCTGCCTGGTAGATCTAGGAACAGCACTCAATAGTAAAATCCAGGTCCCACTGTGACACATTCAATTACATTGAGTAGGAGAAACAATAGCCTGCCAGAAAGCAGTTCCATCCGAAAGTGCTGGCTCTTTCTGAAAGCACATGACCAGGCAAAATGACCTGAGATGCACCTATACACCAATATTACAACTAAATACACTTGCTGGTTCAGGAACGATATTTAATATTGTAGAGTGAATTATTTGCAGTGTAATTTAGAAATAAAAACTACACCTTTTAGAATCCTTTTTTAAGTATGATTCCAAGGTGGTGAACCTGAACACTGGACTAAATAAAATTGTTGTAACAGACAATGTTAGTGTAGGGCATGTGTGTGTGTAAGAGTAGCTTTTAGAAGGCAAGAAGATTATATCCAACAGGATATACCGAGAGGCAGTTGGACATAATGATGGTACTGGAAGCCAAAGGAGCTGATGAGTTGACTCAGAGATTCTGTGTATAATGAGAAGAGTAAGGACAGAGCCTTGAGGGACTACAACAGCAACAGGATGTTTTGTTCAGGAGATAGAGAAGTGGTTGGAGAGGAATGACTTGATCCAGGAGAGTCTTGTATCTTGTGTTCCAGGGAAGAAGGAAAAGCGATTGGAAACCTTGGCTAGTGCCATTTCCGTCCAAAATATTGGGTCAAAAACCAGATTAAAGTGGGATAGTGAATAGTAGAGAGAAAGTGGGTTAGCATGTTCTAAAAGCAAAGGTAAGATGAGAGAGAGGGCAGAAAGGAAACTTTTGCATCATTGACAGTGTTGGATGTCTGATAGTACCCCAGATTGTTAGATGTCTGATAGTACCCCAGATTGTTAGATGTCTGATAGTACCTCAGATTGTTAGATGTCTGATAGTACCCCAGATTGTTAGATGTCTGATAGTACCCCAGATTGTTGGATGTCTGATAGTACCCCAGATTGTTGGATGTCTGATAGTACCCCAGATTGTTGGATGTCTGATAGTACCCCAGATTGTTGGATGTCTGATAGTACCCCAGATTGTTGGATGTCTGATAGTACCCCAGATTGTACATTTAGTTGTAAGTCTGTAAGCTTATCAGAGATATCAGGTCTCCGTACAGTAAGACTCATATGTTAAAGTTGTGCAATCAGTGCAGTTTGCCCTCATTGTAGCATTCTTTCCATAATAAAGTACGTTCCTGCCCCTGACACACTAAAGAGCAGAAAGCACAGAATGCACGGAGAAGTGTCAGCTCATCGGAGAGCTTAAATAACATTAAATCAGACCAATTGCACATGCTAAGGATATTATAGTGCAGATATCCTAAAGCTGCCATTACAGTTGTTTGGAATTGTAAGTAAAACATTTATTTCACAAAATCGACTTTCACTCTCAAGATTGCAATATATTAATAATCAACATCTGTGTGTGCAAACTATACCCCAGCCAACAACTAGCACCTGTTTCATATTTGCTCCTCCAGCAGGGAAAGTGATAATGAGCGTTTAGTTCTGTTACATGGAGTCTGCCTAACTGCGTTGTCACCTCGCTGCACTCCATTGTACCCACAAACTGGTGTTAATTGGTCTTTTTGCACATCTCTCATTTTCTCCTCCAGTTACAAAATATGAACCGACTGTTGCTCTTTGGAAGATTGTGAAAGAGACTCGGTTTTTTAGCTCTAATTAGCACAGCTACCCACAGGCTCATTTATGTTAGAAAAGACATTTCTTCTATAGAAAACAAAGAAATTCTGTTTCTTTGTCACTTTTATTCTGTACCAGGGCCTCCGAGGGGCATCATTTTCCTCATATTTTGGCTTCTTATCTATGAACGATTCCTTTACTAGTATTATGCATAATACACATTTTTAATGGGGAATGAAAGGTAAAATTATTGGGGAAGATACAAAGCCTGACCTGTGGATTTTGGGCCAGTCTTCCTACCACTACTCGTGGATTGGTGGAGGCATGGATTTAGGCTAAGTACTAAGGGGGGAGCATTTGTGCCCCGAAGTGCTCTTGCATGATTTAAATGGTCCTCATTTATTATTGCAGGCAGAACATTTACTTACTGGTTGTGCTAAAGAAATTGCCATACACAAAGCCTTAGTACATAGGATTTCTTGTGCCTTTGCTGAAAAAAAAACAACTATATTTTATTCCACACTGTATCCTTAGGCAGCACTTAGCAAAAATCACCCTATTTGTGAAGACTTAAAGGCTTTATTTCCAGTCAATCTGACTTCTGATACTAACAGCGCAAAGCTGCCAATAACACACCAGCTGCCCCTGTAAATCCATGTCCCTAATGGACTTCCTTCGAGGAGGATAAACCTCCACTTTCCATTTTCATGTTGCCTTTTGGCATTGCCTTGTTTCCCTTCGAAAAAATGCTTAAATTACCCACGGCACCATAAATAAGGTAAGTATTTGTCTTTAATGTCAGGTGAATGTTCATGGTGATGAATGGGGGCTCTTGAAATGGCAGCACAAATGTACCTTGAAGATTCAGGGGGTTATTTATTAAACCGAAGAAATGTAGAGCAATGGAATAAACGGCTTCTGCAAATTTTCTTTTATTTCAGCAGTGTAAATTAACCCTCGATATTCGACTGCCGAATGTAAATCCTTCGTTCGATTCGAAGGATTGTAATCCATCGATCAAACGATTTTTCTTCGACCAAAAAATTGTTAGAAAGCCTTTGGGGACCTTCCCCATAGGCTAACATTGCGCCTCGGTAGGTTTTAGGTGGCGAAGTAGGGGGTCAAAGTTTTTTTTAAAGAGACAGCACTTCGACTATCGAATGGTCAAATATTCGTTTTGAATCGTTCGAGTCGAAGTCGTAGTCGATGGTCGAAGTAGCCAAAAAAAAACCATTCGAAATTCTACGTTTTTTTTATTCTATTCCTTCACTCGAACTAAGTGAATGTGCCCCTGTATGCACCTTTATCAAGTGTGCATAGTGCAAAGTATTGTGGGTATATATCCCCTCTTCCACACACCAGGAACCTCCCCCAATTCCATCTTAAAGTGACAGAGAATACATTAGAGTACACCCTATTATGAACAAACAATTACATAAACCTCCACTTATTCAATATAGTCTGGTTTATAACCTTGTGGTCCATCCATTGTGCTGTGTCCATGTTTACAAGTCTTTTTGAGTCCATATCAGAGAAATTGCCATTTCTTGGCCTATCCCTGGTAGATCCATAAGTATTGCTGAAAAAGCCTACTTAACTTAAGGTTATTTATCAAACTCCGAATGTTAAAATCTCGCAAAATTAGATTTTAGTGTCACTAGAAAACTTGAATTTTTAGAGAAAAAAAAATCTCAGACAGGTCAAGGCCCTGTAAAAGTCAACGGGAGAGGAACCTATATCAATTTAATTTTCGTGGTATGCGCTGGGTTTAGCCTGAAAATCAGACACTTTCGGGGGTTTTCGGGCAAAAACTGTTAAAGTTTGAGCAATTTGTGAAAAAAACTTGTAAAATTTGAGAAATTCAGCAAAAAATCCAAAAATTTGGGAAAAAGCTTGAAAAATTAGTTATTCTGGATTTCGCACGATTTTATTGAGTTTTTCCCTGATACGATTAAATCGCATTTTTTTATTAATAAATAAGCTAAAGTCAGGCACGGGCATTTGGTCGTGGTTTTTTTTAAAATAAAATTTTATATAAATTCCGATTTTAGTAAATAACCCTCTAAAATACTGCTGCCTGCCAGAAAATAAAAATGGCTTCCCCAATCAATATATAGCATAGCATATACCCATCATTCATGGAGAGTTTGGCAATACAGAGAAGAACTGGCTGACGAGACTGAAACAAATTTTTAAATTTAATTGACACTTATTTATTAGCTATGAAATCATAGTGACCCAATTTTCAGGGGTCAGTGCTTCAGATGCAGGCGGCCAATTCTGGACTAACTGATTAGATAGGCAAGCCCTGTCCTGTTCCAGTTACCTTAGAACCCATTCAATCGACCCCTGTTGCAATCGATAAGTATCATGGAGCCCCATACTTAAATGATTGTCATTTCAGGTCGTCATTTTACCAAAGGGGTTGCCATTAAAGGGGTTGCTCACCGTTAAATTAACTTTTATTGTGGCATAGAGAGTGATATTCTGAGACAATTTACAATTGGATTTCATTTTTTATTATTTGTGGTTTTTGAGTTATTTAGCTTTTTATTCAGCAGCTCTCCAGTTTGCAATGTCAGCCATTGGTTGCTAGGGGTCAAGTTACCCTAGCAACCATGCATTGATTTGAATAAGAGACTGGAATATGAATAGGAGAGGCCTGAATAGAAAGATGAGTAATACAATGTAGCAGTAACAATAAATGTGTAGCCTTACAGAACATTTGTTTTTTAGATGGGGTCAGTGACCCCCATTTAAGTTAGAGTCAGAAGAAGAAGGCAAATAATTAAAAAACTATAAAAAGAAACAATGAAGGCATATTAAAAAGGCGCTTCTAATTAGTCATTCTATAACATACTAAAAGTTAATTTAAGGGAGAACCACCCCTTTAAATGATTGTCAAAAACTAATGGTTTATTTTCCAAAGTAAGGCAAATACTTTACACGTTTCCCCAACTTCATTTGCCTGTTGTGTCTCTAGAATGGAGCAGAAAGAGTTGGTACAGGTACGTGTGCTTCATATGGGCCGCAAGGGGTAAAATTTTGCTTCCTTTATCATTCCATCACTTGTGGCCATACATTGATTAATGAACCCTCTGAAAAATCAAATCAGTGCAAATGCAACCTGAAGAACCACATTTATCCTGGAGAACCACATTTATCCTGGAGAATCACATTTATTCTGGAGAATCACATTTATCCTGGAGAATGACATGTATCCTGGAGAACCACATTTATCCTGAAGAACCACATTTATCCTAAAGAACCACATTTATCCTAAAGAACCACATTTATCCTAAAGAACCACGTGTATCCTGGAGAACCACATTTATCCTGGAGAATCACATTTATCCTGAAGAACCACAATTATCCTGGAGAATCACATTTATCCTGGAGAACCACATTTATCCTGAAGAACCACATTTATCCTAAAGAACCACATTTATCCTAAAGAACCACATTTATCCTGGAGAACCACATTTATCCTGAAGAACCACATTTATCCTGAAGAACCACATTTATCCTAAAGAACCACATTTATCCTAAAGAACCACATTTATCCTAAAGAACCACATTTATCCTAAAGAACCACATGTATCCTGGAGAACCACATTTATCCTGAAGAACCACATTTATCCTGAAGAACCACAGGTTCTATTGAGATTTTCAGGTGCAGGGAGCTGCCTCCTTGGTTTAAGATCTAGATATTTCCATTGAACTTTTTTTATTCTGTTTTTATTCCCAGTATAACGTGCAGCTCCGCATGAGCAACTCGTGCAGCAAAGCTCCAACATCACACTGTTCCTTTGTCCTAAGTGCTCATCTGAGGCTCAGTTGGTTTTTGTGATCGGCTGCCAGGCCTCTGTGCAAATGGAATGCGAGATTAAAAACAGTCCATCTCTTAGGAATATCACTTTGATAAATATTTGAGCATGGTTATAATAACAGCCGCTGGCTCCATCACTGTATTGCATCAGCACAAATCAGAAACCCTTGTCTCGTTCAAATTGTCCTGTATGAAAAAATAGGCTTAAAATCCTTCTTTACTTTATATTTATATTTAATATTGTCACTGCTCATCCAGTGGCCTCCAACATCCCCCAGATAAACTTTGTGTATGGGCTTCAAGGTATAAAGATTCAACAATGTTGGGTAGTTGATCTGTGTTGGGGGTCCAGGACATGTTGCCAATTAGCAGGTCCAGGTTGGGCATGACCAGACCAACCACATAGGGGGAGGATTTCCAACATGACTAGAGAACCACTGGTTTACATTCAAGTCCTTTTGAAGACCAAAATATTTCCTTGGTGCTCCCTTAGCCCATAAAAAGGTTATGATATATGGAAACCTTGTTGCATCATCAAACTTCATGATTGTCCTTCTTCCAGGTTTTATCTAGGAGAGAAAATCAATCTTCAATTGGATTTTACCCTAGTGGACTAGGCCCATGTGTCCATTGATAGAAGGAACCCTTCTTGCTGTTTGAGGAACTCCGCTGTAGTTACTGGAAATGGTCTTGTTTATGTGTTCAGTAGAGTAAGATTTATGTCTAATTATTTGAATTAACTTGTTCACCACTAATTACATTCTTCGCCACTCTGCTTTGATGGTGTCTTCAGAGGCAAGTGGGTTTCCTTAGCCTCGTTGCCTATTTAGTGTTATTAACTCTTTCCTTTGAAGTTCCCATCACTGGGGATGAGATGTATCATATACTACAAGCGCACACAATTAATGGTGAACATTGTGGTGGATTGGTTGCTTCATTAAGCGCTCGTTAAGGGAATTAATCTGAAGACTGACATGAAAAAGCTTTCTGAGGTCAAGCAAGACCAGTTTAATGATATTAGTATTATGAAGGATATAAATAATTCATTATCAGATCCTTAAAGGAAGCATTTTTATTCTTGGCACAGAGTAAGTCAGCCTTTTACCTACCCAGAATTCTCTACTATAAAGGCGAAGTAAAGCCTCAGATAAATGGTAGTATTTCTGCAAATCTTTGTCCCTGAACAGTAATGGTCAACTAGTTGCTAACCTAAAGACTCAACACCCGATACTTTGATACCAGTGAAGTCTTTATGCTTTTGCGTTCGGCAGATGAACTGAACAAGTTCTGCCTATTTCCCAAAGCAGCCTCCGCTGCCATCAATTTGGGAATTGGCTTTAAATTGTCCTGCTTTTTTACAGAGAAGAGAGGAAAATAGATTTCGATAAAGAAAATAACATGTCAAAGGAGCAATTTTATTGCTGCAATGCACCGGAGTTGTTCGAGGACACTTGGCCTAGTCAATCCAAGATGTATTTGTCTGATGCAAAGAATTCATTTCAGATTTCCTAAGAACTTTTTTTAATTCAATTTATTCCAGCACAGCAAGTTGGAAACAAACTTTAATTACTTTTAGAGGTTACTCTTCTGGAGATGGAGCGGTGGATAAGGAAACAGACTGCAGATGTACAAATCTGACAACAAAATTCATGGTCAAAGTCAATGTACTAAAATCTTGACCTGCAGCCAAAATCTTGCCTAGATCTGTTTTCCCCTCCTATTATGTAAGAGCCATATTCTTAATGGCTTCAATGGAGATGGGCATCCTGGAAGCTATGGATCTTTTTTATGACTGATAAAACTCCAGAATCGTTATCAAGGCTGAAATAGAAGAGTTAAGAAATAAGGGGGATAAAAGTTGTAGGTATAAAGTTTAAAGAGGTGTCACATGTACTACAGCTGCATTTAATGCTCATTTTGTTGCACTTGTTTTTTTTAATATCTGCATTGTGACTTCAGTCATTTCCCACCCCTAGTATTCCTATTCCCTAGTATAGGGAATCACACAATACTGTAATTGGCTACAGGTTGGTCTAGCCGTGTGAATATACTAATGCTCTGATTGGCTGACAGCTGGTCTAGCTGTGTGAATATTCTAATGCTCTTATTGGCTGAAGGATGGTCTAACCATGTGAATATTCTAATGCTCGGATTGGCTACAGGTTTGTTTAGTCGTAAATATTCTAATGCTCTGATTGGCTACAGGTTGGTCTAGCCGTGTGAATATTCTAATGCTCTGATTGGCTGATGGCTGGTGTAGCTATGGAAAAGCAAAGCACCGTAGAGTCCAGTAAAAGTATAAAAAAATGAAATTTTATTTAGTATACATAGAAAACAAATTACAGCAGCAGTGAACCCTGGCTGCCCGCTTAACGCGTTTCGTGGCATCCTGCCACTTCATCAGAAGCTGTCAAGGAGTCTATAGCTCATTTAGAAATCATATCAGCATATGCTTCAGTGGTCTTGAACTGATGAATCCAGTATGCCTACCTAACCAACAGCTTCCTATCTAAATCACCACCCCTCACATCAAAATGGGGCTCTGGAATTGAACAGTCTGTTCTGGTACTGTTATTCCTTAGACTCCTGGGTGAATAAGTGTTTTAACACATTTAAGTAATATGGGGTTAATGGTTTGTGTGGGTGTGTCTACCTGTGGGCTTTTAAGGAAGTCGACAGCTGCTGATGAAGTGGCTGGACGCCACGAAACGCGTTAAGCAGGCAGCCAGGGTTCACTGCTGCTGTAATTTGTTTTTATATGTATACTAAATAAAATTTCATTTTTTTATACTTTTACTGTGCTCTGCTGTTTTTGCATTTCTTTGGAATGAATTGACCGCATGGGATGGCGGCAGGGTGTGCAGCACGTTGAGTCCAGTGTCTGGTAAGTGCTCCCACTAAATTAAATTTTTCTGGTCTAGCTATGTGAATATTCTAATGCTCTTATTGGCTGAAGGCTGATCTAACCATGTGCATGTTCTAATGCTCGGATTGGCTACAGGTTTGTCAAGTCATGTAAATATTCTAGTGCTCTGATTGGCTACAGGTTGATCTAGCCAAGTGAATATTCTAATGCTCTGATAGGCTGAAGGCTGATCTAGCCATGTGAATGTTCAAATGCTCTGATTGGCTACAGCTTGGTCTAGCCAAGTGAATATTCTAATGCTCTGATTGGCTGAAGGCTGGTCTAGCCATGTGAATGTTCTAATGCTCTGATTGTGAGAAGGTTGATAGGTTCTCAAGCATCTTCTTCTTAAGTTCAAGGGGGCCCTCAAAAATGTTATGTAACCCCTAAAAGATCCCTGAATCACTTAAAACCCAGCCCCATACAAAGTACACATGTTTGATTTGTGATCGTTTATGGTTCACCAGTATTTAAAGACTTTCCATTTCCTGACTGAACTGCAGTAGGACTTTCGTCAGTGCATCTCGCAGGACAAGATCTGAAACTGATTAGGCATCAAATATGTTTACTCTGAAATAAATATAAAACAAACATGACATCTCTGGAGTTGTGCTGTAATTAACCAGTAAATCCTTAATTTCATGTAGGTGCAGTGCTGAATTCATATGTAGTGCTTATTCTTAAATCGCAAGACATTTATATGGGAATTGATATTAATGCAGAGTCATAACCAATGATAATAGAGTGCAGACATAATATACGATCATGATGTGCAAAAGGATAAGATGATTAGATCTCATGATACCCAAAATGGTCTGATTTAATGTTATTCTCTATAACCAAAGGTTTAAGTAACATCTTCCCAACCAGTATTACTCCTTGATACCAATTTATAGTTCCAGGGGTACCCAGGGCACAAATAAGCACTCACCCCAAATCTCCCCCTAACTGGCCTTCAGGCTGGATCCCCTTAGCTCATAACAAAGTTACAGATATATAGAAACATTGGGGTAACAGTCACGCTGTTATAGTTCCAGGGGTACCCAGGGCACAAATAAACACTCACCCCAAATCTCCCCCTAACTGGCCTTCAGGCTGGGCCCCCTTAGCTCATAACAAGGTTACAGATATATAGAAACATTGGGGTAACAGTCACCCTGCTACAGTTCCAGGGGTACCCAGGGCACAGATAAACACCCCAAATCTCCCCCTAACTGGCCTTCAGGCTGGGTCCCCTTAGTTCATAACAAGGTTACAAAAATATAGAAACATTGGGATGACAGTCATCCTGCTATAGTCTAATGGGTGCCCAGGGCTCCCTACATGACCAAGAAGGTGTGAGCCCATAACATTGACATTGACAAGTAGGAAAGAAGATTTGGGGGATGATAGAAGAAGATACTATTTAGTTTCGTGCAAATGTCTTTGCATGTGACAAGCCTTATTATATGGCACAGCTTTATGATACAAGTGCCTTGACTTCTGGGGTCAAGTCTTCTATTTAAGCAACATACTTGCTCCAGGGGGACTCTTCATGCATGAAGATCTTTGGTGCTCATATCCTGAGTGTGACCCCTGTTGCTGATTATTCCATCCATTTGAGCTTCATATTTCCTACTAATCATCTAAATTACCAACATTTTGCCTTCTAATTACATCCCTGATTGCTCTGTGCTTTGACCCCCTGGGCAAATTATATGTAAACTTACTATAAGCAAAGGACCCGAGCGTTGGATTGTAGGGGATGATGTGTCACCTTGTGTGTCCTTAATTTACACTTACTTCCTAAATGGGGCCTATTGGGCCCTGACCCTGAAAGGCAAGAACCTCTCCATCTTAGCAGTCCAATGGCTGATGGTCTCAATACTTGGAGTAGAATCTGTGTATAATTACATACAATATAATTACAGTAGGCAAATTTCTGCAACTGTCTGCCAGTGCCCAATTGCCCGTTTCTATCTACGTGGGGGATGTGTTTGTCCCAGTCAATGACTTTCTTCCTTCGTGATGCTTGAGGTCTCTCTGTGCCAGTTCTCTTAGTGATAGAATAACTCTCTCTCTCTCTTTTCAATATTAACAGGCAAATATCTGTGCTCCTACACGGCCTGTAAGTGCCGAATTAAAATCTTGTTTGGCCGAGACAGTCGTAGTAATGGAACAAAATCATTAATGTGCTCCCTCCTTGCCCCCGGCCGCTTGGATACAGAGAGATAATAGCAGAGCAGGTACATTAAGTGCGGATACACTCGGCCAGGGTTTATATCTTGGGAACAGGGGAAGGGAAGCCAAAATGCATGTAATAATTTATTTTTCTTGCTATCGGAATGAGAAATCGCTCGGGAGCCCACAGCTGCGTAATGGCAGCTCCACTCTAACAGCTGCAAAGTGCTCCATTCATTATTTAGCTTACAGGGAGCAGAGATATCCCAGCATGCTGAGCGGTGCAGGCCATGTCCCCTTTAATAAATGAGCCTCTCCATCTTATCACATGACACCCAAATGTACAGTTTCTACTGCCAGCCTGCTTCTATTGAACCTTGTATGGCTTTTTTCGGGAACATTTTATGCCTGTTAATACATGTAAGTAGCTTAATAAGGACAGTCATATAGTGATGGGGCGAATGAATTCGCCAGGCACGGATTTGCGGTGAATTTCTGCGTCAAAAAATCTTGGACGCATGTCAGAAAAGTCGCTCGCATCAAAACCGTCGTACGTCACCATTATTCGGATGCCCATTGACTTCAATGCGGGCGCCAAAATTGATGCGACCGTCAAAATTCACGTTTCGTGAATTTTTTGCCGTTCCGCGAATTTCGTGGGAAATTCGCTAATTTTTTTGCGAACCGAAATGGGACAAATTCGCCCATCACTATAGTCATATAAACAAACTCAGCACCTTATATTATGGGGGAGCAATGGCACAGGAGGGGCCCACAAAGGCTGGGATGAGAGCAACAGTGAAACAGGTAGGGATCGGGTCTGGGACAGTGGATTTCCAGTTGGCACAGTGTGACCCTGGCCATAGCTGGTTGCTATGTTCAGTTTCCCTAGAAACAAACAATAATATAGGAACAACTGGACACCGCACTGACTATGCCAATTTAATGCAACTCGGTGACAATGATAAATGCAATTGATTTGGTATAGGAATGAATCCATTGAACAAATCACTATGATTTCATGGACGTCCCTAGAATAGAAAGATAACCAATAAACTGGCAGTTAGAAGATTAGAATTGCATCACAGTGAGGCCACTTTCTGGTTGGCGGAGGTCACTGCCCTCTGTTTTCTGGGTTTCCCTGCGACGTGGGCAAAAGTTGAGTAATTGAAAAGACTATCAAAAGAAGAGAGACCCAATTAAACATTGATTTGAATCTGGAACTGAAATCTTTACTTATCATTGACACCCCCCATATTTACTAAACGCTTTTTAAAATCTTCTCTGAATCAACTTTATTTTCCGAGTCTTGTTTCTAGATACAAGAGGCTTCTGAGTGGAACTCTCTGCCCATGTTCTAGATCTTAACAATGTATATATATATTATAAAGTGTACATTTGTATCTGTGTGGGAGGAACAGGCGCATCCTAAATGTTTATGCAAGAAATGGAACATCCATAATCTGGAAAGCTGATGTTGTCATCTCATGTGGCTTATTCATTAAATTGTCACAGCTGTCTGTATGATGAAGGTGTCCCCTTGGAATTTCGAAAACAGAATACTGATTGGACTGATAAAAAAGAGAGGGGGGGGCTTGAAAGATGACTTTTCAATGCTCTATCACAGCATAAATATTCCCCTGTACTAAGCAAAATTCAGCAGGAAAAGCCCCCTAAATTTGCTCATAGCCTGTACAGAGAGATCCCATAAAACTATGGCAGCATAGGTATTCCCCAGTACTAAGCACAATTCAGCAGGAACAGTCCCTAAGTTTGCTCATAGCCTGTACAGAGAGATCTCATAAAACTATGGCAGCATAGGTATTCCCTGTACTAAGCACAATTCAGCAGGAACAGTCCCTAAGTTTGCTCATAGTCTGTACAGAGAGATCCCATAAAACTATGGCAGCATAGGTATTCCCCTGTACTAAGCACAATTCAGCAGGAACAGTCCCCTACAGAGAGATACCATAAAACTATGGCAGAATAGGTAGTGATGGGCAAATTTATTTGCCAGGCATAAATTTGCGACAAATTTGCGTGATTCGCCGCCGGTGAATAACTTCACGAAACGGCCGCGGAAATTCGGTGGCAAAAACTCGCTGGCATCAAAAAAAAAATGGATGCTGCTCCATTTTGCAAATTTTTCACCGTTTTGCGAATTTCCCGGAAAATTCGCAAATTTTTCGGTGAATTGGCGCAAATTCGCCCATCACTAAGCATAGGTATTCCCTGTACTAAGCACAATTCAGCAGGAACAGCCCCTAAGTTTGCTCATAGTCTGTACAGAGAGATCCCATAAAACTATGGCAGCATAGGTATTCCCCTGTACTAAGCACAATTCAGCAGGAACAGTCCCCTAAGTTTGCTCATAGTCTGTACAGAGAGATACCATAAAACTATGGCAGCATAGGTATTCCCCTGTACTAAGCACAATTCAGCAGGAACAGCCCCTAAGTTTGCTCATAGTCTGTACAGAGAGATCCCATAAAACTATGGCAGCATAGGTATTCCCCTGTACTAAGCACAATTCAGCAGGAACAGCCCCTAAGTTTGCTCATAGTCTGTACAGAGAGATCCCATAAAACTATGGCAGCATAGGTATTCCCCTGTACTAAGCACAATTCAGCAGGAACAGCCCCTAAGTTTGCTCATAGTCTGTACAGGGAGATCCCATAAAACTATGGCAGCATAGGTATTCCCCTGTACTAAGCACAATTCAGCAAGAACAGTCCCCTAAGTTTGTTCATAGTCTGTACAGAGAGATCCCATAAAACGATGGCAGCATAGGTATTCCCCTGTACTAAGCACAATTCAGCAGGAACAGTCCCCTAAGTTTGTTCATAGTCTGTACAGAGAGATCCCATAAAACTATGGCAGCATAGGTATTCCCCTGTACTAAGCACAATTCAGCAGGAACAGCCCCTAAGTTTGCTCATAGTCTGTACAGAGAGATCCCATAAAACTATGGCAGCATAGGTATTCCCCTGTACTAAGCACAATTCAGCAGGAACAGCCCCTAAGTTTGACTATGAAGATTTTCATTCATCCAGGTCATAGTATATCTAGTATAGGTCAATCTAAAAACAACTGGACTTGCTGAGTAATCAATGAAGACGTTTCACTACTCATCCGAGCAGCTTCTTCAATTCAACTGACTGGTGTGGGAAGTTCTCGTCATATAAACTCTTCACTAATCCAATCACAATGGCACATTGTAACTCTTCAAAGAGGTGACATCTGAAGAAACTCACAGAGGTGTTGATTCTGTGTAGTTGTGATAGGATTATCCAATGTGTCATGCAACTCCTAGATACAGGTGTTACTTGTGAGAGTTGCATGAATGGATGTGTGAAGTGTTCTGAATCCGCCGGGGTACAGATGTTAGAACAGCATTGTATGTAGCAGACAGGTGGTGTCGAAGGCCCCCACCTCTGTTCAGAGATGGTCTCTCCACCTTGACTTTCTTCAGATGTCACCTCTTTGAAGAGTTACAATGTGCCATTGTGATTGGATTAGTGGAAGAGTTTATATGCCGAGAATTTCCCACACCAGTCAGTTGAACTGAAGAAGCTGCTCGGATGAGTAGTGAAACGTCTTCATTGATTACTCAGTAGCAGCGCCGATCCGCGCCTTTATGCCGCCTGAGGCGGCCTTCCGTTGCCGCCCCGACCCCTCCTCACGGCGCTCACATTTTCTGCGCAGGAGGGGGTCGGGGCGCTGCACGACGCTAGTGCAGAGAGCGCAATTGCGCTCTCTGCACTAGAAGAGCCGAATTTCCGGGTTGAAAACCGGAAATTCGGCTCTTAGTTACCAGGAGCGGCATTTTTGCCGCCCCTGGTAACCAGGGGGGCGCTGCCGCCTGAGGCGAGTGTCTCAACTCGCCTCATTGGTGGAGTGCCCCTGCTCAGCAAGTCCAGTTGTTTTTAGATTGACCTATACTAGATAGCCCCTAATTTTGCTCATAGTCTGTACAGAGAGATCCCATAAAACTATGGCAGCATAGGTATTCCCCTGTACTAAGCACAATTCAGCAGGAACAGCCCCTAAGTTTGCTCATAGTCTGTACAGAGAGATCCCTTAAAACTACACTGGTCCCATAAAACTACACTGGTAACCAATCAGTGTAAACCAAGATAGCTGAAAAGCAGGAAATAGTGTTCTGGCTTGTGATGGGCGAATAAATTTGTCTTGCACGAATTCGCGGCGAATTCCTGCGTTTTGCCGCCTGCTAATATTCGCCGTCGTCAATTTCCGGTTTTCACGATTTTTTTGTGAAAAAGTTCCAATTGCTCGATTTTTTTCGTGAAAATGTAAGAATTGCTCGATTTTTTTGTGAAAAGGTTCGAAGTGCTTGATTTTTTTGTGAAAACTTTCGAATTGCTCTATTTTTTCGTGAAAACGTTCGAATTTCACGATTTTTGCGTGAAAACTGTAGAATTTCACAATTTTTTCGGGAACCTTCTGACTAAACTTTTTTTCGTAAATTTTTCGTAGTTTCGTGAATTTTTCACGTTTCGCGGATTTTGCGGGAAATTCGCAAATTTTTCAGTGAAGTGAAACGGGAGAGATTCACTAGTTCTGGGTATTATGTTACACATCCAGTCACTCCAGCCTTAATACATTACATTTATGGCTAACTAACTATATTAGAAACATGTTTTATTTTGTACAGCCGATGTATTTACCCAGCTTTTATTTTTTACACTGAACAAGTCCTTTAAATCAAATAAAAGGGGGGTAAAGTCGGGGGAGGACGTTCTGACTCAGCCCGTAGGCGAGATAATGACAACTTGTAGTCAAGTCAATTGTCTGTGTGCAATAATAACAGTTTAGGTGATTGAGATGCTTTGATAGCCGTGTTGTGACTGTGCAGCTAAAGCCACATGATGTGATTCAGAAAAGTCTGTTGAAAGGAAGCGAGTGTTTAGGAGCTTAGGGAAGCGAGTCATTTTATTCATACGTGTTACTTCTACTGCTCCTAATAATAATAATAATCACAATAATACAGCTTCATTGGTGTCAATTTGGTTTTAATTGTTTCTTGCTCACCTGCTTGTTTCTGCTACAAATGTATTGTTATTGCTATTCAGGCCCTTCCTATTCATATTCCCGTCTCTTATTCAAATTAATGCATGGTTGCTAGGCTAATTTGGACTCTAGCAACCAGATTGCCAGATTGAGCTGCTAGATAAAAAGCTAAATAACCCGCAAAATAATAAAAAAATGAAAACCAATGGCCTCAGAATATCACTCTCTACTTCATACTAACAGTTAATGGCCCCTTTAAGGGCAGAGACACACGAGGAGATTCGGGGAGATTCAGTCGACCTGTGATAAATCGACTCTTCTTCGGGCGACTAATCTTCCCAAACTGCCTTCCCGCCAGCTAGAATCTAAATAGCCGGCGGGATGGCACTTGGAATGCTTAGTTTTCCGAAGTCGCCCGAAGTTGCCTTGGAGGTGATTTGTTGCTGGGCGACTAAATCTCCCCGAATCTCCACGTGTGTCTCTGCCCTAAGAAAGAGCATAAATGTCCAGCTATGATCAAGGGGTAGATTTATTATACATCAGTATTATTTGGTACAGACCGTTACTGCTCTGCAGTCACATTTACCAAACTGTAAATTCTCTAATTAATTTGCGTTGCATTCATTATCTCTCGTTAATTTTGGGCATTATTGATCCCTAAATAGCGCTGTCCGCGATACAAAATAAAACCATTGGGTATCCTGGAGGATTCTTCACTTCAAAGTCTTAAATTTGCACAAGAGTTTTCACTTAGGGAATTTATTTCAGACTGTTGGATTGTTTTGCCTTGGATCGCTTAAAGGAGAAATCAACCTTAGAGGAAAAAACCCTGTACCCCCCCACCCCAGGTAAACCTCCCTCCTCCCCCCAGGCTAACTGGGGAGGAGGGAGGGGGGTCTACCTGGGGTGGCGGGTACAGGGTTTTTTCCCCACAGGTTGATTTCTCCTTTAAAGGGTTTTTTCACCTTTAAATTAACTGTTAGTATGATGTAGAGAGTGATATTCTGAGACCTCTTACAATTGGTTTTAATTTTTTATTATTTGTAGATTTTGAGCTATCTATCTTTTTTATATGCAGCAGCTCTCCAGTTTGCAATTACAGCAATCTGGTTGCTAGGGTCCAAATTACCCTAGCAACCACGCATTGATTTGAACAAGAGACTGGAATATAAATAGGAGAGGCCTGAACAGAAAGATGTGTAATAAAAAAAATAGCAATAACAATACATTTGTAGCCTTACAGAACATTTGTTTTTTTAGATGGGATCAGTGACCCCCATTTGAAAGCCGGAAAGAGTCAGAAGAAGAAGGCAAATAATTCCAAAACTATAAAAAATAAACAACAAAGACCAATTAAAAAGTTGCTTAGAATTAGCAGTTCTATAACATACTAAAAGTTAACTTAAAGGTGAACCACCCCTTTACATATTCATGTTTTATTTCACATCATTTTCTCTGCCCTTAGCAATAAAGCCGTTCTCGGTGATGGGAGAATAAATTCAGCTGGCACGAATTCGCAGAGAATTTCCCCCATCGTGAAACTCCAGCGAAAATTTGCGATAGTAAAAAATTTTTTGGACGCGCGTCCACAAAGTCGCTTCAAAACCGACGCACGTCAGCACTATCTGGGTGACAATTGACTTTAACGGCAGCATCAAAATTGACGCGGGCGTCAATTTTCGTGTTTCGTGAATTTTTCGCCGTTTAGCGAATTTCGCTAACTTTTCGCTGAAGCGAAATGGGAGAAATTGGCCCATCACTGCCGTTCTGTACATGCATTACTGGAGTTAAACAATCAAAAAGAACAACATGAGAACAGATCCTTTACATATGGCACTTCTATTGCTCAATTCACACTACCCCAGGGGTCTTCTCTACCCTCTCGAATATCTTCATTTATGCTATTTTCATATTCCCTTCTGCTTTCCTCCCACCTGCTGTAGAAAGATCCATAACCTGAAACACTTGTATCTCAGAATAATATTATTCTATGTTGTTTTGGTAAAACAAATCATAATAACGAGCTTTCCCACAAAGCCTAATTAAGGTGAGTCTGTACAATGTATCTGGAATTCTTCTCCCTACAGGTAAGAAGGGGAAGGGCTGCAGCGACTGTTTAACATCAAGTCAAAAATTGCCCTGAACAGGCAGCCGAGGAATGTGAAATATAAACACATTGAGTGGGAGATCATCTGGATGGCGCAATTAGTGTGATGGGAAACCCTCATTAATAAGTGGAGGAATCTAAAATAGAAACAGATTATACTAATGGGAGCTTTTAGATACGGGTAACAAATCAGCTTTAGAGAGATTCCGCAAGATGAACAAACGGTATTATATATAAACCACTGAGAATTGACTGAAGTTCAGACGAAAGTCTTAAATAACTGTCCTGTTTTATCTTTGGAATGACTTTTACAGTGACAGGTTGCCAGTATAAACTCTCCTTGTCTATGTTAATATCGTCTTGTAAAAAAATAAAGAGACTATATATTAGGTACATAAGACTAATAAGACAGAATAAAAATTTGTACTGATACTAAATACAAACCTGATCAAACAGTAATGGACACTTCACTATCCATCCTACTACAGGGATTCAACTGTCAAGTAAATTTCCATGGAAACGGAGCCAAAATTGTCCTTTTTAGCGGATTCCTTGATCAATACCTGACGCTCTTGCTCCTGTATTCTGCTGCTAATGTGTGCATTTTAATAAAGATATATGGTTTATTGATAATAACCATCTTGACAAGTGGTGGGGGATTGATTTGCAGAGCATTCTGTATTTATCTTCATAAATTATTTATTCCATATATAGGTCCGCTTCCACACCTTTGGATGAGAGACAGGTTAGCCTATGCCACAATGTCTACTCAGTCTGTATTTACCTTCTTAGTTCTTCCAGTCCCTATTTCTGTAGGATAATCCAAAGCGAAGCTGGCAGTAACCCTTCCAACACTTTCCTCTTGTCTCTGTCCTTATATATTAGGTACCTATCTAGTGTTACCAATCCCTATTTCTGTAGGGAAATGAGAGAGAGCAGACAGTAACCCTTCCAACACTTTCCTCTTGTCTCTGTCCTTATATATTAGGTACCTATCTAGTGCTACCAATCCCTATTTCTGTAGGTAAATAAGAGCAGAGCAGACAGTAACCCTTCCAACACTTTCCTCTTGTCTCTGTCCTTATATATTAGGTACCTATCTAGTGCTACCAATCCCTATTTCTGTAGGTAAATAAGAGCAGAGCAGACAGTAACCCTTCCAACACTTTCCTCTTGTCTCTATCCTTATATATTAGGTACCTATCTAGTGCTACCAATCCCTATTTCTGTAGGGAAATGAGAGCAGAGCAGACAGTAACCCTTCCAACACTTTCCTCTTGTCTCTGTCCTTATATATTAGGTACCTATCTAGTGTTACCAATCCCTATTTCTGTAGGGAAATGAGAGAGAGCAGACAGTAACCCTTCCAACACTTTCCTCTTGTCTCTGTCCTTATATATTAGGTACCTATCTAGTGCTACCAATCCTTATTTCTGTAGGGAAATGAGAGCAGAGCAGACAGTAACCCTTCCAACACTTTCCTCTTGTCTCTGTCCTTATATATTAGGTACCTATCTAGTGCTACCAATCCCTATTTCTGTAGGTAAATCAGAGCAGAGCAGACAGTAACCCTTCCAACACTTTCCTCTTGTCTCTATCCTTATATATTAGGTACCTATCTAGTGCTACCAATCCCTATTTTTGTAGGTAAATAAGAGCAGAGCAGACAGTATCTCTTCCAACACTTTCCTTTCGTCTCTGTCTCTATATATATATTAGGTACCTAACTAGTGCTCTGATTCCTATTGTCTCTTTCCCTATATATTAGGCATCTTCTGTTTGACTTGGCACTGTATAGAGGTGAATATAGACTGGTTGGGCAGTATGTGGGCCCCCGAAAATGCTGTAAAAGACGGGGAGTTATTGGCTTTCTTACATCTGTGTGTTAACTGCACCCTAAATCCTGTGCCAAATGTTTGATCTGATACACGGTGCAGATGCAGTGGCCCTAAGGGAGTAGTTTTGTGACCTTGCACCTTGTTAATCCTTCTTCTATACATGTTTTTTTACTAATTTAATCCCAGTGTCCTCTTTTCCTGCCCCATCTCTTTTTGCCATGATCTGCTTTTTCTTCTTGTTTATACCAATCCTTTCTCATTGTAGTATCACCCTCTGGGATGTATAGTCTGGATGAATCTGCTCATTCACATTGATTCTGGCAGTGAATGTTGAGCTCTGCAGATATCTGAGATGCATTTATTATTTTTGACATTGAGTGAGTGCCTCTTTTCTTTATCTTAGAGGATCCAAACCTAGGGCACTGCTGTAATAACACTGAATGACGTCACAACGGAGATGAGATATCCGACCCATGATGGTGTCTTTGGCTGCCTTTGTTTCTAAGGATTACTCTGCTCGTTCACTGGGCACTGGTAAATCTCATTGCACCAATGGCAGAGCATGCTGTCATTAGAAGTGAAGCACATCTATCAGGAACTTGTTATATACAATGTCAGTCATTGGAAGAAGAGCTTACAATCTAAGGTCTCTTTCCCATTCACACCCACTGGGGGCATTTTATCAGGAGCCAATTAGCCTGCAAGTTTAGCAGGAACCTGGGGTAAAAAAAACCCATGCAGATATGGGGAGCCATAGAAACTCCTCTTCTTAGATTTGAGTTTAGGACCCCAACTCTGACCCTACACTATTGTTAACCCATTGCTTCTGTTAAGGGATATCACTTTAGAAATAGCACATTCTCAGCACCAACAGCTTCATATAATTCTATGTAATACATTTTTCCTTCTGGGCATTTGGTAAATGTCAGGAATTTAACTAACTAGATGTTTTCTTTCTCTGCTCCTGATATCTCCCCTGGCGGAGCCGGAGGCAACACAAAGGTCAGGCTGCCCAGGATAAACAATAGAATGAGAGGACTTTAATTCTCAATCTGGGAACAGCTTGTAGTGCAGCTAGGGTTGCCATCTTTTCTCAAAAAAAATACTGGCCTTTCTATATTCTTGCTGTTTTTTTCCTATTAATAAAATTGGCATCAAGCATCATTTTTACTGGCCAGGCCAGTAAAATACCGGCCAGGTGGCAACCCTACCCAGGAAGCGGGGCCAGAAGAAGGGGTAGGCAGAAGAGGCACCTGCTAGAGTCCTGCATGGGTCCAACTGAACAAACCCGTGCCCAACCAGGACCTACTACCCGACTCAGCTAGCAAACAGCTTGCTTACCCCTCGACCCAGCACCCGCGAAAACTGGAAGTGATTTCACTTTTGTAACCGGAAGTGACATCACACGGGACCCTATTCCGCTAGGTAAGAAATCTTACCACAAATTCAGGAGAGAGTAGGAGGGACCAGTTCTGCAACATAGCCGGGTACGCGCAGATTATCCGCACAATCAGGCACTCGGAAATTTGTGCCCAAAACCCTTTTAACGACAATCTCGCTTTTTAAAATATGGGGAAAAAGGATTGGGTGCAATAGATAAAATACACTTCTTAGTGAATTTGCGGAGTAACAATCATTTGCCTGAGGGAAAATTTGCCTGACGATAGGGCATGAAATTGCGCTAATTACTATCTCTTTCAATAGTGAATTGTCTGTACGCCTGTAAATTGGCGATGTCCCTGCGATTGGATTTCTGGTAAATTTTCACTAGTGACGGTCACTTTGCCTCTAGTAAATTTGTCCTTATAATAATATCTGCTCTAGGTAGAGGGGCAACCCTAAGTGCAGCCCAATTACACGCAACTTCCATCATTGTTCCACTTGTTACTATTGCTATCCATAAAGGGCTACAGAAATAGGGATTGGTAACACTAGATAGGTACCTAATATATAAGGATAGAGACAAGAGGAAAGTGTTGGAAGGGTTACTGTCTGCTCTGTTCTCATTTCCCTACAGAAATAGGGATTGGTAACACTAGATAGGTACCTAATATATAAGGATAGAGACAAGAGGAAAGTGTTGGAAGGGTTACTGTCTGCTCTCTCTCATTTCCCTACAGAAATAGGGATTGGTAGCACTAGATAAGTACCTAATATATAAGGACAGAGACAAGGAGAAAGTGTTGGAAGGGTTACTGTCTGCTCTGCTCTCATTTCCCTATAGAAATAGGGATTGGTAACACTAGATAGGTGCCTAATATATAAGGACAGAGACAAGAGGAAAGTGTTGGAAGGGTTACTATCTGCTCTCTCTCATTTCCCTACAGAAATAGGGATTGGTAGCACTAGATAGGTACCTAATATATAAGGACAGATACAAGAGGAAAGTGTTGGAAGGGTTACTGTCTGCTCTGCTCTCATTTCCCTACAGAAATAGGGATTGGTAGCACTGTAGGTGCCTAATATATAGGGGTTTTATGTTAATATATTAAAAACTTTAAAACTGGGACAGAAGTCATATGAGAGAAATTCCTTTAGCTGTCCATCTCCAGTGATGCCAACAACAGGCAGGTCGGTTTGACGACATGTTTCATTTACAAAGCTATAAGCTTAAAAAATAATGTTGTACTTTTGTTACGCATGAGTAATTTAATAGTGCAAAACTAGGAAATAAGTCAAATCGTGGCCCTTTAATTAAATTAAAAATGTACCTTCAGAAACTCATTTTATTCCTCCTGCTCCTCCAGAAAAAAACTGTTGTGACTAATAAGACAGAATAAAAATTTGTTCTGATACTAAATACAAATCTGATCAAACAGTAATGGACACTTCACTATCTATCCTACTACAGGGATTCAACTGTCAAGTAAATTTCCATGGAAACGGAGCCAAAATTTTCCTTTTTAGCGGATTCCTTGATCAATACCTGACTCTCTAGCTCCTGTATTCTGCTGCTAATGTGTGCATTTTAATAAAGATATATGGTTTATTGATAATAACCATCTTCACAAGTGGTGGGGGATTTGATTTTCAGAACATTCTGTATTTATCTTCATAAATTATTTATTCCATATATAGGTCCGCTTCCACACCTTTGGATGAGAGACAGGTTAGCCTATGCCACATGTCTACTCAGTCTGTATTTACCTTAGTGCTACCAAACCCTATTTCTGTAGGATAATCCAAAGCAGAGCAGACAGTAACCCTTCCAACACTTTCCTCTTGTCTCTGTCCTTATATATTAGGTACCTACAGGTATCTAGTGCTACCATGTAAGGGCCCGAAGGCACAGTAGGAGTGTGGACCAAGGAGGTGGCAGGTAACAGCCGAGTTCGTGGTAACAGAAGGATAAGGCAGTAGAATGGTCGAAGTTCAGGCAAAAGGTTCAGTCCAGGCAGCAAAGGGTCAATCCGAATAACAGGCAAGGTAGGTACACAGGAAATCAGTCAATAATATCACACCCAGGAATTCACGAAGATAAACCTATAATTGGGCAATGTCTGTAATGTCCAGAGGGCTTTATATAGGCCAGGTTTGGCGCCAAAGTTTGGACGCAATGGCGTCATGACGCTGGCGTCCTGGCGCTGACGCTCTGACGCCGGCGCCCATTCTGACGCCGGCGATCTCAATAATAGGAAAAGGACCGATGAACTTGGGGCCAAGTTTGGGAGTAGGGACTCTGAGACGGATGTTTCGTGTAGAAAGCCAGACTTTGTCACCAAGGTTATATTGAGGAGACGAAATTCTTTTCTTGTCAGCGAATTTCTTCTGAGAAAGAGAACTCCTTTCCAAATTAGCCTTAGTGGCGACCCAGATAGCGAGCATGTGAGCGGCTTGATCATTGGCTGCAGGGACGTCTGTGAGAAGAAGGTCTTGAGGAAATGCTAGAGGATTCAACCCATAGACACAAAAGAATGGAGATTTCTCAGAAGAAGCGTGCATAGCATTATTGTGAGCAAATTCCGCCCAAGGGAGAAGATCTGCCCAGTCGTCCTGGCACAAAGACACATGGCAACGAAGAAATTGCTCCAAAGCTTGATTGACTCTCTCAGCAGCTCCATTGGATTGAGGGTGGTAGGCAGAGGAAAACTGGAGAGAGATATGGAGTGCTTTACATAAGGATCTCCAAAATTTGGAAACGAATTGGGAACCTCTGTCGGATACCACTTCAGCCGGGAATCCATGAAGGCGGAAGATATGCTGAATAAATAATTTAGAAAGTTCTTGAGCAGAAGGCAGCTTGCATAGAGGAATGAAATGGGCCATCTTGCTGAATCTATCAATCACGACCCAGATGACCGTATGACCGAGGGAGACAGGTAAATCCACAATGAAATCCATCGCCAAATGAGTCCAGGGACGGGAGGGAATGGGTAAAGGTAGAAGCAATCCCTTAGGAGGAGAGTGACCGCACTTGGAAGCAGAACAAATGGAACAAGAAGAGATAAAGTCTTTGACGTCCTTTCGAAGAGAAGGCCACCATACCAGGCGAGACAGAAGTTCAGTAGTCTTCTTGATTCCAGGGTGGCTGGCCTGTTTGGAATTATGGGACTGAGAAAGGATGGAGTGACGAAGATCTGGAGGGACAAATGCGACTCCCAAAGGAGTGTCACCAGGAGCAGAGGACTGTGCAGATAACAACTGGGAAGCCATGGTAGGAAATAAAGCAGCAATAATCTTGATGGGAGGCACAATGGGTTCAGGATCTTCGGAACTAGTATCTTCGAGAATGAAGCTTCTAGAAAGAGCATCTGCTTTCTTATTTCTGGACCCTGGACGAAATGTGATAATGAAGTTGAATTTAGAGAAGAAGAGTGCCCATCTTGCTTGCCTGGGATTAAGACGTTTGAGAGACTGGATGAATTCAAGGTTTTTGTGATCAGTAAAGATAGACACAGGCACAGAAGGACCTTCCAACAAATGTCTCCACTCTTCAAGCGCCAGTTTGACAGCCAACAGTTTCCCACGTCATAGTTCTGCTCAGGAGAAGAAAACTTTTTAGAAAAGAAAGCACAAGGATGCAATTTCCCATCGTTAGAAGACCTTTGGGACAAGACAGCTCCGGCCCCGACATCAGATGCATCTACTTCAATGAAGAATGGTAGAAGAGGATCAGGGTGCCTAAGGATTGGAGCCGAAGAAAAAGAATCTTTGAGAATCTTGAAGGCTTCTAAAGCTTGAGGAGTCCAGCATTGAGGTCTTCCTCCTTTCCGGATGAGGGACAGGATAGGAGAAATTTTGGACGAGAAGCCCTTGATGAACTGTCTGTAATAATTGGCAAAACCAATGAACCTCTTAATAGCTTTAGTGCTGGTGGGGAGAGGCCAATCCTGGATCGCCGAAACTTTAGCTGGATCCATCTTGAAGCCTTGTTGGGAAATGATGTACCCCAAAAAAAGAATAGAGGAGACTTCGAAGGAGCATTTTTCCAGCTTGGCGAAAAGATTATTTTTTCTTAGACGAGATAAGACTTCCCGCACTTGGATCCGATGTTCAGTAAGATTTGAAGAAAAAATTAGAATGTCGTCTAAGTACACGACCACACTTAGGCCAAGTAAGTCCCGAAAAACATCGTTAACCAGTTCTTGAAAAACCACAGGAGCGTTACACAGTCCAAAGGGCATCACGAGATACTCGTAATGCCCATCCCGAGTATTAAATGCGGTTTTCCATTCGTCTCCCTCTCTGATCCGGATGAGATTATAGGCCCCACGAAGATCTAACTTGGTAAAAATGCTGGCACCCTTGAGCTGGTTAAATAACTCGGAAATGAGGGGAAGAGGGTAGCGGTTTTTCACAGTTATCTTGTTCAATCCGCGATAATCGATGCACGGTCGTAGACTGCCATCTTTCTTTTCAACGAAGAAGAAGCCTGCCCCAGCAGGAGAAGAAGATGGACGAATGAAGCCCCTCAGGAGATTTTCCTGGATGTACTCTTTCATCGCAGCGGTTTCAGATGGAGAGAGCGGATAAGTACGTCCTCGAGGAGGCATAGTACCGGGAAGAAGCTCAATAGGGCAATCATAAGATCGATGAGGAGGTAGAGTTTCGGCAGACTTTTTGTTGAAAACATCGGAGAAATCTTGATAAGCAGGAGGAATTGCGGGATTTGGAACCACAGAAGATACCTTGACCAGGGACTGAGCCGGAAGACAGTTCCGTTGACAAAAGAAGCTCCAGCGAGAAATTTGAGTTGCAGACCAGTCAATGACAGGATTATGGATGCGCAACCAAAGGAGTCCTAGGACTACAGGAGTCGATGGGCAATCAATAAGCAGAAACGAGAGTCTCTCAGTATGCAAGGTGCCCACTTTGAAAGATAACTCATGAGAAGACTTGAAGATGAAGGCAGAAGAAAGAGGCCGGTCATCAATGGCTAGGACTCGGAGTGGAACTGCCAGACTTTGAAGAGGAATAGAATGACTTTCTGCAAAAGCTTTGTCCAAGAAGTTTCCAGCTGCGCCGGAGTCAAGGAAGGCTTGAGTAGTGATGGTCTTAGAAGCAAACTGGAACTGTACTGGAAGAAGAAAGCGATGAGCAGAGGATTGGGGAAGATGATCAATTCCGCCCAGGTAAGTTTCCCCAAACTTACCTAGGCATTGGCGTTTCCCGACTTCACAGGGCACTCATGGGCAAAGTGGGATTTGCCCCCACAATATAAGCAGAGTCCCGCAGCCCTTCTCCGCAACTTTTCCTGTTCGGAAAGACGAGCATGACCAATCTGCATAGGCTCTTCAGTGGTAGTGGGAGAAGGAACCGGAGCCGAGGAAGAAGATGAGGCAGTGCTGGGAAGAACCGGTCTCTGGAAGCGAGGAGCCAGGGGAGGTTGAAACTTTCTCACTCGTTCTTTAACAACTTGGTGTTCTCTTTGACGAGTATCCACCTTGACTGCCAAGGCCACCAGATCCTCCCAGCGTGTAGGTAACTCTCGTGAGACCAAATCGTCCTTGAGGCGCATGGACAACCCAATGTAGAAGGCAGCATGATAACTTGTCGTTGTTCCAGTTGGTCTCGGTAATCAGTGTGCGGAATTCAATAGCATATTCGGGCACAGAACGTGTTCCCTGACGAATCTGGAACAGGTGGGAAGAGGCAGACGCTGCCCGGCCGGGAGCATCAAATACGGTGCGCAGATCACGGATAAAGGCCTTTGAGTCATCAATCAGGGGATCCTCCTTCTCCCACAGCGGAGATGCCCATTCCAAGGCTTTACCAGTCAAGCGGGTAATGATGTATCCCACCTTGGCACGTTCCGAGACATACTGATGGGGTAGCAGTGTGAACTGGATCTCACATTGATTGATGAACCCTCTACAGGCCTCAGAATCACCACTGAAGAGCGGAGGTGCTGGAATGCGAGGTTCAGAGACATGAACCGGCGCCACTGGAATAGTGGCCGAAGCAGAGGCAGGAACCTGAACAGTAGGAGAGAGAGCAGACAACTTCTCCAAAATGGCCTCAAGGGCTTGACCAAAGTGAGTCTGCCGAGCTTCATAGGCCTCCATGCGTGAGGCTATCCCACGAAAAAGTTCTTCCGAAGTCTGGTTGAGCCGAAGCCTCCTCAGATGGGTCCATGGCCCAATTATAATGTAAGGGCCCGAAGGCACAGTAGGAGTGTGGACCAAGGAGGTGGCAGGTAACAGCCGAGTTCGTGGTAACAGAAGGATAAGGCAGTAGAATGGTCGAAGTTCAGGCAAAAGGTTCAGTCCAGGCAGCAAAGGGTCAATCCGAATAACAGGCAAGGTAGGTACACAAGAAATCAGTCAATAATATCACACCCAGGAATTCACGAAGATAAACCTATAATTGGGCAATGTCTGTAATGTCCAGAGGGCTTTATATAGGCCAGGTTTGGCGCCAAAGTTTGGACGCAATGGCGTCATGACGCTGACGCTGGCGTCCTGGCGCTGACGCTCTGACGCCGGCGCCCATTCTGACGCCGGCGACCGTTCCGACGCCGGCGACCAATCGGCAAGCGGGAGGACGCAGGCGTCATAGAGCTGCGACCAGCAGGATCCACATGGTGGGGCCAGGAGTCGCCATCTTGGACGCCGTCGCCATCTTGGACGCCGTTGCCATCTTGGGAAGAAACCTCTATTTCCATTACATACCAATTCCTATTTCTGTAGGGAAATGAAAGCAGAGCAGGCAGTAACCTGTCATTAGGGAGGGAAATAAGTACAATATATACTAGTCCCTACAAAGGAAGCAAGAATACTTAATTTCAGATGGGCTGGTGGGGGAAAAGATGTCACAGTTAAAACTCCAGATCAGAAGGCATCAGTACAGTCACTACCGTCTCTGGTTTTGGATAGAGATTACGGAGGGTTTCATTCCCCGGACTTCCAGGGTGTGGTGCAAAACATATTCAAACATACTATGCTTATCTGTTCAGGAGTAAGGCATTGGGTGGGCAAAAGACGAATCTTTCTTGGAGGGAGCCCCAGGCCCTGATCTGCATGATTTGGACTTTTCGCCTTTGGTAACTGACATCACCGAGGAGGAGGTTGAAAAGGTCCCAGGCCCAACCAGCCTTACAGCCGAGTTCTACAAGACCTTTAAGGACCCTTTGACCCCTATTCTCATGGAGGTTTTTAGAGACTGCCTGGGAGGAGGCCTCCATGAGAATATCCTATTTGCTGTTGTTATCAAAAGGCAAGGATCCTGTGGATGTCAAGTACTGGATGCCTATTGCCCTCTTGAACAAAGTCAGTAAGCTTCTGGTCCTTTTCTCTAGACTAATTTTGTTTTCAGGCAACTTTTTGTCCGGAAGTTCTGCATGGAGAAAGGGCAGGCCATCTTTGGGGCAGTCTTGTCAGTGAGAGAAGTGCTTGAAACATGCAAAGCCCATAAAAGGCATAAATATGTGCAAGGTCTTGAATAGACTAAGGCATTTGACAGAGTAGATCACGAGTACCTATCAGCCACCTTGCATAAGTATGGAATCCCGGGTCAGGTTATTGAGTGGCTTGCTGTTCTGTATAGGGAGGGAGAAAGCTTCCCACTTGTCAAAGGTTGGCGTGGTGAAAACTTTAAGGTTGAGGCCGGGTTGCACCAAAGTTGTCCTCTGAGTCCATTTCTGTATGTCTTTGTGATAGATCCATTCCTTCGTAGTGTGCAGGCTCTGGACTTGGAGGGCTTTCAGGCCCCTTGCTGCTTGCCTCTGAAGTCAGTAGCCTATGTGGACGATGTCCCTGTCATCAAGGCTTGAGGAGGTTGGAATGTTGACTGAGACTAGCGAAAATACTCTGAGGCCTCTGAGTCTCTGGTCAACACCAATCAGGTGGAGGCTCTCTGGACTCTGGATGGTGAGCCAGACTTTCTGTTTTCCATATTTCAGATTGCCTCCTCAGAAATTAAGGTTCTTGGGGTCAAATTTGGGAGGGAAGACAATGCCAGGCTAAATTGGGAGTCAAAACTGGATGCTGCAAATGCAAGGGCTTAGCTGTGAAAAAACTGGAAGCTGTCCTATAGGGAAAGGGTGACACTCATCAAGGCCAACCTAGTCCCTGTCCTCTTGGATGTGTCTTCTTTAGCACCATTTTTTTGAAGTTTAACTTTGGGAACTTGGGCCAAAGAACCAACTTTCTGTGGGAAAGCAGTGTCAGGGCCTAGGTATTCCCTTTTGTAGGTGACTGTTTGCAGGGCTATAGGGTGTACTAGTTGCGGGTGCAACATGGTCCTTTCCCATCATACTGTAAGAATACTTACTGAGTGGGATCCTCGGCGCAGCTCCGTCCGGCAGTTCTGATGTCACAGCCGTCGAGACACAGGCACAGGGCCGGATTTACATAATGGGTGCCCCTAGGCCCAGTGCCGTTCGTCGCCCCTGTCACCTCTCCTTTATTCGAGGAAATTTTCATCAATGGGGAATGGCGCATGGGAAATTTAAAAAATTATTGTATCTCCGGCGCATTCCCAGTGTTTTTGAACCAATGTGGGTGTGGTTGGGCAGCATGCCGCCCCCCTAAAATCCTGCCGCCCTAGGCCCGGGCCTAGGTGGCCTTTACACAAATCCGGGCCTGCACAGGCACCCGCAGCAAGGCACGTGTCCAGGTTACGGTGCGGAACGTCATGACGCTGGAGAATTGGCGCCAAGGTCAAAGGTATTTAAACCAATTCTGACATTCAATCTGTGCCTGGTTATCGTGGTTTTTCCCTGAGTCAAGCTATACATACTTTATCAAAATATTGCTGATTCCTGTGTATGACCCCCTGCTTGTTCCCGACTTCCGAATCTTCGTTGCCTGTCCAGACTTCTGCTTGCCTACTGTTCCTACTGATTTGCTGCCTGCCCTTGAACTCGGATTCGGTTTTTCCTCACTACTCCCTGGTCCCTCGCTTCAGTTTAGCCTCACTAGCTTCTCTCCACTCATGGCAGCGCTCTTCTTACAACCAAGCACTATGGAGGAGCTTCTCTTTCTCATCTGCGTTTTTGCTGTTGTTGTTTTTCTTTATTTATGCTAAAGTTTTCCTTTTGTTACTATGAGAACATGATATTGCTCTGTAATGGTTCTTTTGCAGAATGTTCAAATACAGAATTTTATCTCGAAACATCTCCGGCCAGACACTGTAACTTGGCAGAAGCCTCCTACTGGTTTAATTGACCTGGTTTATTTATTTGTTTTGGGGCTTCTAGGTTGTCCTGTTTGGCTTCAGTTAAAAAATTCGCAAATTTCCTGCAAAATTATTTGAAATGGCAAATAACGTTTGACGCACAACGGTTTTGATGCGAGAGGCTTTTCAGACGTGCGTCCAAAATTTTTGCCACCATTGAATTTTTCCCTGCAAATTTTCACTGCAGTTTCGCAAATTTATTCACTTGCGGCGAAATTCTCAGTGAATTTACACCTGGTGAATTTATTTGCCCATCACTACTCATAGGCACCTATTTGGGTGGGAACGGGGTCAGGGAGGAGGGGGTGGTTGTGTGCTAAACTAAGCGGATATTCATGGATTGTGTTTTGTGGGGATTTGCTGTGGGAGGTGGTGAGAATGGAAACCATTAGGGTCAGAAAAAAGATGGCTGTCCTCTAGTGGGAGGATATGAGTGGGTATTTTTTTGGACAGCCTCAAAATCTGGACTATTTACTGTAAGTCTCACTAATTAGTTTATCATGTTAGTTATCTGATGTGATGTTTGTTACTATTTTGTTCCTATATTTAGGTACCTATCTAGTGTTACCAATCCCTATTTCTGTATGAAAGCAAAATAGGGAGATATTTTGAGGTTCCCTAGTTACTTTGCTTTGTCACTATCCCATCTGGATTCTTATACGGATAATAATAAGTCCTATTTTTTCCATATGTTTGTTAGGCTAAGGGCTTCTATTTTGTGCAACTATCTTTACTTCCCCGCTTGAATGTCCTCTGTCTATAGTCTACAAACCTTGACAGCAACCTACTTATGATGAATGGGGCCAAGCATGTACTTGATTGAAGCTTTTATGGAGGCTTTTAGGAGGAGATGGACATAGTTGGTGCTTGAAACAATAACAGACCCATGAGTGCACTTGAGGATGTTGGGTCACGGTGAGGCTAATGGAGAACAATGACGTAGAAGAGCTACATATATAAAGAAGAGAATGTGCTAGAAAGGAAAGGAGAAAATTATATGATCGTGATTCTTAATTAAATATAAACGTTTAAAGGGAGGGAGGACAGAGGGACACTGGGACAGATTTAATGGTGAAGTTTATGACAATGAGGAAGGAATGTGATTAGCAACACAATCCAATGAATGAAGGGAATATTATGTTAAAGGGTGTTACAAATGATGAGAGGAAGGGGTTACTATTCTGTTTGCTTGACTTGAAAGGCATAATTATATTCGCTATTCCTGAAGAACTTGATAAGGTGAGCACCTATACTGCCATAGTTTTATGGTATCTCTCTGTACAGACTATGAGCAAACTTAGGGACTGTTCCTGCTGAATTGTGCTTTGTACAAGGGAATACCTATACTGCCATAGTTTTAAGGTATCTCTCTGTACTGGCTATGAGCAAACGTAGGGGGCTGTTCCTACTGAATTGTGCTTAGTACAGGGGAATACCTATGCTGTCATAGTTTTATGGGATCTCTCTATACAGGCTATGAGCAAACTTTGGGACTGTTCCTGCTGAATTGTGCTTAGTACAGGGGAATGCCTATGCTGCCATAGTTTTATGGTATCTCTCTGTACAGGCTATAAGCAAACCTCGGGCTGTTCCTGCTTAATTGTGCTTAGTACAGGGGAGCTTCCATTTTAGTGGGATCTGTGTTCTTATAGTTATGCTGTTGCAAGTAAGGAAGCTTGGCATATTTTATTTATTCAGTTTGGACAAATATGGTTTCATGTGCCTTTAAAATTCCCAAAAACTAAATAAAAGCCTGTGAAGCATATCTGAATATTTCTCGCAATTATAATGTATTCAGAAACTTTTGTTTTTCTAGGGGTTGCTGCTCTCCATGATGCTGAATAAAATAAACTGCACATTTTTCAGTCTATTCAGAGCTTGGCCTTGTATGGTTAAAATGCATTCAGAACCAGCAATTGTGTGAGAAATGTGGATTTCCAAGTACCAGTTAACAGTACATCAGAATATCAGCTTTGTATTTGTGCCTCAAACAAATGTTCAGAAATGTACAGAAGTTTTGGGAAAACTGTTTCACTTGCATATAAGCACTCACCCCAAAATCTCATCCTAAATGACCTTCAGGCTGGGCCTCCTTAGTTCATAACAAGGTTACAGATATATAGAAATATTGGGGTAACAATCATCCTGTTATAGTTCCAGGGGTACCCAGGGCACAAATAAGCACTCACCCCAAATCTCCCCCTAACTGGCCTTTAGGCTGGGCCCCCTTAGCTCATAACAAGGTTACAGATATATAGAAACATTGGGGTAACAATCATCCTGTTATAGTTCCAGGGGTACCCAGGGCACAATTATGGAACTTACCCCAAATCTCACCCTAACTGACCTTCAGGCTGGGCCCCCTTAGCTCATAACAAGGTTACAGATATATAGAAAGATTGGGGTAACAGTCACCCTGCTATAGTTCCAGGGGTACCCAGGGTACAAATAAACACTCACCCCAAATCTCCCCCTAACCGGCCTTCAGACTGGGCTCCCTTGGCTGATAACAATGTCACACATATATAGAAACATTGGGGTAAAAATCATTAAAACTCACCCTTAATCTTTTTCTTAATTATATTAGTTGCAAAATGATTTTGCTAATTTATATCACCTTACACTAAAAAGGGGGGAAGATTACAAATATAGGAATATTGATAATAGGAATAAAAAGGCATGCGTTTACTGTACAATCTGTTGATATGGGCATTGTAAAAGTCTAACTCATGAATATGAATTGGGTGATATTTAAATGAGCTGAAAGGTTGAAGTGGTTAGCGGTTTGTAAAGACACAAACGCCTCTCGCGGCATAAGCAATTTATTCTTTTTGTGTTTTAATGTAACAGCCTTGGTAATCTGTATTCCAGCTCTACAGATCTCTCCCATCCTGTTTGGCATGCAAATAAATCAAGGTACTCGCAAAATCATTCACGTAAAATATTCCAGCTAAAAGAAGAAATTCAGCAGGTTCCTTATATTATCAGTGGGGGGAATTGGTTTATCAGCTACACAAAAGACTGAAAGCTGGGGAGGAATTATTAGAATTGGGCAGATGCCCAAGAATAAATCACTAGCTCTTTAATTGTTTATTGAACTCAGTTAAGAGTCTCCTGCAGAGTTGGGCAAATTACCTTGAGCACTTGATGTTCTTATTTAAAGTCAGGTAAATGTAGCGTTGCAGTGTGCAGGTGTATGCCAGATACTCGCAGCTTCGAGGTTATGGCAGAAAATCCCAGATAATGGCACCCCATTGATCCAAATAGTGCACTGAAGTGTCCTGGCAATGGAAGCTGGTTTTGCTGGCATTGCTGTTTTTTATAGAGCATAAATCTTTGACTCCCAAAATTCTTCTGTCCCTTCTAATTCTGGGAAGGTTTCCACTAGATGTTAGAACATTGTTGGTGGGAGTTGGTCCATTCAGCAACAAGAGAATTAGTGAGGTTGGGCACTGGTATTGGGGATCAGGCCTGGCTCAGAGTTGGGGTTCAAATTCATCCCACAGGGTTTTATTTGGGTTTAGGTCAGGGTTCTGTGCACTCAGGTTCTTGGAAACCCATTCTATATGGACCTGGCTCTGTGCATGGGGATATTATTATACTAAAACAGGAAAAGGCCTCACCCAATCTGTTCAACAAAGTAGGAATTTTCAGGAATATCATTCTACCCTGTAGCCTTAAGGTTTCACTGGGGGAGCCCGTAAACCTCAGCCCATTATTCCCCCTCTACCTTAAAAAGCAACTGGACTTGAGGTTCCCAGGGAAGAATCAGGCCTACATATGCTGGTTGCTATAGTTCCAAAAATAAAGTGATTTAGTTAAACAAAGTGTCATCCTCAAGACAACAGGTCCTTGGGATTTCTGCATCAAATGTTGAATGGAGTGCAGGACCGGATTTACCACTTGTCACCCCCTTTTCCCCTTCCGCCTCCCTCCTTCATATGCATGCACAAAGTCTTATCTCATTGGGTCTAGAGCATAGGGATCGGTACAGAGGAGATTTGAAGAGCTATGTCCCCCAGTGCTTTGTGATGTGGCTGGGTAACATGCCGCCCCTAAAATTCTGTCGCCCTAGGCCCGGGCCATTGGGGACTTATCACAAATCAAGCCTGATGGGGGTGGTGTCAGTATTGCTTTAAGAGACATCAAGCTGCTGACTATTAAAACCAGTGCAGTGAATATGATGACTGATGTCAATGTCTTGTAATAACTTTAATACAGCCTGTGTTGTGATGTTAATTAAACATTGTAGTGATGGGTATTAATGCATATTCCATGTAGTCAAGGCATGACTGATTGTGCTCTGCTGTTTTTCATGTTCCATTCCTTATAATTAACCTACTCGATTGTTTGTATCCATATCAGGCAGATTCCATTTGTGCCATCCTAGTATTCTGTGCAAGTTGATGTACACAGACTGGCCCACCGGGATACCAGGAAAACTCCCGGTGGGCCCAGGTGTCAGTGGGCCTCTTGTTTCTAAACATTTGGCCTATTTCATGGTCATTCCCCTATTTCTTTATGGGTAAAAATGCTTAATAATGGGAGAATATTGTAAGTATATATAAAAGACTAGGAGAATGAAGTTTGGAAAGGTCCACTGTCTAAAGGTTTTCTGGTGGGCTCAAGGTTTTAGGTTTTCTGGTGGGCCCAATGTCTAAGGCTTTCTGGTGGGCCCCTGGCATGCCAGTCCGACACTGTGTACATAGTAAAAGATGGAGATCCGAACTGATGAGCAGTAGAAAAGCATGTGTATGGGACTATAAGGAAGGGTATGGGAGAAGAAAATGTTTGTTTGGGGACAGAAACTTCTAGTTAAAGCTCTGCTTCAGCCTTGGGACAACTCCTGAATTTCAACTCCACCACCATTAGACCAAGGGCCAATGAGAGATATAGATATCTGGGGCCTTAGATTTTGCTGCTATTCTAAATAAAACCAGGGAAGCCTTATCTTTTAGTTGAAATTACTATCTACTAGCTCCCTTTTGGTACACACCAGCAACATAGCATAACAAGCAGACTGAAATCTTTCTGGGGTCAAATATCTCTATTGATGTTCCTCATCCCCAACAGATTACAGGGTGCACATTGCAGAGAACATTATCCAAACCAAATATTAGTCATTTTCTGATGCATCCATAAAAGTTTTAATGCCTCATTAATATCTGGGACTCTGCATTTTTATGAGTTGCTATATAAAATTCACTTTTGCTTTCACTAAAGTGGTTTTGCAGTGTTCTCTTCCCTCAAAGGCTGCTCTAACCTCTAGAGTAACGATAAGCCAAGGCCCTTATTCGTAATTACTTTAATAAAAGGAAGTGTTCTTTACAAGTCAAAGTACTTGCTTCATTCCAATCATCACTGGGAAAAAATATCTCTGTCTTGGCCTCTGCTCATCACGAATTGAAAGTCCCCAGAAGGAAGTTCACGTTTGCTGTAAGGCAAAGACACGTCTATCATTTAGACACAGGTCCCTTTTAATACAGATAATTACTATTCTTAAATGAATGTATTTCCTGCTATATAATAATGTATGTCTCTCCAGTAGGGATGTCGCGGACTGTTCGCCGGCGAACTTGTTTGCGCGAACATCGGCTGTTCGCGTCCGCCGCAAGTTCGCGAACGTCGCGCGACGTTCGCCAATAGGCGTTCGCGTCAAAATCGTTCGACCATTCGACCATTCGATCGCTAAAATCGAAGGATTTTCGTTCGAATCGAACGATCGAAGCCATTGGATTGAATGAAATCATTCGATCGAATGGCTTCGATCGTTCGATTCGAACGAAAATCGTTCGATTGAACGATTAAAATCCTTCGATCGTTCGAATCGAACGATTTTCGGATGTTCGAAGTTCGCGAACTGTTCGCGAACTGTTTGCATTTTTTGCCGGTGTTCGCGAACGGCGTTCGCGAACACATTATCGGCGGTTCGCTACATCCCTACTCTCCAGAAAATGTAAAGTGTAGGGAGGAATTCCTAATGTTGACCCAACAATCCCTTCCTCCCATCGTGTCGCAGCTCTAACTCTTCAGGGGCTCTGGAGCCTCCTGTTCTCTTAGTGTAAATCCAAGCTGCCTCCTCCCGCCTTTCCCAGTCTTTCTTCCAAAAGAATTTGGAAATACAGAGAATGCCTGGGAAAGGAGGATGTATCTTGGACTTGCACTAAGAAAATGGGAGGCTCAGAGCCCCTGTAAAGAGTTAGAGCTGTCGTACGGCTGGAGAACCTGTCAGGAAAAGTAAAAAGGTGAAGGTGCATCTATAGAGCTTAGCCAAATGCTAGACTTGGAGTTCCTTGTTACCATAGGGACTAATGTAGGTCCTGAAAGCTAAAGAGGTTGGGAGTGCTACTGCTGAGACTACAACCGTTAGAGTAGCCCTTAATGGGCTGCAAGATGGGCTCCTTCAAAGGAGAACCGGCAGAGTGGCAGGTTTGTGATCCTTCCTTACAAGTGCCATTAAAGGTGACGGATTGCAACTATTTTTGCAGTATATATTTCAGGTGAAACAGTATTAATTGCTGCAAACTCCATCTGTTCTGCCAGGGTTTTACAAGTTCAGAAGTACTGGGGACCTATCTCTTCAAATCTCCTGTGCACCAATACCTATGTTCTTGACCCAATGAGATAAGACTTTGTGCATGCATATGAAGGGGGAGGCAGAAGGGGAAACAGGGGGGCGACAGGTGGTCCCGGCCTAGGGGAGCCCTATGTATAAATCCAGCCCTGCACCCCATTCAACATTTGAATTGATACACTTTGTTTAACAAAGAACTATAGCACCCTAAATATGTAGGCCTGATTCTTCCCTGGAAACCTGGAAAGTCCAGTTGCTTTTTAAAGGAGAACTAAAGCTTAATAAAAGAAGTAGCTAGAAATGTTGTACATTATGTTTTGGGCTTCTGTACCAGCCCAAGGCAACCACAGCCCTTTAGCAGTAAAGATCTGTGTCTCCAGGGTTTTACAAGTGTAGATATATATATCTATATATGTCTATATCTATATCTATATATATATATATATATATATATATATATATATATATATATATATATCATTCTATCACTCTCTCTAGGAACAACAACCTTTACAGTAGACATCAATATATGATTGCATCTGTTTCCAGCAAGTTGAAGAAAGGGATTTTTTTATTGTACCCAACTTAAGGAACATGGATCTGATGAGCAATGCATTCTATTCAGCTTTATTTCTTGCAGGGCTGGGGATTCTTGTTAGACAAATAAAATATATCTACCAGTTTTGCACAACTTAGCACGTGATCTCGCCATTTCAGGTTCTATACTGTCTTGGCGTTCCAAACCCACGCATTGCACTGTGACCCTGTTACTGCTCTAAGATACGCTCCTACTCATTAGTAATATTAGAGTCAATATTCCCCCCTACTGCCTCCGTATGGTAGTTAGCGAGAGCACGTGGCACCACGCTCACAATGGAACACTAATTCTGTACATTAGTTGTAATTAAAACTTTCATAACACCGTTCCTTATATGAATGCAGAAAATGTGATGCATTGTTTTATATCTGACTTATTCCAAGCAGCCCACTTAGCTGAGCAGCATAGTTATTACTGAAGCCAAGGCCTGCACTCTTTATCCATATACACTGAGCAATGGATTTAGTTAGGGGATGTCTACATCATAGATCCCATACCTCCATTTATAAATTATTCACACCCACATTTCTTTTTTTTTTTTTCATCTTTCCATGCTATTAGTACAGTTTCCAAACTTCCAGCCCAGCGTTTGATAAAAAAAAAAAAATATATATATATATATATATATATATATATATACGGTATATATATATATATATATACGGTATATATATATATATATATATATATATATATATATATATAGGCACCTCTTGCTACTGTACTGTAGGGTGCTAGATGGGAAAGAAAATGACAGTTATTACATTTATTATAAACCCTGATAAAAATGGCACTTAAATAGGATAAAGGAATTGAATAACAATCTATTGAATCATGTGCTACATGAATTCTGCTTGACCATATGCTTGAAACAATTTGTGTCAATCAAGGCAGTGTGACACTTGCTGGCTTATAATATAAAAATATAAAACGCACATATTCTTTAAATATATTTGCTTTGTGTAACAATTCTGGCTGATCCCGAGAGGTAAATGTGAGTTGCTCATAATGAGAATGCTGATTCCTTCATTTACTTCCCTGCATTGCTTTATAACTGCATTGCAGTGTTCAGCACCATGGACAGGGCTTGCACAATCTCCCATATAAACCCTTCTATATCTGTTATTCTAAGTCTCCACCAAAGAAATAGAGGTTCAGTTAATGGTCAGGGATGAATCTGTTTAGCCAGGACAGATCCAAGCACAACACATGCTTTTATTGCTAGATAAAAACCCTCTTTAGAAGTTCTGTGCAATTAGCTTCTGCCACTAAAATAAATTCTTTTTTATGATATATTATAAACCACCAGGTGCAATACTAACTTCTTTTTTTTATTAAAGCCATGTGTTGTTCTCCTTCCTGGTATAGGCTGAGCTGAGTACTTCTCTCCTGAAGGGGCAAGAGTTGACTCTTAATTATGATACATTTTACATTGAGTCGAGCCTTCTTTTTCAGCCAATGCTATACGTTCTTCCTGAACTTCCAGTAGGTAAATTACCTTGAGCATTGTATTTTCTTATTTAAAGCCAGGTAAATGTGGCATTGCAGTGTGCAGGTACATGCCAGATACTTGTTCCTTAGAGGTAATGACAGAATATCTTGCATTATGGCACCCCACAAATCCAAATAGTGCACTGAATCTGAAGTGCCAACCCTGGAATCCAATGACCTGGCAATGGAGCATAAATCGTTGACTCCCAAAATTCTTCTGTCCCTTCTAATTCTGGGAAGGTTTCCAGTGGATGTTATACCATTGTTGGTGGGAGTTGGTCCATTCAGCTACAAGAGCATTAGTGATGTTGGGCACTGATGTTGGGGATAAGGCCTGACTCAGAGTTGCGGTTCTTATTCATACCACAGGGGTTCAGTTGGGTTGAGGTCAGTGTTCTGTGCACTCAGGTTCTTCCCATTTCAGCAAACCCATTCTATACAGACCTGGTTTTGTGCATGGAGACATTATTGTGCTGAAACAGGAAAGGGCCTCACCCAATCTGTTCCACAAAGTTTTGAAGTGGCGACCATGGCTGCGACATCTTGGATTCTCCGCGGATGGGAGCAGGAGCGCTCCTGACACAGGAATGTCATTCTACCCTGTGTCAGAAGCGCTCCTGCTCCCATCCGCGGAGAATCCAAGATGTTTGAGTGCTGGCGCATTGACATCAGTGCTCAAATGCATGATGTCACAATGCCACGTTTTGGCTCCAAATTCAAAATAAAAGGATGCCCAGGACGCCGGTTCAATGCCCGAGTGTAGGATTTGTTTCAAGCATTCCTGGGTGTTCCTAAATTCGTGTTTGCATTCCTGGACTGTTTACCCTGCCTGTAACTTGACTTTGCTAATTATCTGCCTGCCTTCTGAACTCCTGCCTGGATTTGACTACGTTTGTTTCTGAACCCTTGTCTGTTACTGTGAACTTGGACTTAAGCTGGCCTAAAGCTTCCTCTTGGTCTGGGCTTTCCCCGCTGGGAGCCGATAGGCCCCCTGACACCCTGTAGTCTCAGTGTTTCACTGGGGGAGCCTGTAAACAGCTTAAGCCCATTATTCCTCCTCCACCTTAAAAAGCAACTGGGTGCAGTGCCAGACTTATACATAGGGTTCTCCTAGGCCGGGACCACTTGTCACCCCCCCCTTTTTCCCTTCCCCCTTCATAGTTCATATGTTCCTGTTCTCCTTCCTGGCATCGGGATGAGCTGAGTACTTCTCGCCTTTAGGGGGCAAGAGTTGACTCCGTATTATGATGCATTTTATATCAAGTTGAGCCTTCTTTTTCAGCCAATACTAAGCGTTTTTTTGGAACTTCCAGTAGGTAGGGGTAGGATACTTTAATATTAGTAAATCCAGTGACATAATTAGATGTTACTGGGCCCCACAGGTCAACTTTTGCTGCCCAAACTTGAATTTGCTGTCTTACCCAGATATATTAAAGTTTCCCCACAGGGTAATATCCCTGCAGCGAGCACCAACCACTGGGTTTTTGTTGTGCTACCACCATTAATGTGGACATGGTCTTAAAAAGTGATGGGCGAATAAATTCACCTGGAACGAATTTGCGGCGAATTCCCGTGTTTCGTCACCGGCGAATAAATTTGCGAATCTCCCGTGAAATTTCACCGGCGTCAATTTTACATTTTCACGATTTTTTGGTGAAAACATTCAAATTGCTCGATTTTTTTTGTGAAAACTTTCTAATTGCTCGATTTTGTAGTGAAAACGTTCAATTGCTTGATTTTTGAGTGAAAATGTTTGAATTTTTAGGGTTTTTTTATGAAAACGGCAGAATTACGCGATTTTTGAGTGAACTGTCTAATTTCACGATTTTTTGCAAATTTTTCGAAACGGCAGAGATTCGCCCATCACTAGTCTTCAAGGTTCTTGTGGGAACATGTGTGTGGTTTAAAGTGGGTGTGGTTTAAAAACAGGGATTGTTCAACATTGGCTTTTATTATCAGCCCCCCACCACATTGTCCACAAAAATTCCAGCCCTCTGTACTATAGAAGTTGGACAGCATTGAGTTAGGGGATGGGTAGGGGCAAGTCCCCAAAATGGATTGTGCCTGTTTTTGCACTTTTCCCCCTGCCAGGGTCAGACTGGGCCTGTGGGAAACTGGGGAAAAAAAATGGTACAGGCCCTCCTGTTACAGCTGCCCCCCCCCTGTTAAAAAGTTATACACATGATTCACAACCTACATGACGTGCGCAACACATGGTGCGTGTGAATTATTTTATTTCATTAACTGGTCATACCAATATAGCTGCCATTTTTTAACCAAAGAACCACTTGATGAGTAATGCAGAAAAGAGCCAAAAAGCATAAGCCAATCAGCAGCAATCTTTATTCCTGATGAGAATGATCCTTATGTTGGTGGTTACCCGCACCGCCAATTGCTAACACAGCACCAAGAGATTGAGAATGACACTTTCATATGTAATTAAATCAGAAATAGAAGTGAGGGTCGTTTATGGATTTTTCCGTCAATACAATTGCTTATTATTGGTCTGAATTCACTTATAAAAGAACAAAACAGAACTTGGTGTCCGGCCCGGGAGTTTTGTTTTTCTACAGAGTAGAGAGAGAAGAAAAAGTTCACATGTTTCAGGTGTGCGTCATTCACGCGCTCGCCAGTAACACAAATATCTTATTCTCCGTCGCCATCAAACTGGGACTTTGTGGTCTTGTTCCTGGGACCTGCTGGGTATGATATTGGAAATGAGAATTCATTGCAGGAAGCCGACATTTTGCCATCAAGCCTAACAGAGAAATATAACATAATGTTTTATTCTGCTCTCCAATGGAAATCAGTGGTCTCTAGGCAAAGAGGCAAATCTAGACATTGTCAGATGACTCCTACAGATGACAAATAAAAGACTTTGTATCTGTTTCACTGTGACAAAGGATGATAAATCGTCTTGTAGGTGTGAAATCAGAAGCAGATTATTGAATGAGGAGAGTAACTTGATCCCACGAGCCTTGTGAAGAACGGACCAGACAATGTCAAATCAAATGTAAAACGACAGCTTTGATTGTGATTGAACGTGATTCCTATTCATTCCTCTATTCGGATTTCTGCAGACACATCACACGTTCCCATCGCGGGATTGACTTTCAGTGAAAGTATATCATTAGCGGAGCAGCTGCTTGGCGGAATGCTGTAGCAGGACCCCGGAAAATGAAACTTAATGACATTAATCCAAGAGACATGTTGTTATAATTAGGTCAACAGTAACCATTTGCCATGTTCCTAAAGGGTTATCCCTTATTTAGCCAAAAATCTATATCCGTCCCTGCCCCAGAGGAGTTTACAAATTTCACGTTACTGGAAATGTTATCTAGAGGCAAGTTAACCTACTAGAATATTATTGAACATAAGGGTGGGAATGGGAGCATCTGGAGATAGTCAACGCCAACCAATGGAGAACGTACAATCTCTATAATGAGTGTATCCTGATCAGAAAGTCAACTCTATCCCCCATATGTAATATAAGGCACTGAGCAGTAACCAATGACAACCAATAAGATTCTTGCATATAAACAGGTGACTAGTAAATGCTACCTGCTGATTGGTTGCTATGGGTTACTGCCCCTGAGCAAACTTAGTGCCTTTTATTATATAACCCCATAAATGTGCAAAGTATCAGTGCTAACCTTCCCAGAGTCAGATTGATTAATGAGAAATGTACAGCATCTTCTGCTATGGTCTTCTGCTTACCAGTAGTGATGGGCAAATAAATTTGCGAATCTCCCGGGAAAATTCGCAGAGTGACTTTTCTGATGCGCGTGCGTCAATTTTGATTTTCACTATTTTTTCCAGCAAATTTTTCGCTGTCTCGTGAATTTTACGGGAGAAATTCGCCCATCACCGCTTACCAGCCCAAGATCTTCTAGTTGATCAAGATCTAACTTTGACATGGGACACAATAAGCTAAAGACCTCTCCAAACCAGAAGATCTTTATTAAAATAAAAATGACCTTGTGTTGAAAAATGAGAGGACATTAAAAGTCACTTTGGAGTTCCGTGACTCGTATGAAGCAATCAACCTTCAATTTTGTGCCTTTATATGGCCACGGAACTCTTCGGGGACTTATAAAAATAACATCCTTATATATTACAATAGGGGGGTACATTATTCACTATAAAGCTGCTATCTGGCATTGACCTGTTGGTCTCACTCAAAAGAAAGTCCAATTCCCCATGTATCAGAGTGGATGGGGAGAAGGGTGAAATATTTGTTTGGGGAGGCTACTAATAAAAGGCTTTTATCATTATATTTAATTTACAGTATAGCAGTTGGTCTCTGTTTGGGGAGGCTAAGCTACTTTAAATCTTCATTATTCTTCATGTACGGTAACATGATGTGACAATAGGATAACCGGGAATCGGAGAGCTGTGTCAATTTGAACTGTGTCGCTCCAGGTTCTGACTGGGCCAACGGGCGATCGGGAAAAAACCCGGTGGGCCCCACGCTCCAGACCGGCTGTTCTCCCTCCCCCGATGTGCTGAAGATAGCTTTAATCGGGGGAGGGTGGTTGGTGGCGGCCCCTGGGTGGGCTCTGCACCCACCAGTCTGACCCTGTGTCGCTCTGTTCCTCCAGCTTAAAAAAATGACAAAAATACCACTTGATAGAGTTTTCCAAATGCAAAGAGACTTCTCATCGAAGAGGGATTCAATTAACCTCTGGGCCACCAACAAGCATTTCTCCTGGAACGGAGCTGTGACAGTGAATGAAGGGGGCACTATAACAAATGAGACAAGGCGCAGAACATTGTGAGGGTTACTAATCACATCTAATCCCATTAGAAACAAGGCTGAGTTTTCTGAAATGTGGAGCTGTCCCTACGTGTTCAGCTTGCCTGCATGTATAAAAAGAAGCCAGCGGCTCAGATATGTTCTTTTCTTCAGCTTTAATGTCTTTATGTGCGGAACTGAGCAGCCCATAACAGAGATAATCCTCTGGATTGCTTAAGGGGAATCGCACTTGCTGGTCACTTAGAAATATATCTGTGTTCCACCAACCCGTTCCTCCAGAAGCAGATGCTGAATCAAATTCATACTGGAATTCACCAACAGCTACAATGAACCCACAGGCAGCACCCAGATTCACCCTTCAGGCATTGCTTTATAAAATAACAAAAATAATAAAAACGGTACAAACCTACACAAAAGCTTAAAAGTACAGGAATCACAGACGGCCAAAACATAAGGTGCAGCATTTCTAGATATATCTTTGTTGGGCTTTAGTTTTCTTTTAAACAGAGTCTTTTCACTTTTACAGAAACCGCTTTACAATAAAGGTACCTACTGGCAACCACTAGGGGTCACTGTAATGCATGACTTTCATATTATAATTATGTCTGTTTAGTGTTAGTTGTGCTTAGAATTTGCAAGCTATGTAGATTTTATTGCTGCTCAGTTTTTGTGCCCGAGGCTGACTTTATTATAATATTCACAGTATTATAATTGACTTATTTAATCAACTTGATTTAAGCTTGCATATTAATATTAGACATCACTGAGGGGTTCTGTGACCATATAAACGCACAAGGCTGTTTATACAGGGAACTCTGAGTATCACTCATGTATTATAAGGGATAATGTACCCCCTACTGTAAATGATAAGGATATTAGAAGTCACTGAGGGGTTGTTCTGTGATCATATAAAGGCACAAGGCTGTTTATACAGGGACCTCTGAGTACATGGGCGTAACTATAGAGGAAGCAGACCCTGCGGCTGCAGGGGGGCCCAGGAGGTGTAGGGCGCCCAATGAGGCACTAATTCATATACAACTTCAATAAATATTGGAGAAACAAGTCAACCTCTAAACATTTTGGGGGCCTGAAAAATAATTTGCTGTGGGGCCCAGTAATATCTAGTTACGCCACTGTCTGAGTATCTTATGTATTATAAGGGATAATGTTCCCCCTACTGTAAATGATAAGGATATTAGAAGTCACTGAGGGGTTCTGTGACCATATAAAGGCAGAAGGCTTTAGGCTGAGTTATACATGGAACTCTAAATATCACTCATGTATTATAAGGGATAATCTACCCCCTACTGTAAATGATAAGGATATTAGAAGTCAATGAGGGGTTCTGTGACCATATAAAGGCACAAGGCAGCAGGTTGAGTTATACAGGGAACTCTAAATATCACTTATGTATTATAAGGGATAATCTACCCCCTACTGTAAATGATAAGGATATTAGAAGTCACTGAGGGGTGCTGTGACCATATAAGGCACAAGGCTGTTTATACAGGGAACTCTGAGTATCTTATGTATTATAAGGGATAATGTTCCCCCTACTGTAAATGATAAGGATATTAGAAGTCACTGAGGGGTTCTGTGGCCATATAAAGGCACAAGGCTGCAGGCTGAGTTATACATGGAACTCTGAGTGTAACTAGTATATTATTATAAGGGATAATCTACCCCCTACTGTAAATGATAAGGATATTAGAAGTCACTGAGGGGTTGTTCTGTGACCATATAAAGACACAAGGCTGCAGGAGTTATACAGGGAACTCTGAGTATCACTCATGTATTATAAGGGATAATGTACCCCCTACTGTAAATGATAAGGATATTAGAAGTCACTGAGGGGTTGTTCTGTGACCATATAAAGGCACAAGGCTGCAGGCTGAGTTATACAGGGAACTCTGAGTATCACTCATGTATTATAAGGGATAATCTATTTCTGTTCGCAAAGTCAGTTTTTAGAATAATTTATTTATTTTTGCAATATTTATTGTATTTATTAATTTCCAGCGGGTTGAATGCAAGTTCTCTTATTCTTCAATGTTCCGAATGGGAATCAAACTGATATATGTTTATTGCACTGACAGACTGGGAGACAAATAGTGAATCTTATGTAAAGAGAAAAAAAAATATTTTTAATGTTGATACTCTTACATTGATACATTGTTTCTATCAGAGTAAAAAAGAGAAATGATTGCTACTGACAAATATATGAAAAGGAGTTGAAATCATTTCCTGGAGGCACATTTATCAAGCAGGTTATGCCGGTGACACCAGCTTATCCCCAGGGAGTCACTGGCACATTTCACCTTATGTTATGTACAAGAAAAGTTGAGTCGAAGCCGGAGAATTAAAGCCCTTTCTGCCCGGTGAGATTCGGAAGACAGAATCAATACTTTCCACAAAAATGAAAAAAAAAAAAATTACAAAAAATGCATTTAGGTGTCCTTTCTCCTAAGGCTCAGATATGAGAGAGACACAGATCTCTGTGCTCCAAAAAGAAGTTCAGAGACGTGTGTTTGCCACAGTGTTAGACTGGGGGGTCCAGGGCCTTCAGGGGTTTTAGGGGTTGCCACAAGACCTAGCCGGGCCGTGGCCAGTATTACAAAGTTACTGGCAATGTAGTTGCCGGTCAGGTTTGCCAGGGCTAATTTTCAACACCAGCCAAAGTCACCTACCAAACCAGCCCAAAATTAGTCAAGAGTCATTTCAAAAGTAGCTCAAAAACAGCACAATATGTGTATTGAATAAAAATTCAAAAAAATAAAATGAATATACTGTATGTGAAAATGCACCTTTTTCAAATTTTCACTGTTTCTCATATTTGTCCATAAAGCAAAAAAAGACACCAGGGGGGTATCTACAAAGCCCTAATTTATATACAATTTCAATAAATATTGGTAAAACAGCTCAACTTCTAGACATTTTGGTGGCCAGCAGATTTTTGCCCCAAAATTGTCTGAAATTGAGGAAAGTGTGAGCATGTGAGCATGCTTATGGGGGATGGGGAACTGCAGTACAGAGCCCAAAATCTGGTAACTCCCGACTTCTACAAAAGTCCGTCCCGTTGCATGCTGGGTATTGTAGTCTTACATTCAACTTGGCAGTAGGCAAATTGTTACACAAAATATACATTACCCAGCATGCATTAGGAGACTCAGGTTTGGCACATTAGGGCAAGAAAAAAACTTTGTCTGGTTTCCAAAATACAAACCAGCCAAAGGCCCCAAAAGTAACCCAAATCCGTACGTTGGCTAATTTGTACTTTCAAAACCTGCCTGGGCTTTAAATTTGTAGCCCAATTTGGTTGGAAAATCACCGACCTGGCAACCCTGTTGCCAGTAAATTTGTAATACCCCAAAGTGCAGCCCCTGGCCCGCCCCCGATCTACCCCCTTAAACCTCCGCCCCACCCGCTTAAGAACCCTCATCCAGTAACAACACCAGTCTCTTACTCCTCATCATTCCCAAAGACTCTCTCGGACGTATGATGATGTCATCCTCTAGCCTCTGGCCATCATCATCCCACTCCTGTACATCATCGCCCCGCCTCCTGGTGTGCCCCCATTGCCGGTAAGAATATTTTAAAAAGTTGGCAACCCTAGGGCCCCCCATACCCCTCGCACCCCCTTCCCTCCATGTACCTTGTTCTCCTCTAGCGGTTCATTCAGGGCCAGGGCATGAGGTCAGGAAGCAGCTCAGAGTCTCTGCTAGGGTCAGCAGATTCCCATGAGGGTCAGGGCCCAACAATTAATACAGTTCTGCCAAATGTATTAATTTATGGGGGGTGGGGGACGCACATAAGATCCATGCTGCCTTGGCCCATTGGTGCTGCCCTTTGCAGGCCCCAAGCACAAATGCACTTAAAGGACACGTAAAGGCAAAAAAATCCCATTTTTACTTTCTTTAATATATACTTTAATTAAAAAAATGTGTACCCTTTTTTATAAGAAACCTGTCTGTATGCAGTGAAATTCTCCCTTCATTTACTGCTGTGGATTGAAATTGTCAGACGGTCCCTAACTGCTGAGCAGGGAAACAATCATACTTATGAACAGCAGGGGGAGCCCTCGCCTTACTTCCCAGCCATGCAGAACCCAAGCAGCTTTGTTTGTTTCCCTGTAGAGCAGTCGACGACTGTGTAGAGATTTATATTGGATTTTATTTTTGCCTTTACATCCCCTTTACTGTTTCCAACTCCAGCTGCAGGGACAAAGATCACAGAGCCAGATTTAAACAGATAAACTGGGATTCTATTTGGAGGATTATTTTGCTGCAGCCACTGGTTCTGCAGAGTTGGAGAAAGTTTGTATTAAACAATACAAAAACTATAAAATCCCCATTAGATTACATGACAACACAGGACCCAGTGCAGTCTGTATATTCTGATTATTAATCAGTCTTTCTGTATCGGCTTCTAGCAGATATTATTTGACTTGTGCTGTTTTGATAATTTATGACAATCGCTAAGCAGCCCAGACCACACTGAGCATGTGCACAGTCTTGGTCTTGCAAAGATGTTTTACATAGTTAACTGTGGTCAACTTTGAAAGCATAAATCATTTGTTTTATTTGGCTTGTGGTGCAGTAAGTTCATGATTATGTTTAGTATACAAAATACAGCATTTCTAGCCTTATTCTATTTTAGCCTTTACTTCCCCTTTAAATGGAGCATTAATGAGTGTGTATATGTGCCCCTTATTGCTCTTGCATCTGGGGAATCTGTAATTGACCCCACTGTTGGTTAGAGAATAAGAAAAGCCACATATCACAATGCCTATTCGAGAGTATGAGGACAAGGAAACTCGGCCGTATCCTCAGATACATTATTAATCTGGTTAAGTGAAGCCCATATTGGTATTAATGTATTAAAGTGTTTAAATCACTGCTCTGTATCAAGCGTTTCTGGAACCCTCCGCCTCGTTTATTTACAGCGTTTATTAAAATAATCTTTTAGCGTCGGCTTGACCATCAGAGTAACGGCACATTTACAGAACTCGGCCAAAATAAAAAGCAGTTTTATTAGACGGATGAGTGTGAGAGGGAAGAACACGCCGGCTCTTTACTAAAGGCATAATAAAGCTTGTCAGAAACCAGAGAAACATTGAAAACGCTGCTTTTATGCAGCACAGAGGAATGGAACGTCACCGGCTCTTTAGATGAATTTGCATTTGATGAAACCATTCAATTTATTTACTGCCTTGATGAGATTTATTGTGAGTAGCAGATTAGTCGTTTATATGGCAACTCAGGTTCATGCCTTTCATCTTCTACCAATAGGGCTTTCTTAATTACTTCCAAAGAAACATACCCTTGGATACTGAGAAGCTTTTCTCTCACTTCCCTGTATTCTTACCCACTGTCATTGTCTTCGATTGGCTCTACCTGTAGAGGGCTGTTCCTGCTGAATTGTGTTTAGTACAGGAGAATACCTATGCTGCCATAGTTTTATGGGATCTATCAGTACAGACTATGAGCAAATTTAGGGGAATGTTCCTGCTGAATTGTGCTTAGTACAGGGGAATACCTATGCTGCCATAGTTTTATGGGATCTATCAGTACAGACTATGAGCAAATTTAGGGGAATGTTCCTGCTGAATTGTGCTTAGTACAGGGGAATACCTATGCTGCCATAGTTTTATGGTATCTCTCTGTACAGACTATGAGCAAACTTAAGGGCCTGTTCCTGCTGAATTGTGCTTAGTACAGGGGAATACCTATGCTGCCATAGTTTTATGGGATCTCTCTGTACAGACTATGAGCAAACTTAGGGGACTGTTCCTGCTGAATTGTGCTTAGTACAAGGGAATACCTATGCTGCCATAGTTTTATGGAATCTCTCTGTACAGATTATAAGCAAATTTAGGGGACTGTTCCTGCTGAATTGTGCTTAGTTCAAGGGAATACCTATGCTACCATAGTTTTATGGTATCTCTCTGTACAGATTATAAGCAAACTTAGGGGCTGTTCCTGCTGAATTGTGCTTAGTACAGGGGAATACCTATGCTGCCATTGTTTATGGGATCTCTCTGTACAGACAATGAGCAAATTTAGGGGGCTGTTCCTGCTGAATTGTGCTTAGTACAAGGGATTTATCAAAAAGGGAAGTTATAGATCTCCACAGTCCTCTACAGTGAAATTCCACAACTCTCCATTACTTTCTATGTAATTTTTAAAAGAGTATTTATCAATGAGTGAAAGGCAAAGTTCATCCTTTGATAAATACGCCTTTCAAAATGTCATAGGAATGAATGGAGAATGGCGATATTTCACCCGAGAGGACTGTGGTTATCTCTAACTTAACTCTTATATACCCCAAAGACTCCGAATGCCTTTGAGATAAAGAGTAAATGCCCTGGTTCTAGTGTAAACTGAGAATCTCCGCCATAAAGCAAGGCAGGATTGCTGTGATTTACCACAGAGGAAAAAGAGTCATTCATGTTGCACCGAGAAATATGCTCCCCCCACCCCATAAAGTACAAAATGTGTCCAGAACTTTTTCAGAAATCAGGTAAATATAATTTTCTCCCTTTCATAGCAGCATTGTTTGCGGATATAAATGAACACTTTGTATTCAGACAACGCGGTCCCTCGAAACACGAAGAGGATCTTTGGGTTTTATTAAATCAATATGTTTTCCTCCGTCGCGCATCAGTAATTAACCAGACGTCCATTGTTCCGCTGCGCTTTTTCCCCTCAGAAAATGCTTTTCTTAGCAAGATCCGCTCTGCATTTATTTGTGAAGTTACTGAAAACCCAGTGGCTTGGGAGTTTGTTAATAATTCTCTGCCTTCTGCTCTGTGTTCTAATGGGCTCTAATTCCCACAAGCACCGACCCGGCTGCACCACATGGATCAGTGGAAAAACTTTTTTTTAAAGCTGCAAAATATCTGTGTAGCATTAGTCCTGCACACGTAACACTGCCCCCACCGTATGTTACCCCAATGTTTCTATATATCTGTAACCTTGTTATGAGCTAAGGGGGCCCAGCCTGAAGGCCAGTTAGGGGGAGATTTGGGGTGAGTGTTTATTTGTGCCCTGGGTATCCCTGGAACTATAGCAGGGTGACTGTTACCCCAATGTTTCTATATATCTGTAACCTTGTTATGAGCTAAGGGGGCCCAGCCTGAAGGCCAGTTAGGGGGAGATTTGGGGTGAGTGCTTATTTGTGCCCTGGGTACCCCTGGAACTATAGCAGGGTGACTGTTACCCCAATGTTTCTATATATCTGTAACCTTGTTATGAGATAAGGGGGCCCAGTCTGAAGGCCAGTTAGGGTAGATTTGGGGTGAGTGCTTATTTGTGCCCTGGGTACCCCTGGAACATTAGCATGGTGATTTGCCTTTTTGTTTTTTTCTGCACACAATGTATATTGTATTTATACATATGGAAAGGAGGTGCCATATTGTTTCCCTCAGACAGTACAGTATGAGGGTATAGCTTATTGTGTGCCCAGAACATTCCTTCTCTGTATATTTGTATTTATACATATGGGAAGGAGGTGCCATATTGTTTCCCTCAGACAGTACAGTATGAGGGTATAGCTTATTGTGTGCCCAGAACATTCCTTCTCTGTATATTTGTATTTATACATATGGGGAGGAGGAGCCATATTGTTTCCCTTAGACAGTACAGTATGAGGGTATAGCTTATTGTGTGCCCAGAACATTCCTTCTCTGTATATTTGTATTTATACATATGGGAAGGAGGTGCCATATTGATTCCCTTAGACGGTACAGTATGAGGGTATAGCTTATTGTGTGCCCAGAACATTCCTTCTCTGTATATTTGTATTTATACGAATATATTTATACAAATATTTTTATACGTGCCATTTAGGTTGCCTTAGACACTACAGTACGAAAATATTTGTATTTAGGATACACTTTTGCTATATGCATTAATATCCTTTAATATAATATAGAGTCCCTGGCCCTTGGGTCTTTTGAAAAGACAGAGCGGTCTCTATGAAATGAATCTCATTTCTTTGTGGGGATATTGATCTACTCAGTACTAGTGAGGGGACACTGATCAGACTAAAACAGCTGGAAAGTGGAATTAGTGGAATGGAACCTTAGTAAATAAATGTATCTGACCTTTTAAACAGGGATTAAAGTAATTCTGGCAGGGCAAATGTAATCGGGTTTGATTCTGAAAACCCCACAATCAGTTTATATTGATTTAAATGAAACACACCTCTTTCTGTTGTGGAAGCCAATCAGGAATGTTCAAAGCGATTGTTGTATCAAGACTTGTTAAAAACAAGCTGGTCTATGGATAATGTTGGAAGTTTTAGTTTAGCAACAGCAGAGGTAAATCAGACCAAAGAACCTCACATTGACCTCAAAGGGGAACTACCCAAATACACTTTTTTTTTAGTGATGGGCAATTTATTCGCCAGGCGTGGATTTGCTGCGAATTCGCGCCGGCGAATAAATTCGCAGAACCGGTGTGACAAATTTGCGGCAACCGTTTTTTTGGACGTCGGCGCATTTTCACCAGCGAATTTGCGCCGGTGTCAAAAACACGGACACGGGCGTAAAAAAATAATGAACGCCACCGTCGAAAGTGGACTCCGGCTCCGGCGCTGTTTCGCAAATTTTTCGCCATTTTTCGGCGAAGCGAAATGCCCCAAATTCGCCCATCACTACTTTTTTTGCTTAATGAAACAAAATGTAAGGAAAAGAACTGGCAAATTAGAAATGACGTTTCCCAATATCCATGAACTATTTGCTTAGTTGGAAAACTCACTGTTGTGCTCCAGTCTGTCTCTAGATGCAATGTCTGAATACATAATGCCAAAGATAGGGATTGGTGGAGGAGCTGGACTGGGGCTGTTTCCATGGTTTCGGAACATGGTTCCAGTGAAACCTTAGAGCTACAGGGTACACTGACCAGCATCAGATTTGGATGTCCAGGGACCACCTGGAGGTGTCCTTTACGGGCTCCCTGCTAACGTTGCACATCTGCCCCCTTCCAATATCGGCTCAAGCACCCCCCCCTGGCGTGACGCATCGCTTGGCTACTCCCCCACAATGCATCTCTTTTACCTTCTTCCCCTTTTAATTGTGATCAGAGGAGAGGATCAGGGAAGGGTTTCCAGAGTCCAGGAGGTGGGGCTTAGGTCAACAGCGCCCAATCACGTCCTGGTTCATCAGTTTTTTTTCCCCGGAATCCCACTGGCCCAGTCTGACCCTGACACTGACATTCTAACAATTCTTTGCTTCCTATTTTGGGGGAGGTCCTTTCCCGTTTCAGCACAAAAAAGTCCTCATGTACAAAACAAGGTCCTTACAGAATGGGTTTGCTGGGAAAAACCTGACCGCACAGAGCACTGACCCAGGGCCACCATTAGAAATCATGGGGCCCCCTGGGCCCCGCCCCCCGCCCACCCCAGCCTCCAAGCCCCACCCCAGATCCACACCACAATTAAAAGACCACACAGACATCAGTGCTAAAAATGGTAACCCCCCCCATACACAAGTTATAAAAAGCCATTGATGGTCAGGGCCCCCCTATAAGTTAAAAAAATTGATGACCAGGGGCCCAATATAAGTTCAAAAAAAAAAAACATTGGCACCAGGGTCCCCATAAAAGTTTTTTTTAAAAATCATTGGTGGTCAGGGCCCCCCATAAGTTTAAAAAAAATGTTGGCCCCAGGGACAATTTCAAAAAAAATATTGAGAACCCAGAGAATATTTTTTAAAAAAAACATTGGTGGTAGGAGCCCATAGAGTATTAAATTAATACATTTTTGTCTAGGGGTTTAAAAAAACCCCAAATAAAAACAACATTGGTGTTCAGCAAAACTGAAATCGTGGCTTCAGGACTTCAACTTCAGCTCTTTTTGTGGATTCAGGTCTTTTCTGAGGCTTTCGGGACTCCAGGACTTTGGCTCGTGCCTTCAGGTTTTTTTTGTTGCTTTTGGGTTTAATCGGCGGTGGCTTTTGGAGGGGACTTAAGGGGGGGCCGGCAAATCCAGGAAGTGTTGCACCGCCGGGCCCCCCTTCCAGCTTCAAAAACCACTGGGCCTGGTACAGGTCAACTGGTACAGCTGTACCCGCAGTGCCTGCCCTGCCCTGACCTCAATCCAACTGAACATCTATTGGGTGAATTGGAACCCCGACTGTTAGCCTGATCCCCAACATCAGTGCCCAGCCTCACTATTGATCTTATGGCTGAAAGGAAGTAACTAAAAACAATTTTCCAACATCTTCTCAGAAGAGTTAGGGCTGTTATAGCAGCAAAAAGCTGGACAACTGCATATTAATCCCCTAGGATTGGGAATGAGATGTTGGACATGATGTCCCCATACTTTTGCCCACCTATAATTTCTGATCCTTTGGTCTTCTAGCCATGGTGTCTACTAGCTTCTTATTACAATATGGACTAAAGTCAGGCAATATGTGGCCACCCTGCCTGAGATCATTAATAACTGAGGCATAACAAAACAATTGGAAATAATGATATATTCCTGTTGACAATGTTGAATGGAACTCGAATATTATTTTCAAGAAAACAAGACCTTTGTGTTTAGTCACTGATATATTCGCTTTTTGTGCCATTGTTACCACCTGTGCTTCACTATAAGTCAATATTGTTTTCCTTGCTGGCTTTCATAAGAAACCTGTTTGACCACATTGAGAGCTAGAGCTACAGGGTGACGGGGGGTAACAGAGGGATGCAGGGTACAAAACAGACTGCTGAACAATCGACTCAATATGATATTTTCTATCTTTTGCTTTAGGAACATTTCACCTGTCTCAGAAAGTCACGAAATGAAAGATTTAGAAACAATAAGGTAAGTGGTATTAGAGCACATTTCCTCCTCGCATGATTTCACCTATTGTATCTGCGTGGGTAATGTGCAGACGATTAGGGTGGAAACTGCCCAGACCTCCGTAATCTGAACTGAAATATTAGATTTAGATACTTCACCGGATTGTTTGTATTGTGAGAAAAACCTTTCTATGATATAAATGGATTAACTTCTTAAATAAACCTTTCTTGACTCTCATATGTCACCTTGTATATTCCAAGGGTTACAAGTTACTACATTTCTAGATTAACGGTATGTATGCATAGAGTTGTCTTTAGTGGGTCCAAATGGAAGCAAAACTCCTGGGCCAGGAAGCAGCAGTAATAGGTCAGAAAAGTGGGGACAGTAGGTGCAAAAAGGTACACATGGTGGTAGAAGAACAAGATGGAGACAGTATGACTAGGTGGAAACAATAGGACAAGATGGAAACAGAATGGCAAGGTGATAACTGTAGGACAAGATGGAAACAGAAGAAACAGATGGAGATGGTAGGACAAGATGGAGACAGTAGGACAAATGCAGAAAGTAGGACAAATGGAGTGAGTAGAACAAGATTGAAACAGTAGGACAAGGTGATAACAGTTGGACAAGATGTCCTACTGTCTCCATTTGTTCTACTGTCTCCATCTAGTCCTACTGTCTCCATTTGTTCTACTATTTACAAGATGGAGATAGTATTGCAAGCTGGAGACAGTAGGGAGAGGTGGTAGCAGTAGGACTAGATGGAAACAGTAGAACAAATGGAGACAGTAGGACATCTTGTCCAACTGTTATCACCTTGTCCTACTGTTTCAATCTTGTTCTATTCTCTCCATTTTTTCTACTTTCTCCATCTTGTCCTACTGACTCCATCTGTTTTTTTTTTTTGTTTCTATCTTGTCTTTCTGTTGCCACCTTGCCATTCTGTCTCCATCTTGGATACAGTAGGGAGAAGTGATAACAGTAGGGCAAGATGGAAACAGTAGAACAAATGGAGATAGTAAGGCATGATAAAGACAATGGGGCAAGATGAAGACATTAAAGCAAGGTGGAAACAGTTGCACAATATGGAGACAGTAGGACAAGATGCAGGCATTAAGAAAAGATAGAAGAGCAAGATGGTGACAGTAGACCCATAGTTCCCAAAACTGTTGGGGCCAATGGGAGACCAGAGCAGTGACTGGGGGGCTTAGCCTAGAGGCAGTCATGGAAGCCTATATTGGGAGTTCAATTATACTATAGTTTAGTGGGGAGCCTGAACCAAAAAAGTCTGAAAACCACTGCAGTAGAACATGATGGTAGTACTGTGGCAGGATAGTCAAACTGGAGGGATGGTCCACCAAGGTGGGCCCAGAGCTGTGGCTTTGTGTGTGGGGGGTCAGTCCTGGAAGGACCAGGTTTAGGGTCAGATAGCCTGTGGTAAAGGACACCTATCATCAAAAATGTTTCCTTCCTCCTCCTGTGAGTGCCATGTTGCCCGCACCAAGAAGGAGCTCCCATTGATAACATTGGGGCAAGATGGAAACAATAAGCCAGAATTGCGACAGTAGGGCAAGATGATAATAGTAGGACAAGATAATAGTAGGACAAGATGAGAATAGTGGGACAAGATGGAGACAGTAGGACAAGAATACAAAAGTAGGCAAAATAGAGACAGTAGTAGAAGCAACAGTAGGACATGAAGGCAAAAGTAGGTGTGTAGTGCAGACAGGAGTGTTAGTGTTCTTGTAGCTTAGCACAGACAGACTCATTAGTTTGAAAAAAAAAAAACCATTAAACACGCTATTGCTAAAAATGTGTTCAGTCAATATTTAAGGTGGGGAGTCGGTCAACAAAGCATTACACTAAAGATTTCTACCAGAAGAGAGAAACAGTTCCATTGCTGCTGTTACTCTTGTGTTGCCTGTAGCAGAGGGGATAAAAAACAACATAATGCCTGTAAGTGGTCTTTAAAGATAAGTATCATTGCGAATAACTGACCTAAACCACTGCCATGTTACATCATACAAACTGCTAAATGTGTGAGAAAAGCAAACAGTTCATTCAGAGAACTTTCCTACACGGAGGCTGAAGTGCATTGTACAAACAGCTGGATTGTGAGGGAATCGAGCAGATAACTTTCTTATGAAGACAGTCAGGTACTTCATGGAAACAGCGGATGTGAGAAAAGCAAACAGTTCATGCTGATAACTTCCCTACGAGGGGAGAGAAATACATCATACAACCCCCACATGCCAGTAGGATCATTGCAGAAAATAGATAATGAGCACTGCATTAATCCAAGACATGTCCGTAACATACTGCACAAAATAGTTACTGAGCGTTATATTAACCCCAGATGTGCCAGTAAGATCACTACAGAAAATAGATTCAGAATAGTATGTTAACCCCAAACATTCTAGTAAGATCACTGCAGAAAATGTATTCACAGCACTACATTAACCCCAGACATGCCGGTAAGATAACTGCAGAAAATAGATAATGAGCACTGCATTAATCCAAGACATGGCAGTAACATACTGTAGAAATGGCTAATGAGCACTATATTAACCCCAGACATGCCAGTAAGAGATCACTGCAGAAAATAGATTCAGAGCACTACATTAACCCCAGACATCCCAGTAAGATCATTAAAGAAAATTAATTCAGAGCACTACATTAACCTCCAAACATGCCAGTAAGGTCACTGAAGGAAATCGAACTAGTGATGGGTGAATTTGTCCCGTTTCGCTTCGCCGAAAAATTCCCGACTTTCCCAGAAAAATTTGCAAAACTGCGAAAAATTAGCGAAACATGAATTTTGATGCTCACGCCAATTTTGATGCTAGCGTTAAAGTCAATGGGCGTCTGAATAATGTTGACGCAAAACAGATTTGAGGCGAGCGACTTTTCCGACACGCGCCAATTTTGTGAGTTTATTTGCCGCCGGTGAAACGCGGAAAATTACAGCGAAATTGCGCCTGCCGAATTTATTGACCCATCACTATTAAGAACACAACATTAACTTCAGACATGCCAGTAAAATCACAGCAGAAAATAGATAATGAGTAGGGTTGGGCAAATTTTTTCGCCTTGTTTGGCTGAGGAAAAGCTGTCCATAGACTTGTATGTCATTTTGCGTTCAAAAAAATTACGCGCGTCAAAAAAAAAAAACAGGTGCGCGTCAAAAATTTTTTTCCGCCCATAGACTTTAATGGGCGTCGGAGACATTTCGCCAGAGGCAAATTTTTGGAGAAACGAAACGGGTCAAAGTCACCCAAGCCTAATAATGAGAATTGTCTTAACCCTAGACATATCAATAAACTACTGCAAAAAATTGATAATGAGCACTGCATTAACCCTAGACATGTCCGTAAAATACTACATAAAATGATAAATGAGCACTGCACATGCCTCTAAGTTCACTATAGAGAATGAGCACTACATTAACCCTAGACATACCTGTCAGATCACTGCAGGAAATGGATTCAAAGCATTGCTTCACCCACACAAGCAGAATATCACTTTTCTTCTCCTAAGGTGACTTGTCCTTTATCTGGCCCTGACTGGAGCTCACAAAATATCTTTTTAAATTCTAGAGATGTATTGCTTGTAAAACAATTAAAATGAAGTAGTAGTAATGGGTGAGTTTGTCCTGTTTCGCTTCGCCGAAAAATTTGCGAATTTCCTGCGAAAAATTCACGAAACAGCGCCAACGTTTCTTTTTTACGCCTGCGAAATTTTCACAGCAGTTTTACAAATTTATTCACCAGCGGCGAATTGCAGGAATTCACCCCCTCACTATCAAGGAGCCAATAGAAAAATACTTTGCAGTCTTTTTAGAGACATTTTTAGATTTGTATCCCCTGGAATGGGGAGGGGACCTGGGCAGATGCAAAACGGTAGAAGTAAGGTGCATAACGGGCTGTAGCTTTGCACCTGTTTGTCTGCACTTTGTACTAGTGTTGCAAAAGGACACTATTGTGAGCAGATATAATCAGAGTGATCTTTCCATCATCTGAATCATCTAATTTATGTATCCAGCCCTGTGACCCCACATCTGTTCTTAGGATTATCTACACTATGTTAAACCTCGTCCATGCTGTCTGCTCATTCCAGTCATTAATGTTCTTGGACTCTCCAGTGACCTTCATATTTCAGATATGGCACTGATATGGATACTGACGTGCTCCTATTAAATATAGAAATTGTGTTAGTCACCAAACCTATTGACCAGTATCTAAAATGTTCTTGACACGGAGGATGTCTCTTTAAAGGGCTGTTCAGCTTTAAGTTAAAGGGATCCTGTCATCGGAAAACATGTTTTTTTCAAAACACATCAGTTAATAGTGCTGCTCCAGCAGAATTCTGCACTGAATCCATTTCTCAAAAGAGCAAACAGATTTTTTTATATTCAATTTTGAAATCTGACATGGGGCTAGACATTTTGTCAATTTCCCAGCTGCCCCCAGTCATGTGACTTGTGCCTGCAGTTTAGGAGAGAAATGCTTTCTGGCAGGCTGTTGTTTTTCCTTCTCAATGTAACTGAATGTGTCTCAGTGAGACATGGGTTTTTACTATTGCGTGTTGTTCTTAGATCTACCAGGCAGCTGTTATCTTGTGTTAGGGAGCTGTTATCTGGTTACCTTCCCATTGTTCTTTTGTTTGGCTTCTAGGAGGAAAGGGAGGAGGGTGATATCACTCCAACTTGCAGTACATCAGTAAAGAGTGATTGAAGTTTATCAGAGCACAAGTCACATGACTTGGGGCAGCTGGGAAATTGACAATATGTCTAGCCCCATGTCAGATTTCACAATTGAATATAAAAAAATCTGTTTGCTTTTTTGAGAAATTGATTTCAGTGCAAAATTCGATCAATTACGCTAGTAACGGACCATTTCACCCAAAAAAACTACTACTTAATTTCGTAGTTTTTCAAATTCGAAATTCGACCCTTGATAAATATGTCCCAATGTGAATAAAGTACCCCCTATTGTAAAATATAAGGATATTATAAGTCACAGAGGAGTATACAGGTCATGGAACTGTTTGACTCTGTTTGACTCTGTTTGACTCTCCTCTGAAGAGGGACAGCATGGGATCCTCAAAGCAACTCTCAAAAGATCTGAAAACAAAGATTGTTCAGTATCATGGTTTAGAGGAAGGCTACAAAAAGCTATCTCAGAGGTTTAAACTGTCAGTTTCAACTGTAAGGAATGGAATCAGGAAATGGAAGGCCACAGGCACAGTTGCTGTAAAACCCAGGTCTGGCAGGCCAAGGAAAATACAGGAGCGGCATATGCGGAGGATTATGAGAATGGTTACAGACAACCCAAAGATCACCTCCAAAAAGAACATCTTGCTGCAGATGGTGTATCTGTACATTGTTCTACAATTCAGAGCAATTTGCACAAAGAACATCTGTATGGCAGGGTGATGAGAAAGAAGCCCTTTCTGCACTCACGCCACAAACAGAGTCGCTTGTTGTATGCAAAAGCTCATTTAGACAAGCCACAGTCATTTTGGAACAAAGTGCTTTGGACTCATGAGACAAAAATTAAGTTATTTGGTCTCAACAAAAAGTGCTTTGCATGGTGGAAGAAGAACACCGCATTCCAAGAAAAACACCCGCTACCTACTGTCACATTTGGTGGAGGTTCCATCATGCCGTGGGGCTGTGTGACTAGTTCAGGGACTGGGGCCCTTGTTAAAGTTGAGGGTCGGATGAATTCAACCCAATATCAACAAATTCTTCAGGATAATGTTCAAGCATCAGTTACAAGGTTGAAGTTACGCAGGGGTCGGATATTCCAACAAGACAATGACCCAAAACACACTTCGAAATCTACAAAGACATTTATGCAGAGGGACAAGAACAATATTCTGGAATTGCCGTCACAGTTCCCCGACTTGAATATCATGGAAAATCTATGGGATGATTCGAAGCAGACTGTCCATGCTCGGCAGCCATCAAATTCAACTGAACTGGAAAGATTTTGTACGGACGAATGGTCAAAAATACCCACATCCAGAATCCAGACACTCATCAAAGGCTATAGGAGGCGTCTAGAGGCTGTTACATTTGCAAAAGGAGCTCAACTAAGTATTGATGTAATATCTCTGTTGGGGTGCCCAAATTTATGCACCTGTCTAATTTTGTTATGATGCATATTTTCTGTAAATCCAATAAACTTTGTCACTGCTGAAATACTATTGTTTCCATAAGGCATGTTATATATTAAAAGGAAGTTGCTACTTTGACTGCTCATCCAATGATAAACAAAACTCCAAGGAATTAAGAGGGGTTCCCAAACTTTTTCATATGACTGTGCATATTTATAAACTGGATTGTAGGATTCTGAGGGACACTGAGCTCTCAGAAACCCAATTTATCATAGTTTTCAGCCTACAATTAGCAAGTGCCACATAGACATAATCGCCCTTCCTGGAATTGTGTAATATTCACTTCTTCTTCTTTAGAACCCAGCAGTGATGGTAATTACCTAGTTATCCTGCGGTACCTTTATTTGGAATGTGCTAAATGGCATTGCCTCGGAGTGAAATAATCTCTTCTCTGTAGTACGTCAACGTTTTTCTGAGAATATTATCTCCCATGAGAGTAAATTATTGACTTCCTTTTTTCTAGCTGCTTCTAGGAAAGCTTTATTTAATTTCTGGTTACAAAAGGAACCCCCCTCATTATCGGACATCATCTCTTATATGAATCAGCTTAGTTGGCAAGAAGCCTTAACTAAAACTAAAGGTAGTATTTCCAAAGATTCTTTTAGGCTGGTTTGGTCTCCTTATTAGGGATGTAGCGAACGTCGGAAAAAAAGTTCGCGAACATATTCGCGAACTTGCGCAAAAACGCGAGCGGTTCGCGAACGGTTCGCGAACCCCATAGACTTCAATGGGAAGGCGAACTTTAACATCTAGAAAAGACATTTCTGGCCAGAAAAATGATTTTAAAGTTGTTTAAAGGGTGCAACGACCTGGACAGTGGCATGCCAGAGGGGGATCAAGGGCAAAAATGTATCTGAAAAATCTGCCTGTGTGTGCTTGGAAGAGATAGTGTAGGGGGAGAGCTGTTAGTGATTTCAGGGACAGATGATAGTAAGTTTGCTGGCTAGTAATCTGCTTGATACTGCTCTGTATTGGAGGGACAGAAGTCTGCAGGGATTTGAGGGACATTTTAGCTTAGGTAGCTTTGCTGGCTAGTAATCTACTGTTCTCTTTAAACAACTGCCATACGTTGACCTTGTAGGCATTGTTTGCCCAGTTTTTTTGGACGCAGCCACTGAAGCACAGTTGCCAGAAAAAATATGCCATATAAATGCTGAAAATAGTCATTTTTCGCCATACGTTGACCTTGTAGACATTGTTTGCCCAGTTTTTTTGGACGCAGCCACTGAAGCACAGTTGCCAGAAAAATTATGCCATATAAATGCTGAAAATATAAATTTTTTTGGTTGCAGCCACTGAAGCACAGAGGCCAGAAAAATTACGCCATATAAATGCAGAAAATATGCATTTTTTTGGTCGCAGCCACTGAAGCACAGTTGACAGAAAAATTATGCCATATAAATGCTGAAAATATAAACTTTTTTGGTTGCAGCCACTGAAGCACAGAGGCCAGAAAAATTATGCCATATAAATGCAGAAAACATGCATTTTTTTGGTCGCAGCCACTGAAGCACAGTTGACAGAAAAATTATGCCATATAAATGCTGAAAATATAAATTTTTTTGGTTGCAGCCACTGAAGCACAGAGGCCAGAAAAATTATGCCATATAAATGCAGAAAATATGCATTTTTTTGGTCGCAGCCACTGAAGCACAGTTGCCAGAAAAAATATGCCATATAAATGCTGAAAATAGTCATTTTTTGCCATATACGTTGAGTCAACGTATGGCAAAAAATGACTATTTTCAGCATTTATATGGCATATTTTTTCTGGCCTCTGTGCTTCAGTGGCTGCGGCCAAAAAAACTGGGCAAACAATGCCTACAAGGTCAACGTCGTTGACCTTGTAGGCATTGTTTGCCCAGTTTTTTTGGCCGCAGCCACTGAAGCACAGAGGCCAGAAAAAATATGCCATATAAATGCTGAAAATAGTCATTTTTTTGGTCGCAGCCACTGAAGCACAGTTGCCAGAAAAATTATGCCATATAAATGCTGAAAATATAAATTTTTTTGGTTGCAGCCACTGAAGCACAGAGGCCAGAAAAATTATGCCATATAAATGCAGAAAATATGCATTTTTTTGGTTGCAGCCACTGAAGCACAGAGGCCAGAAAAATTATGCCATATAAATGCAGAAAATATGCATTTTTTTGGATGCAGCCACTGAAGCACAGTTGCCAGAAAAAATATGCCATATAAATGCTGAAAATAGTCATTTTTTGCCATACGTTGACCTTGTAGACATTGTTTGCCCAGTTTTTTTGGTTGCAGCCACTGAAGCACAGAGGCCAGAAAAAATTAAACCAGTAGGGTTTGCACCCTAGTTTGTAACGGTGGCGGAGGGAGGAGGAGGACGCTAAAGGACAGCTGTGTGTGGAGTCATGAGGCTTGAAGAGAAGGACAGCTGCATAGAAGTCAGAACAAGTCTTCCGGCGTGCAGTAACCCTCCGAGATCCACCCCTCATTCATTTTAATAAAGGTCAGGTAATCGACACTTTTGTGACCTAGGCGAGTTCTCTTCTCAGTTACAATCCCTCCTGCTGCACTGAAGGTCCTTTCTGAGAGCACACTTGAGGCTGGGCAAGACAAGAGGTTCATGGCAAATTGTGACAGCTCTGGCCACAGATCAAGCCTGCGCACCCAGTAGTCCAGGGGTTCATCGCTCCTCAGAGTGTCGATATCTGCAGTTAATGCCAGGTAGTCCGCTACCTGCCGGTCGAGGCGTTCTTTGAGGGTGGATCCAGAAGGGTTGTGGCGCTGCCTTGGACAGAAAAACATTTGCATGTCTGACGTTACAGACTGGCCAAAGGGCTTTGTCCTTGCAGGTGTGCTCGTGGCAGGATTACTGGCACCTCTGCCCCTGGAATGTTGATGAGTTCCTGAAGTGACATCACCCTTAAAAGCATTGTACAACATGTTTTGCAGGCTGGTTTGTAAATGCCGCATCTTTTCGGACTTGTGGTATGTTGGTAACATTTCTGACACTTTATGCTTGTACCGAGGGTCTAGTAGCGTTGCGACCCAGTACAGGTCCTTCTCCTTAAGCCTCTTGATACGGGGGTCCTTCAACAGGCATGACAGCATGAAAGACCCCATTCTCACAAGGTTGGATGCAGAGCTATCCATCTCCGCTTCCTCATTATCAAGGACTGCATCATCCACGGTCTCCTCCCCCCAGCCACGTACAAGACCAGGGGTCCCCAAAAGGTCACCACTAGCCCCCTGGGAAGCCTGCTCCTGTTGGTCCTCCTCCTCCTCCTCCACAAAGCCACCTTCCTCCTCTGACTCCACTTCTGGCACCTCTCCCTGCGTTGCAGCAGGTGCCTGGGTTCGTTCTGGTGATTCCGACCAGAAATCGTGCGCTTCCAGCTCCTCGTCACGCTGGTCTACAGCCTCATCTGTCACTCGTCGCACGGCACGCTCCAGGAAGAAAGCGAAGGGTATTAGGTCGCTGATGGTGCCTTCGGTGCGACTGACCATATTTGTCACCTCTTCAAAAGGTCGCATGAGCCTGCAGGCATCGCGCATAAGCACCCAGTAACGGGGGAAAAAAATCCCCAGCTGTGCAGATCCAGTCCTACCACCCAGTTCAAAAAGGTACTCGTTGACGGCCCTTTGTTGTTGCAGCAGACGTTCCAACATAAGGAGCGTTGAATTCCAGCGAGTCTGGCTGTCAGAAATCAAACGCCTGACTGGCATGTTGTAGCGCTGCTGAATGTCAGCAAGGCGTGCCATGGCTGTGTAGGAACGTCTGAAATGGGCCGACACCTTTCTGGACTGGGTGAGAACGTCCTGGAATCCTGGGTACTTGGAGACAAAACGTTGGACTATTAAATTTAACACATGTGCCATGCAGGGCACATGTGTTAAATTGCCTAGTCTCAACGCTGCCAACAGATTGCTTCCATTGTCACACACCACTTTTCCGATCTGCAGTTGGTGTGGGGTCAGCCACCGATCGGCCTGTGACTGCAGAGATGACAGGAGTACAGATCCGGTATGGTTTTTGCTTTCCAGGCACGTCATCCCCAAGACAGCGTGACAACGGCGTACCTGGCACGTCGAATAGCCTAGGGGGAGCTGGGGGTGCACAGGTGTGGAGGAGGAGAAGGAGGACCCAGCAGCAGAGTAAGAAGAAGAAGAAGACGAGGTAGAGAGCGATGGAGGAGTAGAGGTGGTGGCAGAACCGCGTGCAATCCGTGGCGGTGACACCAACTCCACTGTTGTTGTTGAGCTACCCATTCCCTGCTTCCCAGCCATTACCAAGTTCACCCAGTGGGCAGTGTAGGTGACATACCTGCCCTGACCATGCTTGGAGGACCATGCGTCAGTAGTCATATGGACCTTTGGCCCAACACTAAGTGACAGAGATGCGGTAACTTGGCTCTGCACATGTTGGTACAGGTGTGGTATTCCCTTTTTAGAAAAAAAATTGCGGCTGGGTACCTTCCACTGCGGTGTCCCAATTGCTACAAATTTGCGGAAGGCCTCAGAGTCCACCAGCTGGTATGGTAAAAGCTGGCGGGCTAAGAGTGCAGACAAGCCAGCTGTCAGACGCCGGGCAAGGGGGTGACAGTCAGACATTGGCTTCTTACGCTCAAACATGGCCTTCACAGAAACTTGGCTGGTGGCAGATGACTGGGAATGGGAACAGGTGGTCAAGGTGGAAGGCGGAGTGGAGGGTGGTTCAGACGGGTCAAGGAGAGCAGAGGTAGAGCAGTAAGATGCTGGACCAGAAGGAGTGTGGCTTTTAGTTTGCCTGTTGCCTTTGAGGTGTTGCTCCCAAAGTGCTTTGTGCTTGCCGCTCATGTGCCTTCGCATAGAAGTTGTACCTATGTGGCTGTTGGGCTTACCAAGGCTCAGTTTCTGACTGCACTCATTGCAAATTACAATGCTTTTGTCAGAGGCACACACATTAAAAAAATCCCACACTGCTGACTTTTTGGAAGTGTGCGATCTGGCGGTAACAGTAGAAGTTGGCGGAGTTGGCGGTATTGGCGGCAATGGCGGGTGCGTTGGCCGGCTGAACACAGGTGCCGATACATGTTGTTGCCCTACTGATCCCTGCGGGCTGTCCTCCCTGCTTCTTCTAAGTCTTATTCTCCTACTGCCTCTCTGACTCTCCGTCTCTCCATCTGAACTACCCTCCTCTTGCTCTCTTCTACTAGGCACCCACAAAACATCAATCTCCTCATCATCATTCTCCTCAGATGCATCAATTTCTTCTGACACATCACAGAAGGAAGCAGCAGCGGGGACCTCCTCCTCATCACTCATTATGTCCATCTCTATCGTGTTCTCTGCCAGAATTAAATCTGGTGTAAGGTCCTCATCTCCTTCATCTTCTTCTGGCAATAATGGTTGCGCATTACTCAGTTCAAGAAACTCATGGGAAAATAACTCCTCTGACCCCAGTGAAGAAGGGGCACCGGTGGTGGAGGAAGTGTTACGTGGGGTGGCCATAGCAGTGGAGGATGAGGAGGATGTTGTGGTAAAGTTAGAAACGGTAGAGGATGGGGTGTGCTGTGTAAGCCAGTCAACTACCTCTTCAGCATTTTGGGAGTTCAGGGTCATTGGCTTTTTAAAACTGGGCAATTTGCTAGGGCCACAGGATTGCATAGCAGCACGGCCCCTAGCACGGCCTCTGCGTGGCGGCCTGCCTTTGCCTGGCATTATTTTTAAAAAAACAACAACAACAACAAAAACTCAGTTGGTTTTTCTGGAAACGATAATACACACAGCTAGATGGCGGGTTGAAGAAAACACTGTGCAAATAATGCCTACAAAGTCAACGTATACACTACTACAGCGGTGGATACGGATTACGTAAAATATATGAATGCTGCTTGAAAAAAGTGACTCCGGTGTTTTTTCTGGAGACGGTAATATTATGGATATTTAGACAGAATGTGAACAAGGTCACACAGCTCGATGGCGGGTTGAAGAAAACAGTGTGCAAATAATGCCTACAAGGCCAACGTATACACTACTACAGCGGTGGATACGGATTACGTAAAATATATGAATGCTGCTTGAAAAAAGTGACTCCGGTGTTTTTTCTGGAGACGGTAATATTATGGATATTTAGACAGAATGGGAACAAGGTCACACAGCTCGATGGCGGGTTGAAGAAAACAGTGTGCAAATAATGCCTACAAGGCCAACGTATACACTACTACAGCGGTGGATACGGATTACGTAAAATATATGAATGCTGCTTGAAAAAAGTGACTCCGGTGTTTTTTCTGGAGACGGTAATATTATGGATATTTAGACAGAATGGGAACAAGGTCACACAGCTCGATGGCGGGTTGAAGAAAACAGTGTGCAAATAATGCCTACAAGGCCAACGTATACACTACTACAGCGGTGGATACGGATTACGTAAAATATATTATGGCTGCTTGAAAAAAGTGACTCCGGTGTTTTTTCTGGAGACGGTAATATTATGGATATTTAGACAGAATGTGAACAAGGTCACACAGCTCGATGGCGGGTTGAAGAAAACAGTGTGCAAATAATGCCTACAGGGCAAATAATGCCTAAAAGGTCAACTTATACACTACTACAGCGGTAGTAAAATAAAAAAAAGTAAAATAAAAAAAAATGAATATTAAAAAAAAAAATTAAAGTTGGTGCTGCTGAACTACTAGGAGCAGCAGATTAGCACACCAGTCCCACTCCCCAACACTGCTAGACTAATAGCACTGGGCTCTTATAGTAGTAGTAGTAGTAGTAGTAGTAGTAAAACAACAAAAAAATAAATAAAAGCAGTCCTTACAAGGACTACTGTTATTGCAGCAGTCAGCAGATGAGATCAGAAGCAGGACAGCTGCCCACTGCAGCTACATACAGAGCACTGCAGTAGAAGGTAGATTACTAGCCAGCAAAGCTACCTAAGCTTAAATGTCCCTCAAACCCCTGCAGACTTCTGTCCCTCCAATAACAGAGCAGTATCAAAACGATTACTAGCCAGCAAACTTTCAACTGTCCCTGAAATCACTAACAGGCAGCAGCTCTCTCCCTACACTATCTCTTCAGCACACACAGGCAGAGTGAAAAAACGCTGCAGGGCTTCGGTTTTTATAGGGAAGGGGAGTGGTCCAGGGGAGAGCTTCCTGATTGGCTGCCATGTACCTGCTGGTCTGGGGTGAGAGGGCAAAAAAAAGCGCCAACAATGGCGAACCCAAAATGGCGAACGTCGCGCGACGTTCGCGAACTTCCGGCGAGCGCGAACACCCGATGTTCGCGCGAACAAGTTCGCCGGCGAACAGTTCGCGACATCTCTACTCCTTATTTTGAAATCTGTAACTCCAATACTGGCGATCAAATAATGTGCTTTCTTCAATAGTTAGATGACCTATCTGACACTCCAGATGATAAATGGGCTTTTTCTTTCTTTTATTACTTGTGCATCCACTGGCTTAGTTAATTTTTAGTTCGTTTTTTGTTATTTTTCATGAATGATATAGTTTTGATACTATCATGCCATTTTCTCCTTTGCAACATATTTTCTTCATCTGCATAACATTTGTTGTCATTTTGATTTCATTTGTTTAATATGAAAATCAAATAAAATATTTTAAACATAAAGTTTTTCTGAGGATCCAGATCTACATGAACAAGTGCCCATAATCAGGGCTATTGTCTAGGGAAATGAGGAGACGTTCCATTCCCACTTGAAGAAACATTTAAATGTGTGTATATACTGTATGTGCATCGCAGGCAAGTTGTGCTGTAGTTCTGTATAATATGCGAAAACATTTCACACTGCATGGTGTTCTTTAATGACACCTGTGATTTCATATACAAGTGTGGGATTCGTTATCTGGAAACCCATTATCCAGAGTTATACAGGGAACTCTGAGTATCACCCATGTATTATAAGGGATAATGTACCCCCTACTGTAAATGATAAGGATATTAGAAGTCACTGAGAGGTTCTGTGACCATATAAAGGCACAAGGCTGCAGGCTGAGTTATACAGGGAACACTGAGTATCACTCATGTATTATAAGGGATAATGTACCCCCTACTGTAAATGATAAGGATATTAGAAGTCACTGAAGGGTTCTGTGACCATATAAAGGCTCAAGGCTGCAGGCTGAGTTAAACAGGGAACTCTGAGTATCACTCATGTATTATAAGGGATAATATACCCCCTACTGTAAATGATAAGGATATTAGAAGTCACTGAGGGGTTGTTCTGTGACCATATAAAGACACAAGGCTGCAGGCTGAGTTATACAGGGAACTCTTGACTATCACTCATTTATTATAAGGGATAATTATTATGGTACAGTTATGAGATCCGTTACCCGGAAACCCATTATCCAGAAAGCTCCTAATTACATAAAGGCTGTCTCCCATGGACTCCATTTTCTCCAAATAATCAAAATTTAAAAAAAATGATTTCCTTTTTCCCTGTAATAATAAAACAGTATAGTGTACTTTCCAACTAAGATATAATTGATCCTTATTGGAGGCAAAACTAGCCTATTGGGTCTATTTAATGTTTACATGATTTTCTAGTAGACTTAAAGTATGAAGATCCAAATTACAGAAAGATTTGTTATCTGGAAAACCCCAGGTCCCGAACATTCTGGATAACAGGTCCCATACCTGTAATAAATCTCTGTGCATAGCTAGGCTATGGCAGTAGACACTGAATGTCTGTTATTATCCAGTCCATCAGCATTGATACAAAAACGATTATTTCGAATTGAGAAATGAAAAGGGAACAAGTAGAAATGAGGGTAGAAAATGCTGTCAGGGAGTGGGACACAGCACGGAAAATAATAGCAGCTCAATCATATCTCTTCCTTCAGAACCGGTGATTTAAGGAGATGGAATAACTTATCCTGAGACAAATGAAATTTTTAACATAACAAGGGAACAGACTGTCGGCAATTCAGCTCAGTTTCCTCCCCTTCTGTGCAGGGTTTAAAGGTGAATAAACCCAAATAAATGAATCCCTTTCCATTCAGTTTATAGGGGCTGCACATGTAGAACTGGAGACAATTAAAGAGATGTTTCACCTTTAAATTAACTTTTGGTATGTTATAGAATGGCCAAGTCGAAGCAACTTTTCCATTGGTCTTCTTTTTTTTTATTTTATTTTTTTATAGTTTTTTAATTATTTGCTTTCTTCTGACTCATTTCATCTTTTAGGGTGGTGCACGTTCCGGGGAGATTAGTCGCCCAGCGAAAAATCTCCTCTTCTTCAAGCGACTAATCTCCCTGAAATTCCTTCCTGCCGGCCAGAATGTGAAGATTTGTTGCTGGGTCACTAATCTCACTGGAACGCTATGTGTGCCACTATCCTTAAATAGGGGTCATTGACCCCATCTAAAGAACATATACTCTGTAAGGCTACAAATGTATTTTTATTACTAATCAATTCAGGCCTCTCCTATTCATATTCCAGTCTCTTATTCAAATCAGTGCAAGGTTGCTATGGATATTTGGACCCTAGTAACCAGATTGCTGAAATTGCAAACTGGAGAGCTGCTGAATAAAAAGCTGAATAACTGAAAAAAACACAAATAATAAAAAATGAAAACCAATTGCAGATTGTCTCAGAATATCACTTTCAATGTCATAATAAAAGTTAATTTAAAGGTGAACAACCCTTTTTAATAATGGTTGGCTGTCTGATATTGATATACAGAGAATTAAGTCACCTAAATGATGGGATTAAACCACTGTACCAGAGTCAGGACAGACATGTGCATATAAGTGAAACAGTAGAGAATGAGCAGCTTTGGGCTTAATTGGGTGCAAGTCACGCTGAACCTGGTGCAGGGCACAGTAACTATTAGCTGGGTGCTACCACTGCCCCTGACTAGTTCTGCTGTCAATTAATGATGAGACAAAGTTGTGCCAAACCAAACACCCACCTTCTGATGTCCCCAACTTTTTTTTTACCCATGAACCCCATTTAAATGCAAAAAAAATTGGAGAGCAACACAAGCATGACAAAAATCCCTGGGGTGCCAAATAAGGTTTGTGATTGGCCATTTGGTAGCCCCTATGTGGACTGCAAGACTACAGGAGACTCTGTTTGGCAGTGCACCTGGTTTTTATACAACCAAAACTTACCTCCAAGCCTGGAATTCAAAAATAAGCCCCTGCTTTGAGGCCACTGGGAGCAACATCCAAGGGGTTGGTGATCAAATCCTTTCTCAACTTTGGGCCAAGGGGTGCAGGTAGGTAGCCAGTGGCATAAGTAAATGATACTGAGTCCCACAGCAAATTATTTTTAAGGCCCCCAACAGTTGTCCTGTTTTATCAATATATGTTGAAATTGCTCATTAATTATGGCCTCATGGAGCCCCCTATACTTTCTGGGCCCCCTGCAGCCACAAGGTCTGCTTCCTCTGTAGTCACACCCCTATAGGTGGCTTCCCACACTGGGACAGTATAATAACTGTAGGGATATGGATCAAACACATCTTTAGTCTCTCCAATCCACATGGCAAGTAGCTTGAGATTTGATGGCACCGGTGTAGTATTAAGGTTCTAGGGCTGTAGTCTCCAGTGATAAAACTGCTTTATAATGTAGGGTTTGGTAAATTAGCCACCCTTAATAATATTGGCAGGCAAATCCCCAGAGATATAGATGCCTGAATGGGTCTAAAAGGGGGA